>NC_059103.1:197992617-199351355 GCF_020740685.1 Jaculus jaculus | reverse complement strand
CGTTGGGACTGCTGAGGCATCCAGCCACGTGCACTGAGCCGCTACCGTGGTCCAGGACTCTGGAGCCTACCCACTACTGTTGCTGGACTGCTGTAAGCTAATCCAAGAATTCCCCTCTTCAATACAGTTCTTTCTATCAGTTCTGTTCCTCTAGAGAACACAGACTAATACAGACTTCTAGGCAGCCAGAGTAGTCTGTAGTTACCCACTTGGGGTGGCCAGGTTCTCATGTCTCTGAACAAAGATTTTCATAGAGATGCATGAATAGTAACCAAAGGACAGAGAGTTTATTAAAGGCAATGTGAGATTTTTTTTAATTTAGATAATACTTTATTAGTTTCTGTAATCAAACCCATGTAGATAAGACCTTATCTATTTAATACAGAGTGTTACCCCTGTACAAATGGGAAAAAATTAAGTTTAACATTTCTAGACCAGTGTGGCTGTTAATTTCTATACAATGCCAACTCAACATGGTAAACAGAGAGTTTTTTTTCCAAAGCTGACAGCTCAGCTAACATTTCCAAAAATTCAAAATATATATATATGGACCAATAATAGCAGTATTTATGCATCAATAGCAGTAACAGCTTTTCCAGGTTCTGCAGTTGTCTGAACAAAATTGTAGAGTCATCCAGCATGCTTATTAAAACAAATGTAAAAAACAAAATCCCAAAAAACAGCCAAGTTCTGTTACTGTTAAGTACCTGGCACCAGTTGTTTAGTTTTTTTGTTTGTTTGTTGTTTTATTTTTTTAATTTTTTTTAATTTAATTTTATTTTATTTTTTATCTTTTCACAATTTTTATAAACATTTTCCATGATTATAAAAAATATCCCATGGTAATACCCTCCCCCCACTGCACTTTCCCCTTTGAAATTTTTTAAGCTTCCCAATCATGATCTGGAAAGAAAACCTTCTAGAGTAACATCACTTACACACAAAAATGCAATGTACATTTTGAGAGTGGAAGTACAGAGCTGGAGCTGAAGAGAGGGGCAACACCCCACGGGGAGCTCTACCCAGAGGACTGGCACTTCCCATGCCAGAGCTGCAGGCTTCAGGGTCATCTGCGTAGTAGACACTCTTTCTGTACCTGCCCATTTACTTGATCCCTTATCTTGACCACGCTCAGACTTCTTCAGCAGTCATTTTCAAATTAGTGAGCACTCTAAGCAGAGGAAACATGGCTGATATTGAAGTACTGATGCAGAGTGTGGGCTTTAAATGTAAGTTGTTTTTAAATTTCTTAAGATATTTGTTCAGTTTTATTTTTTAATTTTTTTTTATTTATTTGAGAGAGAGGGAGAGGCAGATAGAGAGAATAGTGTACCAGGGCCTCCCGCCACTGTGATGTGCTTGCCACCTTGTACATCTTGGTCCTGGGGAAATGAACCTGGCTCTTTTGGCTTTTTAGGCAAGCACCTTAACTTCTAAGCTATCTCTCTAGACCTCTTTCTAATATTTACATATTTACATTCATGTGTGTGTGTGCACGTGCATACGCCTGGATTTCTTGCTTCTGCAAATGCCAGACCTTTTGCACCGCTTTTTGCATCAGACTTATATGGGTAGCTTAAGAAACAAACCAGGGTCATCAGACTTTACAAGGAAGCATCTTAAAAGGTTGAGCCATCTTCTTAGCAACCTTAGATATGATTTCTGATGTCAAGCAAAAATATAGAAGTCACTTAAGATAGGTAGCAAAATTCACTTATATGTGGAATCTGAAAATCACTTAATTAGCAGAAAGTGGGACTAGGTGGTAAAATAGGGGTGTATGAAGGAGACTTGATTAAATTATTCATATTGCCAGTTAGACAGTAATAAGATCACAAAATCTATTGTACATGGAAATTGCCAAAGGGTAAAGTTTAAGTATTTTAACCACACAAAATAAGCACACGAAGCAATGGATAAGTTTCATAGCTTGATTAGCCATTTTATATCTACATATATCATAACCTCATGATGCTCTGTATTAATATATAATATTCACATGTCAATTAGGAAAATTTTTAAGTAGATAAATAGATACAGAAGAAGAAACAAGCCAAACAAAATGCAATTTCTGCTTCTATAGTACAAAAAAATGGTTCAAGAGACTAAAAGGTAAACTAACACAAAATTTCCCTAAATGTAGAAATGATAATGTATGAGCCAGGTGTGGTGGCACACGCCTTTAATCCCAGCACTTGGGAGGCAGAGGTAGGAGGATCACTGTGAGTTCAAGGCCACCCTGAGACTACATGGTGAATTCCAGGTCAGCCTGAGCTACAGTGAGACCCTACCTCAAAAAGTAAAAAAAAAGAGAAATGATAATATATGAAGAAGGAAATGAATATCTAAGACAGGAAAAATGTTACAAACTCCTCTACTCTTGGCATATCCGAATTGAGATATTTAAGTCAACAGTAAATATTTCTGTTCAGGTTGGAAATTTAAATTCCTGACAGAGGATGGGAAAATGTCAGACAGGACCCAGACATCTGCAAGCAACACAAACATCCAAAAATAATAGAGCAATATCGACAAAATCTCAAACAAGTTGAAGGCAAGAAGATAATTTAATTAAAGGCGAGGTTGCCAAGCCCAAGACCAGTCACCCCATTGCTCCTGGCAGACAGTCTGAAGGCCGCAGCATCGTTCTCATCTGGGCAGGATGTGAAGTGGGAGGAGGAGCGTTACCATCCACTTTGCGGCAATCACCGCAATACTTAATGTGGTGCTGGTCTTGGGTCTGTGTCTGGCTACATAGACCTTTAAGGAGCTTAGCTGAGCTTCTAAGAGAAAATCCTTCCTATGACCTCTCCTTTAATCCCTGCTTTGGTAGCTACGGTGTGCGCACAGGTGGCTTGGTGCTCTTTGGATGTCAGGGGGGATGACAGAGCAAAAAGACAAAGTTTAATGACAACCCTTAACATTGTGATCAATGCTAGCACATTGTGTCTAGGTTTCTTAGCAAATAGCTTATAAAACTCTATTGGATGTTCATTTACCCACCAGTGAAGTTGTTGTAAGGACCATTCCCATGGGGCTGGGGAGTGGGCTCAGTGGGTAAGAACCCTTGCTGCACGTGCAGGACCTGAGAAAGCCAGAGTTCAACCCCCCAATTCCCACATAAAAAGAGAGCTTAAGCTCTCACCCCAGGTGAAAATGAACACCGGGAAGATCCAGGGAATCTCTACGTGATAGGAAACCAGTCACCTGACAAGCATGTGAGTCACCTGGTCACATCTCGCTGGGACCTGCAGACCTTACAGAGGACTTGAGACATTGGATATGAGTGTTGAGCTCCCTTCACGCGTGAGCTCCACCCTTATGGGGAAGCAGTAGACATTGAGGACTCTTAACTTCTCAAAGGAGAAAATATGAGCAGCTTAAACCCATATGCAAATATCAACATTCTTTTTGCCTTACAAGGTCATGGAAAGTTGTTGAAGACTGGGAAGAAAGAATTAAGAGCCTCAGGGATGGGAAGTGTGCCCTGAGGGATGGGGTCCCCATATGGAGTCTCTTGAGAACCACTGTCCCACAGTGGCTGCAGGTGTGCTGAAGGACCACAAGAAGATGAAGGTATTGGAAAAGCACCAATATGCCATGTGTTTATACAGTAACATTCACAATTACTAATGAAAAAGACAGTAAGGACAGAATACAAGGACCACCATTAACACAGAATTTGTTGTGGTATTATTTTATCCACAAAATAATTAAAAATCCCAATCTGACATTGAAGAAAAAGAGCAAGCATACTTATGTTTTATCCTTATATTGAAGATATCACTTCAGACAGCGATTCCACTTTTTAGAAATATTTTAATAGGTTTTTCATTGGAATTACACCTACTTGCCAAGAAATGATAGCATTAGCATTAGGGAGAAATTTATGTCAAATACATGTACCTTTCTAGGGCATCCTGTTAAATAAATAAAAATAAATAAAACTATTTGTAAACTTTGACCTATTATGCAAACTTTTCATTTTATCTGTGATTTTCAGTCATTAGGATAGATGATTATTATAAGCCCATCGAGCTTGATGTGATGGCATGCACATTTAATCCCAGCACTGACAAGGCAGATGTGGATGGTTAGTTATGCATTCAAAGCCAGCCTGAGATTACATAGTGAGTTCCAGGTCAGCCTGGGCTACAGTGAGACCCTACCTTGAAAAACCAAAAATAAATAAGTGAAAGTATGATCAAAACTGAATGAAGCTTTAACCTTAAATAGCCTAAATGCTATGATTACTTTTAAAAGAACCTATTAAATATCACTTTTGGAAAATATCTATAATGTTCTTCTAAGGAAAGTACTCAATATTCTTTAAAAATTATTGAAAAACCGTATGAGCCCTATCAATAAGACACATGCTGCTATCCAGGACATTTTTTTATCATGATAAGGAAAATTTAGAATTGGTTCCAAAACATTTCCACAAGAGCTTTTAAGAACAAACCTAGAGATACAAAGGAGAAAAGTGGCTGGTTTCATCAACTGAAAAGATGACATCATATTGAAGACTCCCTTCAACTTATATAAAATGATGCTATGTGGTACTTACTATGTTATGACACTAGAAGGGTTTAATTCTGAGACTGATACATCTCAGAAGTTGTTCCCACTTTTCCTTATTAAAAAAAAAATTGTGAATAAGTACATCTGAGAACCAAAGAATGACAACTATGTATGTAGCAACCTTAGCCTGGATTGGGCCTGCTAATTTGAAATTTTTACATAGCAACCCAGTAGTATGCTCCTATATAGGTAGAAAAAGAGGGGCTTACAGGTATAGAAACCACAACAGTGGCTATAAGTGTAAAACCCCCACTGCCTTCTGTGACATACAAACAGATTCTCCAGTGCAGACTGTGTTTGAGGGTCTGTGTTTTTTTTTTTTTTTCACAGAGAGAACGATATCCAAGAACAACCAAAATCAACCAACGATTCTAGAAAAGATACATGAACCCCTATCAAAAGATGAGCCAAGCTGCCCACATTACACAGGACCCAGGAGACAGCCCAGAGCACTTGGTGAGATGAGCAACAGTGCTGCTTGTAAGAGTTTGAAAACCTGCGCTGGTGTGACAGGGAGATAAACAAAATATGCTGATTCAGAGTTCTAGAAGCTGCTAAGAGTTCAATATTAGAATACACTTAAAACACAGCCACCAAGGCTCAGGAAATTGTGTGGAAGGGAAAGCGGAAGAGGCGGAGGGTGTACGGAAATATACAGAAGCATTGACTCCCCCTATGTTGACTGACTGCTACTCCCACAAATCATATTTCATAACAACATGGTGGTGCCCACAATCCCACAAATATGGGCCCTCCTTCAAATGGGGCAAGGAAAAATGGGGCATGATGGTACCAACATATGATGTGTTCTTACAAAGTTTCATCTGAAATAAAACAAATAAAAGAAAATTAAAAATAAATAAGTAAGAAATTGAAAACCCCAATGTGATTGGAGTTCAACCTACAAGTAAGAGTTCTACTAGCCTGTGTCAGCAGGTAGAAATAAAGCATTGCTCTTTGTACGTCGTGGAGTCCTGGCTCTCTTTCAAGAATCCTGCATCAACATCCATGTGCACTTCAGAGAAGTTGAGTCATTCTCATCATCAACTACAATGATAAGAGAGTAGTCCCAGTAATGAACTCAAACTTCCTCTAAGATTTTTAAATCTCTATATTTTTTATATTTGATATAGGCTCTTGCTCTCTACCAGCTGGCTTTGAACTCCTGGTGATCCTCCTCCCTCAGCCATCTACATCTTCTTTTTTTTTAATATTTTTTGTTCATTTTTTATTTAGTTATTTGAGAGCGACAGACATAGAGAGAAAGACAGATAGAGGGAGAGAGAGAGAATGGGTGTGCCAGGGCTTCCAGCCACTGCAAACGAACTCCAGATGCGTGCGCCCCCTTGTGCATCTGGCTAACGTGGGATCTGGGGAACCGAGCCTCGAACCGGGGTCCTTAGGCTTCACAGGCAAGCGCTTAACCGCTAAGCCATCTCTCCAGCCCCATCTACATCTTCTTAGTTGGGGTGTGTTATTCCTAGGGAAACACACCTGTTCCTGTTCACTCGTAGTTCAGACATCCCCGTTATAATAGGCTTGAAACTTCTAAGTGATGGGCTGAAGTCTATTCTCAATTAAAAAAAAAAAAAATGATTCCATGTAGCACATGCCACTGACTCGGCAGTCTGTTTTCAGTCAATCAACCTGACAATTGATCCTGAACAAGGAGATCTATAACAGTGAGGTGAGAGCTTAAGCTATGTGACTGCTCATACCATAACCCAGTCAGTCAAGTGGGAGATGCAGACAGGCTTAGGCTGGTTGGTCTGCCACTCTGACTGAAAATGGTTTGCTGATTCTAGCTCAGGGAAAGAATGAAGGGGTAGCAGAGAATACCCAACATCCTTCCCTGGCCTCTGTGCTCATGGCTACGAGGTGTGTACCTCTGCATACTCACATGCACACACTGTACATACATGCAGCACACGTCACACATCACACACCAACACTTCTCATTAACAAAACCCTTTGCCTTCCAGGTCAAGCTAACCTCCTTAGGGATTAAAACTACTGTCAATCGTGTTTGCTGCTTTCTCCTCCCTGCTTGGAAAAGTTCAGTGCAAAAGAGCTGTAAAATAATTCTCTGTTGTGTGAATGCAGTAAAACAAAGCTGAAAAACACACAAAATAAGCATGTTATGCCTAGGAGTTTAAACACTAGGAAAATCTCAGTGAAATATGTTTAGAATGATACCACTAAAACAAACCAAAGTCGTATTTACCATTTTCAATTCCACTGTCTGCAGTCCGTGACACCTGCCTTAGGAATGAAAATCATGAGTGGCTGTTTAACACTCTCTCATCCACGCAGTGCAGGCTGCGTGGGTCAGACCTCACCGGTCCAGTGCAATAGCACTTGTGCTCTTGAATATTTCACAAATGAAGATGGTTCCAATAATGTCTATGCGTAAGAAACAACCACTCTGAAGCATTAGTTGCATGTGTATATATGTGTGATGTCCCATTTCTTAAGTCCAATAGAGAAAGGAAAACTCAAGGACTATATCTAGATTAAGTTATCTATTTAAATTTTAGCTAACTTCACTTATTCTGAATTTAGTGTAAATTCTAGCAGTATTATTTATCCAGAGTAAAAGAGGGCATAGGAGTTCCAGAAAATTATATTCTTATGATCTTTCTCAGATCTCCCCTGTCTAGAAGAGCATGGCACAAATATGGTGTCAAGCTCAGAGAGATGGGTGATATGTCACAGTAATTTGAGGTTAATAACCATTAAAGAACTAATATACTTTAAATGATGCACTTTATAAATAACAGCATAGAGAAAATTCAAGGTTACCCCTGTGAAAGCTTCTCCCTCACTTTCACTCTAATCTCTCTTCTGGAAGTGTTGTGCTGCATGGCACCCACTTTCTGCACCTCTCTCTGTGTTCCAAAGGCTGGCCTGACTTGAGTGCCTCAAGGAGACCCATTGGGGGTAGGAAGCAGTAGCCACCAATATCTTCTTCCCTGCATTCATCTGCAACATGGCTTGTTGATCTTCCCAGGAGGAAAGGGAGATGGTTCATGTCACCTCTCTCGAGAATCAGGGATGGCTGATGACTTCCTTTGGCCTCTAGGATTACTGTAGCAACAGTAAATTACTAAGTGCTGAGCCTAAACCTGAAGAGGCCTGGAAGTTCCTGCACTCTCTTGGAACCCTGAACCCCACTGGAGGGAGCCTTGAGAATGAGTGCCCAAATGGAGCAAACACCATCTCCCAAACATAGAAAGGAGACTCTCTTAGGTCATCCTGTCCCAGGTAGATTGCCCAATGTGTATGACCACCTGAGCTAACTGTTAGAGGCAAGTAGGACTGCCCAGACAAGCCTACTCCAAATTACTGTCCCACTGAATCTTAACTTCAAAGAAAAGCCTACGATATTCCCAGTGATTCCAGTGGCCTAGAATAGGCAACATGTCCCCTTCACTACGTGGACATCTCTGGACTTCAGAGATAGCATGAATCTCATTTGGTCAAGCTCTTCTACCTTCTCCAGGCTGACATAAAAGATACCATATTCATGGAGAACCAGTAGAATGGCATGGATCAGACCCAAGTTGACAGTGAGGCCATGCTACAACTCAGGCCAAGTAACCCAAAGGTCTGCTGGGTTTTGTAGTGCCTGTGGAAACCCTTGGCAAGCAGCTAGAGAGGACCCTAGCACAGACCTTGAAGCATTTTGAGAGATGTTACACCATCCTCTTTGGATGCTATGGGTTTGAAAGTTTCTAGATTTCTACAAGCCCTAGTAGACATCAAACGCTTGACTATAACTCACCAAGCCACTAGGCCTCCTGAGGTAGCTTGTCACGAAGGAAATGTGGTCCGATTCAAGAGTGGCAGACCTGGTCATGTGGCCACTGCTCCTTCAACCACAAGACACACAAGACTGCTGACAGGACCTGAGGCTCCACAGCTGGTTGCTAGGAAGCTACTTCCCAGGGTTTCCCAAAACAGAGACAGCCTCAACTACAGTCAGGAGCAGACAATAAGGTCAATAGTACCTTGCCTAAAACAGCAAGAAATATATCTTCTGCAAGTTTTTATAAGCAGGCCTGGGCATGGATGTAGCTCAGTTGACAGAGAGCTTGCCTAGCATGTACAAACTCAGGGTTCAGTCTTTAGCACTGCATAAACTAGGTATGGTGGTAAATACCTATGATCCCAGAATGTTGGAGAAAGAGGCCAGAAAATCAGAGATAAGTGGATATGCCTCTCTGAAGGGCATGGCTGGGACAATGTATGCATCACATGATTGTTCCTCAGAAATCTTCATGGAGGAGAATGTTAATATTATGTGGCTAACACTTAACCCTGTCCTCTGTCACCTCTGTCTTTAACCAATGAAGCATGATAGCAGTATGTAAATTGCATGAGAGCTCATATGCATGTTCTTAGAGACCCTAAAAGCATGCTGGCCACAGATGTGGCAAGATGCCCAGCCTGAGACATGTTGTGGCTGTGTAAGTATGGTTGCACAGGCTGGTGGACTGGGGCCTTCTTTCCTGCTCCTCTTAATCCTTCAATAAGTAGACAAGATTTAATTCTACTCCTTGGTCCTCTCTCTCTGCACACACTCTGATAGAGGAATTATTATTTTTTTGTATGTATCCTGATTTCTGGATGGTGTCAGTCAGTAATAAGTAGTTGGGAAATAGAGGAAACCAGGAAGAGAGAGACACAGGTCAGGGAAAGAATTCCTCTCCTCTTTATCCCCCTTCCCTGGGTAGACTGTCCATAATAGGTCAGCCCTGTGTACAGAACTCATTCTCTGTCCAGTTCCTGTCATTGCACTTTTGCCTTGTGTCTCCAAGCCTGTTATGAGCAACAAGTAATCCTACCTATAGCCCCAGGAGACTGCAGCATCGCTTTTGTTTTCCTTTATCAACCCTTTATATATTCACTCAATAAAATCTCTGTAAGTTTAGGTGTGTCTCATAGACCTATAAAACTCACAGAGGGACAGTTTGGAAGACCTTGGGTTAGAAAATGATTCTGTAGATATAATAACAAAAGCACAAGTGATGAGAGAAAAATATATGAGTTGGGTTTTCATACATGTACTTTTATTTTTTTTTTAATTTTTTTTTGTTCATTATTTATTTATTTATTTGAGAGTGACAGACACAGGGAGAAGGACAGATAGAGGGAGAGAGAGAGAATGGGCGCACCAGGGCTTCCAGCCACTGCAAACGAACTCCAGATGCGTGCGCCCCCTTGTGCATCTGGCTAATGTGGGACCTGGGGAACCGAGCCTCGAACCGGGGTCCTTAGGCTTCACAGGCAAGCGCTTAACTGCTAAGCCATCTCTCCAGCCCTCATACATGTACTTTTAAAAGTGGAAGTATGGGCTATGCAGTGGGTTCAGCAGTTAAGGCACTTTCCTGAAGAGTCTAGCAATCTGAATTCAGTTCCTCAGTGCCCGCATAAATCCAGATGCACAAAATGGCAATGCATCTGGAGTTCATTTGTAACAGCTAGAGGCCCTGGAACACCCGTTCATTCTCCCTTTCTCTCTTCCTCTACTTGAAAATGAATAAATAAAATATTTTTTAAAGTGACATACAACTAGCAAGATGGAGAATATATTTCATATTATATATTTGCTGCTATGTATGCTCATACACATATTTTATATTACTCAACAATAATGATGAACATCCCAATTACAAGCAGGCAAAGATTTACATAGCCATTCATCCAAAGAAGATATACAGATGGCTAAACATAAAAATATGTTCAATGCTATTGACTATTGGAGCATGGTAGCATGTGCCTGTAATCCTAAAATTGGAAGGTAGAAACAGAAGGATCAGAAATTCAAGATCATCCTCATGGATTAGTTTCTTTTTTTGTTGGTATGTTCAAATAAATACCCAATAAAAACAAATTGAGGAGGAAGGCTCATTTCAGCTCATAGTTTGAGGAGACACTGGGAAGGCATGGTGGAAAAGCAGGAGGTATCTGGCCACATTGCAGTCAGGAAACAGGAAGTGCTGGTACTGGTGCTCAGCCCACTTTCTTCTTTGTACTCAGTGTGGGATCCCAGCCCTTGGAGCTGTACCACCCAGAGTGGGTCTTCTCACCTTGATTAACCTAGTCTAGATGCTCCCTCATAGACACGCCCCGGGATTCATCTCCTAAGTAATTCTAGATCCAATGAAGTTGACAATATTATTCATCATAGTCAGGTGCATGGTGATTTGGAGACTAGCCTGAGCTTTGTGAGACCTGGTCTCAAAGATTAGAGGAGGAGGAAGAGGAAGAATAATAGGAAGAAAGAAGAATGTTATATCATTTCACATTCACTAGAACAATTAAAAATAAAAACAATAACAATGGCTGATGATTATTTTGAGAAATTAGGGATCTCACCCTATGAATGTAAAGTAGTGAGCTACTGGAATGTTTAAAAAAGAATTGCCATATGACCCAGAAATTCCATACCTAATTACTTATCCATGAGGAGTGAAAACAGACACAGTTCATTAAGAAGTAGCAAATTCAAGCCGGGCATGGTGGCACATACCTTTAATCCCAGCACTAGGGAGGCAGAGGGAGGAGGATCACCATAAGTTCAAGGTAACCCTGAGGCTACATAGTGAATTCCATGTCAGCCTGGGCTAGAGTGAAACCCTACCTCGAAGAAAAAAAAAAAAAAAGTAGCAAATTCATATTGGAATGTCCAAGGCCATGCTATTCATAAACATTAAAATGTGGGAATTGGTTCAGATAACACTGTGAAAAGGGGGTGAAGACCTGAGGCGTTGTTCCCTCCTCCCCACCACATACACAGAACAACTGTTGTATTCATGACCCCACAATGAATACCCCAGTGAGGAGGACTGTCAGAGGAATCAAAGTAGGGAGAGGGCATATAAAACTATAACCTGATAGGAATATAACCAATATGAAGTATGTTCACCCAGTAAGTTCATAATTAATAAAAATGTGAGAGCAAATCTAATGGCCATCACATAGAAATGGATAAGCACAATGCAAGAAGTCCATCCAATGTACTATGGCAATGAACAAGGAAGAATTGTTGCACACTGTGTCAGGTAAGACCCTGAAAGCATTACATTGAATAGAAGACCCCCATCACAGATACTATGCTACCTATGCCTCCGTTTACACAAAACACCCCAGACATCCACACGTAGAAGGCTTGCTAGGGCCTGGAGGGAAAGGAAATGGGAAGTGATTGCTGTGGGATCTGATATTTCTTTAGGGATAATAAAAGGATTCTAAAATCAAATAGCAATGATTGTTGCATAATTTTCTAAAGAGACTACACTTTATAAGGTTGACTTTCATAGACTAAAGTATACCTCAATAAACCTGATATTTAAAAATAAAATCCTAGCACCTACTTCTGGTTTGGACCCTGACCCACAATGCTTGAAACAACAGATGCTGCAGACAAGGCCACTTTAAAATCTGGTTTTATCCACAGGAGTTAGTTTTGAGCCTCATGTTACACACTGTAAATCTCACAGGAAAAAAGGGGCAGCCAAAGTATAGAAAGTAAGTGGCTGTGAAGTGCTCAGCTTGAAATGGGACATTTACATCACCCCCTTCAAGGCTCAGGTCACACTATGAAGAGGGAGTAGGAAGTGTGGAAGAGCCAGAGGGTGGGGAAGATGGCTGTGAAGCACTATTTTTCTTACGTGACCTGTCTGTCATGCTCATGAACTCACAGCAGCTGTGGCTCCATCAATACTCTGTCAAGGGTGGCAGAGGACATCATGAGGCCACACCCCTCCCAGAGAAACTACTGGAAGTTAATGGTTGCTGGGAAAATGGGAGATATTTTTTCAGTGGCATAGCTACTGGGAAGTTTCCCATTCTCTGATACATAATCCCCCACGTAGATTTAATTTAACTTAGTGGGGCTATAGCCACACACACAAAAAGAGCAATATGGTCTTAGCTTTTGCATCAGGTGGGTAATCAAGTGCTTTGATAGGAAGCTGTCTTGATTTGGGGACCTCGTAGGTGTCTCTGATCAACAGCTCAATGTGGGTAGCAACCAATCTCTGGTACTGGGAGTTACAGGCAAGAGACAGAAAAGAAAAATTCTTGTAAGCTTAGGTTTCATCCCACCCTCTCCAGGGCCCTACTTTTCAGGGGTTCCCCCCTTATTACTTTTGAGGGTTGTATCTTTTAGGCTATCTCCAAGGATAAATATTTCTATGGCAACAGCTCATTCTGGATTTAGTTTTGTGGGTTTTTTCTCACCTCTCTTCTTCCCCTCCACCCAGAGTTGTCCATCTCTGTTGACCAGCCCTTGAGTTGCCTATCAGGTATGTTAGCAACTCGAGCAGGTCCAGGTTAGGAACCTCTGCCCCATCTTGATCAGTGAAGAAACCAGAGATCCTGGGTGGGAAGCTACCACCCCAAGGCACACGAACCAGCCGATTCTGTTGACAGAATGCTTTATCATATATTTAGCACAGAGTTAGGAACCAGGAAAAAGAAGTTTGGAATTTTCATTTCTTCTCTCTAAAGGCAAATGGAGCTCCACATGTGTAAGGTGATTCCCAGAGAAGGCCGAAGCCAGAGCCAAGAGCCAAGGAAGGCCGTGATCGTGCGCACCATGGGAGGTAGGCCCCCAACAACAATGGGCTGCTGCCTCACGTCCATCCTTCATAAGCTGTGTGGCGAGGTAGGTCTGAGGCTCTCTCAGGACCTCAGTGTGCTTCTCTGTCAAAGATAGTTGTCCTTATGTCAGTTTCCTGCTCCTACAACAAAAGGCTAAAGATGCATGATAGGCGAGCAGTGGATAGTTATGCAGCTCACAGCTTTGGAAGCTGAAAATCTAGACAGTATTGTATAGGTTCTAGAAAGAATCTTGCATAGCTACACAAATTACCTCAGGACAGATGATATCATAATGGTAATAAGGCACTGTGGTGGGGAGATGACATCACCAGATGGGAAGACAATGCCCACAGGGGAGGGACAGTCCTACAACCTCTCATGAACACCCCTCTCCTCACATACCTTTTACTGTTAAGGGTCCCACCACTTCTTGACATTGCACACTTGGTCAAGCTTCAAACACCTGATGAACCCTTACAGGATGGTTAATCTTATTTGTCAACTTGATGGGCATGATGGAAATAAGTCCCCAGCCATATCTGTGAGGGGGTTTCTAGACCCATGCTAACTGTGCCAGTACTGTGCCAGGCGATGGTCCTGGATTGACTAAAAGAGAGAGAACCAAGTAGCAGCATTAAACTCTCTCTGTTTCCTGACTGCAGATGCCATGTGGCCAGCTGATTCATGCTTCTGCCTCTGCGCGTTCTCTGCCATGATAGACTCTCTCTCCTCAAACTGTGAGCTACAACAAACCCTTTCTCCTTAAGTTGCTTCTGTCAGGCATTTATCTCAGCAATGAGAAAAGAAACGAATACAGTATGGGTGACACATTGAAGCCATGCCCAGGTCCAAACCACAGCAAGCAAGTAAAGTCACTGGCAAAAGGCTAGATTAAGGGAGGTGTGTGTGTGTGTGTGTGTGTGTGTGTGAGTGATTGTCAACTCAACATGCCATGGGCATACCTAGTCTGACACCTCACTTCCAAATCTCTCAAATGTTTATGCTAAAATAGGTCAGCAATTGCTTAGTCAGAAGAACACCAGAACCACCCAGGAACTTGTTTAAAGTAAAGATCCCTGGGGGCTAAAGACAGATCCACTGGCCTAGGACATTCAGGAGCAGAAACAGGAAGCCTGTATTTTCCAAGAAGCATATGAGCAAAGGGGATTCTAAGCCTGAGACAGCTCTGTAGCCAGAGCTTGGAACCTGCTGTAAGATGGCATCCATGATCTTGGAGCCAGCATTTCCCCTGACTCCAGGCTGTGTCCAGTGTGACCCTCTAGAGGTCACCTCTGCAGACAGTCACTTTTCAGATGCAGCTCCCAGGCCTTGGCCGAGCCTGTGCAGAATGCACTGAGTGCTTCCCTTTCTCTCCATCCCTCTGCTTCCTAATCTAATTTTCACAACAACCAGATGTGACAGACTCCCTTTCAAACCCATTTAACTGTCTCCAAAGGCACCTCTCAGTGTTCAGGTCTTCTATAATTTTCCCCTCCTGCTTCTAGCAGGACACCTTGGCTCCTGATGCTTGCCCTGTGCCCATTAACCATGAAACAACCTTGTGCTGAAATAATCCCATTATGGAGCACAGAGTTGCAGCCATCATCTGTCCCGATCAAACCCATGGCCTTGGAGGAAAGATGATCAACCCTCTTAGCACCCAAGGGTCATCCTCCTGGAATGTGATGCCACCTTCCTTCCCAGGCCCTACTTCTGAGCACTTCTGTGAGCCACTGCTTGTCCTTCATGCACTTGGAAATGGAATGGATATAAAGGTATCTGCTGTGGGCTGTTTTCTGAAGCTGAATCAAAATACTGCAGACCAATTTGTGAACAATGAAAGCTTATTTGGATGATGGTTCTTATGAACTAAAGTTCCCGGAAAGGCACTGCATCTGCTGGACCTAATTTCAAGAAGGCTGAGTAGACTGATAGAGCTCCTGTGACCACAGAGAGATGGAATGTTGCAAGATCAGAGCCAAATTACCTTGGGCTGCCTTTGGCCCCTTAATAGTCATTTATCGACCACCTCTGTGTCTGACCTAACATCTTGGTGACTGTCAGTTGATCATGTGTGCCCCTTTTTGAATGTGCTAACAAACTACCAGCTTCTATTAGCCCAAGGGCTAAAGATGTCTTCTGATAGCATTTTGTTATAACCCACTTACGTGATGGAAAGCCAGTGTATTTTAAAATGCCTTGATTTATGACTCTTCTGTTCTGTACCTATAACACCCCCATGAAATTGATATGTTGGAACATGGAGTTGGTATAACTTAAATGTGGGTTCCAGGGCCATGGTCAGTCATATTTGGCTCCAGAATAGACTTTGAGGGGAGAACTGTGTCTTTTATGTTGGCATTATGTTGGCTGCAAAATCTAAGGGAGTGGGGCTGGCACAGGCTGGGAATTGGATTGGGGGGGTGGGGGAGTTGGTCTTCCAGATGCTTTATCCCACAGTAGAAGCAGAAAGGTTAGAAAGAGAACAAGCTCTTGACCATGATCAGTCTTGTAGCCTCACACCCTTTACAAGTGGCATCAATGTGTTAATGGGGCTGGAGCCCCAATGGTTTTCAAACTTCCCATTAGTTTTCACCTCCTGCAGGTAGCATTGGGAATCATTTCTAACATACTTTGTGGGGTTCATACACAAATCATTGCAGTATCTTTTTCAAAATATAAAATGTGCATGCAACGATCTATAAACAATTTCTAGTGTCCATGGCTTCCTGGAGAACATCCCTGGACCACTGGTTCACAATGTATCTTTGGTGGGTGGCATGCACTACATCATTAATGTTATGCATAGTTTCTTGGTTTCCTTCTGGAACTTTCTGTATGCAGGAATTTTGTTTTCTTTCTAGAAGAGTTAACATATTCTTACTAGTACCATCATTTTCCACTATCCTGTTTTTACTTAACAATACCATCTTACCATCTTCCCATGTCTTTAATATCCCTGCCTATTATTATTATTATTTTTTGTGGGGGGGATTTCAAGGTAGGGTCTCACTCTAGGTCAGGCTGACCTGGAATTCACCATGTACTCTCAGGGTGGCCTTGAACTCTCGGCAATCTTCCTACCTCCACCTCCCAAGTGCTGGGGTTAAAGGTGTGCGCCATCACACCCGGTGCTACCTATTATTTTTAATGCTTTACCAAGTGCATGGTGTGGGATTTCCTTTGCCACCAACAGACATTTCAATTACATCCTTCCACCTCATGTTAAAGCATATATCACCAGCAAGCAGAGATCTTAGAAGTCTCAATAAACAATATTGATCAAAAAGCTTCAGGGAAGAACAAATAATATTTTAAATCACCAGTAAGCACAGAATGAATCATGTCATAACAAGGCTTGACGTAGGTCCTCATTGCTTGGCAGAGAGATGAACAATTCTTAGAATGATCTATTAAGGACATTGCCATCTGGCCCTCACTGTCTCCAGCTCCCACACTGGTGTGTCATGCCTACAAAACCTCCCGGGGTTATTTTTTGTTTCCTGAGCCACCATGACTCTTGCTATTTCCTAGCTGGAATGCTCAGCTCTCTTCTCCCTTCGTTCTAGGCCTATTTGCATATTAACATGTCCAGCATGGGAAGGAGCTACTGGAAAGCAAGAAGATTTGACCTCCACTCTCACTTGTTACTTATCCAATCAGCTGCCATTCTTCCACACCTTCCAAGGCCTGGAAACAGAAGAAGAAACCTGCCTCTCTCCCTCTCAGTGGATTGACAAGGTGCAGTTCAAAACATGTGAACCAGAGCAGGGCATGATGGCACATATGTGTAACCCCAGCACTTGGGAGATAGAGATAGGACAGTCAGGAATTTAAGACCATCCTCAGCTACATAGTGAGATCAAGGCCAGCCTGAGCTGCATAAGATATTGTCTCAAAAAAAAAAAAATAAGAAAAATAGTATGTGAGCAAGGAACAGCCTTCTTTCAGCTTCTGGGCTGCCATCCTATGTCTCAGACCGCAGAGTTGCAGTATCTGTAGTGCAGCATGGTTCATTTCTCTTTCTCTACTATCTTGACTTTCCTCCTTTTCTGAGGGCCATGTCTGACCTCTTCCCACCTTCTTCATCAGCCTTGCCTCAGGTAGCTGGTTCCAGGGTTCTTCTGGAAATTGGTATGGCCCAAGAGAGGTGACATGGTCCAAACAGGGCTAATGAGAATTCGTCCCTGGACCTGCTATTTGCATCTCTACCATGGCCCAGGCTGGAACTCTCCTCCAGGGAGGATGGAGTCAATGGAAATACTGTATACAAGTAAGCCAGCCTCAGGACAGGGAGAAAGAGAGAAGGGGTCAGGCAGAGCTGGAGCCATAGACCAACTCCTGAGGCAAAGCTGTTAAGGCTGTGAGGTAATCCAGAGCAATGGGGTAAAACATTATCTTCTTCTTCCTCTATTCCACCTCTTCATCCTCTACCTCCTTCACTTCCTCCTCCTCCACTTGTAGGGATTGGATATTGAGAACAGAGGAACTCTGGATATTAGAGCAGGCATCATGCATAGTGTGCCTGCCCAGAGATAGGACCAGTGGAAAACTTATAACTGAAAATAATTTTAGAGTTACATATTTTTTTATTTCAAGCATATGCAGATATGCAAAGGAAGATAATAAAAGAATGCATGGTCAAGGGTTTCAGAGAAGCAACTAGCTTTGATTAAATTGCCCTGTTAAACATTTGTTAGTGACATCTTCTGGTATGCCTGAGCATTGACTATGAAGCCCATTATAACAGTCTTCTCTCAAAGGAGCAACAAAGGGGATGAAATGCCTTGACAAGCTTAAAACAAATTAGCACAGCTTATGTGAAAACAAACAAAGTAATGAAATCCAAAAATATCACCTCCCCGCAGACTCAGACCTGACAAAAGTCTATTGATGGGTATGAAGCAGATTTGAATACAGCAAGCCCTGCTCCCAGACAGGCACCCACGGGATGGAAGAATTGTCATTCTTTTCAAATTAAGTGATGTTTATACAGCCCCAATCTAAATTGCAATGTGCTGTTATAGAACTTCACAAAGCTTTTCTAAAGTTTATCTGGAAAAAAAAAAAAAAAAGCACAAAAGCAATAGTCATGATGCCTTGAGAAAGATCCCAGGTAAAGTTGTCTTTCCCTACAACAATGGCAACAGACCTAAAATCATTTCAACATGGTTGTACTAGTCTAAAAAGGTTCAAGAACCCCCCAAAAAACAGATAATCCATAAACAGACTCAATTATATAAAATCTCATAATGTTAAATGAAGCATTTAAAATTAGCAAGTTAAAAATTATATTTTAATGGTTCCTCCAAAATTGGTATGCTTTTCAGAAAAGAAACTTAGATTCTCATCTAACAAAACTAATTGCAGAAACATTAAAATACAACATCTACTTTAGTGTAGTCAGAAAAGAGCTAGAATAAAAAAGTCCATTTTTTTAACTTTAGAGAGAGGGGTGGGGGGAGGAGAGAATTGGTGCACCAGGGCCTCAGCCACTGAAATCGAACTCCAGATACTTTTGCCACCTAGTGGGCATGTGTGATCTTACACTTGCCTTGTCTGTGTGTCTGGCTTATGTGGAATTTGGAGAGTCAAACATGGGTCCTTAGGCTTCACAGGCAAGCGCCTTAACTAAGCCATCTCTCCAGCCCAAAACTCCATATTTTAGAGCAGACAACTGAATGGTTACATTTAAAAGGAAAGTATAGGTTTTACTAATTCAAACTTCAGCCATGTATACTTCAGCAACAACAAAGAAATAACAGGTATAGCAAAAGGAGAGAAACATTAAGACACTATGTGTCATCTAAATGTAAATTCTGTAATGAGTAATAATTCCTCACTGAGCTTGTAACATAAGAAAATTCATGAATTGAGGAATTGACCCTCTGATTCATATGGTTTTAACTGCTGTGATTTGACCTTGACAGTAAGTTCTACTAGAGGAGGATTTTCAAAGGTATACTTTGGGAAAACACCTTATAGCGTGGCAATGGATGCATTTTTTTTACAAGGCCCTAGAAGCACAGGAGACAGAAACAGCATTAGGAAAATGGGAACACATGGGGCTGAAAGGCCTCGGTATTGCACAGTAAAGTGGTAACTTACAGGTGGGAGAACATAGGTGTAAAGTACATTCTGGAAAGTATTAGTATTCAGTATATAATGACTCAATAGCCAAAAACACACTCAAATAATCTATGCAGAAACTAGGCAGATGGAAATGTGGTGGTTTGCATCTGAAATGTCCCCATAGCCTCATGTGTGTGACTGAATTGAATACTTGATCCTCAGCTGGTAGAACCTTAGGAGGTGGAGCTTGCTGAGGAAAGGGCGGCCAGTTCCACTGAGTGTTGCTAGTTCATTCTTGCTGCTTCCTTCCAGCTCATGTGACAAGACGTGATGCCTGCCTGTCTGCTCTGCAATACTCTCCCTGCCGTGATGAAGCTTCCACTCAAAACTGTCAGTTGAAATAAATCCTTTTTCTCCAATCAGCTGCTTTTGGTCAGGTGTTTTTACACAGCAATGAGTCAGTAACTGTTACATTAAGGCTTTGTTGCATGACAACTCTTGCTATCATTTTCTGGAATATAACAGATACCTGAGTTGTTTGCTTCACCTAGTTGGGGAATGACACCCAAGGCTGTCCTCAGACCTCCACTTACACAAATACACAGACAAGTACTTGCACACCCCTACTCAGATATGCTCCTGCACACATTCACACACACACACACGCACGCGCACACACATATAGAACTAGACTTATTTTTATATTTTCATTTATTTGTTTGAGAGAGAGAGAGAGCAGAGCGAGCATGGGCACAACAGGGCCTCTTGCTGTTGCAAATAAGCAATAGAAACATGTGTCACTTTGTGCTTTGGGCTCTATGTGGGTACTGGGGAAATCAAACTTGGACCCATAAGCTGTGCTCTCAAGTCCTTTTAGCCACTGAGCCAACACCTGAGCTCAGATTTTCTTTTAGAATGCTTACCACTTAAGTATACATTCACATGGTTACTGAGGAGTGGTGTCACTTTCTGCTAGACACCTGACTGTGTGGCTTTGGCCTTTGGGAGATGATTTTCAAGAGGAATGTGGAAGAATTTGAAACCTTGGCCTAACAGACTCCATGCAGTGCTGTAAGCACAGCTTGATGGACTATTCTGGTCACAGTTGAAAGACCTGAATGCATTAAGAACTATGGACTGTGAGGTTTGGTTTATGAGGGTAAGAAAGAGCTTTGCTTGGAGTGGGCTAGAGGCAGTGTGTGTGAGAGGTTTGCTGTTATGCTCCATATCCTGAGAAGTTGTACAGGGTTGTTTTGTGTAGAAACAGACTTGTGTGTGCAGAGGAATATGGCACAGAAATAAATCTTTAGTCCAGAACTGTTGCCTGATCAGATGAATTGAAAAGATTACAACCTTTGAGATTGGGCCAGCTGACCTGCACTGGGGCAACAGGAAGAATGTAGACTCTTTTGAAGGAGACTGAGTGCACAAGAATTGTCCTGTTCTTCAAAGTCTGCTTTATTCCCCTCAGGATTAACAAATTGGCACCCTACCTGTTATTGTGGAGTATAAGATATGCAAGAAGGACAGGGTCACTGAGTTTGCCATACAGTCTTGTGTTTTGGAAATGGCTATGGGCAATGTGAAGCAGGTTTGCTGGGTGCCTGCATGGAAACACCGTGGAGCCATGAGGATGAACTGTGGATTGCCATGGAGACCCAGTGGAGATGCCAGGACCACAAGATGGTTGCTAAGGAAAGCTACTGCTCTGAGATGACATATTCCAGGACTGTTAGTAGCCTACCTGGAGGGGTGGAATTGGTACTCCAGAGACTTGTTGCTGGTTAGAATTGTTAGACTTGGAGACTTGTTACTGGCTAGAGCTGTTGGACTTGGAGCTAAAGACTTTGATGTTTGCTCTGTTTAAATCGTGTATTGCTTGAGTATTTCTTTGCTATGCCCAATGCCATCATTTGCAGTATGAATGTTTATTCTGTGCAATTATGGGTTTTTTGAGGATTTTTTGGTATTATGGCTCAGTTAAAAGAACTTGGATTATATGGGTATATGAACATCTTGGAATTGATAAAAACTATGGGGACTTTTAAAGTTGGATGAATGCATTGCATTTTACATCATGTATGGTTATCAGTTTATGGGGGCCAGGGGCGGAATGTAGTGGTTTGTTTTAGGTGTCCCCTATAAACTTACATGTTCTGAATGCTAGGTTCAAAGCTGATGGAGATTTGAGAATTAATACTTCCTAGAGGCAGGGTATTGTTGGGGGCAGGCTTATGGTATTATACCCAGTGTACCTTTGCCAGTGTTTGGCATACTCTCCTGTTGCTATTGTCCACCTTTTGTTGGCCAGGGGGTGATGTCCACCCTCTGCTCATGCCATCGTTTATCCCTGACATCATGGAGCTTCCCCTTGAGCCTGTAAGCCAAAATGAACCCTTATTTTCCTCCACAAGCTGCTCTTAGTTGGGTGATTTCTACCATCAATGCGAACCTACTACAACATGTGGGATCTGAGGAAATCGAGCCTAGACCCACAAGCTGTGCTAGCAAGTCCTTTTAGCCACTAATCTATCTCACGAACTCAGATTTTCTTTTAGAATGCTTACCACTTAAGTATATATTCACATGTTTTTACTTGTTTCCCAACATTACTTTTTAAATTACTGGACAGATATAATTTTTATTTTGCTCACAAGAAAACTGAAACTGAGACAGGTTGCTTCCCTAAGGCTTACTGGTAGACTGTGTATTCAGTCCATATATTCAGAAGAAAAGTCACATGGACTTTCAGGTGTAAACTATTGACACAGAAGAACCCCATGGTCACAATGTACTGGGAAAGATAATTCACAAGAACCCCATGGTCACACAATTCACTGGAGAAGACAGTTAACAAGGGCCCCACAGTCACACAGTTCACTGGGGAAGACAGTTCACAAGAACCCCATGGTCACACAGTTCACTGGGGAAAACAGTTCACAAGGGCCCCACAGTCACACAGTTCAGTGGAGAAGACAGTTCACAAGAACCCCACGGACACACTGTTCATTGGGGAAGACATTTCCCAAGAACCCCATGGACACACTGTTCACTGGGGAAGACAGTTCACAACACCCATGGACACAGTATTCACTGGGGAAGACAGTTCACAAGAACCCCACGGTCACACTGTTCACTGAGAAAGACAGTTAAAAAACTCTCTCCCACATATTCTCAATGGGCTGATGAGGAATTTTTATGAGAAACTCATTGAGATGGTGTCAGTTTGAATATAAATGGCCCCATAGCCTGAGATAGTTTTTAAATGTTTATTTTATTTTATTTTTACTTACTTATTGACAGAGAAAGAGAGAGAGAGAGAATAGGCATTCCACAGCCTCCATCCACTAAATGAGCTCTAGATGCATGTGCCACCATCTACCTTAAGTGGGTTCTGGGGAGTTGAACCTGGGTCCTTATGCATCACAGGCAAGTGTCTTAACTGCTAAGTCATCTCTCCAGCCCCGAAGGTATTTTTGATTAAGCTTTCTACTTAGTGTTCAGGAGGTGGAACTCTGCTGGAGGAGGTGTGTTGCTAGGGACAGATGTCGAGTCCAGCCCTACTAGGTATGTTCAGAGCTGGCTTGAGCTCTTGCTATTCCTTCTGCCTCTCCTCTGTGGATGAATAAGCCAGCTTCCCCTGCACTCTGCAAGCCTGAAAACAACACTTTCTTCCCATAAGCTACTACTACTTGTCGGGTGCTTGTCCCAGCAATGAGAAGGTAACCACTACAGAAAGCTGGTACCAAAAAGTGAGGTCATTACTGTAATGACTCTGACATGTGGCTTTTGCACTTTTGGAATTTGTTTGTGGGAGGAATATGGAAGGATTTGGTACTTTGGACTAGAGAAGACTTTCAATGCTATAATCAGAGCTTAATGGGCTAGTCTTGTAAGAGTTTGAAAATGCTAAATGCAGAGAGAATTGTGGACTGCAAAGGCTTGGCTTATGAACTTTCAAAAGCAAAGGAAAGAACTTTGTGAGAACTAAGATACTGGTGAAAAGGCTTATCCATTCTGACCATACCCTGAGAATTTGAGCAAAGTTAAGAAGTAATGGACTGGCTGTGCTTGGTGAACATGTGCACAGAAAAATATAGGAGATGTGGAATTTTCCATAGAAAGAAATGTAAGCAAGCTTAAAGTTACTGGCACCAGGACTGATTTTAAGTTACTGAAGCCACAACTGTTAAGGAGATTATTGCCATTAAAGGTGAGTAAACTGTTTTACATTGGGATGATGGAAGAGATACTATGAGGGCAAAACCCACCCCTAGAAACTCTTTTTACATGGAGGGGGTTTGAAGTAAGAGAAAAAGAGTATCCTTCTCTTCAAGGTCAAGCTTTATTACCCACTGGATTTATATATCTTGCTATACTGCCCACTTAACACTGGTTATGGAAGTATGAAAAATCAGGAAAAGGGACCATGGAATGCACACTGAAATGTGGCAATGTGAAGCAGGGTTGAAATCCTTGTATGAAGACCATGTAAGGCCCATTGTAGGGAGCTTTATAGATGAACCATGGGTTGCAATGGAGACGCCAGAGTTTGGATACCAGGATTGTTGGATGGCTTCCAAGGAGAGCTGAAAGCTTGGGATGTAGTTTTCCCTAGGCTCTGATCAGCCCAGCCAAAGTTCAGAATTGGAAACCTGAGACAGTGTCACTGGTTAACAGCTATTGGACTTGGAACAGCATACTGTTGATTTTTGCCTTCTGGTTATTGATCTTGGCTTGGTCCATGCTCTCCTTGTTATGCTTTCTTTGTGCAATGGGAATGTCTACCCTGTGCCATTATGTGGTGGAAGTATATAAGTTGTGTTTTGATTTTAAGGGCTTGTAGTGAAAAGACTGTCTTGAATTTTAGACTTTCAAACAGTGTGAAAAATGGTAAAGATGATATGGACTTTTGGCATTAGATGAGGGCATTTTTCACTGTGAGGTGATCTGACTCCATGGGGACCAGAGGTAGAATGTGTTCATTTGAATGTAAATGACCCCAGAGCCCCAGGCAGTTTAGATTAAGCTTCCTACTTAATCTTAAGTAAGTGGAGCCCTTCTGGAGGAGGTGTGTGACTAGGAGCAGACACTAAGTGAATAGAGAGCCAGTTTGAGCTCTGGCTGTTTATGCTTAAGTGTGCTGGCTTTTGTCTCTCTATTGTGGATGCTGTAGTGAGCCAGCTTCTTATGCCATGATGACGTTTACCCTAGAATCTATATGCCTGAAATAATTCCCTTCCTCCCATAAGCTGCTTCTGGTCAGTTGTTTGTCCTAGCAACAGAAAGATAACTACAACAGATGATTACCTGAATAGCCAGTAGATGACATGGGTCTCACAGAGACATATCTAGGAGAGTCAAATAATATGGAAGTAGCCAGATTTTCCAAAGCTTTGATCAGCATGGTCTAGTGGATCCACCCAGAAAATGTTGCCCCCTTCACCAGGGTGATGTTTGGCAATGTCTATAGACATCTTTAGTTACCATACTTGGAGAGGTTCATGTTATTAGCTTCTCCCAGGTAAGCTGCTAAACATCAATGTATAGTACAGTGAACCCTTTTTACAGTATATATATGAAACTTCAGAACAATTGTCTGAGGTTGATAAAGAACCTTGTACATCCAGTCATGATAATTTAAGCAAAGTAAGTCATCATGCTATAAAATTGTGCTCTTCCTTTGATGGTTATATGATCTTTATAACTACCCTAGCATCCCTGAGTTTTAATTCATCTGAAATTTAGAATTGTCAAATTGAATATTTCTCTTCGTAATTTTTTTTCATTTACTGACATCTTAAGAAGTAAAAGTAACCAACTCCCCATCACAATAAATAATTTTGTAAAATAATTACTAAATGGTAAAAAGATATATCAAAAGTATGTCTGTGTACCCATAATATTTAGTATCAAAAGTCAAGAATCCTAAAATATATTCATGAAATCAAATAAGATATATAAGCAGAAGAACATAATTAAGCTGAGAAAACAAATATATATGCAAAAGTAAACTTTCTCACTGTTCTTTTTTCCTGAAAAGTAAGTTTATTTCATATGTTCAAAGGTAGAATACTTTTACTCACACAAACCACCTCCAAATTAATTGTTGAACACAGCATCCTTCACAGGCTGGCCTCTGAGCCTGTGGGTTTGCACCTTGCACCAGAGTCAGCTGAGCGAGTCTGTATGCCTTGCCAGGCTGAGTTGATCTTGGCTAGGGGTGAGCTTGGTCTCAACGTCCAGGGTGCTGGACTCCAGCAGAAACTTGTGCACCAGGGTTTTTCTCTGCCTGGACTCCATTACCTATAAAATCAGACCTGTTGCTATGGAAACTGGATACTGAGAGTGAAGTGTCCTTGGAGCCAGGCTTTAAATGACATGACATCATAGGATTCTACTGGTTCTAGAATATTTTTGAAGTTCTAGAAGTGCTAAAGGAATTGTGGCCTCTTGGAGGTTCAATTGTTTGTTTTCTAATCTCCCACAAAGGCCCAAGAATAATGGTCCAAAAGTCAGGAATTTCATGGCAATTGGCATATGTATCTTTTTCATTTCTAGATCCCTGAAAAGCTCAATAGTAAAGGTTAGTAAACCATGGGCCATCGACCAAATCCAACCATATGCCTAGGTTTTGTTCTGTTTTGCCTTTATTTGTTTAGTAAGTAAAGCTTCCTGCTTTCATGCTAAAATAGCAGAGTTTATCTATTTTACAAGTAAGACCCGGTGACTAACAGAGTCTAAACCTATCTAGAAATGTGGCCAGAGCTGTGTTTAAGACTATTATGCAATGTTAACATCTCACATGCATTTTTGTTTATGGGCACTAACTCCTTCTTAAAATGTTGCAAGACACAAAAATGAGAATGCTCCCAACTTATTTCATGAAGCCCATATGATCTGCCATAACAATCAACATCGGAAATCTACAAAGAAGTTTTGTAGACAAACATTCTTTAAGCAGATCCATCCAAAACCCTCAACAAACTAACAAACCAATTTAGCAATGTATAAAAAGAATGGCATAACAAGACCAAGTGTGATTGATCCCAGGAGCACAAGATTGGTTCAGTATATGAAAATTGTCAATGTAATCCACCAGACTGCAAAACACACAACACCATACCATCACATCAATATATGCAGAGAAAACATTTCAAAAATTAGTATTCATGCTTTTAACCCAAACACAAATAAATCCCTCCTCTTGAGTGAAGGACCCATGAGAAAGCAGCAAACAGGGTAACTGATGATAGATGGTGGAAGTCTTCTCTACAATGGTCCTAACCTAAATAAGGCTGCCCATGCTCCTTGCTTCTGCCCAACACTGGTCTGTAGTGTCCAGCTGCAGCAGTCAGGCAAGAACCCATGTCAGTAATGAGAGAGAAAGGTGCCTGTCCTTGCAAATAGCAGCACGTCTAGTGCCGGGAAGAGCATCAGTGAAAGAGCAAGTTTGCACAGTAACAGAAGTCAGGATCAGCATACAACAGCAAGTCCACCTGCCATGATCAATGAAAAGATGACACTGTGGAAACGATCTCACAGCAGCAACAGAGGGATACTGAGAACAAATGTAACAGTGACAGCAAGGTTTGCACACTTAATATATGTATCATATATGCCATTATATAATGATGAATGGGTTGTTGACTGAAGAGATGATGGCTCGGTGGTTAGAAGCACTTGTTTAAAAAGCCTCGATGGCCTGAGTTCAATTCCCCAGTAACCAAGGAAAGCCAGATCCACAAAGTGGCACATGCCTCTGGAATTCATTTGCAATGGCAAGAGGACCTATTGCACCCATAGTTAGTCTGTCTCTCTCTCTTAATTAAATAAAAAAAATTAAAGGAAATATATTGGGAAAATCTTCAGATACTAGGAAAGTAAACTACAGCATTCTAAATTATTATGGTATAGAAGGGGCTGGAGAGATGGCTTAGCCATTAAGGTACTTGACTGCAAAGCCAAAGGACACAGGTTCGATTCCCCAGGACCCACTTAAGCCAGATCCACAAAGTAGAACATGTATCTGGAGTTTGTTTTCAGTAGCTGGAGGTCTTGGCATGCCAATTCTCTCTTTGTCTCTCTCTCTCTCTCTCTCTCTCTCTCTCTCTCTCTCTCTCTCTCTCTCTCCCTTTCTTTCTCTTTTTCAAATAAATAAAATATTTCAAATTATCATGCCTCAAAACAGAAATCACAAGGGAAATCAGAAAGCATTTAATTCTGGATGAAAATGACGACACAAAACATCAGTATCAGAGGATGTTATAAATCCCCAAGTGGAGAGTGCTATGTGCCTGTACTTGAAAAGAATCAGTTTCCTCAGTTTCCACCTCCAGAAAACAGACATGGAAGAGCAAATTAAACCCAAGGAGGCTAACGAGAGAGGTTCAGAACACAGCCCAAATTCAGTGGAATTGAAAAGAGAGAAACATTATAGAGAAAATTGATTAAACTCCAAGTTTAGTCTTTAGAGAAAATCAATAAACTATTAATCCCCTAGACAGTAGACAGTGCCAGCAGAGGCTAGCAGTGGATAGTGTGGCCAACTTTCCCACCCTTACTATTTTCACTTGAGTGTTCTCTTTTTTCTTCATCATTTTCCAGGTTGCCAGTTAGGGAGATTCATCAGTATGAAAAGAAAGGTATTGTGATATGGCAGGCTTTGATAATCCAGTAGTAACTGGGGATGCAAGGTCTCCAGGAAATTTGGCCAGGTATCCCAAAGCAATTCTGTATCCTCAGGGGTGTTGTTATTAAACGGGGGCTGGAGAGATGCTCAGCAGATAAAGCACTTAAATGTGCAAGTGTAAGGACCTGAGTTTGGATCCCCAGAACCTGCAGAAAGGCAGGCACTGTGGTGGGTTTGTGTAATACTGCGGGCAAGAAAGGAGGTAGAGACAGGAGGATGAATTCGCTGAAGGCTTACAGGTCAGCCAAGGCTAGCAAACAGAGCGGTAAGAGGCAGAACTGCCTTAAACTAGGTGGAAGACAAGGGCCACACCTGAAAGTTGTCCCATGATCTCTGTACAGGAACTGTAGCATGTGTGAACCCACACACATATGAATACACACATACCAAAAAAATTCAGCAAATTGTTGACAACTAAGATATGGAAGCAGAATAGTTGTCAATTAGTAGATGAACGAGTAAAGAAATGTATTCTGCCATGAAGAAAGAAGTCATCATTTAACACATGTTTGATGGATCTGGTAGTCATCATGTTGAGTGAAATAAGCTAAGTACAGAAAGAGAAGCATAGTGTGTTTTATGAAAGTTGGTCTAGAATCAGGTATGGTACCACACACCTTTAATCCCAGCACTCAGGAGGCAAAGGTAGGAAGATCACTGTGAGTTCAAAGCCAGCCTGAGATGACATAGCAAATTCCAAGTCATCCTGGTCTAGAGTAAGACCTGACCTCAAAAAAGCAAAAGATAAAATGTAGAGTAGTAGTTATAGAGAAGGCAACAGATGGAGGGTGTATAAGAAAAAGAGATGTGTTGATCAGTGCTCACCAATGTATGCATAGGAAGATCACCCTGAACCATACTTATATGTACAATTAATACATGTAAGTAATAAAAAGATAGCAATATAGCAAATTAGATCCAACCACATTTAAATGCAAAGGGTAGCATGCCTAGTGATGTTTATCCAAGGATACAAGACTAGTTTAACACTCAGACTACACTGTAACTCACTAGATTAACATACTGAAACAGAAAAATCCTCTCAATACACACAGAAAAAGTATTTGGCAAAATCTAGCAAGCAGGTACTTGCTGAGAAGCCTACTGGGACTGGTTCAATTTCCCACTACTTGGGTAGAGCCACATGCACAAATTGGTGCATGCATCTGGAGTTCATTAGCAGAGGCAAGAGGCCCTGCCATGACAATTTTCTCTGTCTCTCTCCCTCTTTCTCTCTCCTTTTGGCAAAAAATTAAATAAATAAAATCTTGAAAATCAAATCTATCAAGCATTAAAAATCTCAGCAACCAAAGAAAGTAGAGGGAGCCTTTGCAACATAATAGAAGCAAGTACAAAAACCAACAGCAAGCAGCCATGAGGCAAAGAGAGACTGAGCATAGCTCCCTGTTACTGGGAGAGAGGCAAAAATGCCTTCTCTCAATACCCATCCAGCCTTTCCTTGTATCCAATGTTAAATATGTATGAGGGCGGGTGGAGAAAGCAACGGAAAGCATCTGGATTGAAAGGAAGGAATATAAACCCCTTATTTGTAGTCAAACTGGTAACTAACTTGGAAAATTCCAATGTATCTACCAAAATGTCCTGAGAACTAATGAGTGGGTTTAGCATGGCTATAGGATACATAATCAATATATAGAAAACTAATTTTGTTACATTTTATCATCAAGAAATAATATAATAGCTTACTTCACAAACCATGATAACCATAGTCGATAACAACATATTGTTTATTACAGAACTGCTGGAAGAGTGGATTTTACACGTTCTCACCACAAAGATGACAAGCAGGTGAAGTGGTGAATACATTAATAGCTTCATTTACACTTCCTATAATGTATACATATGCCAAACATCACATATAGCACATAAATTTATATCATTACTACTTTTAAATTAAAATTTAGAAATATAATTTAAAAACAGTATCGCTGGGTTTGTAGTTCCAGGGAGATGGACACTGATTTTCCCTAAATCCATCCTACTAAGGATAAGGAAAACCCCAGATCTTATAAGTCATCTCTCAGCACCCACTGGGAACTGGGAACTGGTTCCAAGAATCTTGTGTGTACCAACATCTTCTAATGCTGAAGTCCCTTAATACGTGCAATGACATAGTGTTTGCACACCACCTATGCAGCCATCCCATATGTTAAATAATCTTATTTTTATAATCTAGAGTTCTCATGACAGCTAATAAGAGCCAGCTCCACCACTCCTGGAATAACCCCACAGGACTCCAAATCCTACCACAAAGACACTTTGCACATCCATGTTTTTGCTGCTCTATTCACAATAGCAAGAAAATGGAATCAGCCTAGATGCACACTAGCACATAAATGGAAAGGGAGAATGTGGCACATAGACACAATGGAAATGTACTCTATTGTAAAGAAAAATGAAATCGTGACATTGGTAGAAAAATGAATGGAAGTGGGAATTATTATCTTAAGTACAATACTCACAGACGGCTAGATTTTAGTGTGTGTGTGTGTGTGTGTGTGTGTGTGTGTGTGTGTGTGTGTGTGTAGAGGTCATGGAACTAGAAAGGGAGCCACCTTGTTAGTAATAGGAAAACTTTGGAAAAAACCCAAGCACACACCAACAGATGAATAACAAACATTGCACATTCACACAATGAACCGTCATTTAGAATGAAGAGCAATAACTATTGTTGCATGGAACAACACGAGGAGGTCTCAACAATAAGCATACCGAGGGAAAGAAACTGAACCAGGGGCACATACTGCATGGCACTGTTTTAAAAATTCAGTACTTTGAATGACAGAAAGCAGACAAGTGGTTGCCTAGGAACCTATGTGTATGTCGGGGGAGGAGAGGACTCCCGAGGGACACAGGATGCTTTGGGCTGATGGATTTGTTCATTATCTTCACTCCCTTTGTTCATCCGTATGGACTGGAAGAAGAGCGTCTGGAACATTGATAAATTAAGTTGATTGCCTTCATTAGCAAAAACAAAAACCCAGAAGATTAATTTCTCTTCTCTCCGAATTAGAAAAAACAGTAATAAATGGGCACATTTGCAATAAAATAGAAGATGCTATCAGTGTACAAACTTGAAAAACTTTGCACTCTAAAAAGAGCCCCTTTAATAAACATCGTGGTCCTGTCTGTGTGGGTTCTCCAGTGGGAGCCTGACGGTCCACGTGTCAGTTGAAAGATGTGGGCTGAGTGGGCAGTGAGCAGAGTGAAATTCTCTGAGTCCAGGAAAAGCCATTAGCACTTTTGCATGGAGTAAACTGGAATGCATAATGGATTGTGACTTTACATTTATTTTGATAAATGGTCCAATAACTAGGAGTTAAAATAAATAATTCATCCTCTCCTTTCCCTCTGCCCACAGCGTGGGAGATAGATCAGAAGCTGAAATCACAGTGCCATCCTCAGCAGATTCTTCACTGAGCCTCAGTCTTAAAGACACAGTGGGATGTTTCTTAATGAGTAGCAGCCCCTCCCCTCCCCCCCACTTCCATGTTCTGTGAATGCTTGGATTAAAATAGATTTGTGGTACAGCAGTGGCCCAGAGGTGGCAGTGGAAACTCTCCATCCCACTAATTAAGCGCTTCCCTCCACTTCCCTGGGAACTGCTTGGACTACATGTGCTGGAAACCCTGCTCTGATTCCATTCTCTACCTCCCTTTCCTGGAATTCAGTCTAAATACATGGAAAATGGAACAGAAACATCTCAAGTGTGCTCTCCAGTCTCATGAAGCAAGAGCAGAGAGTCTCTCCCGGCTAGCCGCAGGAGCTTTTGCCCTCCCACTAGCCTCCTCCTTGAGCATGAACCCTTGTTTATTAAACCCTTCCTGCATTAAATTGGTGATGCAGATCGTGTGTTAAAAATCCCAAGTATGGAGAAGGGACAATAAAACATATCATTGAAAAAATATTATTTAGCTAATTTACTCATTGTACAAAAATTTATTGCTCACCTGCCGGCTACTTTTCCAGCCTGGTGATACACCAGTAAAGAAAGCAGTCAGGGGCTGGGGAGGCAGCTTACTGGAGGAAGCACTGGCTATATTCTTGTCATCCTGAATTCAGGCCCCGGGGTCCAATGAAGCCACGGACCATAGCACTAGCATCTGTGACCTGGAGGTCCCGGATGAGAAGGGAAGCAGAGACAGGGAACTCTCCAGGAAGCTCATGGACCAGGTAGCTTGCTGGTTACAGCGGTGAGCAAGGTGCCTCAAACAAGGGGGAAGACAGTGACTGAAGCCCAAAGATGTTCTCTCCAGCTGCGGCATGAGTGCTCCCTTAACTTAACTTGCACACACACACACACACCAAAAACAAAAGACAAAAGGAGATAGGATGTGCTCTGCCAGAGGGTGTTTGTTTCAGTTACTTTACTCACTGCTGTGACCAAATACCTGACAAGAAGCAACTTAATAGTCAAAAAGGTTTAGTTCCAGTTATGGTTTCAGGAAACATATTCCATCATAGTGGAAGATTTGGTGGCAGAAGCAGGAGGACGGCTGACTACACTGCATCCAGTCAGGAAGCAAAGAGAGGACAGGAAGTGGGGCTGGGCTATAAAAACCTCAAAGTCCACCCCGAGTGTCCCACTTTCTCCAGCAAGTCTCCACTTCCCACAGGCCCCACAGTCTTCCCAAACAGAGCCTCATCTGCAGACATAGTGTTCAAACACATGTACCTGTGGGAGACATTTCACATTCAAACTATGGCAGGATTCCCAACTGCTATTGCTTGGAAACTTGAAACATGAAAAGAATTGACTTGAGGTCAAAGAACAACTTGGTCATTTCTAAACTCTTAAGTATCTAAAACCCCTGGGTTTTAAAACATAAAAATGTAAATATCACACACATTCCATAAGGACATAGGCCATACAAAAAGTAAGCTCTAAAATATGATACATTGTTTGGGCTAGTTGGAATTTATAATAAAATTGAGTGTTCAGTCACATTTGCCTAATACAGCATTAATGAAATCAAGTTGCAATTCACTGAAGTTACAGGTGCAGAACCCCAACTCTGATTGACACCAAGAGCTGCTGCAACCCAACAGAAAACCTTTCCTTAGCCTCAAAGCAAATTCCATGCAACATTCATGACAGCTCAGCCTCATGCTAAGTGAACCAGAAATATTTTAAATAAGAATAAGCTACTGAACCCCAAGTTTACCTAAATCCCCTAAGGAGGTGATTGTTTTCTGATAAAATACTAATTAAAAAGCAACTTTGGGGGCTGAAGAGATGGCTTGCTTGTAAAACCTGATGGTCCAAGTTTGATTTCCCCAGGACCCATGTAAAGCCAGATGCATAGAGTGGCCCATGCATCTGAAGTTTGTGGTAACAGGAGGTCATTTCACGCTCATACTCATTCTCTGTCTCTGTCTCGCCTCTCAGATATATAAATGAAAATATTTTTTTAAAAAACAACTTTTCTCCTTTGTGCTGGTATCCAGTTCACAGGAAAACATCACCCTTGCTTATTTCACCAGTTGTCCTTAGTTTCAGTTGGGCCCCTTTTGAGGTATGTTGGGGCAGCTCTCTTCTTAGGATCTGCATCTATCTGGAAAAGAGAAGCAGATTCTCCAACGGAGAGTAAGTTAGCACCCGGAAAATTGAGATAACACTTACTTTTTTGATAGACAGTTTGATAGGTGTAGGCCCTCTTATACCCCGTGATTGATGGTAGCTTGATATTGTAGAGTGGGCTTGTGTTAGGGTATGGTTCTGACTTGTTTCCCAGCTCCAGCTAAGGGTCTAGTACCACTGAGTGGATCAGTTAGCCAAATCAAGAGCAATTGATTCCTCACCATGGCTGTGTACCACTATTGCACTTGTGTGGGCATCACATCCGGTTATTTGTTGCTAATTAGGTTAAACAATGTGTTGCTTGGACAGATCTTGGTCATTTCCCCCAGTCGCCTATGTAGCGCCTTCTGGCACTAGACACGCTGACTGTCTGGGGTTTGACTCTCTCCTGGCTTCCAGCCATGTCATTCCATTTTACGCGTCAGCTGTGTATGGAGTCTTCAGCAATAGGGTCTTACCACTGGCCTTTGGTGGGTCATCAAGTACTCTGACAGAAGTCTGTCATTGTTTTGGGAAACCTTGTAGGTTTCTCTGATCAAAAGCTCAACGCAGAGAAAAATCAACTCCTACCAAATCAGAGAGCCAGAGCCTCAGATGCCCCAACACCTCACCACTGAAACAGACCAAAAATGAACCCAACATGGCTCAGGGAAATCTTGCGGAAGAGGGGCGGAAAGAATGTCAGAGTTACATGTTGGGTCATGATTTGCAGAGACATTTATCATACTAATAACTGGGGGCTAACTCCACAATGCACGACCCATTTTCATTAACAAGGAGGGTCTAATGGGAGGGGGTAGATCACAGATGAGCCTAAATAATGGTACCAAACTGCCTGTATTCACTGAAATGAAAACTAATAAATTAAATTTAAAAAACAAAAAAAAACAACTTTTCTCCTGGAAATTTTGTGAAATTTCCAGAATCCATAAAAGATCTAGAGAATAAGACATGAGTCTTTAGAAATTAAATTTTTCGTAGCCATAAGTGTTTTGATCTATTGTTCCAGGAGTCACTTCAGTGACTCATTATATCATACCTTTCACCAGCACCAACAGAAATCAAAACAGAAGAAATGACCTTATTGTCAGTCTTGTTCACTTTGAAATCCTTGTACACCTAGGCCTTAGTACTTTGACAGATAAAAATTCTGCCTTTAACTCCACACTATTCATCCTTCACTTTCTGTTGTTCCTTTTATTGGTCATACAGAATTACCTTCAGAGTTGAATGTATAAAAATGTTTCTGCACATGGACAAATTGTGTTCTATCTTAACAACTCATGTTGAATAAAGGCATACAGTTTTAAAAAATAAAAAAATAAAAATAGAGCTTTTCCTGCCTTAAATCAAGTCTTTCCAGTCCCACTTTGACCAGCGCACACTGGCTCCAAGATGTCCACAAAATCTTCCTGAGACTCCTGTCTTCATGGAGGATGAGGAGCTCACTGAAAGCCTTCAGTCACCAGCTTTTCCAGCATCTGAGGGGATGGAAGCTTTAGTTAAGGGGGCACAGAGATGTTCCAGCATGCAGCAGCCACCACTACTGAGGCTACTGCAAAGGTCTATGCTGCTGGTAACAGTGGCTTGGCCAAGCATATTAGCAATAGAACCATGAGCTACAGTATTGAAATTTTAAGCTATTTTGAAGAAAGAACAAACATCGTTTGGTGAAAAATCAGGTATTTGATATGTGGGGAAAAGAATGAGCTTGAATGCCTGCAAGGTTTTTGGTGTAGCTAATGGAAACACCAAGTCACTATTAATTGAGAGGATGAAAGGAGCAAGTTTGAGTTGATGCTTATATTTATTTCCAGGTATGTTGCATAGTAGGTGCCTGGTCTTATGTGAGAGCAGATGTCAAGCAAGTAGTTAAATATATAAGGAGGATTTAGAGGAGAAGCCCAGCTGCAAGATGTAAATGCAGATGGCTATTAGACGAGAAGGTATAAAAGACTTGCGCCATAAACAAGGGGATGCAGAGAAAGAAGAGATGTTTTCTGACAGTGAGGCCTGCCAGTCTAGCATTAAGGTGGGCAGGGCAGGCAGGAGGGGAGTGTGTTGGGAGAGCAGGACAAAGTATGCTGTCTACTCTGTCAACAACCATCACCCTAAACTCAGTCTTTGTCTTTTTCTACTGTGGCATACCTTGGAAAGTTCTGGATGAAAATTCAGTCCCTAGGATTCCTGCTGGCCCTGCACAATCCTTTTGAACCATAGTTTTGAAGGGAATGGCCTCATTGAGACCAAGTACCCTCTCCTTTAGGTCCAACTCTCTGCAACATTTTTAGCCAATGTCCCCAGGACTCAGGTGTGCCAATACCTTGCTGGTGTTGTTATTCTTGGGATGGAACATCTTGTCACCCTATTACCTTCTCTAAATAGTCTCCTTATTGCCATTTCTCTTTGTAAAATCTGTGCTCAGAATTTTATTTGAAACTGCCAAGACCTTGACTAATGAATGTGTTGTACAGGAAGAAAAGTTTTTTTAATTATTTTTTAAGAAAACAGTTCTAAGGAAAAGAACAAAAATTAACTGTTTCAAGAGCCACTCACAGATTAAGAACTAACCTGAGAAATGACGCAAACTCTCGCAGCATGGAAAAATGGCGAACTTTTTTTTTAAGTTTCTTTTTGTTTATTTTTATTTATTTGAGAGCAACAGACAGAGAGAAATAGGCAGGGAGAAAGACAGAATGAATGTGCCAGGGCTTCCAGCCACTGCAAACAAACTCCAAATGTGTGCGCCCCCTTGTGCATCTGGCTAATGTTGGTCCCAGGGAATGGAGCTTCGAACCAGGGTCATTAAGCTTCACAGGCAAGCGCTTAACCACTAAGCCATCTCTCCAGCCCAATGGCGAACTTTTATCAAGAGCAATTTCCTTAGAAACTGACAGTAAACAGACAGTCAGAATGTGTTTGAAAGAGAAAAGGAAAAAAAGAATTTGAAAAAGCAAGAATGGGTAAGTAAGGAATTTTTCTGTAAACAGGAAGAGCAGAAAACAGAGCAGTTTAGGAAGGAAAATGCAATCAACCCTGGGTTTTAAAGAAGGAAGACATCTTAGCATGTTTCTCTGCCTGTGGGCAAGATCTAGTACAATGGGAAAATAGGGATATGGGAGAGTGGAAAGTTACTGCAGCCATGTCCTTAAGTAGAAGAGAATGGAGGCTTAACTGTATGCAAGAAATGAGGCACTGGATCTAAAATACTGCTTGGATAATTTACCTGTAGTGCTCAAAAGAAGGCAGAGGGGACAGGTGCAGCTGGTGAGAACTGGTAGGCACAGAGGAGAAGCATGAAAATCATTTGTCTTTGCTATATGTACTAGGAAGTGTGTGAGTGTGGCTGAGCAGGCGCATGCCATGATGCATGTCAGGAGGTCAGAGGACAATGTTGGGTGATAGAATAGACCTTACACCCTGTGTCAAAGGGCAACGATGAGCGATGGTGTTCACCTTCCACCCTGTACAGAGAACAACATTGTGTGATGGTGTTCACCTTCCTCTCTGTATCAGAGGACAATGTTGAGTGATGGTGTTCACCTTCCTGACTGTATCAGAGGACAATGTTGAGTGATGGTGATCACCTTCCACCCTGTACCAGAGGACAACAGTGGGTGATGGTGTTCACCTTCCACCCTGTACCAGAGGACAACAGTGGGTGATGGTGTTCACCTTCCACCCTGTACCAGAGGACAACAGTGGGTGATGGTGATCACCTTCCACCCTGTACCAGAGGACAACAGTGGGTGATGGTGTTCATCTTCCACCCTGTACCAGAGGACAACAGTGGGTGATGGTGTTCACCTTCCACCCTGTACCAGAGGACAACAGTGGGTGATGGTGTTCACCTTCCACCCTGTACCAGAGGACAACAGTGGGTGATGGTGTTCACCTTCCACCCTGTAGTACCAGAGGACAACAGTGGGTGATGGTGATCACCTTCCACCCTGTAGTACCAGAGGACAACAGTGGGTGATGGTGTTCACCTTCCACCCTGTACCAGAGGACAACAGTGGGTGATGGTGTTCACCTTCCACCCTGTACCAGAGGACAACAGTGGGTGATGGTGATCACCTTCCACCCTGTACCAGAGGACAACAGTGGGTGATGGTGTTCATCTTCCACCCTGTACCAGAGGACAACAGTGGGTGATGGTGTTCACCTTCCACCCTGTACCAGAGGACAACAGTGGGTGATGGTGTTCACCTTCCACCCTGTACCAGAGGACAACAGTGGGTGATGGTGTTCACCTTCCACCCTGTACCAGAGGACAACAGTGGGTGATGGTGTTCACCTTCCACCTTGTACCAGAGGACAACAGTGAGTGATGGTGTTCACGTTCCTCTCTGTATCAGAGAACAACATTGAGTGATGGAGTTCGCCTTCCTTCCTGTACCAGAGGACAACATTGGGTAATACTCTCCACCTTCCACCCCGTATCAGAGGACAACGTTGAGTGATGGTGTTCACCTTCCACCATGTACCAGAGGACAACGTTGGGTGGTGTTGTTCACCTTCCTCCCTGTATCATAGGATAATGTTGGGTGGTGGTGTTCAACTTCCTCCCTGCATCAGAGGAGAACGTTGAGTGATGGTGTTCACCTTACTCCCTGTATCATAGGATAACATTGGGTGGTGGTGTTCACCTTCCTCCCTGCATCAGAGGAGAACGTTGAGTGATGGTGTTCACTTTCCTCCCTGTATCATAGGATAACATTGGGTGATGGTGTTCACCTTCCATCCTGTATCAGAGGACAATGTTGGATGATAGTGTTCACCTTCCACCCTTTATCAGAGAACAATGTTGAGTGATGTTCTTCACCTTCCACCCTGTTCAACAAAGGTTCTCTCGTTTTTCACTGATGCATTCTCCAGGCTATCTGGCTCATGCCCTTCTGGGGAATTCTCCTGTGTCCATCTCCTTTCTCACCATAGTCATGCTGAGACCACAGACATCTTTACTGCAGCTAACAACAGTCTTTAGTTCAGCTTTATATGGATTCTGAAGAATACAAACCTAGGTACTCATGTTTTCAAGCAACTGCATTTTAACCTGAGCCCTCACCCCCAGCTCTCCTTCTTCTTTTGTGATCATTCTATGTTGGGCATAAAGCAATAGTCTCATCTGAGTCTGAAGACTAGGGGCCACCAAAGGTTGGAGGAGAGTGGGGTTCAATGCATGGAAAGCAATGGGCTCAGGAAAGTGTCATGATGGTGGGATCACACTGAGGGTCATCAGAGCATCCATTACCCCTTCAAAGTAAGGTCAGGCAGTGAACCTGGATACAGATGCAATGTAGGAGAGTTTTGGCTTTTGTCTTTGGGTTAGAAGGTTTGCCAGGAGAGTGAGGAGAACATACAGAGAGACAATATTTGTTATTTCTCTAGAGGCTTGGCTAGTCAAGGAGGAACATGGACAAGGATATTAAGGTACCAGATGGATGACCTCCAATATTGATGGTATATTTAGTACATCAAGCCCCACACAAGGCACAAAAAAGGACACATAGGATTTTGCTATGTACTCCTTGTTCCCAATAGGCTTGAACTATCATGGGTGGAAGTAACTTTCTCAAGGCATTGGTGAAGAGTTCAGTAATTTACTTCACATGCTTCTCAAGTGTAAGGAACTTATCTGCAGACAATTCATGAAACTACAGAGAAGCAATGGGAGGAGTGTGATATCATTGTTTTAATTTTCAGATGGCACACTTCACATTAAGGACTTGCCTCATGGTGTCAGGATAAATACAAGTATCTTAACTCAGAGGCCATAAAAAAAAAAAATCACAAGCTAGGTAGCTTCAATAGTAGAAATTGATTTTCTCTCTGGTTCTGACACTGGGAAGTCCAAAGTCAAGGTTGACTTCTTGGTGAGCGCTCCCTTCCTGGTTTATAGGCAGCCATCTTCTTTCCATTTTACAGCAAAAAATAAAAGTCACTCTCCCTACTTCCAGCAAGTATTTGGTTACATAAAAGAGGCTTCAGATTTTTGAAAAGCCCCACAGGAGGATATGAATGTAGAGATTCCTCTCTTTCTCTTCTTATAAGGTCACCAATATGATGTGATTCTGACACCTACTGTGATAATATCTGGTTGTCAACTTGACTAGATTTAGAATCACCATGGAGAAAAACCTCTGTTAGTATCTGTGACAGATATCCTAGATTAGATTAGCTGAGGTGGGAGGAGTGAGCCTAACTGTGGGTGACACCATACCATGGGCTGAGGTCCTGGATTATATAAAAAAGAGGTAGTTGGCTGAACACCAGTGTCCATCACTCTCTGCTTCCTCACTATTGACTGAATGCGAGCAGCTGCCTCAATCTCCTGCAGCCACGCCTTCCCTGCCATGATGGACTGTGACCTGGAACTGTAACATGAAATAAACTATTTCCATTGCTAAGCTCTTTCTGATTGGGCATTTTGTCCCACCAAGTATAGTCATGTTGAGCGTCAGCTCTTCAACCTATGATTCTTCTGGAAGGTACACAGCTTAGTCCATAGCACCAAGATCTATTTGCTGTAAAATCCCTTACTTTTGCCATGTGGTCTATGTAGACAAACTCAGAGATTATTTCTAGGCGAAAAAACAGTGCATTCTCTGGGCATGCATTTTCATGTTGAACTCAGAGAGCACCCAGTGGTCCTTTTGCACAATGGGGGCTCTTGTACAAAACATTCATGCTTCAGCTTAAAAAGAATGGCATGACAATAGACTTTTATGCTCTACCATCTACCACTGATGTCCTGGTGAAGTAAGTGAACACAAGCTTCAAAGGGTCAGACTCTTAGAAACAGAACATGATATGATGTTTTCCTGGGGCTGAGGGGAGGATGAGGAGCTCTTTGCTGAAAGGGTCTGAAATTATAGTTATGTAAGCTGAGTAAGTTCTAGAGGGCCACTGAGTAACAAAGAGCCTGTGGTCAGCCACACAATGCTATGCACTAAAAATTCATTAAAAGGGTAAGTCACATGTTAAGTATTCTTATTCCAAAGCACAAAAACAATAGCAACTCACAAAGAGGACAAAGGAAACTTTTAGAAGCAATGGAAATACTCATTGCCCAGATCATGCTGATAACACCCTGGTCTCTGCAGATAAGCAAACTCTGTAATTGCATAAAACATCCATAGGATTTATGCATATAAATTATTCCTTAATAAAGAATGCTTTTTAAATTTTTTATTTATTTATTTGAGAGAGAGAGGCAGATAGAGAATGGGTGTGCCAGGAACTTCAGCTGGTAAAAACTCCAGGCGCATGCACCACCTTGTGCATCTACCTTACATGGGTCCTGGGGAATCAAACCTGGGTCCTTTGGCTTTTCAGGCAAGCACCTTAATCACTAAGCTATTTCTCCATCCCTAAAGCATACTTTTAAAAGCATTCTTCAGAACACAATTACTGGGTGACACCATTTATTTTCAGAGGATAATGTAGTGCTTTGATAGGGTCACCAAACAAAGTACCCTAGATTGAGTGGCTGAATCAACACAGATTTCCTTGATCATAGGTCTAGAGGCATCTAGATGGAGATCCAGGTATCAGGGGTTGAGGTCTCTGAAGACCCCTGTCTGTGACTTCAGATGGTCTTATTCTCCTGTGTCTTCACATAGTCTTCCTTCTGTGTTTGTTTCTAGCCAAATTTCCTCTTCTTACTAGTATACCAGATTGAATGAGGGTTCTGTATATTGACCTTTTTAAGTTTAATTACCTCTTTAAAGAGCTATCTGCAAATATAGTCATTTTCAAATGCTGGAAGTATGGACTCAGCATAGAGAACTCAGGGAGTCTCAATTTAGCCCGTAACAAACATCCACACTGTATGTATATGATGTCTGTATGTGAGCACTTCTGTGTCAATGAAGCAAGTATATTTGTGAAAACATGAAGAAATGTTTGGGAAAGTTTGCAGAAATGACAAGCGTTTTTTCTTGAGGAATTAGATTTTGTCATAAATGAGTCTTTGCTTTACACTTTGTATAGGTTTCATTCACTTAACAATTAATTGTTTTTTCAAAAGAATAAATAAGAGGCCGGAGAAATGTCTCAGGGGTAAAGTGCTTGGCATATAAGCATCAGGACTTGAGTTAGAGTTCTCAGCCCACGCAACAGTCGGGCATGGTGCCATGTGCTGATAATCCAAGAACTAGGGAGACGGAGGCAGGAGGGCCCATGGGGCTTACTAGCTAAATAGGCTAGCTGAATGGGTGAGCTCCCGGCTCAGTTAGAGACCTTGTTTCAAAAAAATAAGGTAGGGTCAGGCCGGGCATGGTGGCACACGCCTTTAATCCCAGCACTTGGGAGGCAGAGGTAGGAGGATCACTGTGAGTTAGAGGCCATCAGGAGACTACATAGTTAATTCCAGGCCAGCCTGAGCTAGAGTGAGACCCTACCTCGGAAAACCAAAATAATACTAATGATGATGATGATGTGGGAGCTGCAGAGATGGCTTGCCTGTGAAGCCTAAGGACTCTGGTTCAAGGCTCAATTCTCCAGGACCCATGTTAGCCAGATGCACAAGGGGGCACACACATTTGGAGTTCATTTGCAGTAGATGGAGGCCCTGGTGTGCTCATTCTCCCTCTCTGCCTCTTTTTCTCCCTGTTTCTCTCAAATAAGTAAATTAAAATAAACAAAAAATTAATAAAAATATGGTGGATTGTGATTGAGGACAGCTGATATCCACCTATGGACTCTCCATGCATGCTCACACATAGTCACATGCACACATACATGCACACATGCATGCACATGCAACAAACATAAGGGGGGGAGTGCAAAGCAGGAAACATTCGTCATTGAATTTTGTAAGTAAAGCAATACAGATGCCAAACTTACCCAGTTTAATACCAAGTCCACATGGCTGTGGCTGGCATGACAGCCAAAGTATGTGCACTTGGGACCTTGGTAGGAGTCACTCCTCTTCCCTCTCTGAGCTTTATCTATAGAGTGAAGGGTCTGGCTGAGTGGACATGCGATCCTTCTACACAGCTAACGGCTCACGTTCCATGCTGCTGAGGATGAGAAACCTCACAGGAACGAATGCATAGGACACATTTGTGCATTGCGTTGCGTTGCCATCCTTATGCACTTATCACTTATCACTGTGTAAACTAAACTTGCGTTCCCTCCCTGAGTCTTTGTTTCTCCATTAGTAAAGGACGAGACTTGAACTAAATCAACAGTTCCTAACTTAGCTCTATGGGAAGCTAACCAGGAGTGACTTCACAGGTGATTTAAAGAACAGGTAAGAATCCCCACCCCACCCTCTGCCTCACAGGTAAGGCCATGTCTGGAGGGATAAAGGAAAGAAGGGGACTTTGGGATAGAGGCACTTGGGGTATGGGCGACAGGGAAAGGAAGGTGTCACAGGTGATTCACAGTGTGACTAAGAGGAGACTGTGAAGTACTCCCACTTGCTGTCTGAGCAGCAATCTACAAACCGGCAGACACACACAGGATGAGCCTGGGCATTGTTACAGTCCGGTTCACATTGCTGGTAGAAATCACCCAACCTAGAGCAGCTTCTGGAAAAAAGAGGTTTATTTTGGCTTACAGGCTCGAGGGGAAGCTCCACGATGGCAGGGGGAAACGATGGCATGAGCAGAGGGTGGACATCACCCCCTGGCCAACGTAAGGTGGACCACAGCAACAGGAGGGTGTGCCAAACACTGGAATGGGAAACTGGCTATAAAGCCCATAAGCCCGCCCCCAACAATACACTCCCTCCAGGAGGCATTAATTATCAAATATCCATCAGTTGGGCTAGCATTCACAACACCTAAGTTTATGGGGGACACCTGAATCAAACCACCACAGGCATCTATCTGTTGTTCTCTTCAGGGACATTAACAGAGGCAGGAAGGACCTGAGGACATAGAGGAAAGATGGAAGAGTGCTCCCACTGGGGAGAAGGCTAAAGACCCAACAATAGCTTTGATCACTTTTCAGTAACTTTTAAAAAATATTATTTATTCATTTAAGAGAGAAAGAAAGTGAGAGAGAGAGGCAGGGTTGGGGAAAGAGAGAATGGGTATATCAGGGCCTCTAGCCACTGCAAATGAACTCCAGACACATGCACCACCTCGTGCATCTGGCTCACATGGGTACTGGGGAATCAAACCTGAGTCCTTAGACTTCGCAGGCAAGTGCCTTAACCACAAAGCTATCTCACCAGCTTCTAAGCAGTTTTTAAACCTGAAGTATTTCTCAGATGTTGGTAACAAAAACAAAGCTGAAGCCAGCTTAAAAAGCATGAACGTCAGAGCTATTGCTTGCTTCTTCTCATTTTCCTTTCTTTTCTTTTTCTTTTTGATAGAACTTTTGTAATTAAGCACAAATCTTGAATAATACAAACCTATAATTCAAGCAAATTGACCCCTAATAAGATGGAAACATGCCAGGTTTTAATTTGTGGAACATGTAGGAGATAGTATAATGAGTCGCAGAAGACAGATGCAAAAACTATGTCCTCTTTCATCTACAATGAGTCCAAAGTTTCATTTCTAAGTCTGCTCTCAAAGCTTTTAAAGCCTTCAATATCATTTTAAATTATTTTGCTAAGGATATGATGGCACATCAACTGATTGAATGTTGTATAAATCTTACCACTTCCCCAGGTCTATAGAGTTTTTCCAGACTCTCCAGCGGTCTCATTTGCAAAGACTTTTAGGCTTGCAAGAGGGCTTGATCCATTAATTATATGTAACTACAAATTCTCTCAAGGTAACTTTATCCATTTCCTCAAGAGTTTTGAAAATGGTTGGTAAGAGGGTCTGATTATGGGGAAGAGGGAGAGCCACTTACTCTGCTGGGTGGTGATGCTGGGATGGAAACCAAAAGAGAAAAGCATTCTAAGAAGTAGAGTATGCAAGAAAAACTGTGGAAGTATGAATGTGACCGAGTTGTCATATTGACTCTTCTTCAGGTTCACAGTGGCTCAACACACAGAGCTTCCCAATGGACTCCTTCCATTCAAATCCTCCCAGGGGTTCAAGTGTATCTCCTTAACAGGAAATAACGCTTCATCGCTGAAACAAAATAAAGAAGAAAACAGTGAGATTTATACACATGCTATGCCGGCTTAATGCATAATGCCCAAAATATAATCTCTATCAAAGAAGTATTCAGCTTAACAGAAGTTGTATCTGGAACCCCAAGATGATTCAGCAGGATGAGTCAGGATAGGTACTCAAAGCTAAGTGTGGGGCTGGGGAGATGGCTTGCAGTTAAAAGCACTTGCTGGCAAAGCCTGCTGGCCTGGTGTTCATTTTTCCAGCACAGCCAGAGGCAAAATAAATAAATAAATAAAACTGGCACAAGAATTTGGCATTTATTTGCAGTGGCAAGAGACTCTGGCAAGCCTCCGCCTACCCCAACACACACACACGTAAATAATAAAAGTATGTTTAAAAAAAAAACAGGGCTGGAAAGATGGCTTAGTGGTTAAACACTTGCCTGTGAAGCCTAAGGACCCCGGTTCAAGGCTCGACTCCCCAGGACCCACATTAGCCAGATGCACAAGGGGCACACGTGTCTCAAGTTTGTTTGCAGTGGCTGGAGGCCTTGGCACACCCATTCTCTCTCTCTCTCCCTCTTTCTCTCTCTCTCTCTGTCACTCTCAAATAAATAAATAAAAATAAACAAAAAAATTTTTAAAGGCTATGCTATTATTACAGTGAAGAGACACAAGATAAAAACAGCACTGAGAAAAGGCAATTGACTAGAGTCTTTTCCCAGGAAAGGGATGTAGCTAATTCCCACTGAAACATGTTTTTTGAAACATATACAAAATATCTACTTGAGGATCATATGAGATATTTGGGGTCCAATGTGCTTACTGTGGGGTCTGCTCAGCAAACAGCGAATAGCACCATGTCAGCTTGCCGTCTGAGTCACAGTGTATGCAGCTAACACACCATGGGTTATCTTTTCCACCCTGAAGAGGTAGAAACATGCCTCAGATCCCCAATGCCCACCGTCCCTCCAGGTTGCTTATGTCAAGATGGTAGAACCTGGCTTGCTATGGAGGTATTTTCTTTACAGAGCTTCACAGAAGTACTCAAGGCCTGTATTAGCTAATGAAGAATGCAGGAATTTATACTGGCAAGTACAACTTGGCCGGCCTAGAAATACATTTTTTAAAAAGGAAATATTTCTAGCTTAGGACAATCCAACATGTAGTACAGACTTGCAGCGGGGTGTGGTAAGAAAACACACATCTGGGGACCCAGATGAGAGGAAACACAGCAAACATTAGGAAGCAGGAAAGCCTTCTCTGAGCGAGATGGAGAGGTGGATGGAGAGAATGTAGCATCCCCGTGCAGAAATGCGGCAACCTGATCGACAGCTGCGTGCCTGGGGAGTCAGTAAGTGAGGGGATGGCAGCGGCTTCCTCCTCCCAGTCCAACAAGCTTCTCGGACTGCTGGGAAAAATATCACAAATGGGGTGCCTAAAAACAACATGTTTAACCTCACAGTTCTGGAAGTGAGAAATATGAAATAAGGGCTGGGGAGATGGTTCAGCTTTTAAAACACTTGCTTGCAAAGCCTGCTAGCCCAGGCTTGACTCCCTAGTACTCATGTAAAGTCAGATGCACAATGTGGTGCATGCATCTGGGGTTGGTTTACAGTAGCAAGAGGCCCTGGTATATTCTCTCTCTCTCCCTCTCTCTTTCTTTTGCAATTAAATAAATAAAAATTAAAAATAAATATGAAATGAGTCTTAAGGGTTAAACTTGAAAGGTCAGAAAAACTATTTCCCTCTATAGACTCTTCTGGAGGGCCTATCCCATCGGGAACAGTCCTTATCAGGCCACCACACCATCATCCACCCACTCATTTTGGATATTTACATAATACACTGTATTAAGCAAAGAAATTGTTTTAAGCCATGCCAGTTGATATATATTTATGTGTAAGTTATGAACACTGGGCAAGGCCTTCCCTGGGTTGGTATGATATACAGGTTGTGGTGGTTTGATTCAGGTGCCCCCCATAAACTTAGGTGTTCTGAATGCTAGGTTCCCAATTGATGGAGATTTGGGAAATGACACCTCCTGGAGGTAGTGTATTTTGGGGGGCAAGCTTATGAGTGTTCTAGCCAGTTTTCCCTTGCCAGTGTTAGGCACACTCTCCTGTTGCTATTGTCCACCTGATGTTGGCCAGGGGATGATGTCGACCCTCTGCTCATGCCATCATTTTCCCTTGCCATCATGGAGTTCCCCCTTGAGCCTATAAGCCAAAATAAACCTCTTTTTCCCCACAAGCTGCTCTTAGTTGGGTGATTTCTACCAGCAATGCAAACCTGACTGCAACAATAAAGTGGTACCAAGGAGTGGGGTTGCTGCTAGACACCTGACTGTGTGGCTTTGGCCTTTTGGAGCTGATTTTCAAGAGGAATGTGGAAGGATTTGAAACCTTGGCCTAAGAGATGCCTTGCAGTGCTGTAAGTACAGCTTGATGGTCAGAGTTGAAAGAGCTGGATGCAATAAGAACAATAAGAACTATGGACTGTGAGATTTGGCCTATGAGGGTGAGAAAGAGCTTAGCTTGGACTGGGCAATCTTTTAGCCTAAACTTCTGCCTGTTCACCTGAAAATTGTTTGAGAGATAACAATTATGCATATTGGGCCAGCTGACCTTTACAGGGGCAACAGGAAAAATATAGACTCTTTTGAAGGGGACTGAGTGCTCAAGAAGTTTACTGTTCTTTCAAAGTCTGCTTTACCCCGCCCCCTACCCCCATGGATTAACAAATTGGCACCCTACCTGGTATTGTGGAATATAAGAAATGCAGGAAAGAGAGGGTCATTGAGTTTGCAACATGGTCTTATGTTTTGGAAATGGCCATGGGCAACGTGAAGCAGGTTTGCTGGATGCCTGCATGGAGACCCCATGGGGCCATGAGGATGAAACATGGATTGCAGTGGAGACACAGCAGAGATGCCAGGACCATGAGATGGCTACTAAGGAGAGCTGCCAGCCCCCATGAAGTTTTCTAGGACTGTGAGTAGCCTAGCTGGAGGGGCAGAATTGGAATGCCAGAGACTTGCTACTGGTTAGAATTAGTGGACCTGGAGATTTGTCACTGGCTAGAGTTGTTGGACTTGATGCTACAGAGGTTGCTGTTTGCCCTATTTTTTTTTTTTTAATCTTGTATTGGTTGAATATTTCCTTGCTATGCCCAATGCCATCTTTTGCAGTGTGAAAGTTTCTATTGTGCCATTATGGTATTTTTGTTTTTGTTTTTGTTTTTTGAGGTAGGGTCTCACTCTCACTCTAGCCCAGGCTGACCTGGAATTCACTATGGAGTCTCAGATGGCCTTGAACTCATGGAAAACCTCCTACCTCTGCCTCCCTCCTGAGTGCTGGGATTAAAGGCATGCTCCACCATGCCTGGCTTACCCTTATGAGTTTTTTGAGATTTTTTTTTTTTTTTTTTTTTGGTATTATGGCTCAGTTAAAAGATCTTGGACTATGGGAATGTATGAACATCATTGGAATTGATAAAAAAAAAAAACTATGGGGCTTTTCAAGTTGGATGAATGCATTGCATTGTGCATCATGTATAGTTACCAGTTTATGGGGGCCAGGGGCAGAAGGTAGTGGTTTGATTCAGGTGTCGACCATAAATTTAGGTGTTCTGAATGCTAGGTTCCCAGCTGAAGGAGATTTGGGAATTATCCCCTCCTGGAGGGAATGTACTGTTGAGGGCAAGATTATGGGTATTATAGCCAGTTTCCCCTTGCCATTACTTGGCACATTCTCCTGTTGCTATTGTCCGCCTTATGTGGGCCAGGGAGTGAAGTCCACCCTCTGCTCATGCCATCGTTTTCCCTTGCCATCGTGGAGCTTCCCCATGAGCCTGTAAGCCCAAAATAAACCTCTTTTCCCCACAATCTGCTCTTGGTTAGATGATTTCTACCAGCGACGCGGACCTGGCTGCGACGCAGGTAGACCTAGAGCATTCCTTAGCAGTGAAATAAAGCAAACATCACAATGACGTGAGTTACACAGGATTTTTTGGTTTTCTGACATATTTAAAAGTTATGTTTATACTCTAGTCCAAATGTGTATCCCTGAAACAACTGGCATGCCATAAGTTACGTCACTTTATTGCTTAAAAAAAAAACACCTACTGATCATCTGAATGCTGAAGAAATGATGTCCAGAGGCTTGCTAATCCCATCATAGGTCTATCATAAACCTCCTGTCTCTGAAAAACACAGCAAAGGGAGAAGCAGTAGAATGAGGTATATGGGTGCTGGAATCCCAATTTCAGTTACCCACAGGAAACCTCCTTCTGAAATTATTAAATGAAATATAATAGTGCAAACAACAAATTCATGAATTTTAAATCGTGCACCATCCAGCTCGTATGATAAAAGCTTGACCACCATGTGACTCGTCCCTGTCTATGACTCGTCCCTGTCTGTCTATGTGTCCATGCTGTATACACTATCTGTCTCTCACAGCCCTCTGAGCTGTCAAATCAACTGACACATCCTGACAGTTCCTGTGTTTAAGGAACTATGGTTTTACTTAATCATGGCCCCTAAGAGCAAGAAGTGATAGGCACAGTTCAGATAAGCCCAGGTGAAGCTGTAAAGTGCTTCTTTGGGAGTGAAAGTACAATGAGATGCTTCGAGAGAAACATATTCACAGAACATCCCCATAACTTATTTTACAATATGCTGTTAGAGTTATTCAGCTGTATTTTCATTTATTGGGATTAATCTCTTCTTAACTGTGAATTTATTTGGGAGGAGAGGGAGAGAGGGGAAAGAGAGAGAGACAGAAAGAGAGAAAATGAACATGTGTATGGCAGGGCCACTTGCCCCTGAACATGACTCCAGATGCATATGCCAGTCGTGCTTCTGGCTTTACGTGGGTACTGGAGAACTGATTTGAAAGCAAGTACATTTAACCTCTCCCCTGCCCTTGTAAATTTAAACTTTATCATAAGCATCCATGTATAGGAAAAACAAAGTAAGTATTAGATTTGATGTTGTCTGAGATTTCAGGCACTCTCTGGGGTTCTTGAAATATATCCCTCATAGATAAGAAGGCACTACTGTACATGTGACTCACATAAAACAGCACTGATTAAAAAAAAAAAAAAAAGAACTGCTGCTCATTTGTGGAGAAACCATCAGGGCTTTCTCTCAGAACACTATAGCAAGCATAGCTCAGGAATGGTTCCAAAGCTCAGCACAGGATTCCACTCCTCACAGAAAACCAACCGATGCACCTGTGCCCCACGGCAGCCCAGACACAAAAGACTGGGCAGATTCTGATGTAATTCACATTGTGCATAAAATATTACAGCCCTGGAACTAGAAGGATTCCTCCACTGAGTTTAAGAGCTTAAGGGAAGCAAAGGGGTTATTTTAATCAAGGAAAAATGGCCTGAGATCCTCTGATACAAAATTATAAAATGTATTACTTGTCCAATGTTTAAATCTAGGTTGTTTTTTTTTTTAACATTAACTTGACTAATTTACTAATGCTTAGCAGAACCTCGACTGTTTTAAAATATTGGCTGTATCCACCCCACCCCATCATTGAAAATGTACAGTACTCCAAGTACTGGACATTCAGACTATATCTGTTATGCTTTCAGCTGGGACAAAATACCCTACCAGAAGCAACTTAGGGAAGGGAAGGATTCATGTACCACTTAAGGATTCAAGGGAAGTCTGTCTTAGCAGGAAGCTCGTGTCCCATCACCACGGAGGAGTGGAGAGAGTACAGGAAGCAGGCTGAAGGCCCGGCCCCATGGACTCACTCCGCCAGTAAAGCTGTGCCTCCCAAAATCCCACAGGCTTACCAAAAGGCACTGCCAACTAGGGATTAAATATCCAAGCACATGAGTCTTTGGGGGACATTTTGTATTCAAAGCATCACATACTGTGCAGAAGAGACATGGAGCCTATAGTGCATGAATCTTAAAGGCCAGGCGCTGTGCATACTCTTGAGTCCCCAATGTACTACAGAATTTAAGGGGACCTGTGGGGTATAGTCCAGTGATAGACACTTGCCTAATATGTGTAAGGCTCTGAACTTAATCCCCAGGACACTTTCCCTAATTTACAAGTAAGCATGAGGCCTGAAGATACTCCAAAGTGGCTGGTAAGAAGATAGAAGTAACCAGAAGTCTGTCTCACCTGATATGAAAATGTAACTCCATAGTTCAGTAAACCATACCTTGATAACTCCAACACATGGTTGTCAGTAGTTCTGAAAAATGGTCAAAGTGAAGAAAGAGATATGAAAACTGAACTAATCTGGGCTTTATGAAAGGCTAAACAGATAAGAAGAAAATGTGCTTCCAGGTAGCTGCTGAGAACTCAGAGCTTTGTGATGTTACCACATGTTTTAGACACACATTCTACAGGTATTCCAAAAACAAAAATCTTAAATGTATGTGGAAGGACTTGTCCTTGGCACCACACCACACTCTAGCCTTGAGGATCAAAGATTTTTTCATGGTGTAAGTTACTGCACTGATTCCCAAATTCCCATCTGTGACCAAGTATAGGCCATAAGGAATAAGTTCCTGGTTCATTTTAAATCAATAAACATGAGATTTTTACAAAATTATCCAAAACTCAAGTGTAATAATCAGCAGAGTGTGGAGCATAGGGTTCAAGAAGCCATGGGTTCAAGTCTCAATTCCACCAATTATTAACCACGTAACGTTAGCTAAATTAAATAAATCCTCTTGGCATCAGTTTACTCCTTTGTGAAAAGCAGGTGATGATAATGATTTATCATACTTCAGTTTTAAAGATTATTCTAATAGATAATGGTATATCATCATAGCAATTATCATCTATAATTGATCTTCATCTATAATAAATAATTGATTCATTGAATTCTGAAGCATTTAAACAGTGGCTTCACAGAGTAAATGCTACATTAAATAAATTTTTTTTATAATCATGGAAAATGTTAATAAAAATTTTAAAATTAAAAAAAAAAAGATACCCAGGCTCAAAACAAGACCAGAGCTGGGTGTGGTGGTGCACTCTCTTTAACCCCAGCACTCTGGAAGCAGAGGTAGAAGGATCACTGTGAGTTTGAGGCCAGCCTGAGATTACATAGTCAATTCCAGGTCAGGTCAGCCTGGTCTAGAGTGAGGCCCTACCTCGAAGAGAAAAAAAAATAAAAGACCAGACAGAAGAGCAATGGAGCAGAACAACCAATGTTCAACTCTGGCCACAGTCATGTATATGATGGTCTGCAAGGATACATACAGGTAACATACACCACACACACACACACACACGCACACGCATACACACACACACCACTATACATATATATACAGACAATCAAAAACTTTAGCAAAATAATTAATTGATTGAAAAAAAGAAGTGCTAGGCCCAGAATTAATTAAAGCTGGGCTACTCTTCCTTCTCTGATATAATACATTCATCTGGAAGCATTAAAGTGCTGTGATGGTCTAAACATAAAAAATAAAATAAAATTTAGTCTTATATCATATTCAATTTTCTGGTGTGTTTTTAATCCCTTGTACAATGCTGATTTTTAGAAAATCATTTGGTTGTTACTGGTCTGGTCTTTTGATATTCTTATTGAACAAAATAAAAATTTGGCATCAAATATTATGTCAGGTATGTACCCTCCATCCTCATTGTGAAAGTGTCAGTGAGATCTCCAACGCAAGCAGAGAAACGGGCACCCTTCGAAATGATGGCTTCTTGTATAATGGCAACCCCAGAGGACTGGGCTTCTGCTATCAGAATTCCAGTTTGCCCAGCACTCTTCCCCTCACTCAGAATCCTTCCACTATTCTACCTCGTGCTTCTTCCTCAACCATCCCGAGGTCATTACCAACATGTAACCTACTTGCTTACTTAGAAGGAGAATCAAACAAGATGCACACATCTTCCTAAGTCAGCAATAGTGTTACATGAAGCTTTTCAAAAGAATATCTGTTTCATTTTTTGACACTGTAATAAAAGTTTATTAACATTGGCATTTCACTTTCATACAATTTACATGCCTCAAAATACTCTTTGGAGGGCTGGAGGAAAGGCTTAGCAGTTAAGGAGTTTGCCTACAAAGTTAATGACTGTTTGATTCCCCAGGACCCACGTAAGCCCAATGCACAAGGTGGCAAATGCGTCTGGAGTTTGTTTGCAGTGGCTGGAGGCCCTGGCCTGTCCATTCTCTCTCTCCCTTTCTCTACCTCTTTCTCTCTCTCTCTCTCTCTCTCTCTCTCAAATAAATAAATAAAAATAAGGTTTTTTTTTAAAACTGCTCTTTGGATTTTTTTCAATTAATAAGTGATATAAAACTATTCTCAGCTCATAAGTCACAGAGAAAGGGGCAGGTCTGTATGGAGGCAGAAAAGGGGTTGGTCTGTGTGAGGGGCTCACTGCTATGCTCTCCATCCCCTTCTCCACCCGCTGCGCCTCTCACTTGCTCACTTCCTGGCTGTCCTTTGTGCACCAAGAATATGGGCAGAGTTTGGAGTGGAGAGATGTGCTGGGACACCTGCTATTGTGTTCTTTGAGAACTTTGAACAGTGTTTCCCCCTCCTTGAGTCAGTTGGTTTGACATCTGTGTTATAAAAGAAAAAAAAAATCTCTCTTGCTTTCCCTTTGTTTTGTCTAATAAAGCTATTTTCCTTGGTTATGCGTTTCAACTGATAAAATCATTCTTTTTAAAAAAATTGGCTCTCTAGTGCGTTAGAAACATATTTTTTGGTTTTATTATTATTTTATTAACAGCATGTTTCATATGGGTACATAGTGTTTTGGTACTCTCTTTTCCCCTGTTCCTGCCCCCATTCTGTTGATGACAGTTCATGATGATGCAGGTATTCCCTATGGGGTTGTGGTTGATGCTTTGGGACTGGGGGAAGGGGCAGGGTCTCAGTATGTATCTCAGGCTGGCCTCTAGCTGGTGGTTCTTTTGCCTCAGTACCCTTGATGATGAGATTAACAGGGTGCGCCACCATGCCTGCTGTAAATGATGGTTAGTGCAATGTACATAGGATTACAGCCACAGAAGCTGTCAAGTCACAAGAACTATGCCTTACCCATACATCAGCATGTTACTCCATGAGGTCCCAGCAGCCCATGGAGCTCAGGGTGGTTTCACACGTGGAGAAATTGGTAGAAAGATGATGTTTGGAGCTGGGTGTGGTGGTGCGCTCTTTGAATCCCAGCACTTGCAAAGCAGAGGTAAGAGGAGCGCCATCAGTTCGAAGCCACTCTGAGACTACATAGTGAATTCCAGGTCAGCCTGGGCTAGAGTGAGACCCTACCTAAAAAAAAAAAGATGTTTGGATGGGGCTGTGACTTTTGTACTTTGTAATTTTTTAAAGCTTTTAGGGATAAGTACTATTATGATTACCTATTTCAAGTTAGCCAACACCCTAGTTTCCACTATGAAACGAAGTACTGGGAACCAAAAGAGCAATGGTTTACGGTCTACCATGATGTCCAAAACATGTCTCTTATATGTTTTCCCCTCTAAAAAATGGTGTGACTAAATACACTTTTGATACTGAGAGATACCAGCTGAGAAGCATCCCCAAATATCACAACCCCCTCACGTGTTGGCAGCCCTGTGATTGTGCCCTGTGACACTGGATTTATTCTAGCCAGCCTGAGGTGGAAGCAACAGTCATTAATCTCTCACAGTGAAGCACAAATAGTTTCAAAGATTTCATTAAGTCTTGAAGGCGATACAATCCAAGCCATACACAGAACCCAACATAAGTCTTATATAAGAATTCTAGTGATTTAGCACTCAGGGTATGAAAACTCAAGATTACATTACTTGGTGATGCCTTCTAGAGATATATCTTTATAAAAGACAAAATGTACACTCTGAGATGTCCAAGAATCCCCAAGCAGGCACTGCACACAGTCCTGGTTTTATTCCACATGGTGGAATGGTGCAGATCTGCAACCTTGGGTCTGCTGTCAAAAATGTGGTTTACTTGCAACACAGACAGCTGATCCCATTGTTCTTATGTGTAGGAACATGCCACAGGTTATAGCAATGAAGGGCTCTGCTTCATTTGTCAATGTGAAGAGGGTTTTTAGGGGACAACCGGAGCTCATGTTTCCAAAGAAAAGGTGTCAGGAAGCCACCAGCTGGGAAGCTGGCAAGAATTCCCATGATGCCATCATGGAAGTTGGGGCTGCAGAAACTGTGAAGGTTCGCCAGCAGGACCAACAGCCAGTCTCACATCTCACGTCAGTATACAGAGTCCTGAATCCTGGCATTACAAAAGAAGAGGAGAACAACATTCTGAGGATATTTTTCACTTAAGAACCTGAACTGTTTAGAAAATAAAGAAATTATTTCTTTAGGCAAAACTCCATGAATCCCAGAGAAAATGGGAAAGATAACAAACAGAATGGCCCCAAGCTCCAGGCTTCCTTCCTGTGTCGGCCAGAAGACAGAAGCTCACATCCTATACACATCTTCTCTCTTCTGAGATTCTATGTTGTCACTTCTGACCAACCTTGAAGAAGTGGCTTTGCAATGTAAGCTATTCCATGACTAAGTATAATTTTTATTTATTACAGTTAGGATCTGCCCTCCTTCCACAAATGCATGGCAGTCTGGGGGTCTAGGGAAAATTACCTGTTGCAACTTTTGTAGAACAAAAGTGTCCAAAAGTCGGTTAGTTTATCTTTTTATGGTGAGCCCTCCACACCTTCATCCATACCAATATGTAAACACATACATTGTGACCCTTCTTATATTTCCTGGTTCATCACTTTTACCAGTGACACCCAGAAGTGAAGGCCTGCTGAGCTGCTGGGGTATATACAGAAACCCAAAAAACAACATTAACTAGGATGAAACATTAAGACCCTACATGAGACTATGTGACATAGTTCTGAGCTAATCACAAAGTAGATAGATGCTGTTTATCCCATAACCAATACACAGGTCCAGAAAATTAAGGATGAAAGTAGGTCCTCATGATAATAACACACAATAATTCAATGGTAGAAATTTTTGTTTCCTGTCTGGAAACTTTAGGTGTTGCTGAGTTTGAGGTTTTAGGTATCTGATGAAGAACTCTTCCATTAGGAGACACAAAATTGGTGTAATTAAACCAGAAACTGAAACAACAGTTAGCTATTTCAGGCCCTTCCTGTCATAAAACACTGAGCAGAGATGGACTGTCCATTATGGCTAGGATGACTGATTCAAATTACCACAGGGAAATTGCTGGCTGCTCAGGGCCAGGAAGGGTGAATGATGAGTGGCATCCAGGGGGGTCGTGAGGGCACTTCTTAATGTATCTGTGTTCCATAGTCAGTACCAATGTGGGTAAAAGCAACTGAACAAAAACTAGGGCCACTTGCAGATCCAGAATTTCAGGAATAAAGACACCAGGTTATAAACTAGTATTTATTTTAAAGTTTAGTGTAATTTTTTCTTTTCTTTTTTTTTTTCTTTTTTTTTAAATTTTTTATTTATTTGAGAGCGACAGACACAGAGAGAAAGACAGGTAGAGGGAGAGAGAGAGAATGGGCGCGCCAGGGCTTCCAGCCTCTGCAAACGAACTCCAGACGCGTGCGCCCCCTTGTGCATCTGGCTAACGTGGGACCTGGGGAACCGAGCCTCGAACTGGGGTCCTCAGGCTTCACAGGCAAGCACTTAACGGCTAAGCCATCTCTCCAGCCCAAGTTTAATGTAGTTTTTTCAATCAGTCTACAAAGTAATAAGTTTCCCTATGGGGCTTTGGTTGACCCTCCACCTCCTACTTCCCCTCATCTCCCTTCCCCCTCTTTCCTCAGTGTAACCTTTTATCCCCAGTATTTCCTCTTCCATTTTGTTCCATTGACTCCCCAGTTCAGGCCCTTAAGGCCGATTTTTTTTCCCAGTCACATGGGTCCCGTTCTAATTTCCTGAACTTTCTCCATATTTACTCCTATGTAGATACACATATATAATAGCTGAAGGCTAGGATCCTCATGTGAGAGAATATATGGTATTTAGTATGATTTTATCATAAGATCTGAATAAGGGACTTGTTCAGGAGAAGACAGGCAATGGTGGATAAAAAAGTAATAAATGCCAACGATAGTCTCATCATCCCATACAAAGGAGATTGTGGAGCTGTGCATATTTTATTTAATTTTTGTTTATTTTTATTTATTTATTTGAGAGTGACAGAGAGAGAAAAAGAGAGAGAGAATGGGAGCACAAGGGCCTCCAGCCACTGCAAACGAACTCCAGATGCATGTGCCACCTCGTGCATCTGACTTACATGGGTCTTGGGGAATCAAGCCACAAACCGGGGTCCTTAGGCTTCACAGGCAAGCACGTAACCACTAAGCCACCTCTCAAGCCCATGTGCCTATTTTGATATGAGCACATGACTTCCTGTTTTATTCTGTTCTCCAATATTTTTTTAAAATATATTTTAATTTATTTATTTAAGAGAGAAAGAGAGAGAATGGGCACTCCAGGACCCTCAGCCACTGCAAACTCCAGATGCATGCACCTCTTTGTGCATCTGGCTTACGTGGGTCCTGGAGAGTTGAACCAGGATCCGCTGGCTTTGCCAGCAAATGCCTTCACCACTAAGCCATCTCTCCAGCTGAAGTGCTGTAGCCTGGAATTTGATTCCTGTATCGGTCAAAGGTTCTAAGTGAGGTCCACTTGTCACCTCAGCTCCTTGACCCCAGTGTCATTTGTCTGTGACATTCTGTGTCTGCCTAATAGCCAGAGGCTGGGGCTCCTCACCAGTACTGTACACCCTTACTTTGTGCTAGGCAGATGCATGCATGTCCTGAAGAGTAAGAGGACACCAAAAAGACTCTTGCTGTGCCTTTCCTGGGTCTGTGTTCTCTTCATCTGTTCCATGCTCTCCCCTGCCCAACCTGTATCCAAAGGGCTGACTGCACTAATTTTCACCTCCCTGTACTCAGGCTTCAGGGAGAGGAACGCCTAGGATTTCTCTTCCCTCCAAGTGGCCAGACAGCATTTCCACAGTAACCCCAGGCCTCACATGACTACTCCACCTTTCCGGTGCCTCCCTGGGATCTAGTAGTACCTCTTTGTCACAACGCCTGGTCTTACAGAATCTGGGTTTGTAGGCTCCCTAACCACCTGTGTAACCAGTGCCCTACAGAAATCCCTCCACTTTGAGGAACCCAGAATGCTGTCTGCTATCTTGAGTTTAACCTCACTGGCACACTACCACTTTCTGGGTTGTTATAATATGTCAAAGTTACCATGTAAACAGTGCAATGTTCACTATCAGGTCAATACACAATAAATGGTTGTTGTCATGGATACATTGCTGAGTAGAAAAGACCAGGCCATGTAGGTTTGAAATCTGATTCTGACTAGATATTTGAGTGAGCTATTCAAAAGTTCTTTGCTTTATTTTCAAACCCTACAAAATCAGGTTAACAATAATGCCCATTCAAAGGGGTGTTCCAACCATTAACCAGAGTCACATAAAGCTTATGGATTGGCCCCAGGCCCAAACAGGCCCAATGAGTGTGACAAGCCACACTTATTATAATTACTGTTATTATTATTTCTAAAATTTCATTTGCAAAATTCTGACAGAAAAAGGAATGAAAACCAGCCTTGGAGCATGGGGTTTGTGCTGGCTGGAATCACACCATTCTTTCAAAAAAAAAGGCCCTTGCATCCCAAATGAGCCCCAGAGGTAAGATGAATTTCCCTGGGTAAACAAACAGGCTGTCTAAATAGGACTCCCTTGTCCCTTAATGAAATACAGGGACCAATGGCGAAGATATGTACGGGTGTGTGTGTGTGTGTGTGCATATGCATGTATGTGTGTGTGCATATGCATGTATGTGTGTGTGCATGTGTGTGTGCCTGTGTGTATGTATGTGTGCACAACAAAACCACCTAAACCCCACTGCTGCTCCTACTTCTGGTTACCTCCTCTCAGACACCGGTACCACAGGACAGGTTCATCCACCTCTGTGCCAGGTCTTCCCCTGTCACCTGTGGCATGTGTGCCAGAATACCATGACAAGCCAGCAGACAGAGCCATAGACAACAGATTAGAGACTAATGTTTGCAAGGCATATCTAGCTAAATCTGACACCAATCCAACATTAGTGATTACAGTGGACGCTTACTGGAATTCACAGTGGGACAGGCAGAGAGACACTAGTGATTACAGTGGACGCTTACTGGAATTCACAGTGGGACAGGCAGAGAGACACTAGTGATTACAGTGGACATTTACTGGAATTCACAGTGAGGCAGGCAGAGAGACACTAGTGATTACAGTAGACATTTACTGGAATTCACAGTGAGGCAGGCAGAGAGACACTAGTGATTACAGTGGATGCTTACTGGAATTCATGGTGGGACAGGCAGAGAGTGGCAATCCATCTGACAGAAAAAATAGAGGCAGGTGAGAAACTAGGTCACTTGTTTGGGGCCTCCATCTAGGACTGATAGATCATGTATTCCTAGCCCAGAATGTGAGTTTGCAGGTGTTCTGAGGGCGTACAAGGCACGGACAAGACACCAAGTTTCCTGCTTTAAAAAAAATAGCCAACGTTCAGGGTGCAGATTAAGCAGCGATGGTGAATCATAAGGAGTTCACAGCAAGGGAATCTGTGGATGCAAGTACAGACCACATGGCCAGGGGCGCACATTAGCTGTAAGTGTCCAAGTTCCTACGGCTCCAGCCGTGTGCAGCCCCTCTGGTGTCCACAGGAGGCTGACGTGCTACACAAGTGGCACACTGGAGCCGACTCCCAGCAGGACAGATGTGTCCTCCCCGGCCCTGGCCATGTGGCTCAGGTTCACTGGCTGCCACTGCAAGCAGCATGAGGCTCACTCTCTTCTGGATATTTTATGTTAGCTGATAGTCAGGACTGTGGGATGCCTACTGGTTAATTTATACATGAGTGTTCAGCCTTTCACCTTCTATTATTACTGCCTGCAGGTGGAGCTGGACTTTGAGAAGAGAGCTGGGCTTATGAAGACCTTGGAATCTTGTAATCTTTATTTTACAGCACTGCTTTATTGGTTATTTTTTAAATGTTATGTGTGGGTGTTCCTGGCTGGGGGTGGATGCAGCTATACATTCCAGAGCATGAAAGAACAATCCCAAGACTCGGTCCTTGCCTTCCGCACTGGTTCTGAGTCGGGGCCTCTTTCATTCACCACTGCATTCGCCAGGCTTGCTGGCCCACAGGCTTCAGAGCTCTTTGGACTCCACCTCCTTTCGCAGGATTACAGATTCCTGGGCTCTGCAGCCAGCTCTATGTAGGATCTGGGAAGAACTTGTCATCAGACTTTCAAAGCACATGGCGTTCAGAGGCCACTAGCTTCTGATGCTCTCCCAACCCTAAGCACTTGGAAGCTAACTTGCACCCTTGAGCCAATTAATACATTTTCTCAAGCTCGGCCTATTTGCTTAGTGCCATGTCTTTGTGCCAGGCAACTGGTTAAGAGTCAGGCTTTCAGATGTGGCCCTGGACTGTAACCAAGCCTTTGTTTACAAAAAAGTGCCTGAGTCTCTGTGCTGAGACCACAGTAAGTAAAGCACATGCTGCTTATGATAATTAGACCTGTTTCAATGAGAAGATGCCAATATAGTTGTCAGTAGCCAGTTTGTGTAAGGAAACTAGGTCCTCTATCACCAAAGCTAAAAACAACATAAAAATGAAGTCAAGGGCTGGAGATATGGTTTAGCAGTCAAGGCACTTGTACCCACACAAGCCAGATGCACATAGTGGCACATGCATCTGAAATTCATTTGCAATGGCTAAAGGCTCTGTTGTGCCCATTCTGTCTCTTCTCCTTTCTCTCTCTCAAATAAGAAATAAATAATTTTTTTTTTTTTAAAAAGAGAAGTCAGTAAGGATCTTGTTTCCAAATAGCTTCTGCCTGTGGCCAAGATGCCTTGAACATAAGAAACCATTTTATGACATGGCTAGCTTCTTCCTTGTCTCCTAACAGCCAATGGGGCAGTGAGAACATTTAATTCCCATGAGGATGAGAGTGGAGCCAGTCCTGGTGAATGAAGTCACCTTTGAACCTCAGGAACAGTTTGATGACACTGAGCATCCCTGACCTTGGGAGGTGTGGAAAGTAGGTGGGGAGCTGACCATGGCAATGGGTGTTGGGGCAGAGATGAACCCACTGCAAAGGACTAAGGAAGAGAGAGGGGAGAGAGACTGAAAAGTACATTGTTGAGCCTCTGTGTGCTTAATCCCTGAGGGATCTGCAGAGGAGACATGGTCCAAACAGAACCAGACTCATGGGCAGTGTTGATAACCCAGAGTGTGGCATTAGGGGACCAGGCACATGAGGCAGAAAACAGTGTAGAGGCTGCCACCACCTTCAGACAAGAGGAGCCTGTTGTAGGAGGGACACAGGGAAAGAGGGTCAAGAAAGATCAGATCAACAGAGCTCGCTGTTCACCAGCACGGCTCAGTGAAGCCCTTGTTCTCTGCCTCTTCTGCATCAGAAGCTGACAGAAAAGCATGAATAATGGATGAAAGCCCTGCGCCATCAGTGGAGATGCGGATGAGTCTTCACAGCGAGAGCATAGACCAGCAGGCGGGGCTGGGCACCAGGGAGGCAGCGGCTGGCTCCCATCATGAGCATGAGCGTTGGCAGCAGTGGTGGTGAAAGAGAGGGACATGGGCTCTCCAGAGATGGTGCCACAGACTACCATGCTGCCCAGATACACAATATAGAGAGAAGCAGTTTCTGCCACAACAAGGCAGATCTGAGTATGGAATATGACTCGGCATTTCTCCTCCAGCAGCTGCAAGCAAAATTAATAGTAATTAGTATAGATGGCTCTCTCTGGCACCCCGTAAAAGAGACCCTGTGTGTTTGCATTATCATCCTCATTGCAGTTTCCCAAACACCCCTACTTCAGAAAGGAAGACTTAACATAGCAAAGGCCCCAAGTTGGATTCTGAAGCTTTTCTCCTGGTACTAAGCTGTTCTCTCGACACTCACAACTACCCACATCACAAGCCAGCTGACTCAGACTTAAATGCAGATCTTCTGAGAGAGCTTAGGCTTGGGAGATTTATGCTGTGTACTTGAAGCCAAGCAAAACATCATTGACTGTTATCCTCAGTAACAATGGCGGTTGGTGCTTGGTACTGAGTAGTGCCAGGCTCAGGGCTCAAGGACGGACACATCTTAATTCTAACAGCAACCATCAAGTAGCTGTAGCATCAGCCCTCTCCTATTTTTGTTTTGTTAAATATTTTATCTTATTGTTGAGGCAAGGTCTCGTGTATCCCAGGCTCACACTAGCCAGAGCTGTTGGGCAAGAAAAAAGTCATGGGTAAAAGATGTAAAACTACAATTGTGTGCAGATGGAAATCAAATATAGAAAATATACATAAAATACATACATAAAACACAAGCACAAAATTCCCAAGTGCTATGATGAATACATTGAGTAATTTTGAAGATATAAGACCAATATGCAAGTCAGTTGCATTTGTATACATTTGCATGAACAATCCAAAAATAAAATTAAGAAAAATATTCTAGCTGGGCATGGTGGCTCACACCTTTAATCCTAGCCCTTGAGAAGCAGAGATAGGAGGATCACTGTGAGTTCAAGGCCACCCTGAGACTATATAGTGAATTCCAGGTCTGCCTGGGCTATTTGACCCTACCTCAAAAAGAGAAAATTCTATTCAAAAGAACATCAAGGAGTAAAACAGTGATACATTTAAGAAAAGAAGAGAAAGGCTACAGAAATGACTTAGCGGTTAAGGCGCTTGCCTGTGAAACCTAAGGACTCATGTTCAACTCTCTGGGTCCCACATAAGCCAGACACACAGTGACACAAGAGTGCAAGGTTGAACATGAGCACAAGAGGGCGCATGCATCTGGAATTTGACTGAAGTGGCTAAAGGCCCTGGTGCCAGTTCTCTTTCTCTCACTTTCACACCCTTGTATAGAAAAAGAAAAGAAGAGCTATATTTATACACTGAGAAGGACAAAACAGTATGGACAGAGATGAAGAGCTAAATAAATGTAAAGAAGTCATGTTCATGTGTTCATGGGTCAGCAGACTTAATATGTTCAAATGGCAAGAACCCCCACCTCCATCTACAGAGTCTATGTAATCTCTTTCAAAATCCCACCTGTGTTTTTCATAAGTCGATAGGGTAATTCTAAATTTTATTTGCAAGTGACAACAGATTTTTTTTACAACTTTTATGATGAAAATCTATCGTCAAAAAGTACAAAGAGAACTCGTGAAATAGGAGAAAACATCTGCAAGCCATATAATGAGATAAAGGACTCTTCTGCCAGATACATACTAAACAGCTATCACAATAACAAAAGAAAAACATTGGTAGACAACAGACCTGAATAGACATTTTCCAAAGGCTGTGTTATACACAGTAGCCACATGAAATGATGCTCAAATCCACTGTCATAATAGAAACATGAAGTGAAGCCACAGAAAGGACCTCTTCCCACCCACCAGCACCACGGCAATGAAAAACAGACAATAGCAAGCACAGGAAGGGTGTGGAGCAATTCCCTTATCAGTGGAGGTGTCAAATAGTGCTCATATTTTGGAAAACAGTTTATTATTCCTCAAAAAATAAAAACAGCATTGCTATAAGATTCAGCAGTTCCACACCATGGGGCACGCCCAAGAGAAATGCAAACATGTATCCACATAAAAATTACGTCCATAAATGTTCCTATCAGTGCTCTTCATAATACCCCCAGCATGGATATAAACGAAAGGTCCATTAACTGATGAATGGCTAAGCCATGCGTGGAACAACCGTAACATACTATGAATCCATGCTACAATAGAGATAAGCCTGAAAGACATATTGCTGAGTAAGAAAGTCAGGCACAGAAAGCTGCAGTGTATTAAATGCCCAGAACAGATAAATCTACACAGAAGAGGTAGACTGGTGTGAGCATAAGACTGAGAGTGAGGCAGGAGTGGGAGTGACGAGTGGGTGGGGGAGGGTTGAGAGTGTGGGCCGACTTAGGCTGCGGGGGGAGTGGGAGTGAGTAATGGGAGTTCTTTCATTTCAGGTGATGAAAATGTTCTCAAATTAAATTGTACCTGTAACTTTGAATATAAGTCATAAAATATTGATATGTACATTTTTAACTTTCTAAAAACTGTTTATTGACAACTTCCATCTATATAGTTAATAAACCATGAGCCTCCCCACCACTCCCACTCTCCACCTTCTCTGAATCCCTTCATTCCAACTAGTCTCTCTCCTATTATGATGTCATTTCCCTTCCTATTATGCAGAACTTGTGTATGTAATGTCAGCCATGGTGAGATCAGGAATGCCACAGCCACTTTGTATCTGGAAGGCTGTGTTGCAAAGCACTTCTTCCCTTCCTTTGGCTCTTACCTTCTTTCTACCACCTCTTCAACAGTCCCTGAGCCTTGGAGGGTGTAATAGAGACGTCTCAGTGCTAAACACTCCATTTGACATGTATATTTTACATGTGAACTTCATGGTATGTCACTTTTATGTGATGATTTTTTAAAGTTACATAAGGATAAACTTAAACATTTTTATTTTCAATTAATGCACATTAATAGTCAGAGTCGCCACTATGATAATTGATAATTAATAATCACAGTCACCACTCTTCATCACCAGAACTTATTCTTCCTAAGTGCAACATTGTGCCTGGTGACCAGTTTTCCCAGGATCCTTCTCCCCCTGCCCTTCCCAGCCTCCAAAGACCACTGTTCTACACTCTATGCTACTAGATCAGCTTTTTGAGCTCCTGCATCCGTGTGGGAACACAGGATGCTTGCTCTTCCCTGATCCTGGCTTATTTCACTTCCCACAATGTCCCCGAGATTCACCCATGTTTCAAAAATGGTGGGACTTGATCTTTTCTGGTGGGACAATAATCCATTATGCATATTCATATTTTCTTTATCCAGTCATCATAAATGGTCATCGTTTATGGTTTAAACATGAAATATCCCACATAGGAAGTATATGTTTCAACACATGACCCTCAGCTCTTTTGGGAGGTTGTGTAACCTTTAGGAGATGAAGCCACACTGAGGGTAGGCATTCATAGCCTGGCTACTTGTCTGGTCTCTACTTCCTGCCCCACCCAGATGTGATCAAGAACTCTTATGCTCCTGTCACCACAGCAGAGAGCTGCTCCTGCCCTCCTGATAGACTATGCTCTCAAACTGTGAGCCAAAATAAACCCGCCCTTAAGTTGCTCCTCACCAGGTATTTGAGCTCAGCAATGAAAAAAGGACTGGATGCACACACTTAGGTTGATTCCACATCATGGATTCTGCAAGGACTGCAGCAGTGAACACAGGGATGCAAGTGTCTCCTCAACATTCTTGGCACATACTTGACTCACTCCAGCAGAGGAGATGATGCAATGTGTAGGAAGACAGAACTGATGAAATCACCTAGGATGCAGTACGGGGTGATAACAAAATGAAAAAGAAAATGAAATACCTGGCAATAATCACAAAGGCTACACTGGGAACCACTATCACTTTGTAATATAAGTGGCAGAAGAAGGAAATAAATGGATGTCAACAAAGGAGATAATAACCCTGAATGTTCCAGAATTGAAAAACTTTTAACAAGGCTCTCACATTAGAAGAGGGTGTCCTGAGTTCTAAGCAATAGACATTGGTGTCAAGAAACTTTACAACCTAAAGAGAAATGAGAAAGTCCTAGAAGCCTTCCAGAGAGAATAGATTACCTACGAAGAAATCTGTTTGAGAGCAGATTTTTCACCAGTGAGTAAACATGTGTGGATGGAAATGAAATAATATCTTCCAAGTGCCAGTGGGAAATTACTGTCAACCACAAATTCTAATCATAACTAAGCCACAATTTATGTGCAAAGGAAGGTATTGGCTGAAGGCATAGCTCAGAAGCCAGACTATGAGGACATTCAATCCAGCTCTGTTTCCATTTTTGTGTGCTTGAGGCTTGAAATTCTGACTGGTAACAGATAATTTGCCATGTAAAGGGCTGGGAAAATTGAGAGAACTTGTCTGTGTAATGGTACTCGGTAATGAGAGCATTTAATAGTCAGTTAGTTGTTAATTGAAGGAATATGATGACAATGAACACAGAAAGCAGGTCTATAGTCATGTAACTAATACAGTTGTTTTAGAAATATTTTATATCAAACAAAATAAAAACCTCAAAGGAAAACACATGAAAAGAATAAAGGGATCAGTCCAACAAAAGAAAAAAAAATACACTATTCATCCAAAGTATATCACACATAAGACTTTGCTGACATATGTGTACACACAACCTATAACCACAGATGTCACTAAATTGATAGCAATTGAAGAAACTGTACCATCAACAATTAAAGCAGTATATCTTAATGTCAAGTTTGGAACAGAAGTAATACAACTGAACAAAGAAACATGCACATTCTCCCTCACACAAATCTCATTGAAACACTTCAGTGAATTGACAAGTAGGTCACAATCTTTTGCATAAGGCAATTAATTATAAACCAACATTCGAAAAGTGAAGCAAAACAGAACAAAACATGTGCACGTTAAAGATCACAGAAGCAAAACCAAGAAAAGGTATGTAAATAAATTAACAGTTTAACACCCTGGAAAAAATAGAGTAAATGGGTGGAGCGGATAATAGAAAAGTCTGAAGATTCAGACTGCAGGACCCACTAACATTTTATTCTAATACACCCTTCCTAGTTTCACTCACTTACAAAATAATGCAATATTCATATGCTTCTCCTATATTCAAAACCATACTGCATCCATTAGCATTGTGAACCCCGCCATATAAGCAGTGTGCCTTTGTGTGTGTCTGCAGTGCCTCCTAGAAACTGTACATTCCAGCAGGAGATAGATCATGATTTATTCACCACTGTATTTTCATTCCATGAAATAGTGTCTTGTATCAAGGAGGGTGATAAATATTTATTGAATATTGCAGTTGGATATGAAGCAAGATGAGTCAGAAGATAACCTTCAGGGATATTTTTCAAAGTCAGACAGAACTGGATTTCAGCCCTGAGCCTGGAAGACCTTGGCTAGAATAAGGGAAAACAATGTCTCTCCACCAGAATTTCTTACGGGACAAAATGAAAATGGTAGGAGCTACTTCACAAGGATCCAGTGAAACCTAGAAAGGTGACCATGTGCCAACTATTACCTCACTGGGTCTTGGTTGCCCACCCACACTACTGTGACTCTCTTCCAGTGAAGCTGAGGTTGGAACCACAAACCACTGTTTTGGCTTGGCCAAAAGGAGGCGCTGCAGCAGAGTTGAAAGACCTGAGAAGGAAGAAGGGACTTGCTCCTTCCTGTTCCCTCCCCATGGACTTCCTGTCTATTTCCGGTTCCTATAGGCTTCACGTTGCAGGAGTTCACACAGCTGATTTGTTTCTTCCTCTAAGAGCTGCTGAGTCCCATGTTGTATATCCAACACTCACACTAGCAGCCTTTTCAAGACTCCTCAGACATGTGAGTACCAGCTGGGGTTCCCATCCCCAGAAACTTCCATGCCCCCTCTAATGTCTAGATTTCAATATATATTACTGTAGCCTGTTCCTTTAGGTCCTGGGACCTTGTAAAACCTCACCATGCCCTTTTTACCCTTCCTATCACTTAGTCAACTTTATGCATAGTAAGCAATTCTTTATATTAAATGCTCTCTGTGCAAATTACATGGGACTTTTCCCTTCTGACAGGCCTGAAAAATGATGAAGAACTCAAAGACAGTGTGTCTGTTCCTAAGCTCACTTGCATGCATTACTATATGTGAACTTGAGAAAAATGCCAGGGGGCAAATTCTATAGGCTGCTCCCCTTTTTACAGATATGAAAGCTAAGCTCAATGGAGCGTAAATGTCACCAGGCACCTCTCTGAGTACAGTGGCTGAGCCTGAACTGAATATGAGCCATTTCCAGAATGCTACCTGGTATGCCCTGGTATGGTCCTTACTCTAAAATTAATTGACCATTATTTTGTTTTAAGATAACATTTTAGAGTTGATATTAAAAGATGCTTCAATGATTTATTTCATCAAAATACTGAATTAGATCAAATTCTTCACAATTCTTTTTATATATTGTCCTTAGAGTAAGATCAAAGCCAGGCATTGTGGTCCATCTCTGTGATCTCAGTACTTGAAAGACACAAACAGAAAGACCATCAACTTAGCCTGTGCTACCTAGCAAGTTCAAGGCCAGCTTGAGCTAGATAGGGAGACTCTGTCTCCAAAAAATAAAAATTAAAAAAAAATAAAGTAATACTGAAAACATGATACACTGCAATACACTGTTTAATATGCAAGTAAAGAACACAGGTTTTATTTAGTACATGTTTTTGCATGTGTAGCCTGTGTGTGTGTGTGTGTGTGTGTGCACTCTCAGTTGCACAAAAGCCAGAGGAGAGCATCGGGTGTCCTTCCTATCACTCATCCACATACTTCCTTGAGATGGAGTCTCTTTCTGAGCATGGAGCTGCAGTTTCATGGGCACCAGGGATTCTCCAGTCTCTGGCCTCCATAGGACTGGAGTTAGAGATACAAGTGGCCATGCCCAGCTGCTTATGTGGGTCCTGAGAACTGAACTCAGTTGGTCTCAGGCCCTTCAGGCCCTTATGCTTATGGGAAGCCAAGCCATTTCCCCAACACTACTTCATTCAGTTTTCTTACAGCAAAAGTCTGAGTTTGACTCTGACCCCCACAAGTTGTTAGCCACACGAAACTGTAACTTCTGAATCTAAACCTTCTTGTGTGTATACTGGGTGGTGCTTGGTGGGACTTTTATGAACATTAAATGATGTCTGTATACTTTCTGGTATATAAACCTTCTCAAACGTGTGTATTACAAGGTAAAACAAAGCATATTGTCTTCAAAATTCCATAAATTATATTTGGATAATGTGCACAGTTTTCTGGGTCCAGAGGAGAGGTTTTCTCCCAACCTGTTCTTCCTCAAGAACCGTGCTGTTCTATGGCTTTCATTTCTACTGCAGCTAGTCCTAGTTGTCCTTGAAGTCATTTTAGTGGTTGACCAAAAGGTCAACTGCAGCAGTTGGAGATGAGAGACCCAGGAGGAACAATTTCCATACCTATAAGATTTTGGCTCCTTGTAAAGAAATCAGTCCCTAGTTACAAATGTGTAAAAAATGGGTGGGCTGAAGAGATGGCTTAGCAGTTAAGCACTTGCCTGTGAAGCCTAAGGACCCCAGTTCAAGGCTCAATTCCCCAGGACCCACGTTAGCCAGATGCACAATTGGGCACATGCATCTGGAGTTCGTTTGCAGTGGCTGGAAGCCATGGTGCACTCATTCTCTCCTCCCCCCCCCCCCGCTTTCTCTCTCTGTCCTCTCAAATAAATAAACAAAAGGATTTTAAAGGGCTGGAGAGATAGTTTAGCAGTTAAACGCTTGCCTGTGAAGCCTAAGGACCTGGTTCAAGGCTTAATTTCCCAGGACCCATGTTAGCCAGATGCACAAGGGGGCGCACGCATCTGGAGTTCGTTTGCAGTGGCTGGAAGCCCTGGCATGCCCATTCTCTCTCTCCTCTCTCTCTCTCTCTCTCTCTCCCTCTTTCTCTCTCTGTCTGTTGCTTTCAAAAAAACAAATAAGGGCTGGAGAGATGGCTTAGTGGTTAAGCGCTTGCCTGTGAAGCCTAAGGACCCTGGTTCGAGGCTCGGTTCCCCAGGTCCCACGTTAGCCAGATGCACAAGGGGGCGCACGCGTCTGGAGTTCATTTGCAGAGGCTGGAAGCCCTGGCGCGCCCATTCTCTCTCTCTCCCTCTATCTGTCTTTCTCTCTGTGTCTGTCACTCTCAAATAAATAAATAAAAAAAAATTTTTTTTTAAATAATAAGAATAAACAAAAAAAATTAAAGAAAAATGTGTAAAAGTTAAACTTTATCTACTCACATGATGTTAAGTCTAAAGGTAAAATGGGCTGAGGTTTTGCTTGATGGTTAGATTTGGTTTCATTTTGTCTTTCCATTTTGCCAAACTAGTGTGGGGTTTGCCATCATGCCATGAGGAAGTTTACTTACAGCTTCATTCAGTGACATAGTGTGACATGTCATGGACCCTCTTGACTCCCTGGTAGCTTCAAAGAAGATCATCCAGGAGACTCACTTGATGTCTGAAAACCAGCTGGGGCAGGGCTGTATGTTTCTCCATGAGAAATGAGTGAGCATCCTCAAGCCAGAGTGGGATCAACCACCCTTGAGAATCAGGTTTCCACCAGGAAGCAGAAAGCCAGACTTGAGAAAGAGATTGATGCGAGTGATGTTATGGGTTCCTCACAATTATCCCTTCTTCAAAAGATGCCCCTGGGGGCTGGAGAGATGACTTAGCAGTTGAGGCACATCCCTGCAAAGCCTAAGGACCCCGGTTCCATTCTCCAGGTCCCACATAAGCCAGATGCACATGGTGGCACATGTGTCTGGAGTTCATTTGCAATGGCTGGAGGCCCTGGCACACCCATTCTCTCTCTATCTCTCTCACTTGCTTGCTCACTGGCTTTCTCTGTCTCTAATAAGTAAAATAAAAATTAAAAAATACTTTTTAAAAAGATGCCCATGGGAACTGATACTAGGTCTCATGTAACATGTTATAACATGATGGCAAAAAAGAACAGAAATATGTTTTCTTACAGTTCTGAGGCAGGAGTCAGGAATCAAGTTGTTTGCAGGGCTATGTTTTCTATTAAAGGCTCTCAGGGAGAATCTACTCCTTGATTCTACCAGCTTCTGCAGCTCCAGGTATCCCTAGGCATATTGCTAACTCCCATCTCTACCATACGGGCTACATTGCATGGACTTAACTCTTCTCTGTATGTCCATCTCTCTCTGCCACACTCTTCAGCTTGAGGGCTCAACCATGCAACCCAGGAAGATCTCATCCCAAGAATCTGAACTCAGCTGTATCTGCAAGACCCCTTTTCCAGACATGGGAGCATTCGCAGGTTCTGAGGAATGGACATGGGTGCATCTTTTTTAGAGGCAGGGCATCATTTACTACCTGTACCTCAGGACAGTTGCCAGGTCCTTTGTTTCTTTGCTTGCTTGCTGGCTTTCATATGACAAGAGCTTGCTATGTAGTCTGGCTGACCGATTTTTTAATGTAACCCAGGCTGGTCTCAAACTTGTAGCAATCCTCCCGCCTCCCTACAAGTTCTAGGATTTCATGCATGAGCCACCATGCTTAGGGCAGACAGTGTATTTAAATCTCCAGCAATTGACAGGCAGCCAGTATGTATGTGATAAATATTTGTTGATCTGAATGCATAGATAGATAGATAGATAGATAGATAGATAGATAGATAGATAGATAGATGGATGGATGGATGGATGGATGGATGGATGGATGGATGGATGGATGGATGGATGATAGATGGATGGATGGATGGATGGATGGATGGATAGATAGATAGATAGATAGATAGATAGATAGATAGATAGATAGATATCTCTGCATTGTATTCATTCCTGCTGCCATTATGTCTGGATTTTTGTTTTGTTGGTGTTTTGGAGTGGGACACAGCCCTTCCCTGGCCTGAATAAGAAGAATGTAAGTCAACAGGACATAGGGTCTACCTGAGAGAAGGGAGAGCCAGATGCAAGAGGGAGCAAGGTGACCCAATGGGGAGGTGAAAGGGCAGGGTGAACATCACAGGAAGAGTGGGGAAGGGAAGCACAGTGGCCTGGCAGGATTTCTGGCCTCTCCATCTCTCAGTTTTCCTAGCTTGGTGTGGGTTATAAATAACTTGTCCTCTTGTTCAGCAGCAACCTGAGAATATGTAACTGCTCCCTCTTGAAAAATGCACAATCTCATAAAAAGTACACTTTCCAGAACATAAACCCAAAGCTTGCTTTTCTTCTCAGAAAATGCATCAGTCTTCCCAGACCTTCACTTTTCAAATAATGAGCCAAAACAACTGTCCAATTCTCTTTTTTCTCTTCTTCAAGGAAAGGCAATGTTGGGATTTCATACCCAGAGTCCTCAGAAAGCCCGTCCCTCTGTCTTACCAATGGGAGACGTGCAATTACTTGCCCAAGGTTAAGGTCACAGCCAGTGTTGGAAGGAAACAATACCAGAAGCAGTGGTTAGAGTCAAGTGCTAGTTACTTGGAAAGCCAGTTAGCAGCACTGAGTGTTTGGAATGAACCTTTTGGGGTCACCACCTCTTGTCAAAAATTTCTCCATTTTGCCCTTTAAATTATCCCTAATGCTCTTAATACAATTTCACTTGCCAAGTAAAGTGAGGCCCTTAAACTGCAGAAGGGCCATTACTCATGTTCTGTCACCTCTCAGTGATTGCAGTAAATTCGATGTAAGAAATAGTGAGAGCCATGCCATTGTCATCGGTTGCATTAAATGTGCCATTCATCACCATTCACTGACACATCACCCTCAGACAAGTCCCCATTATATTCCCCTTTTTAAGAATACTTTCCTTTTTTCTTGATTCGACAAAAAAAAAAAAAAAAAAAGTCCAAAGTAACATGATGAATGGAAGAGGTCACTGAACAAAAGAGCAACTTTGAAATAAGCAAGTGAAACTGTAAAATTGCACCTCTGTCTGCATCTCTTTTCATTCCCAGGCCCTGAAAGCTGCCCTGAGCCCAAGAAGACATCGGCCTACAGAGCTCTTCCACAGAACAGTCTATCCAGCATTCTAATTCTGCCTGTGTGGCAAAACACTCCCAGAGAACTCACAGTGCTCCTGCAAGGTCTGTTCAGCTGACACACAGGAACGTGGAGGCGTCACATGGGACAGGATGCATAATCACAGGGTCTGTCCAGGCAAGTTGAAAGTCTGTAAGATAGGCCATGGGTAGAGAGGGTAACCGCAGCATGTTATCCGATGTTGAAGCTTCTCTCTCCAGAACAAGCTAAGCTCTCTTTTAAAGACCTTTCAACTGGTCATCAGGTCCATTGAAGATATTCCTCCACCATCTGCCAGTCAGCTGGCTGTGGACTTGACATTCAGCACATTCTCAATGATTTTCCTGAGTCACTGGTGACTGTTGCTTAGCCTGGCCAAGCTGATACATCAGGAAACACCTGAGAGTTGGGAAGAGGCTGAGTGTGAGAGGACTTGCCTAGTATGTGCAGTGTCCTATCTGCGATCCCCAGTGCTAAAATAATGCCAGAGCCTGGGCTAGAGGAATGGCTTAGCAGTTAAGGTGCTTTCCTACAAAGCTAAAGGACCCAGGTTCAATTTCCCAGGACCCATATAAGCCAGATGCACAAGGTGGCAGTGCATCTATAGTTTGCTTGCAGTGGCTGGAGGCCCTGACATGCCACCCCCCTCCCTCCCTCTCTCTCTCCCTCCCTCCCTTTCTCCCCCCCCTCTCCCTCCCTCCCTTTCTCCCCCCCTCTCTCTCTCCCTCCCTCCCTTTCTCCCCCCCTCTCTCTCCCTCCCTCCCTTTCTCCCCCCCCCTCCCTCCTTCCCTTTCTCCCCCCCCTCCCTCCTTCCCTTTCTCCCCCCCCCCTCGTAAATGAATAAGTTTTTAAAATGTCAGAACCTGGGGAGATAGTGCTATGACTAAGAGCACTTATCTCACAAACATGAGGACCCAAGTTCAATCCCCAGCACCCACATTAAAGAAAAGCTGAGTATGGCCAAATGTAGTCATTACTTTCTTGTTGGTAGGACAAAATACTGAACAGAAGCAGCTCATGGAAGGAAATGGTCTATTTTGGCTTGTGGTCTTGAGGGGAAGCTTCATCCTGGCAGAGGAAGCATGGCACCAGCAAGACAACAGGGAAAGAAGTAGTGCAAGAGAACAAGTCGTCAACACCTAGCGGGCTGGACTAATACGCCTTGAGGTCCACCCCCAACAACACACATCCTCCAGCAAGGCTCCACCTCCCAAATTACTTTGACACCTAGAGAGCTGGACAAATACACCTCGAGGTCCATCCCCAGACACACCTCCTCCAACAAGGCTCCACCTCCCAAATTACCTTAACACCTAGAGAGCTGGACTAATGCACCTCGAGGTCCATCCCCAGACACACCTCCTCCAGCAAGGCTCCACTTCCCAAATTACCCTAACACCTAGAGAGCTGGACTAATGTACCTCGAGGTCCATCCCCAGACACACCTCCTCCAGCAAGGCTCCACCTCCCAAATTACCTTAACACCTAGAGAGCTGGACTAATGTACCTCGAGGTCCATCCCCAGACTCACCTCCTCCAACAAGGCTCCACCTCCCAAATTACCTTAACACCTAGAGAGCTGGACTAATGTACCTCGAGGTCCATCCCCAGACACACCTCCTCCAGCAAGGCTGTACTTCCCAAATTACCCTAACACCTAGAGAGCTGGACTAATATACCTCGGGGCCCACCCCAAATGACATACCTCATCCAGCAAGGCTCCACCTCCAAGATTGCCACCAGCTGGGGATGAAGCGTTCAAAACACATGAGGCTATGGTGAACACTTCACATCCAAACTGCCAGTGTGCATCCCTCCCACCCCAGCATTACACAGCAGAGAAAGGAGGAAACCTGGAGCTCAAAGGCTAATATGTCTACCTGAAAAAAAAAAAAAAAAGAGAGAAAACTGTGCTCAGTGACAGACTCTGTCTGAAGGAAATAAAGCAGAAGAGCAATAGAGGAAAACACCAAACATCCCCCTCTGCCTTCAAATGCATTCACTTCTGTGTGTGTGCATCAGTACACATGTATGCACACACCATACATGGTATACACACCAAACAAAAACAAAATCTAAGAAGGTCTCATGGAAACCAAGGCTAGATACCCATCCAGGAATGGAAACACGTGGTCATTGGTGAGAACACACTCACACACAGTGATGGGGTTTCCACCCTTGGTTTAGTTCAAGCAGGTTGTAAGGGACACACCGAGTTCCCCCACCTCATTATCAGAAACAAGTGGTAGACCCCTGGCTTCAGCCTGCTGAGCTTTGTCAAAAGCTATTGCATCTGTTTACAGGAGGTGTAGTGAGCTCTAATTTTTTTTTTTTTCTTTTTGTAATCATTCTCAGGATGCAGCATCCAGACTGTGCTGTGAAATTAGGATGGGTGATTCCTATTTTACCTTGTGTAAGACAGCAGCAAGGAAATACAAGGACTTTCCTGGCACTGGTGAAGTTTTTCTCTTGATCTGTGAGCTGCTGACATGAGTATACTCGAGATTGTGAAAACTCCTGGGCCTATGTGATACAAAAATATGCACTTTTCCATATATGGATATGACTTTCAAAATCTTTCAGGAAGCAGATACTAAAAGAGATAATGCATGAGAAAGGTTTTCTGGGGAAAATGACTGCCAAGAAGATGGGGATAAGGGTGTGCATAATGTGAGTAACATTCAGGTCTGACACCTTTGAAAGGGAGAGGGAAGGAAGAGAACTTAAGTAGAAAGAGACCTCAGTTTAGCTCTGGGAAAGCCTTATTCAGGCCAGTAAGGTAGCCAGGGCAAAGGCCACCATGAAGAAGAGTGTGGCTTACACGTCCTCTGCATGCTCAGTCACACACCGGAACTGCTGAAGGACATTGGGACGCTGAGGAGAACCAATGGTCACTGTGCAGGCAGAGGAAGAACACTGCACACCAGACAGACCAGACCGGTTCTGCTCTAAATAAGGACCACTACCCATCCTGATGTGTGGAAGGAACTGCTTGAGAGAACAAAAAAAAAACCACAAAAACTCCAGCTTGTGGGCTGGAGAGATGGCTTAGCGGTTAAGTGCTTGCCTGTGAAGCTAAGGACCCCGGTTCGAGGCTCGGTTCCCCAGGTCCCACGTTAGCCAGATGCACAAGGGGGCGCACGCGTCTGGAGTTCGTTTGCAGAGGCTGGAAGCCCTGGCGCGCCCATTCTCTCTCTCTCCCTCTATCTGTCTTTCTCTCTGTGTCTGTCACTCTCAAATAAATAAATAAATAATTAAAAATTTTAAAAAAAAACTCCAGCCTGTGACAGAGCTCCTGTCCCACAACTGTGCTCTTGTTTCCTTTTCTTTCAGATGCCCTGAGTAGCCCTGTAACAAAGGACCCCCAACTTAGTGCTCGAAGGTTTGGGATTTTTTGCTTTAATTTTTTATTGTTCTATTGAAATGTTTTATACATATACATAATGTACTTTGATCATAATCCACTCCTATTATTTCGTTTCATGTGGACTGTGTGGGGAGGGCAGTGTGCTGATATAACATGTGTGAGTATGTGGACTGTGTGGGGAGGGCAGTGTGCTGATATGTGACGTGTGTGAGCGTGTGGACTCTGTGAGGGGAGGTCAGTGTGCTGATATGTGACATGTGTGAGTGTGTGGACTCTGTGAGGGGAGGTCAGTGTGCTGATATGTGACGTGTGTGAGCGTGTGGACTCTGTGAGGGGAGGTCAGTGTGCTGATATGTGACATGTGTGAGTGTGTGGACTCTGTGAGGGGAGGTCAGTGTGCTGATATGTGACGTGTGTGAGCGTGTGGACTGCGTGTGGGGAGACAGTGTGCTGATCTGTGACATGTGTTTGTGTGATGACTGTGTGGGGAGGGCAGTGTGCTAATATAACATGTGTGAGCATGTGGACTGTGTGGGAGAGCACAATGTGCAGATAAGTAACATGTGTGATTGTGTTGACTGATGGGGAGGGCTGTGTGCGGACATGTAAATTGGAATTTATATACTTCAGAGAGTACTATCTTCCTGAAAGAGTTTTCTTTTCCATCATGGGAAAGATGGCTCCCGCAATAACTCCCTATCTGGTTCACCTGTGTTCTCCCACTGACTCCTACTCTGTCTCCCGTATCTCCTCTTGGCCTTGCGTCTTGACAGGGGGAGCCAGGCAGTGAGCAGAACCTGGCCTTCTCTAGCTGCACTTCATTCAGGAGTCTGTCTGTGGGTGGTCTTGAAGCGAGGTGTAGCTCTGATTGCTCTCTGCGTGCTGAATGCCCCCACATTATCTACACCTTGGAGCAATGTACCCACCCAACCCCCCCGACACAGCTGCAACTTCAGGCCAGGCCACATTCTGGATCTTTCCCCAGGGAAACTTCTCTGTACCTTGCCTCATCATCTCAGTGACAAAGCCCCTGAGGTCCTCCTGGACTTCTTCCTCACATCTTATCCAAACTCACCTCGACCAGCAAGGCCAAATGGCAAGCCTTCTAACTTCTGCCACCACCGTCCCCACCACACCACTACGTTTCTACAGTCAGATAGATGCCAATGTGCCTTCTTGTTTCTATGCTTAGCTCAAGGGTCTTTCCTCAAAATATCAAAGAGAAATTCTGCCTTAGGCAGGGCCACCTAGAAGTAGAGTCAGGGAGGGACATGATGAGGCATGTAACTTATTGAGGGGTTTGCTCAAGGATTGAGAAGACTAGAAGAGGAAAGCAGAAAGGTCAGAGCAGAAATGCCTTGACTTCACCCCCTCAGGATGGAAGGCTAGGGTCCCGGAATGTGCCCTTCTACCAGGTTCCTGTGTTCAGCTGATTTAGGGGTACACATATTGATAAACACAGTGTTACCTTCTACAAAAGCCAGTTTGATCCTCTCCAAACCTTCTAGGGCTTTCTAAGTCTTTTGTAGAAAAAGCCAATCTTGACAAGGGCTTGCAAAGGTCTGTTACATGACCTTGGAGTTTCTCACTCTGGAACACACCAAGCACAATCCAACCTAAGAAGTTTGAACAAACCGTCTCCACAATTGGCTAGTATTCTTCTGATCAAAACAATGGGTCCCTGCCTTTCCCTCTCTGAGCCTTTGCTGAAAGCCTGATTGTAACATTTTCAGTTGCGCCCGAAATACATCTCCAGGACCCATCCATCTGCTCTGATTGGTTTATCTCTGCGACTCTCTGTCTCTATCAGACAAGCAAGAAAACACATAATTTGCTCATTACCTACTTCCCCCACTAAAATTAAAGTTCTGTGAAGACAGACATTTGTGTTTATTACACTCTCTGCTGTTTGCAGGAGCCATATCACTATTTCATACACAAGAGGTGCTCAGACGATGTGCAGAACAAAATGCTTCCTGACAAGGCGATGCATTGATGTGAGACTGCCAGCCTGGCGTTCACTCTTTGATCACTGGCAGTAAGCCATTCTGTGTACCAGGCATAAAGAACCAATTTCAGAAAAATCTTCTTTCATCCAAATGAGTAAGCCAAAGTCACCCAAGTACAAGAGGCAAACAAACATTAGGATGTTTTTAAAGTGCTATTTCAAAATCACTTAAGGCCATTTGGCTCATTCAGCAATTGTTGGCTTTTTGTGCTGGTAATGTTTATGTTTTTAAATCAATAGCCCAGCTATAGAGGCAGGTGGAAGATAGGTCAGGTCTCCCTCAACCCCACTAGGAGATGACAAGGACTCAGACATGAGCTGCTGTTTTCCCTCCAGCTGTATTAGAGGGTAGTTGACAAGTGAAAATGGAATATTTTTTCCTAAGTACAATGTGGCATTTGGTATGTGTTCAGAGCTGACATGACCACCAAAAATCATCAGAGACCACCGGGATAAATGTGCAATCATTCACAAGGAACTAAGCCCCAAACAATCCTGTACCTGCTTTCCTAACTGCAGAGGAATGTGAGCAGACCATCAGTGGATATTTGAAAAACGGAGGGAAAGTTTTCCCTGTGTGATGGTGACGATGATGGTGAGGCAGGCAGAACCAGCCAAACCTTGCATCTCATCAGGATATTTGTACCAGTGAAGGTTTGGAGCTGGGAAGGGAGATTCCAGGCCCACAAGTGGCTCTGAACACAGTGTGGCCTCAGGAAGAAACTTGGGTTGATGGACTCTCATTCACCCCAGGGAGTGGCAACTACATGTCTCCAGCCAGCCACCTGGTTCATTGTGTCCCATAGCAATTACTTGTAATCCTCCTTAGAAACAGATGAAAGTACTTACTGGCCTTAGTAGTTAGTTCTCTCAATTTGAGAGTCTCATTAAGTTATCTTGAGTGTTAATGAAAACTACACAAACATGTTACACGAGCCACACAAAAGGTAATGTATCATGTCCTTATGTATGGTACCCTGACATATCTGCCAGCAACAGGGAAATGTCCCAGTGGGACATTGCTGCTTTGACTTAATGTCAATGCTGGCAATCAAAACAAAACTGTTTTAATTCATGGCACTCATTCTATCTCCCAGTCGAAATGAAATAAACCAACCATGCACATTAAACAGTTAATATTACACATTCTTAGAGCACATATACATCGTATTTGTGGATCAACCGTACTTTTGGCCCACAGAATCCCAACATTAAAAACCTGATACTTAATTCCTCCCATAGGGGATAATCAGACTTCTTAAAACATAAACACAGTTGTTGAGTTTATTCATAATGGATGCACAGAGGTATGCATTTAAGAAATCCTATGAAACTGTTAGCCTTAATACAAAAAATTAAAGTGATTTGAATTGAGGGTAATTGGAAAATACTGGGTATCTTTGAATAGATGGGTTGGGATAAGTCTGAGGTCACATTTAATGTGAAGTTTAGAAAAGCTTAATTGTTCCAAGATATCTTTTCAAAAGCTGCATGACCATCCACACTGACTGTGTGAGGCTGGCCACTCCAGACCTTTGTACTGTGGACAATGGAAACTTCTCTATCCTTTGGGGAATTTCTCTGTCCTCTGTTGAGGTAACCAACCTCTATAGTTAACTCCATCTATAAGGACTTTCAGTACTAAAAACAAGAATTTCCAAAATGAGTGGGACCAAGTTGATCCTCCCTCAGAAGAACCCTTCCCATGCAGCTGCCTCTGGTCGCCAGTGGGGACCTCCCGTGAGTAGTTTTCTGCTCTGAAATGTGAACTGAAGTTCCTAGAAAAGAAAGCCATGCCTATGTGAAAGAATCTATGAGACTGTTAACTAATTAGGGCTTCTATGATTAAGGACAGCTGGGTCCACAGGTTTGGGTATTTTAACCCCCATAGTAGCCATTCATTGCCCACCTCTGTGGCCAGCATAATATTCATCCTTGTAACTATTAAGCAATTATTTCTGCAATGTACCAACAGACTCCTAACCCAAAGTCCAAGAATGTCATCAGATAAAATCTGAGACCTAAAGCAGAGGTTTCCTCGCTTGCTATAACCCACCTACCTGCATTTCCAACCATGTATTTAAAAATGCCTTGATTTATGATTTCTTCTGTGACTGTTGTGTTAGAACACGATATTTAGAGTCATCTGAATCTGCATCCCTGGGCCATGGTCACTCAGATCGGGCTCCAGAATAAGCTCTCTATTCCCTTTGAAGTGAGACCTGTGTCTTTGCATCAATAAAGGTCAGCTGCTAACCTGGGAGAAGTTTTCAGGCCTCACCCTTCCCCATTTAGCGCAATGTGGCCAGACCCTGCCTCTCATCTGCCCAGAAAACCCAGCAGGAGGCTCAAGTGTTGGGACAGGGGAGGGGCGAGAGCCCAGGTTGGCGCAGTTCCAGTTAATTGGGAGGGCAGGCCCGGAAGGAGTATAAAGTTGGGAGCTATAACTCTTCTCTCTTGCTTGGCCGTCCTGACTACTGTGATCTGTTTGGGGGATGCTCTACCTGTGGGTTGCTGAGATCCTAAAATGGCTTGGGCTGTGATGTAGATTTGGGCAGTAGGTGTGGCATGGGTTTCCTTTGAAATGCATGAGGTTAGCTCTCTTTCACTGGCTTCTTTCTTGCTGAGCAAGCTTCTGGAGCTCTCTCCATCCTTCTCTCTGGCCTGCCTCTTCAGGCAGTAAGCCCTCCTAGGTGCGTTTCTGCCTGAGGCAGGCTGGCTCTCTCTAGCGCTGCTTGTGGCCTCCTGTTCCCACAAGCGTACTCTTTGCATGAGGCCTTTTCTATCCTTTCCTGAAAGCCTACAAGAACAATGAGTCAATTCAGACAACAAACGTAATACTTAACTGCTTAACTGAAAATGATAGAATAAGGAGCAGGCTGCATGTCAAAGGACCGAGGTTTAATGGGGAAAAGGAATGAGAGTTTAGGATTAGGAAAACTCCTGCTGGGAGAGATAACAGAGGGTTCCCTCAAATCAGAGAAACCCAGGGGAAGAGTATGGAAAGAAGTTGAGGGCCCAGAAAGTTTGTTCAATAACCAGGACAACTGAGCCTCTGTGAAAGAGTCTTCATGTTAATGGGGAGGTGCCCCAAGGCACTAAAACACCCTGAAATCCACTCAGGTCATGAGATAGACAATGTTTACCTTTAGGGTTTTCCACTGAACAGCAAATCCAGCTGCTGGCCAGGACCAGGCACCTTCTAGGCATCTCCTCATGAGGGTTCCTAGGCGGGAGCTCACACACCTAGTTTGGCTCCCACAGCCTGATCTTACCCTGGAGCCAGCCACTTACTCACTAGACCCAAAAGATCTGAGCAAGGCAAGTCCCCAAGAAATGGACAGGCAGGATCTTGCCCTGAGCTGGAGTTTAGGATACTGGCTCCCTCTACAACCAGTGAGTTATGATAATCGGTTCTGGTTCTTAAGCCTTCCTGAGGGATCAAGCCAAATGCCTCTAGAACGAAGAGTCAAGGAGGCAGAGGCCCCTGTGGGCTGTTGGCAGTCAGGAAGCTCTTGCTAACATGACGTCTCTTTATCCATGAAACACAAGGCTTCCTGTTTCTCCTACAAAGTAACAGGTGCCAGGCTGAGCAGACATGAGCTGTGATTCTGAGAACCTGGTTAATGTTCCTGAAGGGCAGTAGCAACATATGGTAGAAAACCAGAACCTCTTGACACAGTAGAGGTCAGAGGGCCTTGCTAGCTGCAAAGCTCTGGTTCTTAGCATCTGTGGCACCAAGGAAGTGTTCCTGAAGCCCCAGTGTCCTGTGAAGACATATTTGCACACTTTCATCTCCTCACTAATGTGCTAAGCTGGCAGAGCACAACCCCTTGTCCAACACTTGACATCACACCTCAGTTTCTCTCCCCTATTCCCCAGCTTTACTACCTGCTCTGAGGTCTCTGCACACTGTGTGAGCCATGTTCGACTGTGGCAAGGTAGCGAGGGCATTCCTGAACCCTTTGTGCTTCTCATTCATGTGAACACTAACCAGTGCCTACACTGCAGATGCCCGATTTATACCATAGGCTACCCCACAAAGGCTGTGAAAATAAACAATGCAGTCTTGACAAAACTCAACTGGTCCGACATGGTTAAAATATCAGTGACTGGCATCTGCCTTCCAGCTTCATCTGAATTCATTTCCATGGGAAGACACCTACCCTCTAATGCTAAGAAATTGTACAGCACTATGTCTATGGAAACCTCTGAAACTAGCTGGCTGTGGCCAGTTAGACAGGGGGAAACCAGCCTCTTGGGATGCTCTGGTGCCCCAGTGTGCTCATGGTGTCAGTTAAGGGTAAAAAGCCTTCTCAAAGAGCCTGACCACCAGGTCTTACATAAGACACTTGAAAATGTGTTAGATCCCCCCTAACTGAGGGCTTCCAATCATCTCGAACGACAAATGAGGGCTTGCAGGCTCTTGGGCCCTTGAAAGATGGTTCAGACTTGATCTCTACTCTCCACCCTATCTACCTTGGAAGAAGTTAACAGTAGCATTCAAGTTATCAATCACACCTGAGTTCAGGTGTCAAGATTAAAAATACCTAACCATTTTCCGTAAGGTTCTGAAGTCTCTCACTGAGGACCCAAACAGAACTAATTAGACTGGACAGCTGCTCTGGAGCAGTTTCTTCACTAGCTGGGCTCTCCATGGCTTTGGTTTTCCTGGAGCTCATTCAGGTCCCTTTTTTTTTTTTTTTAAATTCCCCCTGACCTGTGGCTCAAGTCTGGTCTTGCTGTGTTTAATACCTAGTGGAAGAATCCCCTGGGACACTCCTGGAGCCTTCTGAGCTGTGTCCTCCACGTGGACCCTGGATTTGAGTCAAGACTTAGCAGTTCGTACAGACATATTGTCCGTTTCTGTTGACCATGGATTTGGAAGTAGGATAGATGTGATTTTAAAAACAGTGGGTCTGGGCTGGAGAGATGGCCTAGCGGTTAAGCGCTTGCCTGTGAAGCCTAAGGACCCCGGTTCGAGGCTCGGTTCCCCAGGTCTCACGTTAGTCAGATGCACAAGGGGGCGCACGCGTCTGGAGTTCGTTTGCAGAGGCTGGAAGCCCTGGCGCACCCATTCTCTCTCTCTCCCTCTATCTGTCTTTCTGTGTCTGTCGCTCTCAAATAAATAAATAAATAATTTAAAAAAAAAAAACAAACAGTGGGTCTAAGTCAGGTTGTAAATTGTTATGAATCCCACCTGAATTTAGGTGTTGGGAAGACAAAAGTAACTCCACCATGCTTGTTAGAAGGTTCTAAAGTTGCTCATCTAGAAATCAAACAGTGCCTTTCCTTCCAGAGATACAGATACGGACGGTGCTCTGGAGATCCAGGACTTGAGCTTTAACCTTCTACTCCCCCCAGGAAGCGTGAGTGCTGTAAGAGTTTCCTTCAGAGAGAAGCCTCCAGTAGGGCCTCTGAATAGTAGTATCCTTTCTCTCGTGTAAGCATTGTCGGAGCTCTGCAACCTGAGCTCACGGTGTGCTTTGAATTTGCATCTTTCAACTGTTTCTTGTTTCTGTTCAGATGTGTCCATTTGGGTCATAAATTTGACTGTCAACTCAGCATTGAGATTCTGTTGTCTGCCCTGCTATTAGTGCATGTGGCGTCAATGTGGAAAATAGTCCTTGTGGTGGCCAGAGCTTTGCACAACTGCATGCTGGTATGCAACCCCTGTTAAGGAAATCAGATGCAGGGCAGTGGCGCTTCAGTGCCCAGCAAAAGGAGCAGTAGGTAACTGGTTTCTTCACACCAAGTCCTGGGTATGAAACTAATCTATGTCCCGGGAACTGTTTGTTAGATGTCAAGAAGTTAGGATGGATCTGGGGCCTGCCTTCTACATAGAGCAGAGCCTGATGTCAGGTACATCTGGAAAATCAGACTGTATTTCCGTGGGATGCATCCTTCAGATGTGTGGCATAGGGTAGCATGATCCCTATGGGCACTGAGTCAAACACCAGTGACATAGCACTCAACAAAGCTGCTATGGTAGGATACACACTGCCCTCCTCATGGTGGGATAGGGTGGCTGGCCAATGGCTATAACCCACATGTCCAGAGAAAACACCCCAGGCATCCAAATCTTAGGAACTTGTATCTTTACACATAGTCAAGTGAATATGTGATTAGAGAACAAAGACCCTAGACCACTATCACGTGTGCCCAAAAAGTAAAACTCCCTAGGAAATTGCTGCTACCGTGAGTCTATCTGCTGACCTCGACTACTCATGCAGTAAGATCAAAGGCAAGGGTAGCTGGTGCGTGAAGCCCTGCTTATGGCTCTGGAAACTAGTCTCGGGGCCCGTGGGCTTACCATGAGGCTCTCATGTCTGTTCTACTTTCCATATTTCCCAATCAAGCCTGCACCTCTTGACCTAAGTCGGGAGAGACCCCTCTGACTCTCCTCCCACCTAACATTAACTGTAACTGCCCATGAACTGTGAATCTACTGGAGTAAAATGTTTAAATTTGGGGAACTTTCATGTATTTTAAGTATCAAGAAGGAAAACTTGTAAATACACTAGGACCCACCATTTAAAACAGAGTGGAGAAGATATCACTATTACAAGGGTGTGCATGTTAAATTTTGGCCCCATTTTATCCAGATCCTTCCTGGAAGCCTTTAGTCTCTTGTAACCTGGCCCTATGAACATCTAAGCACACCTTTTGGAGACATGCACTCATCTACCACAACCTCAATCAGATAAGCTCAATAAGAGCAAAGGATGTTTGGCTACTGGGACTCCTTGGTGAAGGATAATGATGTGGCTTTTAGAAGCAAAGCTAACTTCCTACAGTCTGAGGAGAGGTAGGGACTTGGGCATTGTCTACACCTAGGATGTCAGGCTAACACCACAGGCCCTTAAGGACCCAAAGTGGCCCCACCAGCATAACCGGTGGAACTAATGGCAGGAATCCCTGAGCTTCCATGGTATTCATCATGCTGCCGAGAACAAGAGTGGAGCTGGAGGTGTACACACGTCCTTACTAGTGATTCATACTCAAAAAGGACTTGGACTCTACATGAAGACAGGCTGGACTGTGGGTTTGTGAAAGAACACATGCCTGGGCTCTGGGATCCTTAAGAAATAAGGGCTGGAGGGATGGTTTAGTGGTTAAGGTGCTTGCCTTCAAAGCCAAAGGACCCCAGGTTCGATTCCTCAAGACCCATGTTAGCCAGATGCACAAGGGGGTACACATGTCTGGAGTTCATTTGCAGTGGCTGGAGGCCCTGGTGCACCCATTCTCACTCACTCTCCCTCTTCTTTGTCAAAATGAAACAACAAACAGTTGGGAGGCAGAGGTAGGAGGAATTTGAGGCCAGCTGGGGCTAAAGAGTGAGTTGCAGTCAGCCTGGCCTAGAGTGAGATCCTACCTCAGAATAAAATAAGAGGCATCAACAGGAACCACTGTTTCCTGCAGCTTTCCTGGGTGAGGCCTCCTCGGGGCCCTGCCCCCTGGTGTAGACATCTGGTACCAGTTGTAGATTGGGCTTTGATCACTTGGTTTAGCTGAGAAGCATGAGAACTCAGCTTGATTGCTCTGAAGCCGGCAGCAGCTCCAACTTGACGCAATAGGCAGGAATATTCCATTTCCTCCCAGCATATCTTCATGTTCCCTTGCCCTGCAGGAGATTTCTATAGCAGCTTTCCATGTGCCCCACTTCCTGTTTGGCCATTGGGAAACTCCACAGTGGACTAGGGAGCACAGAGGCATCAGAGTGTGCTTCGTCTCCAGCTGACTGTCTTTGTGATGGTTGCCATCAGCCAAGACATTTGATGTCTTCTAGAATGCATCTTCCAGTGCCTTTCATATCCTCCTATACTCCTATCCAAGTAGCAGCTTCTACTCAGTCTCACTAGCTGGGACTGAAACTCTCTATGAATTTACTGAGTTTCTTCAGTGCGTAGTTAGGAAACTGTTTGAGATGGGAATGAACTTCTAGAACAGGAGTCATTTATATCACACCCACCGGAGCTCAGAACATTGCAGAGGAAGTGGCAGATTAAATGAGTGCTGCTCTCGCTGCTAGCCAGAGAACCTTCCCCAAGGAGATGGCGGGAGACACAAAGGAGTCTCAAAACTCATCAAAAGCAGAAATAGGCTGTAGAGAGCTCTGAGACCTATCACACCCTCCAAATCCCAGGGAATGTTGTAATAGCATGTAAGAGCCACAGGGTGGGAAGGAGTACTTTGGGGCACTGTCCTCTCAACATAAACTGAGTGGTACATTCATGACTCCAGAGGGTTTACAAATATCTCCATGAGACCTGCACCGTTCAGAACTTGTCAACATTTTGACATGGAGGATGGGAAGGAATGAAGTATCTAGAAAGAAAGGGGTCCTCAGAGGACTGGGGTTGGGGAGAGGGGACAAAACTGGGATGGAAACATGATCATAGTAGGTTCATATACTAAAGTTCAACTTCAGAAACTTCTCAAGCAGATCTTTCATAGCTGTTGATAGGTGACATGTAAGCATCCCTGATCGAAGCAGATCCCAGAGTTGCATTTCCTGGGTCCTACCTGCTCCCATCACTCAACACAGATCTTGAGCATGGTGTCCCTCCCAAGCCACTGAGCTGGAAGCCACATGCTTCTCCTGTGTGATCCATCTTTTAACAGGAGAGCTAGGGGTCTGGTGTGCTTTCTGCAACCTCAAACCTTGAGTTCACATCTGCAAACTAACCAAAGAATTGGCAATTTCAGATTCAGAAAAATGATTTTTAAAATACCATATCTTACTCAGATCTCGCAAAGGAGTGGGAAAAGAAGAAAACTGGGAGGTAAGGGAAGGTAAATTAAGGAGAACTATACCATATGGAGCCCCAAAGCCCATGAAGGCCACAAGTAGCCCAGGAGCCCAAGATGTTGAGCATGGATCTTGGGGAGGGGGGCATGGACTTTAAAAACATGTGTTTCCAAGAAAGATCAAAAGTGAAGACAGTAATATGAGGGAAAGACCCCTATAATCACTTCTTTTAATGTTCATACCTATATAGTAATGTTACTGTCACTTTTGGTTAGAGAAGCTCTCTTCAGATGGCAGTGACCTTGGGATGACTCAGATGGCACCATGGTACTGAGAAGTGACAAAGGAGTGCTCAGCACTGCAAGCTGTCTCACACTTTCCAAGGCTCAGGGTCCATTGCAGAAGAGGTGGTGGAAAGAATGGAGGAGCTGAAAGAAGGGTGGACTGCTTACAATGCAATCAACCAGACAGAAATTGGCCTCGATATCCATGACTTCGCAATGCCTAGCATCACCTTCACAAGATCCTCATAATAGGAGGAAAAGATGATACCAAAGTAAGAGACTAATGGAGAGAGGAAGGGGATATGGAGTGTAGATTTGTGAAGGAGAGGGAGAGGAAGGAATTATGATTTATTGTCTGTAGGTATGGAAGTTGTCAATAAAAAGGAAAAGGGGAAGTCTCTTACCCATCCAAAGACCCCCCAAAAATGTTGCTGCCAGCTCCAGGGAGAGAGGAAAATGGCCCACTCTCTCCATGGATCCAAGGGGTAGAGGATGTGCACCATCCTACCTGTACATACCTACACCGGGTATCCCAGCTAATGGACCTGGGCTCAGAGGAGAAGTCCACCCACAACTGGGGAGGACGTGCACTTGAGATCTGATTGGATGAGATGGGCAAACAGGGAATCCCAACACTGGCGCAGGTGGGGCAAACTGAGATAGGCATGATGAGGGTGTGAGCTCCTAAGGCTCCTCCCTTTGGGGAGGCCACCCTGGCCATACCTAATTAATCTGCCCGCTCTGGCACCTGCATGGTCTGGTGCATCAGAGATACATGGAGCAGAGATGACTTGGTGGTTAAGCACTTGCCTGTAAAGCCTAAAGGACCCTGGTTCAAGACTCTATTCCCCAGTACCCACGTAAGCCAGATGCACAAGGTGGTGCATGTATCTGGAGTCGTTTGCAGTGGTTGGAGGCCCTGGTGTGCCCATTCTGTCTCTCTGCCTCTTTATCTCTCTGTTGCTTTCAAATAAAAATAAAACAAAAAATAAATTTATTTTAAAAAAATACATGGAGCGGTGATGAAGGTGTGGCTACCGACCACTGGTGCCACAAGGGCAGCACATGAGGAAATACACTTAAATTTTGTAAAGGTCCTGTCTCCTGATGTAGTCCCATATTTACTGGCTGTCCCTAACTCCAGCAGATTAGGCATGCTTGCCCAAGTTCTACTACATGGAAGGAGATGCTGGTATGGTCCTGAAAGTAAGAAGGCTCTGGTTAGAAATTCACTGAAACTTCCTATGCTTGTGGGGCCTGCATGCCTTTGCTATTTTCGAAGAGCCATCCCTCTAACTTTCAGAGACAGAAAAGCTTCCATGTCAGTTGCCAGTGGTGAAATTAATTAACCTCAACATGTGGGATCCCAGTGTGTAAATTCCCAAAGAGTCCCTCTCAGCAGGATTTCCTGTCTCAACCTTATATTTGTTAGGTGACAAAGGGCCTTTGACATGGACTTTTGTCCTCAGAATAGATTGGGGCTACCAATGACCCTGCAGGCATCATACTTGATGGTATAAGCCCACCCACCTGGGCTCAAACCTAGCAGCCCAGAAGGCAGAAGCTCTGAGTGACCTTATCAGAAAGCTGACATTTGATTGTCATCTAACTTCTTGCATGAGTCACTATGTATCTACAAAAAGATAAAGGGGAACTGAGGAAATGTCTGGCACGGCTCTCTTGTCCTCTGGAATCATGGGTAGGAGGAGATGAAGCTTAGCATAAGAAGCAGGTGCCATGACATGGTGGGACCAATATTCAAGTATGACCCATGCCCTCTACCTACGTTGTGGGTTGAGTGCAAGACGAGATGCAGCCCTTAGCCCCCCATAGGATGAGGATATCCTGAGGACGTCCACACCGTTGTACACAGCATGAAGTCTAGGGCACCCTTCAACCAGGGAACTCTCATTGTGTGTACCTAAAGCAGCCTTTCTGTCCCCTTAATGTGGGATGCTTTGTACGTGTAGATCACCCTGGAGGAAGCGTTACAGAGCCACACCATGACGTGAGGCCAGGCAGCACCAAGTGCCTCCAGCCTGTGAGAAGCTGTTAAAGAAAACTCTAAACTCAAGTTTATGACAAATCCCTCCAATTGGTGCCTGGGCTCCAAGAGCCTGTGTAAAGAGGTGGCTGTTTGATGAGCATAGTATATACCTTTTTCCAGACATCAGTAGACGTTATACTCCTAGGGCTCATGACTACCCCTGTTTTCAGTTTTCAGTATCAAGGATGTATTCCCTCCCATGGAGCGGGCCTCCAGTCCAATTAGAGGGCAGTTGGTTTCCACCATGACAGACGCGCCACTATTGCACCTGTTGGCTCATTTGGCCTGGCTGGCCAATTATAAGGCTTGCAGTGTCTATGTTGAGTATCTTCACTGGTGATATCTTTCTGCCATTGAACTGCATGTAGAATGGCTTCTTCCAGCTTTCTGTCAGCTGGTCTACATGGAGGAGGTTATCAGCTCAGTTCCAGCATAAATTCTCACTGGCCTTGCAGCCCAAGAATGTGGAGTCTTCAGCAATAGGACTTTAACTTCTATTCCTGGTGGGAAACCAAGGGCCTTGGCAATGGCCTATAACATTTTGGGGGCATCAGGGACCTCCATGGCCAACAACTCACTGGAAGTATCCCATCCCTAACACTGAAGATTTTCTAACAGTAATCTCTATGGCTCCTGAGTGTTCCATTGTCTGAAACCAGAGGATTCCATATGATTTATTTGCATCCTCTTAGATTTTGATTAGCCCTCCCTCAACCTTCCCTTTACTAAATCTCTTCCCCTGACCTCTTCTCTTAATATTTATACCCTTATATTAATTCTACTCTCACTTTGGGTAGAGAATCTTCTCTTTTCAGATGACAGTGACCTTGGAATGACTCAGAAGGTATCATAGTGCTGGAAAGAAGTGACTGGAAGCCAGGCGTGGTGGTGCACGCCTTTAATCCCAGCACTAGGGAGGCAGAGGTAGGAGGATTGCTGTGAGTTCGAGGCCACCAGTAGACTCCATAGTGAATTCCAGGTCAGCCTGCACTACAGTGAGACCCTATCTTGAAAAAAAAAAAAAAAAGTGACTGGAGTACTGAGTAACATCTCAGCCACACACCTTCCAAGGCTCCGGGTCAAACGCAGAAGAGGTGGAGGAAAGAACGTAAGAGCCAAAAGAAGGGTAGGACTCCTTACAACGTGCTCCTTCCAGACATAAAATGGCCTGGATATCCATGACTTCACTGTGCCTGACACTACCTACACAAGACCATAAGAAGAGGTAAAGACCATGACATCAAAATAAGAGACTGATTGAGATGGGGAGGGGATATGATGGAGAATGGAATTTCAAAGGGGAAAGTGGGGTGGGGGAGGGCATTACCATGGGATATTTTTTATAATCATGGAAAATGTTAATAAAAATTGAGGGGAAAAAAATAAAGAGGTGGCTGTTGTGCCTGACACTGCTCCCAACCCCCGCTGGCCACAGGAGAGATGCTGATGCTGTGCAGAGCGTGTGCTTAGCCTCAGCCCTGTGGCAGAAATTGCTACTCGGTCCCACAGCTTCGCACTGGTGTTCTAACCAGTTCTGCTGTTGTCCCTTAACTGGTATACCCTGGAGGCAGCAGACCCCCAAACTCTTGAGGCAATCTTTCTAGCCTACCCCAAGGGTATTTTAGAGAGAAAGATGCAGGTCAATGGAATTCCTTCCAGCAGCTGGAGTCACGGGAAGGTTGGTCCTGGCTGCACAGCCCACCTTGACCTTCACTGATAAATTGTCCTTGCAGACACTGCCTCACTTATTGATCAACATTAAAATTCACTGGGCTCCTATTTCTAGTCCCATGTTCAATGCATGGCACTTGATGTATCCTTCAGCACTGAAATGTCCGTGTAGCCTCTCCTGGTGCTTCCTGTTTCTATTGGACAATCTGAAATGCTCAAGCTCATTACAACATGACTGTCAGGCTTCTTGTCAGATTTATAGAAATCACAGCTGCTATTAGAATGGAGCTCACCTGACAACTAAACACTCAGTCCACAACCTGTGAAAACTCTGCTCTGAGAATCCTGGTGCTTCAGGTGCTACTCAGGCCTGTTATTGAAATTACCTGTAACTGAGGTGAGCAGCCACACTGCCCAGGGTCTCCTGAGCCCAGGTGTTGTGGTCAGGTTTGCATTGCTGGCAGAAATCGCCCAACCAAGAGTAGCTTGTGGGAAAAGTTCTAGTTTGGCTTACAGACTCAAAGGGAAGCTCAATGATGGCAGGAGAAAATGATGGCATGAGCAGAGGGTGAACATCACCTCCTGACCAATTTCAAGTAGACAATCTCAAAGGGAAAGTGTGCCAAACACTGGCAAGGGGAAAGTGGCTATAACACCCATAAGCCCACTCCCAACAATACACTGCCTCCAGCAGGCATTAATTCCCAACTCTCCGTCAGCTGGGAACCTAGCATTCAGAAGACCTGTGTTGCACCCCCAAAGGTAGATGTTGGAAATGAGAAGTGGACGTACTGCACTCAAATGGCCCTATGTAACTACTACAAGCAGTGTGGCTCTTGTTCAGATCATAGACGGGTTCAGTCAAATGTCCCTTTAGCTGGTGAAGGGGCTTCATATTGACATGAAGTAATGTTAGGCAACATAAACACAAGGAGTGCTTATGGTATTGGAATATTCCCATGGCCATGAGCCGGGAGCAAGGTCTATCAGTCCTCTAATGAGCCTGAAGTTCAAACTTTGCAAATAGCAGTGCCCCCCATTACCCCAATATAGAGACCTGACCCGAGTGCAGAGGTGAAAGTGAAGTCTCTTTGCTGGGGATGCCGCCCCGGGCTGCTCACTGGAGCTCTGCTTTCCGACCTGTCTCAGCTTTGCTTCATGGGCCACAGGATCGTGCTGAGTTTTTATCAAACTGCTTCCAACTTGTAAGCAGGTATCTCTTGCAGCCCAGGACCTGACCATCATCCAGGATTCCGGAGGATGGCATCCTGATACCTACTGCTGCTGCCCAGTGAGCACAACCGGCCCACCCCAGGCACTGTCCAGCCCATTCACTCTGCACTTCCAACTCCTGACGCCTCTGCAACTCTGCATCAGAAGGGAGCCCAGGCCTCTCCCCTCCTGCCAGCCACTCTCAAAGCTCCCCAGTTCTGACCATGGCATAGGAAGTCTTGTAGAATATATGTTGCGATTCTCCTTAAAGTTCTTACCTAAGGACAGTTACAGGGGGGGATTCGACAAAGGGACAAATCACAAGAATTATATGAAACATTAAGAACTAAAACACAGCATGGTACAATCCCACCCTACTGGCACACTTGAACCCAAAGACCCTTAAGGACCCTCCTGACTGAGGCTGACAGATACTTTGGATCAGGCCTCCAGCCTGTCAAGTAACATTCAATATAGCTTCTGCAAAAACAACTGTGGTGGTGTGCTGGACAGTGAGCCTGCTTAGCAAACCCCTGGTGGGTAGCATACCCTTCCTATGGAAGGACTCACCTCCCAAGCATGAAGTTCATGCAACCGTTAAATTTGTTCTGGGGGGCTGGAGAGATGGCTTAGCGGTTAAGTGCTTGCTTGTGAAGCCTAAGGACCCCGGTTCGAGGCTCGGTTCCCCAGGTCCCTCGTTAGCCAGATGCACAAGGGGGCGCACGTGTCTGGAGTTTGTTTGCAGAGGCTGGAAGCCCTGGCGTGCTCATTCTCTCTCTCTCCTTCTATCTGTCTTTCTCTCTGTCTATTGCTCTCAAATAAATAATAAATTAAATTTAAAAAAATTTGTTCTGGGGTGGAAGAGAGATGGCTTAGCAGTTAAGGTGCTTGCCTGAGAAGCCAAAGGACCCAGATTCCATTCTCTAGTACCCACATAAGCCAGATGTACGAGGGGGTGCATGTCTGGAGTTTGGGTGTGCCAGGGCCTCCAGCCACTGCAAACATTCTCCCTCTGTCTCCTTTCTCTCTGCTTTCAAATATTTTTTTTAATTTGTCCTATGACCTTTGTAACTTACCTGATCCATTCTTTTAAAGTGACTCAATTGACTTCTGCATCTCTTGGACAACAGACTCACTTGCACAAAATCTACCTGAGTTAAAGCATACCATATAGATACTGGTGTTCAAATGGTTCCCCATTTGTGAAGCCTGGAGTAACCCCATGGGCTGTCACACTGGTTGGGCTACTTAATGTGTGGGAAGAGGCATGAACGCCTTCTAAGAGAAACATGCATCCCTATAGTGGCTCTACAGGCATCTTCTGTGTGAGTTTCAAGCCAAACAAGAGGTGGGTACCAGAGTGCATCTTCGGTGTGAATTTCAAGCCAAACATAAGAGGTTGGTACCAGAGTGGCTAAAATGGGGTGGTGAGTTTCACCATCAATGCTCAGATTACCTGAATATGGGATAAGTCTGAAGGCATAGTTGCCAAGGATAGTGGACCACAACATACTGATCCTGTATGACAGGCAGCGGCAAGTCCTTCACAGTTGTGCTCCTGAAACGCATCCATGGCTATAAAACCTGACTGGCCAGGGCTATTTGACATTCAGAAGTCTCTAGTCCTAACCAAGCCACGCAGACAGCACAAATGTTAGCCTTCTGTCTACTGAAGGAACCCAGGCTCTGCCTGGCCTCCTCGCGGGCTCCAGCCTCATGTGCCATGCATGAGTAAATACGCCTGCAGTTCGCTGGGGCTTGGCCCTTCGTGTCCTCTGACAAATCCAGAGCAGGTGCGCTTCCTGCACAAGCCCAAGTCTGAGTTCAAGCCTCCAGAGCACTCTGAAGCCACTGGGAATGGCCACGTGTATCTGAAACCCCAATTCTGGAGGGAATGGAAGTAAGAAATGCTGGGGCTTACTCGGGAGACAATAAAACACTTCCTGGTGCAAGGAAAGCAGGATGGTGAGTGAAGGGGCCACCCAGGGGAGCTGCACTGGCGCACACGCGTGCACACAGCACACACAACTATGCCCAGTTTTAAAGCCACAGCAGAGATCTCCAGGACTCATTTTTATCCTCAGACCAGGTCTCTGGGGGCTGGGTGTCAGACGTCCTGGTACTTGGCACAAGCAGACCCTGCCAGCTATCAGCACATACTTGAAGGACAGACGTGTGTAGAACGGGTGACCATCGAGTCACAGGACGTGAGCCATAGCCTCGCAAACGTGAATAAGGACTTTGGCTTTTACTTGGTGTGCAGTGTGGCTGTAGTTGGCTTGGAGCAGACCTGCAGATGGGGAGGAAGCAGTTAGGGGCATTGAGTAAGCGTCAGAGGAAACGCCCACCTGGTCACAGCGGGAAGCCACCCTACGAGAGTTGGGAGACTGGGGAGATGAGCTCACCAGCACCCCAGATGGGTCCTGCAAAGCCCGGCATCCTGAATGCCCAGCCCTGTCACACAGCTGTCACGGCTGTAGAGCATGTGCGGTACCTGGTTCTCATAGGGTCGGGTGCGCTCGGCATGTGCACTGACCGCCCGGGGGTGTGTGATGCGGGGAGAGAGAAACAGACCATGCAGAAAGAGTGGGCAGCAGCAGGGGCCTGCGCAGCTATGGACTGGAGATGGGCTCCAGACCCCACTCGGCCCCTCCAACCAGTGATCCAGAGGAAGGGAATGGCACGCGGAGCTGCTCTAGGCACTCCGGGAGCCGACTAGCCTGTGCACAGCTCAAGCTCGAAAAGACGGTGGCCCTGTTCCAGCCGCTCTGGAGCCTGCCGGTCAACTCACAGCGAAAGATTACAACATTAATAGATCACCTCTGTTTGAGAAATTTTGATGGGCATAGTGGAGCACACCTTGAATCCCAGCACTGAAGAGGAGGAAGAGGTAGGAGGATTGCTAGTTTGAGGCCAGCCTGAGAATAGTGAGTTTCAGGTCAGCCTGGCCTAGAGTGAGACCCTATCTCAATCAAAAAAAAAAAAAAAAAAATTCTTTCACTAACGCATTTCTATCCCTTATGTCAATGGCCATATCCTTGCCTTGGGTTTGATAGAAGTCATCCCAGCTGACTGGGCCTAACTGAAAATTCTGTACTTAGTTCACTTGGGTGGACATCATGAACATCCTCCATTACTATTGCCAGTAGCTTGATCCCGTCATAGTCTTGACACAGAAGGGTAGAGCACAAAACGGTCCTCACGTCAAGGTCCTGCAGGGTGAAGGGCCAGGACCCGAATTCCTTATGTGGAGAATGGCTTTCCACTTTTAAAGAATCTAAAAACTTAATTGACACAGGACTACTCACAGTAGGTACTTCTTATTTCCTTGTTTGACATCTTTTATGTAAGATGTATCACTTCCATACATTCCACGAGAAAACAAAACCCACCAAGATTATGCTATGAGGTCCTAAGTCAAAAGATAAACTAGTCTCAAAAGGGGGAAAATGATAAGACAAAGTAAAAACAATTAAAATTAAGAAAGATTCTTAGAAAGATTTTTAAAGAATTTTTTTCTTCTCGGGCTGGAGAGATGGCTTAGCCGTTAAGCGCTTGCCTGTGAAGCCTAAGGACCCCGGTTCGAGGCTCGGTTCCCCAGGACCCACGTTAGCCAGATGCACAAGGGGGCGCACGCGTCTGGAGTTCGTTTGCAGTGGCTGGAAGCCCTGGCGCGCCCATTCTCTCTCTCTCCCTCTGTCTTTCTCTCTGTCGCTCTCAAATTAAAATTTAAAAAAAAAAAAAGGAATTTTTTCTTCTCTCTGGACTTGTGCTGACAGGCCTGTGGTCAGCTATAGCCACCCATCCTGTGGTTCCTTCCCCTTAACAGGACCTTTCTCTTCTTGTCTGCCTCAGCCATACTTTAATTTTCCTTTTCTAAAAGAAATGCATTTCTTGTAGAACTATCTGGGTTTTGAGCCAACCAACGTGTTTTCTTTTCTTTTTTTTTTTTTTAATTTAATTTATTAGTTTTCTTTTCAGTAAATACAGGCAGTTTGGTACCATTATTTAGGCTCATCTGTGATCTACCCCCTCCCATTAGACCCTCCTTGTTATTGAAAATGGGTCGTGCATTGTGGAGTTAGCCCCCAGTTATTAGTATGATAAATGTCTCTGAAAATCATGACCCAACATGTAACTCTGACATTCTTTCCGCCCCCTCTTCCGCAAGATTTCCCTGAGCCATGTTGGGTTCATTTTTGGTCTGCTTCAGTGCTGAGGTGTTGGGGGCCTCTGAGACTCTGGCTCTCTGATTTGGTAGGAGTTGATTTTTCTCTGCATTGATCTCCTTCCCCTTTGTGCTGGTATCCAGTTCACAGGAAAACATCACCCTTGCATATTTCGCCAGTTGTCCTTAGTTTCAGTTGGGCCCCTTCTGAGGTATGTTGGGGCAGCTCTCTTCTTAGGATCTGCATCTATCTGGAAAAGAGAAGCAGATTCTCCAACGGAGAGTAAGTTAGCACCCAGAAAATTGAGATAACACTTACTTTTTTGATAGACAGTTTGATAGGTGTAGGCCCTCTTATACCCCGTGATTGATGGTAGCTTGTAGAGTATGTATTGTAGAGTGGGCTTGTGTTTGGGTATGGTTCTGACTTGTTTCCCAGCTCCAGCTAAGGGTCTAGTACCACTGAGTGGATCAGTTAGCCAAATCAAGAGCAATTGATTCCTCACCATGGCTGTGTACCACTATTGCACTTGTGTGGGTATCACATCCGGTTAATTGTTGCTACTTAGGTTAAACAATGTGTTGCTTGGACAGATCTTGGTCGTTTCCCCCAGTCGCCTATGTAGCGCCTTCTGGCACTAGACACGCTGACTGTCTGGGGACTGACTCTCTCCTGGCTTCCAGCCATGTCATTCCATTTTGCGTGTGTCAGCTGCGTATGGAGTCTTCAGCAATAGGGTCTTACCACTGGCCTTTGGTGGGTCATCAATTACTCTGACAGAAGTCTGTCATTGTTTTGGGAAACCTTGTAGGTTTCTCTGATCAAAAGCTCATTGTGGATTGTAGGCCCAAGCTGGAAGTGGGGGTTACAGGTCAGTGTCCACTAAGAAATTGAGGAAAAAGATAACTAATATACAAGAGTTAGAGAGGAGAGAGATAGAGGGGAGAGGGGGAGAGGGAGGGAAGGAAGATGTAGGAGATTTAGGTCAGTCTTGATCCTACCCTCTCCAGTGCCAACGTGTTTTCTTTACTAAAAACCTCACAATCCAAAGTGTGAATTCTAAGAGCTTTAATTCAGGATTCAGAATTTGGACTTGTATCCTCTGAATCAGGTTGCAGCCTAAATAAATCCTACTTCCTGAACATTCTTGGTGTCTTGGCCTATCTTTCCTACAACACAGACCAGTTCATTATCTATAATGGTGAAGACAATGGCCTAGAGATCTTGTACCAGCTGAGCTAGCTTCCTGGAGGCACATCTGTTTGGGGCAATGGCTCTGAAGCCAAGTGGGCAAGTTGAACCAGTGGAAGGGCCTTCCCAGACAGGTGCTGACTGCCCTGAGAAACTAATGCCTCCAGGGGCTGCCTCCCATATCCTATGACAAAGGCTTCCACCTCCCCCCCTCCGTGCTTGCCTTCCTCTGGACCTCAGCGTGCCAGGCTGGGCACCTTGGAACAGTTCTTGATGTTACCCACCCAGGCTCTCTGGGATTGGACCTCACTATAATACTTTTTCTTCCTGACTTGTCACTTAAGACCTCTTGAGTCCCCTGGTACCACAAACATATTCAAATTGATATTGGTGGTACATTTGTATAAGCTAAAATCAAAACAAAACCCAGTAAGTCTCATATGGCCTGCAATTGTATTATTTTGAGACCTAGATCTAGATCGGGCTTGTATTTCTTCTTTCTAGTCTATTCAACTTGAAGTTTGAACTGAGCTCTCTGTACCTGTGGAGCACCAACTGATCTTGCCACAGACACCAGGGCTTGGGAAGGCAGACCCTCCTAAGAGGAGAATCTGGGAAGCCATCTGTCAGTTGTTTGGGGGCACACCGTAGTGAGAGGTGAGGGAATGCTGGGACCCGTCTACAAAGCCTAAGTCTTAGAGGAGCCCCGAGTTCCGCCCTCTGTCCCTGGCCCAAGCACCATTCTTGGAAATGACAAGTCTTGATGTGTCTGTGGCTCTGGAGCCCAGGCATCCTTGATCTCTATGTCGGGGTCACCGGCAGCCCTGCTTCTGTAAGGCCCACGGTGTCATTCAAGTGAGAAGCTCTGTGCTCGCCTGTAAGGCCAGGCTGCCCTGCACTGTTGCTCTGAGCTCTGGAGACCAAGCTGGGCTGACATAATTCCAGAAGGGATGGCTTCTGTACTCCCTTGGCTATGCTTTACTTTGACACCAGGTATCTAGCCTCAGTTTACACAAGTTTTACATTTCTGATGTGACCAAATCCTATCATTTCCCACCCAGCCAGAGTCTTGTTTTACTCATACCTGAGTGACAGACCCTCTCCAGGAGAGACGCCTCGAACATACTCCAGCTCAGGGCTGCTCTCAGCTGTGGCGGTTACCGTGCACCATTTGTTCCTGCATACCTGCATACCTGCATCTTTTTCTTTTCAGAAGTGGACATGGTTCTAAAAAATCCATCTCACATCCCAAGCCTCTCATCAAGCCATTACTTCTGAAAGACAGTACAGAGCTAAGAGGCTGTCTGACCTTGCATATGACACCAAAATGGTGCTCAGAGGTATACAGGTGCCATCCATAAGAGGATGCTAGGTTCTGGTAGATACATAGAGCCATCTCAGAGGGCAAAGAAAGGTTAATAGGCCACATTGGCTGGCATCATGGGGTCTGAGGTTGAATCTTATTTTCCCTCTAGACTGAGAATGAAAGATGTCCTATACCCAGTCTCCTGCCCTGAGGTTCAGTTATGTTTGACTGGAACATAAAGCCCTGGTTGACATCTGCATGCATGCAGAGTTTTCTGTTTTCCACTGAAAACTAGTTTTCCCTGAACTGGTTAGGCTCTGGTAAGTTTTTATCCTGGAGTTTGTGAGGATGGAGTTGGCCTTGAAGATCTAAAAATGTTGAACCCTCTGTTGTGGAGCAACTCAGATGGAAAGTTCTAGTGCAATAACAATCTGTCTTTTGTTTTTGTTTTTCTGAGGTAGGGTCTCACTCTAGCTCAGGCTGACCCAGAATTCACCCTGTAGTCTCAGGGTGGTCTCGAACTCAACTCAGAGATCCTCCTACTTCTGCCTCCCAAGTGCTGGGATTAAAGGTGCACGCCACTATGCCTGGCTGATAACAATCTTTTTTTTACATAAATGTCTACTTCAGAATTTCACCCAGCAGGTGTTCTATAGAACTGAACAACCAGTTTTTAGGTGACTGGTCAAGTAGCAGATTTCTCTGAATGGAAATACTCCCTCCTGAAGAGTGGAAAGAGACTCGGGTGACTCAGTTTTCTCATCCTTGATCTCCTGAAACTTAAAAAGGTCACGGGAGTGGTAAACACTGGCAGGGGAACAGGTTTTGACAGTGTCGTGTAGCTATTGAAACATTCTCTCCTGTGGGGGAAGGGAATCTCAGGAGACTAAACAGAGTCTGAGGCAAAGGTTGCAAGACCCTTCCCCAAGGCCCGGTAAGAGGAAGACCACCTGTGACCACACTGACAAGCCGAGCTGCTGCAGGTTGTGCAGCGAGCTCCAAACATGCTACATCCAGGAGCTGTGCCCTATACCCGGGTGAGCTGTGGTGATGCACCTGCCTTTGAGTCACCTGTGTTCCCGTGAGCACCCCCTCACGCTGCTCTGTGAGCACCCCCAGTAAACTCGTTGGTTACCAGGACTTGTTCTGGTGCATTCATACTTGTGATCTGTTTACTACAGTTAGGGTTCAGCTGACAGGCCAATCTCCCCAGGAAGAAATTTCCTGCAACAGTCAACTAGAAAGTTTAGATGAAAACAAAGTAATCATCATAAATCGGTCAAGAATGGATCTAGAACCCCAGGATCTACACCAGCTCTAGGCAAATCAGAGGCAAGATGGTGAATAATTGACATGAGGCAATTTTAAAGTCTTAGAGCGAGAGCGATGATGGGCATACCAGGGCCTCTAGCCACTGCGAACATTCCAGATGCATGCACCACCTTGTGCATCTGGCTTTACATGGGTACTGGTGAATCACACTCAGGTATTTAGGCTTGGCAGGCAAGTGCCTTAACTACTGAACCATCTCTCCAGCCCCGCTTCTAAACTTCCCCAAGGGGTTTCTCCCTCATCTTGGGTTTTTACAAGAAGCTCTCCTTCTTCACAGGGGTAGTTGTGGCACATATGTCATGTCTCACATTGTTTATATTGTCCCAGAAATGCTTGCAAGTTGGGGGACACAGAAGTATTGACTCAATGCAGTTTCAAGTACACTGGAAGAGGGGGCAGAAAGACTGTTAGAGCCACAAGTTGGGCATCATGTCCAGAGGCACTCTCTCCCCAGTAACTGACTGCCACTCCCACAACGCATAACCCACAACCCTCACAGGGATCACCTGCAACCACAATGAGGAGGACTCCCCTTTGGAAAAGGGGCAGGGATAAGGAAAAGGCTGGTACCAACATGTGTTGTTTCTGCACTACATATGTCCATAACTAATAAAAATAAAATAAAAGACAAAACTGACTGAGGTGTCTGGGTTTCCTGATGAAAGTAACACCGAGAACACTGGCTTTTGGCTTCTCCATGTCAGGGTAAACACTGAAATTGTTTACAAGGGATTTGGATCTCTGGTATTTATGGGCTCCTTGGATATGAATCAACTTGAGGATATACAAAAACCTCTGTTCCTGTGTGGAGTGCCCTAAGCATTCTATTTCTTTTGAGTTAGGGTCTTGCCAATAAATAGGCATTCACTGGTCCATGTGTATCCCTTAATGAAACTGCCTGATAAAAGCAGTGTCAAATGTTTCAGGGATGGTTACCTGACCGTCAGAATATTTCCACTATCCATCTGGGAGGTAGTCCCCATGTATTGTCGTCAATCAGTCCTTTCGTGTCGTGACCATTTAGGCTTTCAGTTTGATGGAGGGCTAGGGAACAGGGCTGCCAGGGCACTTGTGGGTTTTCTTGGCTTTGTGTAAGCTGTAAGCTTTGTCTGTTAAGCAATCAGGCCTCCCTTTTGATGCACTTGATAATGTATAACTGTTTTTCCAGTAGCCCATACACTATCTAATACGTCAAGGATCTTTAGGCCATATGGAGGGCCCCACACTGCCAAGGCCAGTGAGGCTGGGCACACCTGGGCCTTGTCCTCAGCCAGCAGCAGCTGAGACCTCTGCATTCCTAGGACAGAGCACTTGGACCACTCAGACTCCCGGCACCCTCTGGGGCCCAGTTCATTACCTCTGGGCATCACTTGTCTAGTGGCTTTTGTTGCCCTTAAGGCTGTCTCTTGTGTCAGTGTCCTGGATACAGGTACTTGAGCCTGGTGCCCTCTTGGTCTAGAATCTTTTCTTAACTGTTTTTACTTTGTCTTTATCAGCTGCTCCTGAGGTGTGCTCACGGTAGAAACAGAGCACATGGGTCTCTGCATCACTTACATGCACTCATCCATGTTCTGCACTTGGTGCTCAGACTTGTCCCTCTCTGTAGACGCCTGTAGATCCATAGCATATGGTCCATGATCATGGCTGTCTCTACTTTGGTGGGCACTGCATTCATACAAGATTTCATATGCAGCCACTTCATAGGTTCTCCCTTCTTTTGGGTGGCATGGTCAGTATGCATCCCTTGACAGCCAAGTCCTAATGAATGAGCCACTAGGACTTCCCAAGGTTTTGGGATCCGTCCTGTAAAGGTTTGAGCTTCAAGGCGGTATTTTCCAATGTAGATTACCGATTGGGAGAAGTTAACATAGTGCCCCTGTTCTGGGGACACTGTAGATATCTAAAAGGACTTCCTGTGGCTCCAGCAGCAACTCTTTCCCCTACACACTTCTAATTATCTATCTGATGCAGCAAAGTCCACATAGCATGGAAGCTTATTTCAAAGTCTAGATGATTAAAAAAAAAAAAAAAAAAACAAAAACTTGTGTCCAGTCCGGCAGTGTGAGCTGAGTGACCTAGCTCATCTGAGTAGGTAGGATCCCCAAAACATGTCTCACACCCTCCACCTTGAGAGGCTCACCCAATTGTCTTTAGCTTGGAGAAGATATTGCTCACTAGCCCTCATTCTAAGGCTATCCTAAAGATGTCCACATCCTTGTGCACAGCAGGGATGCTGTGGCACTGCTTGCCAGTGAATCTTCACCTGTGTGCCTGAAACACAGCCATGTTCTCGTCTTTCTAGTCCCTCCTTGCAGGCTGCTTTGTCTGTGCTCAAGGCCCAGGAGACTAACTGCCCAAAGCAGGCAGCCCTCCGTGAGCATGGCTCCAGATCTGATCAGGCAGGATAAGACCCCAAACTTGATCATCTCATGTGAAACACACTGATCACCTGGATACTACTTTGAGCAATTCTGCCTTTCCCCTTAAGTCGATCAGAATGCCTTAAGGTGGAGCCTTGTCACCTGAAAAGTGTATTCTCAGATTTTTTATCTGCTGCTTTGTGACCCCAAGTCCTGCTTATCAAGCAACTCCAGCTGGGGGGTCTTGATACTGCTTGTAGGATATACCTATGGATGTGACTAGTGTTTCTCAGAGCCTGTAGATACCTTTTGTTCATTTGGACCTGTGACCCTAAGTACACACTAAATGTGGGCTTCCTGGTTCCTAACTCCTACCAGTATGTTACAGATCATTTGTTAGTTCTCGGGCCTTTGAAAGTGACATGGGCCAACACAGCTCAGATGTTCTTCACACTGAGACGTTCTTCCTGAAATGGGATGGAGTTCCTTAGAAAAGGAGCATCTCCTGTTCTTGAAATATTTCTAAGTTCCATGTTTCATGGGTGTTGTGGGGCAACCCATGGTGACATGAGATCAGAAAGAGGCTCTAGGTGTTGCACAGCAGGTCCTGGAAGATAGTTTCCCAAAGGCAGGCACCGACACCCTTAGCCTTCATTAACATATTACCTGTTCAGAATCTATCAATCTATCAAACTTATTGGTCCTTTACGTATACCTTGGTCACCCAAAGAGTTAAACTTTATATCCTTAGTTCTGAAGTGTCCACATGACTCCCCTTCCATTTTTACCATGGAGTAGACCTGGTTATTAACTAAATAGACATTTGACCACAGCTTATAAAATCATATCCCAAGCACACTTGCTCTGTAGATAATACTTTGGACAATCCTTTTCTCTAATGACCAATCTCTACCTAATGTCCCCTCAAGGCTAGAGGTACAATCCCATGACTATGGGAAAGAAGGGTAGTAGGCAAGAGTTCTGTCTGAAGGAGAAGGGAAGATTATTTCTTCAGGATAGTGAATAAAGGCTTTTTCCCATGAGCTTCTGAAGCTGTTCCCAGTAAAGTAGAAACTGTTAAATGATGAGTTGATCCTCTACACTTGAGTTATTCCTCAATGACTGGACATACAACCCATAAGGGCATCATAGGCCACAGTAGGGCAATTTGTTGGGAAGGGGGCATAGACAGGACATTTGTAGTGTTATGAAGTAGTGCTACAACATAAACACACAAACAGTGTTTGTGTCTACCACTTGAGAGTTTACTGTTGCTATGACATGGAATGGGAAGGATATATAACATTCCTCTACCCACCATGTAGTTCAGTGATGGTTGGTCCCCAACACTAATACACACTGTGATAATGTCTTTGCTTAAAGTTGAAGACCAGAAATATGATCTAGGGTGTAAGATTAAGACTAAAACAACTTTTTATGGATGACCTAACTGCAGTGGGTACATAGGTCAATACTTTTTCTACTTGTACCTATTTTCTCCGATCATATATCAATATACTATAATTCTCTCACACTACCTCATTGACTTCTAACCCATCCGTTTGTATAAAGTTCATTGTGATGAGAATCTAGAATGTTCATATCACCAAAAAGATGATTTATCCTGACTTTTAACATCTTCATGACATCGTATACACCACGTATACTACAGTCTGATAAAGCCAATGCCTCCCCAGGCCTTGTACTGGGCAATGACTCCCAGACCAGACTGGTATGAGTCCTGGCTTCAGGTACCTCAGCCCTAGCTCAAATCTGATGGTCCATTGTGGGAAGCACCATGATCCAGACAGGAAGCCAACCCCCTTCTTCCAGACATAGTGGTGTCGGCCCACATGTGTCATAGGTGGCAAGGAGTAGGTATGTTCCCTAGGGAAGGTGCTGACTACAGCCGTCTGTGGACTCTTCAACCCTATGAAGGCCCAACTCACTGTGGGCTTTGTCTCTGTCTAAAGCTGACTCTAGCTTTCTTAAAGGACATGAAGCATCACGTACCTCCAAGTCTACATTCATTGCTGAGAAACATCAGCCAATGTCTCTGTATATAAATTAAGCATATGGCTTACCTGTCAATGTGGTTCCTGGGTGGTTTGAGGTACCTGACCCGTCCTCCTGCCACATCTCAGGATTAGATCCTGTACCAGGATCCACTTACTGAACATCAAAGCTAGTCATCAGCCCTATTGCCCTTATGGAACTGACTACTAAAAATGTTTGCTGAGTAAAAAGCATGCCCTTGAGTGAGAAACCGTCATCTCAAGAATTATGGCTCATCTATTCTCATCCTATACACAGGGAGAACACAGAGGTGCTCAGAACAGACTGACCATGCTAACTAGAAGCAAAGATCTGAGTAGGGACAGAAAACATGTGGACCTGATCTCTGGCCATCAAGTCAAAGACTCAGAGAAGTCAAAGAGAAGGTTGAACTGGGGGATGCTATCAGGGTTCACCTCCCTCCATGGATTCATGGGTAAGAAATGAAGCATGGGGCAAGAAGCAAGCACTGTGATCTTGGAAACTAATGACGTGGGTGCTCCCTGCCAGAGGTGGTTCCCTAGGACTTCCAGTCTAAGCTAGATGAGGACAGAGTATGTCAGTATGTGCTTTGCCTCCAACAGGGGCAAAGCCATGTCAAGCTCCTACACAAGGTAGATGCTGTCAGAAGACAGCCTTGGCGAGAAGAAGCACTGGTATCAGAGACTTCTAGGTTATCATGAGAGCTGGGTATCTTACTAATTCTTGTTACCATTGCAAGATATGAAGTGCAAGTCTAGACAAGAAACCTGCAATTGACTTCCAGTTCTGTTACCTTTGAGGTCACTCAAAACTTAAAAGCTTGGGAGGTCTCAATTTAGAGTCCCCTAAAAATCTAAGTTGTGCTTTTAAGCTCATGCCCCTGGCCAGATATGAAAGGCAGCAAAACTGCTGTGTGCTGATGCTGGGCACAGCCTCTCACAGGAGAATGTTGCAATTGCCAAGGAGGCTTTGCCTGGATTCAAGTCTAAGACAAACTTATTTTGGTGTCTTTGGACTCTATGCAATCTAGAAGTGTGCGGGAGGGAGAATAACCAAGAGGACCCCCATCAGAAGACACAAAGGGGTCAAGCCCCAAAATTGGAATATTGGTCTCCAAGTATAGAGATGTTGATTTAAACTGAGAAAGAAGTAGCTTAAGGGAACACTGCTCAGGTGTCCCATCCCAATTCCTCTGCCCACATGGAATGATGGCTATGAGGCAGAGAAAGTCCAGTTTGAGGAGTAGGTACAGCTGACCTGAACCTGACTGTCCACATTACGTTGACTCTCCACTGTGCAGCACTTTAAAATTCCATTTATCATCCGCCTCATGACAGAGTTCCTCACTGAGAGTTCTTAGGTTTCTGGTGGCCCATCTTCTGGTGCATATAGATACCAGAACAACGTTCCCATGTGAAGCTCTTGCTGGTAGAAGCGGACAGCTGCACTTCTCTGGGGAACTTGTTGTGTGACCGTCCTTCTGGCACTTCCCGGGTGGACCAAGGTAGCAACTGTTTGAGGACTTCCACAACTGTATGTGTGAGACCTAAGAGCTGTGTGGCATCAGTCTCGACACGAGCAAAGTTCCTCTAGCTGTGTGCATCTCAGTAATGTCTGTATGTTTAGTGCCTTTAAGGGGTACTACATGTACATCCTGACATTCCTGAGGGACTGAGTCGGCAACGTCCGTCTGATCACTACGTAGAGCAAATGTAGCCACTTGCTCTTATTCCATGACACTGTCCTGAGGACAGACCATTGCTCACAGGAGCAATACTGAAGCCCCTTTCTCTCTAGGGAACCCTTGTTTTGCATTCTAGGAGCACAGCCAAGTGCTTATCCTTCTTGGAGTCTTGAACAGAATGTGCTGGCTCTTCAGCATGAGTGGGGAGGGCAGCCTGAGTACCCAACTGTGTCCAGACCTGTTCAGTCATCTGAGCTCAGAGCTCTTCCTTCTGCCTAGAGTCACCAGTCTCATGAACAGGAGGCTCTTGGAAAGAGTCCTGCCCTGAGAGGTCAGCAGTTGAGATGCCCTGTGAGCACCTGCTAGAATGTGGCTGCCCTGCCTGACCCACTGCCCCCTCACATAAGCAGTGGTGCGCTAGGAAGACACCACTTGCCTGTCTCAGTGTCTGATAAAGTTGAGCGTGGGCCAGCACGTCTCAAAGCAAATAGTCTTCTCAGTGTGACATCTCCTCCTAAACTGTCTGCTAGACACAGGTAGTCATACAGTACTCTGGGGAAGTGCCACTAGCTGTCCTGCTCCATAAATATTGTGAAGTAACCCATATGCAATGTGAAATGGAGATGAGAAGGCTATGGAAGCTCAATGATGACCCAGAATCCCACCTGCTAAAGGAGGAGCATGTCAGTACCCCAAAGAAGGGTCCTGCCTATGTAGCCCCCTCCCCTTGGTTTTGTTATCCTGTTCTCCTCTGCATATTGTTACATTTTCCTACTTTAGCTCATTGACCCCTTCACTTTCTATTCTCTTGTATCTTTTTTAAAATTTTTTATTACTTGAGAGCAACAGAAACAGATAAAGAGGCAGATAGAGAGAACGGATGTGCCAGGGCCTCCAGCCACTGCAAACGAACTCCAGACGCATACACCCCCTTGTACATCTAGATAACGTGGGTCCTGGGGAATCAAGCCTTGAACCAGGGTCCTCAGGCTTCACAGGCAAGCACTTAACCACTAATCCATCTCTCCAGCCCCTCTTGTATATCTTAAGAGTTCTACAGTTTATTAGAAACTTCAGCTGTAAAACTTCTATTTGGTTCCTTCTAAAATCCCCTATTTCATTGAGATTTCCTGATTTTTGTCCTTCAAGCTTTCTTCAGGCTGGGGAGGTAGTGTGTGCTACAGTATATGTCTAGGATGTACAAGGACGTGACTTCCACTTCCTAAAGTGTTCATGGTTATCTAGAGTATTTTTTAAGTTTTTTGTGATGTTTCTATCTTTTTAATGCTCATTTCCCTTATTTCTTCTTGGCAGCTGAAATGTCTCTGGCTATGATGTAATGAGTAAGCTTGGACTATATTGGTGGGCTTGGGACACGATTGTTAATCTGTTAAACTTGATGAGCAGCACCTGATCCACAGCCTGGGCGAGTGCTGTGAATTCTTAATGTGAGGTCCTAAGAGCCCAGCCAGGCCCCGCCCCACCCACCTGAGTCTCCTCAGCTCCAGCCCGCACAGGATATGGGCTCCCTATTGCTACAGAAGAGAAATGTAGTGGGAGGCCCATGTTCTCTCCATCGGTTACTTATTATCTACTGTTCTTCATGACCACGAAACATTCTTTGGTATCCTGTCATTTTTACTTTCAATATCTCATGGTCCTCTTTAAACACTGGATTTGTTGATCTTACTGCTACTTCAAATTGCACGGCCAAAGCGAGTCAAGGAGGGAAGGGGTTCTCTTGGGTTATGGCTCAAGGAGCTACCATCCACCATGGTAAGGGCAGGAGTTTGACACAGCTGGTTACATGGCATCCACACGTAGGAAGTAAGAGATGAACGCTAGTGCTTCGCTAGTCTTTTAGGTCTTCCTGGGCCCAGCCTGTGGAAAGGTACTACCCAGAGTTAGGACAGGTCTTTCCAGCTCAATTAACCCAATCTAAATCTCTCAGAAATATTCAGTAGTTTGTCTCCTAGGTAACAGTAGATATTGTCAAGTGGATAATTGATATTAACTATCAGAAACAAAAGCAAAGCAATGCAGTATTTTTCCCCCTCACACTCTGTGATGTCAACTATGTCTTAATCACCTCTTATTGACCCATTTCTGAGGGGGAAATTCTGCCCTAGAGAGATGGCATAGGATACATGAGATCAACAGTTCCTGTCACAGATTTATAGCCCAGAGGAAGACACCCTGCCACCCATACAGAACTACACAGGGATTCCATCTGGGACCAGTGAAACCCCATGGGGGCTCGACAGGCAAGCTGTGCAGAAACAAACATGGTGTCTCCGGGTTCCTGTGGGAAGATCACCATTGTCTGGGTAATTCCATGGGTTGGTGAGGAGTCAGACCTCACTACCTGGGGAGAGTAGGAAGAGCCTGGTCCTGACCACAAGGATGGTTTCTTGTCTAGGAGATGTTATCCTCAGGAGTAGACCAGCGAACATGTGGTGAGGCCATGGCATGACCTGAAGGTAGCACTTACTGCTGGGTACTGGCTCTGAGCCTGGTGCCTGATGACCCTGTAGCTCTTTCCCAACACGTCAGAACATAGATCTCCTGCTGCAGAGCCCATCTGGTATTTGAGTTTCTCTCCTGTCATTTATCCCAATCTCCAACATTTTAGTAGTTGAGTCTGAGTCATTTCCACACCATCCATAGAGATCAGCTTGTCAGGCTGCTAACTGGCTGTTTGTTGACATGATCACATTAGCTTTCTTAGAAAACGTTTGCTTTCAAAGCACTTGGGAGGGAGAGGAAGGAGTATCACTGAGTTCGAGGCCAGCATGGGACTACAGAGTGAGTTCCAGGTCAGCCCGGGCTACAGTGACAGCCTACCTTGAAGAAAAAAAAAAAAATTGCTTTGCAAAGGACGTCTAACTGACTCAAATCTATCCACCTAGATAACATACATGTAAATTCTACAGGATGATATTTATGCTTGTGTGAGAATGTCCAACCAAGGAACTATATCTATTCAGAGACAAGGCTTATATTTGTGCTGTCCCATCCCACCCCTAGCAAAATGACATATCCTATTTGTTATATTTGTGAAAACTTAGTTAAAAACTACTTCCCCTCCACCGGACCATTCTTCTTGAGAATACTCCACTTAAAGCCATCTTGAGCTACTCATTTGCATAAAATATAACTCATTTTTCACACTATGGAATCCTTGATTCCCATAGGCATAAAAGAAATGGAAAGGTCAGTAACTTTTATCAGCCTGAAGGCCTCCACTCTTTTGGAGACCAATATTGCAGTTCAAATACATCTGCCATGATTGTAGAATTTATAGTGTTGTTGTTGTTGTTGTTGTTGTTGTTGTTGTTGTTGTTGTTGTTGTTTTTTCAAGGTAGGGTTTCACACTAGTATATGCTGACCTGGAATACTCTGTATTCTCAGGGTGGCCTCGAACTCATGGTGATCCTACCTCTGCCTCCCAGGTGCTGGAGTTAAAGGTGTGCACCACCATGCACAGAAAATTTATAGTATCTTTTTAGAATTGAGCTAGCATAAACATTTGCTGGAATAACATAAATATACTCATTCAAAGACATCAGTCTACAATTCAACTAAAAGTAAGTTATTATCCACAGTAGTTATTCTGACTGGATTTGGATGCATATTTTTAACATGTTTGTGATGGTTAAACTTATGTCAACCATTATGAGGTCATGAATATCAAGGCCACTTTGTGTCTAGATGACAGTATTGTAAGCACTCCTCCCCTTCCTTTGGCTCTTACCATCTTTCTGCAACCTCTTCCACAATGGTCTCTGAGAAAATGTTAGATGTCTCACTTTGTGCTGAACACATCACTGTCACTTCTTGGCACTATAGTGACTTTTGAATCTCCTCAGTGGTCACAACCATCTGAAAACAAGCTTCTCTCAAGCTGGAGAGAGTTCTCAGTGGTTAAGGCACTTGCCTGCAAAGCTTAACCATCCAGATTTGATTCCCTAGTACTCATGTAAAGCCAGATGCACCAAGTGGGACATGCATCTGGAGTTTGTTTGCAGTGGTTAGAGGCCCTGGAGCACCTATTCTTTTATCTCTTTCCTTGCAAACAAAAAAGTATATTTAAAAGCTTCTCCTGTTATGGAGTCCAGTGTCACACAAGTAAAACCATCTACTCACAGAATGTGAGTCAGTTTTATTGGGTGAAAAGAAAAAGCCGGTGCACCAGGTCTGCATCCCAGAGTTCAGGATCTCAGGATGCAGTCTTGAACTATTGGGAGTGCCAGCTTTTATTGGAGAAGACCACAGGATGTTCATTGTTTGGGTTGGGCTTGGGCTTGGGCTTGGTTTTGTTTTGGTGGTAGGGTCTGAGCACACAGGGTAACCTAGAACTCACTCCATTGTCTAGGTTGGCCTCAAACTCATGGCAGTCCTCTTAGCGCTGCCTCTTGCATGCTGGGATTAAGGGCATGGCCATCTGCTGGCCATAGGCTTTTGATTAGATTTTCAGGTATCTGGCAGGAATTCCCTCCCCTGGAGTGGATCTCATGTCCAATCAGAGCAGACAGTTTCCGCCATAACCGACATGTAACGATTGTGCCAGTCGATGCATCTGGCCTTCCTGGCCAGCTGAAAAGCTTTCAGAGTCCGTTGCTAGTTAAGACCATTGACTTTTCTTCCACCAAAAGACTGCATGCTGCATAGCTCTTTCCAGCATTCTGACAGCTAGTCGATAGGGAGAAGGCTTCCAGCTCAGCTTGATTTCTCAGTGACCTGCAGCCCAAGCATGTGGAATCTTCAGCAATAATGTCTTACCATCTAGTTCTGGTGGGCAACAAAATGCCTTGGTAATATCTTGTATGGGGGCCATTAGGGGCCTCCCTGGCCAAAAATTCACTGGAAGGTCTCCCACCACTGGCATTGAAAATGTTTTCTAATAACACTCTATGGCTTCTGGGCACAATATTTTTCACCTTCCCTAACCCTATTTCACCCCAAGTATTCTGCCCTTGTACTTACATATCTACTATACTCTTATCTTGTTTCCTACCCTCTCCCCCTCCCTCATCCTTATTTTCTTCCTGGCATCTACTACTTTCACTCCAACTCTTATACAAATCTAAATTTAAAAAATTAAAGAGATGAGAAGGGTCAACAGTTCAAGACACTTGCTTATAAGCCTACCAAGTAACCTGAGCTCAATCTTCCTCAGTGCCCACATAAAGCCAGACATAAAGTGGCACATACATTTATGCCAGCATGATTATGACAATGAAAAGCAGCCAGGTAGAACCTGTCTCAGGCGAGGAGAAAGGATGCCCTCTGATACACATGCCCATTCCCATACACATCATATACATGCATATACGCATATACACACACAACAGAATTTTCTTTGAAAACAATTGTTAATATTGAATGCTGCTTTATGTAAATGAATAGTATAAAGTAGAAGTATGTTTAGGGAGCAATTCAGAAATTGTAATTTTATAGTCCCATGCCAAAGTTTAATAATTTTTTTAATAAAACGAAAGCCAGCAATTCAAACAGCAACTCCTAAAGTCAAACATTCTAATGCAATCCAAAGATAAACTAATGATATATGCTGAGGAATTATTGAAGGAAAATTAATATTTCTTAAAATTATACCTCGTGTTTCCGTAAGAACAGAAGCAACAGCTTTTGGGTTTTGTTCTTAAAAGCAGGCAGTTCATAATACCCAATAGTCTCGGATCCAAGCTGGAGCGTTTCAGGCAGGATTTCTTAGCATTATGTGATATGACAGCATCACTAAGTGTAGTTCAGAAACCCCCTATGTTTAGTTACGTAACCCGATGCTGGTTCACAGCCTTGTTTAAGAAGCGGACTTAAGCACACTGAAGATGGCATAGCCTACTCAACTAATAGCTGGCAAAGGAAGGTCTTTCCAAATGGTTATGAACACCGAGTTTTACTGGAAGTGATCTATCTCTAATCAATATGAACGCTCCATGTTGTATTTACCTTCATATTGCTAAGACAAAACACCCACACAGAGTCAGCTGATAGGAGAATGGGTTTATTTTGGCTTATGGTTTTGAGAGGAAGCTTCACTGTGCCAGGGAAAAGACAGCAGAGCAGAGGCTGGACATCACTTCTGGTCACAGCAGCTGTAGGAAAGCAGCCAGAATGAGCTGAGCTATAGCCAGGGGCAGCTGGGTAGAACACCCCTAAGCCCACCCCCAGCACCACACCTCCAGCCAGGCTCACCAGCAGCTAAGAACCAGGCATTTAAAACACATGAGGTGCTGGGGGTTGTCTGATTCAAAGCACCACACTCCATTTCTCAAATTTCCTATTTCATATAGTTCTCTGGATCCCAGTGTAGAGAAAACTATACTGTCTTGGGAAGCATACATCAGAACTGATAGAGCTAGATGGTCCCTTTATACACTTATTACCGAGAACTAGGGTGCATAGGAATAATTCTAGGACCCCCAAATCCTGAGTTCATATCTACTTTTAATCAAAGTATTAGATAAAATAAGACAGAAGGGTAACTATTAAATTACCACACACATTTTTATTTTTAAAACACATTTTATTCAGATATCACAAAGATGGGAGGAAGGGAAGGCAAAGTGGGGAGGGGGAGATATGTACGTGGAACCCAAGAGCCCATGGCTGCCAAGGTGGGAGAGGGAGGTCTTCTCAGAGCAAAGACTCAAACGCATTGCTGCCACCGTTCTGAAGAGTGAGTCTCCCTACATCACATTTACTGAGGGAAGGACAGAACCAAAGTGTGGGAAATGAGAGACCACGTGGTGGGCCTCAAAGAAATGTGAGAAGGGAGTTAGGAAAGAAAGAGCAGGGAACTCCTGCCATGTGGAGGCTAGAGGACCCATATGGGAGTCGGGGTCAGGGGCTGGGCCAAGACAAGGGAAAACTCACCAGGACCTGGAGGTTCATGAGTGATCAGGCAGCCAAGAGAGCTCACCCCTCTAAGGGTTTTTACAACCTTACTATATGTAGTGGGTTTCCCCTTCAGGCTCAGGTGAGCCAGAGAGAGCTGAGGGCTCTGAGCTGGGAGGGTCTCTCTCTTAGAAAAAGTCCAGCCATGATGCCAAATCCTGGGGTCTGAGTTTGACCACAGTGCCATGATTAGATTTGAATTCTAGGAACGATCTCTCTCCCAAGAGCAGCTCAGGTTGTTTGTGGAAAACAGATCTAGGGAACTCTTTTAGGCAAGAGATAAGAAGTCAGATCATCCTTTGATCTCTAGCAAAGTGGAAATTACAAGGGCAGACTTAAAGACATTCCTGCCTGTACTTTTGGGGCCCAGACACACTAAACTACCTAACAAAGCTACAACTTCAAAGGAATTTAGTTGATCACAGGATGTTAGGAAGGGATAGAGGGAGATGTTAATTTGGCTATGGACCTGCAACATTCTAATCTCTCTGCATTGAAATCCTAATCAGTCTTGCAGGATAGCCAGTTTCTAGGAAGAGAATGAAGCTAAAAAAACACATCCATGCATAATAGCATGAGACCATTTAAGACCTCTCTCCTAAGTCAAGCTCTACCCTCCCAGCCCAAAGGGTCCTTATTCCCACCTTCCCAAAGTACCTATAAGACTGATGCATAAATTTTAGTTAATATGCCTTAGGGACCCTGCTTGATTAAGCCCAGTCAGCCCTATTGTCCCTCACACAGCTTACCACACTGCCAAAAAGCTCCAAGCTCCAAGCTGCAGTCTTGAATACAGTTCTCTATTCTTTACAACATCAGACAGTGGGTTGTTTGGGGGATTATGCTTCTATTATGGGCAGAGCTATATGGAAGGACTTTAATATGAAATATCAAAAGGAGAAAAATTTCAGAATCCTAGCCTCCTAGATAACAAATCTTAAATCACTTGAGAAATTCAATCAAGACAATACAAGTACAAATACATAGGCTTCCTTTGGGGGCCATAGGATGTTCCTTCTAACCTCATGGCACAGTAGCCCTCTTACATTGCCCTGACTAATATACCATGAGATGACTTTGGGGGCTGGCAAAGTATTTCATGGCATGAAGGAATTAAGATTTAAGTGATGGCAATGTTAGCATCATAATGCACAGCAGTGCTTTTTTAACTGAATCTAGGTTTCTGTAAGAGTAACACTGACATTAACAAAGGAAAACCTTTTCTACGAAGCAAATTTTTGATGTTTAGTCCCTAACTTCTTAACTATAACTCTTTTCTCTATTTTTCCTTGGAATAGGAACATGGATCTATTCAGAAAGCAACCTATTTTTCCCTTCTTCCTATAATGCAAATTTCTTAAGTAGAACTGGGAGAAAAACTTAGAAATGCAATTGCTTCCATTTATAGACTTTTGCAAGAGAAGTTAAGACATGAATTCAGGGAAACTTCATGAGAGGAGGAGTTCACTCTTTCCCAGAGCCTCCAAGTGTTTCTTCTCAGCCATGTCTGAAAACTCCAGGCATCAGCAGCCAGCATTCCACCTGTCACCTATCCAGTGCAAGAACTGACACTATCACTAACCCACACACTTCTGTGTTGTGCCAAGTATGTCTCTTAGATACACAACACTGAGTAATTTCTGGCCATATTGAGTGCTGGCCACTTTCCTCATTAGAAAAATATTTGGGGAGCTGGAGGGATGGCTTAGCAGTTAAGGTGTTTGCCTGCAAAGCCAAAGGACCCAGGTTTAATTTCCCAGGACCCTCATTAGCCAGATGCACAAGGGGGCACATACATCTAGAGTTCGTTTGCAATGGCTGGAGGCCCTGGCATGACCATTCTCTCTAACCCCCCCCCCTGTCAAATAGATAAATAAATAAAATGTTAAAAATTTAAAAGAAAAATATTTTGGAAATGGACACTTGTATTGATCTCAAATACATCATGGTCTGTTTCAGAATAATTTAACCCTCATGAGCTGATACAAGAATTTTAGGATTAAGATCAATAGAACCCTTCTCAGCTCTTGATTGGGCTTTGAATTCAGGAGTTAGTGTCCCAGATACAATCACACAAAACTTCCAGTGAGTCAATGGCCTCCGGTTCTTTTCTAGTTACTCTGTAGTCTCTCATTCTTCAACTTAAGGTTTAAAAAGATTTTATTATAGAGTTTAAGGAGAGAAGGTGGAGTACTTATATAGCAGAAGGACTTCCAAAACTGGGAGACTGTTAAGGACCTTAAAGTCGAAAGCTCCCAACTTGGAAGAGGGGTCCTAAGCTGGTATTTCTGATTGGAGTATTTTACAGGAATGGGAGTATGAAGTGATCATTCCAGTTCTCATGTCAGGTGTCTAGGTACCTTGAATTCTTAGTCACATGTTCCTGTCAAGTTTTTAAGGTAGAGGATTCCTTTAGGGAAGGATAAGGAAAATCTACATCCTTTGCTATGTTTCCAGGTACCTTGTAATCTTACATCTTCCTATCAGCTTTCTAGGGAATGAGGGCTCCTCTAGGGTCAAAAAAAAAATACAAACAATATTTGTCTCTTTCCCCACAGATTCAAAGACACTTCCCACTTTTAGCCAGGAGAGAGAATCTTTCCCTTTGGGGTCCCTGTTAACTCTTGTCAGCATCATTCAAGCTGAGAAGAGGCCAGTTATTTGGAAGGTCAGGGAACCATGGGGTGGTGTTGGTAAAGAATGTGTCTCAATACCCAGGGGTACCTTCAAGGTAAAGACCAAGGTGCTCTTAAAACCAAAGAGGTCATTTCTATACTAGCTTCTAGGTTGGTCTTGTTTATAACTCCCCTAACTACCTTCTGAATGCTTCCTGTACTGCCAACACTCCTTGGGCTCATCCATTAAGGTCATCTTTGGTATAATAGAAGGACTTATTTATCTGCTTTACTTGTTAAGATACCAGAAGGTTAAAATAGCCTGTTGACACATCACTGTCTCCTGGCTCTTCCAAAGTCATAGGCAAGGTCAGCACTGAGCAGCAAATATCTTGAAGAAGCCCTTTGGTATTCCCCCAAAGGGTCTGTCATGGTCTCCTGTCTTCTGAAGGAAGTATCTGAATTTGATATCAAAGAGAAGAGTTAAAGGGGTTCTACCAAATACCTTGGTAGTCAGGAAAGGGATGTCAGTAGTGACTGTGTTATAAGACTGTAGATGACTGGAGTATATCTACCAAAACCCATAAAAATGGAACATTTAAGACCTACCCATCTCATTGTGGCTTTTTCTAACCCCAAAGGTGGGAAAATAAAAGCTTAAACCATGAACTCTAGCATGGTTATTAACAAGTGCTTAGTCTAAAAAGGTAATGCCTATAATAGCTTGAAATGGGACAAACTACTGGAAATATCTGCAAACTAATACTAGAGCACTAGTTACGTTACCTAAAGTGGTACATTTCTACAAACCTGACTTTCCCGTGTGCTTACGCTTGTCAGTGTTAATGGAAAGCGAATAGCAGGTCAGACTAAGAACTTGGGAGTTAAATCTGGTACCTTCTTGCCTTATATTTTAGCATTTACTCAAGAGGAAGCACAAAATCGCAGGGAATAGCATGGTTGTATGGGGCCATAAATCATCACCGTAATGTAGGAAATAAGGAAGTGCAATCTGCACAGAAATAAATTATAATCATCAATCACCACAGGCATTATGAGTAATAGTAAAATGGAAACACAGGCCACTGAATTAGCGAGAGTTTTACGGTGTCTCAGTTCTCAACAGAACTCGGAGCCAGTCACTCAAGCCTCACTTTGTTCATTTAACAACTCAGGCATAAATAACTTAAGACTTAGTTCAAGTCCTGGTTTCTTAATTTACTAAGCATCAGTCTGTAGGATGCATGACTAGTTAAGTTTGGAGAAAAGTAGAATTTTTTCCCCCTTGGTATGAGACATACCTAGTGGTGTTCTTTATCTCTTATTATCTTATACAAATGTGAACAATTCTAAACTGGCCAAACATGAAAATAACGCAGCATGTTCCTGATGCTCAGGACATAGAAAATCCCATAGATCCATCCACTAGATGTAGTGTACCAAGACTTTTGATACAAGTTAGACATGAGCAACACAAATAAGTTCACTTATTTTCACCAGAATTTAAGTGATCACTGAATTAAAGGAAATTCCAAGTTTCCAAGAAGAAAATAACAGGGCAGTGAATTGCTCTAGAGAAGGAATCGGCAGGTAAGCAGGCAAGGTGTGCCTAGGATGTCATCTCAGCAGGTCTGAGGACGCAAGGACTAGGGTAGTGGCTCAGCCGGCCTGGCTGAAATGTCCCTGTTACCACTGCTGCCACCATCACTGATGCTCTTACTCATGTCAGAGACCTCAGGGCTCCTGTGCCTGGTTGCTTCTCTCCATAATTGTCAGAAGGGGGATTTTTGAGGGCAGGTGTCCTTCTTATTGAAACTTGACTTGCTTTATGGCTGGCAGAGACTTCCCTGGGGACATGGTACTAGAGAAAACATGTCAAGACTGTTCATTTGCAAGTTCATGTTCAACCCCAACTAGGTGATCCTTGGGGTTTCTAAAACTCCTGTTGAACACATTCTTTTTTTGGTTTTTCGAGGTAGGGTCTCACTCTAGTCCAGGCTGACCTGGAATTAACTCTATAGTCTCAGGGTGGCCTTGAACTCACGGCGATCCTCCTACCTCTGCCTCTCGAGTGCTGGGATTAAAGACGTGCGCCACCATGCCCAGCTCGAACACATTCTTGATAAGGGTTGGAGTAGGAAGACGTCAGGCGAGAAATTCAGATTCTGTGGAATGTCATGGCTGGGCATTCAGACATTACTGAGAATGGACATGGGCTTCTGAGCTGAGCCAAAATCTCCTGGCATAGGCAGCATTAGACATGAGCTCAGGAAGATGAGGAGAGGCTACAATGGACCTTACCAAGCAGAGGGGAGGAGTGTGAAGGGCCAGTCTGGTGCACAGCTTCTCTATCATTATCCTTTGTAGCAGTCAGCTGAGCCCATTCTATTTATCAGCATAAAGTGTGGAACTTGAGTGGAAAGATGCTTCCCAAGAGGTCTGGGATTATAATGAAACAGGAGTTTGACAACTCATATTTCCCTAGGATACAGGACCCAGCCTTTCTGCTACCAACCACCTGAGATGGTACAAACTCACTAAGTGCTACCTAGAAGACTGAGGCAGCCCAACCTGAGCAAAGTGGATATTTGTAGGTTTCTATAGCCGAGAGACTCACAGGATATGCGGGGAGTACAGGGAGGGGGTGGCTTGTGAGTTCAAAAGATGAACAAAGGGTTGTCTGTACAGAGGACACATACTTGACAGACCATCAGAAATGCTCTGGGGAGGGATCAATGTCACTGAGAAATACAGTGGCTGCTCCTCTGCAGGGCAGGGCTTGATAGCACATGAGGAGCTCACAGAACTAGTTCACCAGTGCCCATAGGGGCATTCCATATCCCCAGGCCACAGCTGAGGTCAGGAGGCGCATAAGCGCTGGGAGTTGGCAAGGACTGTGTAGACAGGTGACTGAGATTTGTGAAAAATAGCAGTATTTAACAGAGCACAGTATATACTAAGCAGTGTACTTGGCTGTGGCTGTAACCTTGATTACTTACCCAATTCCTGGATGCAACAGGGCTTTTGGACACAGAGCCCATTGACTAAAGAGGTGTAAGGTCCACGGTCTTTAACACCAGCATGCATTCTCCTGTCCTGACCAGCTCATTCCCAGGGGGACCTATGCCTGTTTAATGGAGATTATATCCTGAGGAAAGGGGAGGACAACCACTTGAAGGATTTGCTTAAACACGAGGTATGAATTCATATTGATTCCCCCCCCCCATATCTCTTCCCCTCTTGCTTTCTGGCTACATGGAAGCATTTGAGGGCTGGTGTGTAAGTAGGAGCTTGAATGAGGTGAGCTCCCACAGGGTGCACTATAGTTGCTATTTACCAAGACAACAATGCCCCAGTCCCTGCATCTATGACTGGCTATGGCTTCCATGATTGACATACCCCTCACATTGGAATTCTTGGTCTGATACATGAACTGTCTTTGTGGACATGACCAAGTGGAAGCTAATTAAACTCTAGCTTCCCAAAGATAACAAATCAAAACCACATGGCACACTGAGTTGTGGGGGTGCCCCTACCACATCTTCACTCTGCTCCCCTTTCCTCCCTCTTCAGAAACTGGAGATAACCTGAGGATGACTATCTACAGCCCTTTGGGAGCTCAACAAAAGTTGGGATCCCAGCAGACCCTCCTCTGCACCACCACGGGATTCTAGATCCTGATTCAAGGAATGCTGAAAACAAAATCAAAACCAGCATGCAGCATTCAACTCTTATTTCAAGGAAGCTCCATCCATGGTTTTTGGTTGGAATTCTCTACTCATGGGAATTGCTCTAGTCCATGAACTAGGAGACACAGAAGAAGCTGAGTGTGGGAAAAGACTCGGTGGCCCTGGGACTACCTAGGCAGAATCTAGAGTGTTAGAAATGGCAATGGTGGAAAGAGGCTTATGGTAGGGTAAACACCATGGCTTAAAAAGAAAGGCTGGAGAGATGGCTTTGTGGCTAAGGCACTTGCCTGTAAAGTCTAAGGACCCAGGTTCAATTTCTCAGGACCAAGATAAGCCAGATGCACAAAGTGACTCATGCATCTGGAGTTCGTCTGCAATGTCCCTCTTTCTCTCTCTCCCTCCCTCTTTCTTGATCATGGAATTAAATAGAAATGAGAAAACACTGAGACCTCCAAGATCCTAAAACTATGTCATGTATTTTCAGCAGCACAGAGCTGTCCTGGTAATGTGAGGCAGTAGTTGGGCACCAGCTGGGTCCAGGCTCCAGCTTGCAAGATGTTCACTAAGTAGGTCGGAGAGCTCTATCTGGCCTGCTGGAAACCATGGAAGCAGATGCCGTTAGCCTCTCAAGATGTGAGCTCTGCAGAACTCAGGTCCTCATCCCAAGGCTATGGGCAAGTATGCAGGGTCATTCTTGCCAAGGGCCCTGGTAAGGAAATCATTGCACTGTGACTTCAGTCCCAGCACTTCAAACGCCTTGTGTCCAGGAAGCAATGGGCAAGAAGATACCTTTAACCATCCTGGCTGCCATTATACAAAAAAGAAAGATGATTTGGTGCTCACGATGTTCACTTGAGCATCCCTAGGTCTCCCCTATCCCAGTTACAAATGGGCAGGTATAGAAACTCAAGCTGAGAAGGATGTAAGGAGTGGGAACTCAAAAATGGGGGTTTGTTCTACATGTATAGTAAACTTCTCCCATTGAAATATTCTCTAAAGAGAAAAGGAAGACTCAGGAGATGGGAACGGAAAGTCTGGGAGAGCTGATCTTCAGAGGTCACGCAATGGCTCCCAAGGTTATAGAAGCAGTAAACAATTGTTGAGGGGCAGACTTCCCCCAGCGTTGTGTAGAAATTTTTTTCTGAATTGAAACATTGTGGTGGGGCGGGGAAGAGGCTCAGATTCAGCAGGTCAACAAGTTTGGGGAAAAGGTTGGAAGACCCTGCCCTAAGGCTATATAAAGGATGAAACCTGCTGGGGAAAGACTGCCTAGCTCTGCATATTGTGCCAGGTGCAGAAGAGATGGAGTTTTCAAGAACCGTCGGCTATGTCTGGGTGGGCCTTAGCACAAACCCTCAGCCTGCTGTGAGCAGCCATCATAAACTGGTTTTGGTGCTGTCATGTTTTTATCTGTTATGTGTGCCCCATCTGAGATGAGTAGATATGTTCATGGCTCTCCAGGGAAAAGTTTTGTGACACTGCCTATTTTGCAAGTAGAGGAGGGTCGGAATTCCCAAGAAAAATTAGAAGCCCAGGGTGAATACCAAAGTAGCTCTGACACCAGCTGCAGTGACAGGGACTGGAGATGATCTCCCAGCCTCTCTTCCTGGCTTTCTCCTCAGAAAGGAAGGCCCCCGAGAACCTGGAAGAGGCTGATCCCCCATGAATGAAACTGCCAAAGCCCCTCTCTGCCCTCCACCTGATCTGCTTCAGATTGTGGCCAACATGAGTTCCTGGAATGACTTTTGATGGTTCACAAGAGCTCTGGGAGTGATGCTAGCTAGCATTGTTCCCTTGGAAGGATGCTGGTACATTTGTGAGTGGGAAGAAAACCCACATTTAGATTTCTGAAAGTCCCTGGCTCCTCAGCAGAAAGCCATCTACCCTACATATTCTATGGAAAGAGAAACAATCTGCCCCCATAAAGTGGTGTTTGCAGGGATGTGCATTTTCAGTAGACATCAGAAGTAGTGCTCCCAGTGAGTGGCTCTACAAATGTATAAAATTCTGGAGTTAGGATCTTGGAGGAAAAAAACAGAGCACTTTTCTAGGCTGAGCTTTCCTCCCTAGGTATCTTACATCTAGAGAAAAAATGTTATCTTGTGACTTTGGACTCCCCTCAAAATTTTGTCTGATTAGATGTGCAATGTGAGAATCACTAACGAAGAGATAAGAGTTTGTTCTCATGACAACCTGTAAGTGATGGGCTGGGGCTTCTTTCTATATCCTGTGATCTCTGAAAGTAACAGGCCTGCTGCAGAAGGATGCATGTCTCAATACACAGTGCTCACACGAGGAAAGGAACAGTACAATGCTTAGGACTGTGACAGCAGGTCTTAAATAGGCCTCGCTACCTCCTGTGGAGGGAGGTAATTTTCATGTTTGTGTTGGGGATCTCCAGCTCTCAGAACAATCCCGCATGCCATGCTTCCTGGACACAAAGGATAGCCCAGAGGGCACTGCAAATCAAGGAGGATTCTGGATTATAGACTTCCATAAGAAAAGGGGTGGAAGTTGGTACTGAGACATGGGAAATACACAAATGCTAGAAGAAAGTGACCTTCACATGGGCTGACTATTCCCCTCTCAAGTGGGACACTCTACTCATCCATGGCTTGCTATTCTAAATTCCCTCCTGAATGGGCCATCACACTGAAGATTGGTAAAGTTTCTCTGTGGTGCCTTATTTATGAGCTGCCTAGAATCCAATGCCAGGAAGTCTTGACTGCCATGGTAACCTAAGCCTGGAGCAACAAGTATGCTTATGTTAACACGTATTGATGTTATAGCTATGTATGAAATTTCACCCAAAAGGCTTATAGGCTGAATGCCTGATAACCAGTTGTTTGATCCAATCATGATTGGAATCATGTGAAAGCTCTGACTTACTAGTGGATGGATCCATTAATGCCCTTGAAGGATATGTCTTACCCCTGGCTGCTTTATCTCTTTCTACTTCCTGGCCATCATGAGGCAAGATTCAACTCCTGCCATAATGTTTTGCCTCACTTTGGGCCAAAAGCAATGGAACTAGCTGACCAAGGGCAGAAACCACAAGCCCAAATCTTTCCTACTTGAAGTTGTTTCTTTCTAAGTACTAGTCACAGTGTGGAACACTGACCAATGCAAAGTTGTCTTTTGGAAAGAAATCAGGCTGGGCAATTAGATTCCCAGCATTGGGTACATCTCACTGGTGCAACTCTATAGGCTGTTTCAGGATTGCAAAGTATGCTGGTTGCAACCTTATACATGTGTTAGGATGCTCTGACCAGCTTTGCTTCTTGCCATGACAAAATGGTCTTGTACCTGTCACCTGGCTACTTTCAAACCTTATTGAAATGTCTTAACATGGAGAACAAAACTTGAATTCCTGAGATTATACTATAGGTGTTAAAAGTATAGGATGCAACTCTTTGAGTCAATCTTTGGCCTCTGGAGAGAGGGAGAGCAAGCTGAAACATTCTCCCCTACATGGGCTTACTGAATCTTCTGGGCCTAGGGAGCACATGTGATAAGCAACGTCTTTGTTGCTACAGCCCTTGTGACCATGCAGCCAAAAAGAGGTTCATTGTACTGTGTTACTTTACATCTTTCCTTGCATCACTTTTCTCTCTTCTTCATCCTTACATCGTGGGTGGATCCAGAAAGGTTATTAAACCTCCCAAAATTCTATGAGCTGGTTTACCAAGTGTTCAAACACATTAGCTTGTAGGTAACATCTTACATCCAAAGCATAACATGGATCACAGGGAAAAGGCATGTCAGCCAAACTAGTGGGCTGAGGATGCAGAGTGCAAGAAAGCTCACGCGCACCAAGTATGAAAATCCAGAACTTCCAGTTCCCAGGGTGGAGCTCTCTACTCGGGGATGGATCTGCTGAGTTACGAACACTGGCTTTACCTTCCAGTGTGCCTAAACCACAGCCTAGAACTTGACAATAATATTACCACCCAAGTTGAAGGACCCAACAGTTACTGTCTCCAATGGAGGCTGGTCAGCAGATGGGTACAAGGCTCTAGGGAAAGGAAGTCCTTGCTTTGGAATAAAATGAAGTGAACTATGTGGGTCCTCCAAGAGTTGCCGCTCTGAGGCAGGCAAGCATAGGGAAAGGTCTTAGCAACTTGGGACACTACTTGGCTCAGGCAATAAACACACCTTTTTCCCCAAAAAGGTACCTGACAACCTGTTGGCAACCAGGGACTCCAACCTGTATCAAGCTGTGTGCATACCCATTTTAAGCAATAGAATCAATTATTCCCCTTAGCAACACCCCATATCTACTCAAACATGTTCCATGATATATCCAGAATTGGAAGGCAAGGTGCAGATCAGGCCTGGACTGGCTTGGTGTGCATGTGCAGAAGGACAAACTCTATCCTCTCAAAGAACTTCTACTGAGAGGCCCATATTTACCATTGTGTGCCTATGCATGACTACACATACATAAGATTAAAATTGGATGAATCATGGGAGGGCACATATACAGTCAAGTTTATATAACCCAAGCTATGTCCCCTACTAACTAGCTCCATCTTTCCCTAGAATCCCCTCCCCAAATAACATGGTACCCTTGACTGTCTTCTCTCCCACACTCAACACTGACTCTCTTGGCAGTATATCCAAACCATACACTTTTGCTTTTTCTCTTAACAAAACTTCTTGATGCTTCTGTGTCCCAGTTTTTGAACGAGGCACCAAGACCTCTAAACACCCCAAGGACTCGGTCTGACCCAATTCCCAAGGGACCTTCTCCACCACAGCTCCCAGATCATGTCTCTGAAACATCTGCAATCTAACATTACAAACCCAGAGCCAATGAGGACTGGTTGGCCTTTCTGGGTGGAATGTTATTCCTTGGAATTGCGCCTTACAAACTCACAGTGACATAACACTTTCTGCATTTTTGCTCTGTCACTTTTTATCTGCCCTTGTGCACTGCACCTGAGGGAAGGCATCCAGGTGCTGTTGGTCTGTTTGAGGTACATTTTTCTGTATAATTTTGCTTGCCGACTCTACTCACCTGTGATGGAAGATGCAGGAAAAACATGACAGAAAAGAACAGACTTAAAGATGAGCTTATGGTTTTATCTACAGTCTTCTAGAAATAGTAGCCTTCTAGGCCAGATGTGTGGGGCATGCCTTTGATGCCAGCATTTAGAGGCTGAGAGGGGATCACTGAGATTGAGCCAGCCCAGACTACAGAGTGAGATCCAGAGCATCCTGGTCTAGAGTGAGAACCTACCTCAAAAAGAGCTACAACCTAAGTGTTTGCTTATACAGCCTGATGGCCTGGGTTCACCTCGCCAGTTACCCACATAAAGCAAGATACACAAAGTGGCACATGTGTCCAGAATTGGTTTGAAGTGCCAAGAGACCCTGATGTACCCATGCTCACTCTTGTTTTCTTCCTCTCTCTCCCTCCCCATTGCTAAAAATGTAAGAGATTGATGGACTCAGCAGCAAAAGTGACACAGCTTATTTTCAAACCTGCAAGGCCCAGCATGGCCCAGAACCATGTCGGCACACTGCCTGAGCACATCATAGTTAAGACTCTAGACAACGGAAACAAAGTGCTAAAAGCAGCAAGAGAGAGTCAGCTCGTTACACACAAAGGTAAGCCCATCAGAATTTCCTGATTTTCCAATGGAAACTTTATTCCAAGCCCTCTGGCTTTTAGAGTACTCCAAACTCAAGAAGCTATAGCTTCCAGACCCAAAGTACTGTACCCAGCAGAAGTATCCCCATAAATAGGAGAAAGGAAAACTTTCCATGATAATAGCCAGACCTACAAAGAATACTTCAGGGAATTCTCCACACAGAAAAGTCAAACAACCAGCCTTGAGAGCCTGCAAGAGGGAAAAGCAATAACCAACACTAAGACATAATAATGTACAAAGCTCAAGAAAGCACCAAATCCCTCAAAACCTTTAGCATGAGAGGGATTACATTGAACCTCAGTTGTAACTTTATAAACCTCAATGATTCCAACTTCTCAGTCAAAATCCACAAGTTAACTGGATGGATCAGAAAACTGGATTCATCTATCTTCTGTCCAAGAAACAACTCAGCATTGATGATAGATATCTCCTCAGAGTGAAAGAAAAAGTAGATGTGAATATGCTAATATCTGACAAGATAGACTTTAAAAGAAAAGTAGTAAAAAACAAATAAGGCCACTTCTTATTCATCCAGGAAGGAACCCAACAGGAGGATACCACACTCCTAAGTATCTATGCACCAAACACAGGTGTACTATATTTTATAAAGCAAAAGCTACCTGATAACAAATGAGGAATAAATCGTAATGCCACCATAATAGGGGACTTCAATATCCTATTATCACCCATAGATTGTCTAAGCAGAAAATAGGTAAATGAAAAAGCCTAACACCATAGGTCAATTAGCTCTAACAGACATCTATAGAAGACTCTGCCCTAATTCCACAGAATATACATTCTTCTCAGCAGCTCATAGAAATGTCTCTAAAATAAACCATATACTAGGGCATAAAGCAGCATGCCTCCACAAATTCAGGAAAGCTGACATAACTCCCTGCAGTGTATCTTACCACCATGCACTAAAACTAGAAGTATCTCTGTAGTCATCCTGACTAGTTTGCATACGCACTTTAGCCAAAACTGTTTCGTCTTGAGCCTGGTAACTGCTTTGTTACAGATGACAGAGAAAATAGCTTCGATATCCATCACTAGACCAAAAGAATAATTGCCTACTCACTAGCAGATTTTCCACCTCTTCCACATCTGCCAGGACCCAGGAGAACTTGCAGGGGAAGTGGTAACATGAACACTGCCGTTCCTTGCAGCCTGACAACCAGCTCCAGGGGGATGGCGACAGACATGGTGACCAATCAAAACCCATCAATGCAGAAATCCAGAGGCTACCAAAAGAAAAAACCCTCAAAACTAAATCAGAGTGCCAATAGGCCTACCATAGCCCAGGGAACATTATAGAAGTAAGAGCCACAGATGGGGTAGGAATGCCCTGAAGCATGGTACCCCCACTACCCAAGAGACTGACTGAGGCCTTCATGATCCCATAAACCCACCGAGGAGGGCCCCAGGAAATGGGACCAGGGGATAAGAGTATAACATGATACATATATTTTTTAAAAAGCTAGAAATTAACAAGAGATAGAAAACATACTAGCTTATGGAGTCTAAGCTGTTAAACACACTACTAAACAATGAATGGGTCATGGAAGAAATAAAGAAAATTGTAAAATTTCTAGGATCGAATGATAACTAATATACCAGAACTTATGGAGCACAATGAAGACAGTCCTAAGGGCAAAATTTATAGCAATAACAGCCTTCATAACAAAGATAACGACCTCAAATTAATAACCGAACCATCTACCTAAAGGTATGGAAAAAAGAAGAGCAATCATACCCTGAGTTCCAGATGGAAAGAAATAATTAAGATCAGAGCACAAGGCTGGAAGTAGCTGTGCTGCATGCAGCCTCCAGGGAGAGAGAAATTATCAGTGATGTTAAGCAGCAGTGGGCCCAGCAAGTCTTAATATTGACCAGGCAGGCCAACTGGTTGCAATAGTGGCATGTCTGTCTCTGTAGTCCTAGAAAATCCAGAAGCACTCCAGATCTCTCCACTCGGGTATCTATGGGGGTGTAATGAAGGAACTGGCTTCTTGGTTTCAGGCAGAGAAATATATTTCAAACCCAGGTTCTCAAGCTAGGTTGGGGAATGAAGGTGAGGTTTATTATCTTAGTTATTGACCAGGCACTGCAAAGCCCACAGGCGGCCCTTTGACAGGCACTGGAGGTGAGAAGGTGGTGTGGAAGGAGTTCTCAGGGGGGGATGTGGCCTGTTACAGGCTTCCCGAGAGCCACGTTTTATAAGCTGGTGGAACTCAACCGGGTTTGTTAATCCTCAGAAGATGAACTTTGTAGATTTTTTTTTGATAATTCCCACGGGTGGGGAGGACAGGGAGCAGATGTGAACATACATCTACTCAGGGCACTAATGATAGGCCAAAGAAACAATCCTACCCAGACCTGCCTTAACAAACCAGTGAGTTTGTGGGTGAGGGTGACATGCATGACTCAAAGGCAGCTGCTCTGAAAGCTCACCGCAGCATGGGTGGCGATTCATGACAACTGCATCCGTGGGGCTCCCTGTGCAACTTGCAGGAAGCTCCACTAGTTGGAGAGTCTCCACTCCCCAAAGCAATTGCTACTACTTACATGATGCTCCTGGTGGAGGCCCCAGAATCATCTAAGTTTCAGGGGCTTCCTGAGCCTTCTAAGTCCTGCTGACTGTCCTGGCCTTGGCCTTCCCTCCAGGAGGAAGTATCTCAACGTGAGGAAGGATCTGTGGAAGACGACCAAGCTGTTCCCACCTTGCGGGTATCTCTGGGGGCTTCTAGAGTATAGATTGTTTCTGACACTTCACTTTGTCAGCTATAGTGACGAGTCCCAGGCTGGAGCTCCTTTTAATTTTTATTTATTTATTTATTTGAGAGCGACAGACACAGAGTGAAAGACAGATAGAGGAAGAGAGAGAGAATGGGCGCGCCAGGGCTTCCAGCCTCTGCAAACGAACTCCAGACGCGTGCGCCCCCTTGTGCATCTGGCTAACGTGGGACCTGGGGAACCGAGCCTCGAACCGGGGTCCTTAGGCTTCACAGGCAAGCGCTTAACCGCTAAGCCAGCTCTCCAGCCCTGGAGCTCCTTTTAAACAGCACCCACAGCTTACAGGAGAATTGTTGGGGCACACTCCCCAAAGCCTAATGCACACTGTGTCACAAGAAGCCCCCCCCCCTTCACACACACACACTGGATACTGTAGCTTCTGGTGCCATGTGTGTTCCTGGGTTTTGACAGCTTGAATCTGATCCTGGTGTTGGTCCTCCATATTAAGGCTCCACCTGCTCATGAAGAGACGTTGTTGTATGTGACAGGAGCTGCCACCCCTCCTGCTGGCTTCCTCTCTTCTACCTTGCTCTCTGGCAGCTGTGGTACATGTCTTTACGGCTCTTCAGGATGCAGAGGCATAATCAAAAAAGCCACTCCTCTCAGCTCCCTGTGCCAAGCCCGATGTGACCAAGCTTCAAACCCATGTACTGTTTATCTTAATACCTGAGGGATATCCTTTAAACTCGGTTTACCTCATATGCACCTCACGTGCTTTCTCCTGTGCCCATCTCTTCATGGTGCCCAGACATAAACAGCCAAGCCAGAAATACATGTTCGTAATTCCTCATCTCACCACCCACACAAGCCTAACACATGGCCAAGTCTGGATCATTACAATTGGCTCATGAGCTCGTCTACGTTATTTTATCTCTACTGCTAAAAGCCAAGTTCATACACATCTCATCGCTCCTTATTCATGGAAGGGCACCCTAACATAATTCCCACTTCAGAGGCTGATCTCCTTCTAATCTTTGATTCTACCTGTATAATATTGGACCTAGCTATATTCCATTTCACTTCATTGCCTTATACCAACCTGTCAACTAAGATGAGCATTGAGTTTTCTGCAGTTAGATTGCCTAGGCTCAAACTTTAGCTTTGCTTTAATGGATATGTCTTGAATAAGTGGTTCACATTTGTTATCTGAAAATTGATAAGCTTCACAATAACAATACTATGCATTACAATTTACACATATTAAGCCACACAGTATACCGAGGCTAGTGCCTAGAACATATTAAGTACAGAGATGTCAAGTCATCAGGCACTATCTGCTTCAGATGCAATGGTCTTCCTTAACACATTCCCATTAATTTCTTTATTGATGTATGCTGCTTTATAAGTATTAAATATTTTAGATAATGTTTCCAAAAAATTACAAACAGGAAACTCTCTAAGCTGAGCTTCTTAGAAGTTTGCTGGTTTCTAAAGTCATCTGATAGCAAAGAAAGAGGGAAGAACATACATAAAAGGCGGGACATCTAGAAGAAACAGGCAGTCAGGAACAATAGCTTGGCAGGAATCAGGATATGGAGTTAAACAACACAAACAGAAGTTGGTGCTCTATTCCCCTTCTGACACTCTCCTGGGATACATGGCAACAGACTCCTGGCTAAGAACAGGAGAACCAAGCAGGGTTGCAGGCCAATCAAGTTCAGAAAAGGATAAAGGGGAGGAGACAGCCCTGGACCCTCTATAACACTCTAAGTCTGAGCCTGCACTGAGGAACTGTAGGCCTGGGCCCCATCCATTAGGAGCTTTCGCTTAGTTTCGTTTGCTTTATCATTTCTGTCCTCTATCTTTATTGGGGTAGGGGAAAAGGAGCCCTCTGTCTCCCAGCTGCTACATTACTCGTGGCCCAGCACAGGGAAAAACCTCAGACTACTACTGTCCCAGGGTCTGCATATCTGAGCCAGAAACTGCAGAGGAAGCATCAAGTGACAGGGTTGACAGTCCAACACCTGGCAAAGCTTTCCTGAGCAGGGAGTCCCTCCAGCCAAAATCAGCTTGGTTGAACTCCTGGTCACTTTCAAACTTCTTCCCTTCCCAGGGTGCAGAAGTGTAAAGGACCTAGTTTTGAGGAGACAGTGTATTCTGAATTCAAAAGGGCTCAACAGATTTCTCAGGCAGCTCTCAGCTGAGAACCAAAGTGGGGTTACACTGCCTCTTTTAAGCCAAGAAGCTTTGTGTGCCTACCCTGAAACTGATCACCACCCCCACCAGGTGAGGTTGTCTGGCTGTTCTACGGGTTCTCATGGGTCATGGGTGACTTCTTGCCACCACACATGGACCTGATCTTTGCCAGAGATCTGTTTTTTTTTTTGTTCTAATTCTCCCTAATGCTATCCCCCCCCCCCGCCGCACAGAATGCCACTTTTGTGACCCTCATTTTGAATGGTGTCATTTAGAGGGCCCTACTTTTACCTTTCCTTTTAACTGTCATCTAAGGTACTACTCTCACGCTCAGCCCTTTCCTGGCCCTGCTATCCCCGAGAACTCAGAAGGGAAGATATTTATGTTGACAACAGCCCTCTGTCAGAAGTACATCATGCCTGGCAAAGATTGTTGGGTACTGAAAGTCCTGAAGTCAGAGGTTTTTAATCCCTGGAAATTTGGCCGCTTCTTTCCAAGGACAGACATACCCTTTACTGCCAGGAATGGGTGTGAACCTTCTTCACAGAGACCCATTTCTGAGGATTTGTGCTTTTGAATACTCCTTGAGCCCTTCCTACAGAAAACTTGGTGGCAAACTTTCCATTTTGAGGAGCATAAATACCAAAAATATTCAGGATTAAAAAGGGACAATAGGAGACCTGTCTCTTTTGCCCACCTGGAGGTGTATAGGGAGAAAAGTCCCGAGGAAAAGGAAATAGTGACACACAGTCAAGTAAAAAGCGGATAAAGCCAACAAATCAGACCTGAGCCATGGGTGGGTGCAGAAATCCCCTACTCAGGCTGATCCCGTCTCCAGACATCGTAATACGGTCTTTGAAGATTAGAGGCGCTCTCTACTAGGGCAAAGGATGAAAGATGGCGAGAGGGCAGAACACACCCAAGACTCCTCCACGCTAGCCCTTTCATCTTATTGCAGATGGAACAAACCAGTTCCAAGATTTCTTCAAAGTCACCGCTTGGCTGCCTACTCAAAAACTGGACAAAATAGATCCCCAAACCTTTAAACCAAAGAGCCTCATCTTTTCTGTCAAAGCTTGGCCTCAGTACTTCTTGGGAGATGATGAAAAATAACCACTCAAGGAAAGTCTTCCTATACCACCATTCACCAATTTATTTTGCACAAAAAAGGAAAAGGTCAGAAGTATCTTATGTGAAACTTTTTCTATCTCCAATCAACAATAACTTAAGGCTGCATTGACTTGGGCTCCTGCTTTGAGATTACCTACCCAGCCCTGGGTTTCCCTTTGTGGCTGAGAGAAGGGGCATCGCCCTAACCTGGCTGATGGGGACCAATGTCCCAACTGATGGGATATCTCAGCAAAGAAAAATTCTTGATGACCAGGATGCCTATGAGCAATTACAGCTGTGGGACTCTAATCACCAAGGCACATATCCTGTCCTCCTAGCCCCAGTTGGACAAAGGAACTCCTGTCTGAACATTTGAAGGTCAGGATTCTTTAAGTGTTGCTCCTTCAGTTCAGGCCTGGCAGCATGGGTTTCTAATAGTACTTCTCAACATGACTGTTCCAAATCTTCCCTGTCTGGGTGAAAACTAGTGGAGTTGAGGGAAGATTAATCCTTCAGGGTCATCTCATGTCCCTCCATCAGGAGGGCTTGACATTTTATGGCACCTGTGGCTATCCAACAGCTGGATGATTTCAAGAATACCCTTGATGTTGTGATGACTGTATGCAGTAAGTTTGGAATATCCAAGAGCATACAGAGTGACAATGGACCAGCCTTCTAGACCGAAATCACCCAGAGAGTGTCACAGGCTCGGGGATACAACTGAATCTCCAATTTGCCAGGCACCCTCAATCCTTGGCAAAGGTAGAAAAGGTTAATGACCTAGATAAGACACTGGAACAAACTAACACAAGAAGTTCAGAGCTCCTGGGCCAAACTGCTATCCTTGCTTGACTTTAGAATGATTGAGGAGTACTTTGGGACCACTAGGACTAACCCCCTTTGAGGCACTGTATGGTAGACCCTTTATCTCTAGAAACCTGTTACATGACCCTGAGACCACCAAGTTAGTATCCCAGCTGGCTATGTGTCAGCAAATCCTTTCACAGCTAAGTCAGAAAACTGCCGAGATGAGACAAGGCCTTCCTCGTTCTGTTCCAGGAACTTGGTTTTGAAACAAAGACCCCTTCCTTAGATCCCAGCTGCGAGGGCGCTTACCCAGCCATCTCATCAACCCCTGTGGCTGTTAAAATGGCAGACAGAGGCTCTTGTTCCGCCACACTAGGATCAAAAAGTGACATGGCTCTAAAGGGACTCCACAGGAGCCCACTGCTGAGACTGACTCCTCCTGGAAACCCGGAGAAGAACGCAGGCTTTTCTTCAAACACTCATCTCCTGCCTCAAAAGCAATCAACTGCAAATAAATAACGTATAACCTTAATGTCTTCTTACAAGAATCCTGACCTGTGGGTCCTCCTTACAGTGGTACTGGAAGCAGCCTTGTCTGTCTCTGACAGCTGCTGCCTACCACCAGGGTGAACAAGGTGTCCCTTTGTCAAAAGACCCTTGTCCCATCCTGCTGCTCTCTTACCCAACTATTTGGCTCATCATTGCTTCTCTGGGGACAGGATAGCAACTGGCTCCAGAGGGATGGAAGAACTCCGGCCAAAGGATATCCCAACTGTTGGCTGTGCCTTGGGGACCTAACTCAGCCTCTAGCCTCCCTCATGTATAACTAAACTGGGTAAAGTCTTTTTGAATATAAGTCCTCTTAATTAGTCAAAATCACATTTAGATTTGTCTCATGTGCTCACCCCCACTGGGCTCAATGGGGGACCCATACAAGTCTACTGAAGGACAGATAACTGGACCTCCCACTCTCCATGCTAAAGAAGGGCTGCCACCAAGAATCTACTTGGGTCTGAAGACAACAGAATGATTTCTGGCACCTGTCCCACCCTGCTTGTCAGGCACATGTGTGGTCCACTGGGGTGCATCTCCCCACATCATTTTTGTACAGGTTCAGTGTGATAGAAAATAACCTATTATCCAACGAGTGACAATCTGTGTTCTCTCTGCTTCTTATTCTTATCTGTGTGACTTGATCAATCAATGGCTTACAACCAGTCCTCAAAATACTATCTAGAACACCCTCCCTCAAGGGAGAAGGGTTGGAAACACCACCCAGGTAAAAGGATTACTTTTAACTAGGGAGTTTCCTTCACTGTGTCCCCAGGTTGGAGGTGGGGAGGGTACCTCTTCTATGGCTGTAACAGAAAGGATGAGCTTGGGGGATGCAATGCTTGGAACCCGAGCCTGCCAAGGTAGCTGGGGCCTGGTCCAGTTGAGCCCTGAATTAACAGGCATTCAAGATATAACAAGTATTATAAAATGACTAACATACATCACTTTAATTATTTTAGGTATCACTTCTCTAGTGGCAGCTCTGGGAGGACTGACTTATAGGATAATAGCCAACACTGCTCAAATAAACTGTTTCTTACTCCACTGCCCAGCTGGTCCTTGAATTAGGCAGTAACTTCAAAGGGCTTCAGCTTCTCTAAACCCACTGGCTGGTACGGTCCTAGACTACCCTCAGGTCCTGAACTAGTGAAAAAATAATATATATGTGTAATACTCAATGGGACTAGTTCTCTGTATATCAATACATTTTAACTAGAGACTCCGACTCAAGTAATTCTTCAGAAAGCCAAATGGTTGCAAATACCGGTCTGTCATCCCAGGCCTGTCCACCCAAAACTTCGATTAAATCAAGGCAGCATTCTATTCTTGGCTATTTCCTTTACTAGCCCCTGCTAGCCCTGCCTGCAGTCTCTCTCTCCCCCTCTCTCCCCCACCCTCTCTCTCTCCCCCACCCTCTCTCTCTCCCCCACCCTCTCTCTCTCCCCCTCTCCCTCTCTCTCCCCCTCTCCCTCTCTCTCCCCCTTTCCCTCTCTCTCCCCCTCCCTCCCTTCCCAATGGGATGGAAGCAATTACACTTCAGATGGTCCTATATATGGATCCCCCATGAATGGTCCATCTGAGTTTTTCTAGGGTCCTCTTGATTGCTGGCATCTGCAGACAACTACTCCCTCTTCTGAGACACCAGTCCTGGACTACTGTTGGGCCTTAATGGAAACCAAACGCATAATAGGCCATCAAGTTACTATGTGACCTGAGCCGCCCATCATGACCTGCTGCTCTCAAACCTACTGAGTTATAAAGTTGGGTGTGTGTATGGAAGTGCATCAAATGGAAGTGGTACACATATGATTGGGCCCATGCAGTCCTGAAGGCATAAGTAAGTTTCATGAAGTCGCCCAAATGCTAAAGGTACCTGTGTTATATCTCCTTCTGTCCCCAGGCATGCACCTATGGTATCATGGGGTATGCCCTGTGATTGAGAAGACTGGGGCCTGGTTCAAAGACATATCTCCATGCTCAACAGGCATCTCCTAGGAGTGGATGGCCTCAGCACTTCAGTCCCTTTCTGGGATGAAACTGAAGGACTGCGGTAAGGAGAATCTTCACAATGGGTAGAACTCTGAGCACTGGACATGGAGGTACATTTTTTCTTGGAAGGAAAATTGGATGGAAGTACAGTTCTATACTGATTTGTGGACTGGATGGTTGAGGACTTGAAAGGGGCATGAATGGAAAACTAGTGAGAAAGACTGAGGTATGTGGAACTATCTCTCTAAATGGGCTAGGATGTGGATATTCATATCTCATGTAAGCACGCACTGAAAGGTGGCCTCATCAGAGGAAGACTTCAATAATCAAGTACATAGTATCCTATCTGTACATAGCAGCCAACTCCTCTCCCTGGCCATCCCAGTCACTGCCCAATGAACCATGAACATAGGGGCAAGGATGGAAGGTTATGCATGAGCTCAACTTCTGCTCACCAAGGATAACCTGGCTGTGGCTACCAATGAGTGCAAGTCTTCCAGAGATCAACACTGATCCCCTGATGTAGCATCAATCCCTGAGTGATCGACCAGGCATCAACCTGGCGGCAGGTTGACTATACTGGATCATTTCCATCATGGACACGGCAGAACTTTGACCTCCCTGGAAGACACACTTGTTCTGGATGTGGCTTGACCTTTTCTGCACACTGTTCTTTCGCCAAAACTACCATCTGTGGACTTACAGAATGCCTTATCTACCACCGTGGTATTCCACACAACATTGCTTCTGACCAATGAACTCTCTTCACAGCCAAAGAAATATGGCAGTGGGCTCATGATTATGGAAGTCACTGGTCTTGCCATGTTCCCTTCCAATCTGAAACATATGGCTTGAGAAAATGACAAAACTGCCTTTCAAAGAAACCATCATGGTGGCAATAGCCTTGTAGGCTGAGGCAGGGTTTTCCATGAGGCCATATGTCATCTGAGTTACTATCCACTACATGGTACTATTTCTTATATAGCCCGGGAAGTTAAAGGACTCAAGGTCTGTAGGAAAGAAATAGGAAAATGTAGGATATTCAAGATGCCATGTAATGTAGAGAGATTTGATAGCACTAAGCCAACAGGGTCTGTTTTGGCCACCAGCTCAGGTGCATACGCTTGAGGCCACAAGAGGCTTCCTCTATGGTCTCCTTTCCTGGGCATCCTCTGCCCTGTCTCTGTAGCCCCGTCAGGAAGGTACAGGATGGCTTGGGCACTGGATATGGGCAAGCTTTTAGTCAGTCAGAGTTGGAAATTTTCTGCTTGTGTGCTGTAGTCTCATCTGTGGAGTGCACTTACTTAAGGCATTTGGCCTTGTCATTAAAGATCAGGTGGGATTCAATTGTGAAGCTTATGGTGGCAGAAAAAAGCCAAACACCTGAGTACTTAGCAATGGCAGTGATGGAGATGACAAGGTAGACGTGAGCAGTGGAGACAGAGCTCAGGAAATCCATGGGCAATCTGCTTCTCGGTCAATCAATTCAAATACTAATCTCATCCAAAAACACCCTCACAGAAACCCTGCGAAATGCTTGGCCAAATGTGGAGACACCCTATGGTTCACTCATGGTGACACACAAAATTCACCACTCATGCTATCTCTTCTGAAATATTAGTGGTGGGCTCATTTGCCCTTGTTAATGCTGAAGATATAAAATCTGTTGAAAATGGCTGTTTCAGTCAGCATAGCATTGCTGGCAGAAAATACCTAACCAAGAGTAGCTGGTGGGAAGAAATGGTTTTAGTTTACAGACTTGAGGGGAAGCTCCATGATGGCAGGGGAAGATGCTGGCATGAGCAGAGGCTGGACATCACCTCCTGGCCAACATCAGGTAGACAATGGAAGCAGGAGAGTGTGACGAACACTGGTAAGGTGGTGCTGTCTATATTACCAGTAAGCCCTCCTCCAACAATAGATCACCTCCAGGAGTCTCCAATTTCCAAATTGCCACCAGCTGGGGACCTAGCATTCAGAACACATAAGTTTATGGGGGACAACTGGCTCAAACCCCCACAATAGCCAAGTCCATACTATGGGGATGGGCACTGTGGTGTTGCCCTACTCGGCAGACTGCCCATGACGCATTCATGAAGAAATGTCTACACCCTCTCCTGTGGACTAACTACAAGGCCTGCCCAGATCCCATCCTAGAGCAGGTACAGCTTGGCTCCTGTTCAGGCCTCATTGTCTCTACATCTAGTGAATCCATTTAGGGGTATTAGTGACCTGAAAGCAAAAGCAAAAGTAATATCCTTGAGCCTTCCCTTGCAATAAGGAGCTGCCTCCCTGCATCTTTTTGTCCTTGACACAATCTGAGTCCTTCCCTAGAAATAACTGTCCAGAAAAAAACACAAAAGCAATTGTCCCCTCATAAGAATAGTTACACCCTTACACCCTTCCTGGAAGACTAAGATTCCTGACACACCACCCCGAAGCCTATCAGGCTGATCAATTCAGCCCCTTTCAGAACTAGAAAAGGCTCCAATCTGACTGTGTAGGTGGGCTTCCCAAACCTCTTGCCTCCTTAGACAAGAGCTCTGCATTCCTTCCTTCTCTTAAACTCTCGGCTTTTTTCTGGGAACCCTTCTCATGTCTCTTGGGCACAAGCTCTGTCTGCCTTCCTTCTCTTCAGTTCTACCTATAATCTAACAAAACCTATAAACTTTGCCTCTACTCTATGGATGTAAGTTCTTTTGAATTCATAAGAATCTGGAGGCCACTTGACTTAGAAGTTTTTCGTGACTGCTGAGCAGCATGAATTACCATGCAGGAACAGGTTCCCATGACTGTTTTCAGGAAAGAAGGGATAGCTCAAAATCAGAGTTTTTCTCATTAGCTGTGAATAGGTGGGGTAAGCAAATCAGTCAAGTAGATATTTCAACTTCCTGAAGATGGCTAAACAAACATGTTAACTCCCTGTGGGCGAGTGGCTGTCTGGAATAGGTCACTGGAAAATGACAAGCACGTAATTAAAACAACACAGGTGTGAAACTGCAGGCTCCAGTGTTCTTCCTGTCCTGGGTGTCCTGACTGAAGTCCTTAGTGCTAATGCCCCTAATCACCAGGTGAGCCCTATGTCCGTTTCCATAAACCACATTGGTGACATGCTCCCCACTTCCATGACATGAGTTTCTGAAAGTAGAGTACCTCGCACGGGCTGGGTGATATCCCTGGCTCAGATGAGTGACGGGGTCGCAATTTGTGTGCATGTTCTTACCCCCTGAGATTGGTCCCTTCCATTTCGCAGGGCTAATGGAGCTTTCTGCCCCTCTGTCTCCATGGACACGGGATCTAGGATGCCATACACAATTCTGCAAAGACTCATGCTCATAAATGACCTGAAAATACCCTAAACTTTGGTCCTGTGAAAGTAAGAAATGAGGGGCAGGGCAGAGTTGCGAAGGAGAGGCCAGGTATTGATGGTTTACTCAACATGGCAAATCGACTGATCCAGAGATGAAGCTTGCATTTGCTCATTGTTTCTGGCTTTTGTGTATTTCAGCTAGAGACATTTAAAGAAATCTGTCATCAGCTAAAGAGATAGACTGTGGCCCTGTGTGACAGAATGCAGACTCTGGAAAAAACAGTTCATAAAAATCACAACCAGAAGTAACAACAAAACTATGGGAAAGGGGAGTAATCTTACGTTCATATTTACAGTAGGAATTTTTAATGTATATCAACAAACTAATTAGGCACTTAATGAAAAGTGAAACTAAGAACTATATTTAACAGCATTCAAACTTTAGATTTACTAAACAAAGGCTTTAATCCAATGCTGGCTTTTACCAGGAAGACATAAGAAAGTATTCATCACCCCAAATGGAGAATGTACCAGTTAGCCAAAAACAAGTAGTGTCCAAATCAGCTTGGAAACCAAGGGGTTCATTGGAGTTAGCTACAGGATACTTACAGAAAAAACGAGTGACCCCCCAAGCAGCTGCATCAGTGAAAAGTCAAACCCAAGCATGGCCAACTCATAGCCAATTAATTGTACCAGTGAAGAGGTCTACCCCCCAGTTGGCTTACCTTTGGTATAATCTCAGGAAGTGCCTCACATCCCACTTTTTTTCCATGAGAATTTAATAAGTTCAAGATGATAAGGGTATCCTGAGACAGTAACAGCTGCTCTTTTAAAAGGGAGCAATGGTCTTCCTCAACCTAGAGAAAACGTATAGCACCAACTGTACAAAATAAGTTTGGAGCTAAACTGAACAAAGTGTAAATCACTAAAGAGATCTAAGAAAGCAATAGATAATACACATTAATCAATGTTCATAAATCGAATATCAATAGTTTTGAGGGTGTGCATGAGTATTCCAGGGGTTCTTGTGTCAAATGAATGCCTAATACATGTGCCAATTTTTGTACCCAATGTATGTGAATGGCTTTGAACTGAACTTGCAAGCAAGCACCTTTAAGTGCTGAGCCATTTCCCCAGCCCCAATAATAAACATTTTTAAAAGGACAAAGATATAATGGGGGGGGGGGAGTACAAGAACATTCTACTGTTCTATAGACTTGAGCAGGAAGAAAAAGCATCTGGGGATTTTGAATAGATTGAGATCATCAGTCTAAGAAATGGGAAAAAAGGAAGATGGAGTGTTATGGGCACCACTGAGCATGCCAATATATTGGGGGCAGAGGGGAAGAGGCAGAAAGACATTGGTGAAATTAACAGCCACACACTTCCAACTTTCAAAGACATCAGTCTACACAGGCACGAATCTCAATTTAAAGTAGGATAAACTATATCACCTTCTGAGTTGTTTGCCCTCCTCCTTCTAAGCCATCCCTCTACCCAGTGACCTGTCTCATCAGTAGTTGTCAGCACATGTCAAACCCTGCTCACTGCACTGCAGTGAGACTGCCCGATCAGCAGGGCTGGGTGTGCACTGCCATGCATCATGATGGGAAAGCTAAGCACTGCTGGCTTGTTTCCTCTGGTCTGTCCTGGACTCTGGGCCTTTTCGTTATGGCTGATTATAATCTACCATATTCATGTAATCAGCTGTAATTGTGAGCATAGGCACTCGTCTGACTTCCATGAGTCTTCCACATGAATCTATGGACCTGAGGATGGCGGGGGCCCCAGGTTTAAACCAGTTCTGGCTCCTTCTCAAATTAAGAAAACATCAGTCACTGGTTTTTCCCAGGAAACGGGGGATAGACCACCATGTGATAGGTTTGGCAGAAGTCAATCATCTGGAGGCTGAGGCAGCTATAAGCTGTTGGTAGCCAACACTGGATGCCACCAGAAGATGGGTCCATTGGGCCTACAATGGAATCCTATAAGAGAAAAATTAGCGCCCACTACAGGAATAATTTTTCTGACATGACTTCAGTCTCCTTCTTCTAGCTTCCTTCACCCCTAATTGATTTCTCCTGGAAACTTTCATCCATCCTCTTTTCTGCTTCTGGGAAAGTCAACTTAAGGTAACTGCAGCCAGAAGTTGTTCTGAGAAAGAATTCCAGAACACAATCATGTGTGTGATGGGTGTGTGTGTCAACCCAGGGCCTCGTGTGCTAGGCATGCACTCTCCCATGGAGTTACATCCCTGGCAAGAAATGGAATGTTGGAAGGTGGCCTACTTACCAGCCAGATATAGGGACAGGTGGGGTACAGGTCATAATGACGAAATGAGAGCAGTGCTTCTCAAGGTGTGGTCTCCAGTGAGTAGCAGCAACAACTCCTGGGAACCTGCTATAAATGCAAATTTAGGGACCCCATGTCGGGCCTGCTCAAAGTCTGGAACCAGTCCCAGTACTGTGTTCACATGAAACTGTCAGGTGTTGCAGGTGAAGGAAGGGTGAAGGACAAGGACGCCATGGTGAGCTTGGATGGTGGAACAGGTGGCCATGAAGGATATTTCTGGTGTCTCAGTGACAACAGGGAAGACAAGTGAAAAGACCACAAGAGCCAAGTATGGCTGGGTCGGCCACCAAGGTGAAGACTCACTGTGAATGTTGAAAGGGACCAATAGTGATTTTAGGGAAGCCTTGTACCTGTTACGTCCCTCAGTTCCAGGGGGGACCATGGCTCATACGCTGCTGCTCATGTGCAGTTTAGAATCCTGGAACCTTACTCCTGCAGGCTCCTGCATGCCTGCCTCCCAAAAAAACACCTCACAGGACAGGGCCTCATTCCCAGCTTTCTGCATGCTGCCCTGCCACTATAGTTTCCTTACTTTGACTTAAGTATCATGGGAGAATTAAAGATGATATAGACTGGGATTGGTTTCTATTTTGTCTTAAATTAAATAGGTGGTGTTGGTCCCACAATGACTCTCGGCCTGATGATGAAAGAAACAGCAAAGCAGGGATTTTTCACATCAGCAGTCTCAGATGTCTGAATTATTCATAATTGGTCCCCAATTTATGTACCACAATTACTTTCTTGGCAGTATTTCTTTCCAACCTTGCATTACTTCTATTGAACATTAATTAAGTTAGCATGATTTAGTTCAGTCCACGTTAATAGAATCACTGAACTGGTTTGTGTGACTCTACTCGTGTGTATCCAATTTAGTGTAGTCCCTTGAACTCAGCTGCCAAATATTTTGAGATTTTTTTTAAAATCATTTGTTTCTGAAATTTAAATTTAACTGAGCATTCTGATTTTATTTACTAAATCTAAAAAAAACACTTTTAAATACCATGACTATAAAAAGAGGGTTTCTGCAGCCTTCACACAGGAACATCATCTATTTAGTGCCAACAATAAAACCAGATGTCTGCAGCACCATTAAGCAAGGATCTGGGATCAGGCTATCCTCACAGGTATAGTTACGTTACAACTCCATCCCCTCCCCCAAGAACCCCAGACAGGTCTCTCTAGAAACGGCCATCCTATGCTCAATTTCAGTATTTCAGTTGGAGTCGTCAGGAGGATGCCAGGAATGCCCTGAGTTGAAAACCATGCTCCTGGCTTATGGCTTAATGTTAAATTAACTATCAGTAGCAAGAACATAAAGGTTAAGTCCTGGCATCCATCCTAGGTCTAGAAAATTAAATGGTACTTCTTTTTTATTATTAGTTATGTACTCTGTGTGTATATAGTCATGTTGGTACCATTGTTAGCCTCCTCCCTGTTCTCCCCCCCTCCACAGGGGCTTGTTGGGGATTGTGGGTCGTGCATTGTGGGGTTAGCCATCAGTTATGGGTAGGAGGCAAGGTCTCTGTGCATAATGACCCAACGTGTGGCTCTAACATTCTTCCCGCCCCCTCTTCCACAAATTTCCTTGAGCCATGTTGGGTTCATTGAGGTCTGCTTCAGTAATGAGGTCTTGGGAGCCCCTGTATCTATCTCCTTCACCCTTGTGCTGGAATTTCAATTTGGGTATCTTACATTTTCTCTAATCACCACTTCATATTTATTCCATTATACCCCTTTCACTTGTCTCTGGGACAATCAAGCTTATTCCTACTTGGTTGGGCTAGTTTGGGTTGATCTTCTTCAAGGATAGGCCCTAGTGACCTGCTTCCCTTAGATTCCACCTGTGAAAGATTTCACCACCTGCAAATAGCATCATATGCCTGGAGGACAAACCTTCAACACATGGGATGTTAAGAAGCATTCAAAATCCAGACTATAGGAAATAATTTTCTCAGGATTTGACCAGCCAGGTGGATGTGGTAAGGAAGAACAAAGTATAATGGAAACACACTGTGTAAGGCTACATTTATTTAAAGGCTTTGACCAGTAAATTTCAGACATCTGCCATCACAGTATCACACAGACTTTTCACACTAAACTCTCATATTTAACTTATTCAACCCTTCCCTGGGCAGCACAATCTTTTTTGGTGGCCTCCACGGTTACCTGTTCTAAAGAACACTATATTATTGGAACCATACAGCAGTCTTCTAAGATTGTCTCCTTATAAGCATGTATTTAGGTTTATTTCATGTCTGTGACCTGATAGCTCACTTCTCTCACTGCTGAATATTACTGTATTGTATGGGTGTACCACAGTTATTCATTTCACAACTATGGTTGCTTCCAGTTTGAACATAGTTTCTATAAATATTCACATGCTAGCTTTTGTGTGGATAAATTTTCAAAGCAAAATGCTTATGAGGACAATCACAAGTGGTCTTTTATGCATGCCTTTGTAAAACACGGCCAATCTGCCCCGCAAAGTAGCTCTACCTTTGCCATTCCTTACTAAGAGGTCCTTGCCTGCATCTGCAAGTGTTTTAAAATGCTGATCATTCTTTTAAGTATACTTTCATATATATTTCTGTGTGTATATATGTGTATGTGAGAGAGAGAGAGAGAGAGAGAGAGAGAGAGAGAGAGAGATGGGGGGACAACTCTTGGCTCCATCTTCATCTGAGGCAGGGTTTCTTATTCAAAGTGCTGTGTGTGAGCTTCCAGAAGATACTCCTATCTCCACTCCCTTCCTGTTATAGTCACAGTGGAATTGCAGATGCCTGACACAGCTTCCAGCTTTCCCAGGGGGTCTGGGAATCTGAACTCAGAGTTGTATGTATGTATTAATCATATTAATATGTCATTGTTTTAACTTACAACTCCCAAATGATAAATGCCTTGGTCAATATTTCAGATAACATGGAAAATAAGCTTTTTTTTTTTTTTTGGATTTATCAATTCTCTGCAGAAGCATGTGTTCAGGTTTGTCAATGTTTGGATGAGCTACTTGTTTCAAAATTGAATTTTAAGGGTTCCTTATATATGGTGGATATCAGTTCTTTATAGGTTAGGTTGTACCATATTTTTGCCAGATTGTGACTATCTTTTCATCTTTCCACAGAAACATTTAAGAAATGAAAGTTTATTTCAGTTTATGGTTCTAGAATGTGGAGCCTGTCATGGTGGGGAAATCGTGACAAGAACAGGAAACAGGCATCCTGTTGTCACATCAGTGAGGAGGATGATCAGGAAGCTTTCTCCTTTTTAAAGCTTTTAAGACATTTTAATCCATGTATTTTGACCAAAATATCCTTCTTTTTGTTTTTGTTCCCTCTCCCCCATCCCCTTCCTACTAAACCCTTTTTTTTCTAACTAGCCCTATTTTGATGTCATCTCTGCCTTCCTCCATCATGCATGACAGCTTGTCAGTGGGCCCAATATTATGCAGGTCTTGTATAGGTAATGACAACCACTGTGAGGTCACAAAGGCACCAGTCACTTTGTGTCTAGGACACAGTGTTCCACAGCTTCCTCCCCACCCTTTGGCACTTACATTCTTTCCCCCACTTCTTCAGCAATGGTCTTTGAGTCTTGGAGGGTGTGAGAGAAATGTCTTAATTAATGCTGAACACTCTACTATCCCTTCTCAGCAGGTTGAGTTTTGAGTCTCCCAATAGTTACTATCACCTGAAAAGAGAAGCTTTTCTAACCAGAAATAAGAGTAGACCTAATATATAGGCATAAGCATAAATATTTAAAGGGCAACTTGATGGGAATAATATATCCATTTAGCCAATAAACAGCATGCTCCTCTCCACAGAGCTCATGACCTTCCTCACCATAGGCTTTTGACTAGGTTTGCAAAACCAGACATGAATTTCCTCCCTTAGAGTGGCCTTCAAATCCAATCAGGGTGGTTGGTTACCCCTATAACATGCATGCCACTATTGCACTAGTAGACACATCTTGCCTAGCTGGCCAGTTGTGTAGCTTGCAGTTCCACTACTTGTTATTCATAACTTTTCTTCCCCAGCAGGAAGAACCATAGTTTTTAATTTAATAGTGCAAATAGCTTTTTAGTGTTATAGTTAAAACTTCATTGTAGACTCAATATCACCTTGGTTTTTCTCCTATACTAACTTCTGGAGCTTTTTAGTTTGGCACCTGACATTTAGGTCTATTTCACATTTAGGATTTTTGTCTTTATGTAGATGTTCTTTCTTGCTGATTTATGAAAGTTAAATTGTACCTACCCCATTTATTGAAAGATTATCCTTGAATTCTGTGGCTTTGTCAAACATGAGCAACTTGTCTATGGATCTGTTTCTGAATGTTCCATTTTGCCCCGTCCATTGTATGGACTGATCTCTCACAAATAGTGCCCTGTCATGATTTTATGCCAAGTAATTTCACACCAGGTCTTCAAGGTGAGCAATGTTAGAATTCCCCAACACTTGCCTTCAAGGTTTCACTGGCTATGTAACACTATCTTTTAAAATTAGGTTTCCCTTAATATACTTGTTTACTTCTAATTTATGAGCAGAGAGAGATAGAAAGCAAGATAGAAGGAATACATTCCCTTGTGGCAGGAAAATGTATGGTAACAAGTGGGTCCATGGTGACAGGAGTGTTCAAAGCCAGTTTCTCACATCTTATTGGGCCAGGAATGGGAAACTACATAGCATATGGGGCTGAGTTATAGACCTCAAAGCCTAACCCTAGACAACCTTCCTTTAGCAAGGCTCCACATTGAAGAGACTCTACAACTTCCTAAAACAGCATTAACAGCTGGTGACTGAGTGCTCAAATATGACTTGATGGGAGACATTTAACATTCAATGTATAACATCATCCAACAGCACTTAGGTAGTATAGTAATATTGCATTACGTTCAGACATTTCTAATTATAAATGAAGAACTGATGCATGCTTAGGTTTCTCTAGAAAAGAAATTCACAGCAAATGTTCAATCAAAGAAAATTAGCCTTATTGCATATATTCATCTTCATCATGGCTCATAGTAGAAAAATCCCTATAATTCAATGCTTTGGTTTCAGCACCTTTGTAGGTGCTGCTACAGTAAAGTAAGTAATCACCACTAAATCATTGAAGCCCATTAAAACTTTACAAAAAAAATGTTTTCCCTAATGCAATTAGCAACCTCTGACTAGGAAATTATCAAAGTGAAAACTTAAATTTCCCACTTGTATTATATATTTTAATCACCTTCTGATTATTCACATTTGTAGCATTGAATATTTTCACAGTTACATCATTCTAGGACATAAGGTGAACTAAAAGTTGGACCTGGTGGCACAAGCCTGTAATCTCAGTACTTGGGAGGTGGAAGCAGGAAGATCAAGAATATAAGGGTATTCAGCTGCATAAAGTTTGAAGTCAGCCTGGACTACATAAAGTCCTTTCTTAATCCCAACCCCATCAACAGAGAGAGAGAAAGAAAGAGAGAGAGAGAGAGAGAGAGAGAGAGAGAGAGAGAAACACTAGAACAGCCTACTTACTCCTCTGCAAGAGAGGATATAGCCTTAAAAAAAAAAGTCTTGAGACTTACATTTTTACTTTTCCTTATTTATACTTAACCCACAGCTTTTATATAATTATTTTAAGCCCATAGTCATTTCAGACAGATGGCTCTATAAAAAGATTTCTTTTCCTTAATTGGAAATCAGGTAAGGAATAAAGACAATTATAAATTAAATGATGTAACTTACATATAGAATTTCTGCACTATATTTTTCTCTAGAGTACTTACAATTCATATATTTCTTATTTTATAAGTGAATAATTAATCTCATATTATCACACTCACCAAAGCATATTATAAATAGGAGTGTCTAAAACAAACCCCAGCAAGTTGAGCAGCAGAAGCTCCATGTTGCCAATTCAGTTATGACTGATTGAGAAGAAGTCTTCCCAAACACATACTTTCAAAACTTCACAAATGATCAGTGCTAATTTCAACCCAATTATCTTTCTGTATTTCTGAACAAATACAAGTTCAAGATCAGTGCTTTTAGTAAAAATAAAAATAAAAAACATTTCCTACTAAAGTCCCTTAACAAATTTTGGATTTTTTTCCTCACCATTTCCAAACCCCTGCATTTTATATGCAGCAGACTCCAGAAGTGTGTGTGTGTGTGTGTGTGTGTGTGTGTGTGTGGTTTATTTTGGTTTGAGTTTTTGTACTGGCTCATGATTCTCTCCCCTGGCTACATGAACTGTGAGCCTAGTATCTATATCTGCCAGGATGCCTTACCTCTGGTTCAACTTATGCTTTTTGGATGGAAAATACTCATGCAAAGCCTGGATACAGAAAACTAAAACCAAATCTTCATCTCTGGTGGTAAATTGCCAAACGTAAACATGTTCTCCTCATAGTTCTCCTGCTTTCCTGCCTTGGGCCGTGAATGGAGCTCAGAATTGTCAGTGATTTCCTTAAAGGCATCAACTCCAGGTAGCAGCTGCTGTCTGCCTTTGCTCTCGATAGGATGAATCTGAAATTTCGAGTGGATTCTCCTAACATCTGTTCCTCTAGATGCTTGGGTGGGAGCAGAGACCAGGGAATTGCTCAGTCTTGCAAAAATCAGCAAGCTCTGGTATCAGTAAGACACTCTGGCTCAGACAGGAATGGGTAGAAGAGAGCCTGGCAAATGGCTTAGCAGGGAAAGGCACTGCTTGCAGTCTGTTGGCCTGGGTTCTGTTCCTCAGCACCCTGTAAAGCCAGATGCACAAAGTGGCACATCTGGCGTTTGTTTCCAGTGCCATGATGCTCTGATGTGTCTATTCTCATTCTCTCTATAGCTCTTCTTGCAAATAAGAAAAATAAAAATGTTTAAAAGAATGGGAAGACGAGTGACATCTGACATTCTGACCACCAGAGGCAACCCCCATCCCCCCATCCCCTCACACTTGAGTGTGCAGAGTGCTGCAAGAACACATACACACACCACACGCGCCCACGCACCACGTTCCATGCACACACAAGCCAAGCAGAAAAGTTTAAAATCCTCAAGTACAGAGCAAATGGCATCTGGGTCAGCATAAGGCCAACAAGCTAGAGGAGAAACTCTCCTTGGTCATCAGTGATGGAAGCAAGCCAAGGCCATTCTGCTATTTTAAGTACATGAGGATTTAAAACAGAATTCGGGGCTGGAGAGATGGCTCAACAGTTAAGGGCGCTTGCTTGCAAAACCTGACACAGCCTGGGTTCGATTCCCCAGTACCCACATAAAGCCAGATGCACAAAGTGGCACATGCATCTGGAGTTTACTTACAGTGGCAATAGGTCCTGTTGTGCCCATTCTCTCCCTTTCTCCCCCTCCCTCTCCCTCTCTCCTTGCAAATAATAAATATTTTAAAATATACTTAAGCCAGGTATGGTGGCGTATGCCTTTAATCCCAGCATTCAGGAGGCAGAGTTAGGAGGATCTCCATGAGTTCGAGGCCTCCCTAAGGCTACATAGTGAATTCCAGGTCAGCCTGGGCTACAGTGAGACCCTACCTTGAAAAACCTACTTAAAAGAGAACTAGGCATATAGCTAGCATTTGGGAACCTGGAGCAGGTTTAGGGAACTCTCGGACTTCTCCCCCAGAAAACGCTGAAGGCAGCACTGCCACCCCCAGGCCAAGAGTGACAAGAAAGCCTCACGTGCTGTCATTTCTTGCAGCTGGAGGTTGTTAAAAGGTTGACGAATCAAGGTCCTGAAAGACCCGCCCTTGCCACTTACTGCAAGGGGAGAATCATTGGATTCTTGCTTCCAGTGCACTTCTAAATCTTGCTTGAGGCAAAGTAAAAATCAATGCAGTTCTACAAAGGCATTCTGAAAAAAATTCAACTTCTGGGTACCAGTGTCTGTGAAAGTGGGGGTGTGTGTGGGGGGGGACATGGGCAGGAAAGGAAACAGCCGAGTGCATCAGTGATGTCACACCTTAAACAGAAATGGCACATGTGTCACGGCCAGCTTCTAAGGTGCTGACTGCCACCTGATGGCACGGACCGCCTTCAGAAAGCAGGGCAGACTCTCATACCCACCAGCCTGTTCCAAAGGAATAAATGTGGCCACTAAAAGTAGCTACCTCAATGGCCCCATGACCCCAGGTGGGAGTACTGATCTTTAGGTAATAATCACACGAGTTCGCAAAAGAGTATTTATACAGACGCTCTTCACATGATGATAGCAAAGCTATGCACCTTGAATCTAAGATTTCATTTAAGTAGCTGAACATGGTACAAAGCTCATGTGGCCACTAAACATAGCGGGGCGGGCTTCTACTTATTGATGCATGAGATCTCCATGTGTTCCATTTTAAGATACAGTCCCAAAAGTTCTCTGCAGATGTCTGAATGTGATGTCCCCGGCCTGCTTCTCCAATGCTATCTCATGTATCTCTTCCTCAGACCAACACATGTCAGCCACACTGATGTTCCAGTTCCTCTCTCCCTTCCCCAGACCCTTCTTCACAGCCCTCCTCTACTGGAAACACCCTCGATTATTCGTAACCTGGATGAACAGGACACAGCTGAGAACAGGCATAAAGACACTGGGTTTTTTTAAATATTTTTATTTATTTATTTGAATTAGAAGGAGAGAGAGAGAGAGAGAATGGGCATGTCAGGGCCTCCAGCCACTGCAAACGAACTCCAGACATGTGCACCACCTTGTGCATCTGGCTAACGTGGGTCCTGGGGAATCAAACCTGGGTCCTTTGGCCTTGCAAGAAAACACCTTAAATGCTAAGCCATCCCTCCAGCCCAAGACAATGGGTTTTAATAAAGAATATGGGACATGAGCACGGCTGCCTAGTGGGTACGTCCTAACCTGTGTGAAGCCTTGTAGTGTGTCCCTAGTACCACAAAGAGGGAAGGAAGGTATTCTTGTTTGTATACCAGGGTCTGCAGTTCTCCTTGCAATTCTATGGCTCAGTAAATTACTTTGTGACTTTGACAGCTAATTTGAAGGCCTAGAGGAAATCATCCATGTAACTTGGGACAAACTTTAGTGTCTGGTAGAAGCACATGCTTTTCTGGCAAAATATTTTTTAAAAAAATAACTGAGCATGAGGGAGAAGAATCAACCGACTCTCATGAATATTTCTTGAGATAGATTGTTTTAGAAACAAGTTTTAAGATCAAGGGGTGTGTGTGTGTGCGCGCGCACGCACGCGTGCACACATGCACACAATTTTCCATGCCCTATGCACATGCATGCAAAGAGAACTCTTCAAACTGGAAGCCATGCCAGTTTCTGGTCAGACTGTCTAATGAGCGAGCCCCAGTGACCCTCTTGTGCCCACCTCGTCACCTTGGTTCTGGGATTATAGGCATGTGCAGTCATGCCTGGCTTAAATTAAAAAAAAAAAAAAAATGGATCCTGGGGATTGAACTCAGGTCCTTATGCTTGCAAAGTAAGCACTCTTTCCCACTGAATCATCTCTCAGAGAACCCTATTCTTTTTTTAAAAAAAAAATAATAAATTATTTTATCCACAGAACAGTGTTTATAACATACGTGGGCACCTCAGTTTTCTTTGAATACGTGTTTGCATCCAGGTTAAAATATGCAATGTTATCTTTTCTTCCAACACTGAGGAGATTAAGAAAAAAGTTAGTATAGGATTATGATGACTTTCTTAACTTTAGCAATAAATTTTTCTTGATTTTTTTTTTTTAATTGGACTACGGGGAGGCATATATAAATAGGTATGATATAATACTGCAAATTATAATGAAAAGACAAAGCCCCAAGTTTTTAATCAGTTTTATCATTGGACAGGACTTTAGGCCTAGGACACTCACATGTACTTTACTATACCATGAAACCCCGACCAAAGGGTTTTCTTTTATCTCATTGTTGACACAGGGTCACATATATAGGTCAAGCTGGTCTTGAACTCAATATGTGGCCCAGGCTTCTCTCAAATTCACAATCCTCCTGCCTCAGCCTTCAAGTGCTGGGATTCCTTGTGAGAAACACCTTGTCTGGCTAGAGCTTCATCCTGATCACACTGCAATGCAGAATGTAGGCCCCCTTCCCCACTGTGAATCCTTGAACTGGGAGCAGTAGTTTGTTTTTCTCAGACTCATGCTGAGAAATAGCTGCTCCGGGGTCTTCACACAGTGGGTTTTGTATGGGGGGGGGGCTGCTGCAGAAATGCTTTCGAGGTATCCCCACCTTATTTTAGTTTTCCGCACCGTGGCGCATCGCGGGCCCATGGCTTGCATGCTCACGCGCACACCCTCAATCTTGGAGAAAGGGGGTCTGGGCAGGGCATACTTGCTCTCACCAGCTTTGACGCTGGGCAGTCACTTCTGCAGCTCAGGCTTCTCTCAGGATCTTGGGAACGTAGTTCAGACTGTTGACTTCATTTCTGCAAAGTTACTTCAGCGTGGGAAAGTGGGCCAGGTTATTGCTAGCTGACTGCTTCTCCCAGAGGCGCGTTGGGCTAGGGGTGCATGAGGTCCTATGCGCTGGTCGGCGTGAGGATCTATGGAGAGACAAGCCTGTGGTATTGAGCGGCACTGTCAGGTTAGCTGTAAGAGTCTAATCCGTGATGTAGCCCTTGGGCTCAGCAGAGGAACAGGAGGTGTCCCCAGGTGACATGAAGGAGCCCACTTCTTCTACCCACTTGAAGAGCCTCCTAAGGAGCAGCCCCACCCCAGCCCTGCACGGCAGGGAAGGCCCTGTCTTGCCTGTGCAGTTCATGAAGCTCAGTGGTGGGCACAGGAACACGAGCTCTGCAGAGTCCCTGCCCGCACCCATGGTATCCTCCATCAGATGATTTTACATTTGTTTTTGTTTTGTTTTTTGGGGTGGGGGCTCACAGTAGCCCAGGCTAACCTGGAATTTACTATGTAGTCTCAGGGTGGCCTAGCACTCACAGCAATCCTCCTGCCTCTGCCTCCCAAGTGCTGGGATTAAAGGCCTGCACCTCCCTACCCAGATCTCCTCCATCTTTAACTTCTGCACATGTACAACTCTGGATCAAGAACATTACACACGAATTTGAGATCCCATAATTATATGAGGATAATTCTTTAAAAAACCCTCTTTCCCTCCCTCTCTGCCTCTTACCAGTCACGTGTGCTCTGTGCTCAGACAACTCCCAGGATGAAAAAGAGAGCCTAAACTTCTGCCTCGAGCCCCAAACAGTTGTGAGGGGAGGTTTCATAGTGACTGACGTCTGGGTCCCTGAACACATCTGGGTCCCTTCACTCAAAGTCCAAAGCCTCCTCGCAGAGTGTTCTGCTTGCCCCTGCTTTCAGCTCCCGTTCCTCCTGGCAGGTCTGGTGCGGAGCCTGGCACTCTGCGCTCTCGGTTCCCTGCATAGCTCAGCTGCGCGTGAGGGCGTCTGCGCCATGTGTTAAGTCAATGCTCTATTTTGGCCAAGACCTTCAGCGTCTGCATAGGATCTTTGGGCCAGGTGGGTGAGGAGACAGACAAAAGACGAAGACCCTGTCAGCACTGGTCCTGAGACAATTCCTGCTGCAACTTTACAGTTCAAAAGAGAACAGTAGAGTTTTCACTCTGTTAGTAGGTTACCTGTGTTATCCCGGGAAGGGAAAAGTCTCCGATGAGCATAACTTGGCATTTCCAGCACTTGGAATATATTCTTACCTGTGTACATATATATATATGAGCATTTGCCATGCTGCCTCCATTGTGAGCTGGAGGTTTTCAGTGTAAACAGCCCTTTATTCCATTTCGTGCTGGGCTGGAAGTCAATAAATCCATCCAGCATTCTGTTTACATCGTTCTGCAATAAAAACAGAAGATTAAATATAAAAAGCCAAAGGATAAAAGTCGGTGTGCATCTGTGTATGGAAAGAGCCCAAGTGGAAGAACACTGTTAGACAATTCTGAGAGCCCTGCACTGTGTTGGAGGTAGGGAGCCGGGGTTCCGGTTGATCACTGTTTTGGTGTTTGGGATCAGGCCAAACCCACGGCTTTATGCGTGTAGCTGAGCACCCTGCACCTGCGCCTGGCCCCGGTGTTGCTGCGGCTGTCCAGTGAGTGAGTCTGAGTCCTGTTCCCTTTGCCTTCCCTACCACGGAGCTTCTCTCACAGTACTGCGGAGCGCTCTCAGTGCTGGCTGCCTGTGTGTGGCCTTAGAGGTGACTCCTCAGAAAGGAACCTTTGGTATGAAAAATGTATCAGTTACTTTCTTTTTTTTAATTAATTAATTTATTTATTTGAGAGCGACAGAAAGAGGCAGATAGAGAGAGAGAATGGGCGCGCCAGTGCTTCTAGCCACTGCAAAGGAACTCCAGATGTGTGCACCCTTGTGCATCTGGCTAGCTTGGGTCCTGGGGAATCAAGCCTTGAACCAGGGTCCTTTGGCTTCACAGGCAAGCCCTTAACCGCTAAGCCATCTCTCCAGCCCCCAAAATCTATCAGTTACTCTCTTGTTGCTAAGACAAAATACCAGACAAAAGCCAGTTTTGGTAGCGGGCCTTCTAGATCGAGGCAATCATGTCGATGGCCATGGGGGCGGTCTGCCACATCTGTTGCAGGTCCATGCTGGGCTGTTAGAGTGACATGGCTTCTCTGAGGGAAAATGTCAGCTTGCTCTGCATGCTGTCCTGCCTGGCACTGGTGACCTTGGTGGCTGCAGTATACAGGGTAGCCTTAAGATACATGAGGGCAGCGGACCAACTCCTCTGTGTGTCACAGAAGTGATAAAGCTATTGCTAAGTGCTCGACTTCTGGCTAAAACACAAACATCTGAAGTAAAAGGGATACAAACAAAAAAGGAGGAAGGTGATGCATCCTCACTTGCAGATGGCGTGATTCTCTACATAAGAGACTACTCCACCAGAAGACGAGAGCTGATAAGCACGGTACAAAATCGACATATAAATACCAGTAGTTTTCATATACTAATGTCATACCTATGGGGAAAGAAATCAAGCAAACAATCACATTCACAATAGCCTCAAAAAAAAAAAAAAAAAATCTTGGAGTAAACCTAACCAAGGAAGTGAAGACTTCCATAATAAAAACTTGACATCATTGAAGAATTTAAGGATGAGAATAGAGAGTGGAAAAATGGAAAGACCTCCCGTGCTCATGGATGGGAAGAATTAGTGTTGTGAAAACGGCCATCTGAGGTAGTTTGGATAGGTGGCCTCCACTATATTCAGTGTTAATAGTTTGTAGTTTGTATTTGCAGCCCCCTGTCTGGAGGCTGTACCTCTGGGTAGATGTTAGGGTCTGGCCCTAAGGTGGTGGTGGATTTGAAATTCCAGTCTAAAGATATGTAAAGTGCTTAGTCCCGCCTGGAGTTCCTGATGTGTACTGTGTAGTGTGGCTTTGGGTCTTGTGGCTTCTCTCACCGCTTGGACATATAAAAGCAGGGCCAGCTTCTCCTGCCATTATGGAACTGCCCCTGGATCTATAAGGTTCAATAAATCCCTTCCTTCTATTACTGTGCCTGGTTTGGAAGTTCATCTCAGCAAGCCTGAACTGTCTGTTTCACCATCCTACCAAAAGCAATCTACAAATTCAGTGCAGTTGCAATCAAAATCTCAGCACCATTCTCCATAGAAATAGGAAAAACGGCCCTAAAAACCACAAAGAAGCATAAAACACCCAGGTAGCCAAAGCAATCTTGTACCAAAAGGATACTACTATGAAACTCAAAATCCACAGAAAACTCAATATTGAATCAGACTGCCAATAGGCTCAGGGAACGTTGTTGAAGAAGGAAACAGAAAGATTGTAAGAGGGGCTGGGGAGATGGCTTAGTGGTTAAGGTACTTGCCTGTAAGGCCAAAGGATCCAGGTTTGAATCCCCAGCACCCACGTAAAGCCACATGTCTGAGGTGGCGTGTGTGTCTGGAGCTCTTTGCGGTAGCTAGAGGCCCTGGCACGTCCATTATCTCTACCTGCCTCTTTCTCTCAAATAAATAAACAAAAAAATGCTTAAAAAAAAAAAAGAAAGATTGTAAGAGCCACAGAGTGGGTAAGAATATCCTGAGGCACAGTACCCCACATAGGAGACCTTCATGGCCCCACAGTGAATGCCAGCAACCCCATGGAGGAGGACCCTCAGGGACAAGCGGGTGGGGGGTTGCTACTGTTGAGGTATCACCACAGCTGATCTCACAGTACACTGGAGGCTGGAGGCGTCACCACACCCGATCACACATTATACATGATCTCATCATAGAGCATTGCAATAAGACTTTCTGAATAGGATGTCACTCAACTAATAAGGTCAACAACTGACAAGTGGAACCACATGAAATTGAAAGCTTTTGTATTGCACAGGAATTGGACAACCAAGAGAAGAAGCATCCTACAGAATTGGAGAAAAATATTTATATATTCTATGTATTAATCCTGTCATATGTAGAGGCAAAGAACTAAAAAAAAAAAAAATTAGGAAAAATAGCCCAATCAAAAATTGGCTATAGGGCTGGGAAGATGACTGAGTGGTTAAAGTGCTTGCAAAATCTGCTGGCTTTTCTCAGGGACCCACATAAAACCAGCACTGACAAGAGGTCCTGGTATGTTCATACGCTTGCTTGTCTCTTGCTCTCAAAATAAGGAATTTTTAAAAATCAGTTTTAGGGAAGAAGGGTTTATTTCAGCTCACAGTTCCAAGTTCCAAGTTCCAGGTTCCAGGTTCCATCCAGTCCATCATGGATGAGAAGACATGGTGGCCGCAGCATAGGCAGCTGGTCACATTCATCCACAGTGAGGAAGCAGAGTGATGAGTATGGCTATTCAGCCAGCACTCTCCTTTATCTAGTCCAGGAATCCAGCCCATGGGATGATGCCACCCACAGGTAGGGTAGATCTTCCCACTTAATCTAGAAAATCCTCTACAAATGTGACCAGAGATTTGTTTCCATGGTGATTCTAAATCATATCAAGTTGACAACCAGAGATTCACCATCACAGGCAGCATTGAAGGCAGCTAAGTGTGACCATGGTTGGGTGAATTAGAGCATTAATGGCATAGCATTATTGCAAAGAATAGATGATGTGCATATGTGGAGTTATGTGAAATGTACAGTTTTCACATTCAAGTTGCATTTTTCCTATACCCATTGCTAGAGCAGATGTGAGGCAGATTAGACAATGCATGTTCCTCTTGAGAACAATAGCCTGGAATCTGAAAAGTAAGCTAGAGTAGGTCATGCAGGAGTGGGAGAAAGCACAGTGGGGTGTCCCAGGGGTATCTTAGTCCATTAAAAATACTCTCTCCCCCTCAAGCACTCTCTCTCTCTCTCTCTCCCTCCCTCCCCCTCTCTCTCTCCCTCCACCTCTCTCTCCCTCCACCTCTCTCTCCTTCCACCTCTCTCTCCCTCCACCTCTCTCTCCCTCCACCTCTCTCTCCTTCCACCTCCCCCTCTCCCATCCCCCCTCTTTTTCTCTGACAAATAAATAAATGAAATAAAACTTTAAAAAAAGACTGAAAACCAGGCAAGGTGGCACTGTCCTATAATCCCAGCATTCTGAAGAATGAGGCAGGAGAATTGTTGTGAAGTGAGGGCAGCCTGGAATATGTTGTAAGTACCAGATCAACGAGGGATACACAGTAAGACGCTGTCTCAAGAAACCATAAAGCAATTGCATCAATAGCTACCTAACTTAGTATTTCATCCAACTTAGCAATAACTCCTGATAAAAGTATGTGTAATAGTGAATTAATTTTGGATTTAATGAAAATGCCCTTAATATTTTTCCATGCAGTATGTTTACAAATTATAAATTCAACCTACAAAAAAGTCAAGGCAACATCCCGTTATGCTGAATAATACTAACATGCCAATAGCATTAATAGTTACTGTGTAAGACTTCATTATTATACTACATAATGGAAGTTTCTATTGAATATATTCATATGGAAGTATTTACACACAGAGAAACCTCTAAAAAGGAAATTGTACTTGCAACATAAGATTACCCTAGAGAACATACTGCTTAGCGAAGCCAAGTCTTAGAAGAGGAAACATGTCGTACAAGACCTCAGGACTGAGGAGGAATGAGTCTAGAGCTCCTGTGTGTGGAATGACGAGTGTAGCTAAGACACTGGACTGTACATAAGATCTGTCCAGTTTCTCAGAGTTCAAGTGCAAGAGAGGGATCCATGTGACATGATGAATGGCTAGTGAGCTTCTCGTTTTATGTCTGCCAAGCCCACCGCGTGCCTTAGCGTGTGTATGTCAGGTACACAAAACACGCCACGTGCCTTAGCGTGGGTGTGTCAGGTACACAAAACACGCCACGTGCCTTAGCGTGGGTGTGTCAGGTACCAAAACACACCACGTACCTTAGCGTGGGTGTGTCAGGTACACAAAACACGCCGCGTGCCTTGGCGTGGGTGTGTCAGGTACTAAAACACGCTGCGTGCCTTGGCGTGGGTGTGTCAGGTACACAAAACACGCCGCGTGCCTTAGCGTGGGTGTGTCAGGTACCAAAACACGCCACGTACCTTAGCGTGGGTGTGTCAGGTACACAAAACACGCCGCGTGCCTTGGCGTGGGTGTGTCAGGTACTAAAACACGCCGCGTGCCTTGGCGTGGGTGTGTCAGGTACACAAAACACGCCGCGTGCCTTGGCGTGGGTGTGTCAGGTACACAAAACACGCCGCGTGCCTTGGCGTGGGTGTGTCAGGTACCAAAACACGCCGCGTGCCTTGGCGTGGGTGTGTCAGGTACACAAAACACGCCGCGTGCCTTGGCGTGGGTGTGTCAGGTACTAAAACACGCCGCGTGCCTTGGCGTGGGTGTGTCAGGTACACAAAACACGCCGCGTGCCTTGGCGTGGGTGTGTCAGGTACACAAAACACGCCGCGTGCCTTGGCGTGGGTGTGTCAGGTACACAAAACACGCCGCGTGCCTTGGCGTGGGTGTGTCAGGTACACAAAACACGCCGCGTGCCTTGGCGTGGGTGTGTCAGGTACACAAAACACGCCGCGTGCCTTGGCGTGGGTGTGTCAGGTACACAAAACACGCTGCGTGCCTTGGCGTGGGTGTGTCAGGTCTACTTCAGCAGAACTGTGGGAAATTACCATGTGGTCATTTTCATATTCATTTTGAGGTCATGATTTCTTTGGGGGGGTATTTTTTTGGAGGGGTTTGGAGGTTTTTTTTGTTTTAGCTTTGGTTTTTCCATGATAGGGTCTTGCTTTAGCCCACGCTGACCTGAAATTCACTACGTGGTCTCAGGGTGACCACCAACTCATGGCGATCCTCCTACCTCTGCCTATTGAATGCTGGGACTAAAGCTGTGAGCCACCACACCCAGCTTTAACTTCTTTTTAATAATTTTTATTGGGAACTTTAATAAATGAACATACTGTAAATTTGTCATATTCTCATCAGGTTATCCTCTTTTGTCCCACTCTACTAGGACACCTCTTCAGTGGGTTTTTTTAAACTTATAACAAGTTTATCAATGGCTATGTGGGACCTGGGCTACTCCACAGATGTATCAGCAGAAACATCTAAACCCATTGCCACTACCTGTGCCTGTGGCCTCTTAAGAATAGGAGCTGAATGCAAAGCAGCAACTTGTGTGTGTGTGTGTGTGTGTGCACATGTCTGTGTGTATGTATGTGTGTGTGTGTGCACACATGTGTGTAGACACCAGCAGGTGACCTCAGGTATCAACCTTTTCTTGAGACAGGTTTTGTCATTAGACAGAAACTCATCAATCAGTCTATCTGGCTGGCAGTGAACTCTGGGGACCCTTCTGCCTCTGCCTCCCCAACTGTGAGATTGCAAGCACAGGCCCTCATACTGGGCCTTTTAAAAAGTTCTGAAGCTCAAACTCAGGTCTTCATGCTCACGAGTAAGGCCGTCTCCCCAGCCAGACTCTTAATCGTCTTCTCTATTACCCTGGCATTTTGCTTTTGGTTCATGTATGGCCTTTGAGTCACTGCTTGCCAGAGGCAGTGACGCTGGGAACTTCATTTACAACGACAACACTTGCTGATCACAGTGAACTATTGGTGGTCAATGGAGAGCTAATCTTTTGGGTGAGAGATGATATAGATAGGCTTGGTAATCTTTGTCTGCTTAGAAAGCAATTTGGAATGTTGTGTCCACCAGAAAAGAGAGCATCCCTGTGCCGTCTGGACCGGTGAGTTTGTGTTTCTGTGTTTGCCCTTGACATTGTAGAACTGAAATTCACCTTCATGCTCTCTCCACCAACATATAGGTCTGTAATTCAGAAATTCCCTTACCTCTGATTAAGTTGGTAATGTTCTGTGTCTGGATAGGGCTAATAAATTAGATTACACTGCTGCTCAAAGCAGATGAGCGCTTTTCTAATTGGCTTATAGAGATAATGAAGCACTTGTATGAGCAGAATGTCCTCCCAAGTATTCCAGGAAAGGAAAAGATGAAATATAATACTTTAAATGTACCCAGTGAAGAAAAATGTCCTGCAGAGCCAACTCAAACATAGTGCAAAGGCAGCCCACAGCCTGGGGGATGAGCCCTGCAAACAGTATGTCCAGGAAGAGATGTGTACTCCTTACAATTCTGTAATAAAATGTCTATCCCATTACAAATGGAAAAGGACTTAGGCATCTCTCCAAGTTTGAACAAAAGGTGTTCACACTCATGACTCATCCGGGCAGTGTAAACCAGTCATAGTAAGACAGCACTCAATACCCACCAGCTACAGTGGGCATCCAGGTTAGCAAGGAGGGGGACTGGGACTCACAGCATGGTGAGACTGCAAGGGGATATAGCCACGCTGGACGATGGGTTATCACTGTCTCAGTCTTTATCACAGTTACCTATGACTCAGCCATTCTCCTAGGTCTTACCAAAAGAAAACAAGGAGTGTTTCTGCACAACCTCACATGTGTGTTCATAGCAGCCTTGTTCATGATAACCGCAATTGAGAAACAACCTTGACGTTCATCCACTGATGTTAATGTACATGCAATAGAATGCTATTCAGGAAGGAAAAGAAGGAAGTCCTAACACAGGCTACTTCACAGATAAGCCTTAAAAGCAATCCATAGAGGGAGAAAAGAGATGGGAGATTATCCAGGACTGATGAGAGAGCCCACTGGTATGGGTGATAGAAAGGTTCCGCTGTGGTCATTTTTTTTATACCACTCTATGGATATACTGAAAATCTGTTGTGCACTTAAAGTAATGGATCTTATACTGTTATAAGCTATTTCAAAGCTAATTTTAAAATGCAAATTCAGGGGTTGAGAGATGGCTCAGCAATTACAGCACTTGTCCATAAAGCCTAAGGCCCCAGGTTTGGTTCCCCAGTACCCTCATAAATACAGATGCACAAAGAGCTGCATGCATCTGGAGTTTATTTGCAGTGGCTGGAGTCCCTGGGGTCCCCTATTTTTTGTCTGTCTCATCTCTCTCTCTTTCCCTCTCTCTATTTTTCTCTCTCTTTTTCTCTCTCTTTCTCTTTCTTTCTCTATCTTTCGCTCTCAAATAAATTATATTTTTTCAAAAGGTAATATAAAAATATTTTAAACAGGTTTACATTTAGGTAAATATTTCTTGTTGAATCTCTAATTTTAATAAATTATTGCTTTATTGGAAGTTCAGTGTAAGAAACTTGCACATCTTTATTCAACTTGGGTATGTTCTTCTTCAACCAATGCAGGTTAATTGCTCAAAGGAATTAATATTCCTATGTGCTTATGAAAAATCTAAGTCTGTTTGACTGGTTGGTTTTTTGAGACATGGCCTCATGTAGCCCAGACTAACCTTGAGGTCACTTCGCAGCTGGAGTTTGACCTTGAACTCATGATCTTCCTGCCTCTGCCTTCCAAGTGCTGGGATTACAGGGGTACATGTTACCACACACAGCTTAAGTCTGTGTTTAAATCAAACCATCCTGAGGATGGGGTGGCATTTCGACAGAATGCTTTGCAGTTTGTCTTTCATAAAACTTTGGGTATACTAAACAGGGTAAAGTTATGGATGCTCACCCTTAGAATAGCATATCAATTTTCATTCGTCATCTTGGGGGGACATGCATGCTAGCAGGTTTTTTCTAGTTTGAAAACTTCAGGGAAAAACTGTGGTGGCGCATGCCTTTAATCCCAGCACTGAGGAGGCAGAGGTTGGAGGATCACTGTGAGTTTGAGACCACCCTGAGACTCCATAGTGAATTCCAGGTCAGCCTGAGCCAGAGTGAGACCCTACCTTGAAAAAACAAAGCAAAACAAAGCAAAAAAAAAAAAAAAGAGGGTTGGAGAGACAGCTTAGCGGTTAAGGTGCTTTAGCATAACATTAAGCTTGTGTTTTTGCTTCTTGTCGTGAAGAGGGAGTTTTCACGTGTGTGTGCACGTGTGTGTGTGTGTACATGTACATGAGTGCTGATGTGCAGACCCTGTGTTGATGCATGTGAAAGGCAGAGGAGGATGTCAGTTGTATCAGCCTGTTTGCTTGAGACAGCAACTTTCATTTAACCCAGAACTGCTGGGTTTTTTTGCACTGTTTTTCAAGAGATTCTTCAGTGTCTGCCACCAAAGAGCTAGGGCTTCAGACACGGGGTGGCCATGCTCTGCTACTCACGTGGACACTGGGGAAGGGAGCCCAGGCCCGCTCAGGCTCCCATGGTTGCAGAGCAAGCATTCTTAACCAGTGAGCCATCTCAACCCCTGCTTCTTGCTTTTGAGACCCAGGGATAAACTCTAGTGTATGTAAAATCATTTTTGTCACCTGAAGTTACATGAGGATCATATGTGACTGTGTACAGCTCTGTTATGTGCATGAACTAGCTGATATGAGCCAAGGTGCCGGGGTGCGATTCCCAGTGACCCAAAGCACAGAGACACAGCTCCACTTTATATATCCTTAGCCAAATAAATGAAAATTAAAACTACTTTTAGATTCCATCTTACTCCAGTGAGAATAGCTATCATCAAGAAAACAAATTATAGGGGCTGGAGGGATGGCTTTGAGGCATTTGCCAGCCAAAGCCAAAAGGATCCTGGTTCAATTCTCCAGGACCCATGTAAGCCACATGCATAAGGGGGTGCATGCATCTGGAGTTCATTTGCAGTGTCTAGAAGCCCTGATGCACCCATCCTCGCCCTTTCTCTCTCTCTCTCCCTTTTTCTCTCTCTCTCCCTTTTTCTCTCTCCCTCCCTTTCTCTCATTCCCTTTCTCCCTTTTTCTCTCTCTCCCTTTATCTTCCTCCCAAAAGTCGCCATGGTGCTAAGAAGTGACAGCGAAGTGTTCAGCACTGAGACATCTCTACCACACTCTCCAAGGCTCAGGGTCCATTGTGGTGAGGTGGCAGAAAGAATGTAAGGGTCAAAAGAAGGGTAGGACTGCATACAATACAATCTTCTAGACACAAAATGGCCTTGGTATTCATGACCTTGAAGTGCCTGACAACACCTACACAAGACCTTCATAATGGAAAGAAAAGATGATGTTGGGAACAAAAGAGAGACTAATTGGGAGGGGGAGGGGATTCAATGGAGAATGGATTTGAGAGGGAGAGAATGGGATTGAGATAGGAATTATCGTGGCTTATTATCTATACTTACAGAAGCTGTCAGTAAAAAAAAGAAAAAGAAAAAAAAAGAAAAAGAATAAAAACGTGTTTTTTTTAAGATTTATTGCTAGGGAGATGGCTCAGCACTTAAGGTACTTGCCAGCAATACCTAACAACCCAGGTTCAATTGCCAGATGCACAAAGTGGGGCATGCATCTGGGGTCTGTTTGCAGTGGCTAGAGGCCCTGGCACTCCATTCTCTCTCTCCATTCTAAATAAAAATATTTTTTTAAAAATATTTATTGCCTCACACCTTTGATCCCAGCACTTGAGAGACAGAGTGGCCTTGAACTTATGGTGACCCTCCTACCACTAAGACAAATTCCAGGTCAGCCTAGGCTACAATGAGACCCTACCTCAAAAACTAAAAAATAAAGCAATGTGAGAAATATTTTATTGTATTTTGACATTTAAAACTAGCAGAAGAGAGCCGAGTGGTGGTGCACACGCCTTTAATCCCAGCACTAAGGAGGCAGAGGTAGGAGGATCACCGTGACTTCAAGGCCACCCTGAGAACACAGAGTGAATTCCAGGTCAGCCTGGATTAGAGTGAGACCCTACCTCAACCCCCCCACCAAAAAAAAAAAAAAAAACCTAGCATAAGAGCAGAAAGAATTCGGTTAAGGTGTTTGCCTACAAAGCCAAAGGACCCAGGCTCAATTCCCCAGGACCCATGTAAGCCAGATGCACAAGGTGGCACACATGTCTGGAGTTTGTTTGCAGTGGTTAGAGGCCCTGGAGTGCTCATCCTCTCTCTCTTTTCTCTCTCTTTGCTTGCAAATAAACTTTAAAATTTTTTTTAAAAAAGAAAGTATTTCAGTAAACTTGGAGTGGTGAGGCCTTTCTGAGAGGGCAGGAAAGCCTGCCACCTGTGTGGTGACAGAGCTGACTTTTACCTTCATTCATGCTATGTGAGCTTCCTGCCCATGACTTTGGCAGCTGGAGGACATGTCTGTCCTTATACTAATACTTACCATTTAACTGTCAGTGCTTGTTTTTTCTTCATTATTTAAAATGTTTTCATCAAATCTGTCAGTTTCTGTTTGTCTACTGGCTTTAAATAAGGAATTTCCATTCAATGTAGAAAAATGCAAGAGAACTGCAATATTCTAAGAAAGTCTACAACTCTGTACCTCTAGAAGGGCACGTCTGACTGCTTGATGGAGTTAGGTGTGGAGAAAAACATACCCTGACATATGCTTTTGTACCTTTTGGGTTTTGTGCCCTGTGAATGTCTGGTCTGTTTAAAAAGCCAAATTACTAAAATTCAATTCCTCCCATCCCAAGGGGAATTCTGTCTCCCACTCAGTGTAACATGCATCAAGTCTCCTGCTCTCATTCCCTACCACCAGCAGCCCACATTATTCATCTGTCCCATAGCTGTGTAGCCCTGTGTCACAAGTCCTTGCGGCCCTGGTGCCCAGGAAGACAGCCATCTAATGCCTTGAAGTCAGACCAGCCATGAGGTGAACCCATGGCCCAGGCCCTCAGTAACAGAGCCCATCACACCCTGCTGTGGGTCTCTGCTCTGCTTTGCCTTGTCTAAAGTAAAGGTAGCTAGGCCCATCAAACCCTGATTCTGGAGCTGAGACACTACGTCAAACTCATGTATAGTGCTTAGCACGTAACCCAATGCACATAACTAATGGTGAGAGTACAGTATCTTCTTTGATACATAACTCAGCATTACTGACATCTCAGTTGAGACCATTATTCATTGCAAGGGTGGTCCTGTACACTGTAGGATTCTCACTGCCAAGCCTGGCCCCTACTCACTGAATGTCCACAGAACCCTGCCCTCCAAAGCGGTGGCAACCCAGACTGTCTCCGTGCTTGGCCATATATCCCCAGGAGGACGTGATCAAGCCCAGCGAGTAGTGATGTGGAGTTTCAGAGAGTGTAGTGAGGTCCTTGATCCAGCCGGCCAGGTTCAAGCCCTCCTGCCCAGGCCTGGGCATAGCCAGCCCTGGCGGCCCTAAACAGGCCATTCAAGAAAATGGAGACAGGGCTGGAGAGATGGCTTAGCGGTTAAGCGCTTGAAGCCTAAGGACCCCGGTTCGAGGCTCGGTTCCCCAGGTCCTACGTTAGCCAGATGCACAAGGGGGCGCACGCGTCTGGAGTTCGTTTGCAGAGGCCCTGGCGCGCCCATTCTCTCTCTCTCCCTCTATCTGTCTTTCTCTCTGTGCCTGTCGCTGAGAAAGAAAGAGAGAGAAAGAGAGAAAAGAAAGAAAATGGAGACAGCCACGAACATCGACTGTGGGCCCGGAGCTGGGTTCAGCTCTGTACTGCCTCATAGTTTCCTATGACTTGTACTGGGACATGGAGGGAGAATGGATCCAGGTTTGTCACCGATGCCGTGTTCCTGCCATTGCCTGCTCATGCTCACAGCAGCACTGTGTCATCGGCCCCAATTTTCTGGGAAGTTAGGGAGAAAGGTACAAACGACAGGCTTCCGAGTGCACAGAGGTCAAAAGACAGCCTGAGTTTGCACGCTCGCCCCCTAGTGGCCAGGGCAAAGCACAGCCCTTACTCCCTGCAGCGGGAGAAATTCTAGCAAGGAGCTCCTTCCCCCGGACAGAGAAGGTGCTTGTGCTATGGTTTGGTTGTGCGCGCAGGTGGCTTCCCGAGCCGCTGTGACGGTCTACAGTGTCTACACCTGGAACTTCTAGACAACCAAAGGGAAGCTGCGCTGCCTATGGGAGAAGGCAGAGGAGGACTTGCTGGTAGATTTAAGAGGGCTTTTCCCTGCTGGAGCATGTTTTGCTTGGCCTTGAGTCCTAGGAAGTGACCCAGATAACAGGACTTCTTTTAAATGTCCATAAAGAAGGATTTTATAAAGGATGGGGGTGGACACTTCTAGAAGAATCTATGCCAAAACAGAACCACTATGTCTAAGAAAGGCTGAGCCTCCAGGATAGACTGCTAGGCAGACAGCTACAAGCAACACTCCTGGTGAGTGGAAAGGAACCTAGGTTTGGGAGGACTCGGGCCCACCATCCTATTTTCCCTCAAAGTGCCTGACCATCCTGCTTTTGTATACACACACACACCTGCAGAAATTTTGTAGGAGACTGTACTAGTTCTTTTCTTGTGACCAAATACCTGTCCAGAAGCAACCTAAGCAATGAAGGGTTCATTTCAGCTTACAGCTCAAGGTTAAAGTTCATCATGTTGGCAAAGGCATAGTGGCAGAAGCTCAACAACTGGTCACATTCAACCCCCAGGCATGGAGCAGACAAACGGATGCTTGTTCTCAACTCCTCCTTTTTTATCTGGCTCAGGACTCAGCCCATGGAATGTTGCCACCCTACATTAAGGCTGGCTTTCCCACCTCAAGCAGCCTAATCTAAAAACGCCTTCACACATGTGCAGAGGATAAGCTAGTCTACATAATCCCTCACAGGCCTACCCAGAGGCTCGTTTCCTACGTGATTTTAGGTGCAGTCAAGTTCCCAGAATAACCATCACAGAGGTATACTGAGCTGAAAGGTCTAACAGAAAGACCATAGGAGGACAGGATCGTTCCACTTGTGAGTCCAGTTCAGCCACTGTGCTTTAATGCTTTGAGAAAATGAGACTCAAAACCATAGTGCAGCCATTGAGAAAGCCAGTGTGACATGACAGGATGGTCAGCCAGTGGACTCAAGGACCATGACCTCTGCCTAACTGCTCTCCTCCCTGTTAGATGAGGTTGCTCCTCAGAGACAGTGACATGCTGTCCATCAGCTTGTCCCTCCACATGTCTCAACACATCCCTGGTCTCGGAAAAGCTCACCTTAGCAGACCTTGATGCAGCAAGCTTGGAGCTGTCCAGCACCACTGTGCTGAAATCAAATGGCTTGTGGCTTCATGAGTATGTACTGAAGATGTCACCAAGCCCTTACCCACGGCAAGTCACATTCTGGTGGCAAGGCTGTGCTGATTGTCCAGACCCTTCCCCTACCTTCCTCACAAGCAACCGCCACCCTGTACCATGCTGCTCCCTCTACCCTGAGTTTCCCTGCAGAGCCTCCCTCCACTGCCTGTTCTGTAATCAACCTGTGAGTATCAGCTAAGTCATGCCCATCCATCAAACCCTCAACTTTATAATCTGTAAATGGGAAGATATTTTGCTACAAAATTGTAGATATTCAGAGCTTAGAGGTGGCTCAGTACTTAAATGTGCTTTCTATGCAAACATAAGGGCCTGAGATTGCCTGAGTTCAAATGTCCAGATCCCATGTAAAATACCTGGGCTTGGTCATGAGTTCCTGTAACTGAGGTCCCACAGGGAAGCAGAGACATGAGAATTTTCAGAGCCCTGCAAGCTCTGGAATTCATAAAGGGAGACTGTGGCTCAAGAAAAAATGTGGCAGAAGAATGATGGAAAGAACACCCAACAGTCCACTGTGACCTCCACAGGCAAGTGACTCCCACACAGGCAATCAATCATATGACGTGCTTCAAAGACACATGCATTTGCATACACCACATTATACATATACACACACACAAATAAAACTTAAAAAAATTGTAGATGTGCTATACACAATGCATTAATGTATGTAATAAGAGGGGTGAAAATAGTAGCTTGGGCCATGGTATATTAGATGATGAAAATTATTCCAGTGTGAGGCTCTTCTACCCTGGACCCTGCCTCATTTCCCTAGCAGGATTTTGAAGGGAAATATTTTATTGTATACTATACCCACTATCTCTATGAATGCCGTCTTGAATGTGGGCCTTGGTCCGGCAGCAGTGTAGTGTAGGGTCACACATAAGCCAAGCAGGAGAGCCTGTCCTCCCATACGGTAGTAAGAGAACTGCAGGAAGTCCTACTGCTGCTTTCCTACTCTGCACTGAATGCAATAAAGGAAGACCCCATCTTCCCACTTCAAGAACTTGTCATTCAGCCACAAGAGTGTGTGCTCATGGAAAGCCTCTCGCCGTTAGCATGCTCAGCTTCCAGTCTGAGGCTCCACTCTTCCCAAAGGGATGACTCAGCACTGTGGGGATACTGGGCCTCACCCTTTCTGTTCAGTGAGACTCCTGTAGCGAACCATCTTTGCTCAGAGGTTTCTTGTTGGGTTAACCAGACTTGGTCAGCCCTGCTCTTGACCTGAAGGCTTTCTCTGCCAAAACCCACCTCCTCCTGCTCTGTCTTCCCACAGACATTATTCCTCAAGAAATCTCTGTCCTTCCAACTTTGTAGTCAGATTCCTGGAGGTTCCACCCACCAGGGACTTAGAGGGTGCACCGTCCCCACCCTACATGTTGGCCTCGACCTCCCTACCTGGCATGGAAGGGTGCTGTGGCTGGGTTCCAGGACTTGAGCAACTTGTTTATCAGTTAACTTGGCCTTATGAGAAATTACGCCTAGAAAACTTTCCTCATCGCCTATTGACTTCGTACAGGTAGTTTTAGGATCCCTGTAGGACTTCAGCCTCCAGATGTGGACAGTCCCTCATGGTATATCTTTTGGCCTCATTTTTAAAATCCTTGCTTGCCCACCCTCACCACACACATAAGGATTCTTGGTCTTGGCTCATTCATGGGGACCACATCTGTATGAACTGTGAACAAATACCTAACCAGAAGCAACTCAGGGAAGGAAAAGGTTTAATTCAGCTTATAGTTCTGAACACATTGGCAAGGTAAGCAGAGATAACAGGCGGTGGGGTGAGCTATCAAACCTCAAGGCTCATCTCCAGTGACCAAACTTTTTCAGTAAGGCTCTACTGATGCTACCATTTGTTCAGACATATGAGCCTATGGGAGGTATTTTACAACCAACCCACAACATTCACAAGCACAGACTCGTGAGCGAATACTGGATTCTCTGGCATGGATCTGCCCTTCTGGGCATATCGAGTTTGAAATAAGATGCTCTGAAATCTATCAGGAAAGGGACTAGGCCAAGTGGCACAGCTGGTTCTGTGCAGTGACAAGGTGGGGAAGGTGTGCTCAGGGATTTCTTTCCTACCTGAAGTAGTGTTTCTTCCAGTGACAGTAGGTTATAGGAGTACCTGAGTTCCCTCCCTCTGGAATCCCCACCAAGGCTCCTGGAAGGAAATATTCAAGCATTGCCTTCAAATAATAATAGAGAGGCAGTGGACAACAACAGAGTTTAGCAACCAGAAAGTGGGTGGAGAGCTGAACTGTGTCCCTGAGAATACCAAATACCACACAAGAAACAGAAGAAGCCCAAATCCACTGAATGTGTGCTGCAAAACCCTCATGACTCAGCAATGGAAAAATAGAAGTTTGTTCACTGAGAAAAAGAAACAGAATTGGAGTCTGGAAGGTAGTGGAAATTCTGCCTGAAATGAAGGGCTTGTAGAGAGGTTCTGGGCGCTGAGAGGTGCCAGCACCTCTCTCTTCTTAGCAACCAGCCTTGACCCTTCAGACAGGCAGGAATTGAGGAGAGGAAGCTGTGGAGCTCTGCTCAGCGTCAGAGACTCCTCCAGAGAGCCTTGCTCGATTGCACTTTGTGGACATTTACAGTTACAAGCCCTACCCTTGCTCAGAGAACCCATTACATCCCTTGTTCTCTATCCACAAGCAAGCAGACAAGCAAGGATTCCCAGAAATTACAGAAATTGCCAACATAAAGAAAACAGAAACAGGGCTGGAGAGATGGCTTAGCGGTTAAGCACTTGCCTGTGAAGCCTAAGGACCCCGGTTCGAGGCTCGGTTCCCCAGGTCCCACGTTAGCCAGATGCACAAGGGGGCGCACGTGTCTGGAGTTCGTTTGCAGTGGCTGGAAGCCCTGACGCGCCCATTCTCTCTCTCTCCCTCTATCTGTCTTTCTCTCTATGTCTGTTGCTCTCAAATAAATAAATAAATAATGAACAAAAAAATTTAAAAAAAAGAAAACAGAAACAAAGAAAATTGGAAACAACTGAAACAAAGCAGGACAAAATATCAAAATTGACAATATCCTTGGAGATTCTATATTCATGGTTAAAAGATGCTATTTTTAGGGGGAAGTGTCAGAAAGCAAAATATAATATTTGGAACACACAAATATTAAAATCTCAATACATGTAAACTCAATAAAAAATATAAATTTTTGAGAAAACCTCCAGGAAGATAACGAATTAGACATGAGACTATCCAAAGGCCATACCACAAGAAACAACACCTAAATAATACAAGTTCCAGAAATGGAAATTAAAAAGAAATCATAAATTAGGTTTTAAAATGTTTCCCCAGAAATGAGGGACATGAAATTTTAGACTGAAAAGTCCTGCCAAGCTTCCAGCGTACCAATGTATACATCACCATGAAATTATAGAACAATAGAAATGAAGGATTGTATGCTTTCAGAGTAAATGCAAATTTATGGATATGTATGTATGTATACATGTGTATGTATGTGTGTATATATATATGTATATGTATGTATGTATACGTATACATGCATATACATACACACACACATGCACGAGTCAGAATGCCTAGATTTCCCAAGTACAGTGCTAGAATAGAAAGATCTGATCTGGGTGTGATGGCGCACGCCTTTAATCCCAGCACTCAGGAGGCAGAGATAGGAGGATCACCATGAGTTCAAAGCTACCCTGAGACTACATAGTGAATTCCAAATCAGCCTGGGCTAGAGTGAGACCCTACCTTGAAAAAAAAAAAATATGGAGCAATATCTTCAATCATTTGAAGAAAAATTTCCAGTTCAGAATGATGTTCCTTTCCAAGCTTTTAATCAAATATTATGATAAAATAAAGATCTCTGTTTGACTTACAAAGTTTATCTCCACTGCATCCATTTTGCTGAAATCCTAGCAGATATATCCAGCAAAGCAAAGGAGAAACATGGTAGGAGATGAAGTGAACAAAACCAGAGTGATTCGCATCAATTCAAAGCAAGACCCAGTCTAAGCATTATGCAGTAAGCAGTTAGTCTGAACTGCAGAGGAGGGAGTCAGGGACAAATATTTTGAGGGCTTCTCAAATCTCCAAGACACTGACTGACATCATTAAGATCCAGGACTCATGTTGTCTGAAAAGTGCCTTTATTTTCTCCTCACAAGAAGTTGGTAGTTTCACTGGGTATAGAATTCTAAGTTGAAAACATGTTTTTCTTCAGAATGTTAAAAGCTTTCACTTAAATGGGATAGATATTACAATGTAAACATGGGTTGGCAGTATTATCTTTTCTTCCAAACAGAAGTTAATGACTTGCTAACCTCATGATACTCATTCTCAAAGCACAGTATGAAGCTGGGTACGGTGGCACACACCTTTAATCCCAGCACTTGGGAGGGAGAGGTAGGAGGATGACCATGAGTTCAAGGAAACCCTGAGACTACATAGTAAATTCCAGGCCAGCCTGGACTAAAGTGAAATTCTACCTTGAAAAACAAAAACAAACCAAAAAAAAAAGCACATTGTGAATAATTTAGCTATTTTTATTTTTATTTTATTTTTGTTTTTTTTTTTTTGTTTATTTTCATTTATTTATTTGAGAGTGATGGAGAGAGAAAGAGGCAGATAGAGAGGGAGAATGGGTGCACCAGGGCTTCCAGCCACTGAAAATGAATTCCAGAAGCATGCGCCCTCTTGTGCATCTGGCTAACGTGGGTCCTGGGGAACCGAGCCTCAAACCAGTGTCCTTAGGCTTCACAGGCAAGCACTTAACCACTAAGCTTTTGCAGGGCTGGAGAGATGGCTATTTTTAAGACATTCTTATCTATTAGATAAATTTTGTCTTGTTACAATCAAATTTTAATTAAGAAGAATTTTGTCTGTTTTCTATTTTTTTAATCAAATTTCATTTAAGGTTAAACCACAGAAGTTTAGAGACTATGATGATATATTTCTACCTAAAGCAAACATTTGAGATTTCTGGTTCAATAACAAAGAGAGAGAGCACAAGTTGATCAGCGTCCATTCATACATCTGAGTTCCTGAAGAAGTCACTTGTCCAAAGTTCAATGTACCTGCAGCTGCCCCTTGATCTACATTCTTATGCTAGGACAGCCTCCCTTAATCTACATTCTGTGTTCACCAGATTACATACATCAAGAAAACAACCAGTTGCCTTCCCTTATCTGCACTCTCTGCATAGCCTGTTACTTACGGTGACCCTAAACTGCTCCTAAGTCAATCAGGTATAACAACAGTCCCCATCTCAAACACAACTATTAGGTGAGCTGAGGCAAGTAGAGTATTTAGAACACTGGAAAGCTTGTAGTTATGTAAAAATGTTCATTATACAAAAAGTAGATAGGGGCTGGAGAGATGGCTTAGCTGTTAAGTGCTTGCCTGTGAAGCCTAAGGACCCCGGTTTGAGGCTGGATTCCCCAGGACCCACGTTAGCCAGATGCACAAGGTGGCACACACGTCTGGAGTTTGTTTGCAGTGGCTGGAGGCCATGGTGTGCTCATTCTCTCTCTGTCTCTCCCTACTTCTCTCTCTCTGGTTTATTTTTATTTATTTATTTGAGAGTGACAGACAAACAAAAAAAAAGTAGATACAGAGCTGGAGATATGCCTTAGCAGTTAAGGCAGTTGCCTGCAAAGCCAAAGGACCTCAGTTCAATTCCCCAGAACCCACATAAGCCAGATGCACAAGGTAGAGAACCTGGCATGCCCATTCATTACTCCCCTTCCCCACTCCCCACCACCCCCCCGTGGTGGTTTGATTCAGGTGTCCCCCATAAACTTAGGTGTTCTGAAGGTTAGGTTCCCAGCTGATGGATATTTGGGAATTAATGCCTCCTGGAGGAAGTGCATTGGTGGGGGCGGGCGTATGGGCTTTACAGCCAGTTTCCTCGTGCCAGTGTTTGGCACACCCTCCTGTTGCTGTGGTCTACCTTATGTTGGCCAGGGGGTGATGTCCACCCTCTGCTCATGCCATCGTTTTCCCCTGCCATCGTGGAGCTTCCCCTCGAGCCTTTAAGCCAAAATAAATCTCTTTTTCCCAGAAGCTGCTCTTGGTTGGGTGATTTCTACCAGCAATGCGAACCGGACTGTAACACTGCCCCCCTGCTTGCAAATAAATAAATATACTTTTTAAGTAGGTACAGCAAAAGGAGGCATGTTCCATGAAGGATTCTTCAGATGCATATTTTTCAATTCTAAGAGAAAACCACTTTTCTTCATTTATTTAATTAAAAATTTCTTCATGATTACCTGTGAAATAGCAGATTTTCTAGAGCTAACCACTAAAGACAGTGCAATGTCAGTTACATTCTAGATTCTATCAGAGTGGAAAGAATCATAGTTGTCTGGCTAGGTTAATGCCTTTCAAAATTTCCTGAGTAAAGTGAAGAGGAAGTTTAAATCACTGTACAAGGACAGGAGGAAAGATTTAAATTGAAAGGAGTTAAGAGAGGTCTAGGAAGCCCTTCTGAAGTATGAAGGATGTGACTAGGTTGCAGGAGAGGCCATGGCAAGAAGATCGAAGGTCCCTAAGTCAGAGGACATCTGGTTCTCTCAAAACAAGACACCAAGAGAAGATGACTATGGCTGGGCAGGTAACTGGGCTGAGCCCCTGTGGTGATGTGAATCTAAAATGCCCCACATGAACCATGTGTTTGAATAATTTATCCCAGGTTGTGGATACTGTTAGAGAAAGTTGTGAAAACTTTAGTAAGTACAGCCTTGCTGGAGGAAGTGTGTCATTGGGGTGGCCTTGAGGATTACAACCTGGCCCCATTTGGTGTTCTATTTCCTCTCTGCTGTGACTGTGGAATGCCAGCTTTCTGCTCCTGCCATGCCACTCATGCAATGATGGACTCTACCATCTGAAAGTGTAAGTCCAAATAAACCTTCTTTACCTAAGCTGCTACTGATCAAACATTTTATTCCAAAAACAAGGTAACTAATACATCCCCTTGGGGTCTTTGGGTCTAAAGCAACACACAAATAATTGACTTCTTCTGCCCCAAATCCACCCATGGATTCTCACTGACTGAAGAGAACAGCAGCAGTTGTGGCTGGAGTTGCCATGGATCATAAGACGGGACCTAGCATTGCCTTCTCCCAATAAGAGATTGGGTTTGATTAAGAGCAAAGAGTGACTGACAGGTGGATCCTGTGGGAAACAGATTCTTCAAGTTACCAGATTTTGATCTCTTAGACAGGGTATGTGGTAGTTTGAATGTAAATATATTCCCCCGCCTTACATAGACTGAGGTACTGTTGATTAAGCTTGCAATTTGAGTCTGCAAGACCCTGAACAAAAAGAGCAGCCCAGGCTCGGCTCAGATAAGAAACTAGCTGACTAACGTGCTGACCTTTGCTTCTATAATTCATGCTCGCTTGCTCAACAGGACATTCCAGAATACTTAACTGTGGGGAACTCCAGCCTCTTGCCATAGATAGGTTCTGCAAGCAGTCTGCTGACCAGAGATAAGTAACTAGAAATGTTCCCGTGCATGCCTTCTTGGAACAAATAATTTTAAAAGATGTGATGTGATGTAACCCCTTTGCCCCCTTCCCACTCTTTTTCCTTTATAAGCCCCTACTTTTAGAAGGTCGGAGCTCTCTCCCACTCCCACTGTATCAGATAGAGACCCTGCTTAAGCTTGACATTAAAAGAAACCTGTTGCTTTTATATTTGAGTGTCTCAGCTTCTGTGGCAGTCCTCTGGGTGACTCCTGGGTGACTGGAGATCTTGGCTCCTAGTCAGGGGTCTTGGCACAACATCTTGGGGACTCACTCAGGATCCTCAGGGACCCCAATGAACCCAAGACCCCAAAGGTTTCTTCTCCGACCAGTCAGGTGAGTAACTGAGCGCTCCTTTTCCTTTTCTTTTTTCTTTTTACCCTTTTACTTTCAGTTTGCTGGCAATCCGCATTCATGGCATTTGTAATTCTGAACAGGTCTTATGTCCCTGGTGGCCGCACCCATAAGGGCAGACCTGGAGGAGGCTTGAGACGTCTTACCCCCTCATTTGAGTGGGGACCCTGTCCCAGAGGACAGAGCCAACCTACTGGGGAGACCAGCTCCCATTCATGCCGTGTTTGGTATTGTTGAGCTGTCCCTTAAGGACACAGACTCATTTGGCCATCACGGATTTGAATTTAGCTCTGAAGTGCGCATAACTCTCTATTGGGCCCTCTGTGTTTGTGTTGTACTTGTATGTCTGTGTGTTACATTCACCCTGATCCTATGAACGCTTTTCCCTGGACGTTTATAACATGGGACAGACACCTTCTCCCCCTCTAGGACTCTGTCTGGCACACTGGAGGGACGTCAAAAGTGTCGCCCAAGAGAATGGAGCAGCTGTTAAGAAAGGCAAATGGATCACACTCCGTACTTCTGAGTGGCCCACCTTTGATGTAGGATGGCCACCGGAGGGAACTTTTCACCTGAATACCACATTACAAATGAAACAAAAAAAAACTGTTTTCACCTAGGAGTGGACACCCTGATCAAATCCCTTATATTGTGACCTGGAGAAACATGATAGTAGAACCTCTCCCCTAGGTGAAGTCTTTCCTCCCTTCCTCGCCCCCTCCTTTACAGGTGCTGGCAGTTACACCCAAAAGAGACACCAAGACTGCTACTGAAGCCTCAGCCCCAATTCTAGCAGGGGGCACTGATGAGATGGGCAGGGTGAGTGAGTGCTCTCCCAGAGGGACTGGGAGACATCGGCCCATGCTGCCTTTCCTCCATGTCTTTGATGGCTGGCAGGTTTCTCTTTCTCCTCCTTCATTTTCAGTTCACGTCATCACATGGGACCAGACACAACGAACTGGCAACTGATGTCTCTTGGCCGAGGCCACTCTTTGGTGTTGACTGAAGGCCAGCTGGCCTCTGCCTGGACCCCGACAGCCCATTGGGTGTTGGCAAAAACCCTCTATCTATTTCTCTCTGACACAAAACAACCGGTAACACATCGACCTCTTAAAAGCCTGTAGGGCAGGTCACCGGCCTCTTAAACTTGTGGACAGGCTCATGCCTGGAGCTTTGGGGAATCCCCCGGGTGCTAATCAGCCCTCAGGAACGTTGCCCTCTGATCTTGGTGTTTCTACTCTTTCTCTGTCATGGGTAACATTGCCTCCCGCCAAGATAGATAGATAGATAGATAGATAGATAGATAGATAGATAGATAGATAGATAGATAGATAGATAGATTGATTGATTGATTCACAGAATAAGAGCTCTTCTGAAAGTTAAGGGAATTAGCTCTCCCAGAGGGAGGCAGGCTCCTTTTGGGAAGAAGTCGTCCAGGTCATTTCTGGATTTCTGGGCATCCTTGTGGACCCGCATAGCTTATCTGGCTAGGAAATGAAAAGTTCAGGAAGGAAATTTCCCCTCACTCCCTTTAAGCAGCAAAACTAAAAACCAGCTTTGCAAGCGCTCCAAAGCAGCTTGGGTCAGAGTCAGGTGACAGACAGTCAATGGCCCCTCTGCCCATGCAGGTGCCATGTCTCCACTTCCTCTCCCAATGGCCCCCAGCGGGCCCACTCCTTCTTCAGCAGCCTCCCAGTGGGCTGCCTTCTTCGGAGGCCTCCTGGCCATCCTGGAGCCCCCCCCCACCCTCAGGTAGTCAGAATCCTTGGCCTCCCAGCAGTCTTCTTGGCCATTACCTCCACATGTACTAGACCGGACCCCTGGTGAGTGCTGGGAGTAAAGCAAGGCTGATCTAAGGTGATACAGGCCCCACCCAGCCACAACAGCGCACCAAAAAGCAGCAAGAAAGAAAAAAAGAAGGTCACATTTAACTGCAGCCTATAAAGAACCAAAGTTTTACATTAAAAAAAATTGTAATGTACTTAAAAGGAGGAGGAAACTGACCTGACTTCTAGGCCAGCCTGCCTCAAGATAGCAACAATATTTGCCTTAGTTGAATGTCTTATTGGTATTAATGACATAAAATTGTCTTTAGACTGCTCACTTGTTAGTGAGTAATGGGATTAATTAATTTGGTGTCGTTTTTCATAATAGCCTTATAAGAAAGGTGTTTAATAATGAGATAAGATAAATTGATGGAAGGGACTGGGGAGAAATTTTTCAATGCTGGAACATAGAATGCTCGTTAAAAATGCCTTTTGAGTGGTACTTAGATGAGAATGTTAATGTATGTGAATAAAGATGTGCATGTATAGGAAAAAATTTTCAGGCTAAACCTAAATGCCATGCCTAAAGTTAGAGATTTTTCAACTGTTTACAGACTCTTAAGGATACTCTAAAGGTTTTATATAGAGACATAGTCTTAATCTAAATTCATTTTATATTAGACACAGGTGATGCCTATGCTAGGTGGGTCACAAAGTCATAAGTACAGATGTAATTGGAGGTTTAACCAGGTTAAACATAGACAAGAGTCTGTCACCTTGTGTTTTGCAAATGGGTAAATTTGCTATGTTAAAACAACTTCAGAATAGGATAAGAAATGTCAGGATGCTTATCTCTCTGCTCTGTAATTTCATTTTGTTCTTGCTTTCCAACATATGCTTCTTAAATTCATGGAAAGCTGGACTCCGAAGAAAGAAAAAAAAACAGATGGATTCCCCCTTTATCTCAGATCCCATGCAAGTTTAAGCCATGTGCCCCTCAGACTCTGACTAGAGACAAAATGGCCAATTGTCTCTGACAAAGAAAAAGGAGTCTCCTTAGTTCTTCTCTTTTAAACACCTAGAGTCACATCTGTTAGATAAAGTTTCTCACTAGACAAAATGCTAAATAAGTAAACTGAGTCAAGGTATTTGATCAGATTACAAACTCCTTACATAAGACAAGCATCAGGCTTAACTAATGTGTATATCAGGGTAAGAGCCCCTTTGCTGAAACATTTAATTGGGTTAAATCTAATGTTTACCTGATGTCAAGGTTTTAATCAGTAGAGAAACTGAGTCTTATGATAAGGCCTCACTTATTAACAGGTCACTGATGCTAACTTGTTATGATTTAAGGGTTATAAAACTGGCTTTAAGCCTCTCTCAGTAAAGTAAATTAGGCTCCTCTTTTCATCAAGGTTTTAACTATTCTTAAGATAAAGGCTCACACAGAAGTGGTTAATTCCTAAAGGTGAAGTACTCATACCTAAAGACATTGTGACTTTGAAGATAGCTTCTGTCTTATTTATGCTAATTCTATTGAATGGTCATAACTAGGTTTAATCACTTAGGTTTAAGTGATTTAACTTCAATAATGATAATTTTCATCTTCCTGGGATATGTTGGGATAGCTTCTTAAGCTTTATCAAATTTAAGTCATGAGTAAAACATAAAATTGTTTTATGTTAATAAAAATTTCTGTGGTACATAAAATCAATAGCTATCAAGTTTAAGCCAAAATCATGGGTTGTCAAGTAATTTTTTTTTTCTTTCAAAAAGATTTATCAAGGGTTATATTAGAATTTAGATAGCTCTTTTGGTTTAAAAAAAAAGTTCAAGCTCTGTTGTTCTGTTTCCAGTGTTCTCTGGGTGAGTTGTACCCACACAGGTATCTGAACTAATCAAAGATGTTTTCAAACACAGGTGCTAAGACTTTATGCTGCCTTACTTGTCCTTTTCTGACAATTTTAGGTTAAGTGAGTTAGTCTGTAAATCAATTGGTACTTCTTTCAAGACTGGTAGCAGGTTCTGCCTATATTTATAAATATTAGATATTTAAAATATGAGATGTGTCTACTTTCTATATCTCATATATAAGGCTTATGCTGTCATAGTACAACCAAAATTTTAAAGATAGAACAAAATGATTTTAAAAGCCCTTGTGCCATTATTTAAGTCTATTTCAGTAATCAAATGTGCTCTATATGTACATACACCCAGGCTGGTGTAACTTCCTTTCTAAGTGTGTTAATTACCTATGTAGAAGCCAAAAGCCAATTGGAATCATCAGAGCAAAAGGCGCCAATATTTTGGCCTGTGCTCCCAGGTCATGAGGCCACTGGAGATGATGAGACACTTCTACACTGGCCCCCTGGTAAGTCACCTGTCTTCCTGAGCAGGGAAGATATGGAGACCCAAACAAAATTGTTGTACAATGTGAAACAGGAGAGTCACAATTGAGGAGGAATCAGTCCTCCTGACTTCCCAAAGAAGGGAAAACTACTTGACCAGCACGGCCCTGACTCATCCTAACAGACAGAAGACACCAGCAAGCTATGGGGCTACTCCTGGGTCCCTAAAGTCTCCTTGGAGAGCCATTAATGACCTCCAAAATTAATCCTTAATGAAATTTGGCTATCTGCATGGTCTTAAACACTCCAAGAGAAATGTATAACCTAAGATAAAAAGTGCCTTACCTATATAAATGGCCTATTAAGTAACACAAGAGCTTTCCAAGATGGGAAACAAACATTAAGACATCTTTTCCCCATAGTTTTAATTATAGAATAATAATAAAAAACAAATAGAGATATTCAAAGGGTTATTTTCAAATCTAAAATATGTAAATATGTAAAATATATAAATAATCTGGGAGACCGGGTGCCACGAGACGCTGGAACCCCACTGGAAGGGACCCTATGTCTTCATCCTGACCACACCTACCACTGTGAAAATGGACAGAATTGCCTCTTGGATTCATCACACCCACCCACATCCGACCAGCAGATCCACTGGCTGAACCTGAGGTCTATCTGCCACAATGGAAACACAGCACCCCACTCAAGCTTCAACTCCTGATCCTGACTGTGCTCCTAACTGTATGTATTATGGCAGCTACTCCCCACTAAGTTTATAATCTGACCTGGATAATAACCAACACTGCCACAGGGGAAATTGCTTACTCCAAGTCACATCTTGCCCCACAGGGAACCTGGTTCCCTGATTTGATCTTCGACCTCCATCAACTAGTAGGTGACTCATGGGACTCTGTGGCGAATCAGAAAATTTCTTATTTCTATGTATGCCCCGGGCACTCAGGGAAAGCAAGAATCAAAGGAGGCTGTGGGGGACCTAAAGCCTTCTACTGTGCTGGCTGACAATGTGTCTACTGGAAGGGTATATTGAAACCCACCTACTAAGGGGACCTATATGTGGCCTTAGGAAAAAATGTTGCTTTTATATCAACCATTCAGGTATAATTAGAGACTCAATGGTGGAGGTACAAGAAAATTTGGAAAAACGAAAAAAATAGGCTGATAGAGGATGGTTTGAATCATGGCTCAATCGCTCCCCCCTGGTTCACTACCTTGATATCCACCCTCCTAGGACCCCTACTCATCCTACTACTGCTGCTTACTTTAAGCCCCTGTATTTTAAATAAGCTGGTACAGTTTATGAAACAATGATTAGGCACCATCCAATTGATGGTACAAAGAAATCACTCCTACCAACCAGTGACAACCAATATAGATAAGGAAATATTTAAACATTCAAATAGGGACTCTAGATAGGCTCCCCAAGATACATAGAGAGGGGGGAAATGAGAGACCCAAAAGAAATAATGTGTAAATAATTAAACAATGGCACTGCCATTGTAGGACAAATCATTGTGAACAAAAAGAGCAGCCCAGGCTCGGCTCAGATAAGGAACTAGCTGACTAATGCACTGACTTTTGCTCTTGTAACTCATGCTTGTTTTCTCAACAGGACATTCAAGAATACTTAACTGTGGGGGCCTCTGGCCCCTTGCAATAGATAGGTTCTGCAAGCAGTCTGCTGACCAGAGATGAGCAACTAGAAATTTTCCTCTGTGTGCCTTCTTGGAACCAATCATTTTAAAAGATGCGATGTGATGTAACCCCTTCACCCCCTTCCTGCTCTTTTTCCTTTATAAACCCCTACTTTTAGAAGGTCGGGGCTCTCTCCCACTCCTGCTGCGTCAGTCTGTGTGGATTGAGTCCCTGCTTAAGCTTGACATTAAAAGAAACCTGTTGCTTTTACATTCGAGTGTCTCGGCTTCTATGGCGGTCCTCTGGGTGACTCCTGGGTGACTGGGGGTATTGGCTCCTGGTCAGGGATCTTGGCACAACAAAGAATTGTGGACTATGAAGGCTTGACTTATAAACTTTTAAAGGGAGAGAATTTTGTTGGAACTGGGATACTGACATAACGGCTAGCTGCATTCTTCTGTTCAGGGCCAGAGAGTTTGGTCATGGTTGAATTTAAACATAATGGGCTGGTGTACTTGGCAGAAGGTATAGAAAACAAAACTATGAAAAATGTATAGTTTATCACAGGAAAAATTTAAGTAAGTTTGAAATTACTGGCACAGAGACTCGTTTTTAGGTTAATGAAGCTGCAATTGCTAAGCAGGTTACTACACCATCAGGGGTGGGCCAACTTCTTTGCATTGAAACAATGGAAATGATGCCCTGAAGATGAGCCATTGAAAAGGGGTGAGTTGAAGAAAGAATTCTAAAGGAGTATGCCACTCTTCAAAGTCAAGATTTATTCCCTCTTGAATTAACAATAGTGTGATCTACATGGTAGTACTGTGGAGCATAACAAATGCTGGAAAGAGAGGGTCAGTGTTTGTTTTGGAGATGGCCCCTGGGTAAAGTGAAGCAGGGCTGGAATCCCAATGCGGAGGACCACTCAGGTCATTATATGAAGATGAACTGGTTCCAGCTGCATTTGCAGCAATGGTAAACAGGAATAAAATCCCTATGTAGAGACCAAGTAAGGCCATTTCCGGGACCTATGAAGACGAGCTGCGGTTTGCGGGATAAACCTGAAGATGTTCTTGATGTGCCAGGATCGTGACACGGCTTCTGTGGAGAGCCGCTGCCTCGGGCGGAATTTTCCTCAGGCTGCTCAGGCCAGCTGGAGGGACATAACTGGAATACAGAGACTTTCATTGCTAATTATTGATATTGGACTTGAACTACAGGTATTTGATGTTTGTCTGCTGGTTATTGGTTTTGCATTGATCCAGTATCTCCTTGTTATGCCTTTTTGCAATGAGAATGTTTACTCGGTGCCATTATGTGATGGGCATACGTAGCTTGTCTTTGAGTTTTACAAGGCTCATATTACACTTATGACACCATCTTGAATCTCAGTTGAGACTGTGGACTTTTTTTATTAATTAGTTGTGTACTCACTGAATACAGTCAAGTTGGTACCATTGTTGGCCTCCTCCCTGTCCTTCTTGTTGGGATATATGGGCCATGCATTGTGGAGTTAGCCCTCAGTTATGGATAGGAGGAAATGCCTCTACATATCATGACCCAACATGTGCCTGTGATATTCTTTCTGCCCCCTCTTCCACAAAATTTCCCTGAGCCATGTTGAGTTCGTTTTAGGTCTGCTTCAGTGATGAGCTCTTGGGAGCCTCTGTGTCTCTACATATCTGATTTGGTAGGAGTTGATTGTTCTCTGTGTTGACCTCTTTCGCCCTTGTGATGGTACAAGTTTCACCAAAAAAGCACCCTTGCTTGTTTCGCCAATTATTCTCCATTTCAGCCAGGGCCCATTTGAGGTATGATGGGGTGGTTCTCTCCTTAGGATCTGCGTCTATCTGAAAAAGAGAAGCAGATTCTCTAACAGAGAGTAAAGTGAGCACCAGATAAATGGGATAGCCCTTTTTTTTTATAGAAAGAATTTGATAGGTGTAAGCCCTCTTGTAGCCCACCATACTTTTTAACAATGTTAAACTTGGTAAAGACTATGGGGACCTTTGAAGTGGGTCTGAGTGTAATTTGCATGGTGAGATGGTCATGCATCTATAGGAACCAGGGGTGGAATGCGGTGGTTTAAATGTAAATGTTTGTCCCCGATAGCTTGAGGTATTTTTTATTAAGCTTGCAACTTAAGTGTCCAGCAGCCTGCTGGAGGGAGGATGTGTCGCTAGCTGTAGATCTTCAGTCCAGCCTAGTCTCCTGCCACAGTGCTGCCCACCTGAAATAACCAACGCAGAAACTCACTTACAGACATGCTCTAAAATTTGTGTGCAGGGTGATTCTAGATACTGTCAAGTTAGCAGTGGAGATTCACCATCACCACAGCCCTTTGAGCTCCCACTCTGAGCTGCGGCATTACTAGGGTCTGCAGGGCTGCTCCTGGGGGGATCCTTGGCATTCGGAGCGAGAGCACGCAGTGGCTACTGGATGAACCAGTGAGGAGAGGCATGGGCCTTATGGATCAGGAAGTAGTGCATGCACAAGCCAAGGATTGGCATAGGCAAAGGCAGTATACTGCAGCCCCAGTTCCCTGCCTGGCATTGTTAATTAAACCTGAACTTGTGTTCATCCCTCCCAATGAAGCCTTCCAAGGGGAGGTGACCTTTGAGCTGACACTGTCATTATGGCAATTAAAAATGCCTTGGGGGAACACAGAACCTACAGTGAGAGAAGCAGACAAGGAGCTTATCTCACTGTATGTTAACGATTATTAAATATGCTGTAATTGTGTTGTGCCCCAGGGCATCATTTACTCAAGCAGTTACACTCAGCCAAGACTTTGGAGAGAACCTGGTAGGAATTTGTGGACTGCAGCTCCTATAGGTGAAGGTTTTATTTTTCCCTTAAGCCTCCATCTTTGCACGTAAACCCAGCCCACCTCCTCTGAAGCCCTCTCTTATGTTCCCTGGTGATAAATCTGGTCATCTCCCAAAGGAGTTCAAATCCCAAGGCTCAACACAAAGTCTTCCTCTGAACACACAGAGCATCAGAAATCATGGGAAAACCACACACTTTGTTTTGACCCTATATGTAGCATAGCCCGGAAACACAGGCCTGTAAAGACCATGTGCCCTGGTGAGACTAGAAGAAAGCTCCAGTCTGACTCAATGTGGCAATCAGGAGCAGCTTTCTGGTTACTGTCTCTTAATTTTAGTAGGCTTTACTAACTAGAGCTGGGCCATGGGGCTCATAGGAGCCCACACTCAAGCCTGCCACAGTCTTCTAGTGCATGTGCCTTGCTTCATTGGAAGGTAACAAAGAGAACCTCAATCCAGAATCACTCCCAGCAGAAGATAAGCTGACGTTGGGTGTACCAGGAGACCTCTGGGGCCTTGCCCCAGCGACAAGACCATTGCCATTTTTCCTGGGGTGCCATTTTTTCTTTCTTTAAAAACATTTTTATTGATTGATTTGAGAGAGAGGGTATGGGCACACCAGGACATTTTGCTGCAACAAATGAACTCCAGATACATGCACCACTTCATGTGGGTAGTGTGGGATTGAACCTGGGCTGGTAGGCTTTGTAAGCAAGGTCCTTTAACTATGGAGCTATCTACATAGCCCTTGCTCTTTTTTAGTTTTTTTTTTGTTTTAATTTTTTAAACTTTTTATTGACAGTGTCCATAAACAATATACCATGTTCATAAGCCCCTCCCACAGCCCCTCTTTCCCCTCCCAAGTCCCCCCTCCACTGAATCCCTTCTTCTTTCCAACAAGCTCCTCTTCTATTTTGATGTCATCATTTTTTCACTCCTATTATGCAGGTCTTGTACATCATCAAGACACTGTGAGGTCATAAATCTCTAGGTCACATTATGTCTGGAAGACAGTATTATAAGCACATCTTCCCTTTCTTTGGCTCTTTTTCTCTCTTTCTCTGTCACTCTCAAATAAATAAATAAAAATGAACAAAGAAATTTAAAAAAAAAATCAGGAGCATGAGGCAGAGAGAGGAAGAATGGGTGCACCAGGGCTTCCAGCCACTGCAAACGAACTCCAGACGCGTGCACCCCCTTGTGCATCTGGCTAACATGGGACCTGGGGAAACGAGCCTCGAACCGGGGTCCTTAGGCTTCACAGGCAAGCGCTTAACCGCTAAGCCATCTCTCCAGCCCACTCCTGGTTTTTTTAAAAGGTAGGGTCTCACTTTAATGTAGGCTAGCCTAGAATTTTCTATGTAGTCTCAGGCTGGCCTCAAACTCATGGTGATTTTCCTACTTTGACCTACCAAATGCTGAGATTAAAGACATGTACCACACACCTGGTGGCTCTTCCATTCTTTCTACCAATGATTCTGCAGTGGTCCCTGAGCCTTGGAGAGAGTGATAGAGACACATTGTTTTATGGTGAATACTCCACTGTCACTTCTCAGCATGTTGGTGAGTTCTAAGCCACCCCAGTGGTCACTGCCATCTGAAAACATAAGTTTCTCTAGACAAAGGTGAAAACAGCATTAATATAGGGGCTTAAATGTAAATATTTAGAAGGTAGCTTGGTGAACATAGTATATCCATTTAGCCAGACAACAGTAGTAGTTTCCTCCCTAGGGTTTGTGACCTTCTAAGCCATAGGCTTTCTGTTAGATTTTCAGTACCAGACATTAATTCCATACCATGAAGCTGATCTCCATTCCTATCAGAGAGCAGTGGGTTTCCCCCATGACAGACATGCCACTATTGCAACAGCTGGCATATTTGGCCTAACTGGCCAGCCACAAAGCTTGTAGGATCCACTGCTAGATAATACTTTGTGACTTTTCTTCCCTGTTGACTAAGAAGCGTGAACTTTTCCTAGGGAGAGATGAGCAAACATGCATTCATCCCAGATAGTGCACCAAAGGTACAGCCCAGCTTAGTGAACCTACAAGTTCACTCAGCTTATTTAAGGAGCATAGGTAACCCCAAAACAGCTGCATCATAAAGTCCTATCCTGTAGCTGCATAAATGGCATCCTCTCTTCAGTTTACTTTATAGCTCCTATACATTCCAGCATCTCTCAAGACCATGTGCAGCTGGGGCAGAATTACATATGGCCATGGGAGTGTAGGAGAGAGCAGCTGGGTCTCCCCCTCATTCCTCCTGTTGGGGAACATCAATAGGCCAGACTCAATCTCAGGAAGAGGAGTTGACATTGGATAAACTGTGAGAATGGGGTGAGCTCTGGGGCACTGTTCCAACAGCAGAGCCATTGGTGCTTGCCAAAGGTGCCAGTTCTTAGGGGAGTGTGCCTGTAGGAGTCATGACATCAGAGGGGCCACACACAGCGCCTGGCTGCAGAACACTGCAGACTCACGCTACCCAAGGGCTCTGCTTCTCTAGTGACCTTCCCAGCAGACCCAGGAGCGTTCTGTAACAGAATGTTACCAGGCCAGATCTCGTGAGTCTTCTGTGGGTTGTTACAGCTGCCTTATTCCAAGGACCACGTTTATGCACGAGGACTTCCACGCAGGGATGTTTACCTCACACTAGACATGTCTGAGGAGACCGTTAAGGAAAGAAACAATGGCAGAGCAGCGCTGCTTCCCTGGGCCAGGGGAGGAGAACTTGTTCCATTAGGAACTTGTAATCCAGAGTTTATGTGGGCAGGACATCTGCAGGGAGCCTGGAAACTCGCTTCACAAAACTTCCAAACACAGGGAATGAACACTTGCAGCCGCTTTCCTGCAACCTCTTCCTCCAGAGTGCCTGGTTAGCTAAATCTAAGTGGAAGCCACACAGGTTCATGTCCATAAGCACAGCACAGGGTGGTTAAGTGAGGGTGAGACCTGGGGGGAAAAGCAGAAAATTTCCGCCTCAGTGTTTGGTTAAGGCCTGTGTCACAAACCCACACTAGGTTATTACAACTGGCTAGCTCATGTCATCTGGCTGCAGACAGGTAAGGCAAGGGGATCTGGTCTCAAGAGTGACTTGACCCAGAACTTAAACAGTCTTGGACCGTGAAAGGTGTCTCAATGCTGGCTTTATCACCTGCAGCAAGCCTGCACTGAGGCCCCAGGACACAGCTGGGGGCAGGCAGAGAGAACTTTCCTGCCAACCCCTGCTGAGAAAGCAGAGGGAGGGTCCCAGCTGGCCAATCTGTTCCAATGTGTTCCAAGAGGGGTCACTGGCAGCCATGGAGCAAGGCTCAGCAGTCAGCCCAGCCTTGATAGCAGAACCCCTCATCCTGTGTCAGGGGCAAGGTCCAGCAGCAAGAGCCGCACTCTACCCATCATTGACTGTGTCCATCAAGTCACCCATGCCAGAATTGGAGAAGCAACCACAGGATGGTGTTGGAGTCGCACTGGAACCCCTGTGAGATGGGCCCAGATCCCCCAGTAAATGGGCCAATGCTAATAACCTAAGAAAAGCTGACTTCATAGCCCCTTTGCTGAATGCCCAGCCCAGTGATGTCTGGACTTCTGAGGTCAGTTTAGTTTGGAGCCAGGGACTGATAACCCCCAAATGTCTGATCATGTGCCTTTCTCTTGTGCACTTCACCAGGCCATACCTCCATCTGAGAAAGCCTACAAGAAAAACACTATAATCTTTGACAGTGTACCAAGGTCCTTTCTCAAGGGGACCTGGCCTGCCCTTCATTCTAGGACTGTGGGTCTATAAGTGAGCCCAAATCTGGGTTGACTTGGAAGAAGGGAGTGATTCCTGGACAATAACCCCACCAATATTCGCATCCCATCGACTTACACATCTCAGTAACAACCAGGACAGTGGTAGCTCAGAACAGTGCCTGGCACTGTGTAACCATACATGCTCAGTGTTAGCTCTTTAACTTCCTGGACTCATGGTGAGCTGCTAATGAAGCTAATTTCTCAGCAGAGCCTTGTTTTACTCATAAGAAATAGATGCTGAGCCCTTCACAAACTCCAACTTGGCTTTACTAAGAAAAAGAAAAGAAAAGCAAGGTCTGCTTTTTGGTCCACAGCCAGTGTCTTTAGGATCCACTCCCTGCCAAGCTGGTGGGGATCAGTGAAGGAGGTGGCTTCTGTCCTCCCTCGTCTCTAGCAGGGTCAGGATCCCTGACATGGTGCCCAGTCCTGCTGGGAGGATGGCATGCAGGGAATGGGAAGTGAAGGTCACATTTAAAATAGAAACTGCTGTGTATGCAAAAAGCAGTGTTAAAGAAGGCACCCAGAATAGAATAGAACTGGAGTGGGAAGCACTCAGTCCTGACATGTAAGACCTAGGTCTGGGACTTCACAGTGTCTCTGAGCAGACCTGTATTTCATTTGGAGATGTTGTGGGCCATCCATTGATTTAATAGACATCTATTGTAAGACAACCCCAAGCCAGGCATTTGTGTCCCCAGGAACAAATGTGAATCACTCAGTATACACTGGGACCCAAAGACCCTGTTCTCGTTCAGTGTGTCTGTCCTTCAGCATCCAGCTCTGATTTAACATAAGCCATTATGTCAAAGCCTGCCTGTATCTGTGATAAAGGAAAGTTATGCAGGTCTCACAGACAGTTGAATCTGTAGCCCAGACATAACCCAAGTTACTTCACCCAAGTTCCATTGGCCAGAATGAATCCTGTAATTGTCTCCATTCAGAGAACCAGGAAGAACACCCTTCCCCTCCCAAAGGGACTAGAGCCCAGCATGGCCACCGCTTTCATGTGAGGAGATGGAGTGTGGTGATATGAATGAGGGATGGAGAATGATTTGTCAGCTGAATACATACAAACTTTTGGGCTGATGAAACCTACAGGTGTTTTGTTGTTTTGTTTTGTTTTGTTTCAGCATAATGAGCTTTGTGAGAAGTCTTGCAATGTGACAGAAAGGCTGTATGTATCACTGTACCCCATGTTCCCTTCTTGCACACTTAACCTAATACTTGCACATCTTTCATTGAAAAATAGGGAACAGGCTGGAAACATAGCTTAGTGGTAAAGGCATTTGCTTGCAAATCCAAAGGACTCAGGTTCAATTCTCCTATACCTACATATGCCAGATACACATGTTGGCACATGATTCTGGAGTTTGTTTGCAATGTCTACAGGCCATAGTGTGCCCATGTTCATTTTCTCTCTCTCTCTCTCTCTCTCTCTCTCTCTCTCTCTCTCTCTCTCTCTTTCTCTCTCTCCCTCTCTCAAATAAATAAGTAAAAATAAATCTCATATGTGCATCCTAGCTAAAGATGATTGGTCTTCTGTGTGAGAAGGAAAAAACTCAGTAGCAAAGGCCAGTAAGCTAAAAAGGAGATACAAAGGGAAGAGAAAGGAAGGGAGGAAGGTACTTAATAGGTTGGTATTGTATATATGTAAGTAGAAGAATAGATTAATGGGAGTGAAAAGGCCCAAAGTGAGGTCAGGGGAAGAGATTGAGTAAAGGAAAGGTGGAGGGAGGGTGGGCTAATCAAAGTCTAAGAGGATATAAATAAATCATATGGAATCCTCCGGTTATGGACAATGGAACACTCAGGAGCTATAGATCGTTGCTAGAAAATTTTCAGTGCCAGGGATGGGATACCTTCCAGGGAGTTGTTGGCCAGGGAGGTCCCTGATGCCCCCAAAACATTATAGGCCTTTGCCAAGGCCCTTGGTTTCCCATCAGGAATTGATGGTAAGACCCTATTGCTGAAGACTCCACATACTTGGGCTGCAAGGCCACTGAGAAATCCTGCTGGAACTGAGCTGATAACCTCCTCCATGTAGACAAGTTGACAGAAAGCTGGAAGAAGCCATTCTACATGCAGTTCAATGGGAGAAAGAGATACCACCAGTAAAGATACTCAACAGTGAACACTGCAAGCCTTATAATTGGCCAGCCAGGCCAAATGAGCCAACGAGTGTAATAGTGGCATGTCTGTCATGGTGGAAACCAACTGCCCTCCAATTGGACTGGAGGCCCGCTCCATGGGAGTGAATACAGCCCTGGTACTGAAAACTTAAAACAGGGGTAGTCATGAGCCCTAGGGGTGTAGCATCTGCTGATGTCTGGATAAGTATATATACTATGATTATCAAATTGCCCAGTAAACACTTCTCTTAATATTCATACCCTTATATTAATGCTACTCTCACTTTTGGTAGAGAATCTTCTGTTTTCAGATGGCAGTGACCTTGGGACGACTCAGAAGGTATCATGGTGCTGGAAAGAAGTGATTAGAGTACTGAGTAACATCTCGATCACACCTTCCAAGGCTCAGGGTCTAATGCAGAAGAGGTGGCGGAAAGAATGTAAGAGACAAAGGAAGAGTAGGACTCCTTACAACGTGCTCCCTCCAGACATAAAATGGCCTCAATATTCATGACCTCATAGTGCCTGACACTACCTACACAAGACCATCATAAGAGGAGAAAAAGATCATGACATCAAAATAAAAGACTTATTGAGAAGGGGAAAAAAATAATAAATATTTAGGGCAGAGAGATGGCTTAGTAGTTAAGGTTCTTGCCAGCAAAGCCTAAAGACCCAGATTTGATTCCCCCATACCCATGTAAAGCCAGATGCACAAAGTGGTGCATGCATCTGGAGTTTGTTTGTGTGGGCTAGAGGCTCTGCCGTGCCTATTCTCTCCTCTCTCCCTCTCTCCCCTTCCCTCCCTCCCTCCCTCCCTCCAAATAAATAAAATATTAAAAATAAAAATAAATACTTAAAAATAAAATTTCAAAAAAGATAGAGAACACTTCTCAGTGGAGTTTTGTAATTTGTAAGTATTCCATTTAGTAACACTGCACCTCTGATTTTTAGTTATTTTTCCAGTTAGATGCGTTGACCAGAAAGCCTCAGCAATCCTCATGTTTCCATCTCCTGAGCCTTCAGCCCCAGGATTACAGGCATGTGCAGCCTTGCAGAGCTATTTACATGGCTACAGGGCATTGAACTGGGGTCCTCATGCTTGCTAAGCAAGTGCTGTTACCCACTGAGCCATTGCCCCACCTCTTGATTTTCACTTTTATAATTTCACTTTTGTTTGTAGGCTATCAGGCTCTCTGTACTCATGCTTAGGATATTGGAGCCATTTTGAGTCGTTACTACAATACTGTTTCTCTGTGTGCAACATATAATAAATATTCAGAATAAAATATGCCAAATTTATATATATATGTGTGTATGTGTGTGTGTGTGTGTGTGTGTGTGTGTGTGATAGATGTGCAAAAAAAAAAGTCAATTAAAAATCTGGTTTAATAGTAGAATGTTTATTGGTCTCTGGTGCTGGAGGTTGAACCCAGGGCTCTGTATATGCTGGGCATCTGCCATCCTTGGGCAGAATGTTTACCAAAAAGAAATGTCTGAGTTGTAAAATCTAGGAAGTTCATAAAATATATGCAATTTGATCAATTTTGAAAACATTTTCATGTTATAATTACTTTGTGTGTTGTCTTAAATTTGACTCTCGCTAATAGCACATGCATGTGATGGCGCGTACGCTGAAGGGCACCATGCGGGACCACAGCCTTTTAGAAGTGGGGCATAAATGGCACAGAGTTGGGTCTTGGTTCTTAGATGACTGGAAACCTTTGCCTTCTAGTCACAGTGCTGAGACTATTTTTATTTGATGTAATTGCCTTTATGGTTGGATTTAATTGATCATCTTGCAATTGTCCCTCTATGTGATGGTGAAGTTCTCATTTAAATGAAACAATGGCATTTCATGGTCTTTATGAGGAGGCAGAAGTTTCAAAGCCTCCTGGTCACCTTGGTTTCAATCACCTTACAATATGCAACTGCTTTTCCACCCTGAAGGCCCAGGAATGACTGGTGGGAATAACACTGGCTAGGGTGTGCCCTCTAACTTGTGCCAGACATCACAAACACACCCCAAAGCTGGTGAAGGTGTAAGCCTCAGTAACCTTGACCTCAGAAACTCAGAAGGATACTGGCTGCTACACTGAACACAAGGACAGGGCAAGAGTTTCTGTTGCTCCTGTGACCATGGGAGGCTACAAGAGCTTGGTAGGAGATGGGAAGAAATGGAGTGAGATACTGGAATTCTGCAGGATTTCCTGACATAACAGATTTGGAGTGAGAAAGACAAGTCAAGAATCCCAAAAGGTACTTAGTTGCCTTTCACAGCACATGTAACTGTGAAAATTTATTAATTTGTGATCAAGTGTAGCTTGAGGTATCTGGTAGAAGTCAGGTGAAGATGGGGGAAAAGCTGCTGGATGTCCTTGAGCACGTGGGTGGAAGGAAAACAGGATGTGGGTAAGCTGACAGTATCCACAGCCCCTATCCCCTGTCCCCCACCACCAGCAGACCTGCCAGGCCCAAGACCCCCAGGTGCTCAGCTGCCAGGTTGCTGCCACTGGGCAGAGATGACACTGTCATCTCCACAATGTGCAGAGCACATATTTCCAGCTGTTACTCCAGATGTGCTACAAATGAAAGGGGGGATTATGGAGACCCAAATACAGGTTCTGTGGCAAGGTAAAGGGATGTGAGAACATCCCCTGAGCTTGCAGCCCTCACATAGGCAGGAGGCATTCCTAGGATCCCAGGCTGTATCTGTCAGTGGATGGCAGTGCTTTTCCCAGCAGAAAGCAGGTAATGGGGTACAATGTAGAGGGGATAGAGGACACGGCAACCTTGCCCAGGCCAGGGTGGTGGCCCCTATGGCCTCCTCCAAGACATAGCAACCTCAATGAGCAGATGAATCTGAGACTCTGCCCAACTGTAAGTTGCTCTTAGCTCTTGCTTCCTTTGAGAGGCAAAACAATGTGACAGCTGAAAGTATGTGTCAGAGTGTCTGATTGACAGCCTTCAAGTCCTGGCTTGGTCATTCCTATACATAACACTGGGGACTAGCATTAGGGCTGAGGGTTGTCAGGGGTCTGAATGAGAACAGAGATCTGCAAACTAGAGCCTCCAGGCTCAACCTGGACCAGTGTGGTTTTCTACAAGCTACTATCTAAGAATGGCTTTTACACTATTCAGTGGGTGGAGACATGAAAATTCTATAAAACCCAAACTCCAGTTCCCGTAAATGAAGTGATGGTGAGACATGGGCATGCCCCACCTTCACGTGTTGTCTATGGCCTCAATAGGAGTGTTGAGTTACTGTAGTAAAGCTGAAATATGTTCTGTCTGGCCAACCTGGCTTAGAAAGTCCCGCTCCTGAAACAAGGGGTCCTGTTAGGGGACAAACTAAAACGGCTTAGTGTAAATTACCAATAACAGAGTTCTTACAGCGTCAGGCCCCTCTGTTCTTACAAGGAGCCCCAGGGCGAAGGGGGAAGCCAATGAGCTGAACAGGTCACAGGTACTCACAGAATGGTATACACCCTTCCAGATAAGCAGAAGGAAACCTGGCATTGTGTAGCCAGAGTTGGCAAACCTCAGCCCGCTGCCATGACTGCTTCGAGCTAGAATCCCTGAGTTTCTCTAAGAGGTGGGACTGTCTGCAGTTCAAGTCACCCAGAAGTGTGGTCCTAGCACCACCAGAAACAGCACATTTGAGTACTTGTTAGAAACACATGTTCTCAACCCCACCCCAGAGCTTCCCAGAGAGGCCAGAGCCCAGCAGCCTGTCCTTAGAACCCTAAAGGGATTGGACAAAGCCCTGATACCCAGATAGCTCCTGCAACATGAGTTCTCATTTTTCTGAACTAAAATTTCTGATCCAGAAAGGAAAACACCAACCCTAGCAAGGAGAATCACAACTAACTCCTCAGATTTGGTTTCATCCCCAATTTGGAAACATGGTGCATACCTTCCCTCTTGGTCGCTGCCTCCAACTCAGCTGTGCAGAGTTAAGTCTAGAGAGAGTATCTGAGAAGGTATTTTCATGTTTTTAGATAAATTCCTTAGTGTTCTGAGGCTATAAGCCAAACCATGTGATGAGGAAAATGGGAGCAAATGTAATGTGCTATGCAGCGTACCATCTCGCTGGTTGCTCGTGGAAAGAAATCCAGGACTCAGTTGCTAACGTGCCATAGAGACTTTAATGAGAAACAAAGCTAGAAAAATGAGATAATCTTACAACATTACAGCAATGATTCCTCTCCTGTCAAGACATGTAAAGTGTATACAGGCAACTGAATGCATTTGTTACAAAAGAGAGCTCCAAGTCCTTGTATAAGGTACGTATTTTACACGAGCTGGGTGTCTACTAAGACGTGTAAACATTGGTGACACAGGTTTGTTTTCTCACTTTGGGGTTAGCTACATAGTAACACATCTGACATTCGCTGGATGATTGCTGCATTCTGTTGAGTTCCAGAATGGCATCTAAGGCCATGTGTGAAGGCGCGGTCCCCAAGGCGGAGTGGGCAGGAGGACAAATGGGAGCGCCAGGCGTCCTGCAGTCATGCCGGTGTCACTGGTGCTGCCAAGTCTGGTGCGGGCTCCCACCAGGGGTGTCTCCTCTTCACTGGGCCTGTCATTCAAACACACTCATCCAACCGGGGGAGGGAGGCAGGTCCTCACTGGGGCTTTTGGACACAGCATGCTGTCCTGCTAGCATGTGACACTGGTTCCCAGGGCACCCTGACCCTACCACTGTTCTGGTGGAACCACACTGGTCTTCATCACCCTCCCTCGGGAACATTCTAGCAGGCATAGGGCAGCTTCACTGTTAGAACCAAACACCACACCACACAGCACAGAAATACACAGCAAGGCAAATTGAAACACTGAAACCCAGAGACCAAAGATACACAGTGAATACACACACAAACACGCACGAATGCACATGCACACACACACACACACACACACATGCACACACATGAATACATGAGGGCCCACATCCCCATACACCACCCCCAGCATGAACCCCTGTGAGTGCATGCTACTTATTTTGATGAATCTGCACTTTATACTAATTCAAGCTTAATTTCTATGTCCAGGATCACAAATGACAGGAATTTTGGTGGGGTTTTTTGTTTTGTTTTTTTACTTCTTTGCATTTTTTGTTCCTTTTGGATATCATGAGGTACACAGATACACATTTGACCAAAGTTAACACTGTATATGTAAGGGAGACTGTCAGCCATTTCTTGGCCTGTTGGGAATGATCTGAAAATCCCTCCTCGTTTCTCAGTTGAGTGATATCAATGTTGTTCATAATCTTTGAAGTCTTCGGTCCCTTGCTTTCTATCTGTCTTATGCAAACATTTCCATCAACGTTTTAGACAGAACAAACACAGCCTCACGCTTCCCCACCAGAGTTAGCCTGTCTCTTGATGGAAGTCAAGCCCAGTGGTGCTCAGAGCTTCCCTTCAGTACACTGTCTGTTTGGTAATTTTTGATAAGACCAGAGGGTGGGCTGAGGTGACCTCTGACGGGCCTTCCCAACCCAAAACCAGCTGTCAAAATGCTATCTGTGGCCTGAATAAATAAAGATATAATTATCCCCTTTCAGTAGTGTGTTCTTTACTGAGGAGCTATCAAATTATAGAGAAATCTTGTTAATTGTGGGTTCTGCTTCACTGGGTTCACATTTTTCCCCTTTCACTTGATTTTTATTTTTCTACCCAACTTCTGAAGTTTGGGAAAATGAAATAATTACCCAGGCATGTTCTGGTTCCCAGCCTTGCTCCCTGAGGCCTGTTGTAAGGACTCATACATCTTGAAAGCACAGAGTCCACTGGGCTCACAGGATCAGGGGCCAGGGAAGGCCCTAGCCATGTAGAAATGCAGCCAACCACAGCTGATCCACCTGCTCTGGAAGTGACTGAAGGACCAGTGGTTGGACATCATCCACTGTTGCACAAATGGAATTTATGGACTGCCAGAGCTCCCTCCTCTGCCCATCCAGACCTTCTTCTCACAGATGGAACTGAATTATTCTCTCAGGGTAAGGAAAGGTAAGGTCTCTTAAATTCCTTGGGGAAAAAAAGGGCTTTAGCTGACTGGCAAATGCCCCATCCACAGTCACATCCCCGCATAAACATCTATCTTATTGAGAATTGCCTGAAAGGAGAACCCTCTGGATTGCTAAGGAGCTGATTCAGACCTGGTTCTTCAGTGATAGGAAGTGTACAACACAACTTGACCTGGAAAATGGGAAGCCCAAAAGAGAGAGAACTTGGTCCATATTTCAGAATCTAGCCCCATCTTGAAAGAACTGGCTTCAACCCTCCTCTGGCTCCTCCCACCAAAATACCAGTAAAGAGTCAGGGGGAGGGTACATTATTACACTGGTTTCATCCCAACTGCACCAGCCATTGTCTGGAGAGACCTTTTTCTCACCTGAACGTTCCTTTTTTGCTAGAAGAGGACAAGACATGATTTGCCAAGGCCTTGTGACCCCATTATATCCGAGGAAAGAAGAGAAGCCAGGGTTGGCTCTTAGGAAGGTGTTTAGGGTCTCCACTACCCACTGCCCGACAGGCTACACAGACAAACCAACACCTGCTTTCAGAGCCAAGGCTATGGTTTAAATTTAGAGGACTCCCCCACATCCTCCAGGTTAAGCATGCTCTCAAGATGTTGTGGTCTCCCCAGAATTTGACTGGAGTCTACAAGGAGACAAGAATTAGGACCCAAAACTAAATGGGAAGATAGGAATCCAGAAAAGTTCCCAAGTCTCCTTCCCTTTGAGTTCCCTCATATCCTCCCACCAGCCTCTAAGATGCCCCCTCCAACAGAGCCCATCACCATCTTGGCACAGTCTCTATGCCAAGGAAGGTGACAGGAAGACCAATCACACAACCCCCATGCCCTGCCCACCTGTGTTTACCCATATAGTCTCCGACAAAACCAGCCCCATGTTCTGCAAGGTCAGTTACACCAGACACTGCAGGACAGAAGCTTCACCCCCATCCTTCTGAAACCACCCCAATCCCTCCAGACCCTTCCTTCACAGATGGGGAAGCAATTGGCCAGGGGGAAGGTTTGAGTGTTGCTGTCCTCTAAGTCATTCTCAGGTCTACATTCTGAGAAAGGAGACCTGCCACAGTCACACAGTGCTGCTGGGGGCATCCAGCAGAGCCCTTTGTCCTGTGCAGGGTCCACACAGGCTTCCGGGAGGCCTGCTGGGGGCAGCCACATTCTGCCACTGGTACCTGTGTGGGCCCACCAGCTGCCCTTCATGCCAGGAAACTCACTACCGTTGATCCTTGGTGTGCCCTCTGAGGTCCGCTGGTGTGGAGAAGATGCCTGAGGACAAAAGTCTACATGGTCAGTAATAATAAGCACAAGCTTAGAACATGGCTCCTATCTTGGCATTCGTTGGCAATGTTTAACAGAGTGGCCTTCTCAACCAGGACAAGTCCAACCTCTTGGCTGGCCTGGAAGTTTCTCCCTTCCATTATACACCCATCTGAAGCCCCCTCCCCAGAAAGCCCCACAGTGTGATTTCCATAAAAGTGAAACCTCCTCCCTCCTTCTCCTCTTCCTCCTCCTGAGACATGCCTTTTCTGTGGTAGAGGTCCCGCCCCTCCCCCACACTTGAGAACAAGCACCCTGAGATCTGCAGACATCTGGCTTGGAGGTCCAGCTTTGCAACTTTTTTGAACATTTTTTAGCCACTTGCCAAACAGAAGTGCTCTGCGTACCCCCATGTTTCCCCAGCCCCCATCCAGCCAGCAGAGCCAGGGCACAGTGGGACGTGAAGCTTTCATCTGTATTGCACCAGATGCAGGTCTAGGGTTCTGGTCATGGTTCAATCCCCCTTCAGAGCAACAACAAGCTGACATGAGAGGATACCCTGAGCTGGGCCAAGGGGATACATTTTTCCCAGAAGCAAAGAGAATACTTTCCTGGAGCAAAGCAGGTACCCAGCTAGCCTCCACCTCTCATTCTCACAGACACTCTCTGCAGTAGGTGTTGCTCCTCCAACTTAGAAATGGGGACACTGAGGCTTGGAGGGGCAAAACCACCACCCACCTGTGAATGGTAGAGGTTGGTTCCAGGTGTGTTAGATGCCAGGCCTGAGCAGCGTTCACTCCACCATGCTGCTCTAGGGGGCAAGAAGCAGGCGATCTTGCCTCTTCCAGGAACCCGTACTAGTCCCAGAGGCACAGAGTCTTGTGTCATTTTCTGTGTGTGTGTTTCCCAGCTGCTCAACCCCCACCAGAAATACTCCGCACCTCCCCCCAAAAAAAAGTGGCACTGACAACCCAGTTCTCTGGTGACATTCCCATTGCAGGGCCCACCTACTCAGGGAGGAACGTCCCAGCATGTTTCATAGTCTGACGATGTCCCCATCTCCCGTTGTATACTGTCAAGCTGTGGACAGCTCCTGGACCTATTGCTCCTGGCACACCACTCCCCCAGGCACTTGCCTGGTTTACATCACACGGATTTGATTTCCGGAGATTTGCATCGAAGTACCCTGTGTCCACTTCGGCCAGTTAACTCATGTCTGGAGTATGGTGCTGCATGGCTCCTGGAGCGAGATTCCCAAGATCTGTCTTTACCGTGTGGCCACCCTCCCCTCGGTGCATGCTCCCCACCTTCCTTGCTCCTGAGGCTGGACCATGGGGGCAGGGGGTTGTTCCCAGTTTTACATGCATGAGAGAAATAAGTTCTGGGGCAGGAGGACATTGCTGAGTCCACAAGGAGGTAAAAGAAGGACTCTTAAAGGGAGTGCAAGATGCCCCATCTCTGCCTCCACACTGCAGGGCACTCAAGGGGACCTTTCAGGGCATGGGGACAGGTACCATGGCCATAGTAGGCACACTCTGTGGGAGCAGAAGAGAAAGGGCTGGGCTCCATAATTTACCAGGGCAAAGGCCTCACAGACAGGTCATACATGATAGCCCTTGATGACCAGGAGCAGTGTGAGATGATGTCAAATCACACTTCTATGACAGCAAGTGAAGGGAAGGCTGTGGTGGTCATCACCACTCATGGAATTGCCACTAGGGGCCAAGGAAGCCCAAGGGACTTTCAGGGACTCTACCATGAGTATGTCTCTGTGCCTTCTGTCTATTATAGCTGGACCATCCCCACAGGTGTTTAGGGGAAAGTGGGCTGACGCTCGCCCCGCGTGTGGAAGAGGTCCCCGGGAGAGGTCAGAAATCCAAAGCCTGCTTGGGCTTCACAGTGAGACCCAACATCCATGGACGCCTTTCTTGAAGCTGCAGTTAGGTCCCCTAACAGAGGAAAACAATATTTAATATGACTTATTTATTCACACAAAAGCAGTAACCACAGAGGTCCCCAGAGAGACAAACACCAAATGCAGAAATCATAGACAACTACACTGTTTGCTTGCCAGCGGTCCTCACTCTGAGGGGACAAGCAGACAGAAGCAGATCATGGGCATTCACAGACTAAGGGCCTAGAGTTTTCAAAAATATCAACATATCAAGAGAGACAAACACAGTGAGGGAGATGCCCTCAATTGGGGGGAGGGTTTGAACAACAAGACAAGCAGGTGTGGGGTGTGACCTTGAATGGCATCTTAGATTCACAAACAAGCTTGGCAGGACATTTTTGGGACATTTGGGGGATCTTGCATACAGGTTATATTAGATAATATTATATAATACTAAATTTCTTAGGTGTGGTAATGGTACTACCATGTAGGAGAATGCACTTGTTCATGAGAGATATACAATGTTATCTTTGGCTGAACCTCCTAAAAGCTGTAGACATCATGACATCGTATCATCCAGCTACTCTGAGAGTGTTGTTGGGAGGGGACTGAGGTTGGCTGGGGGTCTGGGGAGAGGTATAGGGAGGCTCATGGTGCTGCTCTCTCAACTTCTCTGTCACCCTGGGATGTTCCAAACAAACTTGGCAAAGACAAATGTGACCATAGACTTTCGCTTTTTTCAAGCCTCGATCTACCAAGGTGTGGTCAAGACAGAACCATGTAAAGTAAGTCTGTGCCCAGCACTTTGGGGAACCCATAATGCACCAGGCCTTAGTCCATGTAATGACCATTGCTCTCTGCCATTATCTGCGTCTCTTCATCCCAGCTCCAAATCTCCTGACAAATAAAGTATTGGCTATCTTTTTGGTGGCTCAACCTTCAGGTGTGACCAGAACATCCAAGCCAAAAGTTTTTATGGGTTAAGCTCATCTTGTGCTATTACCACCAACCCCTGCTGTGGCTGGCTCTTTGCAGCAAAAAGAACGCTACAGAGGCTCAAAGAGTGAAGTGACTTCTAAGAGCCCAGCGCAGCAAGAAAAGGAACCGGTCCCTGCCCTGCCACGTTTTCTTCACCCAGGATGCTTCCCAGGTCCAAAAAGCACTCTGGAGAAAACGCATTTTCAAGTGTGACTCCCCAGTCAAACCACTTTCAGAACTAAGCCACGATTCACAGACTCCAGTGAACATTGAGCTGGTTGAATGGACACAGTCCCACACACCTCAGGTTTCTCACTACTGCCCTTAATCGGTATCTTACTTAGGCTCATCGATTTGAAAAGAAAATGCAGAAATAAGGCTGCAAGTCTCCATGATGGAGAACGGCTTTCTCCCTCTTCTCTCTCTCTCTCCCAATGTGCACAAATGGAATTCTCTGAGTCACCCTGATCTTCTCTTCAGCTTCCAGAGGTTGGCCCTGGGAATCTGGACCTCTAAGGCTTTCAGATCTGGACAAAGCAGACAAAAACAGGCTGCCCCTGCTTATCTATGGGTTTCTTAGCACAAAATCAAGCAGGAACACCAGTCTGCGATGGCCGTGCTGGGTGCAGGTGCTCCTCTCAATCAACAGTGCACAACGGGAATGTCCTTCAGAGAGAGCAATTGAATTTGCAATGGGTAGCTTTCTGGGTTTGGAAATTTCTGCCTTATTTCAAGACAGAGTGCTGAAAGCAGAAAGAACGGAGCTGATTCCAGTTCTGGGGCAAGCCAGGAATCTCAAAACACAGACAGAGGTTCACCTCGATGTCAAAAGGTCTAACAGGCTGATAACTGAGACAGCACCTTCCACCAGGGATGGGGACCATTGAGGATCACAACCAGGATATGCCTTCTAGAAATCAGTGAGCCCAGGGCCCTGGGCTACTCAGTACCACTGCCTACTTCCTCCTGTCCTTGATGGAATAAAGATGGAGATCACTTAGTGGAGAAAAGTTCAAGTGAATCAGAGATCTCAAGTATATACAAGGCAGGTTGACTTTCAGGAACTGGATGGCAAGCCAAGCCCCAGCTTCCTGGTAGAACCTAGCTCTGCACGAGCGCCTTCTTGAAGAAGTTCAATCACATATGCAAACAACCCGGCACGAGGTCCTTGCCCTCAGTGCTGAACGGGCACAGTTAACTAGAGAAGGGGTACGACAATTGCCTGGCAGAAATAAATTGCCAAGTACACAAGGGAAAAAGAGGCTGGAGCCACAGACACGATACAATTCCAGCAACAGGGGATCTTTGGAAGGCTATAGAAACAACAACACCACCAGCAGCCAGGACACCAGCAGAAAGAGTCATAAGTGTGAAGACCTATATCTTGGCCACATGTTCTCTGACAGGCATTGCCTCCCCAGAACCTCAGTCTCCTCCTCTGAAAGTCAGGGGGCTCAGTAATACTTCCCCAGCCTGGTGATACTCTACCTCTACTGTGGGCTGTGTGATGGACTCTCCATGGACACGGACTATTCCATCTTGTCCAAAGAAAGCACTCTGGAAACCTTGACTTTCCTCATCATCACCCCCAGAACACAACAATGGCTATGCCCAGAGAACACCTTGGCCAGGCCCCATGCTAGGGGACAGATGGGCCATGGGAGAAGAAGATCTACGCACAGGGAAGCAAGCCAAGATTCCTTCCCTCTCCCTCCCACCTTCCCTCCCTCGGTGCTCTGAGGTTGAATTGAAAGAGACAACTCAGTAGTCTTTCTTCCAAGGCTGACTCGGCAGACAGCAGCACAAGAAACAGGAGGGCTATGGAACCTAGACTAAGTGCAGGTTGCCTCAGATGCTTCAGTTGGTGGCCATCACATGGAGAGGAAAAAGACTTTACCCTACAGCCCTTAATCCTGTCAAAAGGGGAGTCAACTCTGTGAGAATATAGAAAGTGTTGTCTATATTTCTCTGGGAAGAAAGGACCACCCCTATCATTGAAGCCTTCGATCTCAATGGTCACTGCATGACCACTTTGCACAGATACATTAGTGGGAAGCCAGCTCTGAGGGGAGACTGAGCCCAAGTCCCTCTGACTGACTCCTGGGCCTAAACCCTGGCCGGCCCTATGGAGACACGGAGTACGGTCTTTCACTGGAGGTCTGAGCCAGGGCATCTTGGGGGATGGGAGGAGTGTCCTCATTTCAAGCCCTTTTGATTGGGTGAGACTGTGGTCTCAGTTCTGTTGAGGACTGGCTCTGTGACAGCAAGCAGACCCCTGGTCCTCTCAGTGCCTCGGCGCCATGTACAGAGCAGATGTGATCACACATACACCCCCCATTTGAGGGCAAATCTTACAAGGGTTTTCAGGGAGACGCCTACAGATATTCCAGGCAGCCTCCTCCGAGGCATAAAGTGCTCTGCAAATTGGCATCAGGATTGTCAAACCTGTCACCTGTAAGAGCCAATGACCTCTTTGCAGAGTACAAAAACATTCAAGAAGAACAATTGCTTCTATTCTGTGGACAGACTTGAGAGCCCTGTGTAGGGCATTCCATACAACAAAATCTCAAACAAGTGAACTGAGAAAGACCATGAAGGTTGAAAACTGTCAACTTTGGCCAAGAGAGTCTAAGGTTCACAGACTCATTCTGACGGTCCCGTGTCCTAGACGAAGGGGGCATTTCAACACGGGGTGTAGTATTAAAGTGCATGCACAGCCTTTCCAGAGGAGTCCTGGGTGCTCCTGGGTTCAGCCCAATGGCACACATGCTTGGGACTGGTGGCATTTGGATGCTGTGTCCTTTAAGAAATCCTGTAGACCAGGAAGCGCTTCTTGTGCGTAGTGTAGCCAAAGCCCATTTCCATCCAAAAGCCAGGAACTTCCAGTGTACGAGGAAGGAGTGGGAGGATGAGTGAATGGGTGATTTTTAGAGATGGCAGGGATGGTGATGAAAGAAATTAGAGTCCCTCAGTGAATGTGGAAGCCAAACTGTCCTTGACCCTGCCATTGTAAGGGTCTATGATGTGCCTTATTCTCTATCCTAGACTGTCCCCTAAGGGTCAAAAAGTCTTCCCTTTGGGGTCATCCCTTATGAAGAGTGGGAAGGAATTTCTCCACTACCTAGACAAAAGCATCCCCTGAGTTTGACAAGTTCCCAGTAGGCCAAGATACAGCCTCTAAACTCTTCCTGAGACCAACGTGAACTTTCCCCTATTTACATATCAAATGCTACTAGAGACCATATTTCTGGAAATATATGTATATATCTCTCTCTATGTATATATTTTTTAACAAGGAATGCCCTGTCACTTTCTTAGGAAAAGAAATCACATCCACATACTGGTACCCATTCTCATCCAAGCATTCCAAAACTCTGGTTCTTATCCGTGCAAGTAGAAGCTGCCTGCACAAGCATCCTCGTCACGGTCACCATTCATAAGAGGGAAATAATAAAATAGATACTCTGTAATCCCAACAAGTCTCCTGTTCCCCTTGACAATTCCAACTGCACAGGAAAAGTGTTGGAACTGGAGATGATAAAATTAACAGTGTCTTGAATAAATTAATTCTTGTGGCATTTGATAACTCCTTTCTATTTCCTGTTTCCTTGTGTCAGTGATGCCTACCAGTTTCACAAAGTGCATGCTTAATATATCAATATTAATATAGTTTTAAACTGGCAAGCTAACATGATACATGTGGTCTTACCACCTACCCCCAGGAAAGAAGTTCATACAATTTAGAAACTATGGTCAAGATGTATCTGGATAAAATGTGCTTATGGGACATGCTGGATTTGGCAAATGGCAAATCAGAAACCTCACAGGGTGGGGTTTTCTGTTTGGCTTGGAAGCAGCCCAAAGCAGGCTGTTAACTGTGTGAGTGGAAAGGGAAAGGAGTACCTGGAACTTTCCATCTTGTCGTCGGACACATTGCACCCAGAAGCTCTCACATCTGCATCACACACACGCGCACACACAGCCACCCAGTCCTTGGGGAGGAAGAGAGGAGTTAGATCCGAGACATCACTACAGGTGGGCAGTCAGGGGCTCCCAGCTTGGTGAGCAACTTCAGGTTGGACATCCTCTCCGTTGTGTCTCGGTGCTCTTGGTCTCACACCTGTCCTCGGAAAGCCACCCCCAGAGAGGAGGGGCGGGGTGGGGAGAAATGTAAGGCATACTCTGCTGGGGAGGAAGGGAGGGGTCCATGCTTCATGCTCAGGTGTGAGTTTCAGAGAGGACAGGTCTCTATTTCCCTTTGGACTGCTCTACCTGGCTGGAAAGGTGGGAAAGAAATGAAATCAGGAAAGAAGGGAGGAGAGAAAGGGATGGTGATGGCCATAATAACAAAAGAGGATAAGAATAAATAAATAAGGAGGAAAGGACGAGTGGGACCAATGGAACTTACATCCACATGACAAATGACTCGTCGTTCGCCTTCCCTCCCCACACTTAGACGGACTTCCGGCGACGGGTCAGGCCGAGGTTGTCGCTCAAGCCAGGCATGCCAGGAGAGACGGAGCCGAAGGGAGATGGCAGGAGGCTGTTCTTCAGGGTGCTTGGCGAGATCTCCTCAATCTTGAACGAGATGGAGCGCAGGGAAGGCAGGGCCAGCCTGTTGTTGGCGCCGCGAGGAGCCCCGCAGGAGCAGGGGCAGTTGGCCTGGTGCTGACCTCCACGCTTGCATCCGGAGCCGCTGGGCTGAGCATCGTCGGACACCTGGACCACCATGTTGCGGGCGATGCCGGGGATGCCGGGGATGCCGGGGATGCCGGGGAGCGCGTTCCGATCCATTCCATCTCGATGTTCCTCATCGCTGTTCATGGTCAGGAAGCGAAGGACCACGAGGTTCAGGAAGGCGCCGATGACCGTCAGCCCCACCAGGATGTACATGAAGCTGAAGGCCACGTAGAAGGGCTTCCTCTGCAGCGCGCCCTTGGTTTGCAGGGCCACGTAGTCCCCAAAGCCGATGGTGGTCAGCGTGATGAAGCAGTAGTAATAGGCGTGGAAAAAGCTCCACTCCTCGCACTGGGAGAAAGCGGCGGCCCCGATGCACAGCGTGCCCATGCACGAGAAGAAGCCCACGGTGACCATGTTCTCCATGGACACCTCGGTGTTGCGCATGCCACAGCACTTCTTGATGCGCTTCAGCAGGTAGCGCACGAAGGTATTCATGCGCTCGCCCAGGCTCTGGAACATGACCAGCGTCAGAGGGATGCCCAGCACAGCGTAGAACATGCAGAAAGCCTTGCCAGCGTCGGTTCCGGGTGCCGCGTGTCCGTAGCCTGCAGGGGAAGGTGGAGAGAAGAATGGGGATGGCGGTCATGAGAGGGTCCGTGCGGCTTGGGGGTAGAGAGCGAGGGTAGTGTATTCTGATTGTGAAGGGGTTGGGGGCACGCCCACATCCTGAAGGGAGCTTTAGGATAGAGTAGCCATTTCAAAAGCCCCCTTGAGGGCTGGGATGGTAATGACTAGGGGAATTTTACAAAAGGAAAGGGGATTCAGCATAAAGATTAAATGTCTCTGATCAGAAAATCTGAAAGTCAAAGTGCTCCTGAACCCAAAAGTTTTCTTTGGTTTTGTCTTGAGATGGGCATAGTGGAGCCAGCTACCCTGGAATTCCCATTCCTTTTTCCTCCACCTCCTGACTGCTAGAGTAACAGATCTGCCCAAGTCTGTCTGACCACCAGCACGATGCCACTTGTTTCATGCACATGATTACTCATTGTATAAACTTACACTTAGGCTATATGTATGAGGTATAAATGTAGAGTAAATGAATTTCATGATTAGATTTGGGTTGTTTTCTCAAAATATAATATTACATAGGTACAAATAGTCCCAAATATAAAAAGATCCAAAACCCCAAACACTTCTGGTCCCAAATATTTTAGATAAAGAATGCACAGCCCAAATCACCTAAGAAGCAGAAAAGAAATATCCTCTGTGTTTTCATGCTGGAAAGTTTAAAGACATTTCAATGTTCTTAGAGTAACACAGTTTTTAAAAGAAAACAGCCTACTTACTGCTAATAACATTTCAACACTACAAAAACCCAAAGGAGAAAATGATGGATGCCCACAACAGGTCCGAGTGAAGGTAAATATTGAAAGAACAATGGCTGTGCTGCAGACAGAAGGTAGATTCCTTTTATACACAACTCTGTTATCTAACTCTAATGACCCTATAAAGCAGGCATAATGACTCTAACACCACTAACAAGAAAATCAAGTTAGTGGCTGAATAGCAGGCTAACCTGACTTCTTTGACATTGGGATTTGAGCCCAGAGTTTTCAGTTGCCAAGAGTGAGGCTGAGCTAAAGAGCTCTTGGCAACTCTTGGCCGGGGAGGGGATGGCAAAGACATAAATTCCATGGAAGAAGATAGCGCACCTGTTTGGTTTATTGATGGTTCCTCATACATTGGCCATACTCAAAAGTTAAATAGTTTCCCAGCAGTGGAGTGAGTACATGTGCGTCAATGTGCAGATATTGCCTTAGCAGGAAGAACCAGACAACTCTTCCAGACGTCCTGTGAATGAGCTTCTGAACCACTAAGATGACTATGCCAAGAGAAGCCCCCTGTGCTCACAGTGACGTGAGGACAACGGTGCAAGGAAACTGACATGACTTTCCAGGGACATCCATGTGGTCACCACCACTGCCAAGAATGGAATTGGTTGTGCACAATATGATGAAAACTCAGACAGTGGGCTCTCACTCAAGTTCTGGAATGAACGACACCAAGGAACAGAAACGGATCACAGTCCATGATTAGTCTGTGCAAGTGGAGAACAGGCCCGATCTTCAAGTCCTGTCCCATTAAGGAGGGCTACAGTAATGTTTTTCTGAGTAATGTTTTTCTGAGCTATATTCTCATGGCCACTTCACCATCTCTGTCACTCTGTGCATCTCAACTACCTGAGCATCTCTACTACCTGACATGCAGGATGACAATGTGTCCAGGCAGGCTTCTATGCAGATCTTCTGAGAAAAGAGAGCACCCAACCCAGGGCCAAGGACTATCAGAACCAAGTCTCCTACCCACCTGCATCTCTACTCCATCCACACATGTCTGCTGGGTCTTGCTATGTAAGGCTCAGTAATTTCATGTCCCACTAGTAGGTTTCTCTGATCCAGAACTGTACCACACCAGCCAGCATTGAGCTGTGCCACCCAAGGTACTCCCCCACCCCTTACAGATGAAGAAAAACAGCATGACCAAAAACACTGAATCTACACCAGAGAAGACAGGGAGACTGAAAAGCTAAAAGAGACATAAATGTATGTTTCAATGTTTCAATAGAAATCATCCAATGTAAAGATTAAAGAGGAATAAATGAAGATTGAAAAAAATTACATAATGCCTCAGGAACCCGAGGTTTCAAAAGGTATCCCAGAAAAAAAAAGGAGCAACTTAATTTTTAAAAAAAGTAGGAGATGGGCTAGAGAGATGGCTTAGCAGTTAAGACACTCATCTGCAAAGCCAAGGGATGCAGGTTTAATTCCCCAGTACCCACATAAGCCAGATGCACATGGTGGTGCATGCATCTGGAGTTCATTTGCAGTGACTAATGGCTCTGGTGTGCCCATTCCCCTCCCCTCTCCCTGCCTTCCCCTCTCTCAAATAAATAATAAAATATATTTTAAAGTAGGAGAAATAGTGGTTAAATATGGTGAAAGACAAAGTTAGTGATTCAAGAAGCTCAGTGAACTCTGAGCAGAATAAGTGGGGGGGGGGGAATACATGGGTAAAAGTTCAAAAAGCTAAAGAGGGGCCTGCCGAGTAGAATCCAGAGGGGAATGCAGCATCACATATTACAGAGGATGCCTTGGAGACTTCTGACTTCTAATCACAGGTGATGGGAGCCAAGAACTAGCGGAGCCACATCATTGCAGAGCCAGAGGAAAGCCATTCGCCCAGCACTCCATATCCAAGAAAATAACCCTTGAAGGCAACAGGAAGACATCTTGATATTTTGAAAACTGGGAGAACTCATCATCAACATGATTACTGGAGGAAGTCGTTCCGCCTGGGGGAAAGTACCAGATGGAAAACCAGGCCTTTGGGAAAGAATGAAGCACATGATGGTAAACAAGTGGATGAGTATACAACATGCAGATGGAAGTCCCGCTACCTCTCTGCAAGTTCACCTGTGCAGCAGACGCCAGAGCCAGGAAAATGGTGAGGAAAAACAGCGGCCACCTGGAAGTTCTCAGCGTCTCTATTTACTGGAGGAAATCATTACAGCATTTTGTGGATCAAAATATATGCCAGGTATCACCCCCATTTTTATTAGCAAAGAAGATTGGAAGCAGTTGGCTTTGACAGGGACTTGTCTGTGCCCCTGCTCTGGGATCCTGTACAAAGAAGAACTCAGTAACACTGACACCCTTGGCCTTTAATCCCAGCATTCGGGAGGCAGAGGTAGGAGGATGGCCATAGGTTCGAGGCCACCCTGAGACTCCCTAGTGAATTCCAGGTCAACCTGAGCTAGAGTGAAACTCTACTTCAAAAAATGGAAGATTAATAATAATAATAGTGACATCCCATAGGATGCCTCCTTGCCCCATTACACTGATAATGTGCCTTAACAATACAAACACATGAGAGTGACACTTGCTTGTGAATAAGCTTCCTAAATTGCTGACTGAGCATTGCTTCCTTCTTCTTGGCCAGACTATAAGCTCCAAGATGGCAGGGCTAGTTCTCACTTGGCTTTCTAGATTCGTAGCATGGGGCTAGCATGGAGGAGGCCCCAGGAACCTAGAAGTCAGCCTCATGGTGCAAATGATTTCCACCCTCCCGGGCCTGCCTGAAATCCTGAGTGAGGCCATCTCAGGACCAGGGTGACCAGCAGGATCTTCATCTGAGACACTGAGTCAGCAGCCTGCTTGTCACAGCTATCTGAATGGACTTAGAGGATCTCCATTCTGACCTACAAGCAGCCGCGCAGAGAAACAGCATCAGCCCTGGCCCGCCCCACTGTAGTAGCTAACAGAATAAAACAGAAGGAGCAAGCTCCATTCCAACCCCCCAGGGAGAAGCTGAGCAGAGGCGACCATGAAGCTCGTCACTTTGATTGGGTGTGGAGTGCCCCCAAGAGTCAGCTGTGTCTCAGAGGCAGGGCTCCCATGCAAGGTGCCACAGCCCCTAACTCAGATTTTCCCAAAGCATGAGAACCACCAGGGAGACTCCTTTCAGCCTGGCCTACTCTGAATCATATTTCATTAAGGATGCTGTGAGGATTTTCCTACTGTTAAAAAAAAAAAGACCCAACAGAGTGGATTGCAACCAGATTCATTCCTCACACTCTAGGCTCATGAAGTGTCTGTGGCTCCGTCCTGGCCCCCAGTAATCAGTACTTGAGTGTAAGTGACTGTGGTAGTTTGAATGGAATTGTTCCTCCACAGCCTAATGTGTTTATGATTAAGCCTCTTAGTCAATCCTCAGCAGGTAGAGAATGTAGGGACTGGAGCATTGTCCCAGGAGGCATACCACTGGCGTTGGAGCTGAAGGCTTATTAATCCAGCCCACTGGGTGTTCAGTGCTTTCTCACTCTTACTGTTTCCTCTGAGCTAACATGATAAGATGTGATACCCAGCCTTTCCCCTGCTGTGATGGAACTGCCCCTCGAAAATGCAAGCCAGAAAAACAGAAAAAGAAAAAAAAATGCAAGCTGAAATAAATCCTATTTTCTCATCAGATGCTTCTGGTTGAACGGTTTTGCCCCAGCGATGAGAAAATAACAGTGGCCTTGCCAGCCCTTCACAGTTGGCAAATCTGCAAGCATTGAGAGATAGACTTGGGAACCAGGTAGAGAATAGGACCTTCATATTCCTGCCTCCAAAGCTTAGCACCGTCCCCTTCCTTCCATTGACCATTATGCCAGCCACACATGGCCAAATTTCACTCATGTTCAAGTTCAGTTCAAAGAGCACCCCTTTTTTTCTGTTTGTTCTTGGGGGTTTTGTTGGTTGGTTGGCTTTTCGAAACAGAGTCTCATTTTATCTCACTCTGCCCCTGGTCTGGAATTGAATGCCTGGTGCTCCTCCTGCTTCAGTCTCCCAGTCATTGGGATTGCAAGCATCGGACACCATCCTAGCTTCCAGATCCATCTCTGAATGCTTACTGCAATTCAGTAGAGCTGAGTAGACAACATCAGCCTCCATCTCAGGCCAACAGGGTTTGAGCCCAGATTGCAACCTTAGGAGCTGGAACAACTTCCACCACCACCCATCTCCTCCTTCAGTCTACTGTGGTCACCGTGATGGCACCTGGCACTAGGTTATGGGAAGACCTCGTGCTGCCCTGTCCAGCTGTCCAGCATGGTGGCCACACGTGCACTTGGGCTTTGGCATCTGGAAATTTGCTGCTGGGAAGACATGAAATATTTATAAAGGACAGGCAGGGTTTTGTGCTGATATGAATTGAAATGGGCATAAACTCCATTAAAAAATGACTCTGGCTTTGAGAAGGGCCGTGGTGGGGAAGGGAGCTGTCCTTGGTCCTGTGTGTGTCCACTTTCACTCCTGCTGCAGCCTGACACACAGCTAGCCAGCACTCCCCTCAGCCTCCCATGAGCACTGGCCCCACTCAGGCCCCTGAATGAGCTCACCATTGTTATTTTTAAAATTATTTTATTACTTTTTATTTGAGAGCAACAGAGAGAGAGAGAGAGACAGAGAGAGAAAGAGGCAGATAGAGAGAGAGAGGTAGAGGGCCTCAAGCCACTGCAAACAAACTCCAGACATGTGCGCCCCCTTGTGCATCTGGCTAATGTGGGTCTTGAGGAATCAAGCCTCGAACTGGGGTCCTTAAGCTTCACAGGTAAGCGCTTAACCGCTGAGCCATCTCTCCAGCCCTCGCCATGGTTATTAAGACCAGGTGTCTGCATGCAGCAGAAAAGAAAATGATCTGGGTGCCCTGTGTCAGATGAAGGACAGCAGGAAGGCAGGAAGGCCTTTGGGAGGGACTAGGAAGTCCCAAGGTTGTGGCTTGGGCTTGGCTCCATCTCCCATGTATCAGCCATGGCCTTGGGCAAGCTCCCTAGATTCTTTCAGCCTTGACCTTTTCTTCTGTAAAGAGGAGCATGAAATGAAACATTCCCTTCCAGCTACATGCACTTTATAGTTGATAACACTTTCCTGAATTCTGTCTTTCATCTGGAAGGAAGAGCAGTGGCTATGACTGCCCCATGCCAAGCCACCTTCACATAAGGGAACAGAGCCCCATGTTCTACCGCGCGCGCGCGCGCACACACACACACACACACACACACACACACACCGGATTAAAGTTGCAGCCAAGAGGGGAATGGTACTTTCCATGGGCTCTAATTGGGTCACTAGACAAGGCCTCAACCCATGGGTTTTGTTCTTTTCCTCCCACCTTGAGGGGTTTGTGGTCTGGAGCCACCGCAGTCATTTTAGCCTCAAGAGGACCACCCACAATCAGAGGAAGATACCCTTGGCCTCACAGATGGAGAGGCCACCTGGCCCCGCCTGCACGCCTGTTCTAGGTCAGCCCTAGTCAAAGCTGCTCCAGTGCGCCCAAGCGAGGAGTAACAGTGTTTCTGAAAAACTCTGCAGCTTACTCAGCCACCTTAGATCTCTGCAGGGGACATGGGAGGTGACCAGGGTGGTGGCAGATGGTGGCCAGCTAGAGAGTCAGGTTCTCTCAAGGAGCAGCTGTCTCCACAGCCCAGGGGCCAAGGACTGTGAACTGGGGTAACCCAGTTTCCTGAGCTTAAAAGAGAAATGGGCAGTATAGATTTTTAATACGTGGGATCTAATTAATGTTTGATTAATCCTCACACAATGGCATAGGAAAATGGAACAGGACAAAACAGGCCATCATCACTTGTCTAAAATAGAGTTTGCACCCGCCTAGAAATGGAGCAGGGAAAAACAGCCAGGGCTCTGGGCCCACGAACGCTCCTCTCATTCCCCATGGCAATCACTTTCTCCCACTCCTAGGATGTGGCACTTGCCAGTGCGTTCTATTTCACGAGCAAGACAGGAGGTGCCCCCTGGGGAGGATCTCTGGGTGGCACACATGGTTATCCTTTCATGAGACTGTAACCCCACTGCACTTAGGGGAACACCAAGCCTCTGCCAAAATCCCTCTGAGCACACAGGCAGGATCAGGCATTTTCATCCTCCCCGACTACCCAGCATTCTGCTCTGAGTCCCTGGAGCCACCTGGCCACTTGCTTCTTCACACCTTTGGCTCTATGTTCTCCAAAGAACAAGCAGGTAGATTTTGTTTTATTTAAAGAAAAAGCTCCGCTTTACTAATTTTCAAAAGAAACTCTACTTCCCACTTAGTTTCTTTTCATTTGACATTTTAAAGGAGCAAATGAATCCAAAACTACATTTTAAATATATATTTTTCCAGGCATGGTCGTGCATGCCTTTGATCCCAGCTCTTGAGAGGTAGAGTTCAAGGCCAGTCTAAGACTACAGAGTGAATTCCAGGTCAGCTTGGGCTAGAGCCAGAACCTACCTCAAAAAACAAAAACATAATACAACAACAACAAATATTTAACTCGCAAAGTACAAATTTCTCCTGGGGAGAGGGTAGAGCTTGCCTCCATCTGTATGAGGGTCACAACCCTGCCTTGTACTAAGGTGCCACTGAGGCACACGACAGGCTACATCTGTGACTGTGAGCCAGAGTCAGACTGGTGGATAGGGTGGGACATACTGTAACACCCCCCCTTTCCAGCCCCTAAATGTCTTGGGTTTGGATTCCCAGCCTCTAGCTGTGCTTCTTGTAGGGGCCACCCGCCCTCCAGACAAGCGTGCTTTTGCAAGAGGCCCGGGCAACGCAGCTCCAAGATCGCTAGGAAAGGCTGCAATGGTCAAAGTTCTTGTCGGCTTCCCCAACCTGCGACTGAAGGTGCAAGGGCGCCCTCTGCTGGGTGCTCGCTTGGACAGCTGCAGAACAGGGATACAGGCTTAGGGGCCCCACCTTTCCAGGAATCACAGTGGAGTGAGTCTCTTTAAAATCATGCAACACAAGCTCATGACCTTGGGCACAAAGTAGTGTCTTTCTAAGCCCCCAAGTCACACCGACTTGGCCCACATCCTAAGTCCTTGCTCTCAGCTACACCCACAATGGTGCAATGGGTGAGGTATCTATCCAAGCCTAGGCCTCCTCCTACTGCCCTCCCCCCAGCTAGTGCCATTTCCCTTTCATTCTCCCCTAATTTCTCTGTCCTCCAGACCCCCCTCCACACACACACACACATAAAAATGTGGAGAAACAAGCCTAAGGCACATGGGAAAAAAATAGAAAACTTGAAAAGTCTGTGGTGGAATAAGAAAATTTTAAATCACTATGTAGACTCAGGGTGGCCTTGAACTCACAGCGATCCTCCTACCTCTGCCTCCCGAGGGCTGGGACTAAAGGCGTGTGCCAAAATACCCATTCATTTAGTAATAATTGGCATTCAGCAAACACTTAACAAATTGCAGTGCTCACGGGAAGCTTGGAAGATTGCTCTGTGCATGTTATTTCTTCCTCGGGTTCCCGCTGCACACAGGGATAGTGACAGTAAGGACCTCCTGGCACTGTAACCCCAACAACATCACTTATCCAAGGACACACAGTGACCATGGGACTACGACGCTGCCACGCTGTGAAAACACTGCCACATGAATACCCAGCAGGGACACTCGTGGACATACACAAAGTCCAGAGCTCTGCCTCTCCCAGGCCCTCTCTCATGTAACAGCAGCCTGAGATATCCCCACAATTGCAAATTATAGTGGAAAAACCCAGACTGAAGCAAACCACTGGCCTGTGTGTCTTCAAGACCATGGCTGGGGCACCCCATGCATCTGACCAACCATGGCAGGTAGACACAATGCCCTCCTCCAAGGTTTCCCTAAGCCTTAAGACACTGGTGTCTTCATGGTTTGTGTGTAATGTGTAATGATCATTTCAGGTTGTATCAATTAAAAACAAAACTCAAAAGAAAAAAAAAAGTATAGCACATTAGAAACATTTGGATAATTCTGAAATTTTTGTCCATTAGCTGCAAATGTAAAGAATCATACTAATAAGTTTTATGATGTTGGAAAGAGAGAAAAGAAAGTAATAGTCATGAGATAAGGTTGTGAATGAATCTCCTAGCCCCATGGACCTCTGTTTCCCCATCTACCCAAGATACAGGCACCCTGGAACCCATGCCACACCTTGTGAGGGGCTTCATGTGCACCACACACAACACAGTCCTGAGCTCTTGGAATCCCACCTGTAACCACCTTGTCTTCCAAGCCAGCCTCATGCTACCCACATGTCCTTTTATAAAGTTCCAGAGTTCCACCAAGGGGCACTGACCACTCATGCTCTCCCTAGCTGAGTGGTTCTCAAAGTGTGGCACATGCTAGTTATTCACTGGGAATCCCAGGGGGCTGTTTAGAGGCAGTTTATTGTCCCTACTGTACAGTTTGAATGGACACCAAAAGGTTCCCAAAGGCAAACACCTACCAATTTAAGCTCCTTGGCTGAAATCCCACAGGGAGAAAACTGCCTGAACAGTGCATTGCCCTTGATCCCATTCCAGAAAAAGCCAAGGGTGACTGTTGCTGGGGTGGACACTTGTATATCTGTCACTACTGATTCCAATCAACCACAAACATCAGACACCAACAGTGAGGGGGGGGCAGGCTGGCTTCACCAGGGGATGTGTGATGGTCATAATTACTCTGTGATCATGGTTGGAGATGGACAACTCGGTCCTGATGGGCCTCCTCCATGTCTTAGCTGTGTGACCTTGGGCAAGTCACCTAACCTTGCTGGGATTCAGACACAAAGATACAAAACAAAAATTTGGGAGGAGTGGAAATATGATGAACCAATCCTAATTAATTTATGCCCCTAGACTTCCAGCCTCTTCTCTTTATTTTTCTATGTTTTAGACTTTTCCACTTTATAATTTGCTGATTGTAGGAATAACAATTGGTCACTGAAGAGAATTGCAATAGAGAAAGGGAGAGAGGGAGGGAAAGAAAGAGGAATGAAAAGATGTCTCCTCTTCATCCTTAAAGATATGGACATTTCCTTGTTTCCTAAACCCCTTCCTAAATATATATTCTGTAGCTGAAAGTAAAGCACACAGGAGTAACTATAAGAAAATACTGATGCTACTTATTGCCAATTAACATTCTTCATTAAACATTATTTTTATTCTTTATCAATGTCAAGTACAAGATGCTATAAGTTCTTCACCTAAATAGCCTGTTTCTGTTGCTGATGACCATTAGGCTTTTAGTCAAAGGCTTGCTATTTGCAGTCCTTAATACTTGATTCACTTCATATGTGAAAACCAGCCAAGTGCCAATACTTGGGCTGAGTATTGCAAGAGATTAAAACATGAAGGAGACCCTTTAGTGTCCTCTCCTGAGGACCAGATACCCTAGAGATCTGTCCTGCTGTGGTACACCTGATGTGCACAGGTGACCACTCCCACTTCCTTGAGGAAGAAGCGCTTAGGGTGGTCAATGACTTATCCAACTCAAACCAGTTGTAAACAGTGATACTTAGGTGACCACCCTGGGCACTCTAACCCCAAAGTCACAGCTTTTTGCAGCCAGGGAAACACTGACAATAATACAGTTAAGTCCACTGTCTCAATGTCTGGAACCTAATGCTTGCAATAAACCAAGAAGCACTGACATAAATAAAATGGCTGCATTCCAATAAGAAAAGGAAAACTTACCCAGTCTGAGATAATAAAAAAGTGAAAGACTGAAGAAGAAAAACAGATCGTCAGAAACCTTCAATGATTTACTAAAGGATCCCATCCATGTCCATTTCAAAGGGGTTCTTGGAAGAGATGAGCAAAAAGAGCAGAAAGAAAATGTAAGGAAATTATGGCCCCAAACTTCCAAATTTTGATGAAATGTGAATCTTATATTTTTTTAGCAAAGGGCACAAATAATGAATTCTAAGAGATCAACACTTAGGTACATCATAGTTAAAGTACAAAATGTCCAAAAGTTTTCCCCTTGGGAATGCATGCCCAACTGGGAGCTGCAGCATCTACCACTGCCTGGGATCTAGAGAATACATCACATTGCAACAAACATGAGAAATGCAACCAGTGATGGAGAAGGACTCCTCAACAAGACCTGGGATTGACCTCTTATCCAAAACCACCGAGGCCAGAAGACAATGCTGTGACATAGCCAACATGTAGTAATGACCAGGAATTCTGTAACCAGCTAAACTGTCCTTCATGGACAAAAGAGATTAACACACTCTCAGACAATGAGCTCATATGGTTAAAATGTAAAAGAAAAGTGATAGTCAAACAAGAATTTTACACTCAGCTAAACCATCCTAAAAAAAAAGGGGGGGGGAGGCTCTGTGGTTAAGTCGCTTGCCTGTGAAGCCTGATAATGCATGTTCAAATCTCCAGGTTCCACATAGCCAGGAGCAGTGACAGAAGAGTGCAATGCTGCACATGTGCACAAGGGGGCGCATGCGTCTGGAGTTCTTTCACAGCAGTTGAGGGGCCATGGCATGCCTATTCTCTCTTTTCTCTCTCTCTCTCTCTCTCTCTCTCAAAAATAAAATAAAATAGCAAAGCAGAAATTAAGACATTCCCACTTAGAAACTAAAAATATTCATTGCTACCAAGCCTGTCCTATATATAATAAGTATTGAACAGAGTCATTCAGGTTGAAATAAAGGGACTATAATCAGTAAGTCAAACACATACAAAGAATTAAAGTGTGCCAGTAAAAGAGGTGCATGAGTAAATATGGGAATATCAATGCATTTTGTTTTGAATCCTTTTTCTACCTGTCTAAAAGACAACCATTTGATTTATTAGGCAATAATAATAAACCACTGTTGAAGGGCCTATGCACCATAATGATTTAATTCACATAGCAATATCAGAGGAAAAATGGATCAATTCAAACTAGATATTTTAAAAATAAGATGCTCATTATACTCCCTAAATCAATTATAAAGAAAATAACTCAAAAAAAAATTAAGGAAGCCACATAAGAATTGAAGTGATATAGTAGAAAATATCACTTAGCACAGAAGAAACAAGTAATGGAGAAATCAGGGAGCCAAAGCAGATATAATACATATAGAACACAAAGGGTAAATAGCAGATTTAATCCGACATTGAATAAAAATTAACTGCATAGTTCAATCGACAGGCATAAATTGACAGGATGGGCTAAAACAAGACAAAATAAAAAACCTCCATGATCCAAATATGTGCTGCCTATAAAAAAGACACTTCAGATGGGAAGACATAAGAAGTTTTAAATAAAAGGATTGAAAAAAAGGCACACCATGCAAACAGGCCAAAAAGGCAGGAGTGCCTACCCTAGGATCAGCCAACCATGGAAAAGGAAAGGTCAACACAAGACTTGTTCTGAGACCCAGCCATCCCAGTCAAGGGAATACACAAAAATAATGGGAGCAGGAATAGAAGAGCTATATGTTCACTACCACTGTCCTGTGGAAAGATGCGAAATCATAACCTCCTCCGTGCAGGGATCACACCAACATCATGCTGCCCAGCCCTGCAGTGGAATGCCATTCTGAAACAACAGAGAGGAGTGCTGATGTGAACTTCAGCACACGGAGCCTCAAAAATGCTCTGCTAAGTGAAGAAGTCAGGCTCAAATGGCCAATATATAGCAGGATTCCATTTATAAGACGTGTCCTGAATAGCCAAGCCCACAGAGACGGAATGAATCTGTGGTTGTGGGCTGTGCAGGGGGAGGCAACGGGATGATTACTAATAGGAACAGAGCATTATTTTAGAGTTGTGAAATGCCCATAACTAGATAGAGGTGGTGGTTGCTGTGAATATACTAAATTCCCCTGAATTTCACACTTTGAGCTAGTTCATTCTATGCTATGTATATTTTACCTCACTTAAAATAGAAGTCAGGGTCTGAGAAAATAATTCGAGATAGTGTCTACTATAATTCCACCCTGGCACAGACCTCAGCTGGTTCACATCTTCCACAGAACTCTACCAGATCCTAGGAATTTCCCTATCCATACAAGCTTCCACCCCTCTCCCCTTGAAAGTTGTATGTGGGAGCCTGGCATTCTCAATGGCTGATTGAAAGAAAGTGAACCAGCCACATGGCTCTGACCCTGGACAAGGTAGGGGCAGAGTAGAGCTGCCTGGGCCTGCCTCAGTGCCTGTGACTGCTCCCCTTTCCCACCATTCAACCTCCTGCCTGTGCTCCCCACTTCAAGAAGCAGACCCAAAGGAAGAAGACAGACACACAAAATGAGGAGACCACAGTGCCCCACCAGCACAGGGGCCTCAAGCACCTACCAAATAAGCTGGCAGGTCTGCCCTTCATCAGAGAGACACAAGGTCTGCTGCAAGATCAGAGTGGGTGTAAGCAACCTAGAGACCCTGGGAATAAAACCCTCTTCCTGTGATGTCACTGGGGGTCCTGCACCCCAAGTGAAGAAGGCAGTATCACCTGGAGGAAATGCAGCAACACTGTTGTCCTCTGTGAGTTGAACCTGGACATTTCCATCCATGGAATGTAGAGAAGATGCCACCAAGCCCATCCACACCTGTAATATCCTGGATTAGCCCATCACTGATATTGCCTCTAGAGATGTCTATTAAGAGAGGTAAAAATGCTGGGTCTGATATCCAGGATTGAGACCTGCTCATCTACAGGGTCCTCCATGCTAGAGAAAGAAGAGCCCAATTCTCCCTCTAGTTGGCTAGCATGATCATTTGAAGCCCTAGACCTGGATTGTGATATACTTTGAGATTCAGTCTGGGAACTTAAGTTTTCACAAGCCAGGAAATTTCAAATAGCCTCACTCATAATTCTCCTAGGGGCAGGGCTCATGATTTCCAGCTTTCAGATTAAATGAGAAGATGGCATAGGCCTCCATGTTAGAGAAGCCCCTCCATGTGCAAAGCCTGCCAGGCATGGGGATGTCCCCTACAGCTCAAAGTCTGACACAGAGTTGCTTCACTTGATTTCCAAAAAATACCGTTCCAAGCCAACTCATTCCCAGTTCCCCTGACTCCAAGCCCCAAGCTCTCCTCAGTCCCAACACATAATGAGGATGTTGCATCCTGGTTCTCCACTGAACATGCTTCACTTATACTGAAATTGTCTCCCAAATTCACTGGACACCTTAATTCAGCAACACAGAACACCAGTGTCAGTTGTTTCCTTCATAATCACTTGGAGCCTGGGAGCTGCAGCATCTTCCACTGCCCAACATCCTGAAAGTGCACCACACTGCAGAGCCCTAGCCTCAGAGACATCAACCCAGGATCTGCCCTCGTGATCACATGGAGCCTGGGAGCTGCAGCATCTTCCACTGCCCAGCATCCCGAAAGTGCACCACACTGCAGAGCCCTAGCCTGGGAGATCAGAATGTGAAGTTGAAGTACGTTTTCTACCAAACTCATATGGCTCTTGGACCATGACACGTGTGGGAGGAGGAATGTGGTGCTTCTGTGGAGGGGTCCAACCCTGCTGTGTCCCTGGCCTGCTGCTACCTCACACCAGAATGCCCTCCCCAGTGATCCTCCAGCATGGGACTGTCATGTGCTGGAAGGTGATTAAATGGTGACTTGCTGTACCTCACAAATGGGGAGGGGAGATATGGAGCTCAAAGGTTTCCCAGAAGAAAAGGGGCTGACCGACAAATGTTGCTGGCTGCTCCAGTCTACACATGATACGGTCTGAGAACTCCCCGAACCTGGATGCCCAGACCTCAGGGGTCCTCTAGAACCCTTGAATCCTGATGCTTTCAGGTTAGACAGGGCATGTTCTGGGTTCCTATTCTGACCTCATCGTGCAAACAGAGTTTAATATGCTGGAAGCTGGAAATGAAACCATCCACCTGCATGGCTGTGTATGCTGTGGAGGATGGGTGGATAGATGGTTAGATAAATACTTTAAATAGGCAAATAGATGGGTGGGAAAGGATGTGGGATGACAAATGGGTGGATGCTGGTGGGACAAAAAAAATGGCTGTAAATAGGCAGGTGGGTGGATGGACACACGGCCTGATGACAAGGCCAGAATAAGATTTTGATGTGATAGAATCTGAGTTTCCTCCCCTCCTCCACTCTCTCAGATATTGCTTGAGAGCAAGTTGACAGAGAAAAGGTATGGGGTCAGGCTGCAGACCCACATGGCCTCTTGCTGTCAGAGCACATGGTAGTCCATATCCTCATGCTCTGTCTCTGGCTTGAGCTCCCTGGGTGTCCAGGAGAGGAAAGCTCTACCACCTCTGGTAGTCACGAGGAACAAGCCAAACAAAGCACTCCTCCCTGACTCACTCCCAAAATAGCCTCGCACCACCCAGACTGTGGCTGACTGGCTCTCCCCCACTCAAACCTGACTCGGCAGAATGCCTGGGCTCTGAGCTGGGGTTGGGAAATGGGCAGGGCATGAAGGGCCTCTCACCAGGTCTAGGTGAGAGAATACCCAGGGTGTCACTTCCTCAGGTGGAAGGAAGCTGAGGGGTGCTGTCCTTGAGCTGAGGACTTCACGATTATTAATGAATGAGAAATTCACTCTGTGACAAATATACTTGTCTCATGTTGGTAAATTGAGGCCCATAGAGTACCTGATAAAGGCTGCATATATTTGAATGTCAGCAGTTTGACCAAACCCAATAGCTTGTTGTGCACCTGTAGAGCTATCCCACATCCCAGGGATCTGATGGTCATAGTGGGATAGAAAGGAGACACACTGACACCTCAGGGTAGTCATGGAGGGCATCCTGAAGAGAGGAAAGCATTCAGAAGAGGGTTTCTGCTGACTGCAATGAGAGACAAGACAAGGCCATGGGGACTTGGAAAAGTCCCCAAAGCTCTTTGAGCCTCAGTCTCCTCATCTTCAAGATGGGAACGAGGGCCCTGAGAGTGAAGAGGGCCACAAGAAAAACTGGCATCAGACAGAGGCTAGGGGCAAGTAGGGTGGCCTATGCTCCTCCTTCAGCCATAAAGCTGGGGGCATTCAGGCTTCTGGGGCCTCCCTGTGCCACCCTTCGTGTGACCACAGCAAGGGAGCCTAGAATTGTCCCCTACCAGGTGCAGGTGAATGTGCCTTGCCTGGTGCTCTAGAACTGTGTCTAACAGGGAGGACATTAAACCAGAGGTGGGAGAGTCCCGAGCTCGGGTCAGAAGCTGTACCTCCAACACTCACCTCCCAGGAGCTCCTGCACTTTCCCCTGCTCCCAAAGGCTGGCCTCAGCTGTTCTTACTGCTAAAGTCCCATCCTTTCTCTCCTGGAATGTTCACCACTCCCTCTCCGTCTTCAGACAGGAGCATCCAGGAGAAGCAGCTGGGAGTGCTAAATCTTGGCTGAAGGCACCTCCTGCAGGAAGGCATCCACCCCCAGCCCCCACCTAGTAATGGGAACAATTCTGGACTGCCAGCCATTGCAGCTTGAGCAGGCTGGGTACTGTGGCTAGTCACTTATTCTCCAAATCTAAGGGTGGTGGGAGCAAAACCAGTCCAAATTCTCTGGCCAGTCACCTGGGAAATGGTAAAACCATCAGTACCAGACAGCATTTAAAAAAAAAAAAAAATCACACTACAAAACAGTCTCAAAATAGATTCCAATACAATCCCCATGGCAACAACCTGAGCCTGAGGACAGCATCCAAAGAAGGATGGCAGAGGGACATGGGGCAGGGGCAGCTCGGACTCTGTTTGGCACTGTCTGCCATAGGATAGTCCTTCTGTCCACTACGGTATGGAGACGGGTAGGGTCTCCAGTTGAGCATCGCCTCCAGACAAAGGGCAAGAGTGGAGACGGAGCCCAGGAAGTCACTTCTACTGCAAAGAACAAAGACACTGGGGAGGTCTCCAGGCCCTGTGTCACCTTCACGGGCTCCCTACCCTGTCTAGGTCCTCCTCAGTATCAGGACCACGGTACTGTGCATAATCATTCATGGACCCACCCCATGTACTTCTGCCTGAACCCCACTCTGTGAAGACTGGGGTGGAGAAGACAGGGTGTATGATGGGCCAGCAAGTCCTCCTAGGTCCTTGGGTTTGAAAAGCTAATTGTCTGCCAGCATTCACAGGTCAGAACCTTACCTGGCAGAGACAGGTAGCAGTTTTGTTTACAGCTAGCGTGGTGATGAAATGACCTAAACTCCACTTGCTCCTTGTCTCTTCCTTTCTGTTTTGGCCCTCACCAGAAGCCAGGCTGCTACTCTGACCCTAGTCTTCTGGCTCCAGAACTGTGGGAAGCAAACTCCTGTTATTTATCAACCTGTGGGATTGTTACCAGAGCTTGCACTCAAACCTATACCAAGTCCTTCCCTGAGAAAATTGACCCCTGCCTAGAGAAAGTATGTGTCTTTCACTCCATGACAACTCCACTTCCCAGCCATTCTCCACAACTGAGTCAACTTTAGCTTCATGGGAGGGTGGGTGGAAGCCTCCTGTGACAGACCTCCTCCCAGGTGCTGAACTACATTTCCCAGACTCCTTTGCAGTCAGGTAGGATTATGGTACTGGGTGCTGGCCAATAGAATGTGCAATGGTATACTCATCTTCAGGCCTGTCCTATGAAAAACATCCCTCCTGAGACTATGGTTTCTTCATTTTCATTGGCCCCTGAATAACAAGACCAATGTCCTAGATGAGAACAGAGCCACAAGATGGAAGGAGTCTAGGAACAGAATAACAGGTTGAGCAGAGTCTCGACTCTGACTTTTATCAACAATAATAGCAAAATAAGTTTGCCTTGTGTTAAGCCACTAAGAAAGAGGGCATTTTTGTTACAGCAGTTGTCCTGTGCTGACTATTATACACCCTTTACTGTCATAATGTCATAATAACGAGTGTTCATAATGGCTTCCTCCCTGAGCACCCATTCACACTTTCCCTTCTGCTGGGAATAACTCCCCTGCTCTGGTCTCTGAGCTCTCTGAAGATACAGCTACAACCTGGGAGTTGTTTTTATTTCCCCAGCTGTGACTAGTACCATGAGGGCACTTATATTTTGCCTGATGAGCCCTCCAGGATCCTCAGAATAGAGCTACCTGGACAATGAGAAGCTTGTCCTAAGAGAGCTGTCTCAGATCTCCTGGAGGGCAAGTTAATTTCTCATCCATATGCCAATCACTCTCCCCAAGCATGCACTCTCCCTAGCCCAAAGGAAAACACAAAGCAGGTGGGTCACTTGTGGCTGATCGGGTACAAAGGCAGGATAGACATGTGGATGACAAAGGTACAGAGCCATTCCTGTGCCACTGTCTTCTCTGTAGATGAGCAGTCAGGAGTGCTCAGGACAGGGGCACAGGAAGACAGAAGGGCCTGGTGCCTTGCCTATTTCCCAAGGAGTCTGACCACTCCACTCTTGTCCTGGAGACTACAAGAGCCACTGTTTTTACATTCTTCTCACAGGAGATCAACACAACCTTTATCCACACAGGTAGTTATCATTCATCCCAGGGCTTCTAGATGTCTGCTTCCCTACAGTAAGGACCAGCCACAGCCAAAGAGAGCTGAGTATGTGTGGCATTTTCTCACAGTGGGGTCCCTTTGACAGGTGCACAGTCAAGGTGCTCACTGGAGTCCACACAGCCTGTCAGTAAACGGACCTTTTTCAGATGTTCTATTTCCTCCTTCAAAGAGGAACTGAGACAGCAGGAAAGTGTCCTCACTGTGGAGACCAGGGATCTAGGCTAATCCACTCTGCTGCAGAGGAGCATTTGTTCAACCTTCCCCTCCAGCCAGGTACTTAATCCAAAGAGGACCAAGCCCGCCATGCTCACCTCCTGTCTGGACCAGCGTCCCATACTCAGCAGCCAGGGAAACTTCCCCCATTGCACCCTGAGTGATATCACAGCTGTACAGGAGAAGTCCATGTTATCACATGCCAGCACCAGTGGCAACCCCCAGCTCACAGGTCTCTTCCTCTGTGCCACCTGGTCCCACCCCACACCCACAGGGACCCGGGAATTGTGCCCAAGCCTGTGAAGAGCTGGCAGCTTCCCTTCCGCCTGGCAACACCTCCTCATAGACCAGCCAAGGGTGGTTCAGGCTCAGCCTTGGTTGGCAGCAGTATGGGCACAGTGACTGGAAGTAACAGTGCCTGGGTCCAAGGGTATGGAGTGGTAGGTGGCACAGATGTGGGCAGGAGACTCTGCCCAGAGCACAGGGCATATACACTGAACTCTGACTTCACTGCCTATATTTTTGACTCAACAGGTGGCATCTCTTGGGGCCAGTTGGCCCTGAATACCTCAAAGGGACAACAGGGGACAGTACTGGGTCAAAAGAGGTACAGCCAGAAAAAAGAATCCATCCTATGGGGGAGGGGGAAGGATGCTGTTGTGTACTTTGAGCCATTCAGACACTCAAACCCAACTCCCCTGACCACTACAGGAAATCTCATCCACAGGCAGGGAAGGAAAGTGCAGTGCTCCCATCTCCCCAGCCCCCTGGGGGCCCACAGCCCACATGTCACCTGCAACCAGGGACTCTGTGGCACCCTGGCACCACATGCCAGCAGTCAGTTTAACAGGGCTCAGTGTGTGTTCAAGTGTTCCCACTGCTTCCTTGACTTCTCTCTGACCACACCAAGCTGTCAGGTACTCAGCCTCTCAATGCTCCATTTGGAGGTAAGGAAACGTGGACACAGGGAGACCCGAGCTTCACTCAGAGACACCCGCCTCACAAGGCCAGGCATAGATCTAAGTGCAGCTGGCCTCGTTGCTAACATGAGGGTTGAGTCTCCTCCCTCTGACTCTGTTTGTCCCCAGAAACAGAGCCTCAGAAACTGCTGTGGCCAGTCTCCCTGAGGAAGCTTCAGGAAGACCATCTACATAATGGTGAGGCTCTGGGCATCCTGAGTGGCTGTCCCCTCCCTCTGTATTTGTCCTACGTAAGATAAGAGATGTGCACTCATAGACTTGTGCTCTTGAGCCAACTGTAAGCTCTGGTTGCTCAGCTGTGCCCAGAGCTGAGGAAGGGCAGCCCAGGAGAGGAAAAGGACTTATTCTGGAGTCCCACCTTCTGGTAGCTCTAGCAGTACCTTGGGAAGCAAGCCAAGCCCCCAGTATTCTGGGATTTAGAGGGGAAACGTGAAGGTCAGCAAGTCACTGGAGCTGCATGGTGCAGGGAGAGACTGTAGTCCCATGGAAAGCAGACAGCCTCTACCCACTAGCTCTTGAAAACACCTGCTGTTCAAATCCGTGGGCTGCTATTTTTCAAGGATTTGCTTTAACTGAAAGACCCAAAGAATATTCTAGAACAGTTAAATATAGCTCTCGTGAAAGCTGTCCCATTTACATGCCTGTGTTCATTCAACATTCTCCGAGGGCCTGCTTAGTGCCAGACACTGGTGGGTGGATGCCTCAGCTACTCTGAGGTGATGAAGATGGTCCCTGCCTAGAGGTGCTGGGGTCAAGGGACAAGACACAGGAGGAGATGAGCTTGATGCGGGGTGACAGGTGCTCAGCTGGTGGGAGTCCTCAGGCTGCAGGGGTACCCAGGAGAGGCACCTAACGGTCAAGGGAAAGCTTCACAGAGAAAGGGTCTTAGAGGTGGTGGTGCCCACCATCGCTTGGAACTCAGTCTGTATGGGACATGACTGGAGAGAGGACAGGGTCAGGGCCACGTGGCAGCAAGCAGCTGAGCTTCAAAGGTCATGGTGAGCAAGGCTTATGGTTTACAGGGAGCCATGGATGGCTTCTGAGCACGGAAGTGAATTGATTTGCTCTGATAGCAGGTGGCCAGCCTTGAGCCGCCACCAAAATGCACAGAACCGGGAGACAGCCCAGTGGGGAATGCTGTCGTGCAATGTTGCGTAATGCCTAGTGCCTCTCCTCCCGGCAAGCCCTCAAAGCAAATGCTTAGATCATCCCAGAGGAAGCCAAATATCAGATGGGGGCCTTGCATGTGCCCAGAGTAGATCCAGGCTGAGCTGGAGAACAAAACTCAAAGGCAACAATACCCAAGATATTCCCAGTAGCTGGATTTCCAGGGCCTAGTGTATGGCGAGGGAGGGATGGGACTTCAGCATGGAGCAGTAGGGTAAGGAAAGGGGCTTGACAGCTCCCTTCTAATACACAGAGGGCATGATCCCAGGAGATAGCAAACACTATAGGAAGGAAAATCGGTACGGTTGAGCGCCTAGCACCTGCCCTGTGAAGGGAGATTGCTGAGCTCGAGAAAATGCTGAAGAGGACAGGAATGCCCTGTGGAAGACATAGCAGATGTCCAGAAGCCAAGTAGAGGAGAAAACAAGCGGCCAGAGAGAAGAGTCAGTGCCCCTGCCTGCTGACCCCTCTTCTCCTCTGCTGTCATTGCTCCCCTGCTGGGAACCTATTTCTGCTCCATTATCTTTCCTCATATTTTGGGGTCTCTTTGGACACCCTAAGATATCAAAGCTTCAGTTGACGACCCATGGCAGCATGTCTGAGGATTTTCTTCTCCAACCACCAGACTTCACAAGCCAGGCTTTGTCCGTGGACTCTTTCCACACTCTTTCCACAACAGGGGAGGTAGATGTGGCCATGTGACTCACTCCTAACCTATGGGATAGAGGCAGAATTGCTCAGCTGGGCTTCCAGGAAAGTGTGTCAGAAGGACAACGTCAGTGGGCAAACCCTTCTGACCATCCCTCATCCTTCCCACAGCGAACTGGGATGTCACAGAGGCATGAACCAAGGCTGGCACGCTAAAGAAGATGAGGTAGAAAAGTCAAAGGAGCCCAAGTAGCCCTGGTAGTGGACCCTAGAGATTGGCATCACCAGAGCTCACCAGACATTCCACCCAGACATCTCTTGAGAATTTCATAGCCTCAGATTGACCCCTCGTAGCCACACTTTGGCAAGGTCTTCACAAATGTTCTTCACACAAACACAATATCACTCTTTGAACCTACAGTGAAACCACAAGACCACATAATCATGCAATAGTGCAGGACATTTCCAATGCTAGCAGCTCTAGCATTTGTTTGGTTTTTGTTCTTTCTCCAGAGAGCACCAACAAAGTGTGAACCACTATCATAATACCTGTAAAGGTTAGTGTACTTGGAGCCACACAGAACTCAGATTTCTGACTGCTTTTACACCTCTATTTGTACCTTTTGTTACAAGCCAAGTCAAAACCTTCCTAGAAGAAAGAGTGTAAAAATAAGCTGAGACATTAACATTTATATAACAAGTGCTAATAAAAGAAAGCAGAGACAGGAATCATTAAGAAGGGAAAGGGAGCTTCAGATAAAAAGCACCAAGCATAGGCTGGAGAGGTGGCTCAGTGCTTGAAGTGCTTATCTGTGAAGCCTAAGGACTCATGTTCGACTCTCCAGATCCCACATAAGCCAGACGCACAGTGACAGAAGCGCACAAGGGGGTGCATACATCTGGAGTTTGATTGTAGTGGCTGGAGGCTCTGGCATGATATATTTTTCTTAAGGAATACAGATTTAAATACCTGTGGAGGTAGGTGGCTGAAGTAAAGAGTGAGGAGACCTAAAGTAAAGGTTCTGCGGATGGTGGTGGACTGGCCAGGGTGAATCTGACAGTTGTAGCAAACATTCAAACAAATAATAACCCAGCATGTGTCCAGATGGTCTAAGCCAATAATTGCTATTTTCCAATCCTTAAAAACTATAACATATAAAAGTTAAATTTAATAGGTTTCTACAGAACTTTATACACAAAAGAGGTAATGAATGTTCTTTTCAAATAGCTGTGGGACTAAACCAAATGTAATCCTTCAGTTTCAAAGAAAATTTTAAAAAACATATAAAATGTAGAAACTATGAATTTAAAATGTACTGACAGATGGTGATAGTACATGTTAGCTGTTTTAAGTGTTTGGACTGCAGTCACAAACCTAACCTAAAATATCTTGTGAGCTGTTTTGTTATCTTCCCCATCTTATAGATAGCAAAAGCCAAAACATAGAGATGTTGAACCAGGTGTCCAAGGTGACTCAGTGTATGTGCATGACAATCAGCTCCAAACTCATGCTTCTGGTCACTATCCTCACAATAATACATGTGCACATGTATTTGTGTTGTATTGGAATATGTATGTCCAAATTAACTCTTGAATTAAAAGAAACAAATTCAAAAATGTCTACAGATAATTGATAATGAGAAAACTCACTTGGTATTGATCTCATGATCATTGATCATGAGAAAATTTAATTGAAAATGATTTACAAATAGTTCATCATAACGTGCAGCCAAGGGAGCAAACACAGGAAAATTCATAGCCTTCAATATATTGATTTAAGAAGCAAAAAGAAAGAGATGAAGTCTATTGTCTCCTTGCATGTTAATCTAGAAAAAAGTAAACCTTACAGATTATAAAACAAATGCCTATAAGGATTAACAAAACTCAAGACACATAATAAAAATCAACACATATTGGTAGCTAATTCTACATATTTTCAAACAAAGTAAGAGTCAAAATAAGAATCAAATGCATAGGCCAGAGTTTGTGAGCTAAGATAGTTGAACAGACAGATAGGTGGCAAGATTCTGCAGGCACCTGCCCCAGGGTTTCTAATGAGAAAGACAAAACTACTGTGCAGCCAGTCACTTTCTAGGGGTCACTGCTATGGGCATCTGTGCATGATCTCCGAACACTTCAGTCTGCTGACATGAGGAAACAGCAGCATATGTGCGCAATAGCAAGACAGTGCATATGGAGAGAAGATGCGCTTGTATGTCTTGTAAGCATTCTCTGCTATCAGTTACTACTTCTTCCTACCCAGGGAGATATTTGTTGGAAATCAATGAACACTGGCTTCCACTTCTTTGACATTTGAGGTACCCTGGCCTGTATGTTGTCCGTAAGAGACATATGATTAATTTCCCCAATTGTCAGAGTTCCTCAGCTCTCAACTGCTGACAAAGACATCATCCTCTCCTGGACTTCCCAGCAGGAATGCCTGCCTATAACCAGACTCTGGGAGGTATTCTGAGCATCACAGCCTCCTTGGTGTAGGCCCTTTCCTGAGACTCTCAGCCCTGCCCTGCATACACAGTCATCCTATCCCACCTGGAGCCAAACACAGATGAGTGGTCTGTTCACCACAGCAACTGTACAGATGGTCTGCTTGCTCCAAATGCAAAACCCACATATCTGCCACAAAGTTTCCCTCAATACCACACAGGTAATTCCACCCACTAGAGTGGTCACACCATCCACTGAACAACTCATTCTATTCTCACCTCAACAGGTGCGCTGTGATCTCACCTGAGTAGATACACCCAATCACACTGAACACGTGTCATGGCCCCACCTGAGAAGTTCACCTCAGCCCTTATTAAAGACCAACTCCACTTACCTGGTGGATGCCCTGCCCACCTGAAAGGATCTTGACAGAAGTATATCCACTCTCCACACCTGACCACATGGCTGTGGGGATCCTCCAACATTCCATGCACTTCACACATTTACATCCTTGGAACATCTGTTCTTGAGCATCCTTCATAGAGTCAATATACAAATACCATCTAGGTCCCAGTATGTGCCAGCTAATAGGGGCTCAGATAAAACACTCAGCCATAGCCAAGTTATTTCATACAGGCATACATGCCATTATTCATGGTCATCTCCTGATCAGTGTAAGGTACCCAGCATAAGACAAGGACAGCCTTGTTATCTTGTCAACAACACTGCTGCAGGCTGAATGGAGGGCATGGCAGAGCCAGTGCCCAAACTTGGAACTGTTAAACAAGTGATGTCACAGAGTATGACTTAGAAGTGGTGGGGAGGAGAGGGGAAGGAAGGGTGCAAAGAGCCCCCTAAAGACCATGGGCAGGTGGCAGGGGGTCTTCACCACATCATATGCCTGTCAGCCCCAGAAAAAGGTCCCTTCCCTCCAGAATCAATGGCATTTCATATATTTGGAAGGGCAAGGAAAGCCAAAAGGCCATTTCATAGGTCATTTCTTTTGTTCTCTGTGGATTTCCACAGGCCTGACACCCATGATAGCCTTAGGGACCAAAGTCACACATCCATTCCATGGAAGTGAGAAACTCCAAGTGGGGCAAGACTCTGTCATCACACATGAGAAGTGACAGCCCCACATTGAGGAGCTGTGACCTAAGTCTATGCCTGCAAGCAGCTTGGGAGACAACACAAGAGAGGTCCTGAGCTGCACATTCAAAGATGCTTTGTTCTAGAGGCTATGTCATAGTGCATGGGGAATGAATGACAGGTGAATAAAGGAATGAGTGATGTCATAGTGCATGAGGAATAAATGACAGGAGAATAGATGACTGAAGGATGTCATAATGATTGGGAATGAATGACAGATGAATGAAGGAATGAGGGATGTCATAGTGAATAAGGGAATGAATGACAGAACAATAAGGAATGAGGGATGTCATAGTGGATAAGGGAATGAATTACAAGTGTATAAAGGAATGAGTAATGTCAAAGTGCATGGGGAATGAATGACATGTGAATAAAGGACAGAGTGAAGTCATAGAGCATAAGTGAATGAATGACAGGGGAGTAAAGGAATGAATGATGTCATAGAGCATGGGGATTGAATGACATCTGAATAGAGTATAAGACAAGAACAGTATAAAGAAAAGAGTGACGTCCTAGCACATGGGGAATGAATGACAGATGAATAAAGGAATGAGTGATGTCATAGTGCATAGGGAATGGATGACAGGCAAATAAAGGAATGAGTGATGTCATAGAGGATAAGGAATGAATAACAGGTGAATAGAGCTATGAGGGATGTCATAGATCATGGGGAACAAATGACATGTGAATACAACGATGAGTGATGTTATAGTGCATGGGGAATGAATGACAGGTGAATAAACAATAGAGCGATGTCATAATACATGGGTAATGGATGACAGGTGATTAAAAGAAGTGAGTGAAGACATAGTGGATAAGGGAATGAATGAAAGTAAATAAAGGAATGAGAGTTGTCATGCTACATGAGGAATGAATAACAGGTGAATAAAGGAAGGAGTAAAGTAATAGTGGAAAAGGGAATGAATAACAGGGGAATAAGAGAATTAGTGCTATCATAGTGCATTGGGAAATTAAATGCAGGTGAATAAAGAAAAGAGTAATGTCATAGTGCATGGGGAATGAATGACAGGTGGTAAAGGAATAAGTAATGTCATAGTACATGGGAAATGACTGACAGGTGAATAAAGGAATGAGTGATGTCATAGTGCATGGAGAATGAATGACAGGTGAATAAAGGAATGAGTGATGTCATAGTACATGGGGAATGAATAACAGGTGAATAAAGGAATGAGTGATGTCATGGTGCATGGGGAATGAATGACAAGTGGTAAAGGAATGAGTGATGTCATAGTGAATGGGGAATGAATGACAGGTGAAGAAATGATAGAGGGATGTCATAATATGGGTAATGGATGACAGGTGAATAAAGAAATGAATGGTGTTACAGTGCATGAGGAATGAATGACAGGAAAAAAGGAGGGACTGATGTCATAGTGCATGGAGAACCAGTGACAGGGGAATAGATGAATGAGTGACATCATAGTTCATTGGGAATGAATGATAGATGAATAGAGTTATGATGGATGTCATAGTGCATGAGGAATGGATGACAGGTGAATAAAGGAATGAGTGATGTTATACTGCATTCCAGAATGAATGACGGAAGTAGATGAATGAGTGATGTCATAGTGTACAGGGGAATTAATGACAGGTGAATAAATTAATGAGTGATATCATAGCGCATGGGGAATGACTGACAAGTGAATAAAGGAAAGAGTGAAGACATGGTGGATAAAACAATGAATGAAAGGTGAATAAAGGAATGAGTGATGCCATGGTGCATGGGGAATGAATGACAGGTGAACATGTTATGAGTGATGTCATAGTGCATGGGAAATGAATAACAGGTGGTAAAGTAATGAGTGATGTCATGGTGTATGGGGAATGAATAACAGGTGGTAAAGAAATGAGTGATGTAATGGTGTATGGGAAATAAATGACAAGTGAATAAAGGAATGAGTGATGCCATGGTGCATGGGGAATGAATGACAGGTGAACATGTTATGAGTGATGTCATAGTGCATGGGGAATGAATAACAGGTGGTAAAGTAATGAGTGATGTCATGGTGCATGGGGAATGAATGACAGGTTGTAAAGGAATGAGTGATGTCATAGTGCATGGGGAATGAATAACAGGTGAATAAAGGAAGGAGTGATGTCTTAGTTCATGGGGAATGAATGACAGGTGGTAAGGGAATGAGTGATGTGAATTGGAAATGAATGACAGGTGGTAAAGGAATGAGTGATGTCATAGTACATGAAGAATGAATGACAGGTGAATAAAGGAATGAGTGATGCCATGGTGCATGGGGAATGAATGACAAGTTGTAAAGGAATGAGTGATGTCATAGTATATGGAGAATGAATCACAGGTGGTAAAGGAATGAGTGATGTCATAGTGAATGGGGAATGAATGACAGGTGAATAAACAATAGAGGGATGTCATAACATGGGTAATGGATGACAGGTGAATAAAGGAATGAGTGATGTCACGGTGCATGGGGAATGAATGACAGGTGGTAAAGGAATGAATGACATCATAGTGCATGGGGAATGAATGACAGGTGGTAAAGGAATGAGTGATGTCACACTGCATGGGGAATGAATGACAGGTGAATAAAGGAATGAGTGATGTCACACTGCATGGGGAATGAATGACAGGTGAATAAAGGAATGAGTGATGTCATAGTATATGGAGAATGAATCACAGGTGGTAAAGGAATGAGTGATGTCATAGTGAATGGGGAATGAATGACAGGTGAATAAACAATAGAGGGATGTCATAACATGGGTAATGGATGACAGGTGAATAAAGGAATGAGTGATGTCACGGTGCATGGGGAATGAATGACAGGTGGTAAAGGAATGAGTGACATCATAGTGCATGGGGAATGAATGACAGGTGGTAAAGGAATGAGTGATGTCACACTGCATGGGGAATGAATGACAGGTGAATAAAGGAATGAGTGATGTCACACTGCATGGGGAATGAATGACAGGTGAATAAAGGAATGAGTGATGTCATAGTACATAGGAAATGACTGACAGGTAATAAAGGAATGAGTGATGTCATAGTGCATAGGGAATGAATGACAGGTGGTAAAGGAATTAGTGAAGTCTTTGTGCATCGGGAATGAATTACATGTGGGAAAAGAATGAGTGATGTCATAGTACATGGGGATGAATGACAGGTGAATAAAGGAATGAGTGATGTCACAGTGCATGGGGAATGAATGACACGTGAATAAAGGAATGAGTGATGTCATAGTATATGGGGAATGAATTCCAGGTCGTAAAGGAATGAGTGATGTCATAGTGCATGGGGACTGAATCACAGGTGGTAAAGGAATGAGGGATGTCATACTACATGGGTAATGAATGACAAGTGAATAAAAGAATGAGTGATGTCATTGTGCATGGGGAATGAATGACAGGTGAATAAAGGAATGAATGATGTCATGGTGCATCGGGAATAAATGACAGGTGGTAAAGGAATGAGTGATGTCATAGTGCATGGGGAATGAATGACCGGTGCATAAATGATAGAGGGATGTCATAATACATGGGTAATGGATGATAGGTGAATAAAGGAATGAGTGGTGTCATATTGTACATGGGGAATGAATGCCAGGTGAATAAAGGAATGAGTGATGTCATAGTGCATGGGGAACCAGTGACACGGGAATAGGAGAATGAGTGACGTCGTAGTTCATTGGAAATGAATGATAGGTGAATAGAGTTATGAGGGATATCATAGTGCATGAGGAATGAATGACAGGTGAATAAAGGAATGAGTGATGTCATAGTGCATGGGGAATGAATGACACATGAATAAAGGAATGAGTGATGTCATAGTGCATTGGGGAATGAATGATGGGAATGGATGAATGAATGATGTCATAGTGTACAGGGGAATGAATGACAGTTGAATAAAGTAATGAGTGACACCATAGTGCAAGGAGAATAATTGACAAGTTAATAAAGGAATGATTGGTGATGTGGTGGATAAGGGAATGAATGAAAGGTGAATAAAGGAATGAGTGATGTTATAGTGCATTGGGGAATGAATGACAGGTGAATAAAGGAATGAGTGGTGTCATAATGCATGGGGAATGAATGACAGGTGAATAAAGGAATGAGTGATGATATAGTGCATTGGGGAATGAATGACAGGTGAATAAAGGAATGAGTGATGTCACAGTGCATGGGGAATGAATGACAGGTGAATAAAGGAATGAGTGATGATATAGTGCATTGGGGAATGAATGAAAGGTGAATAAAGGAATGAGTGATGTCACAGTGCATGGGGAATGAATGACAGGTGAATAAAGGAATGAGTGATGATATAGTGCATTGGGGAATGAATGAAAGGTGAATAAAGGAATGAGTGATGTCACAGTGCATGGGGAATGAATGACAGGTGAATAAAGGAATGATTGATGTTACAGTGCATTGGGGAATGAATAGCAGGGGAATAGAAGAATGAGTGATGTCATAGTTCACTGGGAAGGAATGACAGGTGAATAAAGAAACGGGTGATTTCATAGTGCATGGGGAATGAATGAAAGTTGAATAAATGAATGAATGATGTAATCATGCATTGGGGATGAAAGATATGTATGCAAAGTAATGAGTGAGGTCATAGCACATAAGGAATATGTGGCAAGAAGATACAGGAATATGTGGTATCATAGAACAGAGGGAATGTATGACAGTAGCATGGTGGATATTTGATGTCATAGTGAATAAAGGAATGAATGACACATGAATAAAGTAAAGAATGTTTTATAGTGCATAAGGGAATGAATTGACAGGTGAATAAGAATGAATGAAGTCATAGTGAATAAGGGAATGAATGAAGACGAATAAAGAAATGAGTACGTCATAGTGCATGGGGAATGAATGACAGGTGCATAAAAGAATGAGTGATGTTGTAGTGTATAGGGAATGAATGACAGGTGTGTAATGGAATAAGTGATGTCATAGGGCACTTGGAATGAATGGTGGTGAATAAAGGAATGAGTAATGTCATAGGGAATGAGTGACAGAGTGATAAAGGAATTAGTGATGTCATAGCTTCTCTGCGTCTGCTTCTCTCCATGTGTGTTTCTGTGTGTGTGTGTGTTTGTGTGTGTGCTGCTCTATGTGTGTGTGCGCTTCTCTGTGTGTGGGTGCTTTCCTCTGTGTGTGTGCTTCTCTGTGTGTGTGTGCTTCTCTGTGTGTATGCTCATCTGTGTGTGTGTGTGCTTCTGTGCGTGTGTGCTTCTCTGTGCGTGTGTGCTTCTCTGTGCGTGTGTGTTTCTCTCTGTGCATGTGTGCTCCTCTGTGCATGTGTTCTCCTCTGTGTGTGTGTGCTCCTCTGTGTGTGTGTGCTTCTCTCTGTGCATGTATGTGCTTCTCTCTGTGCGTGTGTGCTTCTATGTGCATGTGTGATCCTCTGTGTGTGTATGCTTCTCTGTGTGAGTGTGTGCTTCTCTCTGTGTGTGTGCTTCTCTGTGTGTGTGCATGTGTGCTTCTGTGTGTGTGTGCTTCCCTCTGTGTGTGTGCTTCTCTGTGTGTGTGTGTGCTTCTCTGTGTGCGTGTGTGCTTCTCTGTGTGTGTGTGCTTCTCTCTGTGCGTGTGTGCTTGTCTCTGTGCATGTGTGCTTCTCTCTGTGCATGTGTGCTTCTCTCTGTGCATGTGTGTGCTTCTCTCTGTGCATGTGTGCTTCTCTGTGTGTGTGTGCTTCTCTCTGTGCATGTGTGCTTGTCTCTGTGCATGTGTGTGCTTCTCTGTGTGCGTGTGCTTCTCTGTGTGTGTGTGTGTGCTTCCCTCTGTGTGTGTGCTTCTCTGTGTGCGTGCGTGTGTGCTTCTCTGTGCGCATGTGTACTTTTCTCTGTGCGTGTGTGCTTCTCTGTGTATGTGTGCTTCTGTGTATGTGTGCTTCTCTCTCTGCATGTGTATGCTTCTCTCTGTGCGTGTGTGCTTCTCTCTGCATGTGTGCTTGTCTCTGTGCATGTATGTGCTTCTCTCTGTGCATGTGTGCTTATCTCTGTGCATGTATGTGCTTCTCTCTGCATGTGTGCTTGTCTCTGTGCATGTATGTGCTTCTCTCTGCATGTGTGCTTGTCTCTGTGCATGTATGTGCTTCTCTCTGCATGTGTGCTCCTCTGTGTGTGTGTGTGCTCCTCTGTGCGTGTGTGCTTGTCTCTGTGCATGTATGTGCTTCTCTCTGCATGTGTGCTCCTCTGTGTGTGTGTGTGTGTGTGTGTGTGTGCTTCTCTCTGTGCGTGTGTGCTTCTCTCTGTGCGTGTGTGCTTCTCTCTCTGCATGTGTGTGCTTCTCTCTCTGCATGTGTGCTCCTCTGTGTGTGCCTGTGCTCCTCCGTGCGTGTGTGTGCTTCTCTCTGTGCATGTGTGTGCTTCTCTGTGTGCGTGTGTGCTTCTCTGTGTGCATGTGTGCTTCTCTGTGCGTGTGTGCTTCTCTGTGTGTGTGTGCTTCTCTCTGTGCATGTGTGTGCTTCTCTGCGTGTGTGCTTCTCTGTGTGCATGTGTGCTTCTCTCTGTGTGTGTATGCTTCTCTCTGTGCATGTGTGTGCTTCTCTCTGTGCGTGTATGCTTCTCTGTGCGTGTGTTCTTCTCTGTGTGTGTGTGCTTCTCTCTGTGCATGTGTGTGCTTCTCTCTCTGTGTGTGTGCTTCTCTGTGTGTGTGTGCTTCTCTCTGTGCATGTGTGTGCTTCTCTGCGTGTGTGCTTCTCTGTGTGCGTGTGTGCTTCTCTCTGTGTGTGTATGCTTCTCTCTGTGCATGTGTGTGCTTCTCTGTGTGCGTGTGTGCTTCTCTGTGCGTGTGTGCTTCTCTGTGTGTGTGTGCTTGTCTCTGTGCGTTTGTGCTTCTTGGTGTGTGTGTGCTTGTGTCTGTGCATGTGTGCTTCTCTCTGTGCATGTGTGTGCTTCTCTGCGTGTGTGCTTCTCTGTGTGCGTGTGTGCTTCTCTGTATGTGTGTGCTTCTCTCTGTGCATGTGTGTGCTTCTCTGTGTGTGTGTGTGCTTCTCTCTGTGTGTGTGTGCTTCTCTCTGTGCATGTGTGCTTGTCTCTGTGCATGTATGTGCTTCTCTCTGTGCGTGTGTGCTTCTCTCTGTGCATGTGTGTGCTTCTGTGTGTGCATGTGCTTCTCTCTGTGTGCGTGTGCTTCTCTCTGTGCATGTGTGCTTGTCTCTGTGCATGTATGTGCTTCTCTCTGTGCATGTGTGCTTGTCTCTGTGCATGTATGTGCTTCTCTGTGCATGTGTGCTTCTCTGTGCGTGTGTGCTTCTCTGTGTGTGTGTGCTTCTCTCTGTGCATGTATGTGCTTCTTTGTGTGTGTGTGCTTCTCTCTGTGTGCGTGTGCTTCTCTCTGTGCGTGTATGCTTCTCTCTGTGCATGTGTGTGCTTCTCTGTGTGTGTGTGTGCTTCTCTGTGCGTGTGTGCTTCTCTGTGTTTGTGCTTCTCTCTTTGCATGTGTGCTTCTATTTGTGTTTGTGCTTCTCTGTATGTGTGTGTGCATTTCTGTGTGTGTGTGTGTGCTTCTCTGCATGTGTGTGTGTGTGTTTCTGTGTGTGTGTGTGTGTGCTTCTCTACGTGTGTGTGTGTTTCTTTGTGTGTGTGCTTCTCTGTGTGTGTGCCCCTTTATGTGTAAGCTTCTCTCTGTGCTTTTTTGCTCTGGTGGTGTGTGTGTGTATGTGTTCCTTTGTGCTCCTCTGTGTGTGTGTGTGTGTGTGTGTTCTGTACCCAGTGTCATGTACCCAGTTAAAGTCAACACTAGGTTTAATGTGCCTGTTTTTCATGCTGGACTACAACCAAATATTTGGGTTCCCCACCCCTCTCCCCTGTCCCATCAAGGCCAGACCTTATCTGTCATCCAGAAGGTTCCCAGAGCCACAGAAACGGGCAGCAGGCAGAGCATAGGAGCTGCTTGCCTAGAACACGACGCTACCCCAAAGAACATGGGAAAGGGTTGTCAGTTGTGTGACAAGTGGGTTCCCTGGTCTATTTTTGATGAGGAAAGCAGTTGCTCTCTGTGCAGCATCAGGCAGGACCCTCGGGCGTCCTCTCAGTGTGCTCTTCCCCTTGCCTGCAGACTCCAATCTTAAGCCAGTCACCTCAATTCCTGTGGCAGCCCCTCCTGCTTCATAGGGACCCAAAAAGCCTGAGGGAACATAGTGTGCTCTTCTTCCTTCCTGCAAACTCTATTCAGACAGAAAAAACCACAAGCCCACCCCCTTTCCCTGTAGCAAACCAGCCTTTAAATTGTCCCCAGCAGCATGGCAGAGGACATCTGGTGTCTCATTTTTTAATGACTCTGAAGGTGAGCAACCTGGATCACAGATGTGAGGTTGGGGAAAAAAAAAGAGGTTCATGGAGAGTGTGGCTCTGGTGCATTATGGGAAAAGGCTGACTGTGGGATGCAATTTTAAGTTGAAGGTCCCACTGTAGGGAACTGACAGGTTTGTGCCAGGGATATACATTACATCATCCCCAACACCAAACCCTCAAATCAGAACAAATTCTAATACAACTGTACCCCCTTTGCAGACCCTGTGAGCATTGCCAACTTCCTCGGCCTGAATTAACATATCTGGGGAAGAGGGCACTCCCATTGTCTCATTAAACAAGTCTGCAGGTGCAAGTAAGGGTCTCCCATCCAGACGCCAGGGGCTTCTCAAGTTCAGAACCAAACAATAAAACCCCGTTCAGGAAAGCTACAAGTGGCAGCAACAGGAAAGCCACTGGGAGGAACAGACACCAAGACTGCATAAATGATGCAACTGCCTTTGCCCCTTGGAGCTGGCAGGACTGACACGCATTCGTGATTATTAGGCTAGTCACCATGCGCAGAGCTCCCCGGAGAGCTGGGGCGAGAGTCAGTGTAATACTCTCCAAAGCCTCTCAAGAAGGCGCGGCCACAGATTTGAGGCGAAGTGGTAATTATATATGTTTTGGAAATCCATTTCACAGAGTGAGCTAATAACTGCATCTGAGAAGCCGTGTTCATTAGCAGACGCCAGCGCCAGGGGCTCCTGCACAACCGCAGACATTTGGGAGCAAAGTTGACGCACACGCAACAAAATGCTCAAGGTTAGATTTTAAAAAGAAGACGACGAAGGGCCTTGAAGACGAACGTCATTCACTGCTACCACTGCCCGCTAGGAGTAAGTGCCTTGCAGGGCACGGCTTGGTCTGCTTTTTGTTCTAGGCCTAAGAGCACCTTCATTTGCATTTATATTTTTAAAAAATTAAAGGAAGGAACCAAACAAATTAACTTCAAAGGTGCTTCGCTTCTGGTCACACTGCACTTCTAAACAGCTTCTTGGGCCAGAGAGCTCGAAGTCTAACCAGCTCGTGTCAAGAACAAGGATTTGGCTCCTGCTCCCTGAGGGGCTGGGTGGGATCAGTACTGCCCGTAGCAGCCCGCCAGGTGCTTATTGTGTAATGGCCCTTCTACAGGTGGGGAAACTGAGGTCAGGAGTTAGAAAATGATACCCCTATGGTCTTCCAGTATGGCAGGCTCCAGATTCTAAGCCAGGTTCATGGCCTCCAAGTAGAGTATCTTTCCACTAAAACACAGCTAAGTTGCGGGGGGGGGGGTGCATGAGCATGCGTGCGCCCACACATGTGTTTTCCAACCTTTGTTTTCCAAACACTAGTTGAAAACCAAATAAAGGACACAGAAACACAGCATATTGTTCACATGACACCGGTCCTGTATGATGACAGCTAAGACCCACCCTGTGCTAAGACCACAGCCTGCATCTACTTCCAATTCCTCTGACACATTCTCTTTGGAGTTTCAGGTCCCACGTCCAGAACTGGCAGTCAAATCAATAATGGAAGCACACCTCAGTGAGAACGGCATCAGCCTCAGTCATTTATTTTTTTTTAAGGAAGGCTGGAATATGTCTGCATTTGCGTTTGTTCCCCCACCCTCTGTTTAGTGCACTGCCCACCTCTGGGGACCAGCCAAACGTTTTTTGCCCTTATGTGACTTCTGAGGTCCAGCCTGATGAGCAGACTCCCCGCTCTCAGCGCTAGAGCACAAAAGGCACCTTTAGGGGACCATGAGTTAGCTCCTCTCCCTCCTTCCAGGAGGCAGTGTCGCAGGTATATTTCTTGCCCTCCAGCTCTGCAGAAAACAGACCTCCCTCCCCCGAAACGAATGACTCGCCCATCTGCAGACCACCACCATAGTTTAGAGGCAGAAAGGGCAGCAGTGAGCGGCTGGCCCTCTGGGTGGGGGAAACGCAAGGCAAGGAAAGAAGGGTTCTTCCTTGTGCGGGTGCTGCGCCAGGGTCTTGGGGCCAGCAGGGCCAAACTGTAGATGGCAGAAGGATAACTTCCTCCCCCTGAAAGTGAAAACCTGCATGAATGAATTAAACATGCAAACAAGATGACTCTCTTAAAAAGTCTTTTCAAGCAAGAAGGGAAGACAGGCCGTCCGGGGCTGGCATTTCCTGTTGCATATGGCACCCTAAAATCTTGTGTTCTTCCCTCCCCCCCCCCGCCCCACCAACTCCAGCATACAGAGATTTCCAGCAAAAACATCAAAGGAAAATTAGAGGGGGAAGTCCAGGGAAGGAATATAGGAGACAGAAGAGGAGGGTGGACAGGGGCCTCTGCTGGGGCACAGAAGCAAAAGAGACCATCTCTGAGCCAACATGCTAGCCCTCATAGGTCCAAGGACATGGTCCTAGGAGGGGGTGGGGGCAGTGTGCCATGATGGGAGCAGTGGCCCGCTAGACACAACAGTGTGACTCCTGTCAGGCCACCGAACACAGCCTCTGCAATGAAGCACCTGCATAGTTCCTACAGGTTTCTGAGCGGGCCATCTGAGGGGCCTCCCAACCCCCAGTCTCAGTGGGTGTGTGGCCCTCGTGACCCACCAAAGACTCTCCTGTCAAAAGCGACCTACCTATGAGATCTACAGGTGATCCCACCACATGCTAGCTGGACCTTTTCCTAAAGGGGCTAAACTCCAGATTCTAGGTCCATCCAGCCTTCCCTGGCCCACAGTCACAGCCCAGGGGTGGGGTGGGCCGTGCTCCTCTACCCTGCCATCCACCAAGACCCCAAGACACGTGGCCTGCTGCCACTCCCCGTCCAGCCAAAAAGCAAACTCTCCCTAGGGTCTAACACGTCCAAAATTAAGAACTCAAAGAAGTGTTGGGGGGGAGGTTAGATCTTGACTTCTAGAAGGCTGAAAGGACCCCCCCGCCCCAGGCTACCAAGAGCAGTGCCCCCCAAGCCCTAAAAGCAGTCTCCTGCCACCCAAATTGTCCGGGTCCCTCGGGTGGCAGGCCAGCTCTCTCCAGCTCCCCAGGAGGTAGTAAGTGTACAGCTTGGAACCCGCTCAAGGATGCGCAGCCCGCACCAGGGCGGTGGGTGGGTGGGTGTCTGCTAAGGGATTATTCTTAGCGTTCCACTCTTTTCGCAAAAGTGGCGCCTCCGCCCTGCCGGCTCCAGCACGCTGGCTCCTGGCTCGCACGCCTGGCCCAGACACCAGCGCGGTGGAGAGCGCCGGGTGGGGTCCCTGAAGGAAGAGGCTCAGCGGCTCAAGAAAAGAGCGAGATTCCCAGAGAAAAGTGGGCGCTGCTTAAGGGTCCCCGCCGGGGTCTGCCATAAACCAGGGGTTCCCCACCCCCAGCCCTGCGCTGCGCACTCCGCTGACTACGGGAGTCTTCCCGGGTCGTCCCGAGCCGGCCTGCCGACGGCGCGCCCTCCCCTTACCTATGGTGGTGATAACGGTGATCGCGAAGTAGAAGGAGCCGGCGAATTTCCACTGGACACCAGCACGGTGAGGCTCGGACTGCAGGATGACCAGCTCGAGCTGGCGGTAGTCTTCGGTGCTGATGTTGTACTTGCCTCTGATCCGGATCTCCTCGGCTTTGAGTTTCTCCTCCTCGCGCATCTCGTGGTCCGACTCCAGGGCGTCGAACACCGCGGCGCCCACCAGCAGGTAGGTGAAGGTGCAGGCGATGAGGGACAGGGTCCGCACATTCTGCCTCTTCATGGCCGCAAAAAAGGGACCCGCGAAGGGTCCCGCAGCCTGGCCGCCGCCGCCACGCAAGTCCCACGGCAGCATCCCACGGCCTCTGCCGCCTCCTCCAAGTTGTAAGCCCTGGTAACAGCAGCAGCAGCAGCCCGGAGGAGGCGGAGGGTTGGCGGGCTCAGGGGCGTCCCCACTGTCCGGGCGGTCACCGCCGCCGGGCGGCTGGCGGTCCGCGGGTGGCGCGGGGTCGGGGGAGAAGGCGGGCAGGCACAGGAGGCTGCTAGAGCGCCGAGGCCAGGCGTTCTGGAGCCTGGACACCCTGCGCCAGGCCCGGACGAAGCAATTTGCCCCATTGCGTAGATCCGCGCGGGGTTGCCCGGCCTCGTCGGGCGCGGGATCCGCGGTCCCCGGCACCCCGCCCCCCTCTGCCGCCGGCTCGGCTGGAGCAGGAACCGGATCCTCGGGGTCCGGAGATATGACCACCGAGGGAGAACCGGGAAGGGGTTCCGCACTCCTCTGGGGACGGCTCCCCGGGAGCGGGGCCCAGCTAATCGCCTCCAGGTTGGCGGTTGGGGACTTCCTTCTCCTTCTCCCCTTTCTCACCCCCGTAAGTGGAGGGGCAGAAAAGTTTGCTAACTGCCGGCGTCTCTGGAACGCCCCGCAAGCCGGGAGAGAGCCCGGCAGGTGCCACGGGCGAGGCAGCCCGATGCCCTAAGGTCCGAACGCCCTGCGCCCACCTGGGCGCGCGGCGGCACTCGGAGTGCCCGCCGCGCGACGGCCGGTCGGTGAAGTTTGCTCTGCTCAGCCTCCGAAGCACAGGAACCGGGCGCAGCCTCTAGACAGCGGGGTCCGCGACGGAGCTACCTCGGGGGCAGCGAGGGAACTGCGCGGCGGCGGCGGGCGGCCGGCGAGCTCCTCCGGGGGCGGCGGGCGCGGCGGCAGTGGCGGCTGCGGGAGGGGTCCCGCGGGCCGGGAAGAACTGCGAGGCGGGGGCGGGAGCGGGCGAGGGCGCATGAGCCGCCCGGGGATCCGGACCCTCCGGCGTCCAGCCGTCCGCAGAGGCAGCCGCCGCCGCTCTGGTCTGCCAGAGGCTCTGCGAGTGCGCGCCGGAGGGAGCCCGAGTCTATGTGTTGGGGTGTGCGTGTGTGTGTGTGCGTGTGTGTGTGTGTGTGTGTGTGCGCGGGCGCGCGCGCGCGTGTGTGTGTTTGCGCTTGACAGCCCCGCTCCAGCAGGAGAGCCAAGGGGGCGGGGGCCGGCTACTCCGAGGCCGGTCCTCCCTCCCTCCCTCTTCTTCTCCCTCCCTCCCTTCTGCAGCCTCCAGGGCGCGCCACCTCCCGCCTGGTCCCCAGCCAGCTGGCGAGGCGGCGGCAGCAGCTCCTGCAGCAGGGCGCACGCATAGGGAACCCAGGATAGGTGACCCTAGCCGCCAGGGAGAGGGGAGGGCAAGAACTGAGGGCCGCCAGGGTGCTGGGGTTGGGGAGTGGAGCGGCCTAGAGGTACAAGCGGTCTTGGGAAGGGATGGGAAGATAAACAAGGGTGCTTGGATCCTTCTATCTCTGTTCCCCCAAGAGCGCACACAGCCTTGGGGAAAGGAGAGTTTGAGGACCCTGGGCTGGGGTTGAAAAATGGAGAAAAGGTAAATTGGCCCGCTCAAAGGAAAGATCAGGCAGGGAGTCGGGAACACTGTCCTTCCTTAACGCCCAACCCTCTACCCAGCCACCGCATAAGCTTATCATTGGCTGGGGGCGCTGCCTCCTGGAGTCACAGGGTCCGGAGAGCATCCCCAATCCCCTGGAGCGGTGTGGCCTTCGTGACCCAGCACCTGCTGGTGCGAGCTGTTTTCCCCGAGTGCGCTGAAAATAATAAGAGTGGGCACTTTTTGTACGACGCAGTGGAGGACATCGCATCCCCCTACCCAATATCCTCCCCGTTGCTTCTTGGAGAACCCTTTGTTAGTTCCCCATGGAGGGGCGTGGGGTCATCCCCTCGCCCAGTGTTTGAAGACCGTCTTACGGTCAGGCCTGGGAAAAGATCATGACGCTCTGGTCTGGGGTGCAACTATTCTTTGCATACAGGGAAGAGACCTGGATTTCTCTCCAGATCATTTAGGACTTCTGGGCTCCGTGCCCGCCCATCTCCATCCACAGACTTTCCGCCTCCAGGCCCTCCTAGAGAAACCGCGCTTCAGACAAGTAGGAGCGGTCCCTGCAGCCCCTTGGCTCCTCTTCCTTGGCCAAGCGACCCCCTCTGGCCCCAGCCAAGGAAGAGATTCGGACCTGGAGTCTGCTGGCCCCTGGACTGAAAGCCAGGGGTAGAGGTTGGCAAGGAGATTAGAGCAGCCTGTAGAATCAGCCCGGGTTGGTAAGGGGCTAGAGGGCGCAGGAGCTCAGAGATCTCTAGACCGACCGACTCCCGGCGGGCGCCTTCGGGCTGCGCTGTCCTTCTGCAAGGACTGGGGCATCTGGGGCCCCCGCGCCTCACACAGGCTCCCAGCTAAGATCTTTGAGCTTGTGTTGCACCTCAGGGAAGGTACGTCAGCGATATGCGGTACACACAGGCAAGTTGAGTCTTGGCGAGGGTCTATAGGTAACCTCGGGCACCCGGATGAGGAGCCCCACCTGAGCAGGTGATATCCTCCAAATTCATTTTGGAAACCGAGGCCCCACGCTCTTGGCAAGCAAGCCTAGCTGCTGGGTGAGTCACCGCAAGCGACAAGGATTCCCAGCAGCTGGAAATTCATCGTGCCCTGGCTCAGCCCACGACGGAACCCCAGTCAGGCCTCCCGCTGCCCTGGCCACGGTGACACCGAGAGTCTCTGCCCGGCTTGGTGAGGTCCCAGACGCGGACCGGCCGGCCTGCCTGGGAGCCACAAGGGGGCGCTGGACTCCGACCCACAGGCCCGCCCTCTGGGAGCGGGCAGCTTGCCGGCAAGCCGAGTCCAAGCTGTCCCTGGCCAGGGCCGGACACGGGGAGGGCTGGGCAGGGTTGATCCCGAGCTCTGCTGGGAACAACGCTGACTCGGTTTGCGGAGCTCCAGTTTACATAGCGCCCTTCAGGAACACAGGAAGGGACTTGTGTTAAACCACTCGGAACCTCTTGTTTTACAGATGAGAAAATTTCCATCAGGAAAGGATCCCTGCCCAGGACCACATGGGTAACGCCCTTTTGGAATCAGCGCTTGACCGGCCTCCCCCCGGGTGGGGTGCTGCCGCGGGAACCCCAGTTGCTTTCTGATCCGTAGTTCACAGTGCCTTAAAGAGCTACAGACCAGTCCTGACCGAACACCTTCCCGGCTTTGCCTGGGGCAAGCCTCCACGCTGGGACTTGAGTGCCAAGACCAGGTCGCTGGGCCTCGGGGCAAGAATGAGGGGATGGGAGGCCAGAGAGGCCTGATCCGGCTGTCCACACCCCTCACCCCGCTTCTTGCTCTGTGTTTGAGGCAGGCAGATGGGTGTCCTTGCAGGCCTTGCTCTGCCTCTCTCCCCTGCATTGCCAGCATCAGTCCCCAAGGCGGCTGCTCACTCAGCACTGGAGGCTGATGCTACCTGAATTCCCAGAGTGGGACAGGCTGGTGACACTTGCCTCCCTGCCCGTGTGGTTCTGGGGGTGCCCAGCTCCAGCCCTACCTATAATGGGTGTTGAACCGAGCCTATGACCAATTCAAGCCTAGGAATCTTCAGGTTCGCCTGTCTACCTACGGCATCTTGTCCAGACTTAGGTATGTCCCACAGGCTCAGAGAAGAGCTGAGAGACAAGGGAGGGAAGGAGGCTCTGAGAAGTCCAAGGCAGACCCATAACTGAGGGACTCACAGACTCTGTTTGCCCTCCAGGGGTCATTCGTGCCTCCTTGCACCTCAGTTCCTTTAATAAAAACAGATGCATGTTATCAGCTAATAAAGCACATCATGGTTTTATAACTCTGCAGCCTACGTGTTTGCTCTGTTCTTTACACACAGGGAGTGTGTCTGCAGCCCTTCCCCCAGTGCTTTCCCGCAGTGAGACCAGTGGGCCAGGTGATCCTGGTCCCACAATAAGTAAGGAGGGGAAGATGAAACCCTCAAGACAGTCCTGCGCCCACACCACTCTGTGCCTCTGATAAGCGATGCTGCTGCCAGTGGAAGGCAGAGTCACAGTGCCATGGGCCAGGTGCCCCAGGCTGATGCCAGTGCGGGCAGGGGAGGCTCTGCTTGCTGGGAAAAAGGAAGAGCTGTCCAGCACTTTTTTTTTTAAATTTTCTTTATTTATTTGAGAGCGACAGACACAGAGAGAAAGACAGATAGAGGGAGAGAGAGAGAATGGGCGCGCCAGGGCTTCCAGCCTCTGCAAACGAACTACAGACGCGTGCGCCCCCTTGTGCATCTGGCTAACGTGGGACCTGGGGAACCGAGCCTCGAACCGGGGTCCTTAGGCTTCACAGGCAAGCGCTTAACCGCTACGCCATCTCTCCAGCCCCTGTCCAGCACTTTTAGGACATCTTTCCTTTTTACTTTTTATTGATAGCCTCAGTACATGTAGACAACGTGCCATGACCATAATCTCCTTCTCCCACCTTCCCATTCCCCCTTCCATTGAATCCCTTCTTGGCAAATAGTCTCCTATTTTGATGTCATCACTTTTCTCTCTTACCATGCAGGGCTTGTATAGGCAGGTAGGTCAGCCATTGTGAGGTCATGAATATCAAAGCCACTTTGCGTCTGGAAGACAGTCTTGTAAGCAGTACCAACCCTTCCTTTGATTCTTACATGCTTTCTACCACCTCTCTGCAGTGGTCCCTGAGCCCTGGAGAGTGTGATAGAGATGTTTCGCATAGTGCTGAACACTCCACTGTCACTTCTCCTCAACACTATTGGGAGTTTTAAGTCACTCAGTGGTCACCATCATCTGCAAAAGGAAGCTTCACTAATCCAAATGAAAGGATAATTAATATATGGACATAGACATAAGTAATGAGAGGACAGTTTGGTAGGAATAATATACCCATTTAGCAAGAAACAACAGTAGTTTCCCTCCTATAACTAACAACATCCCTAAACATGAGCTTTTGATGAGGTTTTCAGTACCAGGCAGGAATTCAACCAATTCCCTCCTGTGCGGCGGGCCTCCGGCCCAGTCAAAGAGCCGTTGTTTTCACTCCATAACAGGCACCAGTACTGCCTGTTACGTCACCTCGACTTTTCTCCCCAACAAGCTGCATAGGAGGCTTCCAGCTCTCAGTGCTCCTAGGACCTCTTGAATCCTCGCTTGTGCTTAACACTTTGTCACCGTCACACACAGCTACACAGCAGAGGGTGCAGAGCTAGCACCCCCTTCGCAGGTGGGGAAGGCAAGGTGCTAAGGAGCTTCACGGTCCCATCTCACAGGAGGAGCAGTGCGGACTCTCACCTCCATGAGGCCCAAGGACAAGTTTCCCCTCTCATCCTTCACTGAGCCTCCAGGCCATGCTCCTTGCATCGTTGACGGTGTGTCTTCACGCCATCTCCCTGGCGACATCAGAGTCCAGAGAAAAGCACTCTCAAGGATTCTCTTGCAGACTCTTCTCTGAAATGTGTTCTGTGGCTGCACAGACTGGGCAACAGGTTGGCTAAGAGATAAGAGCGTACAACTTCTCAGAGCCTGTAGTCTGCTGACAAGGATCATGACTCCCACACGCAGTGCTGTGAGCATTGTTCCCCAAACTCACTCACCCATGCAACTTGCCACTGGGCACAGTCTGAAGCAACTTGAGGTCATGAGAGCACGTTTTGGGAACCACTGCTCCAGACTAGAGAGCTGGGTAAAGGTAAGCAGTAGACTGGGCTCCTTGTTTGCTTCCAGACACACAAGCCTTCCACCAGTGTAGATCCTTCAGTCCCATTGCTGGTATCCCTTGTGCAGATAAGCTTCTCCTCTCTGGCCCCTGTGAGCGGCTAGAGCACCCCGCCCCTTTCTTGAGTATATGTGTGTGGTCGCATGCCCGTGTGTGTGTGTGTGTGTGTGTGTGTGTGTGTGTAGGCCAGAGGTCAACATTGGTCATCTTCTTGTACTCCTTATTTTTTGAGACAGAGTTTCTCACTGAAACTATAGCTCACTGGTTAGGCTAGACTAGCTGGCCAGTGAGTCCCAGGGATTCTCCTGTCTCTGCCTCCCCAGTGCTGTGACCACGGGTGCACCACACCGTGCCCAGCTTTCATGAGGGTGCTGGGGATCTGAACTCAGGTCCCAGCGATTGTGCAGCAAGTATGTGGCTGACTAAGCCACCCTCCCAGCCCTCCAGAGCTCCATCTGAACAGGCTGCCCTTGCAAGTCCATGTTGAAAGTCCACCAGGAGAGCAGACCCTCTCCTGGTCATTCCCATCCTCCTATCAACCCTCCTACAGCCCCTCTCTCCTGGGCTGCTGCTCCCTACCAAGAATTACCAAAATTTCCAAAAATTGGCTCTTGTGCTATGCTCTCTGGACCACCCCCCACCCCCAACCTGTGCCCCAGGTCGAGATATCAAGCCCGAGTGGGGTCTTCACCCCCATAGTAACTTGAGAGAGCCTCACAAAGACTCCCAAAGACCACCATTCTCATTCCTGGCCAATGAAGAGCAAGGGCTGCTGCGTCTACGGCCACAACAGGGATAGTAGACCGGCTGTGCTCCTCTTGAGTGGGAGCAGGCCACGGGAACCTGAAGGCATGAAGGTAGCATGGAGGTTGAGAAGGAAGAGGGGACCCTCCAGGCCCTGGTATCCAGCAGGTGCCCCAGGTGTTTCATGACTCCTGGGTAAAACCCAAAATATGCTGAGTTGAGTCTTCAGGGCTTGGCGCTGACGAAGTGAGTGCCAGAGGGCGGGAAAGTGGTTCAGCAATTCTGGGGCACAAGAGGCAAGCTGATGATGAAAGAGGGGTGTCAAGGCTTGGCTGGCTGAGGCTTCTGGGAGCATGGTCTCTGAATTACCATGTCCTCTGGCTTCCTGGGATGTATGGATATCATGGGACATAAGTCTAAACAGGCTGCGGTTTCTTTGTTAGATATCAAACCCTGGCACTTGTCACTGAGGATTTCTAAACTTCCAACTTCTCACTGTATGCTGATGTGCCCAGCTATGGCCACATTGCCACAGATGCCAGCATGGTCCATACATCATACATTGGCTGCTGCAAGAATGGCATTCCAAGCATGGCAGAATTGGAGCAAAAGTGGACGTGATCTGACCCTCGGGGTAGAAGACTTTTAAAAGGTGGGAGCTTTGTTCTAATAGATGATAAAGACCCTCTGGAGACAAGGTCGTCTGATGAGAGATGGCAGTAGTTAGAAGCCACGTCAGGCCATACACCTCTTCCCTTCAAGCCTTATGTCCCGAAGCCAGCATGCCCATGCATGCATACCCATGCCCCTGCTTCACTACAGGAAACCAGATTAGTAGAAATCGGGCTTCTTAATGTGGCCTGAACTACTGCCCATCTTTTGCCTAGTCCATAAATAGCTGCATCACATTCCCCACAGAGTCCAGGTTCCTGCCAGGATCAATCAGATGATGGCAGAGGCTCCTGCAGGCTGACAGCTCCTGAGAGGGGCTGCTGCAGCTGGTGAGCCTGTGCCCATCACGAGGGTCTCATTAACAGGCTGGAGAGGCAGGGTCAGAGCCCTGGGAGGCTGCTCAGAACCAGACTGGGGGGACATGGATAGCGTATGTCCCCAGCCATACATTGCCACCACCACCAGGGGCTGTGCCTCCTGAAGAAAATGGGATGTGTGGGTGTCCAGGCCCCACGTCTGAGTGTACCTTCGCACTTGGTATTGAAAAGAGGCTAAAGGGCATGTTCTGGCCATGTTTGTAAAATGGACCTGGGGACAGTTTGGGTGCTGGTAGTCAAGATGAGACATTGATGACCTTTCTCTCCACTATCTCCCCACCACTCAGTCCTGAAGGGGTGCAGACTCAGACTTCTGCCTTCTAAAACTAAAAATCAGGGGCTAGGAGGTGCTCAGTGGTAAAGTGCTTGCTGTACAAGCACGGCGATCTGAGTGTGGCTCCCCAGCCCCCATCCAAGAACTGGGCATGGTGGTGCAGGTCTGTAATCCCAGCACTGGGGAGACAGAAGGAGGGGATCCCCAAGGCTTCCTGGCTACACAGTCTCAGTGAATCAGCTCCAGGTTCAGTTTGAAACACCACCCTGTCTCCAGAACTAAGATGGAAGGTGGTGACTAAGACCGACACCCGAGGTTGTCTTCTGACACCTGCAAGTGTGCACACGCACACGCACCTCCACACACAGGCTCGGGCAAAGAAATAAAATAAAAACTTAAAATTATCAAAAACATCATTTGAAAATAAAAATCTCCTGCTCTTAAAAATGAAAAAGAAACAAAAATAACTGATGAAGTGCCAGGCATGGTGGCCCATGTCTTTAATCCCAGCACTTGGGAGGCAGAGGCAGGAAGATCGTCCTGAGTTCAAGACTACCAAGTGAATTCCAGGTCAGCCTGGGCTAGAGTAAGACCCTACCTCGAAAGAAAAAATTGATGGAGAAGTCACTAGGAGTCACCCTGTGAATACAGCCCAATCAGCCAGTCAGGCTTTCTCATTTGAATTTGGAGATAAGATCCACTCATAGAACCTAAACCACTAGAGAATGCCTCAGGAAGGGAGAAGGTGCGAAGCTAAGATTTGTCCCTTGGCAAGCATACTGTCTTCATGACACTAGCCTGTGGCTAAAGTGCCACCCAAGATGACCAGCTCTCCATAACTAGTCATGTTGTTCCCCAGACTGAGTTCTGAAGTCAACTCCTGCTGTAGGACAAGCATGGCTTCGGTGTTCTGCCTGGCCCCCAGTTCTGTGTATCTTGCCCGCCATGGCAAGAGAGGGGCTCTTTCTGTGCCTCTTTCTGATAGCAAGAATTGGGAAAAGGACTGGCTCATTTCAGAACTGGGAGGGTCCCTTGCCTAGTCAAGGTCAAAGCTCTCTTACATGTGGAGGGCACACTGCCCTCCTCTCTCCACTAACTGTCACAGATGGGGCTGGTGACAAGCAGGACATGCTCACAGTGGAGACCCTACTACACAGCTTGCTTCTGCGGGCAGGGACTAACTTCAGTGCAGTCACATGGAGCATTCTCCATGCCTGGGCACAGTTGACAGGTCCCTGCAGAATGTATTTAGATGTTTTCCATTCCAAAAGCCTGGTTCTCACCTCTCCCATTCTCACCTTGGTGTGGCATAAGGTACTTTTTGCAAAAGCAGCCAAAGAGGCAGCAACACGCACCGTGACGGTGGTGTCCCTGGACTCCCCCTGCTGTTATATCATCCCAGGCATCATCGACTCCTGCAGTAAAGGAAGAGGACCACACATTTCCAGGGACTCCAAAGGCCCCTGTAACTTCTGGTTCCACCAGCACCTCCTCCAGGAGGCCTTCCTGAGACTCCAGGCTGAGTCTGAGTCGTGATCCAAATGTTCTCCACTGTGAATAGACTCTTAGACTCAGCACAGTCGTCACTGTTCCCCTACTTCCCAACCACAAGGCCCATGTATCATCCACCTGTGTCCCCAGTCCCTACACAATGTCCAGCACTGACCAAGGGAAACATTTGCTCACTACATTACAAGTCCATGGTCACCTCTGCCCCCTCTGAGTTCTGTCTCTTCCCAGTGCTATTGCTGGTGACACAACATGGAGGGTGATCATACAGAGTCAGGACTTAGAGGCTTGTAGGATCACAAAGGGGTTGCAAGAACCCAGCCCGGCTTAGACTGGAGTTGTCCCAGAAGGCTCCTCAGCAGAGGAGATTTTGACCTGTAGTCCCCAAGCTATAGGGTCTCACTGAAGTTGTAGGTCCCTCCCATTAACTGGCAGCTTGCCAGTTAAGTCCCTTTCTTGTGACAAATCAGGACACCATGGCCTAGAGAAATCCAGATGTGCCCAAAGGTCATGGAGTTAATCATTGGCATAACAGACACCATATTCTTCCCAGGCCTCGGAGTCAAGGCTCAGGCCACCTTACAGTCCTCCAGAGAGTCTAAGAGATACTGCTATAAGGACTACTGGTGGAACAGTAACCATCATGTTGCTGAGACAAAAGCTTGTGGAAGGAAAGGATTTATTTTTGGCTTACAGTTTCAAGGGGACATTTCATCATGGAGGGGAAAGCATGGTGGGAGAAGACATCCTGGCATCACATCTCCACAGCAGCAAGGAGAAAGGAGAGAGTGTGAGTTTGCCAGCCCCGGCTTGTGGGGCTGGGCTATAAATGTAAAGGCCCACCCCCAGTGACACACCTTGTCCATCATGGCTCCACATCCCAAGAGCTCCACCAGCAGGGGCTCATGAGTCTTGAAACAAAAACACATGAGGCAATGGGGGACAATTCACATTCAAACCACCACCAATGGAAGCCCAGCAGCAAGGAAAGGACATGGTCATGGCAGAGTGGACAATAACTGAGTCTGCCAGCAGGGCAAAGCTAGAGAGGCCTGAGGATAAGAAAAGAGAGGACAGTGAAGCAGAGACCAGCCAGGTATTCAGCACTCTCAAAAGAGCAAGAAGCAGATGGGACCATGATGTGGGCACAAGGGGAAACTGGTGCAAGACAGGATCAAAGGTCGTGATGGGTAAAGAGGTGAGGGAGCAAAGGGAGGAGAAACAGGGCCAAATGACAGGTTCCATTTAGCACAGGGAAAAGCTAGGATTTACCCTGTGCATTCACAGATATCCGCCCGTACCTTACACGCCTCACTGGACAGCCACAGCATGTCAGCAGCACGCCCACAGTTTGCACACAGGGCAGGGGCTGAGAGCTCTCTGATATAGGAATGGGAAAAGGCCCACAACAAGCGGTGTCCAGTTAAAGGAATAATGACCCCAACTCTGAAGACTGTAAATGCACTGTGTCACCAGGCTTCTAGAGGACACAGCCTGGTGTCCCTCAGCATGTTGACCTTCTCCATGGTGCTGGGCACCACTGGGTTGAGGCAGCTACTTCTGATGCTCACCAGCTTCCAGTTGCTGGGGACAGAGCTGGTGAACATGAGTGGTCCTCACAGCACTTGGGAGGTCCTCAGGTCCTTTCTCCTTCTACAAACACTCAGTGCTTGAAATCTCTTTAATGGACCAAGTTGTACCACTGACTCCCCCTTTTTTAAAAAAAACATGTATCCTGTGATAAATTAGAATATTACACAATGCAGAAATACATAACCTATATAGAAAATAGAGGAGATAAATATAGACATAAAAACTTCAGAAAGAAAAGAACTTGATAAATAATTAAGTTAGAGTGAAAGATACATGCAGATCTCTATCATCAATGCACAAAAGTAGCTGAGCCTGGTGGCACACACCTGTCATTCCAGTACTCAAGAGGTAGAGGCAAGAAGATCAGGCGTTCAAAGTCATCCTCACATAGTGAGTTTGTGGCCAGCCTGTGTGACATGAGACCCTATCTCAAATGAATGGATGAATGAATAAATAAATAAAAGCAATTAACAATTATTATTAAAGAATCTTCCAGTATATTTAGTTTAAATAATCAGATTCTTAAAAGTTATTTTAGAGATATGTATAGGGCTTAAATAAGATTTTAGGAGATTACAGGCCATCCATGTAATTTTCTTACATTGGCAGTGCTATCCTGGCAATGTAAGGAAGTAACTTTTTCTATTAAATGGGAGAGTCAAGTTTCTAGGGGTGAAATGTCATGACGGTCACACTTGTGGAAAACCAGTGTGGCAAAATATATGCACTCCTGAATCTTGTTGGTGTGTGTGTGGCACCCATGGCATATGCCTCTGCTTTTTGGTTCATTTGAAATATTTAAAGACAAACAATAAGAAAAAAATCAAACTAATAACATCAGAATGGGAAAATACAAACAACACATGTACTTATGCAATATATAGTGAACACTTATATTTTGAAAGACCACTTATGGAAGCTGCTAAGGAATAGGACATAAGGAAACTGCCTAATTCAAAAACATAAGAAAATATGTTTTTGCTCTGTTTTGTTTTTTCAAGGTAGGGTCTCATGCTAGCCCTAGGCTGACCTGCAATTCACCATGTAATCTCACGCTGGCCTCAAACTCAGAGTGATCCTCGTAGCTCTGCCTCTCAAGTGTTGAGATTAAAGGTGAGTGCCAACACACCCAGCCAGAAAATAGATATTTTTTAAGCCTCCATGTTCTGGTCACATGGCACACACATGATAAATAATAAAAGGAAAAAATTACTTCAAAAATTTCAACATTCCAACCAACATTGGGTCAAAGAAAAATCTTGAAGAAGTTGGATATTATTTGAAAGTAAAGAAAAAAGGGGAATGTTTATATGAAAAGATAAGGAACAGGGGGCTGAGGAGATGGCTCATCAGATAAGAGTACTTGCCCTACAAGCAAAAAGGCCCAAGAGGGTCTGAGTTCACCCCCAGCACCCACATAAACGGCCAGGTGTGGCCATGCACACCTGTGAACCCCAGTTCCGTGAGGCACAGAAACAGTGGGATCCTGGATCTGGCTAGTCAGCCAGTCTGACAAAAGACAGCAGCTCCAGACTCAGCGAGAGATTCCATCTCAAGGAAAAAAGTGCTCACACTGGCATCTGTGGGCACACACATGCAAACACAAAGTTGTTTTTTTTTTTATTACTTAGACACATAGCCTCATTGGCCATCATTGGAAAAGGGAACTAGACCTAACGAGGGGACTAAATGTAACATCTTAATGCTTATTTCAACAAGTTAACAAAAGAAGTGACAAAAGAGATAAGGAGGGAATTAATTCATAAAGATAACTGAAGCTGGTGAGAGAGAAAATTGAAACAATGTGAAGGCAAAATAAATGCAGGCCTGGCTCTTTAATCAAATAGAAAAACTCCTGTGTCCAATTGTAGAAAATGGAGGAAGAGAGAGAGTAAAATTACATGAGACAGACATGCCTGTGTGGCCACAGATGCAGGGGAGACACAGCAATGATGAGAGAATATGACAAGCAAGTCTGTGCAAGCACATCGATTTCCTAGTAAAAGTAAACTACCAAGATATACCCAAGGCAACAATAATAGACTAATTACCTTACAAGGTACTAGAAGATCATGAGAGATCTATTGGTGAAAAGTCACCAAGACAAGAAGGTGTGATAGTTTGAGTGTGAATGTATGTCCCCTACAGCCTTGCGGATTTTTGATAAAGTTAAGCTTTCTACTTCAGTCTCCAGCAGCCAGCTTGGGGAGGTGTCACTGGGGGCTGATCTTGTAGTCCAACCCTACTAGGAGTGGAGAGAAGCAGTTTGAGCTCTGGCTGTTCTCATTTTGTTGGCTATCGGTGTTGTCTCTCTGCTATTAATGTGAAAGGCATGGCAGTGAGCCAGCCTCTTCCACCACAATGCAGCTTCCCCGGATCCTGTAAGCCTCCTTTCCTCCCATAAGCTGCTTCTGGTCAGGTGTTTGTCCCAGCAGCAAAAATAACTGCAACAGAGGGCTCATGGTTCAGACTTCTCTAAGGACCTACTCCACTTCCATGCCTTTTAAACTACTTTAAACTATGGGGGAAAGGGAGAGATGCCCTTCTTCATTCTATGCATCTAAAATAGCATTCATGCAAACAATAGAAACTACAGAACAATGGTGTTCATGAATAAATATTAAAAAAACAACAAAAAATCTCCCAAATGAATGAAAGTATGGTGAAAATCTAATGAGAAGTAGGGTTTTAGTGGGAGGGGAGGGAAAAAGGGGAAGATAATTATGGGGAGAAAGATCAGAATGCCTTGAATACATGGATAAAAGTCAACAAAAAATAAAATTTAAAAATGTTACATGAAGTACCACATAAGGAACCCAGCAGCATATCAAAAGAATGCACTGCTCTGCATGTATTTATCCTGGGAGTCCACTGTCCACTTGAGGTTCTAGGTCCTTGGAACATTTTAGAGGCATTTTATCACCTGTTTTTTCCCCAGTATGTCTTGGGAGACACAAGGACAGTTAGACAATGGTCACCAGTGCATTTTGAGTGTCTAAAAAGAATGGGACTGGATGAAACCAAGACATACTGTGGAGCTAAATATCTGCTAAGAAATGCCAAGGTTTCATATGGAAATTTTACTGGGTTGATTTCCAAAGGCGACTCAAAGGTAATACTGTTTCAACATCTTTTCAACATTTTATAAACCAGTTCCTTTCTGCATTTTAGTCCACCGAGGGTAAGAAAGAGTGAGGGAATTTTCCTGTGTTGAATTTCAGGCATTGTTTCCTGATTCTTTGTTGTGCCTGGTGTCTCTGAATTCTCCCAGCAACAAGGAGGTGACACAATCCATACAGGGGCTTCTGGAAGGTCGATGACGTCCCAGATGCCCAGTCCCATTGTGGGGGACAGAATACATCTGAGCCTGGTGGGGCCAGCTGCAAAGCTCAAATTTTCACGGTGCATGGGGAAGCTTCTCAGGTCCCCTGGTGACCTCCTGGTTCACACAAGAGTTCCAGTCCAGTTATCCAAAGGCGGACACGATGAACTAGGCATCTGATTAGCGATCAGGGGACCTAGCTTCCATTCCGTGTTCTGCCACCTTTGGGAGTCTGGCCAGGGTTTGACTTCTGACCTTCTAGAACGCACTTTAAGATGCTTTCTTTACTCAACGGCTCCCCTGTGCGGGGCCAGGTGCAGATCGCTGTCCGAGGTACTGAAGATGCCCGAAACTTAGGGGGAAGCCTCCACCGTCCCCTGCTGGCTAACGGTCATAGTGCTGGCGAGTGCAGGCTCTTGGGGGAGAAAAGCCACCAACATCCTTATCCTGGGGACTTTACGAGCTACACAACCTGCCAGCCAGGCAAATGTACCTATTGGTGCAATAGTGTCAGGATTCTTATGGGGAAAACCAATTGCTCTCTGGAGGATTTTAGGCCCACTCCACCAGAGGAAATTCATGCCTGGTACTAAAAATCTAGTCAAAAGCCTATGGCTGGGAAGGTCATAGGCCCTAGGAAGGAAGCTGCTACTGTCATTTGGCTAAATGGACACGTTGTACCCATCAAATATTGTCCTTAAAAGATTTATGTTTATGCCCATAGGTTTGTGCTGCTCTCTCTTTGGGTCAGAGAAGAGAAGTTCTTTGTTTGTTTGTTTGCTTGTTTTTGCAGTAGGCAGTGACTTCTGTAGAAATGTAAAATTCATTAAAGTGCTGAGACTAAGTGACTGCTGTATGTTCAGTACTAAATGAGACATCTCTCAGGGAACATTGTAAAAGAAGGATAAAGAATGTAAGAGGCAAAGGAAGGGGAGGAGAGCTTACAATACTGTCTTCCAGACACAAAGTTGTCTTGATATTCATGACCTCACAATGGTTTCTCCTACCCACATGAGACCTGCATAATAGAAGGGGGCAGAAATGATGACATCAAAATATAAGAGAGACCAGTTGGAAAGAAGGGAATTCAGTGGAGGTTGGATTCGAAGGGGGGGACAATGAGGTGGTGGGAGGGGACGATGATCATGATATATTGCCTATAGGTATGCAAGTTATCAATAAAAAGGATTTTTTTAAATTTTTTGAGATAGGGTCTCATTCTAGCCCAGGCTGACCTGGAATTCACTCTGTATTCTCAGGGTGGCCTTGAACTCATGGCAATCCTCCTACATCTGTACCCCAAGTCCTGGGATTAAAGGTGTATGCCACCATGCCAGGCTGAAAAGAATTTTTTAAAAATGCTTTACATGGGGCTGGACAGATGGCTTAGCAAGTAAGGTGTTTGCCTGCAAAGCCAAAGCACCCAGATTCGATTCCCCAGGACCCACGTTAGCCAGATACACAAGGGGCCACACGTGTCTGGAGTTCATTTGCAGTTGAGGTGGCCCTGGCGCACCCATTCTCTCTCTCCCTCTTTCACTACCAAATAAATAAATAAAATATTTTTTAAAAAAATTGCTTTACACAAGAGCTCTTGTGTGCCTGGCCAGCCATAGGCACTGTGCTGTCCGTGGTCCTGACAGTGTTCCTGCTTCTCCCATTTTTGGAGGCGCTGACTTGGGTGACTGCCAGCCGCACACTGTGATTAATCAGCAGGTTTGAAATGGCAAACTAAATTCTAAAGGTGGAAGGAAGGAAGGAAGGAAGCAATTTTATGGTTTTGCTGAGCCAGTGCCAAAGAATCTTTCTTTTCCCCAAAAGCCATGTCTGTGACAATGCTTATCAGTTGAATAGAGCATCTCAATTTTTGGGTAGAGACATAGAATTAAGTTTCCACTGTACAGGTGAAGAAATGGGACATTACCTAATTCCAAATTCACGATTTGCTTCTCACCAGTCCCACTCATTTTGCCCTTGGTATACTAAATTCCATGTTCACGATTGGTCTGTCTTTAGGTTTTGGGGTTTTTTTTTTCCCAACTCACGCATATGCCCCTCATAAAAACATTGATTCTCTTTTGGAGTTCTGTGTGTCAGGAGCCAAACTGCATGTGTCATCGTGTCCCCCACTTCATGCCTTTGGTGTGACAGCTTTGCAGTGGGTGCGTGGAGCTGTGTGGTCACGGTCGGGTAGTGTTCTGCTGTGAGAATACTCTGCAGTGTAGTCACCCATTCCCCGGTCACTGTGGCTTCCGGGCCTTGTCTTCTTATCAGTTGTTAATAATTCTGCTGGAAGCATTCCGGAGCAGGGCAGTTTGAGTCTACTTTGGAAATGTATGCAGTTGTAGGTGAGTGTCCATAATGTATAGCTAGGTCAATTGTATGGGCAGGGGTAGAGACTTTGGCTGGGTTACCCCATTCTTTCCTCCTCTTGGCAGGAGACACGCCCACTTCCCAGGTGGGCACAACGCTAGCTCTGCTCCACAGACCATGTGCATAAGTGGCATGTGTCATTTTCATGGTGCAGAATCTCAGTACAGTGCACTGTCTTGACTATGGTTTGAGAGTGCTCCCCAAAGGGTTATGTGCTGGAGTCTTGGTCCCAGTATGTCAGTGTTGAGAGGAGTTATCCTACTAGAGGTGGGTCAAGTTGCAGGAACACTGTGATCACAAGGAATTAATGATGGTCTTGCCAAGTGGGCTAGAACTCCTGAGAAAAGGCTGTTGTTAAAAGAGCATGCCTGGATCCTCCATGGTTTCTGTCTTCCCATCTTGCTATGCCCTTTCCCTCTCACATGTGCTCCAACCATGGTTCTATCTGCCACTTCATAAGGCTGCCAGAAGGCCTTCATCAGAGCCAACTTACCCAGTGAGCCATCATCCAGCCTCACGTATTTGTGCTAGTTAATCTCTGACTTGGTTAGTAAGTTCTCTTCTTGCCCTAACTAGTGTTCTCATTGGACTTGGGGCATTTTTAGTGATGTTAAGATGTTTACTTTTCCCATATCTGTAACAATGGTCATATGACCTTACGTTGTTAATATGGTAAATTCATTCCTGTGAATCCAACCTGGTATTCTCTGGATAAAGACACATGGTCATGATAGGCTGCCCTTATTCGTCACCTCACTGGGTCTGTTTGCTAATGTTGAAACAAAAAATTGATCCATGACTATCCTGGAATGTCCTTTCCCATGCTTTTCTTACATTTAGATACTAAAGTCCTGCTGGCCTTATAAGAATGTCTGTGTGCATGGCATATAAGCACCTAAAAAATGGTCGACATCCCTAGTCATCAGGGAAATGCAGATTAAAACTACGTTGAGATTGCATCTCTCTCCTGTCAGATTGGCTATCATCATGAAAACAAATGACCATAAATGCTGGTGAGGATGTGGAAAAAGAGGAACCCTTCTACACTGTTGGTGGGAATGCAATCTGGTCCAGCCACTATGGAAATCAGTGTGGATGTTCCTGGGACAGCTAAAAATAGATCTACCATATGACCCAGCACTCCTAGGCATATATCCTAAAGACTCGTCTCACTAACTTAGAGATACTTGACTCGACCATGTTTATTGCTGCTGTGTTCACAATAGCTGGGAAATGGATGTCCCTTAACTGATGAGTGGGTAATGAAGATGTGGCACATTTACACAATGGAGTTCTTCTCAGTGGTTAAAAAAAACGAAGTTACGAAAATTTCAGGAAAATGGATGGATCTGGAAAGTATTATACTTAGTGAGGTAACCCAGACCCAGAAAGCCAAATGTCACATGTTTTCTGTCATATGTGGATCCTATCTACAAATGATTGGACTTCTATGTGAGTAGGAATAAAAAGTAGGAATAAAACTCAGTAGCAGAGGCCAGTAAGCTAGAAAGGAGATATAAAGGGAACAGAAAGGTAGGGAGTATTTAATAGGATGGTATTGTATATATGTAAGTAGAAGAACAGATTAATGGGGGTGAAAAGGCCTAATTGAGGGCAGGGAAAGAGATTGTGTAAAGGAAAGGTAGAGGGAGGGCTAATCAAAATCTAAGAGGATATAAATAAGTCATATGTAAACTTACTTTTTGGACAATGGAACCCTTAGAAGCCATAGATTGTTACTCGAAAATTTTCAGTGCCAGGGATGGGATACTTTCCAGCGAGTTGTTGGCCAGGGAGGTCCCTCATGCCCCCAAAACAATATAAGCCATTGCCAAGGCTCTTGGTTTCCCACCAGGAATAGATGGTAAGACCCTGTTGCTAAAGAATCCACTCCAAATACTGGGGCTGCAATGTCACAGAGAAATCCTGCTGGAGCTGAGCTGATAACCTCCTCCATGTAGACCAGCTGACAGAGCTGGAAAAAGCCATCCCGCATGCAGTTCAATGGGAGAGAGAGAAATCACCAGTGAAGATACTCAATAGTGGACACTGCAAGCCTTACATTTAGCCAGCCAGGCCAAATGAGCCAACCAGTGCAATAGTGGCATGTCTGTTATGGGGGAAACTAACTGCCCTCTAATTTGACTAGAGGCCTGCTCCATGGGAGGGAATACATCCCTGATACTGAAAACGTACAACAGGGCTAGTCATGAGCCCTAGCGATGTAACATCTGCTGCTGTCTGGCTAAATGTATATACTATGCTCACCAAACTGCCCAGTAAGCACTTCTCTTAATGTTCATACCCATATATTAATACTACTCTCACTTTTGGTAAAGAACCTTCTCTTTTCAGATGGCAGTGACTTTGGGATGACTCCGAAGATACCTTGGTGCTGGGAAGAAGTGACAGAGGAGTGCTCAGAAGAGGTGGTGGGAGGAATGTAAAGAGCCAAAGGAAGGGTAGGGCTCCTTACAACAGGCTCCTCCAGACACAAATGGCCTGGATATCTACAACCTCACAGTGCCTGATGATACCTACACAAGACCATCATAATAGGAGGAAAAGATCATGACATCAAAATAAAAGAGACTGATGGAGAGGGGGAGGGGATATGATGGAGAATGGAGTTTCAAAGGGGAAAGTGGGGGGAGAGAGGGAGTTACCATGGGATATTGTTTACAATTATGGAAGTTGTCAATTAAAAAAATGTGTGTATTCATTTCCTCCACTCAGAAATGTGTCACGTAATAATTATAATGACTGATTCCTCCACTGTTTATTAGAACTACTGTGAAAAACCACCAGGGGATAATTTCCTTTCCTTTCTTGTATGTGGTGATGTGTGTGTGTAGTGTAGACACACGCGTGTGAACATGCACCCATGTGTGATCATGCAGAGGCCAGAGGAGAACACTGAATGTCTTCTTCTATCAGTCATCTGCCTGTTTCCTTGAGGTCTGGAGTCTCTCACTGAACCTGGAGCTGATGTATTCAGTCAGGCTGGGTGACTCGTGAGCTCTGGAGACCTCCAGGCTCCACCCCATCCAGGACTAGGGCTGCAGGCACGCATGACCGCGTCCAGCTATCTGTATGGGCATTGGAGCCTGAATTCATGTAAAGTCAGACCCTCATATTTGTGGCAAGTTCTCTCACCAGCTGGACCCCAGCCCTGTGGTTTTGTTTTTGGAAAAAAAGTCACTTGATTTGGTTTCTTTAATATCTTTAAGATTGTTCAGTTTTTCTATTTATTATCATAACTTTTATTATTACATTTTTGACAAAATGAACATTTTCATTATATTTTCAAATTTATTGCTATAAAGTCCTTCATATTTTCCACATAACAACCTCCTGTTATTATCAGATGTCCCCTTCCTTTATAAGGTGTTTGCTTATTTGTGCCTTTTCTTTTTAATTTTATTCATCTAGTCAGATGTCTTTTTATCAGCTTTTCCTGATCAGCTTTTTGTTACCTACCGTGTGTTTCTTCCCTATCTTATTAATTAATTTGTGGTCTTATCTTTATTATATCTTTCTATTTCCTCGCATCTCTTCTGCTTGCATTCTCCTTTTCTGAGGGTGGTGCTCAGATCAGTAACGTTCATCCCTTCCTTGTTTGATTAGAAGCAGTTAAACTTGTAAGTTTTCCTTCTCAAACAGGGCTGGGCAGATGGCTCAGGAGGTAAAGCAGTCGAAGTTGCAGCATGAAGACCCTGAGCTCAGATCCCCAGAGCCCTGTGAATGCTGGGCATGGTGGTATGCACCTGGATTCCAGCACAGAGGATTTGGAGACAGGAAGATCCTCAGTGTAAGCTAGCTACTAGTCTAGCCAAAACAATGAGCTCCAGGTTCAGGGAGAGACCCTGCTCAAAAAGTCAGGTGCAGAGCAACTGAAAAACACACTCAACATGGACCTCTTGCCTCACAGGCACATTCCCATATTGAACCTGCACACACATGCACCGACACACTTGCAAACATGCATGCACCCATGCACACCACACACATATACACAATGCAGAAAAAAGTAAGTCAAATTCATTTATTGAAATTTAAAACATATATATATATATATATTCCTACTTAAGGTAGGCAGGTATTCAAGACAGGGTCTTCCTATGTAGTCTAGTTTGAACTTGAACTCCTGATTATCTCTGTCTGACCTTGAACTCACCATCCTTCTGCCTCCACCTCCTGATTGCTGGGGTGACAGCCATGCATAACCATGTCTGGCCAGATAATTGATAATCTTTAAGATCTGTGTTTTCTTCAACCATTCGATAATGAAGAAGGGGATGTTAAAATAAATACACCATAGGTTAATTCTCCTTGTTCTGGAGGCTTTGCTTCATCTATTGAAGTCGATATTGTTGACTTACATGACTCTGGAGTGACTATTGCTTTATAGCTAGCTTTCACGTCCACTGGCATGATGTTATTGCCCTTATTATTAGGTATAATCTCCTTTTGTCTTGGAATTTCTTTTAATTTCTATATTCTGTGTCCATTGTAAACATCAGAGCCTAGGTCTAATGGGGTTTCCTTAGTCTTTCATCTGGAATATTTATTTTCCTTTCTCTTTTTCATGCATGTGTGAGTATGTGTGAGTGTTTGTGTGTGTGTGCGCGTGCACGCATGCATATTTGTTTGTGCAGGTGCACGTGTGTGCACGTGCGTATAGAGGCCAGAGGTCTATGCTGACTGGCCTGTTCAGTCGCTCTCCCCCTTATTTTTGACACAGGGTTTCTCACTGCACACAGAGCAAACCCTGGGGGCTCTTCTCTCTGCTTCCCGGTGCTGGGGTTACAGGAGTATGCTGCTGCACCCGGCTTGTCACACAGGAGCTGGGGTGCCAGGCTCACATCCTCACGCCTGTGCAGGAAGGACGTCACTCACTGAGCCACTTCCCCAGCCTTGTTTTCTTTCTTGTAAGGACTGCTCTACTTAATTTGTTTCTACAGCTTATTTTATAGTCACTTTCTAGTTATTACTTAGCTGCCTGTGCCTCATGTTTCCTCAGCTGTATCATAGAGATAATGACAACATCTGTAATAAAGACTTGATAAGGTTCTTAGAGCCGAGGGAAAGATCACACCCGTTCTATAAGGAAGGGCTACGATCTTCCTCATAAACATACTTCATACTCATCTAAACATAAGGATGATTGTGTATATTGTATATACTATATTGGTTATATGTGATTTCTATGTATAAGTTTTGAATAATGCCTAACATATAGTGGTATATTAATTACAACTCAGGATTACTAATGTCATTATGGTTTTATACTTTTTTGCCTTTTATTGCCTGTATGTATCTGGTATGGTGGACATATACATAAATGTTCATATGTATATGAGTGCACATATATATATGTGTAGGTATATACATGTGTCTATGTGCATGAATGTGGAAACAGAGGAAACCTCAGGCGTTATCTCAAGAACAGCATCCATCTTTATTTGTGAGAAGGTCTCTCACTGGACTGGAGCTCACCAATTAGACTACACTGGATGGCCAGTGAGCTTCACAGATCTGCCTGCCTCCTTCTCCCCAGATCTGGGATCACAGGCGTGTACTGCAAAGTCTGGAAGTTTTACATGGGTCCTGGGGATTGAGCTCAGGCCTTCATATTTTGCAGTCAAGCAGTTTACTCACTAGCTCTCTCCTCCTTAGCCCTTGTTCTGCCGTTTCTACATCGTACATGCTAGGTAGGTGCTGTAGCACTGGGCCACACTCCCAGCCCTTCTTTCTTTATTTAGTTGTTTTTCCTTTCATGCCTTATTTTGGACTGGTTGATTAGTTTTCCTCATCAAGAGTTTTTGGGATCACTCATTTAGAAATTATGGTATTTTTCATTTTCACATTGTTTCCCCAGAAACTGAAACTTTCATAAGTAAAGCAACATTTCCAAGCCTAAAGCTCATCACTATCTTGGCACTCTTCCTGAACCTCAAGTCAGATCACATTTTTTAGATACACTTTTTAACATTTGTTTTTATTTATTTATTTGTTTGAGACAAAGATAGAGGCAGGTAAGAGAGAATGAATATGGGCACACCAGGGCTTCCAGCCACTGTGAACGAACTCCAGACACATGTGCCACTTTGTGCATCTGGCTTTATGTGGGTACTGGGGAACTGAACCCAGGCCATAAGGCTTCTCAAACAAGCACCCTTAACTGCTGACCCATCTCTCCAGCCCAAGTCAGAGCATTTTAAAACTAACTTCACTGTAGTCATCAGCCTCAATGTACCTTTTTTCTATACTTGTTAATTCCACCAAGTGTTGCTCCCACTATTTCTGTTATTATAATTCAATTATCATTGCTTATACAGTAGATTTTACTTAGATTTCCTCATCTGTTTACTACCTTGCTTATCCTTCTTTCTCTGCATCTCTGACATTCCATCTGGAATCAATGTTTTTATGCCTGCAGTTCATTCTTTTGAAATCCTTCTAATGAAATTTTGATGATTGAAAATAAACCTCAATCTTTGTTTACATTACACTGTCTTCATTTCACCTGCAGAAAATTCTTGTCACTTTATTCTCAGATTCTATTCCACTGTCTTTGGGTGCCCACTGTTGTCAGGGAGAAGTCATCTATTGATGGGTTTGCTACTTATTTCCAGGCTGTTGTCTTACCTTTCCACCCCCTTTCAAGGTCATACCCTTACATCAGGTCTTGTGAAATGATGGTGTGTACATTGTGTCTTTTAAATGCTATTCTGCTTGGGATTTGTTGAGCTTCTGGAATCTGTGGATTTGGGTACTTATTGCTTCTGAGAAGTCCTCAGTCATTATTTCTTGAACCACTTGTCTCCGTTTGCTTGACCCTTTCTTCTGGGAACTCTCAGGACATACACAGAAGAGTTTCCTGTGGTATCCTTCGTGTTTTCTTGGGCCTCTCTCACATTTTCTGGTCTTCCTGGGCTACATTTTCAAAGCTGTCTCGAGTTCCATCTTCCATTCTCTGCTTTGTTCTTGAGCTGTATTATGCTGCTCTTCAGATGGTCGTTAGTAATCTCACTTCAATTCTGTTCCTCGGATATGGCAGGTAGCTATTTTTTTTGGTGTTCTAGCTCTTTACCCACTTTAATTTTCTTTTTTTCATTTCTCAGATCAATCACCAACCACACTCATAGTCCATGTCCTCGATGCCACTATCTGATTTATTTCCAGGCTTATATCCATTGATTTTGTTTTGCCTGCTCTCACAAATAATTGTTTTATAGTAGATTTAATGACTGCTTTTAAAACTGAATTATTCATTTTCCTTGTGGAAATCCTTGTCCTTTTGGGATAACTGTGGAGCCCTTCAGAAAGGATAGTATATGCATGTGACGGGATGCTATTTCAAACCACTCTGAAATTAAATAACTTGAGGTTCAGGAAGACACTTAAGGAAGACTGAATTTCTTGGGTTGAAGGCAGCAGGTAAGGATGGGGTGTCTTTATTTCTACTCCTCGGGTAAATAAGGAGATGATTGTTCTCTGCTTTCCGTTTACTGAAGGCATCACCGTTTGGCTCCCAGTCTAGTGGACACAAGCTTCCTCTTCAGTTCCCCAGAAGGTGAGCTCTATCTTCCTTCCCTCTATTTTGTGGAGTTGTGAAAACTGATGCTTTTACTTTGTCCAAAACCCTCAGAGCAAAAGTGGCCTCAGGACCCAGCAGCACTTTCTGGATTTTGTCCCTACACAGGCCCAATATTCTTACTGCCCTATGAGTTCACAAATGCAAACATGTGTAGTCTCTAGATAGATTTCATCTTTTCCAGTTGAGTTCAGCAGCAAGCATTGTCTGGACCTCTAGGCCACTTGTGTTGGAAATTCTTGTTCTACACTCATAATTTACTCTTTTACATTATTTTGTAGTCCCAAGAGCCACGTGGCCACATGTATCTGATTTTTGTTCCTGCTTACAGGGACCAGGACTGCCTCTTGAGATATGAGAATGGCTGTGGTTTTCTGGCCTGGTAGACTCAACCTCCATATGATGCTTAACTCTTTTTGAAAAACATCACAGATCAGGTCCATTCTACACTTGAATACCAATGGTGACAGAGAGTTTACTTCTTCGCTATCTAGTCCCTTTCCTCTGTGAACTTTTTGTGCCAAAAAGGTCTGCTTTCTGTTGCATGTTAGCTAAGAAATTAGTCCATGTAAAGAAACTAATGGAGCCCAGCAATGCCAGATGTTAAATGTCCCTGGAGGAGGTAGAATTTCAGGCATGGTGGGACATTTAGACATGATTATAAAGAAAAGGGATGAGGTGGGGAGGAGAGAACCAGTATGTACTGGAGCATTGCTAGGGAATCAAAATTAAACCAATAAACTGGTAATGCAAGAGTGCCTATGAGGGCACGAAAGATGGCTTAGTGGTTAAGGCATTTTGCTGCAAAGCCAGAGGGACCCAGGTTCGATTCCCCAGGACCCACATAAGCCAGATACACAAGGTGGTGCATATGTCTGGAGTTCGTTTGCAATGGCTAGAGCCCCTGGTGCATCCATTCATTCTCTCTCTCTCTAATAAATAAGAATTAAAATTATTAAAAAAGTAAAAGTGCCTTGAAATAAACATTTCTAACTTTATTTGGAATGTTAAAATATTAAGGCTCAAAGTTCAGTCATGTGTCTCAGGTCACAGAGTTAACAAGTAGTGAAGGTAGAATCTAGACCCTCAAACAAAATCTACTGGACTCTCACTCTTCCTAGTGAGTTTCAGGCTTCAGAATGCAACAGTTGCTGCTCTGAGGAAACAAGCCTGGGGAAGGCAGTCAGCCCACACAGTCACAGAGAGGAGGGGCCATGGCCAGCATTGTTTTCTCTTCATTGCCATAGGAAAAAAGAGACCCCAGGCCCAGGACGCCTCTACCAGGTCTGCACTGCAATGGGCGGGCCGTGGACTGTGTGGCCCTAGAACCAGAAGGGCTGTGAGCTGACACAAGATCAGGTCTCAGATGCTCGATCTGGGAGGTCACCCCAACAGGAGTTAAACACTGGGAAAAATGTCTAGACACATCTGTGAAGGATTTTCTAGATTTAGTAAGATGGTAAGACCTATTGTAACCATGGGTACACTCCATGGGCTGGGGTCCCAGACTGCAAAAAAGGGGGAAAGTGATCTGAGCATATATCTAGGTCTACTTCCTGGATGTGGAAGCAATGTGACCAGTGGTCTACTTCCTGGATATGGGTACAATGTGACCAGTGGTCTATTTCCTGGATGTGAAAGCAATGTGATCAGTGGTCTACTTCCGGGATATGGGTACAATGTGATCAGTGGTCTACTTCCTGGATGTGGGTACAATGTGACCAGGGGTCTACTTCCTGGATGTGGGAGCAAAGTGACCAGTGGTCTACTTCCTGGATGTGGGTGTAATGTGACCAGGGGTCTACTTCCTGGATGTGGGTGTAATGTGACCAGGGGTCTACTTCCTGGATGCGGGTGCAATGTAACCAGGGGTCTACTTCCTGGATGCGGGTGCAATGTGACCAGGGATCTACTTCCTGGATGCGGGTGCAATGTGACCAGGGATCTACTTCCTGGATATGGGTGCAATGTGCCCAGGGGTCTACTTCCTGGATGCGGGTGCAATGTGACCAGGGGTCTACTTCCTGGATGTGGGTGTAATGTGCCCAGGGGTCTACTTCCTGGATGTGGGTGCAATGTGACCAGGGGTCTACTTCATGGATGTGGGTGTAATGTGACCAGGGGTCTACTTCCTGGATGTGAGCGCAATGTGACCAGGGGTCTACTTCCTGGATGCGGGAGCAATGTGACCAGGGGTCTACTTCCTGGATGTGGGTGCAATGTGACCAGGGGTCTACTTCCTGGATGTGGGTGCAATGTGCCCAGGGGTCTACTTCCTGGATGCGGGAGCGATGTGACCAGGGGTCTACTTCCTGGATGCGGGTGCGATGTGCCCAGGGGTCTACTTCCTGGATGCGGGAGCAATGTGACCAGGGGTCTACTTCCTGGATGTGGGTGCAATGTGACCAGGGGTCTACTTCCTGGATGCGGGTGCAATGTGACCAGGGGTCTACTACCTGGATGTGGGTGCAATGTGCCCAGGGGTCTACTTCCTGGATGTGGGTGTAATGTGCCCAGGGGTCTACTTCCTGGATGTGGGTGCAATGTGACCAGGGGTCTACTTCATGGATGTGGGTGTAATGTGCCCAGGGATCTACTTCCTGGATGCGGGTGCAATGTGCCCAGGGGTCTACTTCCTGGATGCGGGTGCAATGTGACCAGGGGTCTACTTCCTGGATGTGGGAGCAATGTGACCAGGGGTCTACTTCCTGGATGTGGGTGTAATGTGACCAGGGGTCTACTTCATGGATGTGGGTGCAATGTGACCAACTGTTGCTTACTCCTGCAGCATGTCTGCCACACCAGGATGGACTGTATCCCCTCAAACTATGGGCTGAAATAAATCCTCAGTTGCTTTTATCACAGCAGCAAGAAAAGCACACACAATGCCAGGAGAGCAAGACAGGACCTTTATTGAAGAACTGAACAACATGGATACACAGGCCTAGAGCCCAGAGCCCAGCAGGCAGGGAACATCCAGACACCTGTTTGACTTGGTCACCCACACATGCTACCCTTGAGGAAGTCAGTCTCAGGAGACCTAAGAGCTGAAAGGGGACTCATACTGGTTCATCATTTCTTCCTAAGGTCAAAGGGGGGCAGCGGATCAGGGAGGACCTCCATACCTGGGGCCACGGAGCAGACCCAGACCTGCACTGCGTCTGGTGTCAGTTAGCGAAGTGGGCTGGGAACAGAAAAGACAGCAGAGGGAGCAGGGAGGATGGCGGGGCGTGGTACAAGGAGGAGGAGACACAGTGGGGCAGGCATGCGCTCCTTCATAGGCTGTGTCCCCTCTGCTGCGGGACTGAAGACCAGCGGGCTCAGCCCGAGGCCTCCAGGGCACGCACATGTACGCTGGGCAGGCAGAACCAGGACTGCGGCAGTTCCTTCCTCTTGCTGTCTTCGTGGAAGCGGATGTGGAGGAAGAAATCCCCCGTGTAGAGGAAGAGGAGGGCCCCAAGGCAGGCTGACTGACCCGATGGCTGTACCTGGTGGGGGAGAAAGAGACATGAGCCCAACCCCCGAAGCCACTGGGAGATCCAAGCGGGGGGAGGGGGGGTCACACGGTGGCCTGGCTCCTCCATAGCTTCTTTGCTATGTGCCAGGGACACGTCAGCATGCCTCTCTGGCCTGGCTTTCATCTTTGGAATGAACTTTCATTCTTTCTTCCTGCGTGGTTTGGGGGCTTGAGGAGAGAAGAGTGGGAGGGAGCTGGGGTGCAGGTGGGCGGAGCTGAGCGTGCATCCTGCTAGGTGGTTGAACAGTTCCTCTGGGGTTGGGCAGGGAGGAGCTGAGGGTGAAAGTGGGGCAGTGCTCACATGAGCAGCCGGGGGCTGATTTGCACACAGTGAGTTGGGCAGTAGCCCTAACAAGTTCACCAGGCACAATGACCTGAGGTGCACCACCTGGGTAAGGGGAAGAGGACCACAGAGGCCTAGGCCGTGTGGCTGGCACTTAAGAGACTGCTCTGCCCCTGGTACTTACCGCATCCAAATAGAAGGTGCTGGAACCCACGAAGGATATGACATCATGCAGGTTGTAATTGTGCACGCCATTCTGGTGGTCTTGGAAGGGGACCACAGTGAGGGCGAAGGGTCCCACGCTGTGGGGGCTCCGGTTGGTCAGCCGCACCTCCAACCGCACAGGGTCACCAACCTGACAGGCAGCTGCTGCCTCACAGTCACACGGCTGCCCGTCCACCAGTATGTCTGCAAGGGATACCAATGGTTACAAGAGGTCTACCTATTCCTTGCCTTCCCTGTCGGTGGCAGCCAGAATCCTGGGGACACATATTCGATGCGACTGGTCCCTGCTCTTCTGAGGTCCTGCAGAGACCAGTATTGGGGAACAGAGTATAATTTGTCCTCAAAACTCTGATTTAGCCATAACCAACACCAATGGATGTACAGGACCGGCTGGTCTGAGTTTTTAACCTGGCTGAGGTTAGCTGGGGAGTGGGGTCCCTCAGCACTATCTACAGTCCATTTCCGGTGACAGCCGGCACACAGCAGACACAGCAAGGATGAGCTGTTCTATTTACCCGCTGTTGTGCTCTGATGAGCCCGTAGCTGGGACTGGGGGACCTGGCTGTGCCTGCCTCCTTCTGTGCGGCCCGTCACTACCTCTTCTGAACTTCAGTCTCCTCTTCTGATAAATGGAGCTGAGATGTACAGATAACATAACCAACGCATGACACACAGCGTAAGAGTATGGTCTGTGTGAGTTCTAGAAATGCGTCTCTGGAGAGGCTCCGCTGCAGCACGGTCCTGCTCTCACCTTGTCACATGGTGCTTGAGGGATGTGCATCTAGGGAACAGCACAGGTGACAAATATGCCCCCAGACTCAGTTTGACACACGTAGCCCCGTGGAGAAAACACCCAGCAGTCCTTGAGCCCTCTCTCCCCCTCTGCCTCTGCTTTGCACAGGTCTCAGCCATGCTTCCTGGGCAGTGAGCCCGACCAGGTACACTCGGAACCTCTTGGATTAAATGGGAGCAACAGGAAGAGCAGGGGTTGCTGTGGTCCCGGTGGCTGCTTCCATGAACGGAGTGAGACGATGACCTGCAAACCAGTTGCAGGCTGGTTAGCTCCTTATGGCTCGCTCCTGTTCTCTTTGCAAAGGACTGTGTGGGCTGCCAGGGCTGTGGCTCATTTGTCCCTCACCCCCGCCTGCACATTAACTCTCTCCAGCCCTCATTCTGCAAGCCCAAGACAGGTGTTCCTAAGGCCAGCTTCCCCAGGGCAAATAATTCCCAGGGGACCCTTCTCCTCTACAAGCAGCAACCTGGGACCCAAGGTCAAACTAGGGTAGCAGGGGCAGTAGGGAGGGTGGCCACTAGCTGAACAGGAAGCCAGACAGGATCTTAGCCTTGTCTCTACCTTGTCATGCTGGGGACCCTGCTGTGGGCCCACTCCTCAGCCTGTCCATGGAGCCTCCTGCTCTTCTAAGCCAGGGCAGTGGTCTACCCTTTCAGTCCGGGAGTGAGGGGGAGGCTCTCGCCCATCAGTAACCAGCAGCTTTCCTGCCCCTGCCGCTGCCAAGGCAAGGGGTGCTTCAGGCAATCTGGATGCTCTGGCTTGCTTCAGGTAGACAACCACCCCAGTTTACCCAGGGCTGTTCTCCACTAGGAAGCCCTCAGGTACAGGTACACTGGGACTGCTGCTCACCCAGTGTCTATTACCCACAATGCCTGCTATCAAGAGCTACAACAGCGATCTTCACTGCACAGTTGTGGACACAAGAACACCGTGCTTGCTGGGGAGAAAGCAACACTCTCACGCTGGGGGAGGATACAGGTCTGCCTCCTGGGTCCTGCCCCGAGCAGAGTCATGATGCCTGGTGATGGACAAGGCTGTGGGGTGAGAAGATGTTCCAAGAAGACAGGCAGCTAGCGCCATCAGCACTAATGGGCCACAGTGGTGTCCATGCCCTTCTCTGACCGGGGGCAGGGCCTGCAATGCCTCATCTAGCAGAAAAGCAAGGTCCGCCTTGAGACAGCCTCCCACTGAGTCAGGCTTTGAGGTGCCTCAGTGACCCATGCGGGGGTCAAGTATGCTGTATGCTGTCAACACGCTAACCAGCTCCCCAGCCTGCTAAGATGATGCTGGGAGCACAGGATGGACAATGTCACACCAGGTCAGGCAGCTCAGAGGCCATTCTACCCAGGGCTTTCCCAGTGTCACCTCTGTTTATACCCCAAGGAGCGAGCCAGGGGGCAGAGGAGGCATCCCAGAAGGCCGAATGCCCTATACCCCCTCAGCCTGTGACTGCAAAAAAAAAAATAGGCATGCAATGGGCCCAGTGGACACTGTAACAAGACAAGACAGAGCAGGTGGCCCTGTGAGGGAGGGAGGGGATGTCTATGGGAATGCAACAGCCTGGCTAGTTGGTCCCTGGGTCAGGTAAGGACACCTGTGATGTGTCCCTGTACTGTGGTGCAGATCCCTCTCTGGCCAGCCAGTTTGTTCCTGGCCCTGGGCCACGGATCAGCACACTGCCCTTCTGCCTCCTGGACTCCAGGTCTGGCTGGGTGGGGGATGTGCTCCATGTTACCCTCTACTTCCTTGTTCCTGGCCTGAATGAAGCTGCCCTGGTGGAAGAGACCAGCTGTAAAGGGCTTTGGCTCCCCCCAGTACCTCTGGCTGTGGTGGAAGGTGGAGGAGGGGGCTTATGTCAGGAGACAGAGGGAGCAATTGGTGGTTCAGACCCCTACTATCTTCCCATGGGGTCATGATAACTCATGCCTCTCTGGGCCTCACATTCCTCCTCTGTACACAAAGTCAGATCAGAACCACTGTAAGCAGGGTTGTATGAGGATGACAGGAGAGTTTGACTCATCAGTTTGGTCCTTGTGGCCTCCTGGGGCATAGAGCCAGTGTGCTCCATCCCTCACACTGTCTGTGATGTTTCCTCAGCACACCTTCCCTACCCCAGGGCCTGTGCATCTGTAGCTCCTTCCTTATGGTCCTCTACCAAATAGTCAGCAAGAGAACTTGGTGCCCAGTTCAAACCCTGGACCCACTATTCCCATCCATGCCTGACCCCTTTCAAGTTCACACTCCCATGTTCTACCTGCATCATTAAGGAACTGGAGCTTCAACCCTGAAACTCCTTTCAGGTGGTGGACTTGTGCCAGTCCATAGGTCCCTGTTGTGATCTTACCCAGATTATAGATGGTATGTCCTTTCATTGAGGGCAGAATTGATATAGGAAAAGCACGTGTGGTAAGAGCCTGCAGAGAAAGGGCGGCTCTTTTCTGATAGCATTAGATGGGCCCACATTCCTTTTCAGTCCTCACCCCAGTGCTTCTCCCCACATCGAATACCAGCCAGAGTAAGGGTTTCATTCATCAGGCCCAGAAGTGCTTCTGCAGTTGCTGCCATACTTTTTCTTGCAGCATGAGGGGGAAGGATCACAGTCTCTGCAGGAACCCAGACTAGAAATCAAAATAGGAGGACAGACTGGCAGGGTCTACCTCTGGAGGACAGGGGCATGGCATAGTGGGCAGGGAGGCTGGGCTGCCCCAAGGTTCTGCCTGGAGCTCAATGCGTCTTATGTGGTCCCACCTGCCTGACATGGCCACACAGCCCTCATGCCCTCCTAGGACACAGACAGGCACAGCTTGACTGACTAGTGATTTTTCAGGGCTTGGAGGGGCAGCGGGGACGTGAGCTGCAGGATGCACACAGGCCGGAGCCAGGGACTGGACACTGGTGGGCTTGGAAGCAGTCCTAGAAGTGTTCAAGATAATGGGAGTCAAGAGGGACATGGGCGTGGCTATGAGCGTGGCACACTTCTGGTAGCGGTGCCTGACTGGGGCCCTGTGGCCCCATTCTTAGAATCACTCATGAGGGCTAGGTCTCCATTGTGGGGCAGGGCCCTACCTAGGAGCCTCAGGATTCCCCCTCCTTTCATGCAGGAAGGGCTGGAGCAGCCCTGGCATGCAGAGGGCAGGGCTGGGTGAGTGGAGACACAGAGGTCTAGCTGGACAGTCCTGGGCACCTTTGCTCCACTGTGCCAGGATCTCAGGGGTTTCCCCAAGGAGGAGCCCCAGAGTCAGGTAGAGAGCCAGAAGCTCACTGCGCCCTCCCTGGGGCTACTCTGCATGCTGTCCTCCAGCCGGTGAGTGAGGGTGGAAGTTCCAGCCAGTCCTGCGGCTCTGAGGGAACATGTCCTACAGGCCCTGGATGATGCCGTCAGGGCGGGGACCTGCCTGACCCCTTTCTCGGGTGAAGACAATGTGCAGCTAAGTTTGGCGCTGCTCCAGGGTGCTGAATTCTCATGGAAGCCCGGACTCCAGGCCTAAGTTGTATTTCTAGAAGCTAGGCTGAGGTGTTACATGACACACAATTCACCCAGCTACAGTGCACAACTCAGTGGCTCTTAGTGTCCATGGATCTGCACGACCACCATCAGTGTTACGGTATTCTCATCACTTCAGAAAGAAGCCCTAAGCTCTCTGTTTATCATTCCAGACCACCCAGTCCTCTCACGGAAGTGGTGGCCTGTGGCTGGCTCCTCGCATTCGGCACACTGATTCTCCTGCTCATGCTTGTGGCAACCAGTGTCAACATTCAGTCTTCTCAGGACGTGTGATGCCCTGCTGCTGGGCACCAACGGCACCCACTCAGGGAAGCCTGTGACAAGCTTTCATATGGAAAGGTTTGTGCCTCTCCTCTCCGGGGTGTGCTCGACGGGGGACTCTCTGGGCACGAACTGCACTGTGTCCCTGGGTAGCCCTGTGTTGCAGGTACTTTTGTATTGCTGGACAAACACCTGACCAGGAGCAGCTTATGGAGGGATAGGGTTTATTTTAGGATTACAGAATCCAGGAAAGTTCTATCAATGGCAGAAGCTGGCTCACTCCATCATATGTCACAACAGAGAAGGAGGGAGGGAGGGAGAGAGAGAGAGAGAGAGAGAAAGGCCACCACCAGCAAGAACATGAAGCTAGAGCTCCAAACTGCTCTGGACATACCTAGTAGGGCTGGACTAAGGCCCTTCCCCACTGACATGCCTCTTCCCCCAGCAGGGTTCCATCCACTGGAGATTAAGGTTGCAAGCTCAGTCTTAATAAAACTCCTGAGTCTACAGAGCCATGCATTCAAACCACCACACCCTGGCACTGCCTGTCGCCACCACAATGCCCAAGCTCAGCTTCTTTACTTCCTGCCATACTTGCTCTCATCCCTCTGCCCTTCTGATGGCACATCCTAGCACTGAGAGGTGGCACTAGCTTGTGAGTTTCATTTGTATTTCCCATAACACATAAATGGCCTTGCTGCCTGGCACTTGGTCCATGCCAGGCTGAGGTTGGGGATGACTGCTTGCCATCATCTTGGCAAGTTCCTTACAGGGTCCAGGCTGGTATCAGTGCTCTTGGTCTCCATCTTGATCCTGATGGAGTGGGGGTGCACTCTGATGGGAGGCTCTCTCTTTGAGCACACCCAGAGTAAGGCAAAAGCCAAGAGCAAGTCCATGGGGCCAGTAAGACTAGATGCCAAGGTTGCAAGGGCCCACAGTAGGAATCAGGCACAGCAGGTCCACAGCTATCTTTCCTGTTTGCATGAATGTGGGAACTAGGCACCTGAGCCAAGGCAGTCAGAGCCTCATGGCACCCAGAGACCATGTGCCAAATAGCTGAACCAATCCTCGGGACAGGGAGCCCACCACCAGCAGTGGCTCTAAGCCATGCACGAACTTCCAGAAGTTGACTGTTGTGTTCTGGGGAGTGCAGCACCTGTGACTAGGGTGGGTAGTGTTTAGAGTTAGTGTTTCCCACTGGTGTGTGTCCAGGGCCCAAGTGTGCTGGGCAGGGCTGTATGGCTGGATCCCTTAGGGCCTGGGGAAACATCTGAGACATCAGCGGGGTCAGAGCTGCACACAAATCTCCTTTCAGTGGTGGAAGAACAGCCCGTGGTTCCTGCCCAACTGGCCTACTCCTCATCACCTTACTCCTGCTTTAGCACGTGACGCCCATATCTGGCCCCTAGAGGGTTATGTCCCCTCCACAGCCGCAGGCCTTTGTGAGTCTGTCCCCCCTTCCTCGGCCACAGCTCCATTCTCCTGCCTCTGGTGGCCAGAGGAAGGCAGGTGCGAGGTACACACCCGGGGCAAAAGGCCTCTTTGAGATAAGAGGTATGGACTGAAGAGCAAAGCAGAAGACGTGAACATTCCAGAAGCCAGGTGCTCAAGCCCACCAAGTCTGCTAGACCTAAGAACACTGGAATTCCAGAACACACACATTTTTCTAGTCAACATGGATCCTGGGTGATCCTTGCTTTACGTCCGGATTTGATCACGAAGAGGCTTGGCTTTGGAATGGATCAAGAAGCTTCGTCATTCTGTCAATGAGGCAAAAATAGTCCACATGGAAATGGAGACACCCAGCCTGGGATGTGAGTGGGAACTCTGTGGAGAGACCCAGCTGCCGGTCTTCACACTCCGCAGTGACACCCGGCGAGCTGTCCTGTGAGGGAAGCACGTGCACAAGGACCCCAGGCCCCGTAATTCCTAACCTTCTGGTGAGGACTGGCCTAGCCTCTCATGCTAGTTGCTAGGCACTTAGCCAACCAACTGGGCAGGTTTTCAACCAACTCTTCAGCTGCCAGGAAGCTCAGAGTCAGACTTGGACTAAGACAGCACCATATGAGTCCCCAGGAGTTTAGTTCCCACAGCTGTCCCCCTACACACACATATTCCTTGCACTCATATACACAGCGCTTCCCCTGAATGCTCACTCCGCCAAAGCCTGACCAATTGTGCCAGTGTGGTTTCCCTTGGCAAAGGGTGTTTTACATTTTATTTCCTTTCATTTTTAAATATTGTATTTATTTATTTGAGAGAGAGAGAGAAAGGGGGAGAAAGAGGATGGGCATGCCAGGGCCTCTAGCTACTGCAAATGAACTCCAGACACATGTGCCACCTTGTGTATCTGGCTTTATGTGGGTCCTGGGGAATGCAAGTGTCTTAACCGCTGAGCCATCTTGCCAGCTCCATGTTTTACATTTTATGTGGTCACTTTATTGTGTGTTGAGTGAATTTGGAGAAGTGTATGGAAGCATAAGTAGGCATTAGGAGGCAAGGTGAGGATGAGGGTCTGATGGCAGGATGGATGGGTGGTGGAATGGGGGATGCCTGACGGATTGATGAAAGATGAATGGATGCACTGTCTGGGAAGGCAGTGCCAACATATGGCCACTGATACATCCCTCACTCTGTACTACCTCACTGATGGAGCCCAAGACCGATTCAGAGGTGGAAGTGTGGCACAAAAGATGGGTGATTCAGGCACCCCAGCCCCCAGACTCCTACAGAATCGTCTCGCAGCCCAAATGGAGCCAGACGGTGGCTCATTTCTGCTCAGCCCCCACCATGGCCTGCGCTCCAAGGAGCTGGCACCACACACTCCATCCACCAAATGGCATGCGTTTTTAACAGTTATTGAGGCAGCTAATTAGTTCATAAAGCAGGATGCTTCCTCATTCTGCAGGGGCTGCTGGAGACCCACATGTGTAATTACCATGAGGAGCTGCCGCCTCTCCTGGGTAAATAATTTACTTTTACAACTTTTCATTAAAGATTAAAGGGAATTAAATTAAAATTAAGGCAAATAATAGTCAGAGAGGCGGCCTGTGTGAGTACAGCCCTCTCTTGGGAGGCTCTCCAGCCTTGTCCCAGCCCATGGGGCGAGAAGTGTAGAGGTGAGCTCTGGAGGGCCAGAACTGCCCACCCACAGGCTCTGGCCAGCTACATTCTAGTGCCCATGCTGGCTGGCAGCCATGGCCACTGTGGGCCACTACCTCCAATGACGGCAGGGAGTCCCATCGTCAAGACCTCAGGTGAGCCCACAGAACTGGTGTGGTTACAGGCAGGTATTGTCACAGAAGTAGGACGCTCAGGCAGATCCAGGGCCTAGGATACTGCTCTGCCCTTCCAACACCAGAGTTCCACTCCATTCCCTCCTCTGAGAAAGGTAAGGGGTATATGACGAGAGGAAGGAGGGCAGAACTCAGGCCTGGTTGGAGTGATGTTCAAATAACAAAGAGTCCTGAGTCCCAGAGACCCTGGGTGCCTGCCTAGAGGAGCTCTGACTTAATGCAGACCATCCTCAGAGGCCCTTGGTGCATCCCTGCCCTCGGCAACCTCTGGGTGCAGCATTGTGGCCACTGTAGAGCAGTGAGAGTTGAGGTGGTTGGCTGCAGAGGAGGCATGCCCACAGGCCAGGCTGTTGGGGTCAGGGTAGCCTATTCTGGTTGGGCACCGATACCAAGTTGGTTGAGGGATCGGTGATGGGGTGCACAGAAAGCTCTGACATTTGGTGTGTGGACAGAGCTTCTCTCTGGAATCAACAGAGTTGTAGGCAGCTGAGCAAACTTAAGATTCTAGATCCTAGTGGGGTCAGAAGACTAAGCGCGGAGCTTCCTTGTGGCTGGCCGTGTGACATTTGGCCAGAACATTGTCCCTCTCACTTCAACTCTACACCTCAGCAAGCAACTAAGTCACCATTCAACAGCCCTCAGCAAGCAAGAAATTCTCTCCCCATAGTAGTCTTAGCAATGCCCGTGAGGGACCTTTCCCTGCTCCAGTGGCCTGTGATGGATCGGACCACTCGTGTTTAGACACAGAGGCAGGGGATAACCAACACCCAATCCAAATTACCCGGGGCACCAAAATGTATACAAGCCCCTTGGCTTGGGCCCTGTGACTGGGATGCGTCCACTTGGCCTGCGCCGGGCTCCTGCAAACTTTGTCCTAGTTCTGTGATGTTCTCTGGCGACAGTGCTCATTGTAGACCTGGTGCTGCCAAGTCATTTCTCACCTCCCAGCAGACAGACCAAGCCCTGCTTCCCTGGAAGCAAGTACTGAGCATGGTCCCTGGTCTGGAATATAGGGGAGAATAATTCCCTTCCCCAACCTGATCTTGAACACATCCCTTCTACGACCCACCCCTAGGCTCAAAGGACAACTAAAGAGAAAGAGAGAGGCACCCCAACATGGGTGGGACCGTCAGGAAGGCAGAACTTGGGGCCGGCAGGAATTCCAGAAAGGAGCTTCCACTAGAACCCTGTAAGAAACCAGCTGGTAAGGGAGTGCCCCGAGAGCGGGCCTGCTTGTCACAGCACTTAGGTGCCAAAAAGCCCAGTCCTCAGTGTGCAGCCAAGGCCTCCTCCGTCAGCAGAGAACTTGGAGGTCTGGAGGCCCCACGTTGTGGGGTGGGAGCAGTAAGGGCAGGCATAGCCCTGCTCCACAGAGTCAGACATCCTTGTCGCTGAGATACCTGAGCTCTGGAGACATGACTCTGTGAAGTCTCACGTGAAGCTTTGCTTTTGGGACTGGCACCTCAGATCATGGGACAGGAACTAGAAGAGAGACAAGGGAGGAAAAAGGAACCTATGTCTGCTGCATGGTGGCGATAGGCAAAGACACCATTCTGAGAACAGCACTGACAACTTCAACGACTCCTCTCTCCCTCACCAGTGTTTCTGCCCTTTCAATCTCTCCCTTTCACACTTGTCTGAAAAACAGCAGACACCTGCCTCCCAGGCAGCCCTCCACCTGCTCCCGTTAGCGGCTCTGCCCCCGCTCCTTGGTCCTCTCTACAAAGCCTCACTTGGACCTTGGGGTGGCCTCTCTCCTTGGACAGCACCACTGGCATAGGGCTTGGGGCTGTGCTTTTCTTTTCTGGAGACGGTGACCATTGAGGAGGGGCATGCAAAGTCAACTTTAGCACCAGGGCCCACATCCTCTGCCAGGTGGCATAGCTGAGGCCTTCCCAGGGATACAGACAGCCGTAAGTGGGAAGGCAGTGCCTAGTTGGCTGTGGGGTCACCCTAGGGTATAAATGGCCCGAACCTGATTCCAGCTGGTCGATATAATGAGCACAGCCCATTCCAGGAGAAAGGCCATAGTGGATGATATAGGCAGTCTACCTGGCTGCATGTTTAAAACCTCTGGCCCAATTCTGTCAGGCTTTGGACTGGAAATCCCAGCGCACTCTGTCAGGACAAGATCAGTGGCCATCACTGAACAGGAGTCTGGAAGCCAGGGCTGCCTGGGAGCCAAGCATTCAGCACCTGAGATCAGACTCAACCTTGGATCTTAGGCAAACTTGACCCTTCCAGAACCCAGACTGAGCCATGAGCACCCAGGATTATAGCAGGAAAGTGCCATGCTGGCCCTGGCTCATTTCTTGCACACTGCCCACTGGCCTCCACTACTACTTCAGAGTCATAGGGAGCCTGTTTTGTTTGCCAAGGTTACTGGTCTTGGCTTTGTGGTGTTCTTAACTAGGGGGACCCACACAGCTTCTGCCATCTACCTAGATACCTTCATCCCAACATCAGAACAAGGGTCTGGATGTTCTCTTTTCTTCCTTTACAAACTCAACACCAGACCACATATCCTCCATGTATCTGCCACGATTATCCATCTACCCATCCATGTACACACACTTACCGTCCATCCATCCACACACATTGCTTTTTTCTTTTGCCTGAGGCTGTGCCTCACTATATAACCCAGCTAGTCCTGAACCTGAGACTTTCCTATCTCAGCCTCTCAGGTGCTGAGATTGTAAGTATGCGTACCTTCATACCTGGCCACATTCCTTTTTTCTACCAACCACCTGTCCATCACTCATCTGCCCAGTGTCTACCCATCATCTGATTATCATCCATCCATCATCTACTCATCCATCATCTATCTCTCCATCCACTATCTAGCCCCTCATTATCCATCTATCATCTTCCATCTGTCCATCCGCCATTGAAACATTGTGGAGTCTTTATATCTCCTTATTTTTCTAGCTTGTTCTTTTCTTCCCTCAGGATGGGAAGCCTCCAGCATCTGCTGTACTCTGGCCTATCTTTTATCCATCTATTGGAATCCCTAACATGGCCACTGGGAGCTTCCTTACTTCCAGAAATCTCATAATTCCCAAGGGACTCAGTGGTAACTCTACTTAGTCGCCACATTAAGTCTTACATCTGACACTGTTAGCTTAGCTACCTGACCTTTGACAAGTCTTACTTAGGCATACTCACCTGGACTGAGGGTGACCAAGAAAATGAGAGGGCATCGTGTCCCCAGCATGTGGTGTTGGGCAGGATCTCCCCTTCACCCAGTGTGCATCCCTGCTGTGAGGTCACAGCAATGGGATGGCTTGTCCTTTAGCTGAAGCACAGCTCAAGTCTGTCAGCTCCCGCTTCGGGCATAGTATGTTTTAATAGAAACATTCATAGGAATAACTGGGTGTGATCTGAGTGAAATGAGAAGGGCAACCACAGCAATCCAGAGAGTTCTGTGTTCCTCTGGATCAGGGGGAAACCAGGCCTATGTGGATAGTGACCATCAGCCTAGGTCACTAAGGCTACCTGGGCATACTTCTCCTCCATGCTCTGCTCTCAGACTTGAGTGCACGGGGCAGAGGCCTGGCCTTCCTCCACCATGGGTTACTGTTTTTTAAGATAAGGCCATCAAACTAACAACCCCAGAGCTGCTGGACCCTGACTGCTTAAATCACAGCAAACCGTGCTATAAGCCAAGCCACCTATCCGCTGCCTCACCACCAAGCCCCTGCTCAGCCAAAAAATGATGAATTCAGTCTCACTTCTACTCCTCCAGCACATGCTAAGCCAACTCTACATTTCTACTTCCTCATCTGTAAGACAGGAAAGTGCAGAAATCCTCCAATGTCTGCTGGTCTGGGTTAGGATGTTTTGACCTTAAAATGGGGTGGAAGCCCATGGGACCAGGTCCTTGCTGTTTGGGCTTCAGTCTCAGCCTGGTGCTCTCTCGCTGCTCGATGGGGCAGCAGCTGCAGCTCCACCATCACGAGGGGCACACCCACAGACATGAGAGTGCTAAGGAGAAACCAGGATGTATAGCAGGTTGAGTATTCAATCCGTTTTCAGCTTATGACAGCCCAACAGGGCATGGCCCCAGCCCAAGTGGAGGAGTGCTTTGCAAAGAACAAGTAGCTGTGATGAGGAAGTGAGGTGAGCCACAGGCACTGTGTGGCCCACACCTCTGACAAAGGGACAGCTGGGACATTTGTGCTGGCTGTCAGTGGGGCAGAGTGACAAGATGGGCCTCAGCTAGCCTCGTGGGAGTTTGTCAGGACTTGGGATAGTAATGACGGGAAAAGACATGGCGATTGGTTAGCTTGTACCCACCTATGTCTGCCCAGAGAATCACAGTTAAGAGAAGGAATGTCCTGGCTGAAAGGTGAGACCCCCCCCCACACACACACACAGAGAGCTGAAATGCAAGCGATCAGAGAATCTGGGCACCAGGAGTGCTGGGCTCATCCATGTCCCTATTCATTCATTCCTCAATGGACCAGTGAAGCACCTACTGCAGGCCACGCTTCCAGGAGCGGGAAGGGTGGAGGCCTCAGACACATGGTCCTGGGCATGGAAAAGCAGAGGCTGGCCTCACACGTAAGGGAGGGCGGGGGTTGGTAAGGATGAGGCACCCATGCTGTCAGAGTGGCTAGTATGAAGAGGCAGACAGAAATGAGCCCTGTGGGGCTGGAGAGATGGCTTAGCGGTTAAGCGCTTGCCTGTGAAGCCTAGGGACCCTGGTTCGAGGCTCAGTTCCCCAGGTCCCACATTAGCCAGATGCACAAGGGGGTGTACACGTCTGGAGTTCGTTTGCAGAGGCTGGAAGCCCTGGCACGCCCATTCTCTCTCTCCCTCTGTCTTTCTCTCTGTTTCTGTTGCTCTCAAATAAATAAATAAAAAATTAAAAAAAAAAAAAAAGAAATGAGCCCTGCGTACAAGAACTGGATTCGGGGACAAATCAGTCAAGCAGGGGAAGACAAGAGCTCAAAGCCATCACTGACAAGTGAGTCGGGTTTCTGATGCCAATGTGGCTTCAGTCTTTTCTCCCTCCTAAGTCCCTACCCAGACATCTCGGGACTGAGAAGGACAGGGTATAGCTTTGGACTCCTCAAAACTGACCCTAAGCCATTGTATTCATAAGCAAGTCCCCTGGTTCTCTCGCTGTATGAGCTAGAGAGATGGGTGCCAGGCTGTTATCCTGAGCTCGCAATGGCCAGGCACCTTCCTCATCTTCATGGCCAAGGACATTGAGGCTAAGAGAAGTCAGTGACTTGCTTGGGCTACCCGGCAGGCATCTGAGGCAAGACAGGGCACTGCTGCCGCTGACTGGATACCGTGTTCTCGGCACTGCACTGGGCTTGTTATGTCCGATATGTCTGACCATCCTTGTCATGGTCGGTTCTAAACTGGGAATTGTCTTCATAATAAAAGCGGGGATGGGGAGGAGGCACCTAGGACAGGTTGGCTCAGCAGGTGCAGAGTGTGGCCTGTCCTGGATCACACATTGCACAGCCGTGCTGGGACACGAGGAGAAGACGAGGCCGCACCCACGGGAGGGCACAGGTAGCAGCAGTGTGGCGGGCATGGGCCTTTGCTCTGCTCCAGCCTGCAGGGGAAGGAGGCATGAGGGAACCTGAGGACTTTTCAGGCAGGCCTGAGATGGATGTGGCAGAATGTTTTGGGAAGCTAGTCTCCTCTGGGAAGTTCCAGCCTTGAGCAGACACCAGGCTGTGCTCCCTGGGGAAGGACACAAATTCTGGATCCAACTGCCTTTCAAAGGCTTTGAGGAGGGAGCTGCCAGCAGCTCCCAACCTCCCCCATCAGTTCTGTCAGGAGTGGAGCCAAGCACAGCACATCATAGCGACGGCCAACAATGCCAGTCCCCTAGACAAACTCCCAGGGCAGTGTCTGTCCAGACATCTCCACGGGTCTGGGTGGGTTCACATCCTAGCCATGCCAGTCCAGGCACCCAACACTACTGTAGCTCTGATCTTGTGTCTTCAACTAAACACGAAATGTGCGTGTTCATATGGTGTGTTGGGCATCGTGTGGAGTCTATGTATGTACACATGGATGTGTATGGATGGGTCTAGAAGAGTAATCCACGTGTCCTGAGAGGGCCTTGGCTGCAGAGGGGCCTCCTGGCCATTTGGCCTCCATGCCTCACTTCTTTCTTCAGGAAGCTTTTCTGGATTTGCCCAAGCAGAGGCTTGAGGCTCCAAGTTGCCCACAGCTGACTACTGGCTTCCTCGCTGGAGTCTCTTCTGCACTGGTGCAGGCTCCTGCAGGGCCAGGTGGGAATGGACCTGAATGCCAGGCTCAGCCTCCCAGAGTGGGGCAGCTCCCGACACATCCCCGCCCCCCATGCTGGAAGGAGCCAGTGCAATCCGATCTCTTCCAACTTGCAGCCCTTTCCTGCACATGAGGAGGCTTGCCAGCATGCCCTGCACCTAGCAGCCTTCTCGACCCTCCCAGAAAGCCCTAAGAGACAGTCTTGGCACAATCCTGAAACCCAAGCACCACTGAACCAGGTGAACCTCATGCCAACCGTATATAGATCTCACCAGCTGTCTGCCCGCTGGCTTCTTATTAACTGAAAATAAACAATAAAAGACAAAACAGTCCCAGAGGAAGCAGGAAGGGCATGGGGATGAGGAGCTGGGAATGCTCCTGGACCCTCCCTCCTCCCTGATCCCATGGACAGGAGGAACCTAAGAGTGGATGGTGGGCCGGGCTGTGGCAGGGCCAGCCCTGGGAGGCAGACGACATTGTTCAAAGCAGAAAGCCTGGCCCACAGCAGGAGCTTCCGGTGCTGGCTGCTGCGTGGTCCCCTCCCCTCACACCCTCTAGCAGCCGGTGCACACTTGCCTGCCTGAACTGGGCCTCAGGCTGTCATCTGCCTAGGGTCACTTAGTCCTGTCTAATTGGTAGGCACAGCAACAACCTGCTTCAAGGGAGCCAGGGGAGAGGCTCCTGTCCTGACAACCAGGAGACTTAATGAGGCCTCCAAACTCCCGGGAGAAGAGAAAATATGATAAAGATCCAGAGCCTGGCTTCTTCCCACAGACCTGAGAGGTGGCAAGGCAGCCAGGCCTCAGCGACATGCCACTGTGGAGAAGCTGGGGGGCAGGGCCTGGGCAGCCTGCAGGGAGGGCGGTCTTGCTGAAAGGTCACTGCAGCTTGAAGACAGCAGAGAGGCTTGCTGGCCCCTGGGATGGCTCTTAGGGACCCAGAGCTTTATGAGGCAGAGCAAGGGTGGCTCCCTATCAGACTTCCCTAAGCGCTAGACGCTGCTTGTGTGACTGCTCCATGTCACTGGTCCTCACAGCCATGGAGGGAACGTGAGTGTTCCCAGGAGCAGCCCCATGACTGCACCCCAAGCTCTGTAGTCCACTTCTGGCCAGCCTGGCTCCATTTCTCCTCATCATACTCCTCCAGGCTGGTCCCTTGCCAGGCCCTGCATCGAGATACTACTGCCATTGTCACAAGGCTCACTCTTCAGCTCCAGCCTCTGAGGCCTGATGCTGGACCGCCGATTTCTCCCAGGACCTTCATTTTGGACGCAGTTCTCCACAAGAACCCCCGCCAGCCACCTACTTGTCCTCCCTAAGGGGGGGGGGGATGCCGGATTTGGCCTCTATTTCTCTGCTCACCTCTACCAGCCTTACTGCTCTTCAACCTCTAAGAGGGTCTCCTCCATGCCTCCTTCTCTTGGACATCCTCGCCAGTGCGAGGACCTGTTTGCTCTGTCCATCACACAACCCCATCTCTTCTGTCCCTGGTGTTCAGGCATTGCCACGTGGTCACTGCCTCCTGCTGCACAGAGCAGAGGAGTCACCTGGGACTTTCTGTTTAAAAACCTCCTGTAGTTTTCCAGTTCTGGTGGAATAAATCCCACAGAGCTTTGAAGCCTCCATGAGACCCCCTTACCCTGCTCCTCGCTCCTTCTCTCCCCGCCACACACGAGGGCTTCACGTGCTCCTTAATTACAGTGACTTGGCTCCACCCCAGGGCCTTTGCACATGCCATCATTCCATCCACCTGCCTGGAATACTGTCCACAGATTGTCACCCGTCTGCTTCTCTGTCATTGCTCCCAGCTTAGACTCCCCCTGCTAAGCAGTCTGGCAGGGCACCTTGTGATCCCCAGTCATATGACTTCATTTCTTGTAGCCCCAAGTGAGTGGTCTTCTCTGCTCACATGAGACTTTGGGTTTGGCCCATCTCTCCAGATGAAGCTTGGAAGGGGCCTGGACACATGCTTTCTTGAGAATCAACTTGCTGACCTTGACCTGGGGTCTCCTACACACACTTGAGTTAGAAGCCATAGTCCTGATGTTCATTGTCTTGGCAGCTTCAAGACCCTGACACACTAGTCCCTTGCAAACAGTGACATGGACACCCTGCCACCCAGGGAGTGGCTGGCCGGAGGAGGGAAGAGGAGCTACCTCTGGGCTCCAGGACACCTCTGAGAGACATGTCAGGCAGCAGTGGAGCAGTCCTGAAGAGCTCTGCTTTGAAGAACCAAGCATGGCTCAGCATCAGCATGTTAGAACTGGGATGCAAATGAGGTTGTTTGCAGTCTGTTCTTTTCAATAATTCAGTCACCTCCATAGCCATCTTCTGCCCCACAAAGCACAGCTGTTCAGGAAAGGGATGGCCAAGCAGGCAGAGCATCTGGGTTCCCCACTGTAGGACCCTGGGCCTCTCCTGTGCTGGCCCCTGGCCACCGGCTCTCTAGGAGGTAGTAGCCGTCTGGGACTGTGTCTGCAGAGCCCCAATGTGGAGGGAGGTGGTTCTGGGGAGGTGAGGGTCACACCTCCCACCATCCAGACAGTGGGGTAAGGGTCTCCATTATGGGATCTACTACAGCGTACAAGGGGCAGAAATGTTTTGGGTCAGAAAGAGGCTTTACAAGCTCTCTGGTTTCCCTAAGCCAGGACAAGTAACCACTCCAACAAGTTATCAGTGAGTAATTTTCATGACACTTAGCAACATCATCTGGAGCTTTATGAATGTTTTTGGCTGGAGGCAGAGGTAGGAGGATCATTGTGAGTTCAAGGCCACTCTGAGACTCCATAGTGAATTCCAGGTCAGCCTGGCCTAAAGTGAGACTCTACCTCAAAAAAACAAAAAACAGGGCTGGAGAGATGGCTTAGCGGTTAAGCGCTTGCCTGTGAAGCCTAAGGACCCCGGTTCGAGGCTCAGTTCCCCAGGTCCCACCTTAGCCAGATGCACAAGGGGGCGCACGCATCTGGAGTTTGTTTGCAGTGGCTGGAAGCCCTGGCGCGCCCATTCTCTCTCTCCCTCTATCTGTCTTTCTCTCTGTGTCTGTCGCTCTCAAATAAATAAAATAAAAAATGAGCAAAAAAAAATTTAAAAAAAAAAAGATTTTTTCTTTTTACTCACAAGGTCTCAGAGTTCTCCGATCCCCATACGTCAAGCCCCTATAGCACAGGTGGAAGGAAAGATGGAGGAGCACTGTCACGCAGCTCTCGGTCCCATGGGAGGCTAGCCCCTGACTGAGGGAGGGCTCTACAGCTTGGCAAAGCTGACCCAGGTGGAGAACACAGGGACCACACGAGGTGGGGAGAGAAGCACATTCCAGGTTGGGGGGGGGGGTGGGGAGTCATGGTCCAAAGGCAGAAAGGGAGCATGAGGAAAGGTGTGAGGCCTCTCTGGCTGGGTCCAGCTCCTGCATGGGGATGAGGGAAATAAGGAACACAATGGGTGGGTGCTTGCACAAGACACATTTGCACCCCATAAGCTTGGGGCAAAATGCCAAGCCTCACCAGCCATCAGAGAACACAAACTGAATGGCTATGGTGCCATCCTTTGTGACCCAGGAGACTGGCACAGAGTTTTAGGGAAAACAAAAGCAATCGCTGGCAAGAGTCAAAGGAAGCATGCATTTTTCAGACACGGCTGACGAAAGACTACAAGCTGTGGGGCTTATGGAGGTAATCTCATAATAAGTAGACCCTTTGACTTGGCAGTTTTACTTCTAGAATGTCAATAATACAGACTGGCTTTGTTCACAATGCTCAGTGTCTGAAACTACTTGCAGTCCAAAAGCATGGGGCTAAATAAATCACAGGATGTCAGTGTAATGGGGCACTATGCAGCCACTGAAAACCATGGCCTGGACGTGCACTTGACACGCAGGTACAGAGTAACCAACATGGCGTGAAAGTAGGTCACAGACTCCGCCTGCATTTGACAAAGAACAAGCCTAGAGAACAATCTAGGTAGCTATACCCCCAGACCTCAGTAGTCACTGTGTCAGGACAGTGAGGGACTCTGAAAGACTTCATTTTCTCTTTGTGTTCATCTACCATTGTCTTCTCCTACAATAAACATGAATTTACTGTGTCCATGGAGGTGAACTTACTTCAAGTCTTTGGGCTATTTGTATTAAATGCACACTTGTATATGTCCCATCTAGTGTATTAGGTGGGATCATGACCCCCAGATTCATCTGTTGAAGTTCTAACCCCCAGTATTTGAGAAGGAACAGTACTGGAGTTGGACCCTCAAAGAGAATATTTATAGGGCTGTAGGGATGGCATAGTGACTAATGCACTTGCCTGTAAAGCCAAAGGACCCAGGTTTGATTCTCCAGGTCCCATGTAAGCCAGATGCACAAGATGGCGCATGCGTCTGGAGTTTATTTGCAGTGGCTGAAGGCCCTGTCATGCCCATTCTCTCTCAAACAAATAAAGCAGGGCTGGAGGGATGGCTTAGCAGTTAAGGTGTTTGCCTGCAAAGCCAAAGGACTCAGGTTCCATTCCCCAGGACCCATGCAAGCCAGATGCAGAAGTGCGTCTGGAGTTTGTTTACAGTGGCTGGAGGCCCTGGCGTACCCATTCTCTTTCTCTCCCTCTTTCTCTGTCAAATAAATAAATAAATAAAATATTAAAAAAACAAATAAAATTTTAAAAAGTTTTTGAAAGAATATTTGTTGCAGAGTGAGGCTCTAGGCAGCCCCTGATCCTTCATTGCTGTCCTGGGTCAGAAAGAGGCACACAGCAGGGAGGACACGAGGAGGAGGTGGCCATCTAAAGCCCAGGCGAAAGGCTTCAGGAAAGCCAGCCTGGTGACACTGGCATCATGGGTATCTGACCTCTAGCACTGAGAAGAATGCCGGCCCCTGAGCCAAGCAAGCCAGCCAGGCAGCATGTGAGCAAAACTGTGGTGAACACTAGACTTGAACAATGTGAGAACACGCGAAGGCTTAGAGTGCAAAGAGTGTACAAGCCAGAGGATGGGGAGGAGTGCTGTGCAACGCTGTCTTCCGGACATGATGGAGACGTCATAGCAGTCAGGAGCTCACAGTGACTGTCGTTAGTCGTCCAAGGTCTGCACAACGTTAGGAACGTCAACCTTCTATCATGAACAGTGAAGGAGGTATGAGGGCCCCCTCCCTCTCTGAGTTATTAGCAGTTACTGGTGCTGGGGGAGTGCGAGACATTGCCTATGGTGGCGAAGCCACTGGGAGGACCCACATCCTCTGATAGATGATCCCTTACTCATACTCCTGAGACAACCCTAATTAAACTCAGTGCCCCCTTCCCTCTCTCACATACACACGTATAAGCACACATGCGAGCAAGGAAAAACAGACATCATTGTAGAAGAGGGACTGGTTGGGAGGAAGAAGGGGTTCAGTGGAGGATCAATGAGAGGGGATTGGATCAAAATACACTATACAAATACACAAAACCTGCCAGCAAAAAAAGCTGATTACAGTCGGGCATGGTGGCACAAGCCTTTAAAGTTCTAGCACTCAGGAGGCATGGGTAGGAGGGGAGCTGTGAGTTCCAGGTCAGCCTGAGACAGAGTGAGACCTTAGTTCGAAACAACCCCCGCCCCCCACACACACTGGGGCAAACTAATGTTTCAAGTAGAGCATAAAACACTGTTGCATGGACATCTTGTCACTGAAAGTGTGCTTTAAAAAGGAAGAAAACTATAAGACACATCAGTCCAGCAGCTACTGGGAGTGTCTCTGGGGACAGGCAGCGCATGATGGCATGGCACAGGAGCTCAAGGGAGCTGTAGCAGAGAATGTGACAGTCACACTCCACAGCTCTCCTGCTGCGCCTCGGGGGCTCAGGGGGACCATAGAGCCACTGGTGATATGCATGGGCCAGGGCCCACATGCCGGCAACTCCAAGCTGTGCCTGCACCAAGGCTATACACTTTCCTCCAGCCCTACCACCTAAATCATGTATATTCCCCCCCCGGGGCTCGGGACATAGCATCCAGGTGCCCGTCTACTGACCCCTCCCACCCCCGTCCCAGGAGCAGGTAGGGAGAGCCTCCTCCTGGCACAAGTCCGGACAGCCGCCAGGGTTGGTTGAGCAGGAAGATGACTCAGCTTGTGATGACAGCCCTTTAGAGGAAACTTAATTATGTGGCAGCCTGGCTCGGAGGGAGGTAAGGGTGCTGGCTGCCTGCACGTGGCTAATGGCGATCGATTCGTCCTGCCAATCTCCAGGGCTATTTATAGTCCATTATAAAGTCACTTGGAATCAAAAGGGAGAGGAGTCATGTATCAAGCCAAATGGTCCGTGTGTGCATATGCCACATGCATGTGTGCCAGGTAAATGGCACACACAGTGTGAGGCACAGCATGGCACCCCTGTGGCACCGGTGCTGGCTGTCCGCTTCACACACCAGGAAATGGAAGCTCCGAGGCAGTGACCACACAGGTGTCCACCCAGCTGGAGAGCAAGACATGCCACTGACGTGCTTTTCTGGGCCTTAGGGTACAGATCAGTTTTGCCTGATGATGGGGCACTGCTCTAGGGCTCTAGAGCTTAGGGTGATGGTACAGTCCTGGCTCTCAGAAGCTTTCAGGTCTACTCGGTGGGGAGGGTTTGGGCAGGAGGAAAGCCCAGGCTGGTCATGACAGAGTAATCTGACACCCACATCCTGTCATTCTCACCTTCTCTATGGGACCTCCTCAGCCCCTCTCCAACCGATGGGGCCCCATGTCCTGCCACAGGCCCTCAGGTGTCTGTCCACAGGGCTCTTTCATGGCCATCCCTAGCTGGCATCCCTGCCCAACTCTCTGATTCCAGTCCAGGTGACTTTCTCAAGGCAGTCCCATGGATCAGGGGTTAAGGACACTGTCCAAAGCTAGCTCCCCCCAGGGTAACCACTCTTCCAGGTGGTGCATCAGAGACCTGAGTGGTCCAGAGGGGAAACAGGAGATGGTGGGCTGGGTCGTTCCTTGTGGGCAGACCTCAGAGGTCACCAGGACCTTTCTATCCCTGGAATTATGGGGTGCCAGAAGCCCCTTTTCCCTACCACAACCACCCCCCTTCTGAGATGTATTTCCATTATCCTTGATACTTTACTCTCGATAGAATCTAAGGCTCAGGAAGGGAGCAGGCTCCCATGGCCAAGTGCACACAGCACTGGGAGCTGACTTAGCTCTGCTGGCCCGGCCCCAGAGCACACTTTGTGATATCTGGGGATGGCACAGAACTTCCCAAGAGAAGACTAGTGTCTGCAAGCCAAAAGAGAAACAAATGGGTTTCCCTGGTGGGTGGTGCCACCTCACAGCAATGCTTAGTGACAACGCTGATAAAAAGTCACAATTAGGGGACCAGAGGTCCTCCGAGAATGTCCAAGGTCCATGGGGGCCTAGGAGGCACGTGAAAGATCTCTAGAGGGCAGGGCATGTGGAAGTGAGTCTGGGTCAGACTCACAGGAGGTCATGGGTCTACACACACACATAAGAGAGAGAGAGGGATTATGAGGTGGAACACAGAGCCAGCCCATATACGGAAGGATGGGTGGGAGGGCCTCAGGTCTCTGTCTGCGCTCTGGGAGTTCTGAGATGACTCCAGGGAGCTCCTGAGCTCTTCTTGGCTCAGAGCTCTAAGAACAGCAAACAAGATCAGAATTTTGGTCTCTGGGGATGAAGAACTAACAGCAATTATTTATTCGTCTTGAATTGTCCATTCCTGTAAGCATTTCTCCTTTTCATTAGCTGATAAATTTGCTTTTCCCAGAAACTCTTAGAAGAGGGCCTTTGGCCTGAGCTGTATGGGAAGTGTGCTGTGAGGGATAGAAATTAGGAGCCATTCTTCCAGAGCATGGGGAAGTCCAGGGGCCAAGGCCACTTCTTGGAAAAGGAATACAGGCTGGCTGGAGGCATGATGTCAACTCGGGGTCTCCTGAAGGTCTCTGAAGGCCAGCTCCAAGGTGTCTCCATTGTAAGTATGGCCTGGCCTTGCCATGCTATAAGCATGGAAGCTGGGCCTGACTCATGTAGGCTTGAGTCACCCTGACCCTCTTACTACCATTCTCTGCCCACTGCCTTCAGAGGCCTACCTGACCCTAGGCCAGACATCTCTTTTCTATTGCTCTCAGTCACTATAACCCCAGAACTTGGGCTATACTGAGCCCTATTCTCCATTTTCTCCACTGAGAAAATCTGCTCCCAAGCCTTCCCTGCTGGTACCCCCTGAGCTGTTACAGGTTGTGCAGCTGTGTTGCTCCTGAGTAGAAAGCCATGTTAGCTTCAAGCTTGGCACAGAACAGGCCTGCCAGACAAGCAAAGTAGCTATAGATTTTATTGGGGAAACAACTGGAAACAGTTCCACAGAGAAACTATAAGTGGCATGGGAGAGTAAAATCAAACACTCTTTGTGCTCTGGAACTTACAATCAATGGCACCAGACCACAGACTGAGGGTGCTGGCTGCACCTTGAACCTCTCAGCTGCTACAGGCCAGTCCTCGAAGAGTGGGTCCGTGGTGCCTGCCCTCTGCCTGGCCTTGGACCTGGCCCGAAACATTAGGTTCCAGTCATACCGGCCCTCCCACTGACTCCCCACCTGCCTCACCTTCCTCCACCTTCTGCTTTGACCCTCTTTCAAGATACAGTCCAACAGCAACCTTCCACTTCATGGCCAAATTCAATGCTCTCTTCCCTTCTATGGGGTGCCATGTTAGCACTTGACACAAAGTTCTCTGACTGTCATATGTCCACCTCTACTGGGCCACGGGGTCCTTGGGGGTGGATCAGGGCCTGACAGATGTTGGGTGCCTGGTGTATGTGTTGAATGAGTGATAGAGTGTTTTATTTTGCATAAGGTTACCCAAGAGAGAGCTGTTTGGATTTCTTATGTCTGGTTTCAGGTGAGCCCCAGAGGAAAGAGTTTGCTGGCTGGCCCACTGTGTTATCCCACCACCTTGAAGAGATGAGAGAAACATTTCTTGAAAGAGAAAAGGAATGAACGACTTCTTCCTTGATGGAGACTTCTCACATGTCAGTGTGTATGCTGGTGAGACAAAACCACACCAGAGCCTCCAGTGTGCTTCCAGCCACGATGGAGTAACAGGACAAACTTACCCTGACCTGGAACAAACAAAATACAGCTATTGAACAGAAAAATACACAAAACATGGTTTCTGTGACAATGGTCATTAGGCAAGAAAATACAGAGAGACAGGACAATGACTGAGGTAAGCTTCCCCAGCCCACTGCTGTGAGAGCGCTCGGGCCACAGCACAGGGAGCGGCAGGTACTGGACAGAGGGAGAGGATGATGGGAACCACAGACACATGTAGATTTTTCAGCACTACACTGAAAGCATTTAAGACTGGCAAGAAACAGCTAAGAGGCTCCCAAGGAAAAGGGCCCCAGGTTTACACAGAGAGGACTGCGGATTTCTATTCCCCAGTTCCCAAGTAAAGGCAGATGCACAAAGTGGTGAGTGAATCTGGGAAGTCCTCACTCCCATGGGTAAGACAACAGAACAGAACCTATACTCTGAAGGCAGTGGGTAGCACATCCAGAGAGCTCTTGCATCACAGGGGTTGTCCCTGGACTAAACACCACCCTGCTCTTGCCTAAGGAAAAAATATCTAAAACGCAAAACCTGATTGGGTCTAACTATTTCTAAGTGATCTCTGTCTTGGGACCTGAATGGGACTTACATGAATAACCAACAAGGCAAGGTGGATGCGCAGGATCCAGTGGAAGATTAGCAGAAAATGACAGTTACACGGGCAAGGACACAAGGCTTTTGTTTCTTAGTGAAATCATAAAATTAATTTAAAAAAAAGCATGTGGGATTTATGACACATGTATAAAGACAGCATATGATGGCAGATTTATAGCCTGCAGGGAAGGATTAGAGCTATACTGTGGTGATGTATTTGTAGTATACAAGAAACTGTATGATATCCCTTCAAGATAGGCTGTGGTAATCCACAGGGGTACATGCTTATTACCAAAGCATCAAAAAGCGGGGAGGAGGGCTGGGAAGATGGCTTAGCAGTTAAAGGCACTAGATTGCAAAGTCTGGTGTCCCAGGTTCTACTCTCCAGTTCCCATGCAAAGCCAGATGCACAAAGTGGTACATGCATCTGGAGTTCACTTATAGTGGCAAGAGAGCCTGTAGCAACCATTCTAATATTCCGTGTCTCCCCTGTCTCTCTCTCGTTGCTTATAAATAAATAAAAATATTTTGTAAAAAAATCATGAGAATTTTAACCAAAAGCTGACAAAAGATTGTTTGCAGATGGACCTAATTGTCAGCTAATAGAATCGTCTCCCTTCCTGCCCCAAACCTCTGGAACTAATAAGTAGCTGTTAAGAGTCTCCAAGACAAAAGGATGATGAATATACAAAGATCCTACACAGTTCTACGTACTAGCAAGGAGAGGTGAACTCTGGAATTAGAAACACATCCCATTACATCCTCAGAAACAAAACACTAAGGCATCCAGTGAAAATGATATGTACAAGACTGAAAGGAAGAAAACTGTAAAATTTTGATGAAAGAAACCAAGTAAGAACTAGGTAAATGTAGAGGTAGCCCAAGCTCATGGACAGAGAGACAGGATGGTAAATATCCTTCCCAACTTGGTCTGTAGAGTCAGTGTAAGCCCCCTCAAAAACACCCAGCAAGTTATTTTGTAGACATTGGCAAGATGGCTCTCTAGTGTATGGGGAGAGTAGAAGACCTAAAACAGCTAAGCTGGTTTTGAGGAGAACTGACATACCTGAATTTCGCGACTGGCTGTAAAGCCATGGCCACTGAGATAGAGTAATGGTGGTGAAGGAGCCACTCAGACCCACAGGCAGTGTAGAGCACTCAGAAATACGTGGGGTGAATACAGCTGCTGTCCTATGGCAAAGGAGCAAACTAATCAATAAAACATAGACCTGGGGACACACATACATCAAAGTAATTTACATACATACAGATCACACATCCTTCACAAAGATGAGCGCAGACCTACATCTAACATGCAAATTTGAGAACTCTGTAAGACATCACAGGGAAAAATCTAGACAGCAAGGGGTCTATTGTAAATGACACTGAGTGACAATTCAAAAGGTATGATCCAAGTGTGGGCCATGAAAGAAATTGTAAGCTGGACACTGTTCAGAACATAGGAAAATGGAAGAACAGACTGCATGTAAATACTTTCAAAAGCCTGTCTGCTCAAGGAGTATTGCTCAAAATTTGGAAAAGCCTAAAAACTCAATGATAAGAACATGAACAATACACATGGGTCAGAAACCAGAAAAGACACCACCAAAGAAGATCATAGGATACCTCATATAAGAGGAGGAGAAGGCACAGCAGGAGAGGAAAACATGCTAGGTCTGCAAGCGGTGCCCCTGGGGACTTACAGATTGAAACAATGAGCTGCCATCACACATCTGTTTCAAAGACCAGAACCAAAAATACATCACAAGTCTGGTAATAGGAAGTCACCCATCCAGACCACATTCATCACTGGTAGGACTGTGAAATGTTGCAGCCACTTTGGAAGACAGCTGGCTGCCTTTTCGCAAAATGAACATATTCCTATCATAGGGTCTTGCAGGCTCGTGTATTCCCATCACAAGCATAATCCCATCACAAGCATAATCCCTTCACAAGCGTATTCCCATCACAAGCGTAATCCCATCACAAGCGTATTCCCTTTGCAAGTGTATTCCTTTCACAGGATAATCAGGTGTGATGCTTGCTATTGTTCAAGAGCCTTACAAAACTTATATCCAGGCCTGGAGGGATGGCATAGTGATTAAGGCATTTGCCTGCAAAGCTGAAGGACCCAGGTTCAATTCTCCAGGACCCATGTAAGCCAGATGCACAAGGTGGCACATGCATCTGGAGTTCTTTGCAGTGGCTGGTATGCCCATTCTCTCTCTCAAATAAATAAATAAAGTTTAAAACACTTTAAAAATAACTATACCCACACAAAAACCTCCACAGAGATGTTTATAGTAGCTTTTACTGTTTGGATCTGGAATGAACCCCAGGGCTCATATGTGAAGCCTTGCTTCCCAGCAGGTGGTGCTATTGGGAGGTAATGGAAACTCTGGAAGGTGAGGTCAGGTGAGAAAGGTCACTTGGCATATGCCCTGAAAGGCTATTTTGGAACTGGCCCCTTCCCTTTTCTTCCTGCTTCCTGGCTGCTGTTAGGTAAGCAGCTCTCACCCTTCTGCCATGATGTTTTAGCCATGGAGTGAGTCATCAGACCATGGAATGTTACAAGCATAAGCACATATAAGCACAGTTACGCTGTTAAAACACCTGGACACACATAAAGAAAGCAATCTGCAAACAGTCCTTATGTCCTTGACAAAGGTTAGCTCACAATGGATCAATGACATACATATAAAATATAAAACAATAAAATCCCCACAAGATGATGCAAGATAAAAACCTAACAGCACTAGTATGTCCTTCTTCCTTGTATTTTTAGGCATTTATTTGTCATAGTGACAGAAAACTAACTACCACAGTTGCTTAATACACATTTGCTAAAACTCACAAGCATGTCCTTCAGTGGCTGGATGGGGGAACTGGAGTGCATACACAAGGTAGGATATTACTCAGAAGTGAGTTATTAAGCCATGGTGAAAAAAAAAAAACCTGACTATTATTATATGAAGTAACATACTTGGAAAAGGCTATGTATTGATTAATGTAAACTACAGAACATTCTAGAATAGGCAAAACCAAAAAGTTGGGGGAAGAAGGGGTTGGAGGCAGAGAAGAAAGGGGTTATGAGGCAGTGGAATTATTTGATATTATACTCTAATGGTATAATCATGTCACAAAACAGGTGTGCAAATCCAAGGGCAATATATCATGAACAGTGCACACTGTGAGCTGATAGTAAAACCAATGTGCCCATGCAGGTTCAGTGACGACAACTGGCCACTCTGGGATCTGGTGGGATGCTGACAACCACAGAGGCGCTCTCTGCAAGGGCATCCATTGCAGGACCTCTTTACGTGCAATTGTGATATGTACTTTAAAAGTCTATGAGACTGAGTGTGATGGCACACATCTTTAATCCTAGCACTTGGGAGACAGAAGTAGCAAGATTATTGTGAGTTCTAGGCTAGCCTGGAACTACACAGCGAGTTCTAAGACAGTCCAGGCTGGACTGAGACTCTACCTTGAAAAACGAAATAAACAAACTCTATGAAAAATAAATGAATCATCAAAGCACTCAGTGAATTGAATCAAAGGGGCAGGAAGAAAGAAACAGAGAAAAGAGAACAGACAAGGTAACAGAAAGCAAAGAGAAGGTGACAGATGTACTGAGCATTCCAGGATCACATCAAGTGGACTTGACAGATATACCTTAAGCACTGCACAGTCACAGCAAGTGGACTCAAAGCCTGGCATCTCAGGATAAATAAAATAGACATGCTTACACATGCATTCTACATATAAAGACACAAAGAGGCTACGATTCCATGTATAGAAGAAGGAGTGCCACACTACGGTCATGTAAGAAACTACAGTGGCTTTACTAAGATCAGGACAGTGGAAAGTTATGAGTGCCATTCCTTAATAAAAGGAACAATGCATCAAAAAGACAAAAGAACCCTAAACTGTGTGTGCAACCACGGAGCTCCAAAATTCATAAAGCAAAATCTGCCAGAGGTGCATAGGAATGCACAAACCCACAGTGGAGCTTGGATATATCAACAGTCATTCAATGACAAGAAGTAAACAGAAAACCAGCCACAGCACAAAAGACTTGAATAACATATCAAACAAATGACCTAATCAGTGTTTATAGAAGAGTCTACCCAACAGCAGGAGAATATACATTATTTTCAATTACAGATTGAATATTCATCAATAGAGACCATTTCTCACCACAGAAGAATTCAAATCACACGAAGTGTGTCCTCTGACAACAATGCAATTGGATCAGCCGTATCAGGCATCTATGTGGAAATATAACTGAAAGAAAGAAATCTCCAAATACTTACAAATTGAACAAGATATTTCCAAATAACTCCCAGGTCAGAGGAGAAATTAAATTAGAAGTTAGAAATTATTTGGGGATGAAAATAAAAGCACAGCATATCAACTTTGTGAGGCATCACAAAGACAACACCAACAGTGACATTCATAGCACTAAATCTTTATTAGAGAAATGCTTCCCACAGTTATGATTTCTGCTTCTATTTGAAGAAATGGGGATAGGAAAAATGAAATCCAAAGTGAGAGGAAAATGCGGGGAAAGGAAAAAATGAACAGTAAAGTGAAAATCAATTAAATAGAAAACAAAAAATCAGTACTAAAAAATCCATGTAGCCCTAAACCAGCTCTTAGAGAAGCTCAATGGAATTGACAAGCCCAGCTGAGCAGGAGGGCAAAGGAGGCATGGGCCATCAATACAGGGACCATCAATATGAGAACAAAGGCAGAGACGTCACTATGAGGCTCCAATAGCACTGCAAGGGAAAAAGAAGGAATATTACAGAATGCTTTATTCTATGTGATCTGACAACTCCAAATGAATAACTTCCACGAAGGATACATCATCAAAACTCATTGGAGGCCAGGTGTAGTGGCGCACACATTTAATCCCAGCACTAGGGAGGCAGAGGCAGGAGGATCACCATGAGTTCAAGGCCACCCTGAGACTCTACAGTGAATTCCAGGTCAGCCTGAGCTAGAGTGAGACCCTACCTTGAAAAACCAAAACCAAAACAAAACAAAACAAAACAAAAAAACAACTCACTGGAGAAGAAACAGGTAATGGAATAGTTTTTAATTTCTTAAAAAATATTATTCATTGATTTGAGAGAGAGAAATAATGGACACCACACTAGGACCTCTAGCCATTGCAAACAAACTCCAGATGCATGTGGTACCTTGTGCATCTGGCTAATGTGGGTACTAGGGAATTGAACCTGGGTCCTTAGGCTTCACAGGCAAGTACCTTAACCAGTAAGCCACCTCCCCAGTCCTTACACAATATTTAAAAATAAACATATGGGCTGCAGAAATGGCTCAGAGGCTAAAGGTGCTTGCTTGCAAAGCCTGACAACCCATATTCAATTCCTCAGTATCCATGTAAAGACAGATGAACAAAGTGGCACATGAGTCTGGAGAACATCGGTAGTGTCATGGGACCCTGGCATGCCTATACCTCTGTCTCTCCTTCTTTCTCTCAGATAAATGAATTAAAATATTAAGAAAAACAAACATGTATATGACATCTTGATCACAGTCATGCCAAGGCCTTGATTATTCCACTGGAAAATTCTAGTAAGCACTTAATAAAGAAAGAATACAGTTTTCATGCTCTCTTCTAGAGAATAGAGAAAGAGAACCTGCCCTCATTTACTGAGTTTAGTTTATCCTGATACTAAAATTAGACAGAATAAATCTGCAGATGTTTCTTGAAAGTACAGATAAAACATTCTAAATTTTTAAGCATTTGGGTCTTACATATATAGAAGTACACACACACACACACACACACACCCAAGGTGCTGATCTCAGGAATGCAAGGCTGGTTCTACATCTGAAAACCAACAAATATAATTTACCACATTAACAACTAAGAAAAAGAAATCCTGTAATCACCTCAATTCAGGCAGAGCAGGCCTTTGACACAGCTTGATACTCCTAACAAAAATTCAGTGTAGGGATGGAGGGATGGCTTATCAGATAACGCGTTTGCCTGCAAAGCCAAAGGACTCAGATTTGATTCCCCAGGACCCACATAAGCCAGATGTACAAAGAGGTGCATGTGTCTGGAGTTCGTTTGCAGTGGCCAGAAGCCCTGGAGCACCCATTCTCTCCCTCTCTCTCTCCCTCTCCCTCCCTCCCTCTCTCTCTCTCTCTCTCTCTCTCTCTCTCTCTCCCTCCCTCCCTCCCTCTCTCCCTCCCTCCCTCTTTCTCTGTCAGATAAATAAATAAATAAAAATAAAATATTTTAAAAAATTCAGTGTTCCAGGAATGGAAGAGAATGGCTGTGACAAGATAAAGTGAATCTCTGAAAACCTATAAATACCACACTTCATGCAGAAAGATTTTTACACTTCCCCTGAGAGCAGAAGTGAGTAAAATATCTTGCTCTTAGCATTGCTATTCAACTCAGCACTGGGAATGCTAGGTGAGGCTAGGAGAGGAATAAATAAAATCCACTGGATTAGAAGAGATATGAAATTGTCTTTATTGTCAAATGAAATGATCATCAACTTTGTAGAAATTCCAATGCAATCTATGAAAGCAACTACTAGAACTAAGTGGAAAGGTTTAGGATACAATATCAACACAGGAAAGTCAATTATATTTCCATATGTGGCAACAAATATTTGTAAATTAAACTTTAAAATATAAATATCATTTACAGGTACATTCAAAGGTAAATCTGGCAGGCTGTGAAAGGGGCATGTTACATAGAAATACACAAAACACTACTTAGAAAAACTAGACATGATGTTAGCAGAGAGATGTATCTTGACTGTGGTTAGGAAAACTCAATAATAATTACGTCTCTTCAGATTGATCTATATATTCAACATTACTCTTTTCTTTTTTTGGAGGTAGGGTCTCACTCTACCTCAGGCTGACCTTGAATTCACTATGTAGTCTCCAGGTGGCCTCGAACTCACGGTGATCTACCTCCCTCTGCCTCCCGAGTGCTAGGACTAAAGGCGTGCGCCACCACACCCGGCTTTGAACATTATTATTAATAAAATCCTAATGAGCTTTTTGTTTTCAAAGAAAAAAAACAAGGTGACCAGCTGGCTAGGACATTTCTATGGACAGCTAAAAGACCCAGAATAGTCCAGATGCCACCTGACGGAGAGTCACTACACAGTTACAATAATGAAGACCTGGTAAGTTTAACTTCTACACAGACAGGGAAGATCAGAAAAGCAGAACAGTCCAGAACTAGACCCACCCAGGGAGTTCGACTAAGGTACAAAAGCAATTCTGTGAGAACAAAGGGAATCTTCAATAAATGGTGCTATTAACAATTGAATATAGACATGCTAAAATTAACTTCAATCCACTTTATACTACATACAAAAATTCACTCCAGGACTAAGATGGCAGAGTAGTTGCCACATCAAAGAAGGCTGGGGAAAAAAAGGCAAAAGAGCACATAAATACCCTCTTCTGCTGAACAAGTGAAGGTGTTTAGGGAACTATCAACCCTAGAGACCCAGCACTTCTAGAGACCACACAAGCAGGCAGAATCAGCAACAGCAGCACGGAGGCATGGAGGTCTGCTGGGAAGAGCTACTCACCTGGCCCTGTCTGAGCTGGCAAGGGTAAATAAAACAAGAGGAAAGGGATTCTGTGCTTGCAAAATAAAAGTAAAATAAAAATCATTTTTTAAAAGAGAGAAGACAAGTTCCAGGTGAGCAACTCCAGGAGGATTTCAAACACTCACCACAGCCTCCTCTCCCCCAACCAGAAGGTCTTGGGACACCAAGTGACTGGAGTCACTCCTCAACCACACAGCATCCAGCACAGCTGATCTGCGGAGCAGACCTATTGACCTAACCAGCTGAGCCAAGCCCACAGTGCACCAGAGAGGGAACCAGCCTCATGCACAGCATAGGGGAGCCCAGAAACCACTCCAAAAGATCACCTTACATGTCACACTCGGGCAATACCTGCCCCAGGCCAGGCACATAGGTGTGCACTGTAAGCACTAATTCCACCTTCTGTATCAGGGAAGGCTGCTAAATAAGAATTCAAACCCATTCCATTCAGAAAAGACACTGGGCTGCCAGATCGACTGATGTTCTTTATTCCATTCAGACAAAACACTGAGCTGCTACATCGACTAATGTTCTTTTGATCAGCTCTCCATTCTTAAATAGTTGTGTTTTGGGGTGAACTTTTGTACCTTTTGATATTTCTTGACTTATAATGCCTTGTTTTTTGTTTGTTTGTTTTTTTGGTCACTCTTTGGGGCGGGCTCTCACTTGAGCCCAGGCTGACCTGGAACCCATTACAGATCAGTAATCTCAGCCTCCCATTTGACAGGATTAAAGGTGTGAGTCAACACGCACAGCCAGCATAGGACATTTGGCTTTGTCAGTTTACTTAATTGTTTTAATCTGAACTTGTGCATAAATATTCTTGTTTTGGTTATCTTGCCATGTATATTACTGTTGCAGTCAGGTTTGCACTGCTGGTAGAAATCACCCAAAGAAGAGTAGCTTCTGGGAAAAAGAGATTTATGTTGGCTTACAGGCTCAAGGGGAAGCTCCACAATGGCAGGGGAAACGATGGCATGAGCAGAGGGTGGACATCACCCCCTGGCCAACATAAGGTGGACAATAGCAACAGGAAAGTGTGCCAAACACTGGCTATAACACCCATAAGCCCTCCCCAACAATACACTCCCTCTAGGAGGCTTTGGTTTCCAATTGCCATCAGCTGGGGAACACCTAAGTTTATGGGGCACACCTGAATCAAACCACCACAATTACTCAGTTGGATTTTAAGAGTTATTCTGCATTTTTCTCTGCCCAGGCTACTACTGGAATCTTTCTACAACTTTTCTTACCCACAACTTACTTACTTTCCCTCTATTTCCCACCCCTTTCCATACCCTTTCCTCCTTTTCCCTTCAGAATCCTCCATAACTGCAACCTTTCATAGACTCAACAAATTCTAATACCTGTGGACACTCACAGTACCCAATTTCCCTCTCTCAGATACCTAAGCCACCTCCATCTTTCTTTCAAATACCAGCCCTCACACTGATTCACCTTATACTGTTCCCACTTCTAAGAAATCAAAACCATAACATATCCCTACCAGCCTCATTCTTTTACCCACTATCAATTGTTGAAATCAAAAGAAACATTGTGGTCAATTTGATAATAGAATATTTGTATAGCAGGCATACCCAACAGCTTGGTTCATTCCTGCTGTTACTCTTTGAGTAATATAAGAGCCTCTCTGGCACCTTAGCTCATACCCCGAAGATATAATTTCTGATTTACACATTTAAGAATGTAGCAGATAATTAGAAAACCCAAGCATAACTCAAGATGCAAAAATCTCTATATTATAAGAAACACAAAAATCAACATGATATAGTTCCACCACAAAAATATAAATCCAACAGAAATTACTTCTAATGATACTGATTTAGATAAAATATCAGACAAATAATTTTTAAAAAGATTATAAGTATTGTGGTGGTGTGATTCAGGTGCCCCCATAAACTTAGGTGTTCTGAATGCTAGATTCCCAGCTGCCAAGATTTGGGAAGTAACACCTCATGGAGGCAGTGTATTGTTGGGGGTGGGCTTATGGGTATTATAGTCAGTTTCCCTTTGCTAGTGTTTGGCACACTGTCCTGTTGCTATTGTCTACCTGATGTTGGCCAATGGGTGATGTCCACCCTCTGTTCATGCCATTGTTTTCTGCTGCAATCATGGAGCTTCCCTTCAAGCCTGTAAGCCAAAATAAACCTTTTCTCCCACAAGCTGTTCTTGGTTGGGTGATTTCTACCAGCAATGAGAACCTCCTGACTGCAACGATACATTCAAAGAAAAAAAAAAAAAAACACTCGTGAAGGAGAATACAGGAAACAAACTTAACAAAATAGGGAGGCTGATAAGACATTAGTAAGGAAATAGAAGTACTGGAGGATACCAATCAGAAATACTAGAAATGAAAAACACAGTAAGTCAAATAAATTCTGTAGAAAGTCTCAGCAATAGAATGGATCAAGGAGAGGACAGAGTATCTAAGCTAGAAGACAAGGTGGCAGATCTAGAACATTCCAACAAAGAGAAAGACAAACTAAGGTATTAGTGAGAATTTCAAGACATTCAGGACACTATGAAGAGATTAAACATAAGAACTCAAGGTAGAATCAAAGGAGAAGAATTTCAATCTCAAGGTATAATAGGTATTTTCAACAAATCATACAAGGAATTTTCCCCCAAATAGGGAAAGAGATGCCAGTACAGATATAGGAGGTATTTAGAACATCAGACCAGAATTATAATTAAGACCATATTATAATTAAGCTGCTAAAAGCCCCAAAGAAAATATGCTCAAAGCAGTAGGGGAGAAGCATCAAGTCACCTACAAAGGCAAGCCCATCAGAATAACAGCAGATTACTCAACACAAACTTTAAAAGCCAGAAGGGCTTAGAAAGATGTATTCCAAGTTCTAAAAGACAACAACTGTCAACCAAGATTACTATATACAGCAAGCTATAGATCATAACTGAAGGAGAAATGAGGACTTTCCATAACAAAAAGAGGCTAAAGGAATATATAGCCACAAAGCCAGCTCTACAGAAAATACCTGAAGGGATCCTTTAGACTGAACCGAAAGAAAAACACATTTATAAGAAAACAGGGGAAAAAACTAATTTAAAATAATAGTTATTACAAGAAGAGTAAAGAGAAAACATGAAGCACTAGAAAAGCCAGAAGAATGGCAAGAAATACACACCTTTCAATAATAGCTCTTAATATCAATGGTCTCAATGACCCATCCAAAAGATACCGACTTGCAGACTGGACTAAAAGGTAGGATCCTTCTGTCTGTTGCCTCCAAGAAACATAGCTCTTCATAAAAGACAGACACAATCTTATGGTAAAAGGATAGAAAATGATATTTCAAGCAAAGGGGCTAGGAAACAAGCAGGTGTTGCTATCCTAATATCTGACAGGATAGACTTCAAACCAACATTAGTTAGGAAAGATAAATAAGGTCACTTTATATTGATTAAAAGAACAATCCAACAAGAAAACAATTCTAAACATATATGCACCTAACCTGGGTGCTTCCAATTTCATTAAACAAGCACTACTAGACTTAAGGTCACAGATAACATCAAGTACAACTACAGTGGGTGACTTCAATACCCCACTCTCACCAAATGACAGGTCATCCCAGAAAAAAAACAGAGAAACATCTGGATAAAATGACATCATAAACAAGGTGAGGTGATGCACACCTTTAATCCCAGCATTTGGAAGGTAGAGGTTGGAGGACTGCTGTGAGTTCAAGGCCTCTGGAACTATAGAATAAGTCAGCCTGGGATAGAGTGAGACTCTCCCTCACAAAATACATGAATGATATCATAGAACTAATGAACCTAACAGATATCTATAAAACATTTGATCCAAATGCTACAAAATACACATTCTTTTCAGCAGCACATAGAACATTTTCTAAAATAGACTATATATTAGGACTCAAAGAAAATTTTAACAAATACAGAAAAATTGAAATAATTCCTTGTACTCTATCTGATCACAATGAGATAAAACTATAAATTAATAGCAAAAAAAGAACATACACAAACTCATGGAAACTAAACAGTTCACTAACAGATGATGAATGGATCATTGAAAAAAATCAAGGAAATCAAAAATTTCATAGAAACAAATGATAGTGAAAACACAATATACTAAGACCTACCATACAATGAAGGCAGTCCTAAGAGGGAAATTTGTAGCTTTAAGGGCCTATATTAAGAAATTAGAAGGGTGGGCATGGTGGCACATGCCTTTAATCCCAGCACTTGGGAGGCAGAGGTAGGAGGATTGCTGTGAGTTCAAGGCTACCCTATGACTACACAGTGAATTCCAGGTCAGCCTGGGCTACAGTGAGACCCTACCTCAAAGAAAGAAAGAAAAAGAAACTAGAGAGGTCACAAGTAACAGTTGATGCTTCACCTTAAGGCCTTGAAAAATGATGACGACAAACTAAATTTATTAGACAGAAAGAAATAAAAACAAGTTGTCAATAAAAAAAAGAGATTAAAAACCAGGAAATTAGTGAATTAGAAACAGCAACAACAATAAAAAAAAAAATACAGGAGCTAGAGAGATGGATTAGTGGTTAAGGTGCTTCCCTGCAAAGCCAAAGGACCTAAATTTAATTCCCTAGCACCCACATAAGCCAGATGCATAAGGTGGCACATGTGTCTAGAGTTAGTTTTCAGTGGCTGGAGGCCTTGGCATACCCATTCATATTCTCTCTCTCTCTCTCTTAAATAAATAAATAAATAAATAAAATATTTTGGAAAAAGCCAATACAAAGAAACAATGAAACAAAGAGTTGACTCTCTGAAAGGATAAAACAAGTTTGACAAGCCCTTAGGAAAACTGACTAAAAGAAACAGATAAGATGTGCTGGAGAGATTGTTCAGCAGTTAAGGCACTTGCCTGCAAAGCCTAAGGACATGAGTTTGGTTCCCCAGTACCCAAATAAAACCAGATGCACAAAGTGGTACATGCATTTGGAGTCAATTTACAATGGTAGAGAGCCTGGCACACACATTCTCTTTATCTATCTCTCTTCTATACCTTTCTGCTTGCAAATAAATAAATGAAAATCTTTTTTAAAAAGAAAGAGAGAAGAGACACAAATTAATAATAAAATTCGATAGAAAAGAGGCACCATCATAACAGATACCAATAAGATTCAGGAAATCATAAGAACATACCTTAAGAGCATATATTTCACTACATTTAAAAATCGGAAAGAAATGGATGATTTTCTAGATATATATGACCTACCAAAATTAAAACAATATTAAATAAGCTATTAAAGAAAGTCTATAATAAGTATTATTTCTCAAATTTAAAAAGTCCAGGCCCAGATGGATTCACTGGTGAATTCTACGAGACCTTCTTCTCAAACTTCCTTGCTTCTCAAACTTTTCCATAAAATAGAAAAGGAAGGAATCCTATCTAGCTCCTTCTACATAGCCAGCATCATCCTGATACCAAAATCAGACAAATACTGAACAAAACAAATAAAATTACAGACTAAGCTCTCTCATGAACATAGATGCAAAAAAAAAAAAAAATCTCAACAAAATCCCGCCAAATAGAATACAAAAATATATCAAAAAGATCATTCATCCTGACAAGGTAGGTTTTATCCCAAAGATTCAGGGATAGTTCAACATACACAGATCAACAAGTATAATTAGTATAACACACACACACACACACATATATATATATATATATATATATATATATATATATATATATATATATAACATATAAGGACAAAAAAAAATCACATGACCATCTCAATAGATGTAGAAAAGGCATTTGACAAAATGTGTCATCCCTTCATGGTAAAAGTCATAAAGAAACTGGGAATAGAAGGAACACATCTCCACACAATAAAGGCTCTGACAAACATGTAACCAATATGACACTAAATAGGGAAAAACTTAAAATCAGGAAGAAGACAAGATTGTCCACTATCCCCACTTTTATTTACTTTACTGCTGGAAGTCTTAGCTATAGTAATAAGACAAACAAATAAAAGGGATATAATTGGAAAGGAAGAGGTTAAATTAAAATTACTTGCAAATGATATGATTCTATACATAAGAGACCCTAAAAACACTACCAGCAAACTGTTAGAGCTGATAAAATGCTTTTAGTAACATAGCAGGATACAAAGTTAACACAGAGAAATTAGTAACCTTTCTATGTGCCAACAACAAACATGCGGAGGATGAAATCAGGGGAACACTCCTATTCACAGTTGTCTCAGACACTAACTAAATAAGTAATGAAAACTTTAAAACACTCAAGAGAGAAATTGCAGAAGACACTAGGAAATGGAAAGACATCCCATGATCTTATATTAGTAAAATCAATAGTGTGAAAATGTCAATCTGACCAAAAGCAATCTATACATCTAATGCAATCCACATCAAAATTTCAATGGCCTTTTCTTCACCAAAATATTTTTTAAAAAAAATACAGCCACCTGATATTTGATTAAAATGCCAAAAATACTCATTGGAGAAAAGACAGCCTCTTCAGCAAATGGTATTGGGAAAACTGGATATATAGCTGTAGAAGGATGAAAATAGATTCTTCCTCTCTCCATGCACAAGAATTAAGTCCAAATCGGTTAAAGACCTTAACATCAGACCTGAAACTCTGAAACTGCTAGAAGAAAAAGTAGGGGAAACCCTTCAATATATTGGTCTTGGCAAAGACTTTCTGAATACAACCCCAATTGCTCAGGCAATAAAACCACAGATTAATCACTGGGACCTCATGAAATTACAAAGATTTTGCACTGCAAATGACACAGTAAAAAAATCAAAGAGGAACCCTATAGAATGGGAAAAAATCTTCGCCAGCTATATATCGAATAGAGGATTAATATCTAGGATATACAAAAAACTCAAAAAGTTAAATAATAAGGAATCAAATGAGCCAATCAAAAAATGGGCTATGGAGCTAAATAGAGCATTCTCAAAGGAAGAAATATGAATGGCATATAAGCATTTAGATTATTTTTAAATTTTTTAGTTTATTTATTTATTTGAGAGTGACAGACACAGAGAGAAAGACAGATAGAGGGAGAGAGAGAGAGAGGATGGGCGCGCCAGGGCTTCCAGCCTCTGCAAACGAACTCCAGACGCGTGCGCCCCCTTGTGCATCTGGCTAACGTGGGACATGGGGAACCGAGCCTCGATCCAGGGTCCTTAGGCTTCACAGGCAAGCGCTTAACCGCTAAGCCATCTCTCCAGCCCCATATAAGCATTTAAAAAAATGTTCTACATCACTAGTCATCAGGGAAATGCAGATTAAAACTACATTGAGATTCCATCTCACTCCTGTCAGATTGGCTACCATCATGAAAACAAATGATCATAAATGTTGGCAGGGATGTGGAAAAAGAGGAAGCCTTCTACACTGTTGGTGGGAGTGCAATCTGGTCCAGCCATTGTGGAAATCAGTGTGGAGGTTCCTAACACAGCTAAAGATTGATCTACCATATGACCCAGGTATAGCACTCCTAGGCATATATCCTAAGGACTCATCTCATTTCTTTAGAAGTATGTGCTCTACCATGTTTATTGCTGCTCAATTTATAATAGCTGGGAAATGGAACCAGCCTAGATGTCCCTCAACTGATGAGTGGACAGTGAAGATGTAGCACATTTATACAATGGAGTTCTACTCAGCGGTAAAGAAAAATGAAGTTAGGAAATTTGCAGAAAAATGGATGGATCTGGAAAGGATTATACTAAGTGAGGTAACCCAGGCCCAGAAAGCCAAGTGCCACATGTTCTCCCTGATTTGTGGATCCTAGCTACAGATGATTGGGCTTCTGCGTGAGAAAGAAAATAGTTAGTAGCAAAGGCCAGTAAGTTAAAAAGGAGATATAGGGCTGGAGAGATGGCTTAGCGGTTAAGCGCTTGCCTGTGAAGCCTAAGGACCCCGGTTCGAGGCTCGGTTCCCCAGGTCCCACGTTAGCCAGATGCACAAGGGGGGCGCACGCGTCTGGAGTTCGTTTGCAGAGGCTGGAAGCCCTGGCGCGCCCATTCTCCCTCTCCCTCCCTCTATCTGTCTTTCTCTCTGTGTCTGTCACTCTCAAATAAACAAATAAATAAAAATTAAAAAAAAAAGGAGATATAAAGGGAAGAGAAAGGAAGGGAGGAGTGTACTTAATAGGTTGGTATTGTATATATGTAAGTAGAATGATTGAGATGGAGAGGTAATATGATGGATAACGAAATTTCAAAGGGGAAAGTGTGGGGGGAGTGTATTACCATAGGATATTTTTTACAATCATGGAAAATGTTAATAAAAATTGTGAAAAGATAAAAAAATAAAATAAAATAAAGAAAAAAACATCCTAAAATTCATTTGGCAGCAGAGAAAACTTCAAATTGCCAAAGCAATTCTTAGCAATAAAAACAGGGCTAGTGGTAGTATCATCCCTGATTTTAAGATATATTGCAAATTCATAATAATAAAAACAGCATGGTACTGGCACAAAAACAGACATGTAGACCAATGGGAAAGAATATAGGGCCCATATATAAACCCAGGCAGTTATAGCCATCTGATTTTTGACAAAAATATTCACTGGAGTAAAGACAGCTTCTTTAACAAATGGTGCTGTGTGAACTGGATATCTGTGTGTAGAAGGATATAAATAGATCCTTATCTTTCTACATGTACAAGAACCAAATCCAGATGGATTGGAAACCTTAATATCAGACCTAAAACTCTAAAACTGCTACAGGAAAGAGTCAGGGAGGCTCTTCAACATATCAGTAAAGGCAAAGACTTTCTGAATATAACCCCTGTTATTCAGGAAGTAAAACCACTAATCAACCAGTGGGACATCATGAAATTAAGAATCGTTTGTATAGCAAAGGACATTGTAAATACAGCAAAGAGGCAACCTAGAGAATGGGAAAAAAATCTTTGCTAGCTACACCTCTGATAAAGGATTAATATCCAGGATATACAAAGAACTCAAAAAACTAAAAAATAAGATATCAAACAACCCAGTCAAAAAAAAAAGGGGGCTATGGAACTAAATAGAGAGTTCTCAAAAGAAGAAATACAAATGGCCAATAAACACCTAAAATCATGGTCTACATCTTTAGCCATCAGGGAAATGCAAATTAAAACTACTGTGAGATTATATCTCATACCTGTCAGAATGGCTATCATCAAGAAAACAAATGACAATAAATGTTGGTAAGTGGGCTGGAGAAATGGCTTAGTGGTTAAGCGCTTGCCTGTGAAGCCTAAGGACCCTGGTTCAAGACTCAATTACCCAGGACCCACGTTATCCAGATGCAAAAGAGGGTGCATGTACCTGGAGTTTGTTTGCAGTGGCTGGAAGCACTGGCATGCCCATTCTCCCTCTCTCTCTCTCTCTCTCTCTCTCTCTCTCTCTCTCTCTCTCTGCCTCTTTCTCTCTTTGTCACTCTCAAATAAATAAATAAAAATAAACCAAAAAAATTTTAAAATGTTGTTAAGAATGTGGAAAAAGAAGAACCCTTCTATACTGTTGGTGGGAATGTAATCTGGTACAGCCATTATGGAAATCAGTGTGGAGGTTCCTGAGATAGTTAAAGTAGATTCACCACACATCCCAGCTACAGCACTTCTTGGCATATATTCTAAGGACTCTACTTCACTACCTTAGAGACACTGGTTTGTCCATGTTTATTGCTGCTCTATTCACAATAGTTAAAAAAGGGAACCAGCCTAGATGTCCTTCAACTGATGAATGGATGATAAAAATGTAATACAATTTTTTATTTTTTCTCAATTTTTATTAACATTTTCCATGATCGTAAAAAATATCCCATGGTATTACCCTCCCCCCAGCACTTTCCCCTTTGAAATTCCATTCTCCATCATATCCCCTCCCCATCTCAATTATTGTACTTATATATATACAAGACCAACCTATTAAGTACCCTCCTCCCTTCCTTTCTCTTCCCTTTATATTTCCTTTTTTAAAAGAAAAATGTGATACATTTATACAATGGAGTTCTATAACTCAGCAATTCCACTGCTAAGTAGTTTTTCAAATAAATGGAAGCGCATGTCCACCACAGACTTACACAAATAGTCCTAACTCTTTTATTGCGACAGCCCCAAACTGGAAGCCAGCTAGACATCTGACAAGGGAATGGAGAGGAGTATGGTATACACATACTGTGAAATGCTAGCCAGCAATAAAAACAACCTAGTCATATGTGCAAAAATATTAACAAATATAACATTATTAAGCAGCATGAGAGCCAACTACAATAGGTACAAGCATATAGTGCACACAGCCATCTATATACACTCTAGGAAGTACACAGACCTCCCACTGTTCTTTGCTAGAATGACAGGTCATGCCCATCAAGAGGTCCACCCTGTGAGCCATGCTGTTCTCTCTCTAGGTTAGAGAATCTGTTTTTCATAGACAGCAGCTAATACCAGGGAGACCCCAAGACCCATCATCACGACAATCAAAGAAAGCCAACTGCCTAGCATGAGATGAGTCATCGCTGTAGCACCCGCCAGGGCCCAGGAAACATTACGGAGGAAGTGGTGGATCAACTATGAGTGCTGTTCTCACGGCTAGCACAAGAACCTCCTCCAGGGAGGTGGGGGTAGACACCGAGGAGAGTCAAAACTCATCAAAGCAGAAAATCACAGGCTGCTGAGAGCTCACTACTAAAGGAGGCTTACAACAAACCCAAGGTGCAGGGACCACTGTGGAAGAGGGAGTGGAAAGACTGGAAGAGCCACAGGGTGGACGATGTACTCTGAGGCACTGCCCCCTCCACGGAAAGACTGACTGGTGATTCATGACCCCATAGTGAATACCAATAACCCCACTGAGGAGGAACCTCAGGGAATGGGGAGAGGGGGTGAAAGAGTACAACCTGATGATAATATGACTAATATGCAATACAGTCAAGTTCTTAATTAATAAAAATAAAACAACAATTAAAAAAAAAAAAAACCTGCCATGGCACTGGGTTGGTGTTGGCGGCAAAGAGTGAGGGGCCAGAAAAGTTACAAGGATAAAGAGGAAAGCTGAAAAGCCTGAGAGCTCCTTAACCACCTATACAGGGCCAGGGTTTCATTCTCTCTTAGAAATGTTTGCCAAAGCTTACCAAGTTATACACTGTAAATATGTCTAGTCTTCTGTGTGCATCAGCGAGACCCCAGTTTCTCAACCTGAGGGTTAGGACCTTTTATGGGGCTCATGTAAATGAATGTGAGAGTTACAAAAAGTCCAGCAATGGCAAATAATTTCTGAATTTATGGCAGATGAAGATGAAATCAACTGTGAGGTCTCTCTGGCAGCACTCGCCCATGTGCACAGCACAACTTCACCGTAGCCTTGGCTTTGGGATGCACAAAGCACACACCTCAGTGTGTATCAAATTAGTGTCTATTTGGATTGTATTGCGTTAGAATCCTTATTCTAAAAGTTGCTGATGAGTTAAATAAATTTTGGCTTGAGGTTAGGACAGAATTTTCAATAATTTCTAAAATGGCCCTAAACAAGCTACTTGGCACTACTGTTTATGCAGAGAGGCATCCTCAGCATTGACGTATAAAATCACAACATCCATCACCTCTGAAAAATGCTGAAGGAGCTCTCTAGCCTTCAGGATAAAACACATAGCCAAGCTATAATTCTTTATATAAAAATAAATAAATATACCCACCTCATTAGTATATAAAGTTGCTTTCATTTTTAATACATGATAAAATTACATGTGTACCAAAGAACTGTTTTTAAAATAAATGTGTTTATGATTTATAATTGGTAAATGTTTGATGCGTATACCTACTTTATAAACCTATACACCCTGGGATGTGTAAAAAGTTCTCAGGTAAAAATGGGTCATGAGTGGAATGTAAGGCACCTTGAATTTGACCATAGCGAAGTGTTGAAAAGGTCCAGATGCTAAATCCGCACACCATTTCCTTTCGACACCACCAGCAGCTATGGAAGTTGTGGCTTTCCATGGAAAAGCCATGAACTTCCAGGAAGGAGGGAGCATGGCTTAGTCTAGCCAAGGCCTGGGGAGATGGCTGATCACTGTCTATTTGAATTTGAGGAGGAGACCTCTGGTCCAGAGGAGACTGGGCTGCTGTAGGACTCTGGAGCAGCCTGGGCACGGAGAGGCAAGGGAAAGTCCAGCAGGGGTCACAGAGGGAGTGGCAGGGCCACTGCAGCACAGATCTAGGGGACCTGGGACCAGGACTGCCCAGCTCCTCCCTCCTTGGTGCCTGCACCGTGAAGGAGACCATCAAATCTCAGAGTCGAAAGAGCACTGCTCAGGCAGAAATGTGAACAGATCAAGTTAAGAAAACTGATACCCACTGGTATCAGGTTAATTGTGGAGAAACTGTTGACTATTTAGCTTTGACTTTAAATTTTCTTTTCAATTTGACTATGTTCTTGGTCATGCTCACAGTGGGCCAGATGCTACCTGTCAACCTGCAGACAGCCAGTTTCTGCCCAGGGACCAAGAGACACCCCGACCTCAGACTCCCTGGGAAGCCTGCCAGGCAAACGTTGGTCTCTGATTTCCCTGCTGGGCAGCTGCAGGCTGGATCCAGAGATCACAGGGATGAAGACCCTGCTTAGGCCTTTTTCCCAGGACTATTGTCAGGACCACACTGGTTAGGGTGTGTGAGAGAATCTGCCCATGGATACTGACCCTCACATCTCCATGTTGTCCTACGTGCCGCGAGCTGACAGACTGTGGAGGGGACCTCTTGCAGTAGCAGTGAGGTCCTTGCATTCCAACCGAGGCCAAAGCCAGGCAAGCCTCCTCTTCCTCTGAACTTGTATCCTGCTGGTATCCAGATGGCAAGCCCCTCCACCCAAAGGACCGAGGCGCAGAGCAACAACGAGAGTCCTGGTTATCCCACAGCAGCCCTCCAGTTCCCCCGCCCGCTACCCAGCTCTGCCCATCCTGAGGGGCTGCTGTATGTGCCAGTCCATGCTGGAGGAGGGAGGGTGGTGGGTTAATTCTAAAATTTAACTTGCTTTCCTTTTCCCACAGGGAGAAGGAGTGGGAACAGATTTCTAAAAATAGCCTGGCCTGTCAAAACTGTTAACAATCAGGCAGGGCAAAGATGCAGCTCTGGAGGGCGGGAGCAAGGGGGAGGCTTTGGAGGGCCCCATATAGGACCCTCCGTCAGCCACAGCCCTGAGGTGCATGCCCCGGGCATGGCCAGTTAGCAGCCTGCTGTGGGCATGGACACCAGTTGGGTGATGCTGTGAGAATCTGGCAGGGGGATCCCTGAATACCTTCTGACAAACCACTGCCACTGCTTAACTGGCTGGCCATCTTGTGTCACAGGCTGCCTGGGGCCTATGTTTTCTTCTTTCTCCTCCCTACTCAGTCACTCACTCAGGAATGGCGTCACTGTAGTTCCACCTTCAGGGGGCACAGATGGGCTCAGAGGGGGCAGGAATTTCTCAGGGCACTCAGCTGGCACACCAGCAAGTTATTCTGAAAACCTAGCTCTTCTGATGGTGGTGCCAAGGCCGACTGGTGCTGGCAGCGCTTGTGGGCATGCCATGGTCCCTGGTCCTCCCCTGCAGGGTCGACTACCCACTTGTCTTCCCTTAGGCAAAGAAGAGGGTGTGGGGGAGAGGGGAAGAGGCTGGGACATGGGAGGGGTGCAAAGCCACAGAGTTTGTATCCCTTTCCAGACATGACCCACAAGTCACACTGATGGCCCAGGGCTGTCTGCCTTCCTGGGGTGGGGTGCAGGAGGATGAAGCAGGCTCCCAGGGGACCCAGGGACAAGACCAGGTATCAGAGCCAAGCTGTCATACAGGCCACACCAAGCAGGTGCAAAAGGTGAATCCAAAGTGAAGCACCTTGTGCTAAGGGCCCAAACCAATACTCAGTTCTTCCCAGTGTGAGAAACATTCTGTTCGTAGGATGCAAAGCATCCTGGGAGTGACTGCAGTACAGTTGACTTTAGCCCAGGGCTTAATCTGAACATCACAGAAGTGTACAAAACACACCAGGAACAATGGTCCGTAGTTCCCCCACAAACATCGTTGGCCATTCCTTCCTTTCCCACAGGCCACCCTGGCTGAATGGAGGTGGGATCCAGATACTTTTGGCAGCACAGAGCAGGGAGTGGGACCTCAGTTCTCAGGTCCCAGGACCTTCTCTCTGGGACTGGCCTGTGGGCTGTCTTTGTGAGATATCAGATCCAGGGGAATGGCTTGGGATATGCACACCGCCCTGTCTGCATAGCTATCTACCACTTGCTATCATAGTGGTCTCACATGCCCATCTCCATATGCATGGCTGGACCTGGTCTGAGCACACGCAGGGGATACCCTTCCTAAGCCCACTATACAACAGGGATGATGCACCTTTTCAAGGGCCATCATTTAGGTCTGTCCCTTTATCCCTGTCAACTCCAAACACCTACGAGGTCAGATCACAGGCCAGTTTGGGTCAGAGACAGAGGGCCTGTGACAGGGGCAATGTGAGGTCTGAGCCTTCTCCAGCCTGGTTGCCAGTCCTCTTCTTCCAACTATCTGCATGCCCTCAGCCATCAGCTCCTGCACCTCCTAGGCTGAGATAAAGGGCCAGGGTACCCAACACTCAGAAGCATGCTAGGTGCTGGGGGAGGCAGGTAGGTGCAGAGAATGTGTAGGGCTGACAGGACCGAGTGAATCCTGTCACTAAGAGAGAGGAAACAGCAGTGTCTGGAGCCAAGTCTTCCCCTTGCTAACTAGCATATTCACTATATTAAGCAGTCACCATTTGAGATCAGTCAAGAGATTAAGGAGGGCTCACTAGTGGCCTTCTCCAGCCATTCCCAACCTGTGGGCAGGGCATTTAGAGTGGCTTGCCCTCTCAGTAATGGGGTGACCTGGGGCCTGGCCTGGCTGGGGAACATCACAACATGCTGCTGTCCAATGGGTACAGCAGGTGTTTGTCAAGCATCTGTGGAAAATGCTCGAGGCACAATCTCTGCATCAGGACGAACGCGGGCAAGGACACCAGGAAATTGAATCTTATCGCTAATTAATGGCCTTAATGCCTGTGATTAGGCCTCAAAACAGTCTATTTCGGAAAGATAAGTTCAGCTCTGTTTGAACAGGGACTCAAGTGTGCTAACGCCGATGCCTTACAGAATGGCTCTGCTGAGCTGATCGGATCTCAGAGCCTACTAGCCACCTAGATATTCAGAGAACAAAGGCCACAAGTTGCTTTGCTTTAGAGCAAGGTGTGGCAAGGTGGTGGAGAGCAAGCATGTCACCCAATTGTGCCCGGTGCCACCCAGGTTGCCATCATCAGTCACCTGTGGGTGCCACCCTACGCAGAGTGTGCACAGAAGCCTGGACAGAGTCCTGTGTCACCTCAGCTCTTGGCAGCGATGTGGCTTAGGGACATCTGGGGAGCCGGTGAGTGGGAAGGACCACACAAAGAGGCCCTGTCCTTACTCTTGGGGCAGGGGCTGCCTGTGCCTACCACCTCTGTCCTCTCCAAAGCTCCAGGCCTGGCAAGAACTCCAAGGCTCATGTGGCTCTGGACTCAAGGATCTCGTTTGTGGCCCAGGCAATGCCAGGGGCCTAATCAGGAGCTGGTTCAATAACCATCTGTAATGAGCAGCGGTATTCAGGCTGTAAGTCACCTGACACCAGCTGTGCTCCACCCCAAGACATACTGAACCCCCACCTCACCTTGGAGCCTGTCTGGTCCTGCCAGCTCCCTGGGGAGAAAGGACACCATTGTCCAGTAGCAGGCTGGACAATTGACTGCCTAGTGGGACTCCTGCCACCCAAGACTCAGAGAGTTAAGTACCCCCAGGACATTTGTGGAAGGGAGTAGGTGAGGTGTCCTGGTTGACTGCTGATCCTGTCTTTTGAGAGGTCTGCAATTTGCCCAGACACCATGCACCCAGCAATGAGGGCAAGAAGAAGGAAGATGTCATCAGGAAGTCACACTGCGTCTGCGTCAGCCCCATGCTCCTCTTGGAGGCAGACCTCCAAGCACTGCTTGCAAGGTGGACAGTGGGCCCGGTTGATCCTCTCTGCTCCAGTAGCCCAGGCTTTGGTGCTCTAAACACAGCTTTTCCCCGGAGCCACAGCAGGCTTAATTGCTAGGCAATGCAGCTGATAGGATCTGTAATCAAAGCTGCCCAGGGAGGGCTGGTGGGATGGTGGGACAAGCAGAGTCATCAGGAAGTGGGTCACTTTGATTGAGTACTTACACCCATCATCCAGCATTGGGAAGCATCCTTTTCAATTATGTGAAAACTGATCCTCGGAGGCCCGCACCCAAGCACACAGTTGCAGTGGTGGGAGACTGTCAGGGGGCAGTGGGCTCTTCTGCATCTAGGAGATGCCTGGCAGTGGAACCCAGCCGAGCACGAGCCAGTTGGAGATTGATCCTCAGAACAGAGTGGGAGGAAGTGGGATCCCAGCGCTCAGGGTCATTAGTCCACGGTGAAAGTCACTGAGCAAGCAACGTGGAGAGGCAGCCACGCTGAAACTCTCAAGCTGCTTGTCTTTAAGAACCAACACCCTCAGCAAGAGCAGAAAATGGGCGAGGAGGAGGAGGTCACTTTATTCAAGACGCTTTCTGTGTTACTCACAGACCTACTGACAATTCTTGAAAAACGTGAGCAGACCCCTGCCCTGAACGGACTGCGGGGCCCTGGGCGGGTCATTCAGTGGCGCTGAGCTCAAAGTCTAGACTGGCGGAGCAAAGGAGTGGCCTTGCAATCATCTGGTGGGTGACCGGGTCCAGCCTGGTCCCCTGACTCTGGGGGACGTGTTCAGGAGCAGCGGGGTACCGGTCACTTCCCATCAGCAGCACACGCCAGCTAGCAATCTTTCCTGAGCTCTGGGCATTTTATAGAAACACAGTCACACACACATGACTTTCTGTGACTGGCTTCTATTTATCATGCTTTAAGGGCCATCCAGATCACAGCATGGCCAGTGCGCCCTTCCTTTCCACCACTGACAATAGGCCCATCCACCAGCTGACTCCCCTTAGCTACGATGGCTGGCGCTGCTTCGGACGTGGACGAACACTGCTGTTTGTGAGTGTGCTCTGGATGCTCCTCGGCACATCTAGCAGTGGGATGGCTGAGACCTGAAGGTGACTACGCTTAACTCCCTGAGGAGCTGCCCCAGTGTCTCCAAAGCACCCCATCAGTTTTGCATTCCCACTGCAGTGCATATGGGCCTGAGCTTCTCCACGTGGTCATGCCATCGGCACCCGTCGCTTGGATTTAGCCTCCTCAGCTGCTGAGCACTGACACTTCGTTGTGGCTTTATCTGCGTTTCCCGAATGGCTGATGAATCACATTGGTCATTTATATTTTTCTTTGCAGACATGTCTATTCAGGCTTTGCCAGTTTTTAAGTTGGGTCATTTCTCTTTTCTACTGCTGACTTGTAAGAATTCTGTATATATTCTAGATAGCAGATATTTATCAGGTGACTTACAAATATTTTCTTCCACATGACTGGGTTATCTTTTCATTTTCGTGATGGTATTATTAGCCTTGATGAAGTCTATCTAACTTTGCTCTGTGTGTGTGTGTGTGTGTGTGTGTGTGTGTGTGTGCGTGTGTGTGTGTGCATGCAACTTTTGGTGTCTACCTAGGCAACCACTGTCAAGCCCAAGGTTTTGCAGACTTAGTCCATTGTTTTCTTCTAAGAGTTTTACAGTTTCAACTTTTAGATTTAGGTATCTGGACAGCCTAAGTCTTCCCCATATGGAGATCCAGCCCTTCAAGCACTGTTTGTAGAAAATGCTTTACTGTATTAAATTGCCTTGGCACCCTTGTTAAAAATCAATTGACCATAAATACAAGGATTTATTTCTGGACACAGTATTTTATTATGTTGATCTAAATGGTCTTCCTTCTGCCAAGATAACACTTGGTGACTGCAGCTCTGGGCAGCAGTTTCTGAAGTTGGGAAGTGCAAGTTGTCCAACTTTGTTCTTCTTTAAGACTACTTTGGCTATTCAAAGTCTCTAAATTTCCACATGAAAACTAAGGGTCAGCAGCTTGCTTTATGCCACAGAGCCAGCTGGGCTTCTGACAGGACCTAGCTGAGGCTGCAGGTTGATTTGGGAAGGGTCACCATCTCTGATAAAATGAAGTTGTTCAACCCAAGAGCATAAAATGGCTTTGGAGTTAGATTTTTTAAAAATTTAACAACTTTCTTTAAAACTTATTTTTGTAATATTTTATAGTCTTGGTGTATTTATTTCTGTATTTTACTCTTTTGCTATTATATCACTCCCCTTCCTCCCTTTCCATTTTTCCTCCTCCTTCTTCTTTCTCTGTCTCTATCTTTCTCTTTCCTGGGATGTAGAAATATCACATGAGGGCTGGAGAGATGGCTTAGTGGTTACAGCATTTGTCTGCAAAGCTTAAGGACACAGCTTCAATTCCCCAGTACACATGTAAATCAAAATGTACAAAGTGGCACATGCATCTTGAGTCAGTTTACAGTGGCCAGAGGTTCTCTCTCTCCCTCCCTCTCTCACTCTCTCCCTCTCTCTCTCTCTCTCTCTCTCTCTCTCTCTCTCTCTCTCTCTCTCTCCCTCCCTCCCTCCCTCCCTCTCCCTCCCTCCCTTCCTCTCTCTCCCTCCCTCCCTCCCTCTCTCTCTCTCTCTTCTTGCAAATAACTAAATAAAAATATGTGTTACCTTAGTTTCCAAAGAGAAGATTTAGAGTTACCGAAACCAGAGTGGGTGAGTGGGTTCCTGTGCTAACCATGAATAAAACCTGAGACCTGAACAAGAAGAGTGGCTCCTGCTGGTTGGCTTCACTTGATTGATGTATTTATTTTGGCGTTTGCAAAGGTATGGGTGGCGCAGGGGCCCAAGAGCAAGCCAAGGCGTGGCTTTAGGGATCTCGGCTTTGGACAAGGCAGGCCCAGCGGGGGAGATGGAAGCCCTGATGAGGGTGAGGGGCACTCAGTAGTGACCCTGCGAGTCAGCCAGTCAGCATAGGAAGCAGCCTGAGAGGATGGAAGCAGGACTTCCGCTTGGTGCTCCAGGGGCTGCAGCAAGGGACCACAAATTAGATGGCTTGAAGCAATGGGAATTTGGTCTGGCATGAATTCAGAGCAGTTCTGGAGAGCAGGAGTTGGAAATCTGTACCCCTAGGCAGCCGAGAAGGCTGAGGGGTGTTCTTTTCTTTGTCTTCTCCAGCTGTCGGGGTCACTCCACCCCTTATCTGGTAACCACACTGTAGCAGTCTCACTGAGTCTCGCTGAGCTCACCAAGCCTCCTCTTCTCTGCCTCCTTTTCTGAACCAAAAATAAGTCTGTCCTTTGAGACCAATCCCCTAAAGGGTAATGTCCCTACCTCACTTTCCTTAATGTTACCACCTTATTGTGGGTCTCAGGGTATGGTGGTTTGATTCAGGTGCCCCCCATAAACTTAGGTGTTCTAAATGCTAGGTTCCCAGATGATGGAGATTTGGGAATTAACGCCTCCTAGAGGCGGTATATTGTTGGGGGCAGGCTTATGGGTGCCACAGCCAGTGTCCCCTTGCCAGTGTTTGGCACATTCTCCTGTTGCAGTTGTCCACCTTATGCTGGCCAGTGGGTGATGTCCACCCTCTGCTTATGCCGTCGTTTTCCTTGGAGCTTCCCCCTCGGGCCTGCAAGCCAAAATAAACCCTTTTTTTCCCCCACAGGCTGCTCTTAATCAGGTGATTTCTGCCAGCGATGTGGACCTGACCACAGCAGACAAAATTCTCAGCAGAAAATAACGGGCTGCTTCACACCAGGTGTATAGCCTGCGCTGGGAATGCTACTTGCACCTTCTATATCAGGGCAGGAGGCCACGGAAAAGAATCCCAGGGAGGACAAGAATTTAAAAAAGTAACCCACTAAGACAAAAATGCTGGTGTGGTAGACATGGTGGTGCACATCTTTAATCCCAGCACTCAGGAGGCAGAGGCAGGAGGATCTCCATGAGTTCAAGGCCACCCTGAGACTATGTAGTGATTCCAGGATAGCCTGGGCTAGAGCGTGACCTTACCTTGAAAAACCAAAAGAACTCCAAAACCCGAAGAGTACGGAATGTCCCTGTCATTACAACGACAGAGAAAAGGCAGTGAGCACCAGCTGTCACTGCTGTGAGGTGACTGTGCTAACCTGTTCTCTCTCACGGGCACGCCATCTGCATTTAATTCCAACAATGGCAGGAATACCTTCTAGCATTCCACACGGCACATCCTTCTTGAGAAGGAACAATAGAATGGAGTTTGAAAGGGGAAAGTGGGGGAGGGAGGGCATTATCACGGGACATTTTTTATAATCATGGAAGTTGTTAATAAAAAAAAAAATTGAAAGAAAAAAAAAAACAGCCTTTTGCCTCTAAGTATAAGAATTGGCCTCTGATACGGAGACGGAAGCTTTACATTTCGAACACCTCCAGGGTGTGGAGGGGGGTAAACGTACTATGTGAATGTGACCTGCGTGGGGGTGTATGTGTCTGGGGTGTGTGACCATCCTCAGACAGGTGAGCTGCAGGGGAGCCTGGGCACCGAGCTGCTCTTTCTGGGGACACTCTGGCCAGGGGCCTGGTCTCTGCCCTCAGAACAGTCGCCACACGGGGATGTACAGAAGCACACTCAAAGACCGCCATCGAGCTGCATGCCGAGCCCTCAGGCGGGTTGAGCTGGGCACGTGCAGACAGCAGTGTCAACGGCACTTGGCTGCTTGCTGACTCACTGGGGAGCTTCTCAAAGAACTCAACGCCGGCTCCCCAGCGGAGATGGCGCTGCTCTCCCCGGAGCCAGGGGGCAAGCTGTGTCTCGGGACGGCTGTTAAGCCGGCCTCTTCTCTGAAGTGGCCACTTGGCTGGGCTATATGTTTGCACCACTGCTCATCGCAGCACCTTTGACAGCTGTCAGAAGTACGTGATTTCCACATGTGTCACCGGAGCCTTCTGGGGAGCTCACCACCTACAAAGCCAATGTGCTGTGCTGGCCACCACCTTTCTGCGGAAGGCCTTAGGTCTGCAGACGCGCCTGGCATCCCCTTCCAGCCACACAGGCTCGGCTCCTTGGGGCTCTCTCGCCACAGTGCCGCATCCACACCACTGACCCACAGGCCGGAGTGTGACACCCGAGACAACCCTCAGATCTCACAGCCACAGGCAAGGGACGTCTTCCCACTGCCCAGGAGTGCCTGTTCTTGAACAGCCATGTCATGGCACATCTCACCTAAGCATGCACTCAGCCCTTCTTGGGGGAGAGTCCTTGGGGTGTGCCTAGAAGCCCGATGGAGTGTGAATGAGGCATCCCTGCACTGTGCGCCAGGTGGAGTTACTGGCAAGGTTGGACTGAGGCTCCTTCCTGCTTCCTCCCAGCACCAGACCTACACTGAACCCAAGAGATCCCCTGCTTTTGGACTAGGTGCAGATCAGGTGTCCCTCCCCCCCCCATGTGTCAATCCCTGGCTGTCTCAGTGGACAATGGGGGCGGTGGGGAGGATGAGGTGTGCTGGAGCTGCCTCCTCCAGGGTGTCTGGAAGCTCAGGGCTGTGCATGCGTGTGTGCAGGCCTTCTCCCAGGGCAGGACAGGCCCGGCCAGCCGGGATGGTGGTTCTATCGCTCATCTGCTGTGCATGGGGTGAGGGCCACATGCTGAACATGCATCTGTGAGGGGTGAGAGGGGTTCTTTGTTCATTCCCTGCTGAGGGACCACCTCCTTATACCTTTGGTGTCTGCCAGCCCCCGTACCTGGTACTTTTTGCTAGAAGGCAAGGCAAAGTGAGCCTGCCGTACTTCACAGGAGTACTGAGTTAATTACTTCTCAGTGGTACATATTTTGATGGGTAAAACCTTTCAAAATGCTGAATCCATGTGAGGCATGATAGACTAAGGCCTTAGTAGGAGTGAAAAGGCTGCTAACTCCAGACTTGTGTTAAAAAGACCAACCCCAGTCCCAGAGAGGCCAGCCTCCGAAAACCGTAATTAAGCTTGGACTGAACTCTGCAGAGTGGACAGAGTAGCTCGGGATACACTTTAAAGTATCGAAAGGTCCCCTTCAGGTTGGACTGAAAGTCAAGCCTGAAAGTCCCCAACATATAAAAGGCTGATTGAAGTTAACCTACAATCATGTCACATCCATAGAATGACACCTTCAGAAGTAATGTGTGTGCAGTAAATGGCAGAATGAAGTCCTCCCTCCTCAGCATAACAGTCCAGGGCTCTGAGCTACGGGCCCAAGAAAACAGCTGAGGTGAAAGATTTCTGTATAATAGGAATCAAAGCAGGGGCCAAACACCAACACCCAGGACCTGAACCCCCACTGTTGCAGTCAGGATCACACTGCTGGCAAAAATCACCTGACCAGGAGCAGCTTTGGGTGGCGAGGAGGTTTATTTTGGCTTACAGACTGGAGGGGGAGTTCCACAATGGCAGGGAAAATGACAGCATGAGCAGAGGGTGGACATCACCTCTGTGCCAACATCAGGTGGACAACAGCAACAGGAGATTGTGCCAACCACTGGCATGGGGACACTGGCTATAACACCCATAAGCCTGCCCCCAACAATACACTCCCTCGAGGAGACGTTAATTCCCAAATCTCCATCAGCTGGGAACCTAGCATTCAGAACACCTAAGTTTATGGGGGATACTTGAATCAAACCACCATATTCTGCCCCTGGCTCCATAAACTGATAACCATACATGATATGAAGTACAATATATTCAGTCCAGCTTTTAAAGTCCCCACATTTTTTTATTAATTCTAAGGATGTTCAAACATCCCCATAATCCAAGGTCTTTTAATTGAGCCATAATACTAAAAAAAAAAAATCCCCCCAAATCAATAATGGCATACTCCAAAAGATGGCACTGGGCATAGCAAAGGACTATTCAACCAATACAAAATTTAAACAGAAAGCCAGGTGTGGTGGTGCATGCCTTTAATCCCAGCACTTGGGAGGCAGAGGTGGGAGGATTGCGTGACTTCGAGGCCACCCTGAGATTCCATAGTGAATTTCAGGTCAGCCTGGGCTAGAGTAAGACCCTACCTTGAAAAACCAAAAAAAAAAAAAAAAAAAAAAAATTAAACATGGAAAACATAAAACTCTGAAGTTCCAAGTCCAACAACTACAATCAGTGACAAATCTCCAAGTCCAATAATTTTAACCAGCAACAAGTCTCTGGAATTCCTATTCTGCTCCTCCAGCTAAGCTACTCATAGTCCTGGAAAACTTCAACTGGGGCCAGCAGCTTTCCTCAGCAGCCATCTCGTGGTCCCAGCATCTCCACTGGGTCTCCACTGCAAGCCACAGTTCATGCTCACAGCTCCATCAGGTCTCCATGCAGGCATCCAGCAAACCTGCTTCACACTGCCTATGGCCATTTCCAAAACACAAGACCATGCTGCAAATTCAGTGGCCTTCTCTTTCCTGCATTTCTTATACTCCACAATACCAGGTTGGGTGCCAATTTGTTAATCTGTGGTGGTGGTGGGGGGGGGAATAAAGCAGATTTTGAAGAGCAAGACACTCCTTGAGCATTCAGGCCCCTTCAAAAAAACTGCATTCTTTCTATTGTCCCAGTGCAGGTCAGCTGGCCCACTCTCAGTGGCTGTACTCTCTCCTGCAACTGCTGCTAAACAGGCAGCAGTTTTGGCCTAAAGATTTCTTTCTGTGCCATATACCTCTGCTCACACCAATCCATTTCTACACAAAGCAAACTTGCACAAATCCTCAGGACAAAGACATAACAGCAAACCTCTCACACAAACTGCTTCATGCTCAGTCCAGGCAAAGCTCTTTCTTACCCTCATAAGCCAAACCTCACAGTCCTTAGTTCTTACTGCATTCAGGTGTTTCAAGTCTGACCAGAATAGTCCATCAAGCTGTACTTACAGCACTGCAAGGCATCTCTTAGGCCAAAGTTTCAAACCCTCCCACATTCCTCTTGAAAATCAGTTCCAAAGGCCAAAGCCACACAGTCTGGTGTCTAGTAGCAACCCCACTTCCGGTACCACTTTACTGTTGCAGTCAGGTTCACACTGACTGGCAGAAATCGCCCGACCAAGAGGAACTTTTGGGGGAAAAAAGGGTTTATTTTGGCTTACAGACTTGAGGGGAAGCTCCATGGTGGCAGGGAAAACGACAGCATGAGCAGAGGGTGGACATCACACCCTGGCCAACATCAGGTGGACAACAGGAAAAGGAGTGTGTGCCAAACATTAGCAAGTGAACACTGGCTATAATACCCATAATCCTGCCCCCAACAATAGTCTGCCTCTAGAATGCATTAATTCCCAAATCTCCATCAGCTGGGAACCAAGCATTCAGAATACCTAAGTTTATGGGGGACACCTGAATCAAACCACCACACCCACCATCATCTGATTTCATTTCTATGCTATCAAGGAGGGATCCAAGGCTTAGAGACAGATCAATCACATGTAAGAACTCTTACTATTCTCTATGCGGTCAGAGTACCTGCCCACACCTGGACTGGTTCTTTTGACTAGTGTAGTGACTGAGGGCAGTGCCTTCACATGAATTTCCCATTGTTTCAACACAGTGAAAGCATGTGACTGTGGCCATCTAGGGACCTCACTTGGTACTCAAGAACAGGACCCCAAGGACCTGGAAAACTGTCTGCAGTAGGAACAACAGTAGTGGCAGTAGTAGTGATAAAACACAATATTAACAGATGCAGACTAAGGTCAGAGGCCAACCCCGAGGGTGGCATTGAGTCAGGTGGAAGGTTCAGGGGCATGACCTTGCCCAGGGTCTTGGCAGCTGCCCAGCCTCCAGGATCCTTTGGTAGGCCTGGGGACCTTGGGCCCCTCAACATCCTCTGGAAGCATTACTTTCCTCTCTATGTTGGCCCCAGCCAGTCCAGGACCCCTGCTCAGCAGCTGTAAGCCAATGCAGGTCTGTTTCATGAGAACCGCCTGCCCCCCCCACAGGACCCTGCTTCTTGAAGGGGTTGGGAGGGAAACTTGTAGTTCAAGGCACTTGGAGAACTTTCAACTTGGACAACAGGCAAAGTTTTGGTGGGAGTAGGACAGGTAGGCCATATGCTACAATAGCATGACTCACCCAGGACAGGGAAAAAGAGGCAAAAGGGAGAAAAAACAATAGAGATATCTTCCTTTTCTGACATAGCACACCAAGAGCCAGTACGTGTGAATTCCAAAAGAAAAGCTTTGGGACACTTGTTATAAAGTTGTGGGGCATGGGCAAGCGAAGAGGTGACACCAGGGGAAGACAGTAAGTCATTTACAGAGTCAGGAACTGGGGATCTGTATGGCTGGAGACTTCACAGGAAGCTCATTTCTTAAAGCTATCAATTTTGAAAGCAATTAGATTTAATTTTTGGAAGCTGAGAGATATAAGTAACCCCTCCAAAATTCTAAATGAAAAACAATTCTCAATTTTAAACCCAGCCAAATGATCCATTAAGTTTGAGAGAGAATGAGGGTGCATTTGTTTAGATACTCAATATCTCAGAAACATTTTTTTCTGTATCTCCTTTCCTAGGAACATATCAGAGGATATGCTCCAGCAAACTGAAGAAGCAAACCTATGAAAAGAGAAACTGTCAACAGAAGTACAGACTTGCAGAAAGAAAGGGTCAGAGTATGCTAGGACGAGAGGAAGGACATGTGGAACCATATCCTGTGGCAAGCCTAGGGACCAGCAGGCCACCCAGAGTAGACTCTGAGGGCAACAAGTCCTGAGGGGGCTCTAAGAGCAAAACACCCGCAGCTAAGTGCACAGGTATGGTGCTATAGAAAGAGGCTCTATTATGGCTCTTCTGAGAAAAAAAAGATCAGGCAATTACCAGTTCTATAACCGCAAGAGTGCACGCCTATAATCTCAGTGCTTGGGAGGCAGAGGTAAGAGGATCACCATGAGTTTGAGGCCACCCTGAGACTGCATAGTGAATTCCACATCAGCCTGAGCTAGAGAGGCAGCCTACTTGCAAAAAGCAACAACAACAGTTATCAATAATCTCCCAACTAAAAAAAGCCCAGGCCCAGATGGATTCACTGCTGAATTTTACCAAACCTTCAAGGAATAACTAACACCATTGCTTCTTAAGCTTTTCCAGGAAATAGAAGAAGAAGGAATTCTACCAAACTCCTTCTATGAGACCAGCATCACCCTGATACCAAAATCAGGCAAAGATAGAAAAAAAAGAAAATTACAGACCAATCTCCCCCATGAACATAGACGCAAAAATTCTCAACAAAATATTGGCAAACAGAATACAAGAGTATATCAAAAAGATCATTCACCCTGACCAAGTAGGCTTTATCCCAGAGATGCAGGGATGGATGGCTCAATATACACAAATCTATAAATGTAATACATTATATAAATGGGTTGAAGGACAAAAATCACATGATCATCTCATTGGACGCAGAGAAAGCATTTGACAAAATCCAACATCCCTTCATGATAAAAGTCCTACAGAGACTGGGAATAGAAGGAACATATCTCAATATAATAAAGGCTATTTATGAAAAGCCTACAGCCAACATATTACTAAATGGGGAAAAACTAGAAGCTTTTCCACTAAAATCAGGAACAAGACAAGGGTGTCCAATGTCCCCACTTTTATTTAATATAGTTTTGGAAGTCTTAGCCATAGCAATAAGGCAAGAGACACACATAAAAGGGATACAAATTGGAAAGGAAGAGATCAAGTTATCATATTTGCAGATGACATGATTCTATACATAATGGACCCTACAGACTCTACTGGCAAACTGTTAGAGCTGATCAAAACCTACAGCAATGTAGCAGGATACAAAATAAATACACAGAAATCAGTAGCCTTCATATATGCTAACAACAAACACACAGAGGATGAAATCAGAGAATCACTCCCATTCACAATTGCATCAAAAAAATAAATAAATAAAGTACCTTGGAATAAACCTAACCAAGGAAGTAAAGAATCTCTAAAATGAGAACTTTAAAATACTCAAGCAAGAAATTGCAGAAGACACTAGAAAGTGGAGAAACATCCCTTGTTCCTGGATTGGAAGAATCAATATTGTGAAAATGGCAAGCTTACCAAAAGCAATCTACACATTTAATGCAATCCCTATCAAAATTCCAAAAGCATTCTTCATGGAAATAGAAAAAACAATCCAAAAATTCATTTGGAATCATAAAAAACCTCGAATATCTAAAATAATACTGAGCAACAAAAATAAGGCTGGTGGTATCACCATACCTGATTTTAACCTATACTACAGAGCCATAGTAACAAAAACAGCGTGGTACTGGCACAAAAGCAGACATGTAGATCAGTGGAACAGAACAGAGGACCCAGATGTAAGCCCAAGTAGCTATAGCCACCTGATATTCGATAAAAATGCCAAAAATACTCATTGGAGAAAAGACAGCCTCTTCAGCAAATGGTGTTGGGAAAACTGGATATATATTTGCAGAAGGATGAAAATAGATTCTTCTTTCTCGCCATGCACAAGAATTAAGTCCAAATGGATTAAAGACCTTAACATCAGACCTGAAACTCTGAAACTGCTAGAGGAAAAAGTAGGGGCAACCCTTCAACATATTGGTCTTGGCAAAGACTTTCTGAATACAACCCCAATTGCTCAGGCAATAAAACCACAGATTAATCACTGGGACCTAATGAAATTACAAAGATTTTGCACTGCAAAGTGCACAGTGAAAAAAGCAAAGAGGCAACCTACCGAATGGGGAAAAAAATCTTCGCCAGCTATATATCTGATAGAGCATTAATATCTAGGATATACAAAGAACTCAAAAAGTTAAATAATAAGGAATCAAATAAGCCAATCAAAAAATGGGCTATGGAGCTAAATAGAGCATTCTCAAAGGAAGAAATATGAATGGCATATAAACATCTAAAAAAATGTTCTACATCACTAGTCATCAGGGAAATGCAGATTAAAACTACATTGAGATTCCATCTCACTCCTGTCAGATTGGCCACCATCATGAAAACAAATGGTCATAAATGTTGGCAGGGATGTGGAAAAAGAGGAACCCTTCTATACTGCTGGTGGGAATGCAATCTGGTCCAGCCATTGTGGAAATCAGTGTGGAGGTTCCTAAAACAGCTAGATTGATCTACCATATGACCCAGCTATAGCACTCCTAGGCATATATCCTAAGGACTCATCTCATTTCCTTGGAAGTACGTGCTCAACCATGTTTATTGCTGCTCAATTTATAATAGCTGGGAAATGGAACCAGCCTAGATGTCCCTCAACTGATGAGTGGATAATGAAGATGTGGCACATTTATACAATAGAGTTCTACTCAGCGGTAAAGAAAAATGAAGTTACGAAATTTGCAGAAAAATGGATGGACCTGGAAAGGATTATACTAAGTGAGGTAACCCAGGCCCAGAAAGCCAAACGCCACATGTTCTCTCTCATATGTGGATCCTAGCTACAGATGACTGGGCTTCTGCCTGAGAATGAAAATACTTAGTAGCAGAGGCCAGTAAGTTAAAAAGGAGACATAAAGGGAAGAGAAAGGAAGGGAGGAGGCTACTTAATAGGTTGATATTATATATATGTATGCACAATGATTGAGATGGGGAGGTAATATGATGGAGAATGGAATTTCAAAGGGGAAAGCGGGGGGGGGGGGTGAATTACCATGGCATTTTTTTTTATAATCATGGAAAATGCTAATAAAAATTAAAAAAATAAAAACAACAACAACAAAAAGAAATAAGTGTAATCACAGTACATATTGTCTACACTGTGCAAGTCACACTATCATATAAAATAAAATGAGGGATTCTGACCGCTTGCACAAAATAGTGACGGGACTGTGGAAGAAAGACAACACAAGAAAGTCAGCAGATGACCCTCACCACCACACACTTGGTCAGGTCTGAGCACTGAGTACTGGCTCCTCAGAGGCACCTTGTCCATCTGTCTCTGGGTCTCTCCACACAGCCCAACAAGTAGCATCAGAGATCACGTGGGGTTTGGACCCACTCTGATGAGGTTTCCATCTGTCTGACCTTGGCTGTATCATGTATCCTCCTATGTCTTGGCTTTCTCTAAAAGCCTGCCTTTTCTGTAGCTAGGGTGGGCCTGCTGAAAAGATCACGTGAGACATGTGAGTGCCCAGCCCATGCATTTACTTTCCCATTACCCACTTGCTAGTATATTCCTCCATTAAGGCATTGGAGTTGAGATACCTTCTGGAACCTTCTTTCAGAAGGCATGGCAGGAACAGTATGAGACTTGGCCTGGCCTGGAGGTAAAGGGCCTTGTAGAGCATGATACCACTGTCTTTGTGGGGTGTGGACCTGGGTAGAGTGAGGCCAAGGGCCACTCGTCAGTTCTGAAGGTTGCCTCTCAGCCCAGTATGCTTTAACTGGTATGGGGCCTTGATTAGTCCTGCTCAGGTCAGGAATGAGAACATCCTGGGCCTGCTCTGGGTCAGGCCAGGGCTGTGCTGAGCTGGGATATAGCATGAACTGGGCATCACACCTGAGAGAGCCCACAGGGTCTTCGAGAAGGCAAGCATATAGCACACTGGAGAACACAGGGTGGGGTACAGACGAGGCACAGCTCACGGCCAAGGGTAGCCCAGAGGCTCCTGGGCAAGTCCAGCTCAGTGGCCTCTGCAAGCCGGCCTCCTTGACTCAGTCACAAACTGCCCTCCATGAGCTCCCACATCTCAGGGGGAGGCCCAGTAAGCAGAATTACTTTCTTCTGAAGACCTCTGCTCTGCAGCCAGGGATGACTGTGACACTGGACAGGAACGCTGTGGCCACTGGGAGGGGTGGCAGGGACAGAGTCAAAGCCTGCAGCCTTTCTCCTGCCAACAGGCTTCCCAGAAGAAAGAGAGAGGGAAGCCAAACAGAGGTGCCATCCAGCAGCCTGGGAAGACCCACAGTTCTCAGGAAGGGCAGTGTAGCTTAGCTCCCAGGGCCAGAAGAAGAGGCCCATGAGACCAGGTGCCGCAGGAGAAGCTAAGGGGCCACCACTTAGCCTCAGCAGGAGCCGAGCTTTCTTCAGGGCTTAACCCTCATGACCCCTTCCAGAGAATTGTGAAACTGGGCTCAGAGGATGAGCAGCTAATGAGTGGCAGAGCTAGATGTGGAATCCACGTCTGATCTCAGAGCTGTCTCGGCTCTGCTGGCCAGCCAGGAAAAGGAAAAAGACGAGGAGGACAGAGGCTGAGAACTCCAAAGTGTCCACTTCTGGAAAGCACCCCTCATCCCACTGCCAGGAATAGAAAACTGGCATCATGAGGCCCCTCTGCCCATGAGCCACTCAGAGCCAAGCCCACCAGGCCCCTCTGCGCAGATGGTCGCCGTGTGGCCTGCAGGCTGAGCACTGATCTGTCTCCCCTCAGCACTTCTTCTAGCTACTGTGGTCCCAATTTAAATATATGACACTGCTGCTGCTCCCTAATTGTCATGAAGCCCCCAAGTCCCACCTGCAGTAAGGACAGACAGACATAAAAATATGCACACACGAATGCGTGCCAACAGCTGTTTCCTGAGCAGCCAGGGTGCGGACTGGGACAGGTGCTTGTGGACAACAGCTCACCTCTGCACCTAGTCAGCTTGGGCCAGGCCAAAGCTGATCAGACAGGCCAGGTAGTTTGCTTGGGTGGCAAGTTGAAGCTTAGAAATCTCAAACATCAGGCTGGAGAGACGGCATAGCAGTTAAGACATTTGCCTGCAAAGCTAAAGGATTCCGGTTCGACTCTCCAGGACCCTCATAATCCAGATGCACAGGAGGACGCACATGTCTGGAGCTTGTTTGCTGTGGCCAAAAGCCCTGGTGCTCCCATGCTTGTGCTTTCTCACTCGCTCTCTAATAAATAAATAAAAATGTATTTTTAAAAATCTCAAACATCTCCACTAAACCGTGCAGGGCAGGTCTGGACTCTTTTTAACAACAGGATCCGAGAGCATTGCTTTTGGCAGATACACCTCAGAAGTCTCTTTGGAAGTTGTAAAGTGGATGCATTTCTGGGGGAAAGTGGGTAGAGGGGGAGCAGGCCCAGTGCTAGCCTGTGGCTTACTTGCCTCATTCACTCCCACAGAGGGCCCCCTTAGAAGAACACCCGCGCACAGGGCTCCTTGGACCTGTGCCACTGTCTTCTGGCTCCTGTTACCCATCCAGGGACCTGTTACCAATGGCTGATTCTTAGCAGGATACCACACAGTCACTCAAGCAGCCAGCAGAGTGAGGCACAGGCCAGGTTGTTTCTCACAACTCTGCTTTCTCTTTCTTATTTTTATTTTTTAAAGTTGTTTTAAAAAATATATTTGTTTATTTGAGAGAGAGAAGCAGATATAAAGAAAGAGAACGGGCACACCAGGGCCTCCAGCCAAGGCAAATGAACTCCAGACGCATGTGTCCCCTTGTGCATCTGGCTTACATGGGTTCTGGGGAATTGAACTGGAGTCCTTAGGCTCCGCAGGCAAATGCCTTAACCACTAAGCCATTTTCCCAGTCCTCTGCTTTCTCTTTAGAAGGGTTTATGTAGCCAAGTATCTTCGTTTTCTGCACCATTGGAGAAACTTGCTGTGGTCATGGCTCCAGTCTTAAGAACCATCTTGGGCCAGAGACAAGCTTACAGATGTTTCACAAGCCAGTCCAAGACCCTCCAAGACAAACTGGAAAACCAAGCATACCTTGAATTCCTCAATGCATATTTCTGGGTCCACATTCTTACTGTTACATATTTTATATATTTATTGGAGAGACAGAGAGAAAACAGTCAGACAGAAAGGGAGAGAATGGGTACACCAGGGCCTCTAGCCACTGCAAATGAACTTCAGAGGCAAATGTCACCTTGTATATCCTGATGTTACATGGGCATTGGGGAACTCAGGTCATTAGGCTTTATAGGCAAGTGCATTAACTACTAAGCAATCTCTCCAGCCCTGCATTCTTACTTTTAAGCTATGGTTTATATCAGTATATGATAAGCAATTACATAGATTACTTACCTGTGAGAATATGATCTATTACCCACATTTCACGGATAAAGAGAGAGTCAGGGACGGGAGGTCCTGTGCCCTTGTCTCCAAAGCTTTTGCTCTGAAGAGATTCACTCATTCTCTATCTAGGTGTTGGGCCCACAACAGTGGAAAAGCCACTCCTGCCCTGGGGTGGGGTTGGAGGTTTGAAGAGGAACTGAGGATAAGGTAAGCTGAAGGCCAACTATTCAGTGGTATGCTGGGAAGTGTGGTGTTTGGTGTTTCATGTTTGCCTATTTCCATGGTGTAACTAATTCCTTCCAGGCTGAGCTACCAACATGATGGTCACTGTCTCCCAGATTTCCTGGAAATTCCAACAGCCTTCCTCATGCCACTGATCCTAAAAGAACCAGTTCACATATCAGTGCTGGAGAAAGCTCTGCTTGACTCTCAGTGGCAGCTCAACCGTAACAGTTATTCCCCAGCATTTCACTGTTCCTTTGAGAGACCTGAAGACAGACTCACTGTCCAGTGTAGAGGAGTCACCGGAGATGGCGCGGCTTCAGAAACAGCTACAGGGAAATCCCATGCATGAGCACAGAAGCAAAAATTCTAAATAAAGCACTATGATCTCAAACCTAGCAGCATACCAAAAGAACAATTCACCACGAGCACGTTCATCCAAGGATGGATGGCCCATGTCGGCAATCAATCGGCCTAAATGATTAAAGCACTATGTTCTTAAGCTAGAAAGGGGATACAAAGGGAACAGAAAAGAAGGGAGGGGGGACTTAATAGGATGGTATTGTATATATGTAAGTAGAAAAACAGATTAATGGGAGTGAAAAGGCCTAAGTGAAGTCAGGGGAAGAGACTGAGTAAAGGAAAGGTGGAGGAAAGGCTAATAAAAATCTAAGGGGATATAAATAAGTCATATGGAAACCTACTTTTTTGGACAATGGAACATTCAAGAGCCATAGATTGTTACTAGAAAATTTTCAGTGCCAGGGATGGGATACATTCCAGTGAGTTGTTGGACAGGGAGGTCCCTGATGCCCCCAAAACATTATAGGTCGTTGCCAAGGCCCTTGGTTTCCCACCAGGAAGAGATGGTAGGACCCTATTGCTGAAGACTCCACATAATTGGGTTGCAAGGTCACTGAGAAACCCTGCTGGAACTGAGCTGATAACCTCCTCCATGTAGACCAGCTGACAGAGCTGGAAAAAGAAACACTGCATGCAATTCATTGGGAGAGACAGAAATCACCAGTGAAGATACTCAATAGTGGACACTGTAAGCCTTATATTTTGCTAGTCAGGCCAAATGAGCAATGGGTGCTATAGTGGCACATCTGTTATGGGGGAAACCAACTGTTTTCTAATTGGACTGGAGGCCTGCTCCATGGGAGGGAATCCATCCCTGATACTAAAAACCTACAGCAGGGGTAGTCATGAGCTCTAGGGGTGTAACATCAGCTTCTGTCTGGCTGTTTGTACTATGCTCACCAAACTTCCCAGTAAGCACTTCTTTTAATGTTCATACCCATATATTAATGCTACTCTCACTTTTGGTAGAGGACCTTCTCTTTTCAGATGGCAGTGACCTTGGGATGAGATGACTCGGAAGGCATCATGGTGCTGAGAAGTGACAGGAGTGCTCAGCACTTAAATATTTCAATCACACCTTCCATGGCTCAGGGTCCATTGAGGAAGAGGTGGCAGAAAGAATGTAAGAGCCAAAGGAAGGGTAGGACTTCTTACAACGTGCTCCTCCAGGCGCAAATGGCCTGGATATCCATGACCTCATAGTGCCTGACACTACTTCCACAAGACCATCATAATAGGAGGAAAAGATCATGACATCAAAATAAAAGACAGACTTTTATTGAGAGGGGGGAGGGGATATGATGGAATTTCAAAGGGGAAAGAGGGAGGAGGGAGGGAGTTACCATGGGATATTGTTTACAATTATGGAAGTTGTCATAAAATATAAAAATAAAAAAGAACCATTTAATTTAAAAAGCCAGAAGACTTATGGAAAAGCAAACTTCTGAAATGTCAATAGGAGACAACTATTTTGATTATATATTTCTTTTTAATATTATTTTTATATATTTATTTGCAAGCAGAGAGAGAGAAAGAGAGAGAATGGGTGCACCAGGGCATCTAGCCACTGTAAACAAACTCCAGATGTGTGTACCTTGTGCATCTGGCTTTAAGTGGGGACTGGGGAATCAAACCTGGGTTGTTAGCCTTTGCAGGCAAGCACCTTAACCACTGAGCACTCTCTCCAGAGATTTATTTTATTTTTTATATACATACATACATATATATGACATATATGTAACATATATTGTTACTAACTTTTTTAGGTTCATGAAGGTTTTATACTTAGGGGAGAGAAGAAATTCACAGATCAAGGTAATTTTCACATATATTGGTAGAACCATCAATATATAGGTTACAGTAAAGCAGGGGAATGTACAGGTGTACTGGTTGGATTCAGGTGTCCCCCATAAACTTAAGCGTTCTGAATGCTAGGTTCTCAGCTGAAGGGATTGGGGAATTAATGCCTCCTGGAGGCAGGGTATTGTTGGGGGCGGGCTTATGGGTGTTATAACCAGTTTTCCCTTGCCAGTGTTTGGCATACTGTTCTGTTGTCCACCTGACATTGGCCAGGGGGTGATGTCCATCCTCTGCTCATGCCATCATTTTCCCTGCCATCATGGAGCTTCCCCTCGAGCCTGTAAGCCAAATAAACCTCTTTTTCCCAGAAGCTGCTCTTGGTTGGGTGATTTCTACCAGCAATGTGAACCTGACTGCAACAATGGTGTATATCTCAAATGCTACCTGATGACACTTTAACCCTTTCTTCATGTGCTCATTTAGCATGCCCTTACATGGAATGTCTATTTATGGGTTTTTTTTTGCCTAACTTATGATTGAATTACTTATTTTGAGTTATCAGAGTCTTAATATATATGATGAGGTAGGATATTAATATAGAGAAAATTATAATTTTTAAGAAGAATCACACTTAAATTTTTTATTATATTTATTTGAGAGAGAGAGAAAGAGATAGACAGACAGACAGAGTGGGTGTGCCAGGGCCTTCAGCTGCTGCAAATGAGCTCCAGACGCATGCACCATCTTATACATCTGGCTTACATGGGTCCTGGGGAATTGAACTTAGGTCCTTTGGCTTCACAGGAAATGCCTTAAGTGCTAAGCCATCCCTCCAGTCCAAAAATTATAATTTTAACTGTCGAAATGGGTATGTAGGAGGCTGGGGAAATAGCTCAGTTGACAAAGTGCTTGTGTCACAAGCATGAAGATCTGCATGACATCCCTAAAACCCACGTAAAAGGCTGAGTGTGGAGTCACGTGACCATCAACCCTGCGCTTAGAAGGTCGAGGCTGGCGGACTCTTGTGGCTCACAGACAGCCAGCACAGCCTTGGTGAGCTGCAGCTGGAGAGCCTGTTTGAAGTAGGCAGGCAGTATTCCTGTGGCCCACACCTTAGATGGCTCTCCCACCTCTACGCGTGTGCACCCACACACGAACACACGTGCACATATGCATTTTAAAAAGAAACACATAGGAAGGATACAGAGAAGGGAGCTTGCTTTCCCATGTATTGAAACTCACTCCTAAGCCACCAGGATGAGGAGGCATTGACTCCAAGGCAGACAGGTCTCTCAGCACCAGAGAGCAGATCACAGCTGGTCCTCACTCCCACTCACAGGCCACATGATGGCATTCAGCTCATCCATTTTTGCCACTCTGTCTGGACCCCCAAGAGTAATGGAGCTGAAAAGTTTCTGTTGCTAGGGGGTGTCACTGCTATTATAACACATTGGTTATGTGTCTGTGGTGATGCTGGCGAGACAAACCTAAGTACAGCCAGTCATTTCAAACTCCAGCACACACAACTGGACTGTCACTGCTGATGATAAGTGACTGTCATTGACTTATATCTTTAATGTCATCGCCAACTTGGTGGGACTTAGAGTCACCATGGAAATACACCTGGGTGTCAGTGGGGGTGTTTACCAACAAGTTTAACTGAGGAGGGAAGACCACCCTGAGGGTGGGCAGCACCATCCCATAAGCTGGGGTCCCAGACTAAAGGAAAAGGAGAAAACAAGCTGAGTACCAGCAGTCATCACTGCCTGCCTCAGGGTCTTGCTGCCGTACCTTCCAGACATGATGGACTGTATCCTGCAGACTGTGGGCCAGAGTGACTCCTTTCTCCTCAAATTACTTTTCTTGGGGATTCTGCCACAGCAATAAGAAAAGTCCCTGAAACGCTGGACTATGCAGGTTGCTACTGCAGCATTCTTTCCGCTGTACCATAGCTGACTCCCTGGCAGGAGCCACACAGCAGCCAGGGCTTAGGTGAAAACAAAGAGGAGCTGACGAGGGGAGCAAGAGCGCTGCTCCCACGGTGAGCCTGACAACCTGCGCTGGAGTGGTGGACACACACACTGAGGACACTCAAGATGCACCAGAGCAGAAATCCAGAAGCTGCTGAGAGCGCGACACTGAAGCAGACTTAAAGCACGCCCACCACAGCTCAGGGAAGTTTGTGGAAGAGGGGCCAGAAAGAAGGTAAGAGCCACAGGGTGGGAGGGACGATCCAGAGACACAGCACTCCAGCACGATGACAGACTGCTGCTCTCACAACTCATAACCCACCACCCCATGGGGAACACCAGCCACCCCACTAAGGAGGGCCCTCACTGGAATGGGGGCAGGGAGGAGGAAAATGATGGTACCAACACATTATGTGTCCATACAAAGTTTGTACTTGATAATAAAAAAATTTTCACTACAAAGCAGTGTGTTGTGCTACCACAGCTGCATGGCTCCCTACCCCATCACTGTCTCTTGCTCTTTGTTTGGTCTTGTCTCTCCTTCATAACACCCTGTGAGCAATGGGCTCCACATGTGCGTATACCACTCAGCTTAAGGGGGTAGCCTACACCACCTGGGGTTGTGTGAGCATACTCTATGACTGTGTTGGTCACTGTTCTATTGCTGCAACAAGCACCTGAGAGAGACGACTTAAAGAGGGAAGATTGATGCTGGCTCAGTTTCAGTCGCTAGGTGGCCTGTGGTGAGGTGGGGCATCCCGTGGCCCAGGAGGATGCTCTGTCATGGCACCCGGGAAACAGAGACAGGCATGGTAGAAGGGGCCAAGGACAAGCTATGTCCCCAAGGGCATGCCCCCAGTGACCTACTTCCTCCAATGAAGCCCTATCTCCAGAAGTTCCCACCACCTCTGAATAATGCCATCAAGTTATGGCCCCGTCACTGGGCTGTCCTGGATGCAGTCAGAACCCTGTGCTCCAGTCACTTTCCCCAGCCCCATCTGTGAACCACCTGCATTAGAGACCACGCCTTTAAACATGCATCCCTTCCGGGGCACACTTCATACCTAAGCCACAACAGTGGTGCTCACACCATGACGGCATTACCTGGTGCCACACACACACCTGGTGTTAGGAGATGCCCGGCCGTCAGAACTGAATGTACTACCAAGGTGACATGACCATTCCGAGAGGATAAATTGGTCCTGGCGTGACTGATTACACATCTAATAAGGACCCAAACTCCATATGCACAAATAAATTCTGAATACGTTAACATTTTCAGTGGCAAACAAAACAGTAAATGATCCAATTTTACATGACAGAGCCTGAAAACAATGTCAAGAGGAGCTCTAGATGAGGGAGGTGGGCTTGCAGCACCCACAGCAAGGTCGGCTCCCAACACAGAGCACAGGACAAGGGAAACATCTCGATTCAGTGGAAGAGCAGAGACTGTGACCAGAGCACCTGTCGAAAGGAAGCCATGCAGTCAGATGGGAGAGTCTGAGAGCCACCACACACAGCAAGGACAGTGGTCAGATGGGAGCTGCCTAACTCCACGGGGAGTCTGGGAGAGGCCATGCAAGTCATGTTGGTGACTTCACCCATCAGGTGGCAGCTGTGAAGATGGAGAATGACCAGTGTAGAGCAGGGTGCAAGGCACGTGGACAGGTAAGCGGCTGGCATGGAATCCCTGGAAGCAAGCTGTGGAGTCCCCACATGTGAAATGCATGGGTTGATAACATCAGGGCCCTACTTTACAAGCGGGCAATCTCATACACACAGATAAGTGTCTGCATTCATAGAGAAGAGTACAGGCAGAGCTGGAACTGAGTGCTTCCTCTGAACGGGAGCATCTTTTCTATAACTCTGTATCACCCCAGACATTACCGCGAGCAGGGATCTGTCTTATAATTAACAAGTACAGCGAGCGGCTTTTATGAGTCTCCTGACAGCAGCGGCCATGACTGCTGCATGGCATAAGCGTCATCACTGCTTTCGGCCCGCGAGCGTGCTCGGGCTTCCAAGGGGAGGGGAGCAGATCCCAGCACGGGGGCAGCTTGCAAAGTAGGAATCGAAGAGAAGCAGCTGCGTTCTCCCCACAGAGCTCTGTGGAGAGCAAGAATCACAGCGCCGTGCTTGGCTACTGGCTGAGCCCAAATTGCTCCTCGCTCTGAGAATTTGTTAAGTGACTGAGCAATAAAGAAGAGAAATTTGAGAGTTCTTTCTCAGCACAATAGTCTGGCTTCTGTGCTGGCAGTGAGAATGGCTTTATTAGGAGCTGTGCGTGATTATGCAGAGCCCGAGGTTCTGGTCCTCCCTCAGCCGCTCCAGCACCTAACTCATCATCTAATTCAAGTCCAACCCCACTCCCCTGTGCTGAGCCAGATCAACATGAGCATAAGCGGTGGGGGCGGGGGGGGGGGGACATCCTCTGCCTGTCCTTCAGGACCTGGACTGGAGCTGAGCAAATGACTTTAAAGGCAACTTGAACTCTGTTCCAAAGCGGCTTCCATCTGCCAGGTCCAGGACCCACAGGATAGTGCAGCAGCTCTGGGCCACGCCCTCCCATGGTGAAGAGCAAAGAGAAACCCAACAGGTGTGTGGTGTCGTATACACGATAGTGTCATGTACGCAATGGTTACCTCTGACATGTAGCTGGGGTGGGGACAGATCTGCAGCTATGTGTGCACTTTTTGCTCATAAAGAATACTACCCAAGGGCTAGAGAGATGGCTTAGCGGTTAAGTGCTTGCCTGTGAAGCCTAAGGACCCCGGTTCGAGGCTCGGTTCCCCAGGTCCCACGTTAGCCAGATGCACAAAGGGGCGCACGCATCTGGAGTTCGTTTGCAGTGGCTGGAAGCCCTGGTGCGCCCATTCTCTCTCTCTCCCTCTATCTGTCTTTCTCTCTGTGTCTGTCGCTTTCAAGTAAATAAATAAAAAATGAACAAAAAAATTAAAAAAAAAAAGAATACTACCCAAGTATATAGCTAAGGGCACACGCCAGGTGAGTGCTAGACATGGCCTTGCTCCTGGGGGAGAACAGGCTGAGAGCCTCGCCTCAGAAAGGATGGAGTGCGCTGCTTCCTGCCTCGGGAGCAGGTGTCTTTTCATAGCACCACCTCTTCTCTCAGTTCAGCCTTCTTATCCCCAGGGCGGCCGTGCTGCTCGACAGCAAACATTTAGCCCTGTTTCCCATCAAAAGCCTCTGCAGTATAAAGACTGAGATCTGGAGTCTGCTCTTACGCCTTCTGGCAGGCCGTAAGAAGCTAGTGTGTGAAGCTTTTTCCCTAGGGACCTGTGAACCCACATCTCTTCCCCCCACATAGGACACGTCACGATTATAGCAAAACTAGTTGTGGTGAGCCAATGAGCTTAATGGGGTTACTTGCTGTTGCAGTCCGGTTCGCATTGCTGGTAGAAATCACCCAACCAAGAACAGCTTCTGGGAAAAAGAGATTTATTTTGGCTTACAGGCTTGAGGGGAAGCTCCACGATGGCAGGGGAAAACGATGGCATGAGCAGAGGGTGGACATCACCCCCTGGCCAACATAAGGTGGACTACAGCAACAGGAGGGTATGCCAAACACTGGCATGGGGAAACTGGCTATAAAGCCCATAAGCCCGCCCCCAACAATACACTCCCTCCAGGAGGCATTAATTCCCAAATATCCATCAGCTGGGAACCTAGCATTCAGAACACCTAAGTTTATGGGGGACACCTGAATCAAACCACCACACTTGCAGAGTAAGTTGAGGGGTTACTTACAGGAATGTGGAGCCTCCAAAGTGACTGTACCACCAAGGAGTCTCTTCCCATGTGGATGACAGCCTGCCCATGGCCGCTTGGAGCCCCTGGTTTTTGGGATACCCTGTGGATGCTCTTCCCTCAGCCTCAGTATGGGGCCTTAATTATAGAGCGTGAGACACCAGAGCAGCTGTACCACCAAGAAGTCTCACCCTAACATGGATGACGACTTCCCATAGCTGCTAAGGTGGAATTCAATGTCCCTTGTTCGTTCACCCCTATTATATTCTATCCACCCCCCACCCCACTGCCTTCCAGGCCATGGGACTGCATGTGTCATTGCATACTGCTGGTACAGGGGGACACCTGAGAGCCCCAGGTGGCGATCTTCCTTTAATGGGAGAATGTCAATAGGCCCAACCTCAGCCTCAAGAGTTGTCCCTGCTGCTTTTGATAAGGCTGGCAAGAGTTGTTTACTGCTCTCAGTGCCGAGGAATTTGCCATACAAAGGAACCCACGGTCAATGTCATCGTCCTCAAAGACAAGAGCAAACACCCATAGGATGGGGACGTCCATACCCACTGGGGCCACGAGCACTCAGCGCCTAGGCGGAAACCCCACTCTGGTGGCCAGCACTTGATATGTGTGACAAAGCGCATCTTTGTTTGCCCAGCAGAGACGAGAAACTAGCAGGAAGTACGGGCCTTGCTTTGGAGGACCTGCCTAACTGCCCTATAGGTCGGTCGGGCTGCAACTGCATCCTCTCCCCAACATACTCCTACCTAGGGAAGTGGCCAGATCCAGACCCAGGCCCCGGTCAAAGGCCCGGGTGGGAGCTGCAAGGAACCCCTGGGTCAAACCTCACTGGTATGGATTGAAAAGCCCTCCACACTGCTCAGAATTAATAGTGGGGACAGAGGTTTGCAGGATGGGGGAAGAGTTCTTTAGTGGTTTAACCACTGGTGGGCTGCCCATTCTCTAGTAAATAACTTCTCATTTATGATCATGCAAACAACATGCATTTACCTCAATGGGAAAATAACAACAAAAAGCTGTGAAAGAAAATAAGATGAGGAGCTATCCATGAGAAGAAGGGTTTCATCAGGATGGGGAAGAGGGAGGATAAAGTGCCAAGAAAATAAAATTTAAGTTAAAAAGATTTTAAATTAAAAAGAAGTTCAGGCCGATGGAGAATTGTCGTTCCTACAGGTCTTATTAACTGTAGGAACCTGTAAGTTGCACCGTTACTTTATCCCGTTGCTGTCCCCGTGGCCAGGACCCTGGTAAGGCTGGGCCATCAGTGCCATCTTGTTTCAGCGTCTGAGGACACGGGACCAAGGTAGGAGCTGGAGCAGAGCAGGGAGGCAATTTCAGAGGCCCAGTATCTCTGCCTTTGAACCCAGCCTTGCCACATAGGAGAGCCAGTCACTTCCATCTGACTAATAAATAAATGAGGCTCTGGGCAGCCGAGGCTCCAAAAGCAAGCAGAGCAGGAAGAAGCATTCCATTCAGCAGTGCGGCCCAGCTGTGCTCTGTGCTCCTCCCCCACCCGGCTGCCCCGTGACCACATGTTACTCACCTGCTGGGCACTACGCTGTGGCCAGCACATAGAAGCTCAGCTCCTACTGGTTGGGTCTGAATCAGCTTTGGACAGAACATTCTCTATGCTGCAGGCAGCTGTTTGCCCAGAGCACTGCCTTTTGTGATCTCTGGTCCTGTCCAGCTAAGTTAGGAGACCACACCCTACCCATGACCCTGAAATAAGGCACCAATGTGGCCCAGAACCCACTGATGGTTATAAACTGAAGATAATTGTTCATATGTTCTTCCAAGTGGGTGAAAGACTGGATCCACTGAAAAAAGTGATGACTGGACTGGAAATGCTTTTCTGGAGGAAGATCCTGGGGTCTCGTGGCTGGGCACTGATACTATGAGGAATGTTCAGTGACTGACCTTCATTAAGCGAAGGTCCACAGGGTAAACTCGTGTATGGATTTTATTTCCAGTGAGCAACAGGGAGGCAGCCTGACCATGTTGTCTGGCTTCAGGTCACTACCTGTCCTCCTCACCTGAGGACCAGGCCAGTGGCACCTCTGTCACCCAGGAAAACACAAAACACTAGGTCAGTGGTAAGAACACAAATGCGTGTGAACTGGACTTAAGTTGGATTCCATCATGACATATCCACTGAGACTTAAAAATATTTTAGTCAAAATAAATGCACTGAGGAGCTGGAGAGATGGCTTAGCTGTTAAGGTGCTTGCCTACAAAGCCAAAGGACCCAAGTTTGATTCCCCAGGACCCATGTAAGCCAGATGTACAAGGTGGTGCATGCATCTGGAGTTCGTTTGCAGTGCCTGGAGGCCCTAATATACCCATTCTCTATCTTCCCCCTCTCTCTCTCTGCTTGCAAATAAATAAATAAAATTTAAAAGATAATAAGATAAATGCATTGAACACAGCTATCCTAGGAAATGTCACAGCTCAGCCCTTCAGTCCACCACACCTCTTGGGACCACAACTGACCAAGAGCCAGAGGCCACAGAAACTACGAGCCTTGAGACTGCATCACCATCTCACAAACAGCCAAGAAATACCCAGTGTTGGTTTGCCATACAGCCAGGACAAACTATCATAGACTGGGTAACTTTACAGAATGTTATTGTCTGTGGTCATTCTGGAGGCTGAGAGTTTGAGATCAAGGTGCCAGTGGCATGGCTAGCATCTTCTAAGGCCTCTCTCTGTCTTCACAGGGGCCTCTGCATATGGGTCTGTGTCCTAATTTCTTCTCGTAAGGACATCAGCCATTCTGGAGCACAGTGATCCCGTTCTACTGTCATGACCTCTTTAAAGGCCTTATATCCAATATAGCCATGTTCTGAAGCATGCAGGTGAGAACAAATGCAATGTGAGGCATGCATCTTAGCCCCTAACATGCACGCACACATAATACATATGTGCACATACTTAGGAGCTGTGCATCTCAGCCCCTAGCATGCATGTACACATAGCATTATGTGCACATACATATTCAGGATGTTTCCAGGCCCCTGGAAGGCACTGCACCGGGCCAATGCCAGGTGCTGGTCTGGGCCACCACTACCAGAGACCCACAGACTCTGGCTCCCAGGAATACTCTGGAAAGTAAGGTGCTGGCAGCCAGGAAGAGAGAGTCCCACCCATGACACCTGACCCCCTGCCATCTTCTAGGATGTCAGCCTGGAGTCAGGGTAACCAGGCTGGCCCTATGAGACACCAGCAGCATCCAGCTTTCCAACAGAGACACAGCTGCAGGTTGAGGAGCCTGAAATGTCAGGGCTGACTAATGGTGACAAAGTGGACAATCACAATCGTGTCACCAGCAGTGCTGATTGCCCATTTACCCTGCATCAGGTCCGTGCTAAAGGCCTGGTGTGAAGTCAGGGCTGTAGACACTCGAGAGATGGGACCACTTATCCTATTCCAGAAAGAAGCCAGTGGCTGAGAAAGGAAGCAGCTCCCTGCAGACACCCAGCAGGCAAACAGGAGACAGTTCTGGGCACTGAACCCAGTTCATGAGTTCATGAAAACAGAAGATGATTGCTCATGCTGCACTTGCCTTCCATTGTGCTGTGTGTGGCTGACCTTGGATAAGCATTGGAAGACGTGGAGTGGAAGGACGGGGACGCCCAGACATCAATGAGTTCTCTCAATATTTAATCCTAACAGAGGTTGTGGGGAGAGGACCACAACTTACGTGCCAACACATATGCATATGCTCACACATGCTCATACATACACGCACGAATCACCTCAATTTTATCAAGTAATTAATTGCATTTTCCCTCATTGAGGGAATAGTCTTTACACAGGAACCGTAAATTCAGTTTCATTTGCTAAGCAAAGCAAGCTTGCAGCATAGAAAACATTACTTATGTTAACATAAAGAGAAACCAAGGCACAGGCACGTCCAACTGCTGGGCGGAAGCATCTGGGCTAAGGGGGGCAGTGTCTTCGGGTCTACAAGCAGCAATGTGCCCATGACTCAATTACCTCTTTTCGCCTGTGTGAAGTGTCTGTCTACCCGACTCTGCGGGCTCCTGCTGCCCTCCCGCAAGGTGCCTGGTGAGTGCTCATCATTCTGTGCTGTCTCAGGCATTCCCACCAGGAAGCAGCTATGGGGGTGGCAGTCTCACCCTCAGCCTTCTCAGGGCAGGTGTTCTGAGCACTCAGGGACACACGGGTCTCATCAGATTGAGTCTGAAGCAGTGCGATCACGTTTGCACACACCATGCAGCTGCTGGCCAGCACAGGGCTTGCTTTTGATGCCTGGAGTCTGAGAAGGCACACATTGTGTAGAAACAAAACACCTGCACTATTTGGGCAAGAGCATCGTGAATCTCAGCTTTGCCCCTTGAACTCCACGAGCTTGTAGCTGAGCACTGGTGTGATATTCTGGGAAACACAGACAAAAGGATTCAGTGAATTGAGCAGAGGGCTTCCACTGCTGGGCCAGTCCTCCACCTACTTTCAAGATTCTGGTCAGAACAACCCCTTGAGGCAATGTTCTTGCTCCCTGACTGGCTCAGGTGTCCCTTATTGTGGGAGTTATCATTCTAAGATAAGCCCCAGGAGCGCTCACCCTTGGGTTACCATCCTGGGGGTGGGGGATAAGACACCTGTGATGATGATTCATTGGCTGCAGGAAGGTGCTGTGTAGAGCTGACCTCCCAAGACAAGCTCCTTAACAGTAGAGACGTCCCTCCAATGAGCCTCAGGTCAGAGGAAGGTGCCAGAGAGGTGAAGCACAGAAGGTACTTAATGTGCCAAGACACTGTGGAGAGGATTTAAGGAGTGGAGGCACTGGATGGCAGCAGCAAGGGGGCCAGGGCCTCCGTGGTGCAGCTACACGACCTGAATGCTGCCCACAAGAATGGGCCTTCAGATGAGAGAGAAGCCCACGTGTCCTGCGTGTTTAGCCTTTGGATACCCTGAGGTGCATGGGGAACTTTCTGGAAGCTTGAGGCTCTCACATCCTATTTGGCTCTTCCTGGCTTTAAGACAGTGTCCTTAGCGGGGCTTTCTGCCTCAGTTTCTCCTCAGAATGTTTCTGCAACCTGCTTGCTAACTCCCTCCTTCCTAGCACAGGGCCACTCTACCCAGTGCTACTTGCTTCTGTCACTCAGACTTGGAAGAACTGATGGCAAGAGTCTTGGTTGGTGGCACCTAGGTGGCTTCAGAAACAGGTGAGGCATATGGACTTCAAAGATGCATTCTCTTACCCAGAGCCAAGGCCTCATCTGAACACAGCCCTGCCATGGCTGTCTGTGTGCGCCTTTCCCAAGTCTGCCCTCCCACCAGAGCAGCCAGAGAAGCCAGGCTTTGCAGAGGAGGCAGGAGACGGGGGATCAGTGGCAGCCGACGACTGACTTTCTCATTAGGGGAGTGACAGGTGTGCCTAACTTGGATGACTCACTTTCCCTTCTTTCTGCATCACATTCAGGAAAGGGAGAGAATGAACTTGGGCATGGGGGAGGGGAAGGAGGGCCCCACTCGGAGGCGTCATCGGTAGGTGCAGGAAGCAGACAAGGACCGCTTCAGAGGTGTCGTGAGTCGACAGGGAAAGGAAGTGAGTGACGCCCCTCGATGGGGAGAGACCCTCGTTCAGACTGGCCTAAGAGCCCAGCGTTGGCCCAGCCTTCTAGCCAGGTGACTGTGCGCAGGACATGCGGCCCTAAAAGCTTCTGACATAAGGTACAATAGCCACTTCTCACAGTTGTTGGGACTTGATGAGGTGTCCAACAATCCTGATATGAGCAAGCATGAAGTAGCCACAAGTGGCCCTGGAAGTTACTGGTCACCAGTGCTAGGGGTGGTCCTGCCTTCGAGGCTCTGCCGGGCAATGACCTCAGTCAACACAGGTAAGTGTTCCTGCTAGGGAATTCCTTCCTGTATGTTGCTAGCAGCAATGGCAGACAAGACTTTGGCTGTAAGCTGCTCTCTACAGAGATGCAGTGTGGGCACCGCGGGCCTCACTGAGCCTTCAGGGTCCTGTCTCACAGCTGAGGAAGCCGGGGACCCGCACGCTGGACTAGCACACCAAGCTGTCGGCGGAAGCGTCTCACCAGGCTACAAAGTTTTTGGTTTTCCCACTGCTCTGAGGACTGGTCAGCCTCGCATGCTGATGGTTTCTGCTTTGACAGGCACGGCTGGAGCTCTGGGGCAGAAGGACTCATGTCTGAGGGGCACAGGCACTCACGCCATCACCCCCATTTCTGGACACAGAGCCACAGCTCGGGAAGTGCGACCTGCACGCTCTGCTTGAGCTTGAGCCGGCTCTGGCAGCCCCAAATCCAGCTGGCTTCCCGTCAGCCCGCAGCAGACAGGGAGGGGGCCACTTCCTAGAGGTCCCCCCAGCCGCCCCCTCCCCGTTCTCCCTGACTGGAGACTTGTTATAATGAACGTGGCCTTCCTTGAGTCATCTGGTCACCTGACCTCCTTCAGCCTTGCACTAGGGTTTAGGTTTATAAAGAGACATGCCTGAATGGGCAGAAGCCACCCTCGAATTGTCATCCACCGGCCAGTTTCTCTGGTCTCCTTACCCCTCTCGGCTAGCAGTAGAGTTGCTTTTAATTTGTTTATATATCAGTTGTGCAAATATTGTATTTGGCTAATGAATTTCCAAAGCCCTGGAGGTCCTTCCTGGCTGTGGCTTCGGGACTCCTCATTGTCCGGGTCCCTCCTCCCCGGCCTGGGCTGTCACACACAGGCTTACTCCCTCCTCCTCCGGTCTGTCTACACATCTTCTCAGCTATAGACGCACATCTATGTACCTCTCCATCTATGCATCTGAGACTCTATTTTTGTATCCACAAGGCATCCTTGCTGATAGCCCTGGGGACATCAGCGGAGGCAGAAGAAAGGCTGATCCGTGCCGCTGCTGTAAACGGACCAAGTCCCAGATGACGCAGGAAGAGACCCGCTGCCAAGGCTGCTTGCTTTAATTAAGGGGAGATTGATAAGAGCTGTCAGAGCGAAATGAAGAGATGCTAAGCTTCACTGGTTTGCTGAGACACTAGAGGGAAGGCTGAAGATTAAAAAACAGAAAAGTTTCCCTGGAAAGCTCACAGGAGTGGCTGCAAAAAGAATGAAGTAGCGCTGGTGATTCACAGTTGTTGGCAATGGCTCCAGTCACGAGTGGGGTGGCCCTGACCTTGCCAGCTAGTTGGACAAAAACTACGATAGCTATGACCAGACCACCCTGCCATCTAGCTATGTACAGCTGCCTTGGAAAGGAAGGTGCTTAGCTTCCCGTTGGTGAATGTCCTCCTGTTCTGCTCCCACACAGGGTGCTCCGTGTAGCTGCTTTGCCTAACCCTCCCCCAAGCCTCACTCCCCGGAGGCCACACAGGTGTGCACATGGAATCAGAAAGGGAGGTGCTTGCTGAGACCAAGGTCAGGTGGGCTGTGAGCAGACCTAGGCCCAGGCCTGTGCAGTACCCCTCTTCTGCAGTGCATGCAAGTCCAGGATGTAGCCAAGGCAAATAGACAGCCTGCATCTCATTGGATTCCTGAGACTTGAGGAGAAACAGGCATAGCTTCCTGATTGTTTGCAGCATTCAGCCTGATCCCCAAGAACAGAGGCCTGGGCTCCAAAAATCTTAGCTTCCATGTCATTTGAGATGAGAAGAACATGTCCTTCCAAAGAATGCTTCGAGTTGGAGATACTGTATTTTGTAAACAGAAGAACATGATCTTTAAAACACCTTCGCTGTTTGCTGGCGCTGAAGAAAGCCAGTAGCATTTGGCCAGCCCCTCCCCAGGGTGTCAGAAAATCTTGATATGAATAGCTACTTCTTTCTGCACACAGAAGTATACACATGCATGCACACACACACACACACACACACACACACACACACATCTATATGTACACATTATATAGCCAATGTAATATATGTAATTTCTTTTTTGTTGTTTTCCAAGGTAGCGTCTTGCTCTAGCCCAGGCGGACCTGGAATTAGTCTCAGGCTGGCCTCAAACTCACAGCGATCCTACCTCAGCCTCTCAAATGCTGGAATTAAAGGCGTGCACCACTGCACCCAGATATTTATTTCTTAAAACAAAAGCAGAAAGCAGTAAGGACGTGAAGCCTTGGGCAAGGAGCCAGGACTCCAGCAGTTCACACTGAGGGCGGAGTTATCACTACCCATGTTGTGAGTGAAGGGACCAGGGAGTGGGGACAGAAACGATGGCGCCTTCAAGCTCAGGACAGCCCATCTACCAAGCAGAAAGGTTTATGTGAGGCTAGTGGCTAAGTTAGAGACCTTTCTGTCATTATAGCATGTGTGTCAAAATCCTCCTGTGAGCCGCGTCTGCACGGCAAGGCAGGCTGGCAGGGGAAGCACACCGACTGCGCCAGCAGCGTTGGGAGACAGCTGCCTGTAGGGCTTTCGGCTCCGGCTACCACTTTCTTCTTCGAAGGCTTCCTGTCTTCCTACAATGTTTGTCCAAGGTGAAGTTGAGCCCACCAGCTAGACGGGGTCAAAACTCTAATGAGTTCTCTGTCCTGCCATCAAGGCTGCTCCTCCTATGGGCTCTCAGAGCCTGGGGATGCAGGAAGGGGTCTCTTCAGATGCCCCCCACTTTATGCTCCATATGGTTGCTAAGTGGCTATAAGGAGTCTGAGAAGTGGGCCTGCCCCCTGGACGGGCCCTTGTCTCCAGAGCTGCGGTGCACACAGCACCCTTGGCTGTCTCCCACTGACTTCCCACACATGCCTGGCTTCCTGTCCTTCTGGAAGGCTCCTAGACCCCTGTTGCAGTCAGATTCGCATTGCTGGTAGAAATCACCCTACCAAGAGCAGCTTGTGGAAAAAAAAAAAAAAAGTTTATTTTGGTTTACAGGCTCGAGGGGGAAGCTCCATGATGGCAGGGGAAAGTGATGGCATGAGCAGAGGGTACATATCACACCCTGGCCAACATCAGGTAAACAACAGCAACAGGAGGGTGTGCCAAACACTGGCAAGAGGAAACTGGCTATAATAACCCATAAGCCCGCCCCCAACAATACCCTGCCTCCAGGAGGCATTAATTCCTAAATCTCCATCAGCTGGGAACCTGGCATTCAGAACACCTCAGTTTGTGGGGGACACCTGAATCAAACCCCCACAGGCCCTCATTTCTATCCTTATTTCTCACTTGCTGTTGGGACTCTCCTTCAGCTCATGCCATCGGCCCACCTGTCCCTCTGTGCGCTGCCGTGGCGGTGCAGACACAGGAGCTCTTGGCTCACCCCGCTCTAGCCATGCCATGCTCCCCTGAGGGCCACTCAGCACATCCCTTCTAAGCTACACATCTTGACCATGGTACCCCAAAACCTGTGGTGTCCCCTGCTACAAAGATAGTCTAAAGGGCTCCACCTACCACAGGCCTCATCCCCAGGACCCTTCTCCCTGGGACAGGAATCCTCCCATTCCTCAGTCCTCTGCCACCCACTCTTCATTCCCGCCCAGCGTCTCAGCTGAGTACCTCCTCCTCCAGGCAACTTCCTGCCACCAAGCTGGCTACTTGCATCTGTCTGTCTGTCTGCTGTCTTGCTCAGCACTTGGTGTACATCACTGATTTTTTTGCACGTGTACTGGCTTTTCCTATTGGATAGACTAAAAGTGCTAAGGAGAGGCATTGCATCCACCACATTTACTAGAGTCCAAGACCGACTAAGCCAGGGTGTCTGCATGAGCCAAGCTGAATGCAGGGTGGCAGAACCTCTGGAAGCTTCAGCGTGGGAGGAGATCAGGGCAGGTGCTACGGGAGGCACAAGGAAGAGACCTGGCATCTCAGATCTGCAGGGCCTCCCAGGACCTGTGAGACTGCTGGCTGTGATGACAGACATATCAGCGTTACCTAGGAGGTCGGCTTGGCCTCAGGGAGGGAGTGGAGCCGCCTGTGGAAAATTCTGGGCCCCATCAAAGGTATTTGTATGGCTGCTTCTGACAGATGGTTCCTCTAAATGAGGCTTGATGTCCAGGGGTTGCCTAGGAACTTAAACATCAGTTTTCTTTCTCTTATTGCTTCCTTCTCCAGCTCCTGCTTTGGAAGTCAAGGGTTTTTACCCAGCTGGTGGATGGATTACAACAGGATGTCACTTCTACTAACATGAGGTGACAGGGGGAACTGCCACACCTGGGAGAAAAATGGACACAGTGTGGTTTGGGGGCTTTCTCCCTTTTCATAAGCACAGCCCAAGTCAGTAGGAGCATCTACCAGGAACGCCAAGTATCATGACAAGCTGAGTCAGGCCCTGGCCTTGTGTGCAAGGTGGTACCTTGGCCTAACCCGCTCTGCCTGGCTGACCATGCCTGTGATGTCATTTGGACCTAGTTTCAGACGCTCATTACTTTGTGCGTCTGGAAAGCATGGAGCGCCTGCCATGCGCGTGGTGCTGGGCACTCTGTGAGTTACGAGGTTCACTGTCCTGCTGGCATGGAGGCCACCCTCAAATGGGACATCCAGCTGGGCAGTGTGGCCTGGCAAGGGGGCTCCTTGAAGCCAGAGGGGATGATTTCCAACAAGAAAGTGCATGGAGTAGGAGGAGCCAGAAAGGCCACCATGCATCAACCCAGGCTCGGCCAGCAGGATGGGTGATGGCCTGGAATGGTGCCAAAGCAGATTCGGGGAAGGATCAGTGGAGTGAGCAGACCCAGGACAGGCCCGTGTAAAGTGATTCACAGATACCAGCTACCTCCCCCAGGGCCTGCCAATCCTGCTTCCTCTTCCCACTTTGCCCTCCATGCAGGGGCCCGGCTTCAGGACCCAGTAGAGACCTGCTTCCTCCAGGAAGCCTCCAGTTTGACAGCGAACCTCCTCCACTACAGGGAACCAGGACAGAGGCGAGGCTGTTCCAGGGAAGGAGAATGCTCAGGCAGATAGCACAGGGTGGGGCACAGAACCAATGACCTCCCTTTGAAAATGCACACTCTCAGGCAGCTTTAGGTTGTCTCTGTGCGGGGCCTCCTCTTTTTGGCAGGGCTAAACCAGTTGTTGAAAATCCTTTCTGTAGCAGGAGCCACCACGGCTTGTATTGTTCCCACCAAGTGCACAGTGAACGACAGGTTCAGTAGGTTTGGGCAGCTGAGTTTCTGGCCTCAGAAGTGAAGAAAAGGGCTCCCAGTCTCCTATCACACCTAAGAGACTCTCAGGAATGAGCAAACTCAGGCCGGGAACCAGGGGACGATCTGCAGAAATAGGCTGGAGGTTTGCCCAAGGACGACAGCAGGTAAATGTTTGTCGCATAAATAACTGACCTGCTGTTAGTAGTTATCATTCATCAGGTGTGCTAATGCCGTCCAATGTTGTAGTCATGGCAACAGGGCAGCTCTGAATACAGATCCTTTGTCATCGATGTGACACCCAGCTCTGCTCCCCGAGGCGGCCGGGATGTGTCCGGTGTGGCCAGGGTACAGGTTGCTGAAGGGCTCTCACCTGCCTGAGCCTGGGTCAGGAAGTCCTAGCTACTGCTTGTCCCTGCGTGACACAGGCCATGTCGATGTGTCCTGCCGCTGAGGTGCTGAATACGTCCTGCGTCACTTCTTGCTCCTCTAGCAGGGTTTACTTCGACCCTGTTTTTAAAGAGAGGGTACTGGGAAGCTTCTGGAAACCAAATTTGCTGGGAAAGCAGCTGACTGGCAGACATCCTCCAAGCCTGGTTGTGCGGTGCAGCAGGGGCTTCCTGCCCCAACCATGATGCCTCGCTTGGCACCTCAGCAGCCTCCAGACGAAGGAGTGCCACACAGAGCAGCTTCTGGTGATCTACAGGAATGGGCGTGGGAACTTGAGACATTTTGCAGCTGGCCTTGGGTTTGCTGTGGGCACAGGGTGGCCCCAAGTGAGCACGTGACCTCTCCAGGCCTGTGGCAAGGAGGAAATGCTCCTGACCCCTGTCTCACCAGGTTCAGTGGGAGGAGACAGAGCTGAGCTGGGCTTGGACTCTCAGTTCCTCAGTCCATGAAGTCCAAGGGCCTGATGCTGGGTGGAGCCCTTGTTGGTTTGCGCTTTGGATAGCTGAGCTGCGGCGTGGAGCACGCCGCATGGAGTGAGCCACTGCGGCTGCTCTGACCCGGGCTGGGAAGCGGTGGGGGAGCGGTGAGGGGCAGATGAAGATGAGCTCTCTGAGACGTGGGGGACAGCATGAGTTCTCTGAGACATGGGGAAGGGACAGGCAGACACACACACAGAGGGGACTATTGTGTTTGTTTTTGAGACAGGGTCTCCCCATATGGCCCAAACTGACCTCAAAGTCACAATCCTCTGCCTCAGCCTCTGGATGGCTGGGATTACAGGTTCATGCCACCACACCTGGCTTATGGAGGGGAATTTTGGTCACACTAAGGAAGGGGCTAGCATCAGTGCCTTAACACTCTATAGAGTGCAGTTTGGGAACTGGTCTTTGAGGCTGTTTATATGGCTGAAAAGTCCTTGGTTGGGGGATTTAGTCTGAGGCTTAACATACAGATGAGGTATTGCAGAGCGACTGGCTTTTCTGGTGCTTTGCCGTGGCCTCTCGCATGCTATACCCACTCCAGGGGCACCTGCTGGGTGATGCTGCAAACACGCTCTGCTCTCTACTTTCCATTCCTCACAGGAAGTCAAGGGCTAAGGTCTCCAGAGGAGTTCTTAGGAGAACGAATATTCCAGAATAACAAACACTGGGCTTCTTCAAACACACTCTGCCTCCCTCCCTGAAGCCCTTCCCCTGCCTGTCCTCTCACCAGCTCACGCAGGAGTGGCTCAGGGTCAGAACGGGCTTCCGGCTTCCCGAGCTGTCTTCCTGTCACGAGCGTCTGGCAGCCTGTACCCTCATCATGAGCAAAGGCCGGGAGTGGGCTGAAGAGAATGGGAGCTTATTGGAAATAGTATCTTTATGGACATAATTAAAGCTCTCTACATAAAATCATCTTGGATTCAGTACAGGCCCTAATTCTAATGAGCGGTATCCTAATAAGAGGACGAGATGCAGACAGAGGCTGAACAAGGCCGTGACAAGACAGAGGCAAAGTAACAGAACGCAAGCCGACAAGCGCCAAGGACCACTGGGAGCCCGCAGAAGTCCCCCAGGCCCTGTGGAGAGCACACGACCACCGACACCCTGACTGCTCGTGGCTATTCTTTGGAGTGCTGGGAGGTTTCTTCCCTGTTGTTTTAGGCTATGGGTTTCTGCTATTTTGTCATGCTGTCTCTGGGAACTACCTCAGCTTGATCCAAAGCTTCAGGGAAGAGCCTCTTCCTGCATACCTCCCTTGGCTCATGGACCCGACTTCCTGGGCTTCTGGCATTGCACCACTCTGGCCATCCCCTCCTTCCCTTATCTCAGGACCCCTGTGATGTCCCTGGGCCCACTCCAAGAACCCAGGCTCAGTTCTCTATGCTAAGGCCAGCAGACTATTTCAGTCCTTCACCACACAAGGCAGCTCATTCGCGGGCTTGGGGGTGCTGAGGGCAGGGCACTCTAGGGGCATTCTGTCTTGAACATGGGCAAGCTGCTCTGGTGCAGCAGGCTCCCCGCCACGTTTCCCTCGGGAGCCCTGCCTGACAAAACATGGACTCAGCCAGCATGGACACGTGTGGGCTAACAATGTCCAGGATTTGGGCTGGAGAGATGGCTTAGTGGTTAAGCACTTGCCTGTGAAGCCTCAGGACCCCAGTTCAAGGCTCGATTCCCAGGACTCATGTAGGCCAGATGCATAAGGGGGTGCATGTGTCTGGAGTTCATTTGCAGTGGTTGGAAGCCCTGGCGCACCCATTCTCTCTCTCTATCTCCCTCTTTCTCTCTCTGCTCTCAAATAAATAAAAATAAATTTAAAAAAAGATGTCCAGTGCGCCTACTGAACCCAGCCTGAGTCTCTTCCTGCCTCTTGTGTCTTGAGCCCCAGGGCAGAGCAGGGAGGGTGGTCCTGGAGTGTCCTTGCAGACACACGGCTCCTAGGGCATGCAGAGCCCCCAGGACCCACATTTCCCGTGGGGAAGAACAAGATGCACCTTACGTCCATGCGCAGGTGCACTCATAGGGAGCTGGCTGGCCAGCAGGGCATCCAGTTGTCTGAGCCCTCAGATGGAGCCAGGCACAGACTGCGGGATGAGCTCAGGGGAAGGAGCCACCTTTTCCCCCAGGGCAACCAGGGCAGGCCTCAGAGCACAGGGAGTCTCCAAGGGTCAGATCAAGGCTTCCCTGGCCATGGCAGGAAGGGCTCTGAGGAGTTAGGGTACAGAGCTGCATGAGTGCAGACCCTGGACGTATGTATGAGAGCTTGGTCTACTATAGAGTACACAGTGACCTGAGTAGAGCGGGTGTGCTGGGGATCCAAAAGGAACAGGAAAACTCGAGAGGCAGCCAGCCAGTCCTTGATGCTTACACTGGTCGCTGACCAAGGCCACGGGGCCAAGCTGCACTTTGAAGATTGCCTTGGCATCAGCTTGGCCAGTTTGCAGCTCCTTTCATTGTCTATGGGAATACTAATGCTGTGTGGCCTGAGGGCCTATCTCTGCCTTCTTCCTTCTGAAGAATAATAGCCCAGGGGCTAGGGTTTCCTACCCAAACAACCTGGCTTTAGAATTCCCTCTGCTGCCTCCTCTTTGTCCAGAGCAGCAGCCCTCCAGCCAGACTTCCACAGTCCATATTCAAAGTGAGCAGCAAATCTTGGTAAGGGGGCAAACAAGCCCTACTTCTAACTCCTGTCAAAGCAGGTGCGGCCTCGGTCCACACAGACATCCCCCACTGGCACCACCTCCACAGCATGCCGACAAATACACGCCATCAGCAGGCATTCCGGGGCACTTTTGTAGATTGAACCAACATCTCTTAACTTCTTGCCCCAGCTGTGAGCAGTTTCCCCCTGACCTGGGAGGCTGGACTCCCATGGAGGAGGGCCAGGCCAGGCCAGGTGGATCAAGTGCAAGGGCCTGGCTTCCCAGGGGAAGGGGGGCCTGCTGAGCCAGCTCCCTGCCCCACAGGAGGGACTCGCACAGCCAAGCCCAGGGGTGTCCAACCTTCCTGGCTGTGTGGTTTCTATCTATCAACAGTTTTCAGCTAGGCTACACCACTTAGCTTGCACTTTTGTCACAGGGAGTGTCACCCCCATCACAAGTCATGGTTCTATTTATCTTTTTCTTTTTGGTTTTTCAAGGTAGGGTCTCACTCTAGCCCGGCCTGACCTGGAATTAACTATGTAGTCTCAGGGTGGCCTTGAACTCACCTCTGCCTCCCTCCTGAGTGCTGGGATTAAAGGCATGTTCCACCATGCCTGGCTATTTACTTAGTTTTATCAGTTATGGAGGGAGGGCGGGGATGAGGGAAAGGATGGTACCAACATGTATTGTTTATATACTGAGTATGTCCCTGGGCTGCTGTGTGGAGATCCTGTGCTATGGGAGGTGCCTGCTTGGGGCTGTGCTGAGGTTCATGCCTCCACAGCACTGCAGGGCAGAGGAGAGGAGGGTTGTGCAGGGCTCTGGGGGAGCCTGAGGAGGAAGCGCCCTTCTATGATTCCTGTCGCCACCAAGTTTAGAGTGCCCTCCAGGACTCTGGCAGTCAAATGGCCAGGGCAATCGTTGAGGGAAATCCTGGACCCTGAAGTTGGGCAGGTCACATCTACTTTGCTCTGTCATCCCTCAGCGTTTTACATGACTCAGACAAGTGGGCTGCTCCTTCCCCATGGGCTCACGGTCAAGTTGGAGGCCAGAAAGTCACCTCTGGGCGGGGAAACGCCGACAAAGAAGCACTGAGGTTGGGGCATCGGGAAGGCTTGTAGAGAGATGGCACGCGAGGCACCAGAAGGAAGCCTCCAGGGAGTCAAGGGCGAGGCTGAGACACAGACAAGGCAGAAGAGAGAGGCCGCCCAGGAGAAGCTATGCTGGGCCCTAAGCTTCAGGAACAAAGCTTAGGGGTGTGTCAGGAGGGCTGGGGCTTTGGGGCCCTGCTCTGTGGACAGGACGGGAGTTCCGGTTAGTGGGGAGGTAACAAGGCTATAACGGGAGAGCACCGCGGCTGGCCTGGGCTCAGCTTCCCACAGAAGCTGAGATGGACCCGAAACTGAATTGAGTTCTTCGTTGCGCCTCCAACAGCAGCAGCAGCAGCACAGGAGGGAGGTGGCCAGGAAGACGCTCCTGTGGCTCAACTGGCTGCTGTCAGGTGCCAGGCCCTACCAAATCCACACCAGCCTGCGGAACTCTCAAACAGAGCCTGGGGTGATGAGACAGAAGCACCAGAGCCAGCTGGATGTAGCGAGCCTGTTATTTCAGTAATAAACTACATAAAGCAGGTATTTTATTTTAGAAAACTTCACACACACTCGCCCATTTTCATGGTCTGGAAGAAAACACGAGTGCTTCCCTGTACCCTCATCAGTCTCTGCCAGCAAACACTGCTCTTTGCCACACTGGAAGCTGCATGATGCTGAGAAATCAGGCATGTGCAAAGGGCACCATCAGATAGTCTTGGAGGTGAGCAAGCACCAAACTGCACCCCAATATGCGCCTTCCCATCCTCCAACCTGAACCTTTCTGCTGTAGCGCTGCCACTGTGAGCCAAGAAGGACTCCCCGGGTGGGGCTAGGAGTGCTGTCACCAGGGTGGCCTGTCCTTTCAATACCACATAAGAGCGATAGCTCTTTTCACCAGCTCTAGAAGTGATCTGCACTGATCAGCAGGGTCTGCATTCTGTCGTTCAACGATGCTTCTTACAAGATAGCTGTGCACCAGGATCTGGGGGTGCGACCATAAGCTAGGTGAGGACTTCAAATGCCAGGCCCTATGGACTCATGGACAGAATGGGGAGCAAAGTGGGTACAAGGCCCAGAAGAAGCAGGTCAAAGAACAATGAGTAACAAACAAACAAGAAACACAGGCTTGTTTTCCAAAACCAAGGATTGGGACAGGAAAGCTGAAAGCTGGTCTTGTTTTCTAAGGGGAAAATGACATAAAATGCCTGAACAGAGGGCACTGCCCACATCCCTGACACAAAAACCCCTGCACATGTCCACCAGCCCGGAGCACAGGCTGAAATGAATGGGATAATCCCTGTGCTGTCCCTGTTCCTTTAACTCAACCAGAACGAAGTTCACTTTCAAACACATTTGAGCTCCTGAAGCCAGCAGATGAACCTCTCTACCCCAATCACATTACATCTGGAAAACCCAACGTGGAAATGAGAGCTCAGTGGGGAAATGGTGCAGCTGCCTCCCTGAGGGGTAGCTGCAGACAACAGAAGTACCTTGGGCCCCTCCCCAAGGGAAAAGGTGTGTGCCCCATGCCACTGAGCAGGGACTCTGGGCTGGGAGTCCAGAGACCTCCCCCAGGCAGCATGGTGGGATGCCCTTGCTCCTTCCTTTGGACAAGACATCCCGTCTACCTTAGATAACTTGGGTGAGTGAGGAGGCTCTGGGGACCAGGAGAGGGAGACCATGGCAGGCAAGGGCTCAAAGTGGAACTAAAACCAAACATCAGCTAATGGTCCTGCTGCACCACAGGTGACCTCATGCACCCTGCTCACTTCTCTGTGAGCTTCCTAAGAACCTGTAGAGAGAACACTGTTTACTGGCCCCCTCGGTCCTGAAATCCACATTGCTCCATTGATGATTGCAGAAGCTGAGGAAACACATGCATGAGAGTGTGTGTCTGTGCACACACTCTAAAGGGGGGCTTCAGCAAATGACAACTGGCAACAGTAAGATACCCTGCACGGAGGACCTGTCATCCCATGTCTGGAATACACATAAATATGTGGTATATACGTGTGCATGTACACATACATTAAAATCTGTGTGCCTATAGCTCATGTTAGATCCCTTTCTCTCTAGACACATACAGATGTGCAGATACTGCTCTCCATATCAATATGCATGTGTGTATGGCCCTGAAATAGAAACCTATATCCTTAGATGAATTACAGTGCTCAAGAGACATTGGAGAGCCACGTGCTTTGTGCTCTAGGCTAGAAGCAGCATTTCCTCTCTTTTTTCCCTTTTGGCAGCTTCCCTTGGCTGTGTGTTTGCTTCTCTGGTGCCAGGTGATGTCACATCATAAGCCAAAGCCCTGCTGCAGGCTTACTGTCTAGACGGGCTGCGCGTGCAAGCCTAGAGACACCCTTGCTCTGCACAGAGTGTCCCGAACACGTCAGAATTTGAATGGACACCATCCTGCTGGCTTTGGCCAAGTCAAGCCACAATATGCATTGTGGGTGGCTTTGCAGCTCACTAATCCAGAGCCTTTGCTTCAGTCTGGGACTCGCAGTTGGTGTCCCCACCCTGCTCAGCCCGTCACATGATGGTGCTCGGGGACCGCTCAGCCCCCGACCTCCCTCTGCTCCATCTTCAGCCATTCCCCATACAAGGTGGTTCTAGGATCACATTTGGTCCTCAGGCCTTTGTCTTGGACACCTGGAGGAAAGATCTCCTGGTGACCTCCAAACTATGGAGCAGGTGGGATGTGTGTCACTGGAAAACCTTCACCAATGATCAGGTTGTGCTCCCTAGACCAGATGTCATGTAGAAATTTCCAACCCGGCAAAGGAACACAGAATAATAGAATAGTTGTGATTGCTAATGATGGGTGGATTCTATTTAGTGTTGTAGATCATGTAACATCCTGTGCAATAGTCAGTACTTATCATCATGATAATGTCCAGAGTGCAGACACTGGTGGGCAGGTTCCATAGCAGGGGCTAAATTGTGTGCACTATGCCCTCTGCCTGGGACTTCACACCCCTGTGAGGCAGGATCAGTATGCTCTTTTCACAGCAAGGGAGACAGACCCAGGGATGATGTAGCTCCCTCAGCGTCACCCTGCTGACACTCCCATCTCAGACATCTACCAGCCCAGCTCATCTCACTCTGCCTTGGCACCAATTCATGTTGCCTTATCCAGACAAAGGCCTGGATACCTGTGCCTTCCTTGCCCACCAGGACCAAGCTTCCCAAGGGCTGCTTCCTGATAGCCACACTAGGTCCCAGTGATGTCTGAGTCCCCTCTTGTCCTTTCTAGAGGGCGGGAAATGCAAGTTCTACAGTGCCTGTTTTACTATTTGCTACATATCGCAAATATGGTGAAGGACCAACAAGATGGTCAGATGAGTGAAGCCAAGATGAGAATTCCTGAGCGCCTCGAGCATGCCCGTCAGAGTGGGGATTGGTGATGAAGAGGGGGAGGAAGAGGAGGAGCAGGAAGGTGGCGTGCAGGCCTGGGAATTAAACCCAGAGCCTCATACACGCGAGGAAAGTGCTCTACCCCACCATAGCCAGGGTGACTGTTCATACTCATGACTTAGCAAGTGCTCAGTTCTACTAGCCCTGGCTGAGCAGGCAGCTGAGCCAATGGCGGACCCCAGGCTTCTGACTCCAGCACTCTCTCCACTTAGCCTCCAATCCAGTACCCCTCAGGGACTCTCCTGTCACTGAGATTCCAGACTGCCTCTGCCTGGGAGAAACGAGTTACCTGTGACATTTTAATTGTCACCGTTAGAGAAAAGTAAGAATAGCACTGTAACATACGTGTCAAAGTGTCTGAAAAGCTGGGTCATATAGTTTACCACTTTCACACGAGAAATCCCTTTCACTATGTGAATGGATTGGACAGCCAAATCATCCATCCATCCACAAGGGCAAGCTGCTATCTAAGCCTCAACTAGACACATGCATTCAGCGGCCCATTTATCCACCTCCTCAGCTGTGCACTGCTCCATCCAGTGACTTACCCATCAAGTACCTGCCCATCTCTTCAACAACCACTTTTCAAGGTCCTATCATGTGTCATGTGCCAAGAACCATCCCGGATGTGAGAGCACCAAAGATAAAAGAGATGGTCTCCCTCTTGCACAGAACTGAGTGTGAAAGAGAACAAACTGAGAGATGAGTTACAGCTCTCAGCTCGTGTATTTCCCTATGGAACTTTCATGAGACTGAACAAAGGAGAAAGCATCCATCTTCTCAGCCCTCAGCCAGCTGATGGTGATTCGGGTGCATCTCTGATGTGTCTCCGTGGCCTGTCCAAAGGTGGGCAGGGTAGCTTCTGCCCAGCAATGGGGTGCGATTTGAAGAGAGATATGGTCAAAGCCCCGTGGGAGTGGCTGAGGAAATCCTGCATGGTATTTGAACTTGATGTGACTCAAAAACTAAGCAAGCGTGTTTCCACAACTTCCCTGTCCCACATGAACCAGGCTGTTTTCAGCAGGAACCAAGGAGCCCAGGCCCAGGACAACTCAGAAAAACAGAAGCACTGCTCCAAAGGCCCCTGCTGCCTCCTCCCTCTTGGCTCCAGGCACCATGGAAGGGTGACGCATGCAAGGCAGTTAACTTGGGGAAACGCTGCATCCTACGAGGCAGGACTCCGGCCAGTTGCGTACCACTGCGGGTCCTGCAGGGAAAGCCCAGCAAGAGAGATGCTGCAGGCCCAGACGCAGGCAGTGAAGGCTGGAGAGTGCTGAGCAACCATGATGGAATGCTTGTGAGCAACTGAGTCAGGAAGGAAAAGGGCTTCCCGTGGACTTGTTGGTCAATATTTACACTTAAGGCTTTGGGGAGCATATGTGGTGGCTACAGAAAATGACTTAATTGTTAACAGAGCTGGTACCCAAAAGAGTTCAAGAGCCATTGCAAGCAGCAGAGTGGCCTGGAGGAAGCTGGTTAGGCTCTATCCAGGAGGGGTCAACAGAGAAAAGACGCTGCATTGGGTTAGGAGGCGGCCATGCATCTGAGAAATGGACAAGGACAGTGCCTTGCTAGGTAGCCAGGGAAACAGGGGCCATGTCCAAGGAAAGATCCCTGTCTTCCCAGGCCAAGGCACCGGTGCCATTCCTCTCCCACTAGACAGCAGGTTCATCACAGACTGCCTGTCACGCAGTGGGCTCACCACCAGCACGTGCTGTCTTCCTTTGCTCTAGTGCTAAGCTTATGAACTTGCTGGTCGTGGTCAAGTTCTACGTGTGTAAGATGAAGAGCAGAGTCAGCACGATGGCTGTGCAGACACCAATGTTGTCAATGGTAATGACCTCCAATACTGGAGACAGTTGCCTGAAGCCCAGGTGTTTATCCTGCAGCCAGTGGATGAGCCGGAGGCATGGGATCTGCCCTCGGGGCTGGCACAGTCATACTCAACTCCACGAAGTTGTGCCCATTATTTACCTGGGGCCAACCAAAAGCCCTGTAGCCAGGCATGTGAGGTTAAAAAAATCATGACAATGAAAGTTCATCACCCTTCGTGGCCCAGTGCGGCACACTGCTGGGTGCCATGGAGAGGGACAGAGAGCTGAACTTCTCCTGGGTGAACGGAGGAGACTGTTCCCATTTCAAGCCTCTGTGTAAGCTGCTGACCAGGCCACACATGGGTCTCAGCTCTGCAAATGGTTCTGAGTCTGGGCCCCCTGAAGAACCACAAGAATTGCTTCTGAGGTGACACCAAGGCCTGGTGTCTGGCCACTCCCATCTCTGTCCATAAGCAAGTACCACAGTTGATTCTGGAAAGGCCGGGGCCCGTAGTCCAGCCCCATTCCACCTTTTCCGTCCTTGACACCCACTGTACAGTCCTTGTGGGAGGTGTGTGAATATACAGGGTGCCCACCCTCCTAAGGACCTGGACAGCCAGCCGGTCTCCCATGTTCAGTAGGGTCATGAGATAACAAGTGGGGGATCAGTGACAATTTATTGTCACACAGGATCACATTCCAAATCCCTTCTCCCTTTTGAAAAGAGCTAGAAAATGCTGTTCTGTGTCCACAGCACCTGTGGCCCCTCTGTCTCATTCTCCAGAGGAGGGACTTGGGATGGGAGATGGGAAAAGCAGACAGGGCCTGCGCCTCCTGAGTCAGTGGCACAGGGCCCTCAGCAAATGCTTACCAAACAGATGAACAAAAGAATGAATAAACCGAGAGGGAGTGAAGAGACATACCAGGCTGCAAGCCCAGGCCTCCCTCAGAGAATACTGATGTTCTGAACCCCAGAAAAATGCTTTATTCTGCCTAGGTCACATATTTGCAGTTATCACACACACACACACACACACACACTTGTAATTACATGTATGTAAATCATATAATATGTGATGACTAGCTCATCTTGGTTTTAGCTCTCGGGGCAGTGGTCTTGCTACGTGTTGTCAAATAACAGGCTGTCAGGTCAGAAAGCACGTGCTTTGAGTCTGACATGGTGCAGGAGGAATCTCATCATTTCTACAGATTGCCAGGCCCTGAGAGGGTTTTATGAGGTTTCCTAGGCTCAGGAAGCTCTGTGGGTTATGCGCTGACAACACTCCAGAATTCTCTCCACTCCCCACACAAGTGTGGAACGCCAAGAACTGAAACTGTCTCCCAGCCAGAATCTGCAGGGCTGGCTGGGCTCCCAAACCTCAGCTCGCAGAAGCCACCTGAGATGCCGCAGGAGCTATAAGGGAAGGCCTGTAACCCAGGCCTATTTTGCCCTGGCCATCAGTGGCGGCAATGGGCCCCAATACACCCATCAGGGTCCTTATATGTGCCCTGGGGCAAATAAGGGGACACTGTATCACTCGGCACACACTTGGCTGGGTCCAACAGTCTGCAGCAGTGGCAGGGTCTCCGACAATCTCAAAAGAGGGGGTGCCAAGCAAGCCCTCTGGCAAGTGCAGGACTTCCCAAGATTTGCCTGGGAAGCACACTGGCCTGCAGATACCCAGAAAATCACCCTAGCCTGGTTACTCCCTCCCCAGCTTGCAGCACTGATAAGGTGGTCCTTTGTGTGACTGATGGCTCTCCTTGCCAGCTGGCAGCAGCTCCTAAGACAGGCACGCCCTTGATCATTTAACCACTCTTTGCTCATGTCTGGGAGAGGTGGGAGATGGCCCCCTCATGAGATGGCCAGGTCTACCTGGTTACCTTAGCCAAGACCATGCCAGGATCCAAAGACAAACACCTAAGATATGCCCCCAAACTCTCGGGCTGAGAACTTCACCCCAATAGGGATGGACAGCAACGGAGTACTGTCCTCCTCCATATTAGCCCAGCAGCCTGGACTTGGACTTGCAGACATCCTGCTGAGATTCCTCCTGGCTCCCATTCAACCCTGGGGTAGCATGCTGTCACTGGCCCAGCACTGAGGCCCTGTCGGGCAAGGTGACGTCCCAAGCCACTTCCCTCCTCTAAGCCTCGGGCCCCACACCTTGCAGGTGACACAGGCATCATCAGAGTGCCAGATCCAAGTGACACTCCTTTCTGAGCTAAAACAAAGCAGAGATTCCCAACTGGCGTGCCCTAAGGATGGTGCCAGTGATCATGTGCTGGGCAGGGCTTGGGACTCACTCCGCTCCTGATCTTCTAAACAAGAGTCCTTTGGAGGCCAGATCAGGATCCTTGGGTTGATGGGCATCAGTTGGATCTGGGGGGAGGGAGGCGGCAAACTAGCCCATCTCCAACTGTCTGGGGATCACTAACCAAAGCCCTACTGGGAAGGCGTCACTTTGGGCTCAGCAAATGTGACCCCTCCTCTTGGGATGTCCATTATGACCTGGACACATGAGCCCTGGACTCATCTGGAACACAGGTCTATGGAAAGCAGCCAGCTTCAGGTGGGAAAAATGAACTTTAAAAAAAAAAATCACAAGAATTACTGCATTTCTGTAGCTGGCACTGCCCCTGAGTACAGACAGCCTGTTTTCACTGATCCTCCCCCAACCCCATGTCAAAACCACTGTTGCAGTCAGGTTTGCATTGCTGGTAGAGATCACCCAACCGAGAGCAGCTTGTGGGGGAAAAAGAGGTTTATTTGGACTCATAGGCTGGAGGGGGAAGCTCCATGATGGCAGGGAAAACGATGGCATGGGCAGAGGGTGGACATCACCCCATGGCCAACACAAGGTAGACAATAGCAACAGGAGAGTGTGCCAAACACTGACAAAGGGGAAATTGGCTATAACACCCATAAGACCATCCCGAGCAATACACTCCCTCCAGGGGGCGTTAATTCCCAAATCTCCATCAGCTGGGAACCTAGCATTCAGAACACGTAAGTTTATGGGGGACACCTGAATCAAACTGACACAACCACCAACTGCCAGAAAACACTTGCTGGTGGTATGACTCTACTTTGGAAGAGGCACAGAAGTGACTGGACTCTGCACCTCTCCTCTCAAGGACTGAACTACACTGGAGGACAGCTGATCACTTGAAGCCCAGGTTGGAAGCAGGTTCAGACAGGGTTAGCTGTCCTGTGGCTGGGAAGCAGGTGGGTAGCTCTCCAGGCAGAAGGACAGTGTGTGCACATCTGGGGGAGAGAGGTCCTGGGGCTGGCCCACTACTGAGGAGCTATCTGTAACCCACCTGGAAAGGGGGTAATGGTGCCCTGAGCATTCAGTTAATCCTGGTAATTCAAGGGCATATTCTGCAACCCCATCCACCCTCCCAATTAGCCCCCTCTGAGCCTCAGCTCACTCACTACTTCTGTCTCTCTTTCCACAGGTGACATGATCCTCTACCTCCAAACCACCCAGCATTTCTCACATCCGTCAATTTTGCCTCATATTACCACACAGGCCCTGTCCTGAAGACCCACTTGGAGGAGACCTGGACTTGAAACTGAGCTTGCTGCCCAAGGTCGAGTCTACATACCCTTGGTGAACACAGAACCGTAGTATGGATCCTTGGGCACTTCTGCGAGAGCCCTTCTCACTTGTGGAAGCAGTTGTCACCCTGTCCCAGTAACCCCAAGCACAGTGGGTAGACACGGGGCTTCTGCACTGGGTGAAGGGGGCTCTGGGAAGGAATTGCGAAACCTGTGTCCCCATGCAGTCAGCCCTCGGTCACCCGTGTTTTGGATCCCAGCCAAGCTGAGGACCACTCCCATCTGAAGGTAACTTCCACCAGGCTTCCTGGCTGGAGGGATAGCACATGCAGGCTCCCAGCACAGTCATACAAAGTGAGACTGTGTCCAGTTCAGACACAGAAAATGGGGTTCTGCAACATAAAGGTGACGGAGCAAAGATAGAAGAGGAGCTCTGTATTCTTGCTACTCCACCAGACCTGACTGACCCTCCCCCACAGCTACTCCAGGAGGACCTAAGCATTGCTCCTCCCCCAGAGCTACTCCAACAGGACCTAAGCATTGCTCCTCCCCCAGAGCTACTCCAACAGGACCTAAGCATTGCTCCTCCCCCACAGCTACTGAAAGGCCCAAGAATTCAGAAGCCCAGAAATACTATCACGCTCCAAAGGGAGCTTAAGCGGGCCCCTGCATACCTCAAACTCCAGGCTTTACTCTCTGTTGGAAGCAAGTAAAGAATCCCTCTTCTCATTATATCAGAGGCCACTCCTAATATAAAACTAGGTAAAAAGGGCATGAGATAGCCCTCAAGGATGGGAAATGAGTAATGAAGTGAACCACTTATTTGGTTTCTATAAATAGCCTGCACCATAAGCCTTAATAGCCCACACTGTAAGCCTTAGTAGCCCGCACCATAAGCAGTAGCAGCCTGCCTCAGACCACCAAGGTCATAGGAGGCTGATACCACACTCTGCTACCCCCACCCAAGGACCTGGGCAAATGCTGACCTCCAAGGTCATAGGAGACTGATACCACACCCTGCTACTCCCACCCAAGGACCTGCGCAAATGCTGACCACCAAGGTCATAAGAGACTGATTGGTCCACGAGGGGCTTGAACAAATTAAACTAAGTGGCTTAGAAACTATGGAGTGGCACAAACTGACTGGCTCGCACCCCACGGGCTCCTGATATTAAAAAAATGATTGGTCTAATGCACAGGCTTTGTTAGAAACCCTATAAAAACTGTCCCGTTCCTGCATTCGGGGCTCTGAAGTCCTCTACCCCTGTGAGGTGTACGACTGTGGGCCCCAGCGCGCTTGGAATAAAATCCTCTTGCAGTTTGCATCAAGATCGCTTCTCGTGAGTGATTTGGGGTGTCGCCATATCCGGGCAGAGTGTGGGGTCCCCCTACTGGGGTTTCTACACTACTCCAACAGGACCTAAGCATTGCTCCTCCCCCAGAGCTACTCCAACAGGACCTAAGCATTGCTCCTCCCCCAAAGTCACTCCACCAGGGCCTAAGTATTGCATTGCCCCACTCCCATAGCCACACCCCCAGGACCTGTGCCCGGCCCATATCCAAGGCCTGGAACCTCTTTCCAGCTAAGAGGTTTGTCTTCTGACAACCTGGTACTGCGCTGAAGGCTAGGAAGGCTGGTTTTTTCCAGTTGCTGCCCTAGAGCTCTGTCTAACCTTGGGCCTGGGGAGAAGGATGCCGCCAGGAGCTGCCCAGGAAAGGTCAAGGGCTGAGCCTTTGAAGTCCCTCGTCAGACACAAGGTCTGGCTTCAAAGTGGCCCCGGCGCCAGGGCTTCCTCAAGGCCTACCTCTTCTGGGATGGGAAGGGGCTGGTTCCCCAGTCAGCCCCCTGCTGAGCTGCGGTGTCCACTATGTCTCTCCTGCCTCAGGAATAAGCGTCTTAGTCTTAACTTCCACTCCGCCCCGCCCCACGCTTCCCCAGCATGCCGGAACAGATGGAGCACAGGGCACAGCGAGGGCAGGAGCTGACCTGTCTGTTGCCGCCAGCCTACTTGCACATGGCGCGAGTTCAAAAATCCTTCTCTTGGGCTGGAGAGATGGCTTTGCGGTTAAGCGCTTGCCTGTGAAGCCTAAGGACCCTGGTTCGAGGTTTGGTTCCCCAGGTCCCACGTTAGCCAGAAGCACAAGGGGGCGCACGCGTCTGGAGTTCGTTTGCAGAGGCTGGAAGCCCTGGCGCGCTCATTCTCTCTCTCTCCCTCTATCTGTCTTTCTCTCTCTGTGTCTGTTGCTCTCAAATAAATAAATAAATAAATAAATAAAATTTTTTTTTAAAAATTAAAAAAAAATCCTTCTCTTACATCTCTGCCCCAACCTATATGCGAGGCACAAGATGGACCAGTGACATACAGGCTGTCACGAGTCCCTGGACCTGAAGGGTGCTGCCCAGTCAGTGAGTCAGTGCGCACTCGGCACACAGAGACCCCCCTCCAAACTCCATCACTTATCAGGCCTGAAGGAACCTGAAGGGCAGCCCTGCAGTCCCCCTCCTCCCAGAGATGCCCCAGACCCCACTGAAGGACCTTAGAGACCAACGGTCACTCCCTTTCCTCAGTAGAGAGCTCCGAAAGTATAAGGAAAAAAAATGCACTTAGCTCCTTTTGTTCACCAGAAAAGGACTCAATTGCACTTAATGCAAAGTGGCAGACTGACAAAGAGGTTTCATGTGTTCCTTCAGCTCCCGCCGAGTCCAGGGCCTCGATGGAACTTGACCTGCTCCGAGGCATGCAGGGCACCGGGGCCATGCCCAGGACTCCCTTGAGCCCATGGCAGGGGCTTGGGTACAAAAGGCAGCACTCACCCAGCCTTGGGGAGGGGACATCAGCACCTAGCAGGTGGATTTAACAGTCAGCAAGGCCCGCCCTGCCACCCACAAAACTCATGGAGGGCACTGCCCACACACCCTGACAGCAGGCGTGCTCGCAATGGGCCTCGCTTCCTGCCGGAAAAGCCACTGTACTTGGAGGACAGCTGGCACCGTGATGATGGCAAAGTGGGGAGGGTAGAGCTCGCCCTTGACCTGCGATCGGACGCCATTCCCAGCTCTCGCCTTCTATCATCTGTCTGCAGCCGCCTTTGAAGACTCATCCTAGTTCAGTGAAAGGGGCTGACCAAGGCCTTGGGCTGCGAAGGGCCATGACTCTCAAAGAGCTCTTTAAAGCAGAGGAAGGTGCCCAGAGAAGACCTCTGTGGCAGGCGGGTGAGAAAGTAAGACTGTCTCGGGGCTTCGTGAGGGAAGGAGATAAAGGACCGTCATGACCTGACGGCCACTGCCTGTGCTTCAGCTCCCATCCAGATATGACTTATCCTGTCCACGCACAGCTCCGGACACCCACAGCATCCTAGCACGGATGGAGGTGGGGAAGGCGGAGGGTGCCAACTACAAATGAACTACACATGAAGGCTTCCCAACAAGGCTCAAGTTAGTGCCTCCATTGTCCATGTGCCCAGACAACTCCAGCAGCTGGGCAAACTTGGTCGGTGGACAGACACATCTCTCTCCCTGACAAGCTTCCTACCAGGACCTTCAACACACCAGGCTAATGCAAGGAGCCACTTACCCAGCTGGCACGGAGGCTGTGCTCTGTGATGTCCTTGCATGAGGCATCCAAGAAAAACAAGAGATCCCATTCACCGGTACATTAAGTCTCAGCTGACCCGCATCCAGACATCCCATCCAATTACTCTTATCTCTATCAACAGCCTATGTTTTCTCCCCCCAAGTCCTTCACTACAAGGGTTTTGAAAGGTTGCCAAGTCCAGAGAGATAAAATCTGCAAGATGGATGTGCCAGGGGTTAATTTTTTTTTTTATCTTGTAAAGAAATAATGGGAAAACTGGAGAAAGCCTGAAATCTCTATTGCTTATTTTTAACATGCCATGTATCTTGAAACTTGCTTTCTTATTTCAGGGGCAGAATACAACTAAGGCAAAGTGAGATAGGCTCAGCCCTGTGGTTGCCACCAGGCTACTTTTAATGGAAATGATGGCTCTGTGACTTCCTGACTGGAAAGCAGTAGAGTCCCGGTTTCCATCTCTGAATCAAAAATAGCACACCTGCTTCAAGGCAGCAGGGTGCCCAGCAGCCCTGGGCCAGCACAGCTGAGTCCTGCTTCCGCCTGGGGCTCCTTCCCTGGTCTTGGAGCAGGAATCTCAGCCAGTGGGAAGGGCCTTGGACCACAGGGGCAAGTTGTTGACATACACAGGGTCTGCCCCATCAACAGCGCTCACAGGCACTCAGGTGGGTCCCTGGCTGCCTGTGACGCAGCCAGTGGCATGGACGTAGGAGCATCCGAGAATGCAGACAAGAAACACAGCGGGCCTGTGGGGAGAGCACATGGGCTCTGCCTGGTTGCTGATGAGAAACTCTGAAACCAAGAAGCCCACAAAGACCTGGGCTGCATTTCTATCTGCACTAGTTAGCACTAGCGGTGTGAATTCCCTTGATTTCACTGTGACTAGCTGCAGCAGAGACCTGTGAGCATGATGAGGACTCCCCAGGGGGTACGGAGCTCCTGAAGCCTGCTCTGCACCGACAAGACCAGACCAGACCAGACCAGCAGGGTCAGCTGTCCCCCTGGCACGAGGAGCCCAGCCCTGTTTGCTCTGCTCTGTAGGACCACGGGATCTCTAGCAAGAATGAGATGGAGGTTGTTTGGGAGCAGGAAAGGGCTGTTCTGTTGACCTGACTTTCTCTGGCCTTTACCATGAGACTATATGACTTTCAGAGTGACACTGTGGACAGGTCAAGATTCTGGGAGGAGGACGATGGGACCTTGTGAGTCTGAACCTGCTTCCTCCCAGCGGGGTGGGGCCAGGTGACGACAGTGGGGAGAGCTGCATGCACTTCTTCCCGAGAGTGGCGGCACAGGCCTGCCACGCAGCTGCCCCTCACCAAGAACATCAAGTCCTTACTCCTCGTGCAGCGGTAATGGTATGTACTTGAAAAAACAAATTTACTTCAAGACAACCTGCTTCTTCTTAAGTGACCACGCGAGCCCATTCTAAGTCATAGGAGGAATCTGACTGCCCAGGCCAAAGGTGTGGGCACCTGGAAGCTGAAGATGGGTCTGCCAGGCCTGGGAGAGTAACCTATGAAGTGTGCCAGACCCCTCTCTGGCCCTGTGGGCTCATGGAGAATCGTGGCCTTCGTTCATCCTCTCGGGGGACTCTGGAAGACCTGGGGGAGTCCAAGAAGTTGACATGCAGCGACAGAGACCATCTCAGGGACCTGGTTAGAAGTCTGGGGCAGTGGGCCTGAGACATGTACAGGACACAAACCCTGTAGGAAGCTAAGAAACTAAGACAAGGCCCTTGCGAGGCTGGGTGGCAAGCACACAGCACAGGATGGCTGGGAGAAGGGAGATAGCTGGCAAACACTGATAAACACAGCCAACCATTCGCCCAGACCCTCCACAATGCCGTCATAGTGACCACCCACAGTGATTCCCCACACCCTTCCCAGAGTGCCGAGGCCAGGGGGAGCCAGGCTGTTGCTTCCTTTGTGGGTACCAACCGAATGCCTTCTGTGCTGCAGTGTGCCTCTGATGCTGGGCAGGGCCACGCCAGGCTGGGAGTCCCTGGAAGGGCTGAGCCAAGTAGAGACGGAGCAAAGGAACCTAATCAGCGAGTGTCTGCATGAGGCAAGAGCGGGGCGGCGTGTAGCTCCTCCCGATACCCCGCAGCCCAGGGAGCTGGCTGCGCCCCCTCTTGCCTCTTTCTCCACCAGAGCTCAGGACTGAACCAGCCACTCTAGTCCCTCAGCCTGCTCCGCAGAATGTGACGACGGCCAGCTCAGGAGCTGGGCCTGTGGGTCCTCAAAGCCACAGGCATTGGGAGTGGGGGCATCTTGTACAGAGTCACGTGCCTGGCTGCTTGCTCCCATCTCTCTGTGCATACACAGATACATAAACACACCACTACAGAAGGTCACAGAAAGTTCTGCTAAGAACAAAGTGCAGCAGCCGCATGGGGCTGCCTTGGGAGGAAACAATAACTGCTCGAGCCTCGGTGTTGGAAGACAGAGTCCTCCCACGTGCTGAGCACCAGACCGGGCCAAAGTGGTCACCAAACACACACCGTCCGCACATCAGTGCGCATGGCATCAGGGCAAGGAAACCACATCTTCGTGTCCTTCCACTGCCCACCTCCCTCTGAGTGCCACGCACATTTCCAGATCTGACTACCGTTCGGGAAGAGCGTGACTGGAAGTCCCGATGGCCGCCACTGTATTCTGAGGGTGCTAAACCCACCCAGGTACAAGACTGGGTTGGCAACACGCATGTGCCATGTGGGCACTCAGCTCCCACTGAGGAGGTGCCACAGAGAGGATAAGCCCTTTCCTCGCGGTTTCCTGGAGCAGTGCCTCCACGAGCCCACGTCAAAGGGCAGCCGACCCACCCCGAGAGCGCTCGCACTTGGAGAGAGCACGGGACGCTGGAGAACTCACCCCACTGCAGAGGAGCCAGCTGCAGGTGTTCCAGGACGAGCTGGCTCAGGAGCCGCTCCACGCTCGCCTCGCCGCTGCGCTTCAGAGAGGGGTGAGCCGGGGTCAAGGAAAACTCATTTCTTCTGAGCCCCGGAATGAAAGAAGTTCTAGAAGATTCTAGGAAGCTAGACTGCCCGCCCCCATGGCAGGCTCCTAAGAAGATGGCTCTTCCCTGTGCATGTGTTGGTCTAACCCAAACCCAAAGCAACTGACCGAGAAGGTGGGAACCAGGGCGTAGAAATATGACTTCTGCCTCTACCCTCATCCTTAAACCTGTTCAACCAAGTGACGGTTCTAGAAGGAAGTGAGGTGTACGAGGATAATTTTATTGCAACAGTGGCTCTTGCTGGGGGAAATAAGGAAGGTTATTTTTCCTTAATAAAACAACAAACCACAGCTGACTCTAGATGACCCTCAATTTCTCGACACAACTGAGTTCACACTGGCTTTTGTGCTTGTCGTGCTATGTGCCTTGATGTAATTACACTGCTATTGTGGACAGGCTCACTTAAGCACGTTCATAAGCAAGGAAGCCATCAAGTCTCTCAGCACGGCTCAATGGCTGAAGAAATGAAGCCTGGAAATGCAGACACAGGCAAATATCAGGTCTGTCACCGATTAGCCAGTGTGATTCTTAACAAGTCTACAGGCCTAGATGAAAGCCACGGGTAAGATTAAAGCCACTATACCTAACTTGCAATCAAACAGGAAAACTTAGTTCTTGACATTGCCTAGTGACTGAAAAGGGAAGGAAGTCCCACCACCTTCTCCTTCTGCAAGTTCATTCCATTCATGCCCTGGGTGGCTGACGTGAGAGGGAAGCGCTGAGGACCGTCTTCAAGAAGAGCTGCACACTCATGTTCTCGTGACAAACCGGCAACCACATGTGCCAAGCCTGGGGACAGCGGTGTGGGAATGGCACCCTGGGGGCAGAGGTTTAGTGGGGCCGAGGTGAGGAGCAGCACCTCTGAACTTCACACACTTTCGGGTTCCCATGTGCTCTCTACCCCCCTACCCCCCCACACACTCCACTCCTGTCTTCCCTGCTCTTCTCCCCTGTCTCTCCCGCTTGGGCCTCACTTCCTCGAGGAAGTAGTCCCAAGCCATCTCTGTGCAGAAAGCTCTCTGTGTCCCTTGTGACCCATGCTACATGAGGCCTCACACCTCGCTCATGAGCCTCTGGGGCCCAGAAGAGAGCCCTAGCTTCTGCAGCCGCCCCATCAATACTGCCTGGCAGTGAAGGATGGTCAGTGGACTAGCAGCCCGGGGAAGCAGTGTGGGGCCACAGCACGCCCGGTGCAGAGCCCAGAACCTTCCTCTTGCAGCCCAGAGGCCCTGAGACCTGGGAAAACTGGCTGAGGATTTCTGTCAATTCAACAAGGCTCATTCAGCCAGACTTTGTCTTGTTCAATGCTCCAGCCCACTTCCTGTTTCTTTTACACCAACCTGAACATCTGCTCCATACCCCAGCTGAGAGCGTGAGAGCTTCATAGCCGCTTTTGATGCTCTGGGAGTGTTTGGAGGCAGCAGAGCTGCATGAAAACAGTGCCTAACCTCATATGGGTTCCACTCTTTGACCCCAGAGTGTGGCTCATAGCTCGTATGAATTCAATCACTGCCACCCATGAGCTTGTGACATCTGACCAAACACCTTGGCTTTTCTCCATCATCTGCAGCAGGGGTACAAGAGTGGACATATTGATAAATGCCCTGTCAGCGGCGTCCTGTTTCCCTCCTCTCCTGGAAGGAGGAACTTCTGGCCTTGTTTTAGAGAGTGAGGCACCACTTTGCAGTCTCAGCTCCTGCAAGGATCTTTTTCCCAGCACCATCCATCAAAGGTTTCTTCAACAGATAATGCTCTCCTAAGAACCCTCCAAATGCCATCTCCTCTGTCTTGTCACCACCCAAGGCATGTCTGTTGGACTTGTTGTTATTTATGTGCACTCTGCAATGCACTTTTAATTCCTGTTTGGTCCTGTGGTGATCCTTGGGGCTAAGATTCATCCATTAGTTCAACAAGGAGGAGGCAGCACATGTATAGGTCCATGAGATGACTGTTTAAGCCTGGGGAGCTCACAGGTGTGAGAGAGAGAGACAGTCCTCCAAGCAGAAAACACTGTCCTCAGGCAACCCCACTCAGGACCCCTCTCTTGTTGCAGGGAGATAATACTTTTCCTTTACTTCTCAATAATATGTTGCTTATTTGACCTTAAGAAGAAAAGAAAGGAAGAAAGGAAGGGAGGGAGGAGAGGAAGAAGAAAAGCAAAGGTAAGACTGAGTTCCAGCAACCTCAGGACTGGGCACAGGTGTTCCTGAAAGAACTAAAGCAGGTGCAAAGCCTGATAGCCTGGGATCAATTCCCCAGCTTCTATGTAAAGCCATATGCACAAAGTGGTGCATGCATTTGGAGTATTTGCAGCAGTGAGATGCCCTGGCATGCCCATTCTCTCTCCTCCCTCCCTTCCTCTTCCTCTCTCAAATATATGACATAAATAAATAAGAACTAAAACAGAGATAGGAACATTTACACCACATCCACAGCAGCTAAAAGGTAGAAACAACCCCAGTGTCCACTCTCGGATGGAAGAGGCAGGCCATTCATACAGTAGAGTATTACTCAACCTTAAAGGGAGGGAAGTGTGACATATTATGACATTCATGAACCTTGAAGACAACCAGAGAGAAGACACAAAAAGACAAAGGCTGCACTATTCCATTCAAAAAACTACGTAGGGAGTGGAATCCAGACAGAGTCGAAGGCTTGTGCTTCAGCGTGGGGAAGTGAGCAATACTGAAGACACACAGTAGTGAGAGAGTACCCCAAACCATATGCATCATGTAGTTAGGATGGTAAATGTAAACACAACCATGCCGATGGGAGAAGGAACAAGAGCTAGAGGAAACGAGGGAGCTATAGCTAGTGCAGAGATTGGGAACTCACCTAGAGAAAAGGGTGCCTGAGCTGAGTCTCTGGGAGGAACCTAGCATTGGAGAAAGGGAGTGGCCAAGCATAGCAGTGGAGGCAGGAGTCTGTGCAGCCGGAAGCTGGGAGGGCAACGGCAAAGGGGACTTCTCATGCATCTGAGGCTCAGGAACAGGCTGAGCAGCCTTCCAGCCCCCTCCTGGGAAGCAGCCTTCTTTAGCCAAGAGCACAGTTGCCCTCTGTTGCTTCACTGCATCATGCCCGGCTGTTTCGGTCCCCCGGGACCATGTTTCAGCACATGGTCACCCTGCTCAGCGTGTGGATGGAGCACTCAAGCCTCTCCCTTAGGCTTTGAAGATAAGCTACTGGCAGGCTGGATGGGACAGGGACCTTCTAAGCCTGTGTTCTCAATCTTAGCATGGGGAATAGCAATCTTCTGGGGACATCTTTTTTTTTTTTTTTTTTTTTCGAGGCAGGGTCTTGCTCTAGTTCAGGCTGACCTGGAATTCACTATGTAGTCTCAGGGTGGCCTTGAACTCTCAGCAGTCCTCCTACCTCTGCCTCCCAAGTGCTGGGATAAAAGGAGTGTGCCACCATGCCCAGCTTCTTCTGGGGATATCTTCAGGACTTCGGCCCTCTGTGGGATTGTTGGGAATGCTTGTAGGTGTTTGTAATTGGGTAGCTGGCTCAGGTTAAAGTTCCCATTTCACTAAAGGGGAAGTGAATGGATTTCTATTCCCACTTTAACACAGAGACAAGATCACCTGGTGGGCAGAAGGCTCTGAAGGAGCAATGGGCAGGAATACCCAGTCTCCAGGAATCTTGGTTTTTCTCAGAGGAGCTGAGCTGCCTGCTGTTAGGAATTGAGCAGCTGGGATGCTGGGATGTCCCCTCCACAACCCACATCTTTTTTTTTTTTAATTTTTATTTATTTATTTGAGAGCAACAGACACAGAGAGAAAGACAGAGAGAGGGAGAGAGAGAGAATGGGCGCGCCAGGGCTTCCAGCCTCTGCAAACGAACTCCAGATGCGTGCGCCCCCTTGTGCATCTGGCTAACGTGGGACCTGGGGAACCGAGCCTCGAACCGGGGTCCTTAGGCTTCACAGGCAAGCGCTTAACCACTAAGCCATCTCTCCAGCCCAACCCACATCTTTTTAATGGGCTGTCTCTTTCCAATCTGTGGATTTGAAATTTCTACTTTCAATAGTCAATGCACTCTATTAAATTATGTCTCAAGGTGTTCATTTAAAAGTGTTCATCACCCTTAGGTAACAGGGAAATACAAAATAAAACTACTTTGAGATTCCATGTCACCCCAGTCAGAATGGCTGCCATCAAAGAAGCAAATGACAACAAATACTGGTGAAGATATAGGGAAAGGGAAGCTCTTATGCACTGTTGGTAGGAGTGTAAACTGGTGCAGTCACTATGGAAATATAGTATGGAGATTTCTCAAAAGACTAAAAACAGAACTACCATATGAACCAGATCTATCACTTCTGAACATATACCCAAAGACTGTCCTATAGCAGAGATACTTGCTCATCAAGTTTTATTGCTGTTCTACTCACAACAGCAAGGAAATAGAATCTGTCCAACAGATGAATGGATAATGAAATGTAGTATATATACACAATGGATTTTTATTCAGTCATAAAGAAAAAATGAAATTATAAAACCTGTAGGAAAATGGATAGATCTGGAAATTATGAAGTAAGGTAACCGAGAATCCATAAAAGCAAACACCACATGTTCTCTCTCATATGTTGATCTTTGTTTTAAATGTTTACATATGTGTATTGATGTGAGTGTGAGTGTGGGTATATGTCATGAAACTGGCAAGGGGCCATGGGGGGGGGAGAAGAGGTTTCAAGCGGGGTGGGGAAAGTGACAAGGAGAATATGAGTTGCAGGAAGGTACAGGTGGGGAGATCCAGGGAGGTGGGGGAAGACAACTTGTGTTGGAAGATCAACAAAAACACAGCATGTGTGAAAATGCCAAAATAAACCTATTACTTTATGTGCTAATTAAAAATAAAAATTTATGACATGGAGTCATGGCACATGCATTTAATCCTAGCACTTGGGAGGCAGAGGTATGAGGATTGCTGTGAGTTTGAAGCCACCCTGAGACTACATGGTGAGGTCCAGGTCAGCATGGGCTAGAGTGAGACCCTACCTTGAAAAACCAAAAAAAAAAAGAAAGAAAGAAAGAAAGAAAAAGAAATCCAAGATGAAGAGAGATTAGCTCTTAGCTCTTAGCTGTTTGCAGAGCAGACGCCAGCTCCAATCCGGCTCTGCAATGTGTTCCGTGACCTGCCCGTGATCAGTGCACCTATGATCACGGCTGCCACGTGCTGACCCCTCCCCCCATCCTGGTCTCTGTATGCTACACCAGCCCAGCTCTGTTGGCCGTGATGGGAAACAGCAAGGCCTCTCTTGGGTGGAGCCTCTTTAGAGGATCCAACAATAACTTCTCATTTAGGCAAGATTCTAGATGGCCCTTTCATGTTCCCCTTCTGAGTCCTGTCACCAGGAAGACCCTCTCCTGGCCACATAAAGTATGCTTCCTCAGGGATCATTTAGGGAGCAGTGCTGCTGGCTCCCAAGGTCCCTGTGCACACACCTGCAAGGGTCATGGATCTTCCTGAAAGGTTGACCACTGGGAGTCACTCTCTTTGAGCCACCCTCACCAAATGCCTTGGATGAGATTGGCTATGGCAATATCCTATGCACAGACTCTCGCAGCCACCCATGTGGGAACGAGTCCTGAAGAATGTGCCTGAAGACATTCTGTCACAGAGACTTTCTTCTTGAAAATAATAATCAAAAAAGGACATAAAACCTCATCCTCATGTATAGTGGCACACCTGTGATATCTCAGCCTCGGGAGACTGAGGTGGGAAGGTCACAAAACCTCCTACACATTGAAACCCTGTAACAGACAGACAAACACCCTCCCCTTCCTTAGCTCATAACCGGATCTCTGACACACAGGCCATAAGACGTTAAGCAGTGACGTGGTAATGTGTGTGCAGGGCTGGCAGGAAGAGCCCAGTCACAGTTCTTGGTTTGGGCATGCAGCCTCCACAGAACTCACTCTCTGTGCGGGAACCACTGATGGGCATGGGGGGGGCGGGGCACTCCAGAGGTATCTAAGCCTCAGCACAGAGTCTCTGCACAAGTCTCAGTGAGCACGAGCAGGGAGTGACGTGAGTGGTGGGACTGCCTTAAAAGGTGGCAGGAGCTATAGGCAGATGCTACAGAGACAGCATTATGGATCCTACCAACCAGGTGAAAAATACCAGCAATGGTCTCATGCCTGAACCAGAAGCCAGAAAGTGATGGAGGAGTGGCCACCCTGAACTCCCCAACATCCAGGCTCCTTCCACATCATGCCATCTGCAGACAGGGGAATGACTTGTTCAAGGGCACAGGTGGGCAGAATGGCTAAAGCCCAAGATGAAAGGTATATGCATTCCCTACAGGGAACACGGGTGTGGCCACATGTTCCTGCCCTAGTTCTCAGCTAGAAATGGGGGGATAGAATGTTTTCTGTGAAATAGTTTTCCAAGCTATGTAGTAGGTGAAAAAGCAAGATGTAAACCAGCATATATACCTCTTGTGTAAAATGCTAGGGTCAAAAATAAGAATAGGCAGCACCACTCATTTCAGAAAACAATTCTAAACATTTACACAAACTTGGGCTCTGTGGGAGGAAGGAAGGGAACGAGGTAGATGCACACATCTAAACAAGTTGTGAGCCATGTGAACCTACTTCAAACAAGTGAACAGTGCAGTGCCCTCACCAGCATCAGGACAGACTGCCAAGTCAGCTATGGACGCTGCTGTGTGGAGCTCCTAAGGCACCTCACCCCAATCCAAAAGGAGACAACCCGAGGGCACAAATAATCACATATATGGGTCCAAAATGCCTATTTCTGTGCTCACTTCTGATTTCCTTCATACATCTCCCCAAGGTTGTTCTTTTATTCCAGAATGTGGCACATTACTCTCTTATTAAAAACTCACGCCAGGCTCTTGAGGTGCTTGGCGGCAGTGCCTACAGCTTACGGCAGAGCCCCACCTCAACACAATCAGCGGGATAAGGGGCTCAGGGAGGGCAGAAGAGGATCAAGGCAGTGCATGGGAAATTGCAAAGTTTCTCAATGGCTCTGGGATTTAGAAATGACTGCAGTGGTGTACTTCCACATTCACTTGTTTTTGGATGTGAGTCGTAAGGACACAGCTGAGCTTACAAAGCTGCGTTCCTACAGGCACAGCCTCCTCCCTTCCAGTCCTACAGACAGTCTCACACCTAACCTGTGCTCGTGAGTGGCTGAGCTGATCAGCCACTGTCGCAAACCAACCTGAGCAGCGCAGGTGGCAGGAACTATTAATTCTTTTTTTTTTTAATGAAGGTTTTATTATTTTTATTATTTTTATTTTTTTTAATTTTTATTAACATTTTCCATGATTATAAAATATATCCCACGGTAATTCCCTCCCTCCCCACCCCCACACTTCTTAAAACACACACCCTGGCTTCCAGGGCAAGAGGTGAATGAATAATGATGACCATGACAAAATTCCTGTCATTGTTGCTACTGCAGAGAACACATCTAAGGGGACTGTGTCTCCCCCATGTGACACAATTTTAAATGAAGACTTCAGAACATGCTGGGTGTAAGATGGGCACTGTTATTTCCAGCTTATTATGGTATTTTCATATGTGTATATAATATACTTGGATGGTTGACTGTATTTACCCCCTTGGGTCTTTTTTTTAAAAATATGGAATGCTTCACGAATTTGCATGTTATCCTTGCGCGGGGGCCATGCTAGTGTTGTCTGTATAGCTTCAATTTTAATGTATGTGCTGCTGAAGCAAGCACCTCTTGGGTTTTTTTTGTCTTGTCTTCCTATGTTTTATTTAAATAAGGTCTCACTTTGCAGGTTAGTCTCACCCTGTAGCCTAGGCTGGCCTTGAATTCAAGGAAATCCTGCTTCAGTCTTGTGAGTGCTGGGATTATGTACGTGCTTCAGTTCTTTTTTTTTTTTTTTTTTTTTTTGTTTCAAAGACTAAAGCAAACAAAGAAAATACACAAACAATAGCAAGAAAAGAAAAAAAAAAAAAACTTTGGGCCTGTGGAGGAAAAAGGAAGGCTTCAGATCAGATCTGAAAGTATAGTGCCCAGCCCTGAACCCAGGCAGGTGGCCTGGAGCCTGCCCTTCAGATTCCACTTTAGGCACTCGGCACTGCGCAGCTGGGTGGAGTTGGGTCACAGCAGGGCCCGAGCATGCCAGCAGAGGAGGGGCCTGCTCTTGGCCCCGCCTTACAGCCCAGAGCAAGGCCCGCAGAGAGCTCTCCACAGTGCTGAAGGGAATTACTGCTCTCCGTGGTGCTGAAGGGCCGCCATCCTGCCAGACAGGCAAAAGGGCTGTATTTAATTCCAGAAAAGAATTCGCACATGAGAGGGGAAGGTGCAACTTGCATGGGGAGGAGATCCCCGATTTTGTTCAGGGATGAGGCCTGCACAGAACCTGGCAAGAGTCCTCAGGCCTGTGCCCTTCCAAATCTTTAACAAACACAGCCGACTGCAAAGATAATGCAGAAAGTGAATAAAGCGTCTTTCTTCTCTTTCAGTGCTGAGGCACGTGGACCACTACAAGCCCTGGAAACCACTGAGCGGCCTTTCCGATCCTGTCTGTATTTATGTGGCTGAAGTCTTCTATGACCTAGTTTGATATTCTAGAAAGAGATGACTACTCAGTCTACTCTGCCCCTGGGGAAAGGAAGACCAGTGGGGATTTCTGAGGTTGTCTGTGGAACCTGCAGAGGTGAGGTGCGGGAGCCTCATCTCCGTGGGGAAAATAAGCATCACGTGTGGAGCACTTGGGAGTCACCTGTGGTCTGTGGAGCAGGAGCCAGAAATCCAGCATCAGGTGAGCTGATACGGAGCTTTCAAACTGGCTTCAAGGGGAGCACGGAGGAGCGGGGCTGCCCTTCGCCTGCGCTACCCCAGCCGCCACCACCACCGGGAAGACAGGCTGCAATTCATGCTCCAGCTCCGCGGCGAAGAACTACAGGTGCGGGGACGCGGGCCAGCCATACTTGAGCTCGAGTAAATTAGAAAATTGCCACAAACAGAAATTGCACTAATGGGAAGACTGCTTTACATGATCAGCAGCCCCACTCCCACCTCTGATTCTAACCTGCATCACACACTTTCCCAACACCCGTACTGTTGCTCTCATCTCAGAGAGCTCCCAGTACCTCAGCACAGCTCCTCATGCCACAGGCACACTGGGCAGGAGTTGCCCACAGTGGATAAACTGCTCAGGGAGGCTCTGTAGCAAGTCTTGCTTGGCTAGGAACATTCTAGAGCTCCAGTGGAGATAGGGAAAAATGGATGGAGAGGAAGCGTGGGTGTGCCGGTAGTGTGTTCATGAAATGCTACATCTCTGCAGGTTTCCTCTAAGCAGTGGGGCTAATGGGAAGGTCTCAGCAGAGGAAGAAGCCTGGGCACGACTCCAGAGTGGAGCTGAGCACATCAAGTGACATGAGTCCCAGCTGACTGTCGGGTGACCTCAAGCAAGTGAGATAATCCTGCGGGCTCAGTGTTCTCATCTGTGGACCATGGGCGAAAACAACCTCATAGAACTATTGCAAAAATTGAGTGAAGAAATCTACATGTGGCTCAGAGCAGTGCCTAGTGTCTAGTAAGTGCTATACAGGTGGTACATGCTATGTACCTTTTATAAGTTTATGACTGCATTAGAAAAGATATACACAGCAACACCAAGAACACACAGAACGTGTACATACGTGCTCCCCACACAGCCAGTCACATGAACACAATGCATACCAACTTATGCACACACAAACATACAGACTTGAATTCATGCTACATATAAATTGTCCTTTCCTAACTTGTAAGCCAGCTGAACCTGACATCTAGGCTCTTCATGTGTTGACTGAGTCCTTTCAAAGCAATCCGAAGGAGTGCACAATCACAATAGTTGGTCTTAGGCTTTGCAGGACAGTAATCAAATCTGCAAATCTGTTCCCATGTCTCCTCATACCTCTGCCCACCAAAGACCAAAGAGCCAGGACAACTGACTGAATCCCTGGCAAGGCACAGCACTTCTCTCTTCTGTCAATCTTCTGTGCCATGAGAGATGAAAGGCCTCAGAACCAAGTTATTACAAACAGCTCTAAGAGCCAAATTCCCTGAAGGCAGATACAAAATGCAACCCTGCATTCACTTACAATGATCAAGGAATCAGCTGTACTGATGACAGGAGCTGTTTGTATTAAAATTCATTTAGATAAAACTATTTCTCTTTTCATTTAGATAAAACTATTTCTCTAAGCACGACTATTAGAAAAATGCAGTGCACAGAGTCTTAAAAGAGTTTCATAAAGAGATTTAGTTTTTTCTGGAAATGAGAGAAGACAGAGAGCCCCATGAAGGAGCATCTTGGAGAAGACTTGAGATGCCAATTAGGGAGAACAATGGGAAGCCAGAGCTGCCCAGATGACAGCTTCACCCCACCTCAGCATGTGAGTGGGGGGCCCTTCTCTCTGTAGGAAGAAGTGGTTCTAGAAGGCAAGATGCAGCCTTAGTGCAGCTGTGTACAGGTGGGGTCTTCTAGCTATGATAACCAAATCCAAGGTAGTATGCCTAAACTCTTTGGAGCAATGAGAAAGCCCAAGTAAACCCTGATGGGCAGACATGGCTGCTGGTAAGCCTTTTGGCTTTCACAAAGTAGATGGTATCTGGAAGGCTGGCACAGACCCCTCAGCAGGGCCCACTCTGCCTACGAGGTTTTCTCTCACGTGCAAGACCCACACTCAGGAAAGGCCCTCTGCAGGGAGATCTGCAGCAAACCTAAGGTGATAAGGAGAGAGAGGGAGAGCAGATGTGCTCCAGGCTTGAGCCTTACCTGCTTGGGCTCCCGGTGAGCTCCCTGGGCTAGCTCTGGAGTAGGAACTGGGCTCAGCTCAGACAGCCACGCTGCTGCAGACTCCTCCATTCAGCCATCGCTGCTCTGAGCAAAGGGCCACAGAGTGACTGAAACGAAGCCTCACCTCCATGCTGTGCCCATGCCTGTGTGCCAGGATCACAGCTGGGCTTGGGTACACTCTTCTGGGGCAGTGCTTGCATCTGATATCGCTCACTACACTGTCCCCAGTGCTCAGCACCATTTTGGACACATGCTAGGTGTCAAGGTTTGTCTACATTGTCAACTGGACTGGATTTAAAATCACATACCCAGGAGACACACCTCTCGGCACATCTGTGAGGGCATTTACACACAGGTTTATTTAAGGAAAGAAGACCCATGTTGTCATGGATGGTATCCTCACATGGGATGGGATCCTGGACTGAAGAAAACTGAATACAGGGCATAGCAAGCTGAACACCAGTGTTTGCCTCCCTGCTTACTGGCCACATATGTGACCCAAGGAGCTGCCTCACACTTCCACTGTATGCCTTTACTGCCATGATGAACTATGTTCCCTCAAACAGTGAGCCAAAAGAAATCTTCCCTTCCTTACATTGCTCTTGTCAGGTATTTCATCACAACCATGAGAATTCCAACTAACTCACTATGTCTTCAATAAATAGCTTTGAGTAGGTGAGACTTCATCAGACTTCAGGACAGTGGTCTGAGATCAGTCAAAGGAGTTTGTCTTCAGAAAACTTCAATCTCTGTACTTTTCAGAGACTCTGATGAATGAGAGGGTAGCACCTCGGAGCTATGGGAACAGCTAAGGCAAGATGCTGCTGGGACCAATTTTAAGTTCCATTGCCCTTTTGATTGCCAGGTATTTTACCCCTAACCTGCAAAACAAGCACTCACTAACCCTCGTTAAAAGAAGAGGATTTGGTGAAATCAGGAACTATGGAGACTGGGCAAGCAGTAGGATGCCAAAGTTGTGTGGCTCTTGTTGGAGCTTTGGGAAGGTTGTGCCACGGGCAGGGCAGAGTTGCTGGGGCTCACAAGAATCCGTCAGAAGCTGAGGCTCCTCCAGGCTGAACCGTGCCTGTCCCCTTTTCCGGCCTATGTCTAGGCCCTGGTCTTCTTCCATCTTTCCTTAGCTGTTCCTGTGGCTCCCTCTGCCGCAGGTGTTGTCACTGGACACAGGTCCCTTAGGTCCCGTGGCCTCTGCATCATGAAGCAGGGCTGGCTGTATGAGCCCCAGCACTGTAGCATACAGTCCTGCCTCAAAGTGAGATATGGATGAGTGTGGGACCACACCCCACAGCATTCTCTGCCACTAACAGCATATAAGAAAGATAGCTGGATCCCAGCACTCGGGAGGCAGGGGTAGGAGGATTGTTGTGAATTTAAGGCCACTCTGAGACTATACAGTTAATTCCAGATCAGCCTATACCAGAGTAAGAGCCTACTTCAAAAAACCAAACACCAAAAGCCAAAAACTAGAAAAGAAGAAGAAGAAAGACAGTTGGCTCTCACGAGACCAGGGTTTTCCAAAATTAGTGGAAAACAAACAAACAAACAAACCGTGTAGTACTGATGGTAGAGGGCAAAAAGAAAAATAAGTCTTGAGATAGCACCAATTTGTTGAAAGAAAGGCTATGTGTTTACCCAAAAGCATCAGTGTACAGCAGACAAGCCCAGCTCCCTGGACCAGTTGCTGGGTAGAGAAACCCCTAATCCCCCAGGGAAGACATTACAGACAGACCGGTTCTTAGGGAGAAAGAGCGCTGGGTGGAATGTTCCCCATGGAGATCACCAGGCTGAGTGATGGCTGCAAACTAACAGGCTATATAGGAGAAAGAACTTACTAAATGTCTGAGTCCTCTGTGGAAACTCTAACGTGGAACAGAATAAGGATAAACATAGGGAGACAGTCGAGAAAAGATTTCATCAAAGCACAAAGGCACCAGCTACACATCAGCTCTTTCCTGAGGCCCACCCAGCATCACAGGATGCTGACTTTACCCCAGAACTCAGGAACTCCGGGGTTGAACACCCCACCCAGGCCCTGCTACTCAATGCTGCTGAGAAGCAAGCTGCTTTGAGATGCCCTTCCCCATGGAAATCACACCGTCCCCACAGTGAGGGTGTCCTTATGACTTCCCTAGGCGGCCTGAGGAATATAGCTCTGAAGACCACCAGAATCTAGCCCATATGCTTGGAGCACTTGGCCAGCTGCCATAGCTTAATACACAGTTGTTTTTTCCCCTGCCATCTCTGTCCCAGGCTTCTGTGGCAAAGCCCATTGACACTTTCCACTGAGCAGGTGGGAGGAGAGAAGAGGCAGGTTGACGGGGTGGTCAGCACCAGCCAAGAAGCCACAGACTGAGCAGAACGGCTCTCAGGTAGGCACTGTGCAAAAAGTATCTAATCTAGCACGTCTGTGCGGCCTTCGGTGCTGCCCATGGGCAATTTCAGTAACCATGGACAGCTTTCCAAATAGGCTCAAACACTTTAGAGTTTAAATATTTAGAAAATATTATTAAAATGCAAAATGAAATTATTAGCCAACTCAATCTTTGGTCTCTCCATCTGTTTGAATTCAGGGCTGCAATTACAAAGCTGCTACTCATCCTATGGCAGATGCCATCACCAGATGACAGAGAGACAGAGACCACAAGAGCGTGGCCTGGATGCTATTCCCTTCAACCAAGTCTGCCTACAGGGACAACCTCTCATGCACTTCCAATCAGTGTGTTGGTGGGACAGATGTGTGTGGCACATGGCGGGCATTCAATAAATATTTGCTGTGTGAATTACTAATCAAATAAAAACAGGAAAGTCAAACTCTTAAAGGAGTCAGGGCTTGAAGAAGGAAGAAGATGGGGACAGCAGCAGGCCTGGCCTTAATGCCACCACGCATTACTGGTCACCCTGCTCCTTTAGTCCACACCTGACTGTCTTAGGAATCACCACTGCTGCCACAGCCTCCTTATACTTTTCTAGTGAAGAGAAACACCTCCATGGGGCTGCTGTGTTCACAACGGGAGCCACCATAACCTCTATAGACGTTTCTAGCAATTCACAAGGGGCTTATGATGTCAGGACCTCCATGGAGATGATCTATTAGGTCCATGTTCACTTTAGCTTGAACAAGGGAACTTGCTTCAGTTCCTAGAACCTGTGCCAAGTGTAGACAGAAGTTACTTCCAGAACCTAGAGAGGCACTCTGGAATGATCCAGTTCATATATCATAAGGTAGAACCATCCCACATCCACAGGGTCCCTGCACGTGGACAATAACTGAAAGAGGTGCCTATCACAGTAACTCTTCCTGTGAGACTCCCCACTTCCGGCCCTTTGAGAAACCCCTGACCACCACTAAGAGCCTACTCAGATGTCAACTCCTGCAAAGCCTTCCTTGGTTGCTGCCACCCAGTTGCTGCTGCTTCTGAGCCCCCAGCACTTAGCCAGTGCTTGGTGACCACTCTCCTTTGGCATCCTACCAGACAAGATGTCTGCGTGGAGATCAGCTTTGTATCTACCCTATTCGGTGCTTGGCAGGGACTGCTGACCAACCAACAAGTGTGCCACAGTCTCCCAACATATCCACCCACTCAGCTGAGCACTAACCTTGCCCTAGGCAGGGGTCAAAGGCCAGAGTGGGTAAGATACTTTGTAAAACTCTTTGTTGGGGCCAGAGAGATGGCTTGGTGGTTAAGGCACTTGTCTGCAAAGCTTAAGGACCCAGGTTCAATTCCTCAGCACCCACTTTAGCCAACTGCACAAAGTGGCACTTGCATCTGGAGTTTGTTTGCAGTGATGGAGGCCCTGGTGTACACACATTATCCCTCCCTCTCTGTCTTCTCTCTCTCTCTTTCTCTCTTCCGACCTCCCTCTTTTTCTAATAAATAAATAAATAAACTGTTTCCACATTCCTATGTTTTCACACATTCCTTCCACACAGTGTCTACATGCCTTGACAAGCCATCCAATCTGGTTTCAGATCCCATACAACTGCATCCATGCTTCCCCATGCCAATCTGGGACTCTTCCAACCCAAGCCCAGCACTGGTAGGTGACCATTAGGTCATGTCACTAACATGAATATCAAGCCTGGCCAGGAACATGGGATCCAAAGTCAGGAACGCCTGTGCACCAGGAAGACCTTTCCCCACTCAGAACTGGCACTGCAGTAGGTGGGCCCTCTGAAGCATGAAACTCTGAGAAAATGACATCCCTTTGGTTCCCATCTCCTTGCCATGGCATTTTGGAGCTCTCTGTGGCCGAAACAGTACTGAAGCCCTCTTAGTTGCTGTGGGTGCTAAGAGGCAACAGGCAAGGGTGTACCCTGGGGTGGGCTTGAAAAGGATATGATCCCCCAGCAGATGTCCAGTTTGCTGCTGATCTCCAGGCCCCGGGCTTCCTGCCTCTCCTCTTCCAACTGCTTTGGGTTTGCAAACTGCCCCTTCTCTCCAGGGGACTCCAGGACATTTTCAAAGTTGAACTTGTCTACTTGAATAGCCATTCTAAGAGAAGAAAGAAAACAGTGGAAAATTAATCAGTGGGGAAATTTCTTCTGAGAGCTAGGAGAATCAGCACAGGCCAGCATGAGACAGTGCAATGAGTCATTTGTTGGTAATTCATAACAGACCTAGCCCAAGAAAATGACGTAACAGACTCCTGAGGTGGCCCTGACTGCAGAGCTGGTTCAACACACTGCTTGGGACGGGAGCCACGACGCTTGCCCGGGCTTCTGAGTCCTGTGCTTCCCCACACGAAGGTTCATTCTGCAATGGGGTGAGGCAGACAGGACCCAGCGTGCTGCTCACAGAGTTCTCTGGACCTTGGCTTAAGTTCTTTCCTGAATAACCTCAGAGAGTGCTGGCAGTGACTTGACCTTGGGGCACAGAAGCCCATAGGGAACTCCTCTCTACCCCAAGCTTTGCTTACCATCTCCCCACGGTATGCTGCCTCCTCTAGCCAAAAGAATGTTCAGAGCATTTCCTGCTTCACTAAAAAGGCCAGTTGGAGTTCATTGTCTGATAATCCCAAAGGATTGAGCACATTTTCAGCTTGGTTTTCAAGAACCCAAAAGCTCTCTTCCTATTGATCACAGGAGGAGACACACCCTCGCGCACTGAGGCCGCTGGGATAGGCCTGTGCGAATATCTACGGTATCTTTCCAACAGCTCTCTCCACCTCCCACTTCCAGATCCACCTCAAGTCACATTCGGTTCTGAATCCGAGGCTGCTTCTCATAAGCTGCCCCACCACGCCTGCTTCCACCATGGCTCTGCGTTCCTCGTTGATGAACGAGAATGAGTGAAAATCAATACTACTCTTGACTGCCAATTTTCATATTTAATTTTGTGGTCAAAAGTTAATTGTCACGAACTGATGTTACAGAAGGGTGGTAGGATTTGTGACAAGTCTCTGAAGAAGAGAGTTCAGCCATGTCACTGCTTCCTTTTTTCAGCAGCTGACGCCTCACCAGGGAAGTCCTAACGACAGCACTAAAACACAATCACAGAATCCCATTTAGCAGGACCCTGCACATACCACTAAGCTAGGCTTTCCCAGGGAAGCAATGGTGAATTACAGGACTAGTGTTCCAATCTATGCTCACATATGGTGTCCAGTGACTGCAGACTACCAGCCATGCTCTGCTCTACTCTGGGAGGGCCAGAGCAGAGACAAAAATGTGGACACTTTCTTCCGCCAACCATCCTGAAGGAGAGGGGATGCCTCAGAGGAGGAAAGGTGACACAGGATTGTAAGCACCCGGACAGAGAGCATGCCCTGCCCTCCTCTTCAGGCCTTGCAGAACAATTATGGTGAAAGAAAAGCTACTGTTAATTGCAGGCTGTAAGCCAAAGCTCTGGGGACGCAGCGAGACCCTCTTCTGGTCATTGCCAATGGCACAGCGATGGTGCCCCCACCCTGGCCCTGCAGAAGGTCCACACTGAACCCCCCTGGGCAAGCGTCATCACCAGCTCCATCTTCATGGCAACTCTGCAGGAACCATAGCTGCAGACTGCAGAAGGTAAGATGCCCTGCCCAGAGCACAAAGGCAGGGCTGAAGAAGGTGGGTCTGTGGCAAGAGATGACTGGATGGGTCCAAGGCACCATGCCAGGCCCTGAACACAGCACTCATACCTGTGGGACACCTGAACATGAGGGTGGCGCCATGCTCCAGCTGTGGCCCAGCAGCTGCACAGGTCACTCCCTAAATCCTCTCTTCAGTCCAGCTGGGCCCACAGGAGGGCAAGGCCAGGGAAATGGCCACCTGAGAGCGGTGGTGTGCTGTGTTGATGGAGAGCCTGCCAGCCCCAAAGATAAACCCATTGCACAGCAGTGCTGCATGCCAGCACGTGCCAGCATGTGCCAGTCCCAAAGGTAAAACCAAAGAACTGACTGCAGGGCAAAGGACCCCTTGGCTCCCACCATTCTCCCTCCTTGGAAATGAAATGTCCTGGATACGAACGCACCCCTAAGTGGAGTGCAGCCTGTGCGAAGCGCCGTGTTGCATCAGTCCTGTTGGGAAGAGCTCTTCCTGCCCTGGGAAACAAGTTCTTCCCTCCACAGACTCCATCCTGAACAGGGTTACCTGAAAAGGACTGGCAGAGCAGCCACAAGGCACGGGGCAAGCTGAGCATGACCACTGCCATCAAGCCCTAGCTGTGTGGTAGGGTTCCTCGGGGTACCCGCCCCGCCCTGCCCCGCCATTGTACTGATAGCCACGGACAAAGGAAGTAAGTCAGCGCTTCCCCCAGCTGGGTGGGGCCCTGGGAGCAGTGGATGATGAGGTAGCTATCCCCCAGTCTATAACACCCAGGGGTGCCCCGAGAGCACCACGGGACCTAGCAGAGGTCCCGTGATCCCTGTACTGAGTTAACTCTACCATGCTGGCTGGGACCCAGAGAAGGGTCCCGGTTGCCAAAAGCCTCGACTGTTAGGTGATCACACCTGCACTGCGGCAGATGGCGAGGCTCTGTGGACGTGGTATTTCCTCAGGAGCACCTCCTCTGGAGAGCCTCCTTGCTGTTAGCACTTTGGCCTCTGTTCTCACAGGCACGTCAGCCAAGATATTCAAGTGCTCACCCAAGCCTGAAGACCCCCTTCCCCTGTGCATGACCCTGTCCCCACAGCACTCAGGGCCACAGCCCACTTTGACCCGCTCCTTCTCTGCCACCTCCAGACTTGGTCAGGGGCCAGTTGTGTGCCCCTGCCACACCTCACCTGTGTGGGCTTACTCCCCACTCACCTGAGTCCTCTCATCTCCCAACATAGATCTCCAGGCTACTACCCTTTAGGCTCTACGAGGACACTCTTGTGGGATCCCTACATCCCCATGCCAGTTCCCTTCAACAGAGATTGGACCGCATATGATGTGCCTTGCTGCCCTGGGGTCGGTGCCAATGTGAGAGAGACGGATGCAAACTCCAAAGGGGATGGGTGCATGAAGGTGGGGAGAGGGCAAGAAGGCGCCTGTGCAGACACCACACGGAGGGTTGAAGGTGGGGAGAGGGCAAGAAGGCGCCTGGGCAGACACCACATGGGAGGGTTTGCTATGGCACAATTTCAATCAAACAGCCATCAGGCAAAAAAAAAAAAAAAAAAAAAATACCCCAAGCCTTGGAATTCTCAAAGGGATTCACAAATTGGAAACTGGCTAATTAGCATGTGTCTAAGAAACATCCTCATTACCATCAACAAATAGCATAAATACCAAATATATTTATAGGATGCATATATGGAATAAAATGACACAGATTTAGAAAATAAAATTTTGAATACATTTCTAGAAAGTCAAAATCCTTTCTCAGAGCGTGGTGCAAGGGAGGAGATAGACGAGAAGACACACAGACACAACCCTCGAGTTCTTTTTCTGCAGGTGAGGCACGACTTGCCGTGCTGACACCTTCACCACACGCACCAGGGCTCACAGCAGAAGCAGCGGCCCACCGGGCCGAGCACCACGCAGTCCCCGCTCTCATTCGAGCCTCGGAGACCCTACATGGTGGAAGTGCTATTCCCATCTTGCTGTTGAGAAAACTGGGGCTCCTAAGGTGTGCCTTGCTTGTGAGGAACATGGAAGATGGGCAGGGAAAAGCTTCCCAAAGGGGTGGCTGGGCACCAAGATCCCATGAGTGGCAGTTAGGAGAGGAAGAGGGAGGAACTGGAGGAGAGTGGTCCTGGTCCAGATTGGATGAAGACCCTGAGAGGCATACACAGGTATGCAGCAGGGACTTGTGAGGGGTAGGGACATGGGCGCATGCCGAGGCCATGCAGAAGTGTTGGGAAAGCCTCATCACGAATGGAGGCAGGGCCTTGAGAGGCTCTAAATGGCTCTAGATTCTTCACCTGGAGTTTGCAGGAGGCCGCTGGTTTCAGCGCTCATTGACAGTGGTAGCAGGAAAAAGTGAGGTGCTCTAGCCTTCATCCAGTCATCCAGAAAAGCCTATGGAGGCTGAGCTCAGCTAGGTACGCAGAGAAGTGGCATCCATGTACCAAGGCCTTGGCCTTCATCCCAGAGGTACCTTAGTCCTGGTGACAATTAAGATGAGCTGCTCTGGGACAATGGCAGATGCCTACTAGCCCCCTGACACATAAGACTCCAGTGGTCCTTATCTATTCAAGTTCTCCTGTGCACTTTGCAAGTCTCTCTGCACAGCACTGCCCAGATAGAGAGTCTCTGAAGAGTGACATAGAAACATGCATGCAGGCACCTAGCAAGATGCCTCCCATGAAGTAGGGGTCGAGGAAAAGTGCTGGGGCACCTTCTGTCGGGCTGGCCCTGTCCTTCCAGGGCAGTGACCACAGCGCACAGTGGTGGCCAGAGTCCTCCCTGGGGAAGGAAGACCAACAGCAAAGGGAGCAGCTGGGGACGGGTTCTAATTCCCCACAAGGATCTTAGATGGCATCTCAAGAGGGCAGACACAACCCAACAGCACAAAGGCACAGCCAACAGAACTGGGACTTTATCCCCAAACCACACAGACGAGATTCTGATTTTCTTCTGAGATGCACTAGGCAGCCAGCCAGCTAGCCTGGCAGAGATCTGAAGGGTGAGACGGGGACTCACATCAGTATCTCTGTGGAGCCCTGCGCAGGTGGCTTCCATGGCAGAAGGGATGCAGAAGAGGAGGGACGGAGAAAAGGGGCCTCATCAGAACTTCAGCGGGTGCTGAGAGGTCACAGCACCGTGCTGAGTGACGGCAGACAAACGCGAGGGCACGCCATGCGGGGCGCGTGTGGAAGTGCCAGACACATGGACTGAGATAAAGTGATGATCTGAGAACAGACACCGAAGAAGTAAAAAGAGGGCTGGGCTTACTGGTTAAGCACTTGCCTGTGAAGCCTAAGGACCCTGGTTTGAGGTTCGATTCCCCAGGACCCACGTTAGCCAGATGCACAAGGGGACACATGCATCTGGAGTTCATTTGCAGTGGCTGGAGGTCCTGGTGCACCCATTCTCTCTCCCTCTCTCTCCCTCTCTCTCCCCCCCCCCCTCTCTCTCTCTCTCTCTCTCTCTCTGCCTGTTGCTCTCAAATAAATAAAAATAAACAAAAAAAAAAGTAAAAAGAACTGTGGAGTGAAAGAGGCATCTGTTGTTTAGAAACTGCTGGAAAGTTCTGGGGTTGTACCTATATCTAAGCTGATGACGTTGTATATTTTATTTAATTTACCTTTTACTTTGTTTTTGAGTTAGGCTCCCAGACTGGCCTCAAACTTATGATCCTCCTGCCTTAGCCCTCTGAGTGCAGGATAACAGACATGCACCAACAGGTTTACTGTGCCTCAATAACGCCGCCCCAGAGCTGCGCCCAAAGAAACACGGTGTTAATGTTTCACCCCGCTTCTAACCCCTGAGAAGTAGACTTCCAGAATTAGCAAAGCCTGGGTCTGAAACCCAGGTCTGGGAAGAGGCTGGGCTTTCTTGACCCTGGTTTTGATGCATGTAAAATGGAAAGATCCATGGTGTGCCTCCACCTCTGGAGACTGCGTGTGGTCAAGGCCCTGGTGGGACCATACTGTTGTCACCTCGTCTTACACCTACTGTGGTGCCTGCCTTCTCCCAGTGGATAACACCCTAGTTTCAGGTCCTTCCGGAACCCCAAATCCCATGTGGCTTCTGTTTCTATCCCATCTTTTTGTTGGTTAGTGGTATACATCCAGGAATGCAAATATACATGGAGGGGCCTCCTCAGAGAAGCAAAAATTCACTGCGGAATCTACCTCAGGTCCTGACCACCGTCTACCCAGCACTGTGATGAGCCACTGATGCATACAGAGTACAGGAAGGGCACAGGAGAGGCTCCGCAGCCCACACTCCAAGTCTACTCTGTAGGAAATATGTGATGGCAAGAGCCCAGTGAAGCTGAGAATTATTATGTGTTCTATTTACTTAAAATTTTTTAAAAAGGATTCTCTTACAACTGTGTGAATTATTAGCAATCTTCTAAACATAGAGATTCTCTACTTTCTGACTGCTACCCCTGGCAGTCACTTAGTGGGGACCACGACTGTCATATGTCATAAGTTTTCCACAGCACAGCAACAGAGAGGCATAGCACCCAATGGTGGATATACTCAAAGCTTTCTGCCATTGCAATGAAACACCCAATCTGACAAGCTTTATTTAAAAAAAAAAAAAAGAGAGGTCACATGGCTTCAGGATTCAGACACAGCCCAGGCCTCAGGTTTGGAAGTCGGAAAGCCTGGCTCTCCTGGGCTTTAGGGAGCCACTGTCTCTCCTGAGGTGGCCAGCTTCTCCTTCCTCATGCAGGGCTCTAGAGTGACAGTGTTTCTTAGAAGCTTCTGCAATACCCTACAAGTCTGAGGACCACGAGACATGTGCCAATGTGTGGGTGTGCAAAGACGAGACTTTGCAGTCCCCTATGTGGAGAACAGGGCTAAGTGAGGCCGTGCAGGTCACCAGGGTGCTCATGCAGGAGCGTGGCCGAACAGGCGGAGCTGAGCCTGGGCAAGGCAAGTCCTCTAGGGCCTGAACTCATGACCTTCCTGCCTGGCCAGCTCTGCTCATGACCATTCAGTCTCCTTCAGGGTCTAAAACATAGTCTACTCATATGTAAAGAGAGACCCCCCCACAGACAAAGGTTCCTCCAGTCCTGGAAGTAGCAGTTGACATACCCAGAGCCCCCAGATACAGCCTGCCGCTGTGAGCACATCAGCTGCTGCATCACGGATGGCATGTCACAGACGCTGACAGCTCGCGTGTCAGAGCTCTCGTTTCTGGGCCCTCCCAGATACCTTGGGTGGGACAGATGAGAGGACAATACTTATGAAGGGCAGTGGCCCTTGAGCCTTGTACATGCACGTCCATCTCTGACTCCAGAGAAGGGACAGGCCTGTGCAGCAGGGCCAGGGACTGAAGCCCACCTGCAGGTGACATATGCTGTGCAGAGCAGTGAGCAGAGCTAAGTGCATGCGTGACTGCAGAGTGCGGTGTGGGCAGGCTGGCTGGCTCCCGATTACATGGGAAGACGAGGGAGTTAATGATGAGAGCAAAGGCTTGGAAATGAACTTCTGCTTTGTACCCATAGCAGGACACAGGAAGCCGCCCGCAGGATATAGGCTGTGCTGTTTATGCCCACCTTTTATCCAGCCAAGATGGTCAAAGGACAAAAAGGTGCCAGTGAACAGATTAATATGCAAAGACTATCTCGCTCCATCAAAAACAATGCTTCCCCATGTGGCCCTACAAGGGGCAGAGTGACTGGCCTGAAGCTAAACAGCCCGAGGCCTGCCTCGACCACCTCTGGGTGGCAGATGAGCCTTGCCAGGCGGGGCGCATAACAGGAAGGAAGGGTGATTATAGCCACCAAAAGGTGACTGCAGGAATAAAATCGTGACATTGATGTTACTGAGTATCCAGGGTTCCCCAGACACGTGCGTTAGCTCATCTGGTCTTCAGCCAGCCCCTAGCATGCGGTGCTTAGTAGAGCTAGCCCTGGACGTTCTTCTGGGTGCCAAGCAAATTCAAAGCCCTGACCCTTGACCCTATCTTCCAGGCTGTCCGACAGAAATCAGAGGAGCCTCTAGATCATTATAAACCCTCTCCTCAACCCGAAGCTGCGGGGTTGGGAACTCATCCAATGATGAGATATTGGTTTCCACTCTGACAAGTGAGAACTTGTCAGAAGCTGGGCACAGACACCCCCACTTCACAGAGAGGAAAGGAGGACAGTGGCAATGCTCAGTCCAGGTCTGACTGGTGGCTCACATGCGACTTGGGCCCTAGAAAGCACAGACAGCCCTTCCCACAGGGTCCTATAAACATTTGAGACAGCCATCCACTGAGTCCCCCAATCTTAGAGCCAAGAGGGGCCTTCCAGACCACTTAATCCAGCCCCCTCTCTGAACAGGTCAAAACCCAAAGCTTGGACCTGAATCCCAGGTCCTCTGGTGAAGAAACTTGTCTTCTCTCTGTACTGAACAAAGGAGTCAGCCCGAGATGAGCCAGACTACAAAACGGTGTCCCCACAGATCTCAGTGGACTTGAGAAAGGAAGGTGGCTGTCTTGCTTGTCAGCCCACCGTGACAAAGCTGGGCCCTGCCTGCCCTCTTATCACGGCGTCATTAAGGATTACAAGTCCTACACTGCACAGGGAGGGAGGGAGACATGACTGCCACAGTGAAAAATTAAACCCATTTCCCCACAAAAACATGACTCTGATGGATAGCTCTCTGGCAGCTGACAATGACCTGTCAGAAAAACTGTGGTGAAAATACAGAATAAAAATCACCCAGAGTTGTTTCACCAACATCCAAATTAGAAACTGCTACTCTCTGGATGATTTCCATGGTGAGGCTTCTCGACGTTTCTCGTGCGCATAGGACCTGTCACGCTCTACAGCAGTGCCGGAGAGCCGCAATGCAATTCAGACAGAAAGAGCCAGGGGTCGGGAGGCCTGGCGGAGCTAGCTGCGGTCCTGAGTCAGCAGTTCACGCTCCTCAGTGTGGCCCAAGGGAACCACCGCAAAGTCCCTCTCAAACCACCAGACGTCACCCAGCATTGCCACTGTGGGAGGAGGAAGTTACCTGTGGGTATCAGGCCCAGCCAGATGGCTACGGACAAGCAGACTGGCAGATGCCGCACTGGGTCACAGAGTAGGTTGGCCATTTCTCTCTCCTCCACCGTAAGGACAAGGTGAGGCTGGCTGGCCTGACTGCTGAGATGGGGAAGGAGAGAGTCCAGAGCTTTTGTCTACCTCTTGGCATGTGTAATGTGCCATGTTGCTGGTACTTAGGGACAGTCTGTTGCCAGGGCTTATGCTGGTGAAGAAGCGGGAAGCATTTCTTCCTGGGACCCGCCTGTATCTCCTCTCCAGCACATGAGTGCTTTCCCAGTGGGGCCTATAGGCATTCACAAGCACCTCCAATTTCCCAGCCAGCAGCCACCATTCCCTGGTGGAGACTCTGAGCCCTCACCTGTTGCCCCTGCTCTGCATTAGTGCTGGTGCTGTTGGTTTTGGCAGGACAGCTCAAGAGCAAGGTGTTTCCATCCTGTTCCCCTGCAAGCCCTTGAGAACACACCCAGAGAGCCATGCTCTGAGTCTCCCTCAGGCCCAGTGCTTACCTGTTCCATTTGCTATATTTGGTTTTTTTTAATTATTTTTATTTATTTGAGAGTGACAGACAGAGAAAAAGGTAAACAGAGAGAAAATGGGCGTGCCAGGGCCTCCAGCCACTGCAGACAAACTCCAGATGCATGCCCCCCTTTGTGCATCTAGCTTACATGCGTCCTGGGTAATCGAGCCTTGAACTGGGGTCCTTAGGCTTCACAGGCAAGCACTTAACCACTAAGCAATCTCACCAGCCCCATATGCTCTATTTGAAATGAAAAATCTCAAGAACCAAGATTGCTCCCAGTGATTAAGAAATACAGCCTGGATGTCCTTGGCTGGCTGCAGGGGAGGCCGCAGTGGAGAAGATGGCAGACGGGAAGGCGGGAGAGGAGAGCCCCAGAAAGCCGCAGCAAGCCGGCGCCACAGGAGTAATGGAGGGGAAAGCTCCCGTGGCAGCGTTGAGAAGCAGTCAGCTGCAGACGCTGCAGACGTCCCCACAAAGCCCGCAAAGGCCTGCAAGTTTGGATTTGCCATAGGTCGTCAGACGACCAAGAGAGCCTCCACCATCTCTATCAGACTCAGGTCAAGCAAGCCTGAGGAAACTGTTCCATCTCTTGCTCCAAAAAACACTTTCAGTAGCAGCAGCTTTTAATGAAGATGAAGATAGTGAACCAGAGGAAATGACCCCAGAAGCAAAGATGAGGATGAAGAATACTGGAAGGGATACACCAACCTCAGCCGGACCAAACTCCTTCAATAAGGGGATGCATGGGTTTTCTGACAACCAGAAGCTGTGGGAACGAAATATAAAGTCTCATCTTGGAAATGTCCACGACCAAGACAATTAAATGATGCTTTTGAAACTGGGTGTTGGGGTGTAAAGTTAAAAGGAACAGCTTTCTTTCATAAAAGAATAGTATAAGACTTATCTTTGTAGCCACCTTTTTTTCTTTTTCATTTTTTTTAGAAGATTGAGTGATACACTAATAAATGAGAGTTTGAAATTAGAGGTAATTTATGTTTTATATACAGATTTCAAGACATTTGCTAATTTTGTAGTTTCATGTGATTAGTTTCCACAAGTTACAGATAATAAAGAAATCAGAAATGGTACCTTTTTAAGAATTGCATATTTTTTTAGACACAGCTATTAGTACATTAAGAGGGAAGTGAAAAGATATTATCTATTTACAGCTTCAAGCAGTTACTTGCCTCACTTCATTCCCTCATTTCCTAAACTGTCTGGCTCCCAGGAACAGCCTTATAGGGATAAGGAGTATTGTATTGAGAAGAAAATGTTACTGGACTATTGACTGAAAGTAAATTTAGAGAAAATGAGATCTTTTTTTTTTTTCTTATGGGCATTTTGCTTTGTTTCACGTCATCATATACATCATTGCATTGCTATCAGTGGACAAAGATGCTTAGCTTTTTAAAAAAAGAAAAAGCAACTTAAAGCCGGGCGTGGTGGCACACGCCTTTAATCCCAGCACTCAGGAGGCAGAGGTAGGAGGATCGCCATGAGTTCGAGGCCACCCTGAGACTCCATAGTGAATTCCAGGTCAGCCTGGGCTAGAGTGAAACCCTACCTCGAGAAACCAAAAAAAAAAAAAAAAATAAAAATTTAAAAAAGAAGAAGCAATTTAAAAAAGTTTATGTGAAGTATTGAGTATTTGAAATAGCCCACTTCACTCTGATGGATTTTGTCTGCCTTCATTTGTCAGCAAGCATGCCACTGGCTACCAAAGTAACTCAGTATCTGGAATATGCTTCTCTTGGTTTTGTTCCTACTTCTGTGTAAGCATTTCCACTAAAACTTGAGGCAGATCGTAAAGAAGCTGTTTCCTTTAAAATACAAACCACCACCAAAAATGTAAATGTACATACTGCTTTAAGTATTTGGCTGGTTTCCAATTTTTTTGAAGATTTAGATACAAGAAAACAAAAGGTATAACACTGTATGAAGACAGGAAAGTGAGAAGATGTACTTTCTGTGACTGACTTCTAAGTTGTTGAATTGAACTCACTACAAAACTTCCTGTAATTCTAAGTATGTGTGTACTGACCAGTGGCCTCAAAAGCATATTTTATTTACTGAAATAGAAGAAAAGAAAATATATCTTCAAACATATTTTATGGACTCTTTCACCACATATACTCTGCAAGATTTGTGTACTGTAGGATATTTGTTTTGTATTTTTGTATTGTATATGGACTTTTTTTTTTCTGATATGTCGATTAAATGCTTCTTTAAGTGTGTAGTCACAGATGAAATTGTATGATTCCCTTAAGAACTACAAAGCTAGATTTGGAGGAGGTAGCTTCTGAGAGTTTTATTGATGGTGACCATTTCCTCGGCTCTTTTAGGCAACAATACCTGAAAAGCAGCTTGCGGATGTTCTTAACACTCTGTTCACTTAAAGTTAAGTTTAGAATAAGCCCCAAGTGAAACAATGGAAATGTACATAGCACTATCAGTTCTTACATGATTTAATTATATCAAGATAAATAAATTTAACTTTTCTGTAGACAAACTCTTCATTTTGTCCATTTACTATTTGTAACATTTCTCTCCTACATATTCCTTACTTGACCCAAATAAAATGTTAACCTAAGGCCAAGTTAAGGAGAGAGAAATAACTGAAATGAGTGTCTTTACTAAAATACCAATAAATTTTGTCAAAACTCAAAAAAAAAAAAAGAAAGAAACAAAGCCCAACCCAAACACAAAAATGTGTAGAATTGTGAATAACTAAAGTGGGTGGTTAGGTGGTACCCAGAGCCACAGTGAGGAGTGAGAATACATCTCTCCTTCAGGAAATACTTCCAGTTTCCCACGAATCCAAGCAGCACATGGCTTGGACAAAGCAGAGCTACCTGGTGCACACTGTGGGTCGGAGCAGGACACAGCTGGCTAGACCCTCAACTCCGGCAAACAATGCCTCCCCTGTCCACCCCCAGTGGTGCCCATCTCCTTGTGGCCAGTTTCTTGCCCTTTCTCTAAGCTTCTCCATGGCCTGGCTTCTGTTCTTCCTCCTGTAGGTCTTGAGAATAAATTCATACCACTCTGAAATCCAGGTGAAGTTCACAATTGATTTTACACTGGTACCAATTCTAGATTCACCTCACATGGCCCTGTGAGCCCAGATTAAATTATGCAGCCTTCCTGAACCCTAACTTCTCCATCTCTCAACAGTGATGATCACAGACAGCTATAGCGGTGCCTGCGGAAGCAGGAGAAGAGGCGTAAAGAAGGCGCCTGCACTGGCACGTTTATTACTAACAGGTGCCATCATTGTTTTGTAAATACACCTGACTGTAATAGCATCCTGTCCGTATTTCTCTACTTTTAAGTGGATAGTAAATTCTAAACACCTACATGAGAAGTTATGCTTAACAGAATTCACTTTTGATAACACATTCAAGAAAGAAAACAGATTAAGCTGTGTCATCGCCTCCCATGATTCACTCAACAAAATGTTGCATACTGATGGTGTTTTAAATGAATATGGCTGAATCTGTGGCTTCAAGTTCAGCAAAGGGAGAAAGGAAGGAGGGGGGAGGCAGAGAGTGAGAGGGGGAGGAAGGGGGACAGAAGAGAAAAGAGAGAGGAGATGAGGGGAGAGGAAGAGAGGAGGAAGTGACGGTAAGCAGCAGGAGCATGCGCAGAGCAGGCTGCCGCTCGCAGGGGCATCTGCCGTAAGAGCAGGGCTGGTGATTGTGACAACGGGGCTCTGACCACCAATGGCAGTTTTCTTGGACAACAGGAAAGCTGTGTCCTCTGAACTCCACCCTCCAGTCTCTTCTGGACCTTGTGCTGCTGACTGGCATCCCTGTGGCTGAGTGGCACCAGCAGTGTAGAGTCTTTTACTTAACAATCAGCCCCTGTCTGAGTCATCACTTCTAACACGCCAAGCAATGCTCCTTAATTCTGCCACCCACAGGAAAATGCCTTCCATCCTGCTGAGCAAATCCAGGAAGGGACAAATGGCCGGGCCTGGCCTACAGAACATGAAGGACCCTTCTCTGCCGACCTGAGCAGATGCTCTGGACCAGCTCCAGGGCCTTGGGTCAGTATCCACACACACTGGATTGCAGCTCCGGAAGGAAGGTGTACTGATTGAAGAAGGGGGTGCTGTGTCTTGGCATCACCACACATGTCCTGCTAAAGTCCCGGAGGCCTGGGCAGAACAAGGAAGTTCTAGGTTTTCTCTCCTTGCCTAGGGAGTAGGAAGAAGAGCACTAGATTCAACTTGGCTAGAAAGATGAAATGACGGGAGGCAGGTATGTTTATGAAAACTCACCACTTCTCTTCTTGGGATTCTAGCACTTTCTCTATTAGCTCATGTGAACCTTGTGGGGACCAGGCGAGAGAACGAGGAGGGGTAGCACAGTGTGCAGCAGAGAAAGGACAGCTGTTGTCATCACACAGACCTTTGGTCGTGGACCCCTGGGAGGGGATTCTCGGCGGTGGTGGGGGGGGAGGCTGCAGATGTGGCTGGAGAGCGGAAGAGGCACACAGTGTGTGCTGTCTCTACGTGTGGTCCTGCTGGTCCTGCTGATGTCATAGGAATGGGAACAGCTAGCTCCTTACTTCTTGAGCCTACTTTTCCTCATCCTTAAACTCCGCAGCACTCTGCCACAGGTTTATGACAAGAAGTGGACCCTAGGCCTGTCTGGATCCCAGAATGTGCCCGGCATGCATGGTCACAGCACATGAGGAGTCCCTCCGAGCAAACAGAGCAGATAACAGCTTCTCCCAGAGCCTGCTGAGGGGCCCAAATGCAGTGTTATTGTATGAGGTGCCTCTCATTTCTGAGTCCCACACAGCAACATTTTCTCAGAATTTTCAATTCCCCAAACGTGTTCATACCTGCTTCAACTAGTTTTCTCTATGAACTCTGGCAAGCCGCTTGAGCACAACAAAGGCATTATTTTTGCTGCATACCTCTGGGATGGTGGTGCATTATTACACGGCACATCCCTGTTTGGTACACTATTACATAACATGCCTTCAGATGAATCACCTCATTTCTCCAGTACAAGAACCCTTCCTCCTGTGCAGACAGGGAAACTGAGGTACACAGATATCTGGCACACTAGTCATCCAAAGTGAGAGCTGAAAACACAGTGCTAGGACTCGCCTATATTTTTCTGACTCCAGGTCCCGTGGTGGGGAGGCCTGCACCATACAGGGAGAACCATGCCTGCTGGAGGATGGCCCCAGAATGAGCTCTAGACTCTGAACCCCTCACCCCAAGACTTCATGGAATCCTACCCACAGCCCACTGAGAAAGAATGAACCAGAGCACAGTGCAAGAGGACCGCAGGTGACTCCCTGTCCTGCCCACACGGCCTCAGCTCTGAGTCTCTCTGAAGGACAGAGAGATGGGCAAGCCCCGTGCTTTCCAAGTACTGTCTTAGCCAAGGAACACATGATTCGCTCAAAGGCCCAGCCTCGGAGACACCCTCTAAGAGGCGCCAGAGTAGACGTACAAAGCTGTCACAGAAAGGCAGCCCTGCAGTTTGAAACGAACATCTGCACAGCTGGGGCAGACACAAGAATGGAGCTGTGTGAAGACCCAACAGGGTGTTGGTAAAATCATTCAACTAGGTCCTCAGGTGGAGAGGAGCTCCCCTGGCCGACGAGGAAGAACAGGGCTGAGGGAGCCCTTCAGTCAGGGAAGGCAGTGAGTGGAGGTCAGAGGTGAAAAGGTAGTGGAGGTCTGGCCAGGCCTCACCACTTCCAAGGGGCCTGCTTGCCCACCTGTATTCTCTGGATCCTGTAAAGCTACAAAAGCCAGCACCCCTGACAGATGACAAAAGCACTCCTGTTATATTGTGGGGAAAGACAAGCTGCAAAACAGGTGAGCTTAAGCCATTTTACATAAATGAAGTGCTTTAGTTCCAGATATCCATGAGCAGTGGAGAGTGAGGCATTACCTAAGGGTAGCAGGATTAAGCATAATTTAAAAATTGCTTTCCGCATGCTTTTCCTTATCTTGTAAAATGAACATATGTTATTTTTGCAGGGGTGGTTGTTACTGTCCTCAACAAGAAAAGCAGCAGCCTTCTAGGTAGGCTAAATGGGAGTAGCCAGGGCAGCAGGCAGCTCCAGGATGAAAGCCAGTGACCAGGCCTGAACCGTGGAGATGGGCTGGAGCAGGCAGGGCCAGTGCAGCCCAGGCAAACAGGGAGGACGGCTTGAGCAAACAGAACCCAGCACATGGCACACGGGAAGCCGGGAGCGAGCCTGGGGAGGAAGCAGGATTAAAACATGGCCTTCTGGAACAGCTCCCAGCAGACGGGCAGGGCCACAGATGAAAACGCCGGGAAGGCACGGTGTGAAGTGGAAATGTTAACATAAATGTCATGTATTATTACTGCAGCCACTGTGGCTTCTAATCGAGTTAAGCACGGGCGATGAAGCTCTCTCCAACCAGCACTTGACAAGGCCGTGGCCGTGCAGCTGCCACCGCGGCTCCGAAAAGCAGACAAGGTGAAAAACATGTTAGAAAGACACACAGAGAGAAAGGTACACTTTCTGAGCTGTTTTGCATTTTCCAGAATTTGAAAACAGAAAAGTCAACCTTGTGGGAGATGGATTCAGCTGGAAAAGTCCTCCAGGAGTCTGGCTTAATATAAAAAATGCCACAGCTGCTGACATCGGAAAAGGACAGCGTCCTGAGCGACATGAAGTTGATGACGAGGCACAATGAATCATTGTTCTGACTTCACACACACACACACACACACACACACACACAAAATCATGGGGCTGTAGAGATGGCGCAGTGGTTAAGGCGTTTGCCTGCAAAGCCAGAGGATCCTGGTTCAACTCTCTAGGATCCACGTAAGCCAGATGCACAAGGGGCACATGCATCTGGAGTTCATTTGCAGTGGCTGGAGGCCTTGAGGTGCCCATTCTCTCTCTCTCTCAAATAAATAAATAAAATATTTTTAAAAATCAGTAGCTTTCCCATCCCCCACTGACCAGCTAGCCTGAGCTGAGCTGAGCCAAGCTGCATCCCCCAGTCTCCCTGCCAGCCCAGGGCACTTACATGGAAATCAGATGAGAACCAACGAGCAAGGCATCATTTAAAGCTACTGTGCTCCTGGCAGTGTAGGCCCTCTGGGCAGTTATCCCAGGTTACCGTGAAGGCTGAAGAAGACAGCTGAACCAAGTATCCCAGACCCCTCTTGTGCCTTTGCTGCCTCTCAGAAATGACCCCATCCTCAAGGACCTCAAAGAGGGGCTGAGAGGCCAAAGTGAAACACAGTAACCCTCAGCAACTAGGGAGAGAGAGACACCACAGACAAACAGGCATGTGACTTCTCATCATTGGTAAGTGCTATGTCTGGGGGACACATCATGGAGCCTGAAAAGGGACAGAGCCCAGACTGAAGCCAAGGAAAGCACTAGAAGGGTTGTTGGCCCCTTGGCTGTACCCAGAGCCCAGGGAGGTGTGTGAGCCTATAAGCCAGCACCGCTGAGTGCCAGTATGCGGCCAGGAGGGGCCGGAGCAGACACTGGACTTGCAAAGGGGGTGGGACTCAGAAAGTGCAGTGTGGCAGGTTAAATGACGAAAGATAACTGACCAGTTCAGATACTCCTTCTGCCTGCTGCCTTTGGCCTTGTTCCTGGGGTGGGTTATACTCTGTTCCTAGCTCCACCAGGCAATATCTCCTCCAATCTCCAGGTCTGGTCTGGTATCAGGACGGCATAAGCTGCCATCTCAGGAGCTGATGTGACCTTATGGCTCTGCGTCCAGCACTCCCTGTGCAGGTCCTCTGGGCCTCCTACAGACCTGGTAGGCAGGTGCTCACACATTAAAATTGACTAGAACAACCTGATTAGGTCTAATAACTAGTGCTGCCCCAAATGTTTTCAAATCCTAAGTCCTAGAACTGGAAGGTAATAATTCAGTTCAGGGCAGCAGTGAAAATGCTCCCACCTAAGAGGTGGGACCCCTGGTGAGGGGTGAGGACAAGGGTTGCAGCAGTCTTGATTTTTACTGCAGCAGTTAACATAGACTCCGTGGGTGGGTGAGGGTGCTATAGAAAAGGGCGTGGGACCCTTGGCTATTCCAACTCCAGTTCCAGACAGCTGATCTACAGGCCCTGCCTCTTCTGCTCTTTCAAGAGAACTTAGAAACCAGACTGAATCTGAAATGTATATGCCTTTTAAGTTGACAACTCAGTTGGTTTTATATTTTTTACACATGGAGGGCCAAATATATCTATGAGCTGGACTGGGCCTGCTGGCCATCCACTCCAGAGTCTCTGCTGGGACGTCTGGGTGGCACTCGCCCTCCTTAGCCCACCTGGCATCTGTCCTCAGAGGGATGCCTCAGCCCATAGCCCAGGCGCAAGCAGCCCAGGCACAGGCAGGAAGCCCCTCTCCACCAGAGCAGCTCAGTTGTACTGCTCTTAATGCATCTCCTCTGGCATCTCTGTGCACAGTGACACAAACTGTTGGGCAGAGAAACAGGGAGGAAATCAAATGCTAAAGTTTATTTTAATTGCAAAGTTTTTGCTATGTTCTATTCCAACCAATATTATCATCTTCATCATCTTCATTTTAAATTTCATACTGCGAAAGCCTCAGAGTGCCAGATGGAAGGAAATGAAACACCATAATGAGATGGGGGAAAGATTTAAAAATTAAACAGAGAATGAATCAGACACCCAGCCTGGCGTACCTGCTCACCCTGCAGCTGGAGGACCACAGATGCCGTGGAATCACGGCATGAGGCCAAAGCCCAGCCGGGCCAGGAGCAGTCTCAGTGACCCAGACTCTCCTCCCAGAAACCCTGACCAAATCAGCTGGGCGGGGGAGGGGGTCCAGCAAATGTCTTGGCAGGTGCAGCTCTCCGAGCCCAGCCTCATGTCACCACGAGGGTTTGAATAAAGATATAATTTGCAATGGCCTCACAGCATGGGGTGTGGACTCCTGGGCTGTACTAGCTCCCCTCCAGGTTGATAGGGGCTGGATTGGGGTGAAGGGGCCTCAGGGAAGGGGGCAAGGCCTTGTCTATCACCACAAACCCACAAAAGCCAAGTGCAGAAGGACGCCCACTGAAGGCCAGGGAAAGGGTCTGGGAGGTAACCCAGACCTGAAGGCTTTCCTGACAGGGCCACCATGTTGGCATGGTGATGTGGCAGGGAAGAGGACGAGCAGGTACTATCACTGTCCTCAAAGGGTGAGCAGCCTCCTGGGTCCTTGGCCCTTTGAAGGAGGCAGCAGGTATGGAGGGAGATGGAGGGCACACCCACAACAGCCAGGATCTTGGGAGGCCTGGGCAGGTCCAGGCTGTCTACGGAGGATGGGTCACAGAAGAGGGCCTGTATCCAGTGAGTCAGGGAGTGGCACACCAGCACCCAGGAAGGCAGGCTGTGGGTCTCTACTTCAGACTGATAATGGTGCCTAAGGCGGCCAGCCTAGCAGGAGGGTGGTGGTTACTCTCATCCCACCCAGCCTGGACAGAGAAAGGAAGCCACACTTGGTGTAACATCATCATATCTTTTCATGACACATGGCACAACTGTATTCACCCACAGACAGCGTGAATGGTGCTGAGGCAAACCAGGGGTTCTCAGTGTGGTGTTCTTAACAGTCTCAGGATGGTCAAGCAGAAGATGAGTGCAGCTCTGTGACTGGCCACATGTTCTCAGGGCAAGGGCTTCCACACAGCTCTGCACAGCCTTCCAAGATGAATGGAGAATAGAGTGGAGAATATCTGGAGGAAGAGCTGTGAAGGCCAGCCTGCAGGAAGGTCACAGCGGAGGAACAGAGATCGTGGGTCTGGAATCTGGTAGATAAGAGCTTGCATCCACTCCTCTCCAAGTCATTAACTTCTGAAGCCTCAGAGGCTGTGTGCATGCATGCGTGCGTGCATGCGTGCATGCTTGTGTGTGTGTGCTTGTGTGTGTGTGTGTGAAGAACTAGAAAAAATGGCTTTACTGAGTTATAGACCTTGAAGCACGCTACAGAAGGTGACGTGCTGACAGGCTGTGACACGGGATGGTACAAACACATGCAATGTGGAAACCCTCCCGTTCCTAGCAATGGTGATAATAGCTTGGTTTGCCTCTGTGGCACTTTAAATGGATGTCCCTCAATAGATTCAGTTTTATTAAAACTCCTGAGATTTCCAGCTACCTGGGTGGAGGAGGTGTCACTTGGCAGTTCTTAGGGTCCAGCTCTAAGGTGCAACAGTGGATTTGAAATTCTATTCGAAAGACAAAGTGCCTAGTTCTACCTGGAGTTCCCGAAACGTGCTCTGTGGTGCGGCCTCTCTCTCTCTCTCTCTCTTTTTCCCTCTCTCTCCCCCTCCCCCTCCCTCTCCCTCTCTCTCTCTCTTTCTCTCTACCTTTGTCCCTCCCTCCCTTCCCTCTCTTGTCCTGTAAGAACAGGCCAATTTCTTCTGCCATTATGGAACTTCCTCTGGATCTGTAAACTTCTAGGAACTATCTCTTCCTCTATAACTCTGCCTGGCCTGGAGGTTCACCCCAGTGACCTGAAGCTGTCTGCTACAGCCTCAGGATTTCCCTCACTGAAGTCAATTAAGGGACAGACAAATAATAGTTACTTGTTAAATCAGTAGATATTGACCCAAAGGGGACATATGTACATCAGGAATTAGCTTATTTTACTTTAGCAAACAGAATTTCAGGAGCTTCTAAAGGAGGCTGCATGGTATACACAGCATGTCCCCACGTATTTCAAAAGAACAACTGTTCCCAGAGTTTATTGGTATTTAAAAGGCATAACAAAAATGATATAGTCAGGTAAAACTGGAAGAAAAGTTCCAGTGTGTCTGGGTAGGTTCCAGCTGCTGCTGCAAATATGAATTCTGGGAGAATGAGCTGCAGAGTGAAGAGAAACAGGAAGACTGGTGGAGTTTAGTCACTTTGAAAAAACTGAAAACATGGACTTCATTGCTTTTTCTTTAAGAATTTTGGTCTAAGGACAGCCAAGTCAGCACTACACAGCAACTAAGACTCAGGCAGAGAACCTGACATCTTACTGTGCCTAAATTCCAGATGACAGAGTTTGGGTTAGTCACAGCCAAGAAAAACGAGAGGGAAGGGAGGACGGGTGGGCCGAGAAGTGGGCACCCATCTGTGGGCAGACTCTGCCCAAATCTTCACTCTCCTGGTCTGGGTGTGTGTAGAGCACTGGTGAGGTCCAGCTAAGTACAAAAGAAAAACCCAAGATTCAGATGCCCAGGAGGTAGAGTTTTCAATTAGCCCAACAAAGAAAAATATCTGTTAATAGGAGCTTATTAAAACAATGGGGGAAGGGTGCTGGAGAGATGACTTAGTTGAGGCATTTGCAAACAGAAAAGTGACCTATTCTTAAAAGGTGATAAATTAATATTGAGATGATACAAGTGCTTACAATTACTAGGAAGGGTGTTTTTTGTTTTTTGTTTTTTTTGTTGTTGTTGTTGGTTTTTTGAGGTAGGGTCTCATAGCTAGTGCAGGCTGACCTGGAATTCACTCTGTATTCTTAGGGTGGCCTCGAACTCACGGCACTCCTCCTACCTCTGCCTCTCGAGTGCTGGGATTAAGGCATGCGCCACCATACCTGGCAGAAGGGATATTTTTAAGTGTAGAAAAGTGTATTTGTGAACATGAAGGAAATATTCCAGAAAAGAACGAATAGATAGAAAAACCCAGAAATATGATAAAATTACTAAAAAGATTAGATTTAAAACTAAGACATAATGTTTCAATAAAAATGCATGAGATGGGGTAGGGGAGATGGCTTAATGGTTAAGGGCACTACCCGCAAAGCCAATGGACCCAGGTTCGGTTCCCCAGGACCCACATAAGCCAGATGCATAAGGGGATGCATATGTTTGGAGTTCTTTTGCAGTAGCTGGATGCCCTGTGCACCCATTCTCTCTTTCTCACTACCTCTCTGTCTCTTTCACTTTCTCTCTCAAATGGATAATTAAAAAAATGCATGAGATGTACTTAACAAAAGAATGAAAATGACAGGAAAGAGAAGAATGGAAGATGAGTCAAGAGGAGGCAGAAGAGGGAAGAAGGGATAAGAGAGAGGGAGGAGGAAAGTGAGCTGAGCATCAGGGGCCCATGGAACATATGTTCTTACAACTGTCCTGAGTCCCAAAAAGAGAGGAAAGAAAGGAGGCTGAAAATGCATGTATTTAAATAAGCATTGACCAAAATTTTCTCAAATTTGGTAATAGACAGACTCAAAGTTTCCAGCAAAGATCGAGCAGGGTACGTGTGATGGAAACTGCTCTTCCGCACAGGCACCAGGCTTCAGAAGACAAACCAAGATAAAGAAAAAACCTTCAGCATTGGCAGGGAAACAGACAGACCAGTAGATCATCTGCACGCAAAACAAGTCAGATTCAGAAAGCTAAGCAACTCACCCATTCTCTAATATGTGGACTCTATCTAAGCACTGGGGGGGGGGAGCACAGGACAGCATGGACGTAGAAGGGGACCATGAAAGGGGAGACAGGTCTTAAGGGGGAGGTGGGGGAAAGATGGGAAATGGGAGCCACATGACTCTAAAGCAGAAGAAAAAATTATTTGGGACGAGGAAAGAAACCAGCGAGAGGAGAGGAGAGGCGAGAGCTGAAAAACACAACACCATGATACATGGGTACAAAACCCATCGATTTGTATGTTAACTTAAAAAAAAGTAACATGAAAGAAACAGAAGGGAAGGAAGAAGAAGGAAAGGAACAAAGATAGGAAGGAAATTTTGGAGTCAGCCAGAGAAAAACAACATGGGACATACAGAGGAATGCTTAACAGCTACTGATGAATTCTCACTGCAGATTATGAAAGCCTGTGTTAAATACTAACTTTAAAGTGCTTAAAAATAACTGTCAACCATAATTCTATATCCAACAAAAATATCCTTCAGGAATAAGGCAAAATTAGAATATTAGAGAAATAATTGTCACAGAAAAGTCTTCCCACACAGAAAAAAAAAAAAAGACTGAAAGAAATGTCACTATGTGAATGGAGAACACATCAGAAAGTTGGATGCTCAAGAATCTATGAGACCCCCAGAAACAGTAAACACTTGGACGGGAATAAACTCTATTTCCTTAATTTCCTTAAATGCACAGGTCTTCTTAAAACAAAAACTGAAACATGACACACTGTCTTATATGGTTTACAATGTGTGTGTGTGTATATGTATATGTATGTATATATACATACACACACACACACACACACACACACAGCAACTGTAGCTGAAAGGAAGGGTGAAGCACATAAAATTATACAGTTGTAATTTTATGTGAAACTACAGTTTTAACCTTTGAGGAAAGTAACGTTGTATCTTATAATCTATAGGCAACCACTAACAACAAAAAGAGAAGTAAAAAGTGGAAAGGTAAATTCACATACAAATATAAAAGTCGTGGAAGAATACATGCTTACATGTATAACCTTGAGTTACAGTTAGCTACCTCCTCATTTCTGGGGTGAAAAAAGCCCAAAGCAGCTGACGATGAGAGGAGGTTTTTATTTTGCCGTACAATCTTGAGAGGAAGCTGCGTGACGGCAGGGGAACACATGGCACGGCAGAGTTGGACCCCTCTTTTGCCATAGTAGGTGGAAAACGGTAGCAAGAGAGTAAACTGGCTAGCCCTCACAAGCCAGGGGCTATAAGCCTCAAAGTCCACCCCCAGCAACACACCCCCTCCAGCAAGGCTCCACCTTGCAAGCTGACATCAGTAGGGACTAAGCGTTCAATTCACATGAGTTTATGGGGACACCTGATTCAAGCCACAACACATTGTTATATATAACTAAATAATTCATAAGACCACAGGAAAGATAAAATAAAAAGTAAATAGAGACATACATAAAAATAAAAGACTTAAATCAAATATTAATATTTTAAATATTAATGTAACATTTAGGTATTCTGGGAGTTATGGCTCCTGTACGTAATCCTGTAATTCAAGAACTGAGACAGGAGGATGATGAGTTCAAGAGTTCCAAAGCCAGCCAGGGCTACAAAGCAAAAACCTAAAGAAAGACGCAGAGAGGGAGAAAGAGAAAGAGAGATAAAGAAACTATGGGGGTGGGTGATGTCCACCCTCTGCTCATGCCATCGTTTTCCCTGCCATCACAGGTTTTCCCTTGAGTCTATATGCCAAAATAAACCCCTTTTCCCCACAAGCTGCTCTTAGTTGGGTGATTTCTGCCATCAACCTGAACCTGACTGCAACAAGGCTATTCCACACTCTAGCTGGAGATTTCTGGATCTCTCTCTTTCAACAATCAATAGAATAATTAGACAAAAACAAAACCAAGAATCAATCAAGTCAGGAGCTGAACAATACTGCCGACTGCCAAGCTGGCAGGGAGAGGGCTCTGCAGCTCAGAGCCCACCTCTGCGGAGGCCAGCAGGTGGCCCAGCCACGTGCTGGACACACAGCACGTGCTAGACACACAGCACGCGGAGGATGAACGCGGCCACAGGCAGCACACGGAGCACACCCTGAACCCAGCTGGTGACATGCATAGCATGAATTTTAGACAGAAAATGAACTGGTGTTTATAAATTGCTTTCGAATGCATGGATAAAGTTAAATGGGTTTATAGATAGACTAAAAAGATGGACATATAAATAGATACGTCATAAAGCAAAATAGCAATGCTGAGTTTAACTCTGCTGTGTGCATAAATAATTTAATTGAAAATTGAAAAGAAGGGGCTGGAGAGATGGCTTAGTGGTTAAGGCGCTTGCCTGCAAAGCCAAAGGAGCTCTGTTCAATTCCCCATAACCCACGTGAGCCAGATGCACAAGGGGGTGCGTGCATCTGTAGTTTGTTTGCAGGGGCTGGAAGCCCTGGTCTGCTCATTCTCTCTCTCTCTCTCTCTCTCTCTCTCTCTCTCTCTCTCTCTCTCTCATTCTGCCTCTTTTCCTCTCTCAAATAATTATTTTAAAAAATTGAAAAGAGTGTAAGGCGTGGTGGTGCACACCTTCAGTCCCAGCCCTTGGGAGGCAGAGGTGGGAGGGTCGCAGTGAGTTTTAGGCCAACCTAGAACATCAGAGTTCCAGGTCAACCTGGGCTAGAGTGAGACCCTGCCTTGAAAAACACCGAAAAGAAATAATTTCCAGGCTGAGGAGATGGCTCACTTGCGGTATAAGCACGAGGACCTAAGTGTGCTCTCCAGAACCCACACAGAGGCTGGGCGTGGCTGTGCACACCTGCCTGGAACCCCAACACAGGTGGGGCCAAGGCAGGAAGATTTACAGGGATCACTGCTCAGTCAGCCGAGCTGATAAAAGGAGAGTTCTGGGTTCAGTGAGAGACCCTGCCTCAAAGAAATAAGGTGGAAAAGCTACAGGAGGACACGAGATATCCTCCTCTAGCCTCCACGTGTGTGCAAATGGGGCACACTCATCTGCACACACATGTATACACCCACACACAAGTATGAAATCATTTTCTTAAATAGGAGGATTGTGAGAACCCTGCAGACTACAGTGCAGGGGAATCTCAAGGAGGAAAGCAGCTGGGCAGGATCTTCCCAATGGTCCTTCTCAAGAGCCACCATCTCCTCTTTTAAAGACAAGGCACTACCTACACAAGACCAGCATAACAGGAGGAAAAGAGGATGGCATCAAAATAAGAGAGAGGCGGGGAGGGGATAAGATGGAGAGTGGGGTTGTGACGGCGAAAATGAGAGGGAGGGAATTATCACGGTTTATTATCTGTGAAGCCTTAACGTCCTTGTAATCAAAGCTTGGTTCTGGGATGCACCAAGTCAAGCAAACGGGAGCTCGAGTCAAAGCAATGGACTCTTTGAGTTCGGCCCCACAGCAGCTCCATGACCCTGGCAAGTTAGCTGACAGCTCTGCCCTCAGTCTCTCACAGCCAACAGAGGAACGAAAGACTACAGGCTGGAGGAGAAAGTTCACTGACTCATCCACAGCTACAGAGCTGAGCCAGGCACTGTTTCAGATGCTAGGTAGCCGAAGTTTAGACAAAGGCCTCTCCACAGAGAGTCCAGACAGGTGACAATCGCACATGTACCCAGTTGGGCATGTGCACCAACAACCAGGAGGCCAGTATATCTAAGACGGCCAGCAGGGAAAGGCACACCATTCTGAGGTTGCTCCAACATGTTTCTCCCTCTTTCCTCACAGGTCTGTGACCCTTCCTCTAGGAATGACCTCCCACCCCCAGGCCTCCATTTCACGGTCAAAATTCCCTTGAAGGGCTCCAGCTCCTCTTGCCAGGATACGCTGGCCACGGGGTGAGCGAGCAGGCAAGGCCATGCACAAGGCTCGCTGTGTCTGCACCTGCTGCCATGGGAGGAGCTTGTCAAGCCGGCCTGATCACTGTGGTATTGAAGAGCCACCAACAAACTCATTGAAACAGAAAACTGGTGAGAATGATCAAGGAAAGAAAAGGCAGCAGGCACAGATAAGAATATTAAATCTGACTTCCTTTCAGATGCTGAGATAGTAAAATGGGAGGTGAAAATTATGATTCAACTTTTGCCAATAAACTTTAAAACCATAGATAAAGTTGACAAATCCCCAAAGGGGAAAAAGGTAACTCACCAAGGTTGATTTGAGAAACAAATTCAAGTACAACATTACCATATAACCCAATACTTTCATTCCCAGCTCTATCCCTGTGAGAATGAAAACCCACACCAGAATTTGTCAGGACTCCTCAAAGCAGTGTCATTTACAGCAACCAGGGGACCGCACTGTCCACTAGCTGGTAGATAACAAAGACAGGATGGAAATGGAGCCTGGCTTCATAGATACGTTTCCTCTTTAATTTAAATAAGGCTTCAATTTGTCCTTCTCAAATGCAGAATAGAGCTCTGTGAGGCCTTAAAGTTCTTGAAATCAAAGTGTAGCCCATACAGAGAACACGCATGAGCAGTAAGAGGACAGACACGGCAGCACACGCCACCACACTGAGGATCCCAGAACCTGGTGCGCTAAGAGAAAGTGCTACCATGAAGGACCATGCACTGCTTAAGTCCAGTTGTCTCAAACACCGAAACAGGTAAATCTACAGAGACGCAAAGTCAATCGGTGGTTGCCTGGGGTTGGGGGCAGTGGACAGAAGAGAGACTCCTGATAGTTCTGTATGCACTATAGTGATGCATGGGATGACGTGTGGATTATATTCCAGAGCAAGAAGCATGAAAGCCCATGCAGAGAGAGTTGAAGACAAAAAAGAGACAGGAAGGGTATATGGGCAGTTGTCACCATGGATACTATGATGGCCTCCCCACCACCTCCTCCATCCCTTACCAAGTTCATGAACCTCCACTGCCACCTCTCCTTCTGATGCCATTAGACGGACAACCCCAGGGAAAGTGGAGACTAAGTATGTACTGCTTGTTTGGGTCAGAAATGCCTGTTTCTAGGCAGGGCACTGAGGCTGCAGGGTGAACTAGAGGATGTGAGCACAGGCCGTGGCCCCTCCCACTATTCAGATGCAGGCTTTCTCTGCACCAGGGGCCTCAGCAGGACTGAAGAAGGGCTCACAAAGATGACTGAAGGCCGCCACACTAGTACTGAGGAACCACTCCAACTGTAACACAGCCAAAGCCTGAGAATAGCCACCCAACAAAGAACAGATTCATCTCGGACTGTGGTTTCATAGACCCCAGTCCAGGATCAGCTGGCTCTAGCTTGTGGTGAGGCAGGGCATCATGGCTAAAGAAAGTGGCAGAGCCAGGCTGCTCACTTCACGGCGGCTAGGAAGCCGAGAGTGACAGGAGATTTAGGGGGCAAGATCACAGGGCATGCCCACTGTGACCTGCGTCCTCCAGCTGGTCCCCACCCCCGTCACCCCTTCACTGGACTCCTCAGTGTACGAGTCACTGATGGCACGAGCTCCTGCAGATCCACTCACCTCACAAAAGTCCACCAGTGGGTATCAAGCTCTCACTACAAGACAGCTCTTTACTTGCCAATTCAAAACGGACAGCAACCCAAACCCATGAAACCCTGACAGCCCCGAGGCAATTGAGAACATGCTGTCACACAGTCTAACAGGCACAGGCAGGAGGGGGCATTCTGCCACCCAAGCTGATCAGTTACCCATCAGCTCACTGGAGTAAGAATGCTGGTGAAAGTCAAACTTTCTGGTCTAATTCCTCCTTTATCAACAGTGAGAGGAGCCATCTCTCCAGGCTTAAGCTCTGGACCCCTGGCTTTCTCTGGACTCCACACATCTGCTATTACTACATCTAGCCTTGAAATAGTTGTGCCCTCCCTTCTGTTCCTTGTGGCTAAGTCCTTGACCTGTGGGACCATTGGAAGTGGACGGTTGATGGTGAGTACGTGCCAGTGTGTGTCCATTAGAATTGGGTGGTTAAAATTCCTCAAAGCATTAAATAAACCAGACACCCCAGAAAGCAAAGGCTCATCTACATGCCCAGAGCAGATGGGGGGCTACTTAGATTTGGGATGGGGTGGGAGGGACAATGGGGCCCAGGAAACTTTGGGGTATGCTGGATGGATTTGTTCACAAACCTGATTGTGTGATGATTATTAGGTGTGAACAAATACCCAAGCTATTAAAACTGCACTTTTACAATCATGTTTGTTGCCTGTTAATTGTACTTCAATAAGGCTGTTTTATAGGCAAAATGTTTAGTGACCTCTCACAATTCATTTGCTATGGCCACAGCTTCCAGTGTGACAATATTGGAAGATGGGGGGGTCTTTGTGAGGGCCTCCCCCATGGAGTCAGTATCCTGATAAGAGCAGAGCAGAACACTGGCTTCCTCTCTCCAGCATGTACTAAGAACAGGCTATGTGTGGGACGCTGCATGCAAAAGTCAGGCCATCTGTGGCCGGGAAGAGTCCTCAACCAGGACCAAACCTGCAGGCACCTCAGCTCCAGCCTTTAGCCTTCTAGACCCGAGGAACGGACACGCCCACTGCCGAGGCCACGCTGCCTCTGGGACTTTGTAATGGCGGTTGGAGCACACCGAGTCCCTTTTAGAAATCAACGCAGTACCTTCCAGTCATCCGAATGGCCATGCTGTAAGAAGCCATGACACAGCGTTGGGACCCCTGTGTGCTCCCGACAGTGCCACTGCATTCACTGTCACCTGTCAACAGTCAAAGGACAAAGAGGGATGTGCTCCCCTCACTTGACATGGAATGGCATCACGACGTGCCAGGGAAGGTATTGCCCTGGCTCGAGCAGAGACAAATGTGGATATTTATGTGCTTGGTATCCACCAACATGGCAGAATGAAAGGACTCACTGCCATTGTGTCCGCCGGCCCACCAGCAAGCCAGGCCACCAAGAGCTTGTTGGTTTAAGCCGATCATTTCATTTACATACCTCTTACAACCTGGCATGTGCATAATTTAGAAAAGTGGATTCAGAAGTACAATAAGCATGAAGATTCTACACTGAACTCCGTGTTAATGGGTAAGTAAAATTATTTTAGCATCTTATTACTAGACCATGGAAATCAAAAACGCTGGTTCTTGAAAAAGGGGTCCAGCTTCTAAATCTCTGCCATAGGAGGTATGGCCATCATTAACCCACTGTCAACATCCCCACTTCTTATAACCATAAAGGAACTGTGAGGACAAGTGAACCTGGAAAATAAGTCTGCTGGCCTGATGAGGTGGCTGTAGACATCACCGGCTGTACGCTCTTGCTCCTCAGGTGGTTCCTGAGCTTGCCCAAAACAGATCCAGGAGTCAACTTGATTTTGAGTGTCCTTGCATATTTAGCAGATGAAACAAAGAGGAACACTCAATGGCTCCTACACACCAGAGGAAAGGCTCCCAATGAAGCCAGGCTCTGAGGCCGGAGGGAATGACGGTCTGCCATGGAAAAGACGGGAGAGAAAAGCTGAGACGCACCTGGCTGTGAAATCCTAGCAAAGGGGAGGCTATGGGCCAGGAACACTGGAAATGGTCAGCACATAACTATCCACTGGACTCACCTTCATCCAGCACAGCCTGCTCTGAGCTGTAGGCTAACATCCAGTGTCCCCAGATAGGCCAACATCTTTTTGTTTTGTTTTTCGGGGGGAAAAAAGAAAAACCTCAAAAGGTCTCTTGCACCTTCTATGACTACCTGGTGAACATCACAGCCTGATAGTGTCTGGGCAGAATTCCGCAGGATCCTGGAGGCACTGAGCACCAGGAGGGAAAGATGGGCTCCCCTCCATCTTTTTTGCTCCCCTCCCCCACTGACTGGCAGTCAATGGGCATTCAGGGAACAGCTGACCCTTAGGCCAGACACACCTCTCCTGGACATAGCGCACTTTGTCTTTTCATCCGCCTTCCCCTCCACAGACTACTGCTCCCGAGTACGTGTCTCCATCCGCTTCAGGGTCTCCTTGACCAAGGGCCTATGCCAGGCTTCCCTGCAGGCCCTGTGCACAGTGAAGGCTTCACGAGAGCTGTTTGAGATCAGGAAAAGGCCCTGTCTCTAGACAAGGAACAGAGAGCCCATGCGCCTGGGATGGCCTGGTCCCATTCCTGGACTCCAATATTAGGAGGTGAGCAGAGGGAGAGGGGCGGCCTGTTCAAAGGAAGGCAAAGGGCTGGGTTCAGTAGCCAGACAACGACATTGGGCCATGGGGGGTGAGGACAGGCATGGTCGGGGCACTGAGCGTTCTGAGGCAAGACAAGGCCAAAGGTGGGAAAATACCCAGGTCTCTTTCATGAGCTGAGGGTGCAGTACGGGCATTAACCGTGGGCAGCATACACCGCCGTGGGCTCATGCTCTACCAGGCATGTGGGGAGAGGTGCATCCGGCTAGCCGGTGGGACAGCACAGAGGCCCAGGGAGCCTGCAGCATCTGCTGGAGCAAAGCACTTGTGTTGTAGCCTGGTGAGAAATGTCTGGTCTGAACTGGGGATGGGTCTCGAGTACCCAGGAGGGCTTTTTTCTACAGGGTCACCGGATGATCAGTGCAGAGACTCAAAGGACGCTGAAATCAGCAACCATGCACCAGGCCAGAATTCAGGAGCTCACTCAAGGCCTTCTGTGCCCAGATACCATGGGCTATAAGGCACAGGGGCTAGGGCAGTACCCCGAAGCACTACAGTGAGCCTGACAGGTGCAGGAGTGCTCACTCGGGGGCACTGCCCTTCAGTGATCTTGGCATTGGACCAGTCCCTGCCAACAGGCTCTGCTCCACCTTGCTGGGTGATGCACCCTCTGTCTTCTGCTATCCCGGGGAGACCACCTTTCCTGTGGGCCAGATCAGGTGGAATTAAGTGAGGAAGACTCGTCATCTTTCCAATGAGCCAGAGAGACCGAATGGGGCTCTGGGAGCTGAAAGACTGAGGCGAGGCAGGCCAAGGGGCATCGAAGGCCTTGCTGGAGGCACACCACCGAGTCTGAGAGCAGCAACGAAGCAGCTGCCCAGAGACAGCAAGCTGGTACAGCACACCTCTGACCATGAGGCGCAGGACTAGGACGGAACCCTGAGGCACTGTGGTGAGTGACCCCCCCCATCTTTACATGCTGAAGACACAGCTTCGTTGGGATATTCTAAAGGCAGAAGATTTTCCTCACAGCTGCTAAGAATAGTTAATTCTGATTAGTTCCAACAGCAATAACTGCCCGAGTCCACAGAAACTTGGGCCAGCCCAGCCTGAGAGTTGCCATGGAAACAGCAGTGTGGCAGGCGCCATGAACAAAGACACATGGCAGTATCAGCTGCACGGCCTCCTGGGACCGTGTAGTCCAGGAAGTGCTGCGCTCGGAGGGGTAAGGCTGGGCTCCAAGATGCCAAGGTGCTGTCTCCAAAAACTTACCAGTGGGCAGCATGCCACCTTCAATGGCTGGGAGTTAGTCCCTTTTTTCAAGTAAATAAAAACACAGGAGTATGTTTCAGAGAGACAAAGAACTCTGGAGTGAGTCAGAGGTGGGGTCATCAGGGGACCCGCTGCGTAGTGACCGCTGGAACTCAGAATGTCCCTGTGGGTCTTAGCTACCTCAAGGAAAAGAATGAGGTGAGGAACCTGCACTATCGGGGTGCTGTGTGACGTTTCCAGGTGCTGGGGCACTGAAGCCACGAAGAGCGCTGAGTGGGAGCTGCAGACAGAGGTGTGCTTCGGGCTGGCGAGACACTGGGGCAGAGATGTGCAGTGTGCAAGGACAATGAGCAGAGGCATCGCGGGCTGGGGACAGAAGCTCACACGCGGAGCCCAGTACGCACACACACCCGCAGTAGCAGGACCTCTGTGAGCTGCAGGCCAGCCCAGGACACAGAGTGAAACACTGTCTCAGAAAAACTGACTGACTGGGCCATGTAGGGAATGGCAGTGACGATCAAGATGGAATCAGTTAATGGCATCCTTGTGTTTGCTCTGGGTTGACAGGAAGAGCTCAGCAGCTGAGCAAACTCCAGTGAGAGAAAACTTCAAAACTGGTGAGGGAAAGGAAATGAGCTGAGTGGAGATGCAAGATGGCCAACTATGCTAGCTAGGGTTGTTTCAGAACCAGTCTCCCCTCAGGTGAGCTTCTCTACGAAGGTCGGGTTCTACTGGAGGACCCACAGTGAGTGCTTTGCTATCCTCATACATCCCGAGACACCTGGAGCAGAGGTGCGGTACCAGCTGCCCAGTGGGCAGCCTCAGAGCCCAGGGAGCACTGGGAAGTGCTTTGGTTGGCAGTGGGAGTTGAAGTGGAATGACCAAGTATCAAGTTCAAATCTTTCCCAAACAAAGCCAGCAACCCATGGACATTGAACAATGACAGCAGGATGAAGAACCATGGTGCTTTGAAAACCAAGCGCCATATGGTGACACCACACAGCAGAGGGTTGTTCTCTTATAACCTGTACGTACGTCAAGCACCAGTGCTGCCTCGGTAGCATATGCACTGGAAAAGGCTGAACGAAAAACTCACCGGTGATTCTCCCCTATGGCTATGTCTTTGCATGCCCTTCCAGTCACATGCACAGGTGCATACATTATTCATGTCAGCTGATGTTCATGGTCAGGGTATCCCAATTCCCAATGTCATTTTCATTCTGCCTGTACCATGTATTAAGCTGTGAACAGGTATGGTCTAAAGCGAGTCTGAAGCTGGGCCCTGATATAGGGACCACCCTGTGATCCAGATTCCAGGAAATGAGCTGTGTGGTTCCCCCAGCTCTATGGGAACATGTGATGCCCATGGCCGCAGGAGATGAGCAGCAACAGAGCAGAGGGCCTGACATGATGACAAGGAGTCAGGAGGATACACAGCTTCCAAGGAAGGGTCCAGAGAGCTTCTGCTGAAAGAGGACACAATCCCTTCGCACTGACGGTGGCCTGCACAGATCAGGGGTCCTGGGCTTCTTGAGGCCCAGGCTCATGGGTCTCCTGCCCTGGTGTGGTCACCTCTGCCTGTGAGGACATTTCTCTCTGGTCTCTGTCTGTGGCATCACCATTTTCACTGATGACTAAGCCTGGCACTATAAGTTCCATAAAGGCACAATTTCTTGATGGCTGTGTAGCAGTCAATTATACAAATGTACCATAATTTACTAATCATGCACCATTGTTGAGTGTTTTGGTTCTTTCCATTGTTTTCATATTACAAATAAAATAGAATTAAGAATTCTTACATTTAAGACTTGCTCTGGGGTTTCAAATATTTTCATAAGGACTGCTTCCCAGGAGGAAAGCAATCTCCAGCTCCAAGCCTTCAAGGCTCTGTGTCACCAGATGGCCTTGGGGTTGGGCAGGAACGTGTGCTTATCCACAAGCAGGACAGCATTCCATACAGTGCATTTAGAGGGAGAAGGAGAGGGAGAGGGGCTCGTGACCACGGGCCCCGACAAGAATGTGCTGCATCACCTTCCATCAAAAGAGGCACCCATTCTCTAAGTCACTGTCATTGTCATTGCTATCTGTATGCACACTAATTAATGGAAGCCCTAGGAGCCATAAGAGAGACTTTCCTGCTGGTGGTATCCATGGAAATGAAGTCACTCACCACATTAAAATAAAAGTCTGAGATGGGGAATTTCAGATAATCGAATGTAAATCCTTTATCAGATTTTAACTTGTGCAGTACTTGAAGTGAAACACAATGAAAACTTTAACAGAAATTGTCTCTTAATACATTTACAGTCTTGTATTTACAAGCTAAATATATAGGAAATCACAAATAAATCCCTTTTAAGTTTGAAAAAAAAAAAAAGAGGCACCCATACCCTGAGAAGCTCATGAACACATGAGGGCCACAGGAAGACATGTTTACCAATGTCCTCAAAGCCATCTTTGTGACACTGTATACTTAGTTACACAGAGCAGCTGGCATTTTTGAACCTACCAGCCAGTTCTGTAACCACACTGGTCACATAACCATACTTCCTCCTGGTGCTCAGCTGGTGCTAAGTGAGCCTGTGCATTGCTCCCAACGCCAGCCTCCTCCAACCACATCGCATCTCCTGATATGCTGCGGGGAGTAACCCCTGGGGAGAAGAGACCCACTTCTGCTCATGGCTGTGTCCACAGCACTGCAAAGGGTGGCCTCAGTACGTACCACTGAAGGAATGAGTGGATGGCTAAGGGTGACCAGAGGACACAAGCTTCTTACATGTACCTAGGTTTTGGTGAGGAGCAGGCAATAACATCTACATCAACTGAACACCAGTCCTCAAGCGAGCCTTAGACCCTCTGGGGTGCAGACAACATAGCATTATAGCCAATTCCTATCTTACTCCAAAGCACGAGATGCTGAATCCACTCTATATCATTTCATGAGCCTGAGCACAGTGGGTATATACACATACGGTGGCCACAAGGGTGCCAGGTGAGCTGAAAACTCGAGAGAGTTTAATCCTTGGTGCCAGAAGACCCAAGCTAGAGTTGACAGCACCACTCTGATCCTGGGCAAAAGGCTTGAGTTCTGGAAGATTCTGTGTCCCGGTTGGTAAGGTGTAAACATCACCTACCATTGAGGACTACTATGAAGATTCAAAACCAGTTCCAGGAGGAAACTGTTAAGTGTGGTGTGAGGAAGAGCAAGAGAGGGGATGGCACTCTTTGCCACCACACTCCAGGCCAATCTGGGAATAGGTGGTCTGCACACCAGCCAGTGTGCACCCAGTGCTTCTAAGACGAGGCTCTGAGACCAGCGATAGAGGAAGGAACATGTCCGACATCTGAAATCTGAACTCAAAGACTCTGGTGTCAGCAAGTCAAAGTCTGCAGGCTCAGGTGGTGACTCAGGACAGGAGGTGGCATGCTAGCAGGATAACCACTTGTATGTCACAGCCCCACATGACACCAAGTGCTTATACATTCCACCGTCTCTCCTCCAAACCTATCAGTTACTAGGAGGGCAAGGAGCTGTGTCCATGTTTAAAAAAGGAGGATACATAACTGAGAGAGAGAGAGAGAGAGATGGAGGGAGACCAGGATGACGTGCTGACAATGGTGGAGCAGGACAGATGCTCACTGACACGCTGCCTGCATGTACTCTGCCTCTTAGCTACTGCTAAAAAAATAACCACAAGCTTAGTGGCTTAAAACCAAATATATTATTTTATGGTCCTGGAACTCAGAGACAAATGAGCCGACAAGGTGGTGACTGCTCTGCAGGCTCTGAGGCAAGTACTGTTTTCTTGGCTCTGCAGCTTCTAGGAGCCGTCTGCATTCCTGGACTCAGGGACCAGCAACCCTGTCCTCTGCTTCTGTGTGCCTATCTCCACTCATCTCTCCCCACTCTCTTCCCCTTACAAGGACCCCTGTGATCACTGAGTCCTTGACCCACCCTAGGGACACTGGCTTTCACTGGCTCACATCAGAGTCCCTTCTGCCATGGAGGTGGTGTAACCATGGGCTTGGGGACTAGGGGTGCTGACCTGGGAATCTGAAAGCCACGGTGTAAGCCGAGCTCCTCTACTAGGTGACTATGAGGTCATGGAAAGGATTTGGCCTGCCCTAAACTTCCCATGGGTTCCTCATCGGGAAGAGTGGTGAGGGGCTTAGGCAGTGCAGAAAGCCCTATAACTGACTCCCCGGGTGTAGTGGGCTTTAGAGGCAGGCGTGAGAGAACCTGTTATAAGCGTTCAGTAGAGTATTTCAACATGCTGCAAGACTCGTCATTTCAGGAAACACTGAGGAATGAAATAGGCCCCAAACTGCATAACTACCTAACTTAATTTACTCAGCAACTCTGGGAGAAGCAACTTCTGATGGGATCTAGATTCTTAATTTCCCTAAGACACTAAACATTCCTCCCAAGGACTTCTGAGGCCAGTTATTAATGCAATTGAGAAGATCCATCGATGAAGACAGGACAGAAACACGGTCCAAGTATGAGCCAAACAGCAATTCATCTCATCTATGGTAAGTGCTGACGCAGTGTGCGTGGGGTGAGGGAGGCACTGGGCTGTCCCTGGTGCTCTGGCTACAACATTTCTGCCTCTGTCCAAGAGGCTGTAGCCCTCTGCGGCCTGTGCTAGATCCCTAGGCTGGAGGCTTCTGGAAATCACTGCTGAACATGATGCAAAGACAGCTCATCCAGCTCCAGCCCTGAGCCGCTGGCTCAGTGCCTTGCATCTCAGACATTTAGAAATGGCTGTCCCTTGGACACTGTGTACTCTGGAATGTACCCTCAATACCTCAAAATACTGGTCTTATTCTGCTATCAGAGGCACAATTCTCCTCACAGCAGCCCTTGAAAACGTGCCTTTGTCCAGGTAACCCCCTAGGACCACAGCAGCTCCCCTGCTCCCAGCCACCCCTCGAGAGAGACAGCCTGGGTGCCCTTCTCAGGTGGGGTCAGAAAGCATCTTGGTGTGTGGAGCTGTTGAACCACAGCTAACAAGTGGTACTAGGATTCCATGCAGCAGCAAAGGATGCACCCATGAGTTTTTAATACTGAGAAAATTTATCAAGAACAAAGAAAGGTCCCCAAGGAGAAGGAGCTTCACCCCTCATCTCTGGGAGCCCACGGCTGACACAGCTCACTAAGATCTCCCTATCAGGCTGTCCATTAGCATCCATCAGCCATGACCTCAGCTCCCTACTGCAGAGCCCTCCTCAAATGCAGGGAGCAGACACAAGTGACGCAATCACTTCTAAGCATGGAGAGGAGGCTGTGCACCATGCGTGGAGCAGGCTTGCAGAGAATGAGTAACTGTAAATAAGAACTTCCTTCACTCTCATCAGTGGTGAACAGGAGAAGGAAGCAGTACCTCAGAGCCTGTGCGGTACAGATGCTTCTGGGCTGTGGATGGGAAAAGGCCCCAAGGCCTATCGGGTTTGTTAGAACCCACCTTCTACATAGAACATTTCCTCAAAGCCACAAAGAGAACCCTGGCCAAGCCTGCCAGAACAACTCCTCCTAATCACTTCCGAGGTGAGGAGGGAAGGACAGATGGAGAAGGCCCCTGGCTTGACCAGTGCCGCATCAGCAAACAAGTGCCAGCCACCCAGGTTCCTAGGGCAGCATGGGCAAACACAGGGATGCCTCCAAGCCTGCCTGGTCCTCCATCTAACAGGAAGAGGAGTGTACTTCCCAGGCCCCGTCCTCTGCTCCCACGGGACACACTGGTTCCTGGGGCAAGGGGTGTCTGTGCAGGGAGGAGCACGGGCCTGTGCTGGTTCTTAAAGGGCACGGTTCTGTGTGAGAGTGTTCTGTGTTCTTTTTATAACTTTGTGTATAGGTGTGCCCATTCTTGTTGGTGGCAAGGAGCACAGGGTCTTGCACATGCTGGGAGTTAGTAACAGTAGTCCCTTTCTGGCCCCACACCATCTTCTGTTTTTAAATTTTACTTACTTATTTATTTGAGACAGAAAGAGAGAGAGAGAGTCGCAAGAGATTGGGTGCACCAGGGCCTCCAGGCACTGCAAATGAACTCTAGACATATGCTCCACCTTATGCATCTGGATTACATGGGTCTTGGGGAATCAAGCCTGGGTCCTTTGGCTTTGCAAGTAAGTGAGTTAACCACTAAGCCATCTCTCCAGCCCATCACCATCTTCTTGAAAGCAGCAAGAGGGCTGGGTTGCGCTGTCCACAGTTGGGTATATCTACCCCGTGTCCAGTAAACAGCCATTAAAATACCGAGCACCCTGCTCCCCTCCAGGCAGCAATGTGCACAGTCACATGTCAGAGCAGGTCCAACTCCGTGAGACGTCACACTCTACACTCGACATGCTGCCAAGCACACAACAAATGCTCCGTTAATCTTCAAACAGAATATAAGCAGCACAAGGTAACAGACCATGTGAGCGGCCTATGGACACAGGATAAGGTAAAAGCAAGCAGCCTTTGAGGAGGGAAAGAGGATAAAGCATGAAGGTGAGGCTGAAAGAAGACAGTGCTTTCCCCTGCGGTAGAAGGCATGAAGGCCCTGAGCACTTGTTGTCCCTTCCCTTAGGGTCACTGCCTTTGCTCCTGACTTGCTTTGGCCAGCTGACCACTTCTGGCAGTGACATGAGCCACTCTAGGCAGTGTGCTCCGGAGCCCACGTATCCTTCCCCTGTCCTCCTTCCTTTGCCTCCACCCGGCCTCCTGAGCGGGGACATGGTACAGAATGAAAGAAACCTCAGCACGGCTAAAGCCACCGAGACAGACACAGGTGGAGGAAGAAACAGATACTGAAAGTCACTAAGGTGTGTCTGAAACTGAACCACTTAAGTGTGATCAAATTCCATCCACTCCTTTTCCACTGTACTGGCTATGAGGCTAGCATGCCCGGTACAGGGATGAGGAGGAAGAGAGGGTCTCTGCCAAAGGTGGCTTCTGAGGAGAGGCAGATACTTAAATAGATGCCACCACTCCCACGTGTGACGTGTAGGAGGGATGGATAAAGTGGCATAGGTACTGTGGGCGTGGGAAGGGCCTGAAGGACCAGGCGCTGGGAAAGCAGGCCAGTGGGGCCACAGCAACCTAGCGAGGAACACGGGGAGACCTCCAGCCCCACAGCTCCACAAGCTGCGGCGCCGCACGTCTCGCCCTTCTGCTATGGATCAGTAACTGGAAACCATGGAGGGAAAGAGACAAAAATCCATGTGTTGGTTTTGGCCTTTTAAAATACACAAATCTAGATGCTTGTGAGTGCTCTGCTTAAATGTCACACTAACACAGCCGCAGCCTTTAGGCAAAGGCTGCTGTCCATTTCATCATGATGTGTCCCCTGGTCCTTGATAAGCCTTGAAAACTGGCAGGCCCAAGCAGGACACTCAGGCAGAAGGCACACTGCCCTTGGGCTTCCCCAGATCTCAGGGATCTACAAGGTAACCCAGAAATCCCACCAGAAGACAAGGCCAGGGGACACCAGGACTCAGAAGGCCTTGGTTGCATTGGAGAAATGGCATATGCATTTGATCGCCCATGCTTAGGAAAGACTGCCTATTCTCGGCAAAGCTCATCTGAAGGGCCTTCGGTCTCCTCTCCAGGTTGCCGACGCGGAACAACAGTACTCTAGATGCTCCGCACAGGCGACCACTGCTCATGGGTCAGCTAACTGCTCCCTGAGCCTCAGCACGGGTTACCCTTTGCTAGCCAAAAGGGGTGAGTGCTGTCTCGTCCCACTCTACAGATGCCACACACCCACAGAGGTCAGAACCTGCCTAGGTGGCGCAGTGTGTCCACGTAGTGAGGACAGGTTTCTAGCCATCCTCCAGCTTCTTAGGCGGACAGAGGATCAGATCAAGAGCACAGTGTAGGCAGGCTGCACACTTATTCCAGGAGAGGACGTCCAGGCCTACCCCACCACACCTCCTGAGCCTCTGACATAGTTGCTGCCAAACTAGACAGTCACAAAGCCACTTACTTGCCAGCCTTTGCCTGCGCTGTGCCTCAGCACCACGTGCTGTGGCCAGACACAGCCCTCCCAGAAGGCCTTGTGTGCTTCTCCCCTGACATGGGCAGCAGGTCCCAGGCTGCCCGTGATGCAGCCTCTGGCTCCTGGGAGACTAAAAAGCTCACAGCTACAGTCCTTGTAATGTCTGTATGTCCTGTGCCCAGCACAGAGCCTGGCTCCTGCTACCAACCTGATTCACAGTGGGAACGAACAAGGGAATAAGCGTGGTGGAGCCTATTGAAGAAGGCGTCCTGGTAGGCACAGACACAGGTCTGTGGTGCCAACTGTACATGGCACTGGTTCTCATGGAGCCTCAGGCTCCTCAGGCAGCAGCATGGTGATGTGAGAAGGCTCCCAGAGGAGGCGCACATGGACTGAAGACCTCCGCTCCCCCTGGCATGCTATTCGATGTGGACTTGCAGAGTCTGAGAGTGTTAGTAAGTGACTGGTGTGGAAAGCCACAGGCCATGCCGTCCCCAAGGTCACCAGGCAATGCGTCCAACTTTGGAAGCCAAATAAAGCTTCTCTCTGACGGGGCCGGTTGTGCTGTGTCTGTCTTGGGCGGGTTCCAGTGGCTCATAGGTCTTCTGAGTTCACGTAACTTCTTGGAGACTTTCGGAACTAACAAATTAAATGACTCCATTATGTTAGCCCCATTTCACTTTAGTTCTGCTGCCAACGGTTCTAAGAGGCAAGCACTTGCTCTGCAATACCATCTTGTTACCCGAGTTCCTAGCCAGCTTTCAGCAGTGAAGTATTCCTTTTATTATGTGAAAAATGAGGTGTAAGCTACAGTCCAGTGAAACGCAGCAGTTTTTCTGGGTCATAAACAGCTTGCTGACAAACCCCAGCAGGCCTTCCTCCAGAAACTCCTCCAAGGCTGGCCTCTACCCTACAAGCCCGTGCAGGACCTGCCCAGGACCAGCATGTCCAGATCAGACCAGCTCCACATCCTTCCTTCCTCCTCTTCCCTCTCTCCAACCACCTGTGAGATTTGAAGTCTTTTGCTAAGCTAAAAGGCCCGATGCTCAGCTCACTGCTCAGACTCACGTAGCAATGCTTGACAGAGAGCTGGACTGTACCACCGGGAAGACTTTCAGCCAGTATATGATGTGAAATGTCAAGTGTCTAAGTCTCAGAAGCTCAAGGACTCCCATATTTGATCTTAGGGGAGGGGGCAGGAATTCCAAAGGGAGTGTCTCTGTCTCATGACAGTTGCCACTTGATGACAGGAAACTCACACCTGTCCATCTTGGAGCTGCACCATGGGCAGAGTACCCAGCTTGGACGCCATCACTTAAGCCAAGGGGAAGTGACTACGGCATGTCTGTAGTGCGCAAGCTCAAGCTTGCAGGCAGCAGTGAGAGGCTCCTGGACTCAGCTTGATTTGAGCTCAGGGATCCTTCCAGGATGTCCAGCCATTTAGGGTCTAGTGACCCTGAGGCATTGCCACAGAAGAGGGTAGTTCTGTGCTGGCACTGGCCATAGAACTGGCCCTTCCTGGCATGAGTGCCACATGAGGCAGCGCAGGCCCAGGCTGGCTGCAGTACCTTCCCACTATCCAGAAAGCCACTACTTGATGTCCCCACGTTATGCCCCATACCGGGGTGACAGGCAGCTGAGAATACCTCCTGCGGCTGCCCCAGATCTGCCAAGTTCTCCCTCTCCACCAACTGCTGCTCGCTTCCAAGAGCACCTGCAACTCGGTGGCCCTAAGTCTGCAGAACCCAAGCCCAACCTTGTCTCCAGACTGTCCCTTCCCAATCCATGGGGAGAGGGGCTCCCTGCGTAGCCTACCACCAAGCCCCAGCAACACTGTGTGCTGCCCGAGACAAAACTTCTCACCAAGCTAAATAGGAACAAATCTGCCCTGGGTGTGACCTGGGCTGGAGGGGGGACTAGAGATGAGACAGTTGCCTGTGGCTCTGACGGCCTCAGTTCATCCCTTGCATTCCTCTACCGTGCAGAGTATATAACTCCCTCGGACATCAGAAGCACCACAGGGACCACTAACTCGAGATGCCAGGCCTGTGGCCCAGGGTCAGTCTGGGGTGGGTTCACTGCACTTCTAACAAGCTCCCACATGATGGGCTGGTGTGGGTGTGGGGTGTACACCTCATGGACGATGGGTCCAGAAGGAGGACTTGTAGAGTGCAGGGAAGTGGCCGTGCATGTCATAGGAAGTGGGGGAAACCCCAAAAGACAAAGACTAGGGCAAAAGCACCCTCAGCAGAGGCCTCCCAAAGTCCTCGGGAATGGACGACGCGAACAACGTCCCCGCACTCAGGTCATCTCACACCTGATCCCAGGCCCTCCTCGCTCTGTGGCAATTCCACTCATTCATACCAGACACCCTACCCCATCCACCTCCACTCTGCACACAGCCGCAATACAGCCACGCCCTCCCCCTCCTCTCCTAGAAGGCCCACATCAGCAGCCTCTTGTCCAGCAATCTTCTGAAAGAACCCTGGCACTTCTACCGTCATAGGCTCTGATTCCAACAGAAGCCCTGCAGATGCCCAGTGGAGAGGGCCCAGTCCTGTCAACCGTGGGCTGGGTCTTCTGCTTCACACTGCCACAAAAGAACTTCTAGACCCACAGAACTTACAAGCTTATATTGCTAGGGAATGCAGCACAGTGTTGACGGACACGCAGACTGTTTTAAGCCAGTGTGTGCGTGGGTGCGGACATCCCGACCTCACTCAGCTGCCTGCCCTTCACCAGCCTCAGAAGGAGGGGGCCCAGGGCGCTGGCAAGGGCTACCTATACCTCCTTTGGTGGCCCAGCTCTCTGACATCCCTAGAGCCATTATTCCTCAGCAGCAGGCAGGGCTGTGACAGCCACCAGCCTGGCAGGATGCTTCCAAGTCCTTCCAGGCCCTTGAGGACCCTTAGGAGGGATAGTGTCACTCCATTTCCTCCTGGGGCCACCAGGAGCAGTTGTGTGCTCCCTGGTGTCGGAGGAGCACGGTGGCCCGACTATGACCATGAGCAGTCCTCTTCTATGGTTCCAACCAGGTAGCAGAGACTTTTGTATTTCTTTCTGCCTGATGATGTGAAGGTGAGAGAACTTCTAAACGCTAAGCCACCGGGATGACAATTCGTGCTGGTGGCACCGGGGTCTGGTGCTGGGCATCTGGAATACGGGACGAGGTGAGGGAGAGCGCCGGGAAGCCAGTGTCCCCTCTAGCAGTCACAAGCACTTTCGAGAGACGATGGGGGAAATCACTGAATCTGATCAAGCACTGAGATGCTGCTACCACCTTACAGAGAGATAACAGAGAGAGAAGTCAGAGGAACATGCTGAACACCACCTCAGGCCTGTGGTTAGCAAAGCTCCCGGCTGTGGGACTGCTCTCATGGGCTCAGGTAGAATAGAGAGGAAACCACAGATTAAAAATGGATTTGAGGGGCTGGAGGGATGGCTTAATGGTTAAGGAATTTGCCTGCAAAGACAAAGGACCCAGGTTCAACTCCCTAGGACCCACATAAGCCAGATGCATATGGTGGCACATGTGTCTGGAGTTGGTTTGCAGCAGCTGGAGGCCCTGATGTGCCCATTCTGTATCTGCCTCTTTTCTCTTCTTCTTCTTCTCTCTCTATCTCAAATAAATAAATGAAGAAAAAAAAATTTAAATGGATTTGAAACATGTCAATTTCTTAAACTTTGATTCAAACCAACGCCACAAAATATGGCACTCTGAGTACTGGACATTGAAACAAGTGATAAGGTATGTGATGATAATGTGGAAATGGTAATCTTAAATAAAAATGTTCACAGATGAAACAATTTCTTGGTTTGCTTCAAAACAATGCAGGACATGGGGTAGAAAGCAGTCAGAGAAGACAAAGACTGGGCCTGGGTTGAATGCCACCTGTAGAGGCGGTGACAAGTACATGGTGGCAGGCAGGGGATGTCCAGATAAGACTCTGGCATCTTGAATGGATTCCTAAAACCTCCCCGAGGAGCATTTTAAGGAACTGAGTGGATAACAATGGCTCCCACGCCAACACCATGTGTGAATTTGGAGGAAAGATACATGAATCTACGGCAGGTGCACCTCAGTTCTTACTCAATTTTTTCAAATTTGAATCTAGAGCCAGCTAAGAGACAAATCTGTGGGCAAGTCTCCGAGGGAGATTCTAGATCATTTAATTCTAGATCAGGAAGACCCACTCTATCCATGGGCAGCGCTACCTCGTGGGGAGAAAGCTGGCAGAGCACCAGCCTCCACGGCTCTGCTCCTGACTGGATGCTGAGGGACCAGCTGTTCGTGCTCCTGCTGCTAAGGCTTCCCCACCATGATGGATGATGAGCCGGAGGAAACACCCCTATCACATTGCCTGCGGTCAGGTATTTGGTTGTAGCAACAAGAGGAGTAGCTCATACACTCTCCATTCAACACTTCAGGAGCCCAACCCCAGAAAGGAAAAAGGCTAGCCAAGGTCATGACGGAGACACTCCAGAGCTGAGAGTGCTCAGCAGTCATAGTCTAGTTCCTAGGAAGTGAAAGCGCATCCCGACTTCCAGACCCGCTGCAGTGCTGCAGCCCTGGAATGTGGGGCCTGGACGTCCCCGTGGGGAGCACTCAGCAGAATGCAAGCGCTAAGATGGCCCCCAGGCCCACTCGGGCTCTCTTGTCCTTAGTGTCTTGCCAATGGAACCCCTCTGAAGAGCCCTTGCCAAGTCATGCCTAGGTTTAAGCAAGGCAGAGCTGAGTGGAGGCCTGGAGCCGCAGCCACTGCAAAGGGCCGTTGCTCTCCAGCCATACCTGGCCTGATGTACAGGTGGACCCTGGGCAGAGGATGGAGGGTGGGGACGCTCACAGGTGGCTTGGAAGGAAGCCATGAATAACAGCAGGAAGAAGGGGCCTGCCCTCCTCCTGGACTCTCTCGGGCTCCCAGGTGTGTGTGTCTTCGTAAGAATCTCACACGTGCCCACAGTCACGGGGGCCTAAGCTCCCAACAAGGGACCCCCCCCCCCATGGTCCTCAGATGTTCCAGACCCCTGCTTGGATCTCTGCTCCCTGCAGCTGTAGCTATACCTGGACGTCTTGGCATGGCCTGCTGACTCACCCCCGGTTCTAGATATTACATCTCCTTTGGGGAAAACCACTGTGGTTTCTCATTCCCAACATGAGGCGATAACTCTGTTCTTACATTCAGACCATGGAGAAGCCAGGCAGTTGAGGCCCACGTGAAATCTACCACTGTGAGCAGAATTCTGCCCCCAAGGTCTCCACCAAGGGGAACATGCTTCCTCCAGAGGCCATGATGGGCTTGGCCCTCATGCTGCCAGAGAAACGTGCTGAGAGAGGTGGACATGAAGCCCATCCGCTGCCATTCGCTGAGCCCCTGCCATGCAGTGGGCATGTGGCCAAGGGTTAGTTTCACTGTGTAGAACCACCTGTGGGATGTGCAGTGTTGCCCATGTCTTATGAAACTAACTTTAGGGCCTCCACAAGACAGGGTGACTCACTGCCCAGGGTGGTTAAGCCACACATGACAGGACCAAAGGGGAAACACAGGGCGTGCTCCAGGCTTGGGCTGACCAGTCACGGCCGTGAGCAGCCAAGAAGCCCTGAAAACAAGGACAGGCTGGGGACACGCACACATCTCCTTCCACCTCCCACATGTGAAGGGAAGTCTTCAGGCTTGGCCTCACTGCAGAAGACACCCAAAACCACAGAGAAAAAAAACCAAGAGGAAAACCCCAGCCAGGACTTCTAAATACAGACGCAATTACGCCATTTTATTTTCCTCTCCTCATGGAAAGAAAAAAAAAGCCTTCTGTCATGGTGGTCAGCAAACCACTGTGTCGTAAACCCTCCACCTCCCAATCCCATTGCCTAGAGGCCACCACCAACTCCAGGGGCATCTGGGTTTCCATCAGCAAAATGGTCGGATGCCAGTGAGCAGAGAGGCAGTGTGGGGTGGCAGAGGAAGCACTGAGCAGGGGGCCCTGGAGCCCCAGATGGTACCAACCCTCTGAAAAGACTTGCGATAGGAATCTGAGCCGCCCGCTCCACATCAGCTGACGGCGTGAGACAAGAATGGGGCAGAACCTCCTGTTTCTGGATGCTCCATCTTGGGGGAATTTTCACATTGTCCTTTCAGACTGAACAACCACGTATGCAGAAGGACCAAGAAGCCATCGATGACTCAGAAAGACTGCAAAAGGAAATACTAAGGTACTGAGAAATGGTCCAATATTTTAGACAACATTCATGAACACAGCCAGAGACAGCAAGCTAAGATCACCTCAACAATTGATGGGTTCTCAGAAGCATTTCAATGAGCCGAGTGAGAACGGGGAGAGCTGGGGGTTGGAAGGCAGAGTTGGGTTCTAGGTTGTTCTAGGCTGAGGCAGGCAGGAATGAGCAACCTGACAGCAAGACTGTCAGGAGACAGGATAGCGGACAGCTCACAGCCTCAATTCCCACCCAGAGAGGCTTCAGGGTACCCACACTGCAGCCTGCCTGTGGGACTCTGCCTGACTTTCCCACACCAAGCTGTCCTATGGTTCCTGCAAGTCTGCTGGCAAGGTAAGGGACAGGTGGCACCCTCAGGCCCTTGCAGCCACAATCTCTCAGAGACAAGGATGAATGCAAGCTTCACACCAGATCCCCATAACACAGCACGGTGCCTCTGCAGTGAGACTGAGAGGAGCAGACCCCATATCTTGAAGTGTATAATGAGATAACCTATTACCATAAATGATAAAGACGTTTATTCACAAATGAGGGTTATTGTATAATTTAATTTTAATAGTCTGATAATTAAGCAAAAATACATCGTAATTATCATAGCTTAATTTCCTGGCATATTTGCTACTGGCGACCTAGTACTTTAAGAAAGACTATGCTGGGCTGGAGAGGTGGCTTAGCGGTTAAGCGCTTGCCTGTGAAGCCTAAGGACCCCGGTTCGAGGCTCGGTTCCCCAGGTCCCACGTTAGCCAGATGCACAAGGGGGCGCATGCGTCTGGAGTTCGTTTGCAGAGGCTGGAAGCCCTGGCGCGCCTATTCTCTCTCTCTCTCCCTCTTATCTGTCTTTCTCTGTGTCTGTCACTCTCAAATAAATAAATAAAAAAAAAAAAAGAAAGAAAGACTATGCTGGGCTGGAGAGATGGCTTAGTGGTTAAGCATTTGCCTGTGAAGCCTAAGAACCCTGGTTCAAGGCTCGGTTCCCCAGGACCCATGTTAGCCATGCATCTGGAGTTCGTTTGCAGTAGCTAGAGGCCCTGACGTGCCCATTCTCTCCCCCTGCCCTATCTGCCTCTTTCTCTGTCTGTTGCTCTCAAATAAATAAATAAAAATAAACAAAAAAAAATTTAAAAAAAGAAAGACCATGCTAATTCTTCACTGTGGGGAGCCTTCTTCTGGCAGAGGCTGGGTGAGGAGGGGTGCACGTTTGGCTCTGAGACCCAGACTGAGCAACTTTGATCATGACTAGAGGCCGGTGGCTGATGGTCAGCAGCTAAAACCTAGGTCCGGGCAATGGCCTGACCCTGGGTGCCTCTTGACTCCTCCTAACCATGCAAGAATGGGTCCAGAGCCCATCCAAGGAACTGCTGCAAGCCCACGAAGCGAAACAGGGAGACGTGGCGCGTGGGATGACGCCACGCCAGGAGAAGCAGGAAAGCTAACATCACCAGCACAATTGGGGACGGCACTAGGGAGGTCGTGACTGATGGGGTGGACCCAGCAATGCAACCACCGCACACTGAGCAGCACACGTCACGCAGGGCAAAAGTGAAGTTAACCGGGGTCCTTGGCTGAAGGACGGCTACATCAGTCACAGACTAGCAGACGCAGGGATGAGTCACCGAGTTCCAAAGGACCTTCTGAAGAAGAGATCACGAAGGTGGAAAAGTACTTCCCATACCTATCTGCTGATATGCTGTCCTTTAAATTATAAGATTAAGAAGACATACCTAAGAAGCATAGAGAGGAGAGTGGTATTTCAAGTACTCACAGTCTATGAGCAAGCATTTCCTACTTTTCCTTGCACACACACTCACACGTAACACACACACACACACACCTCCCTGAATCCTATCAGCCCTCTAGCTTGGGCTGCCCCCTCCCAACTGACAGGGTGCTGACAGAATTATGCTTGCAACACAATTCTGAAGCAGTCTTTGGCAAAGTCTTCAGGACGCGCCGTGCTCTAGATGCAGAAGTGCCTAGCAGGCATGAAGAGGCCGAGGGCGTGGCCAATTCCTGTTCACATCGGGCTGTAGGCAGAGCTGGACACTAGTGAGGCTGGTTGGTTACTTGGCTAAGGAAAACATCTCTGGTGGTTGGAATGTGAAATGCCCCCCACAGGCTCATGGGTATGAACACTGAACCCCAGTTGTGGTTGCTGTGGATCCTCACTGAAGGAAATAGGTCACACAGGTAGGGCCTTTAGATTTCATAAGCCAGCCTCACTTCCTATCCGTGTTCTGTTTCTTGACAAAAATATGACCAGCCGCCTCACTCTCCCTGCTACCACAATGGGCTCTAGCCTCTCAGACCAAGAATCCACATACATTCTTCCTCCAGTAAGTTCCTTCCTGTCAGGTATTTTGTCACAGCAACAAGAAAAATAATATAACAACTAAGCTAAGGTTTGGCTGGGCTTCTACCAGTGACATGAGAGAAGAATGAATTAAGGATGGAGCCGTGCCCTGGTTGGTTAGACACTCCACTTTTCCCCCTGCGCCAGCCCTCGCCAGCTGCGCGGGCTCTTGATTTATTCCTCCTGCCTCTCCTGTAGCATGACGCAGGCTTGCCATACAGCAACATCTCCGAGGATCAATATTCATTGAATGAATATTTTATGAATGGATGGAAGAACATGTGAGTTTGGAGCACCCGAGAACGAGAAATTAAACAGACAGCTTCATAAAGAAGAAGCCCGAAGCGCAAAAAACCAAATTGCAATTATTTGTGACTCGGGTTGTTAATATCATCCAGCCTGGATTGCCAAAAACAATTGCACTACTCCACAGGACCAGCCCAGCCGTCCGCCGTTTCTTTACCATGTCATGAGAAGAGGGGGTTTCTGTTCTCTGGGATTGTGGGCTACATCAAGTATCATAGACGACAAGACGGGACAGGACAGGTGGCGGGTGGCTAAGGACAGTTCTGGGCAGCATGGGTGCCTCTGAACAGCACCTGGCTCCTCCCTGACAGCTAGAGGGGTGGTTCTCCCGGCCTCAGTGGTCCCGGCATGTGCCCACACTGAAGTGGCCAGTCTGGTCCAGGGATGAGGACAAGGAGACTCCAGGATTGCTATTTGCCCTCTATACTGCGAAGGTCAAAAATGCCCCCAGGCCTTGGGTGTCCAGCTTCTAAGTATCACCCAAATTGCCTTTTGGGGAGCTCCAGGGCCTCGCTGTATACTCACATATGTCATTACCAATCACATTAAATATGAATGTCCTGGAAGCCATTTCACAGTGAGTGCATTAGCATAGAAATGAAGAATGTGGCATATTTACCTAATGAAATATTAATAGCAGTCAAAATGAAGGAATTGGATTTATATTTAGCTCCACAGTATATTACTTATTTTAACTTTCAAAGGACATGCTTGATACAGAAGCACATGTCACTAAAATACTCTCAAAATGACATTTGGGCCAGGTGTGGTGTCACATACCTTTAAATCCCAGCACTCAGGAGGCTGAAGCAAGAAGATCGCTGTGAGTTTGAGGCCCACCTGACACTAGTGAACTCCAGGTTAGCCTGGGCTAGAGCAAGACCCTACCTCAAAAGACAAACACACAGACAAAAATTGGGTTGTGGGTGTGTGCATGTACAGTTACAGCGTGAAGCATGGTGTGAACAGCACCAGGAGGAGAGTTTCCCTGAGGAGGGAGGAAAAGAGAAATCACGCGGCAAGGGGAGAAGAGGGCTGAGCTATTCATTCTTTGCCTTGTTTTTTCCAGCACGCTCTTATGAAAATTTCAGTGCAAAGTTGAAAGAACTGTGAAGTGGACATGTGTGCTCTGGGAAGAGATTCCTGTGAGCACTCTCTGTGCTGCTTTGCCTTCCATCCATTCATCAGCCCCTTTTAGCGTACCCCAGTAACCCCTGTGATTTATAATGCACACAAAGACGGCTGAACAGGCCCCCAGATCCAGATTTGCAAGGTCTTGTTTTGTTTTAATGTACAACTGATGAGTAGGGTAGGGCACAAGTCTCAGGTAAACATGCATTGACTTTTATGGGTATGGGCATGGGAATAACCCAAGCCCCTGTTAAGTCACTACCTTGACCATCATCTAGAATATTCCCTCTTGCCTTTTATGGACCAAGCCCTCACCCAGCCTCTCCAAGTAAAGTGACCTTCTGGCTCTTCCCATTGAAGGCTGTTTTGCTCCCCTGAGAGTTCCATATAGATGGAATCACATGGCATTATGTGTGTACACCCCTTCCAGGTATTTCATCATGCTGGTCGTAGGTATCCCTCCCTGGGTAGGGGAATACCACCAGTTGTTTCTCGTCTTCTGTAAGACACCACAGCTCTCTCTGTTTTGTTTTGCTTCCTTCTTAGGGGGCTGGTGGTGAGGGGTTAGTAACATTCCTGTATGGTTCACTTTGTGACGATGCTACAATTTGTTAAGTAACTGGAGTTGGCATAGCGTGGCAAACAGCGTGTGTTTGGTTTCATAAGGAAGTGCCAGAACAGTTCTCGTGGCTGCATTGTGTGGCGCTCCTGCTGAAGAAGCTGCAGTGGCTTCGCATCCTCGCCAACGATGCAGCGTTGATGTCCTGCTCCAGCATTCTGATGAGCACACAGCACGGTCTAGCTCCTTGCCACTTTGACTTTGCATCCCCTGCTGACTAATGCTGTTCGTGTCAGCTATTTAGAAAGACATAGTACTTCCTTACAACAGGACAGAGAGATACACAGAGAAACAGAGGGATCTGGAGCAAACATAGAAAAAGATGCTTGAACACTGGCACAGGTGTGCCAGCACGTTGTTGCTGGTTTTGTAGTACTAGTGACTGAGCGCAGGGCCACATCCACGCTTGGCAAGAACTCTACTCCCGAGCTATATCCTGAGTCTACAGTCTCTTATTTTTGTATGTTTGATTCACTTTGCTATTAAAAAAAAACAATATTATTCCATCTATAATTCATCTACAGGCAAAGCCTTTTGGGGTGGGGAGAGGTCCCAAGAGGAGGACGGCGGGAACTCAGCCTCTTCCCAGCATTTTCATACCCTCTACCCACCTCAATCACACCCCAGGGCCAGGCCTTGGTCAGCCTTCGCAGGACACTTACCGCTGGCACTCGCCGGCGTGCAGGATGAGCTCGGCGTTGCTCCTCGCACTGACGGTCAGCTCGTGCTCTGTGGAGTTGAAGACGTCTAGGAGCAGGTGGCACTGCCGGGTACTGCATGGAAAGACAGAAGAAGGCTCAGAATCCTCTCACTGCACAGAGGGACTTGGCCCTTTGGGCCTATCCAGGGGCTTCCTACTAGTTGAACGTATGCAGAAGTGGGAGCTCTCACAATGCCAAAAACCTCTGGCCACGGGTTCACAGCTTTGTGGCCCCTGCATGAACCAACGGCCTTGGCAGGCCACCCACATCTCCAAGCTGCAGCAGGTGGTGAAGACAAGAACAGCTCAGCCTGAAGCAAGATTAGCCAAACACTATACACAGCGTCACTTAATAAAAGCTATGTCCAAATGAAGACATTTTTGGTGGCCGGCATAGTGCTAGGGCCCAGGCCACAACTGTGCGCACTCCTCTGCAAACCTTTGCCCGGGGACCCCGCGCCCCTCTTCTTGAGGGCAGCAGGTGACACGTCAGCTCACTGTCACCCTGTTTGCTTCACGCAGACGTGGGAAATGAAGTGGCCCCACATGCTCCTTGCAGAAGGGGTTCTCTGTGGGGAAACCAATGAAGGGCAAGCTCCAAAGACTTTTATCCCAGATAATAGGGTGCCCGAGGGTGCAGCTTCCACCCCTCAGCTTCCCTCATGCCTGTTCTTGTTCCCCAGGAAGGAGCCGGATGCCTTGAAGCTTGGCAACCATTCTGAGACAATGGGAATGAAACTGCGGGTGCTGCTGGAAGAGGCTGGGGGCCTCCTGGAGCAGCTGTGGTTCCCCCACCATCTCCTCCCTCTAGACTTATTAGCTACACAGCTGCAATATGTTTTACTAAAAGCCCACCACACATGCTTCACTTTTGTAGTCACTACCTGTGAGGTCTCTATTACACTTGAGTGCTTGCTAGAACTAACATAGCCTTTCAAATACCAAGGGTCACGGGGAGCACATGGCAAGGAATCGATGTGTGGCAGCTGATCTAAATGGCACAGCAGACCGTGGCAGGCGGGGGAAGGCAAAAGGGCATTGGCGCCGTCTCACAGGAGCAGGGTGACGTGTGCCATGGAGCGAGGCAAAGGTGCACAGGTACATCGATGCACTCTGGGCATCTCCAGCTCCATGTGACATCAAAGCATGGCCTTCCAGAGGGCATGTGACTTCTCCAGTGTGTTGGGGGGGGGGGACAGGGCTGTTGGCTGACCGAAAAACCCAACTGCAGGAAAGGGAAGAGCCTTCCATGCTTGTTTTGTCCTCTGCCTTCACTTCCTGCCCATATTGGGGGGAGGGGGCTGCAGCCACTGCTCTGCCCAGAGGGACAGGGCTCAGGAGAGGACCACTCGGCTAGGGCAGTGGCCAAATTGCTTTGCCTTCACAGCAGGTGGAGACCTGGGCACCATGGCCACACTTGTCTTCAGCTCCTTTGAGACAAGGAAACTGAGGCACATGAGGTTATAGGAACACATTTGGGGCTCACTAGTACTCACACAAAGGCCATGGGACACCTGAAATGACAGCCTTTCTGCATGTGCATGTGTGACCTCTGATGAGAAGGAGGCTGAGGCAACTCATCACCATTTCTGGTACGGATGGTGCCAGTGTCTTCAGATGACAGCTCCCTGTTGGCTCATACTGGGGTTCAGGGATGGAGGTGGGTGCCTCAGAGATCTGGCCCTTGGAAAACACTCATTAGTTCTGACAGTTAAGGGGCCCCTTCTCTAAGCTCCCGGGAAAAGGTGCTTGTATGAATGAGGTCTGTTCACCATCATTACTTCATCATCAGAAACGGGAACTCGTGAAACATTGATCAGAAAGGGGAAACAGAAGCAATATTTTTGTTGTTGTTCTTCATGGTAGGGTTTCACTCTAGCTCAGGCTGACCTGGAATTCACTATGTAGTCTCAGGATGGCCTCGAACTCACAGCAATCCTCCTACCTCTGCCTCCCGAGTGCTGGAATTAAAGGTGTGTGCCACCATGCCCGGCTTGAAGCAATATTTTTAATATTTTATTTTTTATTTATTTGAGAGAGAGAAAGAGGCAGAGAGAGAATGGGTGCACCACGGCTACCTACCAGCCACTGCAAACAAACCCCAGACACATGCCCCACCTTGTGCATCTGGTTTACATGGGTCCTTGGGGAATCGAACCTGGGTCTTTTGGCTTTGCAGGCCAGCTCCATAACCACTAAGCAATCCCTCCAGCCCTGAAGCAAATTTTTAGAGGCTCGCATATATGCTGTTTTCCCTGGCAGAACACAGCGCTTGGGACAAAGTGCGGGGATGCACAGCATTGATGCACAATTGGATTTTGTCCTCATTTTTCTGACTCACTGTGTTTGGGGTTGTCTGGAGCTAGGTATTGCTCCCAATCCTTGACATGATGATGTATTGATGAACCTCTGTTTTCTATCTGTCCCTCACAAATTAATTCCCTTCCCAGACAGCGGCGGCATTTGTGCACACCGTAATATCATTTGCTCTGAGCATCTTTCGACATCACTCTGGATGATTTTCTTTGTGCTTGGCTGGAACACACAGTTTACTTTTAATTCCTGTTTGCTTTTTCTTTGTTTTGTTTTTCTAAACCCATCTATTTGAAGAGTAGGGAAGTCCAAGGAAGCTTCATATTACAATGGAGCCCACAGTAAGTCTTTGAGGGCAGATATACCTGCCTGGCTTGGGAAAGAGAAGAGGCGAAGCCCAGTGTATGGAAGAGCAGTTGTTCTGAGTCTGGGGTTAGGCTGGGCGAGGTGGTCTGGCTGCCTGGCAGCACCCATTGCTACATCCTTGCATCTGTGTGAGAGTGGCCTCTGCGCCCCCACACAATGTTTTCTCTGTGGAGCCGAGAATGCATCGGTTAATTCACCTAACAGACAGGTTAGGTTCTTCCTGTGTGAATGGGCACACACTTGCAGTATGGACTTGTGAAAGGAAGACAAGGTCTTTGCTTCCATGCAAATTACATGGAGGAAGAGAAGGACTAAAAAGTAAAAAATTTAGCAGGGCGTGGTGGCGTGTGCCTTTAATCCTAGCACTTGGGTGGCAGAAGTAGGAGGATCACTGTGAGTTCGAGTCTACCCTGAGACTACACAGTGTATTCCAGGACAGCCTGAGCTAGAGTGAGACCCTACCTTGAAAAACCAAAATAAATAAATTAAAAAACCAAAAAATTTTACTCTTTTATGTAAAATTTAAAATATTGGTTCAAAGGTTGTTGAACAAAGGGGGTAACATAATTGATAACATTCTACATATGAACTAAAAACAATAATGCTAGATACAACAGTGATGCAGCCCAGAGGGCTTATGGGAAAGATACAAAAAGCAAGTATGTAAGACATTGACTTAGAATATTGTGAGGTTTTATGGAATGATCAGGAAGGAGGACAAATACATTCAGAAATGCATTATGTTCAGAGAAGGGAACACAGTATTCTTAAAAAGTCACCATTTTTCTAAAGAGTTTTCCAAATCCAATTCAACTAAAAAAAAAAAAAAAAAAAGTACTAATGGAATGTTAGTTGTGATAAACTCTGACCTGCAGTTCCAGTTCTACAGCAGGGCACCCACATGTGCAAAACAGCGCTGCAGAAGGGGCTCGGCAAGCCTCGGCCCTCTACAATCCCGGGGTTACAAAGCTAAACATGAGGTGGTGGTCTAGAGCAGCGAAGGGGGATTACATGAACGGATGCAGGCACCAGGGACCAAGGAGATGCTCAGTGGACAAAGCGCTTGCCACACACGCCTAAGTACCTGGGTCTGGATCCTCAGGCCCCAAGTGAAGCTCAGAGGCCTTGGAGGGCTTTCATAAGCCCAGCACGCCAATGGCAAGATGGAAGGCGGACATGGGCGAATTTCCCAGAAGCTCATGGATCACCTACCCTGGGGAGTACAGCAGAAAGCATAAACAAGAGTGGGAGACCCTGCCTTAGCAAAGAGTGGAAGGTGAGGCATGGACCCCTGAAAGCGGTCCCCTGGCCTGACAAGGCACCGTGGCTGGCGCGCGCATGTGCGCACACATACATGCAGTTCTGGGACCCAAGCATGCCACGCCAGGAGTCACCAGCCGTGCTGGGCTGGGCTTTCCAGTGACGCAGCCGCAGTTGAGATGCCCACTGTCTGTACGTAGCCCCAGTGAAGTCACCCGTCACCACACTAGACCTGGACGGAGCCACCTCTCTGGTCTGTACCTTGGCTGGGTGAAGACATTCGTTCACATCTCCCCAGGAAAAGTCATACAAAACAACTTAGATGTAAAAAGCCAGTATTTCAATTTAAAATGTGGGTGAACAGCTTGTAGAAACAAAGATTTCTCAAATGAGTGAGTCACAAACGTACAAAGCATCAAAGAAAGACAAGCATGTCAGCTGTGCTCATTAGGAACCTGAGTATAAGTGGAAAACATTAGACCCCAATGCAGAGAAGCTACCTGTGAGAGGTGTTGGCGCTTTACTGCACTGAAGAATCTGAATTCAGATTTTAGAGAACGTTTCTACAGATCACCACAAATTCACTCAGTGGAAAATCAGGCAAAAGTTGGCAATTTAACTAGAAGAAATCCAACAGTGACGAGCAGAGGCTCAGTCCAGCCAGCACCAGCCAGGGGATGAAAATCAAACCCAAGGACACCACTCCCCACTCAACCTAGTGGAAATATTTCACAGTGTGCCAGAGCCCAGTGCTGGCCAAAACATACAATAACAACAAAAAGAAAAAACGAGAGACAGAGAGAGAGAGAGAGAGAATGTGGGAATTCTCATCCAGTGTCTGGAGGGTCAGAAATCAGAGCAACTTTTCTTATGCTACGTGAACATCAGTGGGAGATCAGTTACAAGACAGGTATGCGTACAACACTGGGAAAGCCACTGCTCAAAGTCAGCTTCGTGAACATCAAGATCAGCGGGAGAACAGAGAGCAGACAGCCCTGTGTCTGTGTCCACAACGAAAGGTTAAAGCTGGACAAGCGAGTGTGGTAGACACACTGAGATCCCCGCCACCTTCCAGTGTTTCCAATGACAGGATGATTTTAGAAGAATATTTAGAAGTCACTTAGAATGTCTTGGCCTGGGTCCTCGCAGAAGGCTGAGCGTGAGGAAAGGGCATGCAGGAAGCTGGGCTGGGAGGCAGCGCGCAGCATCGGTTGAGCGAGCTCTTGAGCTGGCCCCAGGGCAGCCGAGGGTCCATCCAGTGAGTCTTCCTGGGGCACTCAAGGGACCTTCCTTGGAACTGAGCACCTTCCTCCCAACAGGGTTAATTCCTACACGACCTCTCACATTCACGAGTAAGCTGTCTCCCTCACACTTCATGAATAAACTGAACAGAGAGGACCCAGAGTCTCCCACTCTTTTTTTTTCTTTTTGAGGCCAGCCCAACAGACTGGCCTTTTCTTTAATGCGAGGGGGGAGGGAGAGAGAGAATTGGCAGACTAGGGTCTCCAGCCACAACAACTGAACTCCAGATGCATGTGCCCCCTTGTGCGTAATGTGCAACATTGCTTGCTTATGTCACCGTGTGTCTGGTTTATGTGGGATCTGGAGAGTCAAACATGGGTTCTTAGGCTTCGCAGCCAAGTGCCTTAACTGCTAAGCCATCTCTCCAGCCCCAGAGTCACCCATTCTTAACAGCCTTGGTAAGCCATTTAGAATATTCCAGAAAGCAAGAGATGCTAAACACTGCTGAGGCAAGGTGCTCTGTGGTTATACCTGCACAAGCTGGTTGCCGTGGCAACAGCTAGTGTGAAAAGTAGGCTCTGAGATGTGGCAGGGCACAAGACTCTTATAATACAAATAGTTTTCAAAAATTAAGTACATCTCCTGGAAACATCAACAGGGATTTAAAAAAAAAAATTGCCTCAGATGTGATGGCAAAGGAGGGTGTCCCCAAAGAAATGATATTTTATTTGAGACTCGAATGACAAGAAAGCAATCCTGTGAAGGTCGTAGAGGAGAGCTTTCTAGAGAGAATGTGCAATTAATGGAAAAATCTTAAGGCACAGTGTGATCGTGGAACAGAACAAGCGGAGAGAGTGGCACAAGATTAATGACAGAGGAAAGGTCATAGGAAAATATTGATTTTATTCTAAGCATGATAGGAAGCTATTTGGAGAGTTTTAAGCAGATGAGTGACATGAATGGGTTTATGAGAGAAAGCAATGAGCTCCAATTCTGGAGAAGACGGAGCAAGCAGTCTGCCTGCTCTCCTGCTGACTGCGATTGCATTCCATCTGCAAATCACAGCTCGGTGGGACGCAGTCAAAGACTCAAAAGTTTTAAACTCAAGAAGGTGAATCAGAATAGCACAGCAGACATCCATGTTCTGAAATGGGAGTGAGGCCCAGCTACCCCCACTGCCCACTGCCTGTGACCTGAACCCAAAGCAACACGAAGCTCAGAGGCCTGCGCCAAGGCTGCAGGTGTGGACTGTGATCTTACAGCATGCACCAGGAACAGCAGGAAGAGACACAGGAGCCTCCTGTCCTGGCCTGGCCAGTGAGGAAGTTTCCATGGAGTGATAGCTGGATTAAAATCATGCTTGCCCATTCATTTTACCCAGCCTCTGGGCAGTGCAGTCTTCCTATCTGTGCCTTGAGTCAACTAGACTCACAGACGACACATGGGGGTGGGCATCAAACGTGGCTTTGTAGCAGGCAGACAGGGAAGAGGATGGGGGAACATTCTCGCTAGAACACAGCACAGGGTGTCAGTTCAGCTAACAAGAGCCGGGGGGTGGGGGAAACCTCAGTTCTGGGGATGTCACACAGCAGGGCGGGGGCAGATATTGGGGTACCACAAATGCTTTGAACCTAGAATAGTGGCATGGCCCATAGGAGGCACCCACAATGCTGAAATCCAAACTCCAAAAGCTACCATGGGGCACCGGCTCAAACAAAAAGATCAGTATTCTCAGGATCAGACAGGACCCCAGGAAAGATGTCTAGAATATCACTGAAAACAACCTGGCACAAGAAAATGTAACTTCCCCCGGGAGAAGGAATCAGCAGAGGGGAGCCTCCGGGCCGCCATCTCACAGAAAGAGACATGAGGGCTGGGAGGTGGCGCGGCAGGGAGCGTGCTTGCCATGAAAGCAGAAGGAACGGAGTTGGGATCTGCAGCACCCACATAAGATGCCAAGCAAGGCAGCATGCCCGAATCCCAGCACTGGAGAGGTGGAGGCAAGAAGATTCGCAGGCTGGCTGATTGACTGCCGTAGTAGACAGCCTCAGGTTCACTGAGATGAACTTCCAGAACAGGCACAGTTATGGAGGAAGTGATATTTATTGAAGCTTACAGATCCAGGGGAAGTTTTATAATGGCAGAAGAAGCTGGCCTGCTTTCACAGGTCCAAGCAGAGAGAGAAAAGCCACAAGCCACAAGCCACACGGTACACTTCAGGAATTCCAGGCAGAACTAGGCACTTGGTATATCTTTATTGTAATCTTAAATCCACCACCACACCTTAGGGCCATTTATTCAAACTACCACATTTCACCCCTGGACCCCAATAGATTCATAACCATCTCATACTGTAAATTGTATTTAGTCTAATTTTAAAGGTCCCCAGAGTTTTTACCAACTTAAGATAGTTCTAAAGTCCCAAAGTATTCTCTGAGACTTAAGATTAATTCTTAGCTGTGAGAGCTGTAAAATCAAACAAGTTATATAGTTTTAACATATAAAGGCACAGAGTAAACATTTTCAACTGGTATAAGGCATAGCAGACAGAGACTAGAAGAACCTAAACTCAACAACCATCAAGCAAACATAAACTTCTGAAGTTCAAGTCTGATATAACCAGTGACTAAGTTTCCAGATTTTCCAGTTCCGCCCCTCCAGCCAGGCTGAGTAGCCAGGGAACCCTTCCATCCTGAGCTGACAGCCTCTATGGCAGCCCTTGCACAGTTCTGGAATATCTAAAACGTTTTTGGGTCTCCTTGCAAACCACGGTCCATCTTTTAAAGGCTCTTTTGTATTTTGTTGATTTGGAGTCTCTCCTTTTTTTGCTTGATCAAATTGGCCAGAGGTTTGTCAATCTTGTTTATTTTTTCATAGAACCAGCTCTTTGTTTTGTCAATTGCCTTAATTGTTTCCTTGGTTTCCAATTCATTAATTTCTGCTCTGATTTTAATTATTTCTTTCCTTCTGGAGCTCTCTGGGTTGGATTTTTCTTGTTTTGCCAATGCCTATGAAGGCATTGAGTGCTATGAATTTTCCCCTGAGGACTGCCTTCATTGTGTCCCATAAATTTTGGTATGATGTGTTCTCATTGTCATTCAATTCCAGGAATTTTGCAATTTCAGTTTTTATTTCATCCACTATTCATTTATTGTTTAAGAGTGTGCTATTCAGTTTCCAGTTGCCGTTGGGGTTCTCGTTGGTTTTGTTGTTGTTGATTTCTAGGAATATAGCATTATGATCTGATATCATGCATGGAATTATGTCGATTTTCCTAAATATGTGGAGGCTATCTTTGTGACCCAGTATATGGTCTATTTTAGAGAATGTTCCATGGGCTGCTGAGAAGAATGTGTAGTCTGTGGATTTGGGATGGAAAGTTCTGTAGATGTCTGTTAGGTCTAAGTGCTCTATGGCTTTGTTGAGCTCTCTTACTTCCCTGTTGAGCTTCTGTTTGGATGATCTGTCTATTACTGATAATGGTGTGTTGAAGTCCCCAGCTATGATGGTGTTGGTGGTTATTTCTGTTTTATTGTCAAGTAGGTTTTGTTTTATGAACTGTGGTGCCCCTGTGTTTGGTGCATACAGATTTATGATTGTAATATCCTCTTGATGGATTGTTCCCTTTATAAGTAGGAAGTAGCCTTCTTTGTCTTTTTTGATTGTTTTTGGTTTGAAGTCAACTTTATCTGATATTAATATAGCTACACCTGCTTGTTTCTTATTCCCATTTGCCTGGAATATTGTTTTCCACCCTTTCACCCTGAGGAGGTTTCTGTCTTTAGTGGTAAGGTGGGTTTCTTGAAGGCAGCAGATTGAGGGGTCTAATTTTTTGATCTACCCTGTTAGCCTGTGTCTCTTGATGGGTGAATTAAGGCCATTAATGTTTAGGGTGATGACTGTGAGATTTGGTTTGATCCCTGTCATGTTGTGGTGGTAGAGGTGTGTTGGCATTTCCATGGAATTTAATTTTTTTTTTTAAGCGATGGTTTCACTCTCTAGCCCAAGGTGACCTATAACTCAATTATCTCCAGTGATGGCTTACAGGCATGCCCACCACGCCACCATGGTTGGATTTCATAGAACTATTTGAAAAGAAAGGGAGCAGTTGAGGTCTCAAGTGCAGAGGAAGGAAGCGTGCCCACATGCTGGAGACAGACAGACACACTCACGCCTGGTCACGCCTCTGCTCCACCTCGCCGCTGAACGGCACTCGCCCCCAGTGGTTTTGATGGGCATGGCACTGGAGCTCTGGCAGACTGCCTGTTCTGTATTTAAAATTGACCACTGGGGGCTGGAGAGATGCCTTAGCTGTTAAGCGCTTGCCTGTGAAGCCTAAGGACCCCGGTTCGAGGCTCGGTTCCCCAGGTCCCACGTTAGCCAGATGCACAAGGGGGCGCACGCGTCTGGAGTTCGTTTGCAGAGGCTGGAAGCCCTGGCGCGCCCATTCTCTCTCTCTCTCCCTCTATCTGTCTTTCTCTCTGTCTCTGTCGCTCTCAAATAAATTAAAAAAAAATTGACCACTGGTTAAAGAGAAGATCCATCGGGAATGCAAACTAATGAGAGGTATAAAAATGGTTCTGCAAATGTGCCTCAGGGCAACTGTCACCAGGTCTGCGAGCTGTGTCCATCTAATCACAATTCACTTGTAGCACATCCTGGTCCTTGCAGTACAGCAAGCAGCATTGAGAAGTAACATGAAAGGATGGCCTTGTCCAATCCAGGCACAGAGACAGCACAGATTCCCAGAGGACTGTCTGGAGGCAAGTGCCTGCCAGCAGCCGCATGAAGCCACATTTCAGGTTTCACTGTCTAGAAGGAAGCCCTGTGTTTTTGAGCTGAACTTGAAAAACACAAGAGTCCCAAATGCAGGCTTCAGAGACACTGACCGATCATCAACACTGGGCAAAACACGTTTCCACGCAAATGCAACCTAATCCAAACGGGACATACAAACACTTAATGTAGCCTCATAAATTGGACTCTCAAATACAATGTTAGTGAGTGCTAAATGGTTAAATAGAAATGACGTTAAATCGGTCCCTAGTAATGTTACTGTTGAGTGTGTGAGCATGGGTAGTGTATGCACACACACAGGGGCACACACCCTGTGTGTGAGCGTGCGCGGCCCAGGGGAGATCAGCTCTCATCTGTTCTATTTCCTTTAGCTGGAATCTCACTGAACCTGGAGCGACCTACCATACTTTGGTCGGACTGGCTGCCTGGCAAGCCCTGGTGATTCTCCTGTCTCCGCCCCTCTCAGCAGTGAGGTGAGAGGCCATCCAAGTGTGGGTCACTTACCAGTGGTGATACCAATAAGAAAATAAAGGCCCATCTCCCAGCAGCTGTTAACCAGCAACAGCTCCTCAGGGAGCAATGGGTGCCCAAGTCCCTCCCTCATCCATGAGCCAATTCAATTGAGTATCCATGCTTCTTCTCATGCCAAGCAACATGCTAGCTGTTGAAACAGCAACAAGTCAGGATACCATATCACTCCTTCATAGGTAACTTGTGACCATGCAGTTGTATGACCCTGCAAGTCCAAAGTGAAAGAAAACTTGTGCTTTTGTTTGTTTCTGAGGCAGGATCTCACTCTATCCCAAGCTGACCTCAGATTCAAACTATGGCCACCCTCCTACATCAGCCTCTCGAGTGTTGAGGAGCCACCATGCCCAGTTTAAAGAAAGGGGACAGCTTTGCTCAGGGCCACACAGCAAATAAGCTACAAGTCCAAAATTTGATGTTGCATGTAGGTAGGTTTGCTTTAAAATCCTATAGTCAGAGTTCCAAAGCCTTATTAAATTTAAAGCCAATCTAAAGTAAACGTAGCAATCTGAGAAAGATCTACTATGATTTTAAAGTCTCCCTTCAATTGACCTTGAGGATGCATCTGTGAACAAGAGATCACTGGGGAGTTGAGTTGCCCCCGCCAAACACACACATGCACACACATTCACATAGGTGCAAGCACGGGGGTGTCGTCCTGTTAGTACCACAAAGCTAGCACACCACATGCCCTCCTCCAAGGAGGAGAAGTGTCTAAGACCAGACCCTTCATTGTAACCAGCCTGAAAGAAATCGCTCCTCAGGAGAAAGAGAAATGCAACATCGAGGGACGACAGGGACAGCGTGGCCTCACCTGTTCCAGTGCAGTCCCCAAGGACATTACCAGGTGGCTCGGTGGCAAACATGAATCTCAGAGGGACTTGAACTTCTAAATAAAAGGTAGCTGACCCTATGGGCACCCTGAGAGAATGGTAAGAAATTACCATGATAATGAATGTTTCGCCTCATACCTATACTGATCTTCAGTGCTAGGAAAGATGGCCTCTACTCTTGGTTAGTTTGACTCTCTTCTCATTCTGATGAGGTAGGTAAAGCAGAGATGACCCCTGGACAAGGAACCAGGCAGCTGATGCTAACATGACAGACTGACTCTCCTGGAGCTACAGCCTCATGGGAAGCCAGAGCATACAGATTCAGAGTCTACCACAGACAAGTGTGGCCCAAAGCCTCAGCCTGGGACCGAAGCCCAGTGTCGACTCATGTCCTGCACCTGCCAACATGCGGCATCCACGGGAAGCCACTGGACACCTCTGAGGGGACACTCACTCCAACGGCCTCTAGCGTGGGAACAGCTGGAACACTGAGACACTCCCTGGAACACAGCCGGCTCTGAATAAAGAGCATCTCACCTTCTCTCCCCTTCTAGAAAACCATCACTTTCCAAGATGGTCAGGAAGAAAAGCCACAGAACTGCCACTGTTAATGAAAGGAGAAGGTCATGCGGGCCAGCCAGCCCACACGCACTGTATCGAGGCTGCACAGCTCCCCGGTGATCCCTCTCGTGGGGGCAGCAGGGCGCTCTTTCCACACATGCTCAACTTCTGTGTGACTAAAGGCGGCCTGACCCCCCCCCCACACACACACAGATTCCAACACACATGTGCTCCCCTAGCTGCTCACACTGCAGTGGCCTTGAAGCCAGGAGAACGAGAAGCCAGCCTGTCCCAGCGAGCTATGTGAGCCTGGGGAACCATCTAGCCTCTCAGGCCACATCGCAATGCAAATGTGTTCAATAAAAAGGGACCACAGTGCAAGCGGGCTGCGCGGAGCTGGACCAGCGCTGCGCCAGCAGAACGCCCTTCACCTGTGAGCGGGGAGGAAGCACTGAGTTCATCGTGCTCCGCGGCCCCCCACTTCAGCGCGCCGCAAACGCTGACTGCACAGAATGCATGTTAATTCTGCTGAGAAAAACAGAACTTCAACCTGGCTCAGGCTGTGCAGCTCCACTCAAGTGAATCAGAAAGGCCTTGCACCGCCCCCCCCTCCCCTGCACTTCCTCCCAGGGGCTGGCCGGATGGTGAATCCTAGCCATTCTTGGAGGATGAATGCATTTCATTCCTGAGGATGTCTTTGCAGACCTCTCTTCAGTTGCCTACGAAGTTTTACATAGAAGCATTAAATGTTTTTAATTGAGGGGCAATTTACATATCGTGAAAGACACAGATGTGAAGTGTAAAGACTCTCGAGCTCTGTCTGATACTTGTCCACACCCTGGAACCCGCGTCCCACCGAGTCACACAATGCTTCATGGAAGTGGAATGACACTGTTCCTCCCAGGTGACTGATCACCTGGTCTGCCTTGGCCTTCCCACAGGAGACCCTGGGCAAGCCGGGGTAGTTGGAGACGCAGCTCTCTTCCCAGCACACCTCAGGCCACAGTGGAGCAAGGGAGCCTTGCTTGGACAGAGTGCACGCCGGCTCCACATCACCGGGCTGCACAAGCTCAGTTTATTTCTGAATGGCCATCCCTGCAGGCTGGCACTGGAAGGGGGTTACACACCTGCCTACTGGTGGGCGTCTGAAGCTGTTTCATGCTGGAGTCCTGAGAATAAGCTGCTGTGGAAATCCTTGCAGGCATCGTTTGGTGGGAAACAAACTTTTGCTTCTCTAGAGGAAATTCCACTGGGGAGGTATGTGTCTGACATCACCAAGAATTACCTGGCCGGCTGAGCAGCAGCTCCATCTTGTGTGCCCACAGCCCCAGATGGGGAGTCCCAGTTCTTTCCAGTCCTCACCAACATTTAGTGTTGTCAGCATTTTTCTCATCTAAATCATCCTGTATGGTATGCATGTAATCTAACTGTGGATTTCATCTGTTTCCCTAATGATGAATGACAGGGAACACTGTTCAGGTGAGCGTGTGTGGTGGTGATTTGACTCAGGTGGGTCCCATAAACGTCAAGTGTTTGGAACGCTAGGTCCCCAGCTGATGGAGATTTGGGGATTAATGCCTCTTAGAGGCAGTGTATTGCTGGAGGCAGGTTTGTGAGTTGTTGCTACTGTCCACCTTACATGGGCCAGGGGGTGATGCCCACCCTCTCTCGTGCCATCGTTCCCCTGCCACTATGGAGCTTCCCCCTTGTGCCTATGTGCCAAAATAAACCTCTTTTTTTCCCCACAAGCTGCTCTTGGTCATGCGATTTCTATCAGCAACGTGAACCAGACTGAAACACTGTGCCATGTGAGAAATGGTCTTATGTGGTATCTCACTGTAGAGCTTGCTTTTTGATGAGCATAAGTTTTCAACTTGGGAGAAATTAATCGACTTTATGTTACAGTTAAGAGTCAGAAAAGAAATCTCTGTTCCAAAGTCAAGAAACTGCTCTTGTGCCTGCTTTTCCCACGTAGTTGGCTGTTGATTTTGCCACAACTGACAGCATGAGACGCATCTACTTCCAGGCTTTGCATAGAGGTCCACCATCTCCCATCCGGCTTCTTGCCGATGCCTCTCTCCTGATTACGATAGCTTTACAGCTAAATTTCACCACCACGTAGCCTGACTCACACTTTGTTCTTGTAGGTCAAGTAATGGGCCTGCTCTAGTTTGTTCTACTTCAAGATAATTTTAAAAATCACTTGCCAGGGCTGGAGAGATGGCTTGGCAGTTTAGGCACTTGCCTGCAAAACCAAAGGATCCCAGTTTGATTCTCCAGGACCCATGTAAGCCAGATGCACAAGGGGATACATGCATCTAGAGTTTGTTTGCAGTGTCTGAAGGCCCTGGTATGCCCAATGTCTCTCTCAAATAAATAAAATATATTTAAAAAAATCACTTACCAATTTCAGTTTTTCAAAAAAGTACTGCCAGCATTTTGATTAGGATTGCACTGAATCTATGGTCAATGTTGAGGAAACGGGTATCTCCAGTTGATAAGCACTGTACCCTTCTCTAATTAATTAAGTCCTGGAAGTCTCTTATAATTCATCACTTTCTCGATGATAGGTTTACAATTTTATTTCTAAGTGTTTTATTTTGATTCTATTACACTATTTTCAAATTTAACATTCATTTTCAAATTTTAGATGCTAGTATACAGAAATACTATTCTTAAATATTGAGTTGTACCTTGCAGTCTTGCTAAATTGTTAGTTCTAAAGATTTCTCTGATATGGCAGATTTTTTGGGAATATTTTTGTACATGACTGTGTGAACCATGCAAAGTCATGCATGTGAAGGACAATCATTTTACTTCTTCATTTCTTTAATTTTTCTCAGCCTGATTGCACTAGGTAGGAAAATAACAAGTGCAAGCTTACAGCAGATACACTTTTCCAGCTCCCCACCTTGGGAAAGCACTCATACCTCTTTGCTGTATGACCATGTGATTCCTGCCACGGTCTTTCTCAGGTAGAGGAGTTCTCAAACCCCACTTTGGAGGTGTCCATCTTAAGGAACCACTGGATTTTGTCCAGTGACATTTTGCACCAGCTGACATGATTTCTGCTTTATTTTGCTGGTGTGGTAAAATTCCAATGGCTGAGTTTTTCAATGGTTAATAAACCTTATATTTCTGTGTTATATCTTAATTGTTAATGCTTTATCATGCCTTTCCTATATGTCAGCAAGTTGAGTCAATAATTACTGTATTTATTTTCATGTCTTCTCTTTGAGTGTTCCTGTGATGGGATGTCTCTGCAGAGGGTAAAAAGTAAGGCAATGATGCTGGGACCTCCTTGCCTCTTGTTTGTAATTTTTTAGTGCACGTCTTTAATCCCAGCATGTGGGAGGCAGAGGTAGGAGAATCACTGTGAATTCAAGGCAGCCTGAAATGTGTGTTCCAGGTTAGCCAGGGCTACAAGTAAGAATTACCTTGAAAAAATAAAAAACAAGCCAGGCATAGTGGCGCACGCCTTTAATCCCAGCACTTGGGAGGCATAGGTAGGAGGATTGCAGAGAGTTTGAAGCACCCTGAGACTACATAGTGAATTCCAGCTCAGCCTGGACTAGAGTGAGACCCTATCTCGAAAAAAAAAAAAAAAAGAAAAGAAAAATAAACAAAACAAAAAAAGTGTTGGACATGGTGGCACAGGTCTTTAATCTCAGCATTTCGGAGATAGAGGTAGGAGGACCATTGTGAGTTCAAGGTCACCCTGAGACTACATCGTGAGTTCCAGGTCTGCCTGGGCTAGAGTGAGACCCTACCTTGCAAAACAAGAAAAAAGCATGGCAAACTTCACAGTGAAATCACCTGGGCCTACAGAATGCTTCGTGGGAGTTCCTAACTGAGGACCTGAATTCTGGAGCTCACATCTAACCACTGTGTCCTCTGTTTCTTCTTGGGTCAGCTTTGTCTCCTTTGCTCCTTCACAGCATGATCTGCTTCATCTGAGCTGTCAAATCAACTGGCAGACGGTTTTCCGGTGTCCTCTTACTATGCTTCCAATGTCTGCGAACCACAGACCTCCTTCTGCCCCTCTGTCAGTGGCGTGTGTTCCTGCATTTGTTTCCTTAACTGCCTGACGGCTGTTATTACTAACCTTTATAAAGAACCTGATGTTGGTGTCACTGACTTCATGGACTCTTTGTTGACTAGTATCTCGCTGATCTGCACTCCTGTCTGTAATTTCTTCTGCTTGTTCGGGCCATTGTTTTTTTTTTTTTTGTTTGTTTTGTTTTGTTTTCTGATTTAAACATTTGCTCTTCTAGAAATAGATAGTAGATGGCACTGGTTAACAAAAATATCTAGGTTTGGAACAGTTTTCCCAGGGGACTGGTTTTGTTTTTGTCTATGTGTTCTATCAAATACCAAAAATACTCAACTACAATGTGCAGTTATCTATTTCTCCCTTTAGAATCTCAGTTCAATGTTCAAGGTCTGTTTTTAAGTGTATTTAAATTTTTTAAACTTTATTTTTATTTATTTATTTGAGAGAGAAAAAGAGAAAGAGGCAGAGAGAAGGAGAGAGAGAATGAGCATGACAGGGCCTCCAGCCACTGCAAACGAACTCTAGATGCATGTGCATCTGGCTTACATGGGTCATGGAGAATCTAACCGGGATCCTTTGGCTTTGCAGGCAAGTGCCTTAACTGCTAAGCCATCTCTCCAGCCCTTACATGTATTTATATTTAGGATATGAAGCACTCTTGATAACTTGATCCTTGATCATGATAAGCTGTCCTCTCTATCTCTTATATTGTGATGAGCTGCCCCCCTCTCTCTTCTATTCTCACAAACTATTGTGACAAGCTGTCCTCTCTCCCTCCCTCTCTCTCTCTCAAAAGTCCATTTGTTTAGCACTCATAGTCACACTAGTTTTCTAAATGTTGGTAGGTCTTTCCTTCCAGCTTCTACACATTACACACATCCTACAGTGATTTGTTGAAAGAAACATAGAGTTAGCATCCTCCTGTTTTCCCAGAGTCTGGCAACCTCCACTGTTCCGTGCCACGTCTAGTCTGTCCACACTCAGAGCAGCTCTGGACACAGCAGGTCTGAGGCTGTTGTTCCTCCTTCACTGCTTGTTTCTTTCCCTTCTCCTTTCTTCATACCACTTGCTCTTTGGATTAAGTATTTTCTTTTATTGAAAAAAAATAATTTATTTACTATTTGAGACAGTGAGAGTGAGGATATGGGCGCACCAGAGCCTCTAGCCATTGCAAATGAACTCCAGATGCATGTGCCACTTTGTGCATCTGGCTTTATGCCGGTACAGGGGAATTGAACCTGGGCCCTTAGGCTTCGCAGGCAAGTGTCTTAACTGTTGAGCCATCTCTCCAGCCCAGATTAAGTATTTTCATATTCTGTTTTATCTCTTTGGTCTATTATTCATGCACTAAAATATATGTCTGCTCTGGGACTGAAGTGTCAAACCTTTTGGCTTCTTTAGGCCACACTGGACAGTGAAGTGTCTTGCGCCAGACTTTAAGTACAGTGTGTGTCCACAAGGGTAAGGGCACACATGCATTTATTTTGCACGGCACTGTGATACAATACAGTTCATGCTAAAGAACTTCACAATCAAGTTGCAAAAACCAAAATCTCACGACACCTGACAGATGTTTATGATCTACCACTGGGCCACACTCCTAGCCACCCTAGGCTGTATGTGGCCTGCAGGCTGTGAGTTGGACACCCTTACTCTAGAATTTACAATGTGCATCTTTAGTTCCCTCATGCTGACGCCATATACTACCATCATGCTTTGCAAACAACATCAATTTCATTTCCCCACCCATTCCTTATGTGACTTTTGTTACATATTGTACTTGCGCATGTACAATACTCTTACAATGTTATTTTATCATTTCTCTTTTAAAGAATCAATAGATTTTTAAAAAAAAAATTTAAGAAACGAGAGGATCAGATCTTTCATGTTATTTCCTTGGGCTCTGGCTCCTTCATGTGGAGTCAGGCTTCCGCATCACGTGAGTCCTGCCCAACGAGCAGCTCTTCTGGGAGAGAAGCAAGGACTTCGGTCCATTTCCTTCCCAGAAAGGCTCAGACAGGGTCTGGAGCTCACAGGGACTCACTTGAAGCACAGTGAGAGCGCTCTTGGAAAAGTCTGGAATGTGCTCTGTTAGAAACATGAGGAAGGCTCATAAAGAAAACACTGGCCTCTCCCTACCCATACGTAGAAAAGCCTGCAGGAACGACAACACAGATCTCAAGGGCAAGCGGACCCGTTCCAAAAGGTGAAATGAAAGAATGGCAAGAGGAAGTACAGTCTGGGGGGAAACATGCGGTAGAAGCCACCTGGAGCACAGTGCCTTGATGCCCCCTCGCACCGCACCATGAGGAGTGGTGTGGTTCCTGCCGGCCACACAAGGGGACTGAGGGAAGAATCGCAAGGTGGCAGGTCCGCCCTGCGCGATGCAGGAGGGCTCTGGTCTGGGTCTCACATGGGGCGAGTCTATGAGGCAGGCAGGACGGAAGGACAGTTTGTTTACAGGATGGGGGAACATAGGGCTGGAGGCAAGGGGGACAACTGAAGGACTCCTTCCACTTGAGCAAGGACATGCAGCAAAGCGCGGGATCATGGGGAGGCATGTCAGAGGTTACAGCCACAGGTTCGGTGGCCAGTTCCATTGAGGGACGATGGAAAAGGAAGATGAAGTCAGTTCTCAAACCCAAGAGCTGGAAACAGGAATACAGCGTGGGGGACTGGGGACAGGGTAGAAGGAAAATTAAAGGATAACATGAGAGAAGTGTGACCAACACACAATTTGTCTATACAGTAAAGTTTATAACCAGTTTAAAAAAAAAAAAACTAAGTAAAAAGAAACACACAGACCAAAAAAAGAATGAAGTACCCAGGCTAAGGCCTTCGGCTGACAGGCAACTCTTCCGTATCTGCTTCTACTTAACATGGCAACGTTTTCCTCACCTTAAATTGCCATTTACAGCCGCAGGGGTCCTGACGTGGGAGCCAGATATCAATAGGGATGGGGAAAAGAATTCAGTAACAACCTGAGCCATTTCCGAGAATTACCCAAACAGGCATTGGCAGCCGGAGACAGAGAACAAGAAAGGCAGACACTGCGGGTTCACACGGAGCAGACCCGCCTACCAGAAAGGCCTGGCACAGTCTGATACTGTCTGGCAGCATCCTGGCCAGACCTGCCCTGGGGCAGGAGCTTTAATGCTTTATCCAAATGCAAAAGCGGGGGAGCTCTGGCAGCGAAGACTGTTGCTCCAAGGACTGGAGAAGTGATGGATGATGAAAGGGCCACATAAGCCATTAGCTTTTGCTCTAGCCTCTCCAGTAGCAGGGAGAAATAGGCTGCATCACTTTAAGTGCTCTTTTATGTCAAAACTACAATGGGGCACAACACACCTCTACTTTATGCTCACGGTAACAGGAAGCCCAGGTGGGGATGCTACCTGTGACGTAGGAGGACACACAGGTCCACATCTGTCCCGACACATCACACAATTAAGCAAGCAATGCTATGCTAGGCCCAGCTTGGTCTGCGTGCAGCTCCCCAGGGACTGCACACACCAGGACACCCTCTGAGAGTCCAGGGTCCCCAGGGAAGTAGCACTGCATCCAGGGATCCGGAACCCTTTCACATCACTTCACCTCCCCACAGGTCCACGTGTGGGGTGAGAAACTGTCACCCTCCTGCCAGAGAGAATAGCACCGTGCCTGGAGGAGTCAGTGGCAGAGAAAGCGGCTGTGCGATAAGAGCTCCCCACCCAGACCGACCTGACCGTGTGCTTGGAAGCGCCTTGCCATGCTGAACAGACGGACCCAGAAGCAGAGCCCTCACCTCCCCAGGCCCAGAGAGTACCAAGGTGAAGCGAGGTCCCTCTGGTGTCCCCAAGATACCAGTAGCTCTCTACAGAGCCCCTGCTAACAGAAGAGGCAAGGCACCTGCACCCAGAGGCCACACACAGGGACCACCAGCACAGCATCCAGCGAGGTGACTCCACAAGAGCACCAGGAGAGGCCGTTCCTGCAGAACACATGCCTTCTTAGCAAGAACCTCAGGCTTTCGGCACCCTGCCCAAAGGTGAGGCTCTGCTGGATGAGGGACCCAAATGACCAGAACCAGGAGACTGGCAGCACCACAGCCCAGTTACCTGGTGGCCGGGAGGGTGCTGACTCGTGTGAAAAACACAGAAGGCTCCACTTCCACGTGTAGACCCAGCGAGAGGTTCCTGTAATATCCTTCCACATGTCCAGGGCCACCAGAATACTTGAAGTTCAGGATAGCCTCCAGAGTCTAAAAGGAAAACAAGTGACAGGTCAGTCCCTAGGTAAGTCAGGGTTCCTTGTGAGGAGACAGCCTACACCTAGGAAAAGTCTCACAACCATCTCTACATGTGACCAGCTCCCATGCTGCCTGAGACCCAGCCCCTGGCACCCTCTTTCTTGTGGTGTCCAGTGTCAACACAATCCCCAGCATGGGCACGCCTGTGGACAAGGCTCTGAAATGCCCCCTGTAGTTCATCAGCACACTTGGCGGACAGAGCTACACCTTAGTGAGCACAGGCGGTGCTGGGGACCAGCAGGCTTCCATGGACAAAGTGGCTGGTGAGCACCACTGTTAAAGCCAGCGTTGCCCCATACTCAGCACCCTGCCTGGGAGAAGAGGTCACCAGGGGTACAACAGAGGCCCTTCCAGGAGGGACAGGTGGAATATCACCTTGCCAAATGCAGGGCTTGGGAGAAAGAACCAGCAATGGCCACCAAAGTGGGCAGCAATGCACCACAGAGTGGACCACTGAGGCAGAGTAGCTGCGCCCTCTCCTCCCACACCCACGCTCTTCTCCAAGGACGCTTGTGAACCTCTAGCCCGGCTCTGTCTGGTTGTACTCAACCCTGCTTTCCTAGGAAGCGAAATCTTTGTGCGCTGGAGGGATGGGCATGGGCAAAGTTGAGCACTCAGGAAAGTGGCACACGGGCAGAGCCCCATGCCCAGGGAAGCTGAACCAAAATGCTGCACCAATACCTGAAAGGCACAGTGCTGCTGGTTCAGGGTAGGACACTGGCATCCTGCAACCACCGCCATGCTGTGGGCCGATGGAAGGCTGTGGCACAAGGGGCAGGAGCCCTGGGAAAGGCTGGGGCCAGACTAGGCTTAGCACATCTACTTGAGACTGAGGGGGACAAGAAGAGGGAAGATGCTGGGGGGACAGATGTGGGCAGACCCACCTGTGTGGCCTGAGCATGGAAAGAGCAGTTCGAAGGAGGAAGGGCACAGAATATGAAAAAAAAAAAAAAAAAAGCGGGCATATTCCCCTCCCTGCCCCTGCACAAGGCAACTCCGGAGTCTGTGGGACAGAGTAACCATGACAGAAAGAAATCCCAGCCTAGCCCAGCCAATTCCTGACTAAAACAATGGAACCTTCCATAGCAGTGTCCTAAAACAGATGTCTGCAACTTTGGCTCCCTAGCTAATACCATCTGATTCTGAACACCTAGGAGCTAAGAACGATTTTCTTTTTATTTAAAAAAAAAAAAGTGGTAAGTCAAGGGCTGGAGAGATGGCTTAACAGTTAAGTGCTTGCCTGTGAAGCCTAATGACCCCAGTTCAAGGCTTGATTCTCCAGGACCCATGTAAGCCATATGCACAAGGTGGTGCATGCATCTGGAGTTTGTTTGCAGTGGCTGGAGGCCCTGGTGCACCCATTCTCTGTGTGTGTGTCGCTCTCAAATAAATAAGTGAAAATAAACAAAAAAAAAAGTAGTAAGTCAAAACAATTTAAAATATGTATGCTGTAGAATCTTTATGTGGCTGCCCACGTCTAAAGCATTTACTATGCAGCCCTTTACATTAAAACAAACCTCTTAGAGGGAAGCAAGGGTAAACTTCCCTGCCCTCGGGTCAGGCAATGGCTTCCCAGCTGTAACACTGGAAGCTTAAGCAGCCGACCAAACCTAAAAGGATGGAGCCATAGAGATGAGCGTCAGGAAACAGGCCAGCAATGAACCCCCTTCCCTGCCCCCCCACCCAGCTACATGTCTCTCTTCAAACCAAAGACCACAGAAGGCTTCTACTGTGTCTGGTAAGGATTACCCTACTAGAAGCTTTTTCCAGAAATAACAGTGATGGTAGAAGTTGAGTATGGTGTGTCAACCCAATGCCCAGTCAGGGCTTCCAAGCTCCCGCTAAGGCACAGGAGTCAGCACTTGTTACCACCTGGCCAGAGTCACACGAAGCCACATTTCCCAGGGAGCAGAAGAGGTGCCCGCCATCTGCCCCAAGCCTGCATGGAATGCTTTTGTGGACCTACTTATCTTGGAGGCAGCAGCCAGAGCTACAAGATTGTTTTAAACTATAGGAAAAATAGCTGGCAAAGTCCAGGCAGGGTGGATGGAGAGCAGTAAGGCCACCACGGAACCCAGTTTGTCATTGTGGACTCGAGGCTCTGGGGCCTGTCTTGTCATGCTTGGCCTCAGCATCTCAATTGAAAAATGGGGACAGTACTTAAAAGAAATCTCAGTAGACTTTCCTGAGCATTCACAGAGAAATTCCTTCTCACCTGAAGCCTTACCCACCTGGTATTCAGAAGCAGCAATGGCTTGGAGTAGGAAGAAATGAGTCCCATTTCTTTTATTTTTTCACATGTTTTGTTGTGGTAAAATGCACCTACCAAAGTACTATTTTAATTCTTTGATGTGCTCAGGTCCATAGCACCAAAGTCCATTCACACAGTCGCCCCACCCATTATCTTCCCAAGTGAGGTTCTGTATCTGCTGCATGCCACCTCTCCCCCAACCCCACCCTGGCAACCTTCCTGCTTTCCATCTTTATGCATCTGATGCCCCTAGGGACCTTGGATAAATAGAGCCACAGAGTATCTGTGCTTCTATGACTGGACTTCACTTTTCACAATATTCTGCCGCAGCCCACGGCAGCGTCTCCTCCCTCTATGCGCCAGGTTTTCACCGTTTCAGGTCACTCTGTGCATCCACTCCTTCAGCTGGTGGACACACGGCTGCTCCCACCCTTTGGCTCTTATGAATGACAGAGCTCTGAGCAGGGTTGTAAGATGTCAAGAATGGCTTTCATTTGTTTGAGGTACCTAGCCAGAGGAAGTTGTGGATCACTGCACTATTCTGCATTTGGTTTTGGGAGGGATCACCATCTCATATCCCATGGCAACCACAGCTGCTGTCATTCCCACCAGCAGGCACAAGGTTTCCATTTTCCTCACCAATACTCTTTTACCACTTTCTAAAAATCATAAAGAAACCATAGTTTATGTTAAAATAATTCTTTGGTGCACATATAATTTTATCATTTATTAGAGACACAAACAAAAGCTGCATACCAATAAAATGGGATGTTTATTTTTACATAGACAATTAAGTCTTGGCTGAATGTTTGATATTGTAGGACACAGATCATCTTCAGTATTTTTCGGAGTAATAGATATTTTGACTTTTTTCACTTTTACTTTCTTTAAAAAGTTTATTTACTGACAGTTTTTATACACAGTCAACCTAATAGAGTTGAGGTGACACCTCACAGTGTCATGGGTTGTGTTTCCATAATGGCGATGATGGCCTCATCTCACGTGCTTTGACCTACTAGACGTGTCCACTAATGACCTTAGTATCATCTTTGAAGACCGGCTCCCTTTCCCCAGCACCGCTCACGCTCTCTATGCCTGTGTGTGTACATGTCCTCCAAACTTGCAGCACCAGAAACACCTTCACTGACCCTCATCCCTCATATAAGACATGACTCCTTCTTGATGGCCCAGACAGCACACACCTCTTCTTTACTTGCAAAGCACTCAAGGAGGCACACCTAGTTTTAATATTCAAAATTAACACTGTGGCCTCATGGAACCTCCAGATTCTTTCTTTACCTACTTCCCTTGGCACAAGGCATGACTGATTGCCACTGGAGAGTTGCTAAGTGCCAACACGTCTGAAAGCCAGAGCCCTTAGCATCATGTCCATGATTAGCAGGAGGTGAGACCTGACATTATACGCCCAGGGTGCCCTGAGTGAACGCTGGGTCCAGCTGACGCTCGAAGATGAGGTCTCATGCATTCATCTTTTGAGAGCATGTTCTGGGCTTTGTACAGGATAAATATGAGAGTGGTTCCTGAAGCCCACAAAAAAAAAAAAAAAAAAAAAAAAAAAAAAAAAGCCCAGATAATTCCAGGTATGTGAGTATGGGAATAAACTGATGTGTGGACACAAAACCAACCCGTCAGTCATTAGGTATAGACCCCTTCTCCCACCTAGCAAGTATTGACCCCTTCCTGCACCATCCAGCAAGTACTAACCCCTTCTTCCTCTACCTAGCAAGTATAGAAGCCTTCCTCCTATACCCAACAAGTATAGACCCCTTCCTCTAGTAGCAGGTCCACTGGCTAAGGAAACCCCTCAAGAAGGCCTTGAAAAGCCAGAGAGACTATGAAATCACAACAACTATCACATTGCTTCTTTTTATAAGGTAAACTGAAAATCTACCTTCAGAGGAAATCACTGGGGGATAAACAGAAAGTATGCAGGGGGAGATAGCTGTCAAATGGGAGTAACAAGGAAAAATAGCCGGTGTTTCTATTTTCTTGGAAATGAATGTTTCTTTACTCTGCAGAGAACCAAAGAAAAGAAGATATAATTATGGGGGAGGGGGATATCTAGGTTATGAAAATCAAGCACAGAAAAGGTTTTATGAAATTGAGTATTACTGCCTCCCCTCTTAACGATTAAAAGAAAAAAAAAGTAGCTGCATGGGACTGGTAAAATTAGAATATTCTAATAAGACCATAAAGTAGCTGACAGCAACAGGCACAGGAAGTTCAAGTCTTTGTTCAGTTGGAGTATCGGGGACAAAGTGCCCTCCCACTGAAGATGCTCCTGTCCCAGAATGCTATCCAGTCCTTACCTTGAGAGAAGACTATTGTTAAAGTAGTAATGAATAGAAGCTGAAAACATATCATCTGTCTTCTAGGCAGACTACAACTGACTTTTTAAGCTAAAACAAGAGGTCTTTGAAACCTATCTTCTGGACACTGCATGTAAAATGCTAACCTGAGTGACCTATGAATGATGTCTTTTATAAGGAGCATGTATTTTGCATAGGAGAGAGACTGTGCAGTCAGGACAGTAGCCTCGACTGGACACCCAGGACCTGAACACAGAGCTACCTTCCTAAACAGCCCATTCTTATGCCAGGCAGGGAAGGTAATTGGAACTCATCCATTTGCACACCCATCATTTACTCACTGACCCTGGATGGGTTTCCATTGTGCAGTTGAGAAGGGGTCACACTACTGCCCCTGAGGCACTGATATCTAGCAAAATAAGCAATCCAGACACGTCTGAGATAAGCTGTTCTGTGTCATAGATAAGTGCTAGGATGCATGAAGGTACCAAAGTGGAGGGAACTGTTTCCTGATGGGTAGAAGTTGGACAGAAAGGAACAAATTAATAATGAGGGTGGGAGCTAACAATCCTTAAATTGAAAGTGAACAAGAGAAAAGCAAACTGAAACCTACTTCTTGAAAATAGCAAATAGTTAATTGTAAAACCATTAACAAAATATTAGTAAATCACATCTGATAGTATATAAAATGGGACACACCCCCTGACCATAGAAGTCTGATCACAGCAATGCAAGGTTGGTTTGACTTTCAGGAACCAATCTGTGAATGCCATTCACTATATTAATAGACTATTAACAGAAAGCCAAGTAACCAACAACTTCAGAAATAGCAGCTGATCTCACTCAAAACCTGTTTATGATTATTAAAGTTCCCAACAACTAGTCATAAAAAAATACACTTTGAGAACTTTAATCAAAGCCACATTTGATGGGAAACAATGTTTCCATCTGAAAATCAGAAATCATACAAAACTTTACTTCAGATTCTAACAAGTTCAGTATGTCTGAAAATCAAAGACATTGTGTGGAAGAGAGTAAGGAATAAAGCTGTCTTGAGACAACATCATCTCTGAAACTGCTGGTAGCGGGTAAAATAGTTAAAATGTGGCTTGGAAAAACAGCTAAGCAATTCATCATAACACAAATCTACAATTACTCTATTGCTTACTACTCAGCAATGTAACTCCTACAAAGAAAAACATCTACCCTCAAAAAGACAGGTATGTCAACATTCATAGACATCTTATTCACAACAATTCCAAACTAGAAAAAAAAACCTTTGGCATAAAATCGGATGGTGGGTGAGCAGATAAACAATCTGTGCACCCACAAAGCAGACTACCATTGGGCAATGAAGTGGGACAGAGGCACACAGCAGGGGAGGGGACATCTGGGGTCACTCTTCTAGCAGGCGCCAGACCTCCATGCACACCAGACACTAGGAAGGTCAATCTTCAGTGGCAGGAAGGGGACCGGGCGCTGCAGAGGACTGACTACACCGAACCAGAGACACTCTGGGGTGGGTTTGATCCGACATCTGAGCCACCCAGGGTGTGCGCTTGCCAGAGTTCATGAGGCTGCAGTTTCTGAGGCTGCATTTGTAAAACACAAGCTGCACTCAGTAAAGATGATTTTGGAATCTGATCCTATTAACAGGCAAATAATCATCTGTAAACAATACAACAAAGACCCTGACTCATAACTTAGCCTTATTGACGTGGGACAAGGACAGAACCTGGAGGAGACATAGTTGGGACCCTGGAGACCTGGGTTCCACAGAAATGAGAGAGGGAGTCTGTGATTGACAGTAATTAAAACTTCACATAACCTTGGAAAAGTCATGTCGCTCCTCTAGTTCAATATTCTCACTGGGAATCTCAGTGTTCTGACAGATATTGCCTGAGATTGTGATCAGCTCTTATCCGAACTGTTATTGTTCATTCTGTATTGCTAATCTAATGTTCCACAGCTTCTAATATAACCACGGCCATCACCAGAGGAAAACAATCACCCTCATATTTATCCTCACCAATTTTAAAGTATAAGTAGGTCTCTAATTTCTGGAGACCCCGATTGAACCTGTCACCGCAGATTTCCTTCTGCGCTTGTTCCGTGACATGACATAAGATCAATAGCTGGGATGCGGTCCACTTAGCAAGCCAGACACTGGGGACCACAGGTCGGGGCTCATCCCCACCAGACCAGCACTGCAGTAGTTTGCTTAAGGTCAGGGAAACATACAGATGAAAGCCATACCGTTACTTTCCAATTAATTAGCACTTTTGGCCAAAGCCTCTTCATCAGTATTAGTTATGCATCACGATAATGCAGAAGCCAGCTAGAGGAGCAGCACCTTGCTCCCCCCACAGGAGGCCCAGTAGGGCTGTGGTGGGTGTCTGGCAAGAGTTAGGCAGGGCAGTGGCCAGTGACTGTCAGCAGGCCAGGCAGACAGCCTAGCGCTGGTACCAGAGGCAGCTGGCTGCAGGTCAGAGGTGGGGAGACAGGGGTGAGCACAAACAGCATGGGTAAGCAAGCAGCCCAATCCTGGCAGACCACAGCAGTGCATGGGGTTGCCTGTCTGCTATGAACCGATTCCCAGCCATGTTCTCTTCTGAGGAACCTGTGCAGGGTCTCCATGGGTCTTCGTGAGGTGACGCACGGGCGTTGGTCTTCATGCTTCCTCAGCCCGCATCATATTAATAGGAAATGTGTTCGCACATCTAGCCATAACGACACGAAATGGCACACACTGGGATGGCTTGCTTCCATTCTGTTCCGGTGTCTGCATGGTTCTCCACACTCCACTCGTGGAAAAATTCCTTTTACTCCTTTGGTGGCTCCCCCTGTCAGGTGTTTATGTATGCAGGTACAAGAACACATAAATACAAGCTTTTCCCCTCCCCACAGGACTCCCCACTTTCTTTGGAGGGGAATGCCGGATGTCCCCTCTATCGCTCTTCCTGCCGTTCTTACCATTCTTACTTGAGCCAGAGACTCTAACGGGCGCTGGGACTTGCAGGGTTATTTCATGTTGCAGTTGTTTTGTTTTCTTTGCAAGCTGCAGTTTGGTGGTATGAGTGTGAGACACTCCCCACATCCTGATGCGCTCGTGTTTAAGCCGGCAGAGCTGTTGGGAAGTGAGCCTTGCTGGCAGGGGTGCGCCTCTGGAGCAGAACTGTGGGCTGTGTAGTCCACTCCCATCTTGCCAGTGCTAGCAAGCTCGATCCTGCCGAGGGAAGTGACAGGGCTCAGGCGTCCCCAGGCGCTTTTGCTTGCCAGGAAGTGTCCTGAACGGGCCAGCCATCGCTCCAGGCCGGTAACTTACTTTCTCAGTATATGGATCATGTAGACAGTGTACTTCCTATATGCACCAACCACATGCACAAGTTACTTTCTACATATGTTGATGTTTCTGAAATATGTGTTTTCTAAAGGGAAACTTGTGGGTCAAACGTTGTAAAGAAAAAAAAAATGAAACAAAATGCAAATGTATTTGTAATTGAACACACTCTCAAAATGGCCTTCCTGTCCTAGAGTACAGATGTTTCATGTGCTAAGACCAGTGTTTTGGAGCACCTCATTTCTCTGAACTTGGAAGCAAGGGCTGGGTGAGTGGTGAGTGGTGGCTTGGTGGGGCAGAGCTTGCCCATCCCCCATGCAACAAAAAGCACGTGAACACCTCTGAAAGTGGATGTGCTGCCCAAGCCTTTGCTTTTTGACAGTGTGGCAAAATTTTAAAAATCCACTCAGAGGGCTGGAGAGATGGCTTAGCGGTTAAGCGCTTGCCTGTGAAGCCTAAGAACCCCGGTTCGAGGCTCGGTTCCCCAGGTCCCACGTTAGTTAGCCAGATGCACAAGGGGGCGCACGCGTCTGGAGTTCGTTTGCAGTGGCTGGAAGCCCTGGCGCGCCCATTCTCTCTCTCTCCCCCTCCATCTGTCTTTCTCTCTCTGTCTGTCGCTCTCAAATAAATAAATAAAAAATGAACAAAAAAAAATTTCAAAAAAAAAAATCCACTCAGAATAGTTTTATTTTGCATTTCTTTTATTATGGTACCTGAACATCTTTTCATAATTTAGGTCATTGTGGTGGTTTGATTCAGGTGTCCCCCATAAACTTAGGTGTTCTGGATGCTTGATTCCCCAGCTGATAGCAATTGGAAATTAAAGCCTCGTGGAGACAGTGTATTGTTGGGGTGGGATTATGGGTGTTATAGCCAGTTTCCCCATGCCAGTGTTTAGCATACTCTCCTCTTCCTGTTGCCCACTTTATATGGGTCAGGCAGTGATGTCCACCCTCGGCTCATGCCATCGTTTTCCCCTGCCATCATGGAGCTTTCCCTCGAGCCTATAAACCAAAATAAACCCCCTTTTTTCCGGAAACTGCTCTTGGTCGGGTGATTTTTACTAGCAATGCGAACCTGACTGCAACAGTCATGATCATGCATTTTGTGAGTTGCATATTCCTACCTTTTCAGCATTTTTTGGTGACTTGCCTACTCTTTCTCAGAGAATGCTAGGAAGCTTTTCTATGAAGAATACCATCTAATAAAATTGTGTCAGCAGCTAGCAACAGTTTCACTACTTCAGATCTGATAGCTATGCTTTTTTAAATGTCTTTTTTTGGGGGTGTCCTTATTGCACTGACTGGTTCAATCAGTCAATGAATGGGAATAACAGTGACAAACATAAGCCCACACTGGCCCAACCACTGGTACTCTCCAAGGGTGGACACAATCAAGTGACCAAATCAGTCCTACCATGATGATGGTGGCACAACTGGACCAACCTGGATGTCCACCACCCACACATGTCACTTTCTATGAGTAGCAGAAACATTAGCAGACAGGACAGCTGGGTCACCTCAGGATAAACAAGGAACTCACAGAAGATGCAAAATATACCACACTGATGGAAAATGTAACTGAATTTCAGAAAGAGGAAAAACACAACCAGGGAAATCTCAAGATGTTCATGCTCCCTCCCCTTCTGTGTCTGGGGGTCCAGAGTGTGCCCATCTCATTCTTGGTGTGGATCTCTCAGTATGTCTGCTGGGGTATAGCAGATAACTTTATTATTGCTTTTGAACCCCTCAAGTCATGCCTTTGTTCGTTTCTTCAAATGTCTGTCTTTAACCAACCCAAGATTTGCCATTGAGCAAGTTATCAATGAATACCTACGACACGGAGCAAGGCTTGTCAATGGCTCACACATTAATTTGTTGAGGCTCGTTACATGGACAGACTGAGACCTTATCAATTCACACATTCTCCCCCTTGTAAGCCTGGCTCTGAAAACTCCCTTCATCATTCACACTCTTATCCCCGTGGCAAGCCCTCCCTGGTCATTGGGTTTCTGCATATGGTTTAGACCTGAGGGGAGCCTCTGGGCCCACCAAGCTCCAGGCTGGCTGCCCTATGTCATGGCATGGTTCATACACTTCCCATGGTGCCTACCACTGATGACACTACACAGCCCAAGACTTAGATCCTCCCACAGAGAGCAAGCTGGGGCTACCACAGCCTCAAAAGACAGAAGCACCATACATATGTGGTTGGTGCAGCCAAATAATGACGACGTCACCAAGAATCTCCAGAAGGAAGGAAGCTTGCGTTACTAGGCTCCTACTTTGCTCCCAACGCTAGGGACAGTGCCACAAGAGGCATTACCTGAACATCACCATCAAAGTGCTTCCCGTGATCCAAGGCTTAGAGACCTGAAGAATCTTGCCAAGTCTAACCGTCTTGCTCTTCCAACAGGACCGTATCCAGGAGAAAGCAAAGACAGCCAGGAAGAACAGGACTATGGACAAGGGCTGGTGTTGCCCCAGAGACCACATCTGGCTTTGTGGTTTGAAGACTCTCAACAAGGTGACTTGGTACTGAATGTATGGCTGTGTCTCTGTGGACCCAGCTGGAGGGTGCACTGGGGAGGGACACCGATCTGTTTGGCAAGACCTAAGCATGATGACATGCGGTTAGGCTGCAGATGGCTAGGAATGGGCAGCGCCGCCCTTCGACTAGGACGCGGTCACAGCCATGGCAGTTAAGATGTGTCTACTAGAGACCACGTAGTTATGAGAAGCATGTTGTACCATTCGACATGACCGCTTCAATACCACTGACCATTCATACTAGACGGATGTGAGCAGTGCAATGCTGTCTTACAGTAAGGAACCCCACACCTTTAGAAGGTGAATGACTGGAACTCACAGTAAAAAGCCAAACGAGGGCTAGAGAGATGGCTTAGCAGTTAAGGCACTTGCCTGCAAAGCCAAAGGACCCAAGTTCAATTCTCTAGGGCCCATCTAAGCCAGAGGCACAAAGTGGCACATGCACCTTGAGTTTGTCTGCAATGGCTAGAAGCCCTGGCATCCTCTCTCTCTCTCTCTCTGATAAATAAATAAATAAATAAATAAATAAATAAATAAATAAATAAATAATTTTTAAGAAGCCAAGCAAATAGCTGTTGGGGCTAGGGCCTGCCAGCAAGATCCCATTCAGCAATGTAGACAGTCGGGGGGGGGGGGCATGGGACAGATGACAGATGCCACGACCCCCTGATGTGCTCTGTCCCCCACCCTAGAAATTCCCCAGTCCTATGAGGAACACATATCAACAGGAACTGATGCTCCCTGGGGCCAGGTGCTTGGCTCAGGTTCCCATAGCAGAAATGGGCAGAGGTAAAAACATGGGTGCCTGAACTCAAACATCACACTAACCAGACTACAAACTGGAAGCTACTGACGATGGAGGGGTCAGCATGCCGTCCCTGGAAGTTAGGAAGAGACTCGTGATGTCGTTGCAAATGCTTCCACGGCCAAGGCGGGTAAGACAGCAGGATGGCCCTGCAGGAGGACCCTGGCGTCTGGTTACACTTGGACACAAGACCTACGTGTGAACAATAGACTTCCCTCTTCTTTTCTTGTTCTAATTTTTTAAATTTATATTTGAGTGAGAAAGAGGCGGGGTGGGGAGAAAGAGGCAGATAGAGAGAATGGGTATGCCAGGGCCTTCAGCCACTGCAAACAAACTGCAGAAGCATGTGCCACATTGAGCATCTGGCTTATGTGGGTCCTGGGGAATTGAATCTGGGTCATTTAGCTTTGCAGACTAGTGCCTTAACTGCTAAGCCATCCCTCCAGCCCCCTTATTTTCTTGATATCAGCTTCACCATCTCTGAAGTATAAATTTGAACCCAGAGCCCAGTGGTCCTTTCTGCATCATGGTGCTGAAAGAACATCACATGTGCTGGGCCAGACAGCGACCACATTAAGCTGGGTCATGTGCTGGGGAACCAGAATAATTACCCCTCCACCCTGTTTTCATGAAACCTAACATTCTACAAAGAAGAGTCAACAATGAGCTAATAACCATGACAGGTGGTGACAAATATGATGAAATGGAAAACAGTTTACAGGGGCCAGAAAATAGTGACTGAGCTCGTCCACCAGGCAAGGTGAACTTTCTGCACAAGCAAATCTGGGGGGACAGGAGAAAAGACCAGGACACCAGCCCCAGCTGGTACCTGGAGAAACATCACAAACACAAGAAATGGCACAGACAGTGTTCCTGAAGGCATGTGGGGGGTGTAGGGGACTCAGCTGAGAGGCAGCAGAACTGGCCGCACAGGCACACAGGACTGCGTTGCTGCTCCCAGGGCGATGGAAAGCCTGTGAGGCATCTGTGAGGGCATGGTCCCTTGCCTTCTTTTTTTTTTTTTTTTTTTAATTTTTTTTGTTCATTTTTTTATTTATTTATTTGAGAGCGACAGACATAGAGAGAAAGACAGATAGAGGGAGAGAGAGAGAATGGGCGCGCCAGGGCCTCCAGCCACTGCAAACGAACTCCAGACGCGTGCGCCCCCTTGTGCATCTGGCTAACGTGGGACCTGGGGAACCGAGCCTCGAACCGGGGTCCTTAGGCTTCACAGGCAAGCGCTTAACCGCTAAGCCATCTCTCCAGCCCTCCCTTGCCTTCTTAAAGAGCACTCTGGCACATAGGGCAGAGGGTATAGGACAGGGCTAGTCAGAGGGTGACAAGCTGGAGCTGAGGAAAAGGTAGTTTTTTTTTATAGGGCTAACAGTGAAATTACCCAACCCAGTTGGCCCCTGTGAACATGTGAACATTAGAGCTATCACAATTGACCAAGAGACTGGGACACTGAGTGAGAAGGATCAGCCAGAGGCACATGTCTTCTAGATTGTTCACTGGAGAAATCAGACATGAAGGTGAAAGGGGTGGGGCAAACTGGACGAGGCATACAGGAAACATCAAACTTGAAACTCAAGGGCATGTGGCAGTGTGACAATGAATCCCAAGGGCAGGAAGAAGTCAGGGTGGGAGAAATGGAGCCTGGGCTGGGATGGCTTCACGGCCACAGGGGGAACACACGTGTGGGAAGATAGCGGGTCCTACACCTGGTTCCTGGGATTCTTAATCCTTTGCCACATTGCAGCATTTCATACTAACAAAATGCATCTCTGACAGTGGAGGGTTAATAGCCTGGGCTCTCCAGCACAGACTACCATGTCTGGCTCAGACAGGCCGGCATTTCTGGCCACGCCTCTGGGCCAGTCATCTGACGGGGCACAGAGCAGCTCAGGATCTGGTTATCAGGAAGGCAAAACCAGCCAGTGTCAGAAAACACCTGGGATGGGGCCGGGCACATGGAGAGTGCTGTAGTGCTACCTCACATTGTGACTAAGTGTGTGACAGTGACTGAAACTAAGAATCATAAGTAAAACTACATCTGTCCCCTACATAAACACCATCACCAGCCCGCTGGCCCAGATACGGTTAGGACTCCAGAACAGCTGTCCTTAAGTCTTCCAGATCAAACACATGCGTGTACCAATCTGTACACACATACACACACACACACACACACACACACACACACACACACACACACGTACCCCTAGGCATGGTATGAAAGTTAGCCTGCTCCACAGCCCTATGCCGGAAGCCAATGTCCACTCACTCAGGGAAGGCTGCTAAGATCTCCCTTCATCCAAACACTGACATGGCCCAACACCTTCTCCACGGCACCCCAAAGAGAAGAGGCATAAAGCAGCCCTGTGGAATGACAAGGCGCCCAGCAGAGTGGGTGCTCACACTGCACACAGCCCTCAGAATATCACTGTGGGGCAAGGCAAAGGGCCTCTCAAGCTTTTCCTCCAGCATCAAAAATTAAATGATTTTAGCCACAGTTAAAAATAAATAGGGCTGTGGAAATAATCAAGTTAGCAACCTTGCCTTTCAACTGGAAAAGCAGAAAAATGGTCGCTCTGGACCCAGGGCCTGGGCTGCCATCCATATCCAGCCTTGTCACATCAGAGCCCCAAGGACGGGCGGGGAAGGGCCCAAGAGCCACTCCAGCTTCCAGTCAGTAGAACACGTGAACATCAAGAGGACAGAATCCACCCTAGACCAAGCAATGCTGTGAGGAGACGCCGTGAGATTTGGGGGCAATTGGGCTAAGTAGATGCAATGGATATTAGATAAATTTATCATACCAGTGTCAAGGTTCGTGGAAATGATCGTGGTAATTTAGGAAAATGTCACTGCTCTCTGGAAGCAAGAGAACACGTAGTTAAGCGGGACGCCCACAGGCTCTGCAACTTACTTCCAAATAGGCCTCCAGGAGAGGTGGGGGGGGGGAGGGAGCAGGCATGGATTTTCATTTCTATTTTCCTTTCAGCTTCATGTTGGGAGGATTTCAAAATGTCACTGGGGAAGTCATTAGTAAACCAACTCTGTCAGGACCTTGACTCTAAAAATAACCATGAGCATGTGAAGCGTGCATGCGAGCTCCCTTGCCGAGCTCGTACACGCGCCAAGGATGGTCTCAAGCGCTTTGTCTACGCATTGCTGCTCTTAACTGGCCCTCACATGCACAAGCCTTTGAAAAGCTTGGGTCGAGTCCAGCCCTCAATCCCTGCTCTTACTTCCAAGCCCCTTGGTGCCACAACCCCATGAGATCAGCAATGCCCGGAGGAGGGCTCCTGGGGTTACAGAGCAGCGGGGGTGGCAAAGCCTTCTGGCCTGTGGGGTTCGCATCCCCCAGCAGCGACCAGTCTTGATTTAGTTTCTTCCTGATCTTTCACTTACTCAATGACTGCTCTACCTGGTAGCCTTAGCTTCTTCCTCACTCAACAAACTCCCTTGTTTGAGCAGAAGACAGAAATGCCGTGTGCTATGCCAGCCAGGGGGCCTGCGCAGGCCTGGGTAAACAGCTGCTCCCCGGATCCTTCACCCGTCACCTAACCACTCTATAGAACTGTTTCCACAGGACAGGGCAGAGCTAGAGCTCGTTCGTGGGCAGCAGTTGTCCCGTGGTGAGCAGAGAGACTGGGTTGAGAAAGCCCTGTGCCCAGCCCTCAAGCTGTAGTCAGAATGGCCGGATTTTAAACTCATGTCTATGAGCTGATTCCCTTCGGGCAAACTTCAGGGACAGCTTCTGTATCCACCAAGGAAAGCAGGAAAGGAAATGAAAGTACCAGGTGACAAACTAAATCCGCACGGTTTTCCCCTGTGATTTGAGACTCAATCCCACAGAAAGGGCTCACGAGCCTCACTGGTGAAGAATGAGTCTTGGTGAACATCACTCTGCTCTGCATTCCTCCCTCTGCCAGTGAAGGATGTTTCCAAAGAAGCCCTCTCAGCTCAGTTTCGCCACACTCGTGTGATGACGCTGGGACCTCAGAGAATCAGCCGCGGGACACTCAGAGCACAGGACCGGTGGAGAAGCTCTGCCCTAGAGTGGAGCTCATCTGAGCACAGCTGTTGCGCATGCTCCCGGGTGGAGCCTGAGAATCTGCATTCCTAAGATCCCAGGGTGCAAAGCTGCTGGTACTAAATGTGGGGACATTTAGGGAACCACTGCCCTGGTCGGAATGAGAACAGCTTCCTGGATTGGTGGGATGGGAGCGTGAGTGGACCGTGCAGCTCCCAGCCCTCCTTCCCTGCTCCAGCAGCCTCGGGGCCTGCACTGTAGTTCCGGGCCCTGTGTGGATACAGTCAGGCCTGCCATGTGGTGAGGGCAGGCCTTCCGCCTGTACCAGGCCAGCCCTCAACGCAGTGCAGCAGAAGCGCACTGGGCACACCCACCTCTCAGTCCTCCTTCACTGACACCACACAAGAGTACCAGGTGACCAGGTACCCATACTGCCCAAACCAATGGCCTGCCAGGGACAGGCTGCCTCCAAATGCCAAGCTCCTTGGAGAATGTCTACCTCTACCTGCACACGCTGGGCCAGATGCACACAAACCACCACAGGGGCACCAGGGCACAGCAGGATAATTTGGCACAAACTCCCAATCCATTGCCCTTGACCAATCAAGAAACTGTGACTTGGAGTCTCACACTGCCCAGCTAACCTAACTGCAACGTGCATATGCCCCACTCCAAGGCTGTGCAAGAGGCAGCCGTGGCACAGTGCCAAAGCCTAAGTGCCAGGCCCTCCCTTGGGAGCTCTGTGGGGCATGATGCTACCCAGTGGAGGAGGCCAGTCAATGCTTTCTGAATAAGTCATGAACCAAGGAAACACCCTTACCACTGGCATTCAGGGCTCCGAGGACTACAGCATCTAGCTTCTGGGGGGAGTCTCCGTTATAAATGGGAACCTTATAGTCCTACAGATGCTGGTTTTTGTTCTTTTTCCTAATGCACAGCTGTGGAGGAGACAATTATCTCTCACGTGCCAAATATGCATTTCTAATTACACTCACCTAAGGCACACTCACTCTAAATACTAAGAGTAGCTGAATAATGTGAGTTACAAAGGCAGCTGAAACACTAAGCTGGAGGTAAGCCAGGATTCGCGGTGTGGCAGTAGTCACCTTAGAATAAGTATTGGAACAAAGTGAGGTACACTGGGGCACAGGATGAAGGACAAGTCACCTCTGGGGCAGCTGACCTCCTGTCTCCTTGGAGTTCCTGCCTGTGGCCACCCTATCCCTCCCACAGCGGGAAAGAAAAAGGAAGAGGAGACAGCACTGTGACGGGACACCTGATGGAAGCGCCCTCAGGGAGGAGGCTGCTTGGGCAGCGGCCTGGGGCTGTAGTCCCTCACAGGAGCACGGGCTGCTTACACAGAGCAGGGCAACAGTGGCGGTTAGCTGGAACTCCCCTGGCTCTTCAATCCAGTCCAGGACCCCAGGCCATGAGATGGCACCCCCACATTCAAGACGGATCTTCCGTCCTCAGTTCTCTCTAGAAACGCTACTACACACATGCTCCACAAACTGTTTTTTTTTTATTTTATGTTTATTTATTTATTTGACAGAGAAAAAGAGGCAGAGAGAGGCAGACAGACAGAGAGAGAGAGAGAGAGAATGGGCATGCCAAGGCCTCCAGCTGCTGCAAATGAACTCCAGATGCATGCACCACCTTGTACATCTGGCTAACGTGGATCCTGGGGAATGGAACCTGGGTCCTTTGGCTTTGCAGACAAACACTTTAACCACTAAGCAATCTCCCCAGCCCTGGTTTGTCAGCTTTTTATTTGTGTACATGTATCTGTGGGTGCATCTTGTGGAGCTTGTGGGTGTACAGACGTGGAGAGGCCAAAAGACAATTTTAGGTATTCCTCAGGACCAGTGTCCACCTTTTTTCTTCTTTTGAGACAGGGACTCTCAGTGGCCTAGAGCTCACCAACTAGGCTAGACTAGCTCGCCAGTGAGCTACAAGGATCCCCATTTCTGGGGCTTCGGGCATGCACCATGAGATCTGTCATTTTCACATGTCTTCTGAGGCTCTAAGGTAGGTCTTCATACTTGCAAGGCAAGCATGTTACTGACTGAACACTCCCCAGCCTCTCACGGTTTTCCTGACTGACTGAATGACCTCCCCAGCTTCTCAGGGTTTTACTTGACACTTCATCCTAAGATGTGACTGTCTGAGCTCAGATCTGAGCTCCCCAAAAGACAAACGTGGGCATATTGTTCTCTTTTCTGGGCCTCCATTTTGCCATCCGTGATATGGGGAAAAGGTTTGTCAGGCGTGCTCTGTGAAAGGGAAGTACATGCAAAGATCTTGGAAGGGTTCCTATGCCTTTCAATGAAAAGGACCAGGGTGCTTCTGTGTTAGCTGTCTGCGTGTCCTGGAGTGAGACCTGGGCCTCCTACAGCAGGCTCCAACCCGTCCTGCATGGAGTTCCACTCGGCTTTCCCTGCTCAGCTTCTCAGACAGACATAACATATTTACCCAGCTAAACAGAGCTCCCCAGGTCCCGGGGCACAAAGACTTGCAGCTCCTGCTGCGCCCCACCTCCAACGTTCACACACGTGAACATATGCTGTGCAGCCTGCAGGTGCCTTTAAAAACATGTGCAAAGGTGCTCCATACATCCACCTCCAGCGTGCTAGGAAGGTCTCACAGCTCAGCGTGCTAACAATAGCCCCAGGCGGAAGAAGAGGGGACATGCGAAGGGCAAGCCAGTCCTCTTCAAAGAGGCCCAACTGGCCATGAGTTGGGCAGGCAGTCTGACGGGGGCAAGGGGAGAGTTGGGGCACAAGGAGTCTAGAGAAGAGGCTGAGAAAGCAAAGAAGAAAACCAGAACTGCCTTTAGAGAGGGGAAGATGAAACCCGCCATGCATGAAAGGCCGAGCACATCTTAACCCTCTGGCTCTCGGCACCCCTGCCTCACTGTAGACAAGCCTGTGGAAGCAAACAGTGGGACTGGAGAGCACTGGTCTCCCAGGGAGCCAGGCATACACGCTTTTGAGCAGACCCAGCGTGAGCAGGGCAGCAGGGCTCCTCCAGAGCCTGGATTGAGACCATACACAGAGCAGGAGCCGATGAGGCATCTTCACAAGAACCCCTGAGAGTAGGGCTTCCTGCAAGCCTTATGGCCATGTAGTCTTCCTATTTGCTATGGTTTGACTCATGTGTCTAAATTCCCATGGTTTAATGTTTGGTCCCCAATTTGGTGCCATTGGGAGATGACAGATACTATAAGAATCAGAGCCTGGTAGGAGATCTTCTGGTCATTGGGGACGTACCCTCAAAAGGGACTTTGGGAGCCATCAGTGCCTCTCCTTTACTTCTCTGAAACAGGAAAAAATCAGTTTCAATCAGACTCCTATCACTGATGCAAAACAACACACCCAACTGATAACGGGCTGAAATTTCCAAAGCTGGAAGTCAAAGTAAACCTTGTCTTCTTCTAAGTTGCTCATATAAGGCATTTTGCTACAGCAACAGAAATCTGACTGGCACGCCATATGAACTCATCCTCGACTGTTCATGTCCCTTAGTAAGCCCACCTCTTGACCTGGCCAACCACCTGAGCCCACAAAGATGCCATGAGAACAGAGCTCATCTCACACAAAGCTCCCAACAGACAGCCTCAGAAAGGAAATGGCAACAGTGACTCGTCTGGTGGTGGTGGTGGTGCCAAAAGCAGTCCTAATGAGCCTCTCAGCAGAGCCCGTCTCAGTGCAGGACCTGGGAGGGCAGCCAGGAGAGGGAGAATTCTACCCTTGAGCCACACACCAGGTAGTATCATGTGGCTCTGTGAGCAGTGGCCAAGAGAACCACTTAGCACACAAGCGAGTCAGGTCGGAAAAGAGTAGCTTCTGCAGCCGGGGCGGAGGCCACAGGTGTGACTCCTAGCCCCCAAGCTTGCTCCTTGCAGTGGAGGAAGCACAGACTGAAGGACTCACCCGAGGTCATCAAGCTGGTGCGAGTCTGGTCCTCCCCTTTGAGCCTCTTATGAGTAGGACGTCAGTAGAAGCCATTGTTTGGGTCCTGAGCATCTGGCTCTCAAAGAAGTGAGTACTTCTCTCACCTGTCTCTAGCTTCAAAACTCAGGTGTGTCTGAACACAAGACAAGGCACTGTCCACTTTGCGCCTTGCAAGGATGGGCCTGCCTAAAGGACACACTCAGGTCACTGCACAGTTAACCCAGGTGGCCAACCACCATTCCTGTGCAGCACCCCATGTAGTTAGCATGCCTTCAGTCACTACATGAACCACGTTACTGTTAACGCCAAGTCTCACAGTCGCTCGCTTCCTCCCAGGGACTAGAAACACACTCCATCTGCTCATGCAATACCACTGGGGGAGGGGGGATAAGATGGAGGGGGAGAATAGAAGTAGTTGGTCATGTGCATGAGGTTTTGCCAGGACCTCACAGAGCACAGATGTCAGTGGCCACATTGCCCTCCTTGCAGAGGAGAAAGGACGGGGGGGGGGGGGGGGTTCCTTTCTCAGCCCAGCATCCACTGCTGTCTTCTAGACATCATCATCCACACTGACGAGAGGCGAGCGGATTACTATTTGGGAACTTCAACTCAGGTTAAATGTAAGCACCCAATGCAGGGTCTCTTTGGTCACTGTGAAAGGCATTAAAGACAAAGATGAAGGGCTGGAGAGATGGCTTAGCGGTTAAGATACTTGTCTGAGAAGCCTAAAGATCCAAGTTCAATTCCCCAGGTCCCACATAAGCCAGATGCACAAGGTGGTGCATGCATCTGGAGTTCATTTGCAGCAGCTAGAGGCCCTGGCGTGCCCATTCTCCCTCCCTCCCTCTCTCTCATAAGTAAATTTAAAAAAGAAAGAAAGAAAAAAAGAAAGCTGAGTGCCCATCAGGGCTCTCTTCATTGGACAAGTCATGGGGGCCATGGCTTGTCATGCTGGCAAGTAATGGGCTTATAACTGTGTGTACACACACACACACACACACACACACAGACACACGACAGACACTGGGAGCTTTTAAAAGCCAGAGCTGCAAAGTCCCATTTCCATGATCACGATGGGAAGTCACTCAGCTTGGAATGGAAGCGCACACCTCCTATGAAGTCCTGGGGCCTTTGCTTGGTTACTTTTCCTGCGGGACAGCCTGAACACCTATCCCTACTGTGGACCTGGAAGTCTCAAAGGCTACAACGGTCTGTCACAGCAGCAGACATCTTAATAGTCCCCTATCTCTTCTCTCTGTCACAGAGCAGGAGGCTCAGGACACTGAACAACACGCCCCCAACTGAGCCCTTCTGCCCAGAGCTAGGGAAGGCAGGCTCCCAGCACTGCACCCAGTCAGGGAAATATGATTAATTTTTCTTGTATTTTGCCTTCAAGAACATAAGACAAATAGAAGAAATAAAGCAAATTCTTGGGAAAGGAGACATTTGGTTCTCCAGAGATTTGTACTTAATGGCCTGTAAGGGACATTTATAATTACTTAAAGATGCTTAATTAGGATGGCTGTTTCCTCACATAAGATAGAGATACTACTTGTAGTGCTGGATACTTCTGGGTAATGCAGTCAATGAGGAACTAATGAGAAGAGCACACAGTTGGGCTCATTATTAGTGATTCTGTTTCTTAATCTCCACATCAGATCAATCCCAATGTGTCTACCTATTTCTTTCCCCCACATCAAAGGCTTATGGAGTCAAGAAAGGAGGAGGAAGAGAGGCGACGAGAGCCATCTCCCACATGGGGCACACTTCCAGGGTCAGTGGTTACAGTGTGAGTGAAGAAGTGACCAGCCAGTGCCAGAAAAATGACCAACAGAAGGAGAGAGGACGGCTGGTGAGATGGAAGAGCCTGGCAAGGAGGTTTCTAATTCTTGCCTCCAATTTCATGGCATACAATGGTAAGTAAAAGAGATACCAAGCTGTCTCATCACACAGTACGCTCTGGAAAACACGTGTGTGCATGTGCACACACACACACACACACACATGTAGCACTCAGCATTGAAAGAAAAGAAAACCCTCTCTGCAAAGTGAGGATGCCATGTCATGTCTACAATAATTCAAGCAACAACGAAAATGGTTCTGACAAACAGAACAAAACAAAGAGCCAAGGTCCTGATACTGTGAGGAGGTGATGTGGGGAGAGAAGACCTCCTTTCCTACGGTTGACAGCGGTGGATGTGGAAGGAGTGACAGCAATGAAAAAGTCACCATTTGGTGATCGCTCCAGGAGTCACAGCCGAGAGGAGGACACATTCCCAGATGCTGACGTTACCAAAGAATTGGAAGATGAGAAGCAGGACAATTACAGAGCCTTAGCTACATTAATCACAAAAGAAACCTGCCAATGTCTTGGTGGACCAGAAAACAGACATGACTTGACCAGGTATGTGATGACAGTGACCATCACTGGGAATGAGACACACCAAGGTAGCTGAGAAAGACACACAACACGCTCACCACTTCCGCCCAAACACAAATGCTCCTTCAAACCAGGAGCAAACTACCAAGAACCTCAGAGGGACATTCTCAGATGCGACTGGCCAGAGCCCTTCAAAAGACTCGACATCATGCAATGAAGGAAGACTACAGATGTCCCAGAACAAAGAGGACAGAAGAGACCTGACCCATAAATGTGCGGTGTCCTCCGCTGTGACCAGTCCTACAGAACACACTTTAATCATAATGCAGTGGCTATATGAGCCACTGACATTTGAAAACGCTAGCAGGTAGGCATGGATTTCTGTAGGTTTGGGGAATTTGAATTTTTTTTTTCAAAATATAAGACTAAAGAAAATTGATAGCAAGCAAGGAACAATGGGAGAACAGCTAACATAACATATCAAGACAGGCTCTCACTGCACCCCTGCACAGATTAGAAAGTGGAAAAGCACACTCAGAGAAACATGGACAAAGACATGTTACATACATGACAATGATAGAGAGCAGGGATGGCTATATTTATATGAGACAAGGAGATGAATAAATCCAAAACGAAGCAAGATTAAGTAGTTCGCTGCAGTGCTGGAAAAGATGGCTTAGCGGTTAAGACGTTTGCCTGCAAAGCCAAAGGACCCAAGTGTGATTCCCCAGGACACACATAAACCAGATGCACAAGGAGACGCATGCATCTGGAGTTTCAAGTGGCTAGAGGCCCTGGTATGCCCATTCTCATTCTCTCTCTCTCTTTCTCCTCTCCCCTCTTTCTCTCTCTCTCGCAAATAAATAAATATATTTTTTTAAAAAAGAAATTCACTGCATAATGATAACAAGGCCAATTACAAAGGAAGACATAAGCATTATAAACATCTATGCACCAAGCATCAGAGCATCTCAAATAATGTGAATAGTGGCAAAGATGAAGGGCTAAACAGCAATTCAGTGACGGTGGAAGACATCAATGTCCTCCTTTCAATAAAACCAATAGGAATGGAGACAGAATATCAATAGGGAATCAGTGCCCAACACCACAGGCCAAGTGGGACTAACAAGCCTGTATATTCCACTGCGCCCCAGAGCAGCAGACTGCTCTTTTCTTCTGTTCACACGCAACATTCCGCAGAAGGGAGCACGGGCAGAGTAAAGACATTGTGGTAAATAAGGAAACTGAAATCATACCAAGCACATTTTCCAACCCAGCAGAATAAAACCAGAAATGTAATATGTGTGTAAAAATTAAGTGACACATTCCTGAATGACCAATGAACCAAAGAAGAAATCAAACAGGGTGTTAGAAAATAGCTTGAGACAAACAACAACAAAGATACAACATACCCAAATGATGGGGTGCAGAGAACACCCTCAACGGGTTAGCAGTTACACCTTGGGGACTCGGAGAACTAATGACAAACTAAAAATGTTAACAGAAGGAAGGAAATAATAAAGGATGGGGCAAAATAAATGAACAGAAAACAACTAATAACTGGATTTTTAGAATGGCAAAATAAAACTGACAAATGTTTAGACAAAATAAAGATGATGGTAACATAGAATCTGAAAGAGGAGGTATTATATAATTAGTAACAGAAATAAAAAGAATTAAGAGTGTCATTCATAATTGTTATCACAGATTAGATAATCTAGAATAGAAAAAGTCCCAAGTAATAGATAAGCTGCCTAGACTCGATTATGAAGACGTGGAAGCTCTGAACACAGCCACCAGCTAGATGAGAAAGCCATGCCACAGCACACTCCTCTTTAGCTTATCAGCCAATGGATAAATCATCTGTGAACATAAAATTTCTGAGCTAAACAATCACAGCGTGTCCAGTGAATTAAGCCAAATAGCTGAAGAATTAATGTCATTAATTCTGAACTTCTTTAGAAAAAAAAAAACTGAAGAAAATGAAATACTTCCTGGCAAATTTTATGAGGTCAGTATTACATCAAAGCCAGACAAACACACTATAGAAAGGAAAATGGCAGGCTAAAGTTTATCTGTGATGAACAGTTTTTTAAATCCTCTATAAAATACTAGGACTCATGAGTACATTCACAGAATTATAAATCTAACCAAGTGAGATTTATCCCTGAAAGGCAAGTATGGCTCAATGTAGGAAATCAATCCATGAGGCATCAATAAAATAAAGAGAAATTACATTATAAAGTTTGGGGTAGTCATCTCAGTTATATGAAAAGCCGTTGGTTTTATCCCCAGTGAGGCAAAACAGTCATAATTATGCTGATTGGTGTAGACAACATGATAAAACTCAGTACCCTTTTATAACAAAAACATAACAAAGCAAGAAAATAAGAAATTGCCTCAACATAATAAATTTCATATGTGCATATCTAACATCATACTCCATGGCAAAAAATATTTTAAAAAAAGACGCCCTGAAGTTTTGCTTCTAAAATTAAGAGCAAGGGAAAGATGTCTACTCTTCCCACTTCTATTCAACATAGCACTGGATAGTCCTAGCCAGAGTAATTAGGCAAGAGAAAGAACCAGCAGGCTTCTATAGGAGAAGTAAAATTATCTCTGTTTGCAAAACATAGTTTAGCTACAGATATACCCAGTAGACTATGATGAGGGTTTACACTGATCATTAACTTGGCAGGACCCAGAATCACACAGGAAATAAGCCTCCAGCATGTCTGTGAGGGAATCTCTTGATTAGGTTAACTGAGGTAGGAAGAAGACCCACCTTAACTGTGGGCTGAGATGCAGGGCTGTCTAAAGGAGAGAGTGGCTGCGCAGCCTTCTTCACTCTCTGCTTCCTCGCTGCACACTGCATGTGACCAGCTGCCTCATGTTCCTGCCACCACACCTTCCCTGCTGTGATGAACTGTATGTAGCCTGGAAAATAAACCCTTCTCTCCATAAGTTGCTCCTGTTCGGGTATTTATCACAGCAAGTAGAAAACAATCAGTATAATTAGTAGTCTTTTGTAAAATGAAAGGAAATCCTGTTGTTCTATTACAACATGGATCATCATGCAGCGCAGTATGCTAAGTGAAATAAGGCGATCACACGGAAGGACAAATACTGCATGGGTCTAGTTATGTGATTGATATCAGACAGAATGTAAAAGGATAGCTTCCAGGAGCTGCAGAAGGAGGAGGAGAAGGAGGGAGTGAGGAGCAGCTGACGACCAGGGGTCTGTTCTAGTTGTGCCTGGGGAGTGTGACCTGGAGATTCCCTGACAGTACTCTGCAGCAGGCATTCTACTGCCAGCATGTGATAACACTGATTACACACTTAAAACCTCATTGAGAGAGTGCCTCTCGGGGCTGGGAGATGTCTCAGTAGTTAAAGCACTTGCTTGTAAAGACTGATGGCCTGGGCTCGATCCCCCAGAACCCACATGAAGCCAGATGCCCAAAGTGGCTCATGTATCTGGAGTCCATTCACAGTGGGAAGAGGCCCTGGCACAGTCATCCTCAGTCTCTGCCTCTGTCTCTCCCTCTTTCTCTGCTCTCAAATAAATAAATAAAAACATATTTTTTTAAAAGAGGGAACTTCTCATGTCAAATATTCTCACTATAATGAAGAAATAAGGTGGCAGCAAACACAGACATGCAGCAATTAAACTGGGGCCTGGAAAGTTAAAGGTGGAACGGACGAGCAAACCACTTCCCCAGGCTCACTTGCTAGGACAGCTGTGTCACACCTTCCAAAGGGGAGGGTGACGTCACCTGGGTGGCTCCCTGAGCATCCTGCAAGCAGGAACTTCCGGCAACAGCGATGGCTCATAGGGACGCCTTCGCCTGATGTCTGGGACACTGTTCCCTTCAAGTTCAGAAGATTCCTGGTCAGCATTTAAATGAGTTCAGACAGAAATCAGTCAGCGACAATGGAAGTTAATTTCCTCTCCTGCAATCACGTCTCAGAATCTTTAATATATCAGGTATTGCTGGGGGAGCAGTGTGGGCATGGTGGTGTCACTGTGACAGTGAGTGCCAAGGACCTTCCCTGTAAATGTCCACGGGCTTGCCATCAACTTACCAGGCTATAGATGAGCCTTTAACCCACTGAAGAGACCCCCTTGAGCACCTCCCCGAGTCTCCTTCTCTGTGTCAGATACAGCCCTGGCACCCCAAGTGCCACGCACAAGTGGGGTACTCCCCAACCATTCACTTTTCCACTGGGCCTCTCCTGTTGGCAGATACCTCGAGCAAGCTTTAAGACACACGGTATGCTCGCACGCTCTCTCTCCCTCTTTCTCAAATAAATAAATACAATATTAAAAAAGGAAAGAAAAATAGGGCTGGAGAGATGGCTTAGTGGTTAAGAGATTTCCTGCGAAGCCTAAGGACCCCGGTTCGATTCTCCAGGACCCCCATAAGCCAGATGCACAAGGCAGTGCAGGCATCTGGAGTTCATTTGCATGGTTGGAGGCCCTAAGATGTCCACATTCTCTCTCTGTCCCTCCCTCTCCCTCTTTTTCTCTCAAATAAATAAATAAATGAATAAATAAAGAAAATATGCCTTTTAAAAAGACACACAGGTGGCCAGGAGAGCAGACCCACAGAGAAAGCTGTGAGGAAGAGGTGGAGAGAGGAAGGAGACTGAAGGCAAGAGAGACACATTAGGGACAGGAAGCAAAACAAGCGCTTTGTTTGGTGGCCACATGCGCCTCCGATGCAGAGGTGGGCGGCGAGGGAGACAAGCAAAGAAAAGGAGCCCCTCGCTACAGATCTGGCCAGGAGTCAGAAGATTTACACGACCGAAAAAATCAAAGCTGTCCACAGATAATTCTTGATTTCCTAAAGACATCACAAACAAGGATGCTACCAATGACAAATGAGGCTTGCTTAGGGCCAGAGTGCTTGTGGAGCTGAGGTTAACCATGTTGGCATTGCTCTCTCATCCATAAATCCAAATGACATGCCTCATAAACAGCCTTACAATTTCATTTGCAAAGGGAAATTCTCTAAGAGAAGCAAACTAGCTCATATATTGTTACTTAATTTTTATACTTTTTTCACAATTTTTATGAACATTTTCCATGATTATAAAAAATATACCATGGTAATACCCTCCCCCCCACTTCCCCTTTGAAATTCCACTCTCCATCATATTACCTCCCCATGTCAATCATTGTACTTACATATATAAAATACCAACCTATTAAGTACCCTCCTCCCTTCCTTTCTCTTCCCTTTATGTCTCCTTTTTAACTTTTTAAAAAATATTTTATTTATTTATTTAATTGAGGAGGGAGAGGCACAGAGAAGGAGAGAATGGGCATGCCAGGGCCTCCAGCCACTGCAAACAAACTCCAGACACATGTACCACCTTGTGCACCTGGCTTATGTGGGTCCTTATGTGGGAATCGAACCTGGGTCCTTAGGCTTCACAGGCAAAGCCATCTCCCTAGCCCCTACTTTGCTTCGTCTTTAGACATTGTTGTAAATTACATCCTTTGAGCAAAGTAACTTCTTCAGAAAACACTGAATGGAGGCTGGGGAGATTGCTCGATGGTTAAATATATTTGCACCCAAAAGCCTGATGCCCTGAGTTCAATTCCAAGCCATACAAGTCTCTGGTGCTTGCCTGCAGGGGCAAGAGGACCTGGCATTTCCCCCAACCCCAAGCCAAACACATATGCAAATCAATAACTTTGAAAAACAACACTGAATCATACATGAAGCCACTGTAGACACTTGAATTCAATTCTCAACACCCAAGCTCTGGTAAGTACAACCGTCCCTCCCCACTCTGCCCCCTCTCTCCCTGCCACTTAAATCTAACACACGGGGCTGGAGAGATGGCTTAGCGGTTAAGCGCTCACCTGTGAAGCCTAAGGACCCCGGTTCGAGGCTCGGTTCCCCAGGTCCCACGTTAGCCAGATGCACAAGGGGGCGCACGCGTCTGGAGTTCGTTTGCAGAGGCTGGAAGCCCTGGCGCGCCCATTCTCTCTCTCTCTCCCTCTATCTAGCTTTCTCTCTGTCTCTGTCGCTCTCAAATAAATAAATAAAATATTTAAAAAAAAAATCTAACACACGTTCGAGCCCCTCATCTCTCCTCAGGAAACTCAATGACTTCCTTCACCTAGTCTCTCCCTGAAAGCCAAGGACTCAGCTGACCTGAATGGAGGTTACTGGGGGTAGGACTGGAAGAAAGGCTGGGAGGGGGGGCTCCTCAGGCAGCTGCTGGCAGGGAAATACAAACTCTCTCCATCACCCCCAAGAGTTCCTTCCAGCCCATTTACCAACAACCCATGACCTGAGGTCACAGCGGCAGCAGAATGCTTTCTGCTATACAGATGATGAGCACTGCCCAGACTCAGGTTCACACGAGGAGTCATGTGGACATGTCCCACCCAGCAGGATCCATGGTCCTAAGTGTCTCCGGGGCTGGCTCCTTGTTGGTGCCGTAGCACTGTGATGCTGCGGGATGCAGGGCTGCCATCCCGCTGAGGCTGCTCTGTGGAACACGAGCGTACAAATCCCGTGCAAGTGTACGTCTGCGTCTCAGTGGAGGAAGGACCTGGCATGGGTTTTCTCCACTGTCCACTGAACTTTTAAAAAATGACAGCTTTCTGAGGTGGCCACAACATTTTAAGCGAGCAGCAACAAGCACATCACTGTCACTGCAGCATGAAAAAGTGCTCAGTCACAGTTTGCCTTGTGTTGCCCTGAGAGCCTGTGGCACTGAGCACGTACCCTTCCCATGCATACTGATCACCTAACTCACCTTTCATCATGAACAGTTTTGTTGATGTTTTCATGCTTTTAATTGGGCCATCTACTTGGCACAGAGTGATAGTATCTCTTTACATAGTCTAGAGACACATGCAGCTGTGTTGTCAACCGTACGTGTTCCATCTCATCCTTGTCCTTCCTTCCTGTCCTGATTAGTGTAGTCACCCTCCCGGTGCCTGGGCAAAGCACCCAACCCAAAGCAGCTGATGCGAGGTTTTACAGCCTCAAGGGAGGTGTCACCATGGCAGGGGAAGCATGGTGTGAGCAGAAGCTCCACATCACCTCTGCCACAGCAGGTGGACAAGAACAGCAACAGAGTTCTGGCAAGGGGAGCTGACTAACACCCCTAAGCCCACCCCCAACAACAGACCTCCTCCAGCAAGGCTCCACCTCCCAAGCTCGGGTGTTGGCAATCAGAACACACGTGTTCTGGGGGACGTCTGATTCAAATCGCCACACTCACTATGTTTACGTTTCCCTTAAGTCCTCTGGGATAATTATAATCACAGTTTGCACACGATGAACCCCATCAACCTCGTCATTTCTGTGTCTGTTTCAAAGGCCCTGATTTTCTCATGTTCGTGTCCCAACACTCGAACACTGTGTGAGCTCCACGTTGTCAATACAAAACACACGGCTCTCACCTCAAAGAGAGGAGGAGGCAGTTTGTCTTGGAGCTAAATATGAGTCCCCATGACCCAGGAAACACAGATTTAGGTTATCCCAAATTCCATGTTCCAACATATTAATAATTTTATGAATAATTTTATGGTTTTACAATTACAGAGCAAAAGTCATAAACCAAGGCACTTTTCAAACACTCTGGTGGAAACACCAGGCAGATGGGTTATACCAAAGCAGGGAAGCTGCTGCTACGGGCTGCAGATGCTACCAATGGCGTTCTTACCTTTGGGTTGGTGGAAGCTGGTGGTCTGTTAGTACATTCTTTTTTTTTTTTTTTTTTGGTTTTTCGAGTTAGGGTCTCACTCTGGCTCAGGCTGACCTGGAATTCACTATGTAGTCTCAGGGTGGCCTCGAACTCTCGGCGATCCTCCTACCTCTGCCTCCCGAGTGCTGGGATTATGTTAGTACATTCTTAAAGGGTTTCACCTGTTCACCTGATAGTCACCAGGATGTTAGATCAGATACAGAGGTGGGCAATAAATGGCTCTTAAGGGGGCTAAAGACAGCCAAAGATAATTTGTCTGTGGACCTACAGCATTCCAATATCTCCCTATTGAAATTCGAATCAGTTGCCTTAGTCTTACAGGGTATTCGAAGCGGGCACGCACGCCCACGCCAGTGTCCTCTGCACAGCAGTGGCCTGACTGAGTCTATAGAACCATACATTCAAACTACCACAGCTACTTACAGAACTTCAGTTAGATTTGCTCTAAATTACAGTTTGTAAGTAGGTCAAGGGAAAGAAAAGTAACTAGTGAGTAATTACATGAAGGATAAAATTGTCCATCCAACTGCCAAAAGTTTACTTCACGCCTACGATGTGCTGGGCCTCTCTAAAATCAACCTGTGAAGAACATTCTCATTCTCTTCCCTCTCTCTCCTTCCTTCCTTCCCTCCCTTCCTTCCTTCCCCCCCCCCCCCCCTTTCTCTCTCTCTCTCTCTCTCTCTCTGTGTATTCTGGAAAAGAAATAGAAATCAAAGCTACATGGCATCAATGAAAGTGAATACAGTCCACCTTTTGTATCCACAGATCCCATCACCTTAGATTCAACCAACCAAGGATCAAAACTATTAGGAAAATAGCTCTACCTTTACCTTATACACAACTTTTCCTTGTCAGTCTTCCCTAAACAATGAGGTATAACGAGTAGTTACCTCACTCACTTTAAATAATCTAGGTGTTCAGGGCATAACACGGCACTCTGTCATGTGAGGTGTTCAGGGCATATGTAACATGGCACTCTGTCATATAGGGGCTAAGACATCTGTGCATTTGGTATGCCAGGCAATGTTGAGACCAATACCCTATGGAAATGAAGGGATGACTACACTGAAGCTAAGGGACAGTGACATGGGGGTGGCTGGTGCCTAGGACTTGGCAGGCTTTCCTGTGGAACATCTGTATAAGCTACCACAGAAAGAAAATCACCACACACACTAAGTAGGCTTTATCACAGAGATACAGGGATGGTTCAACATACACAAATTCATAAATGTAATACATTATATAAGTGGACTGAAGGACAAAAAGTCACATGATCATCTCATTAGATGCAGAAAGAGCATTTGACAAAATCCAACATCCCTTCATGAAACAAGTCCCACAAAAACTGGGAATAGAAGGAATATATCTCTTCATAATAAAGTCTATTTATGACAAATCTACAGCCAACATATTATTAAATGGAGAAAAACTTGAAGCTTTTCCACTAAAATCAGGAATAAGACAAGGGTGTCCACTGTCCCCACTTTTATTTAACATTGTAGTGGAAATCTTTGTCATAGCAATAAGGTAAGACACACACATAAAGGAATACAAATTGGAAAGGAAGAGATCAAGTTATCATTATTTCATATCATATCATAAAGGACCTTAAAGACTCTACCAGCAAATTGTTAGAGCTGACAAACACTTTTAACAATGTAGCAGGATACAAAATAAACACACAGAAGTCAGTAGCCTATATGCAAACAACAAACAGGAGATGAAATCAGAGAATCATTCCCATTCACAACTGCATCAATAAATAAATAAAGTTACCTTGGAATAAACCTAACCAAGGAATTAAAGGATCTCTACAATGGAAATACTCAAGTGAGAAATTACAAAAAACAATAGGAAATGGAAAGACATCCCTTGTTCTTGGATTGGAAGTATCAATATTGTGAAAATTTCAATCTTATCAAAAGCAATATACACATGTAATGTAATCCCATCAAAATTCCAATAGCATTCTTCATGGAAATAGAAAAAAACAGAGCTGAAGAGATGGCTTGGCAGTTAAGCGCTTGCCTGTCAAGCCTAAGGACCTGGGTCCAAGGTTAAATTCCCCAGGACCCACGTTAGCCAGACGCACAAGGGGCACAAGCATCTGGACTTCCTTTGCATTGGCTAGAGCCCCTGGCGTGCCCATACTCTATCTATCTATCTGCCTCTTTCTCTCTCTGTATGTCACTCTCAAATAAATAAATAAATAAAATAGAAAAAAAATCCTAAAATTTATTTGGAAGCACAAAAAACCTTAAATATCTAAAACAATTTTGAGCAACAAAAATTAGGCTGGTGGTATCACCATCCCTGATTTTAACCTATATTACAGAGTCACAGTAACAAAAACAGCATGGTACTGTGACAAGAACAGACATGCAGATCAATGGAATAGAATAGAATACCTAGATGTAAGTCCAGGTAGCTACAGCCACCTGATCTTCAATAGAAATGCTAAAAATCCTCATTGAAGAAAAGACAGCCTCAAAAATTGGATATGTGTCTGTAGAAGGATGAAAATAGACCCTTACCTCTCTCCGTGCACAAGAATTAGGTCCAAATGGATCAAAGACCTTAATATCAAACCCAAAACTCTCAAACTGCTAGAGGAAAAAGTAGGAAACACCTCTCAACATATTGGTCTTGGCAAAGACTTTCTGTATATAACCCCAGATGCTCAGGAAATAAAACCATTGATCAATCACTGGGACCTCATGAAATTACAAAGCTTTTGTACAGCAAAGGACATTGTGAATAGAGAAAACAGGCAACCTACAGAATGGGACAAATCTTTGCCAGCTATACCTTTGACAAAGGATTAATATTCAGGATATACAAAGAACTCAAAAATCTAAATAATATAAAATCAAGCAACCCAACTGAAAAATAGACTATAGAACTAAGTAGAGAATTTTCAAAAGAAGAAATACAGATGGCATATAAACATCTAATAAAATGTTTTATATCCTTAGCCATTAGGAAGTGCAAATTAAAACTACTTTGAGATTCCATCTCACTCCTGTCTAAATGGCTACCATCATGAAAACAAATGATCATAAATGCTGGTGAGGATTCAGAAAAAGAGGAACCCTTCTACACTGTTGGTGAGAATACAATCTGGCATAGCCATTGTAGAAATCAGTGTGGAGGTTCGTGAGACAGCTAAAAGTAGATCTACCATATGACCCAGCTATAGCACTCCTCCTAAGGACTCATCTCATTACCTTAGAGATACTTGCTCAACCATGTTTATTGCTGCTCAATTCACAATAGCTAGGAAATGGAACCCGCCTAGATGTCCCTCAACTAATGAGTGGATAATGAAGATGTGGCACATTTATACAATGGAGTTCTATTCAGAAGTAAGGAAAAATGAAATCATGAAATTTTCAGGAAAATGGATGGATATGGAAAGGATTATACTTAGTGAGGTAACCCAGGACCAGAGAGCCAAATGTCACATGTTCTCTCTCATATGTGGATCCTAGCTACAGATGACTGGACTGACAAACTCAGTTTCAGAGGCCAGTAAACCAGAAAGGGGATATAAAGGTAATAGAAAGGGAGGGTGGGGGAGTTAATAATATGGTATTATATATATTTAAGTAGAAGAACAAATTAATGGGGACGGAAAGGCCTAAGTGAGGTCAGGGGAAGAGACTGAGTAAAGGAAAGGTGGGGGAGGGCTAATCCAAATCTAAGAGGGTATGAATAAGACCTACTTTTTGGGTCAATGGGACACTCAGAAGCCACAGATTGTTACTAAAAAATTTTCAGTGCCAGGGATGGGATACCTTCCAGTGAGTTGTTGGCCAGGGAGGTCCCTGATAGTCCCAAAACATTACAGGCCATTGCTGAGGCTCCTGGTTTCCCACCAGGAGTAGATGGTAAGACTCTATTACTAAAGACTCCATATGCTTGGGCTGAAAGGTCACTGAGAAATCCTGCTGGAGCTGAGCTGAAAACTTCTTCCATGTAGAGCAAGTGACAGAAGGCTGGAAAAAGCCATGCTGCATGCAGATCAATGGGAGAGAGAGAATCTCCAGAGAAGATACTCAACAGTGGACGCTGCAAGCCTAAAATATGGCCAGCCAGGCCAAGTGAGCCAATGATTACAATAATGGCATGTCTGTTATAGGGAAAACCAATCGCCCTGGAGGCCCACTCCCTGGGAGGGAATGCATCCCTGAAACTGAAAACCTAGAATGGTGGTAGTCATGAGCCCTAGAGGTGTAATGTCTGCTCGCGTCTGGCTAAATGTAGACACTATGCTCATCAAACTGCTTAGTAATCACCTCTCTTAATGTTCATACCTATACATTAATGCTATTCTCATTTCTGGTTAGAGAAGCTTCTCTTCAGAAGGTACCATGGTGTTGAGAAGTGATGAAGGAGTACTCAACACTGAAACTTCTCTATTGCACCTTCCGAGGCTCAGGGCCCATTGCGGAAGAGGTGGTGGAAAGAAAGGGTAGGACTCCTTGCAACGTTCTCCTCCAGACACAAAATGGCCTGGATATCCATGACCTCACAGTGCCTGACACTACCTACATAAGACCAGTACAATAGGAGTAAAAGATGATGACATCAAAATAAAAGAGACTGACTGAGAGGGGGGAAATGTATGATGGAGGATGGAGTTGCAAAGGGTAAAGTGGGGGGAGGGAAGGGGTTACCCTGATTTATTGTCTATAATTATGGATGTTGTCAATAAAAAAGAAAAAAATGTATATATACACACACCTCTGTAGATGAAGATTTACACATGCTGGCACATGAAGAGTTCATACACACATGCATGCACATATAACATGTGACGCCTGGTGGCAGGGCCTTTCACTGGCTCCAAGTGCATGTTCGGGGCACATATCTGGGGCAAACCTTGAAGGGACAGAAAGCATACTCTCTCTGTGACCAGGCTGGGCACATGGCCTCCAAGCAGGGAGGAGTCAGTCGAAGAAAGGCCAGCAGCTCCTGTTCCCTCATAATTGGGCCTTCTCTTTGCAAATGGTCAAACTGGGTTCTTGGCAACTGTCTGCTCACCTTGATGTCCTTGGGGCGTAAGAAAAGGTCTTCCTACTTTCAGTGATGCGAGGACAGGAGTTATCTGGAGAAGATCTAAAGGGAAGGGCAGACAGGAACCACAGTGCTGCCTCTTCACTCCCTCTTCATGCGGCACAGCAGCGCAAAGAGGAAGACGCCGGGCCCAGGTCACAGGCAGGTGAGTGGACAGTGCAGCGCACTCGAGGAAGGGTGCACCAGAGGCCAGGGCTCCATTCTCCTTCGAGCACGGGCCCTTCTAACTGAGACTAATCAGAACCCATTCAGAGGGAGAACAAGCTGATGAGCAAAAGCTGATACAAAGCAAGGAAAGAATGACAGAGGCCTGGATGCCAAATGCTCAGAAGGACCGCACAGGAAACCTGTGATGTACATTTAGCTCACAAGAAGAGCTTGGCTGTGCATCTCCAATGTACAAGAAGCCATATTTTAAATATATGTGCGGAAGAGTTTTCTCACTAGGCAAATAAAACAGGTCTACGCACTGTCTAATTGGGCTGCCTTACTGCATCTGAACTCTGCGCTCACTTGTGCGCGCGTGTGCGTGACCTTGGTAGAAATGGTCAGTCCTCTGCATGCCTGAGCTTCTGTCCAACAGGAAAGGAGATGATTTGTTCATCACGTCCCCAGGGTTGCATGTGGTGCTCAGGAACAGAAGACAGCTCCCTGAAGAGGCCCTAAAGGAAGCCTGGGGAAATGCCACTGTTGCCATTTCAGAGGTCAGTGGGGCTCAGCGGGTGCAGACAGGGCAGAAGGGAGTCTGCTTTCTACCACTGTGCTCAGCTTTGAAGTCACCAATGCTATATGACACCCGAAGCAGAGCATCCAAACACCTTCTGGGGCTGCCACCATCACTACATGTGGGCAGAAGACTGGAGCAGGCAGCTCAAGCGAGAGCTTCGCATCTGGAGAACTTCTGCTCCAGGCCCTTGTCCATTGATGAGATAAACAGTCTTCACTTTCAAAGACATTCCCATCACCAAAAAGAACAATTCAAACCCAGCTGCCCTCCTAACGACTTCAGGCCACTGGATGAAGCAAGAATGGGCGATCACCTACATTATCAAATTCTTACATCAGAATAGCTTAATTAGTCCATTTCTATTTTGCAGGCAGTAATCAAAGCCTAATTAGTTTACCACAAACAGCACTACTCCGGACACTGGTTCTGTCTTCATTCATAGCAACGCTTCATTTGCCACAACAATATAGCTTTGCCTAATAAATTAAATCAGTGAGTCTTAACTACCTGAATAATGCATGAACCCTTTGGTGTCAACACAAGTTTGATTATTTAATCTGTGTTAGTATATTAATTCACCCTAGAATTTCCCTTGCATCCACAACACTTTGGGAATAAAGAACATTAGAAGGAAAATGAAATCTTAAAATGAGGCTGAGAAAATTACTTTCTGGACTACATAAGCCAACTGGCTGGCTACAGTCCCTGGCTATGGGCACCTGAGAGGAGAGAAGAACCCTGACATCCTCCTTCCTGAAGCCACGGTGCCCACACAGCCATTGGAGAGTTGAATTGTAGAATCCACTGTCAGCAAGGAAACGATCCTGCCCAGTTCCACCACCTGCTCGACACCAGTCAGGGTGGGAACACTACAGAAGCTGCGTTCCAAGTGAGGGAGGGTGGGCTCCACCCTCAGGGTGGACACGGTGCCCCGACCACGAGCGCTGAGCAACACAAGGCCTCAGTCTAGACCTTTATAAAGCAAGAGGAGTGTGACCTCCCCCACCCCAAATTGTCAGGTCAGTCTTGAGGAATGCAGGCAGGCAAGCAGCAGGAGGGAAGTGCTCCTGGAAGAAGTCCGGGATGCCCTCATCATTGCTTTAGTCCAGGGGGCCCATCACCATCAGTATTAGTGGCAGTGTTACTAGTTATTACTAGTGATGTTATTGTTGTTAGGCAAAGAGAATCCACTTGCATGCTACCTGGAAAAAGGTCAAATCGATGGATTTGGAAAACGTGCACAGCTCTGCTTTCTGCCACAGTTTGGGTGTAGTTTGCTCCCAGATTCCCTTGCTGCAAGTTTGGCGCCCATGAGCGTGGTGAGGCGAGGAAGCCCTTGGGAGAAAACTGGGCACAGAGGCTCGGCGGAATGATGGACTGTCAGTGCTGATCTCACAAAGTGAGTTCATGAAGGAGTGATTTGCATTCTCTCAAGAGCAGCTGTTACCAAGCACAGTCACCTTCTGCATGTGGTCACCTCCTTTTCTGCTCGTCCACTTTGTTGTGTAACAATTGGGGACCCTCGCCAGGATGCCAGTGTACCTTCTAGACACCAAAATCATAAACCAAACAAACTCTTTAAGTGACTCAACCTTGGGTATTTTGCCAAAGCAACAAAAAGACACCAAGATACCTTCTAAGACAATGATATGTTGTCACCTAAATGACCCAGAAGCCACCAAAAATGGTTCCTACTAATTGGCATTTAAGTTGCAGTTGCTCTCATTGTTGCTAATACAATAAGACTTGGAAGAGTGTCTTCATGAATGTTCTTTTCCTGCTGTTTTGAATGGTTTCAAGGTGGAAATCACTGTAGCCCAGACAGTATAAAGCCTTCTCAAGCAACCAGACCAACCTACACGGTCAGTGGAAATCAAGTGCATCAGTCAGTCTCCATGGACTTTTGCCAGCATGAGTTGAATATGGACACACACACGTGTGTGCACATACAATGCACACACATACATGCAACATATACTTGCACACATGATGGTGGCTCAAAGCTCTGTGGATTTTTCTATGAGTAACCAAGATTTAATTAGCAATTGCCATGAGGAAAGAGGCTCAGAGAACCCAAACAACTCTTGCTCCATTGTGAGATGAGACGTTTGCTGGGGTCCAAGTGCCCCTACTGACTGACCCTATGCAGCTCTGCCCTGGGGCTCCCATGGCTACATAGCCCCCAGACTCTCAAGGCACCAGATCTACTCTGTCCTCTAAGCCCCAAAGGGGGCTTTATTTTGGGTCAAGCAGGAGGCAGAAAGGAAGAAGAACTTGCCCTTGAGAATATACACAACCTATAAAATGAACATGACATTTAAGAGTTACCTTAGGTGGGAAGGCACACGGGTGGCCAATGAGCCCACAGAAAGCGGCCCATGTCGTTAGAGTCAGGGAAACACTATCCAGTGCATGGTGAGATGACCAGCAGCGTGAAAGCACACCACGCAGAGATGCGGGGCACCTGCAGCTCCTCCGTGTCATACGCCAGGTGGCATGTAATGTGGCGTGATCACTTGCAAAGGAGCGCTATGATTGTTCTTATCAAGTTTAACACGGACTTGACATATGACACAGCATTTCAGTATTAGATGTGAGTTAGTATTTTCATAGTGATATGCTTCCCAAGAAAATTAAAACCATGTGCCCATAAAATTACATATATAATAATGTTCATAACAGCTTTATTTCATAACCAAAAATTGACAAGAAAACTTAACACCTTGTCAAAGATGAATAGGTCTGGTATGGTATGCCCATACATTGGACTATCAGTTCAGCAGTAGATATAGTTACTGACTCAACACCACTGAGCTTCGTGCACATGCGCTGAGCACAGAGAACTCACGGCATGCCTCCTGGTCCTCAGCACTCTAACGCAGGCACAGGAGAAAACCATGGGAAGGGACAACGTCTGTGGTCTAAGCGCAGTGACTGATGGAGAGGGGTAGGAGAGCCCTCCCCTCCACGAGGGAGAACTGGCCCCACCAAGCAAGGGGTAAGTGTCTCCATAGCCAACATATAGAACTGCGACTTGTATACTTAAATGTGGTTTGCCTTGAAGGCAAGTCACTGAAAATCACTGTTGTCACCATGCACGTCCTGCTGCGGAAAGGCTGGAGTGGGCACAGAAGACAAGACAAGGAGTGGCGAGGGCAGAAGCCGCAGAAGCTGCCTGGTGGGTCTGGGGAGGGTTCGCTACAAGCTTCTGTGCCTTTCTCTATGTTTGAAATTTTCTGGAATAAACCGTTTTCATTTTAATCACCTATTACATCCCAGAGATACACGTTGATAGGTGCTATCTCATTAAATCCTCGTAGCTATCCCATGGGGCAAGTTCCTCAGCCAGCAGGAGAAGGGAAAGAGCTGACACCCGTCACTTTGCACAGGAGTCCTGCTGCCCCTTCTGTCCCTGCTGCTCTGCACAGACACAGGCCTCTGAACGGGGACAGGTAGAAACTTGGGTGACAGAGTTCGCAGGCATCCTAGGACAACAGGGGCAGAGGGGAATAGAGAGCTCAAGCGGGGTCCGAGAGTGGGTGGCAGGCAGTGGACTCCCCAGAAAGATCACCCACCCCTCTCTGTCACACCTGGAGAGTGCACACAGGGCCTGCTCTCAACCTCAGGAGCCAGCACCCTCAAAACCAGCAGCCGGCCTCAGCTGCAGCTGCCTTTTGCATGGAATGTGGGGAACCCTCTCTACAGACAGGTGCCCCTGGAAAGAAGACACCCAGAAAAGCCACTACTATGAATATGAAGCAGGCATCCAGTTTCCTCCACCTCAGCAGCACCTGCTGGCGTAGGGGCTGACACCCCCCAACCCAACCCAACCCAGCGCAGTGGAGGACATCGTTAAATGGAACATAAGTGCTTCCTTCATGACTGACATTCAACAGGCATTTGGGGGCCTCTGCTGTCCCTCGGGCTTTGCGCGGGGTCTTGAGACTTACAGGATAGACACTCCCTTCCCCCAGGACCCTTCCTCAGGACAGGAGGACAAACTTGGGATGTCAAAGTAATCAGTTGGAAGTGTGGGATGGGCTCCCATTTGGTATGGGGTAAGGACCCCGGAGAAGAGAGAGCTGCTCAGGGTCCCCACAGCTTGCAGGCATGCAAGACGGCTTGGGTAGAACAAGGAAGGATTGCAAGGCCCTCACGGGTCATCAGACATTGGCATGGGCTGGATTCCAATAAGGTCCCACCTGAGGTACTTCAAGGAACCAGCCTGCCTAAGTTTGCAATGGCTCCAGTGGAGAAGGGCCTGATGTGGATCACAGTGGAGGATGTATTAACCCTAGTTCTTGGCCACATGTCCACCTAGTTTCCTTCCTGTGATGATGAGAGGCAGGGTGTCAGGGAGACATCCCACTGAAGGGGACTGTTGCTCTAGGAAATGACTTCATCCTTTGGCTTCTAGGTCTGTCATCTGTGGAGTGACATCATGATACCTGTTTCATTGGCCTTGCAGGATAAATGCTATATCACGTATACTAAATTATGCATACAGAAATTATAATTTTGGTGTCATTTTAATAACTGACTGGTGAGGGCCAAGTAAGCCAGCAGCTGCTCTGCTCGGCCACCGTGATGTGAAGACAGAGGTCCATCCTACAGGAAGAAGGCCACATTGAGGGTGACATGCAGGATCTGTCCTTGCAATATGGCTCCTTCCATTTTGCTCCACCTACGGCCTCCAGCAAGCACGCCCTCCTGCCCCTCTGTCAGGAGACGCCAAGATGCTGTGCTCTGCGCACGCCATGTAAGCACCCTGTTAGTGTCCCTCCCGTCCCGCTCAGCTCACCTTCACGAGCTCCACAGGCACGCAAGGCAGGAAGGAATGCATGACCACCCTCGCTGGCCATGCTGCCTCTTCTTGCTTGTTTGTATTTCTCCTACAGAATCTATCTATATAGCCTAGATGGGTCTCAAGGTCATGACCCATGCTCTGTAGAGCTGGGATCGCAGGCATGCGCCACCATACCCAGCTCCTTGTAAATGTTATACCTACTTTCCCCTTGGAGGAAAGAGACTGCCAGGCCTTGGAAGCCTGTCACATCTCAGCCCAGTGTCGTAAGCTTTGTAAGGGTCACGTGGGTAGCCCTGGGGCTGCCCGATGCAGGGCATTCTGAGATACTCATCATAGCCGCCCGCGCAGTTATTGCCTATGAGCAGTAGGCACAGCAATGGCAGCAGCCGCCCTCGATAGAGCCGCTTCTAACAGAGTAGCCCGTGACAGCTGGCAGGAGCGCTGGCTCTCCCTTGAGCTCTGTGCGAGTGACCCTCAGACACCGGGTGCTGAGCTGGCCCAGAAAGGAAGCTGTGCAGGGCAGGGGGCTCTGGACCCCCAGAGCACCAGCCAGGATTGCTATGAGGGTCTACACTGAAAAGCAAGTGGTCTGGCTGGAAGCCTGGGAGGAAGGCAGCCTGCCATGCCTCTTGTTGACATCAGTGCAAGGAGGAAGCTCCCAAGAGGCTGTCCTCAGACCCGGCACCTTCCCCTGCTGCTCTGCTCCCCTCAGGGAGGCCAAGTGACGTAACTTCTCTAGCCATTCCACCACATGGAGCTTAAGTTTACAAAATAGAAATACTCTCATAGTTCTCCCTTATGAAGCCATTATTTATCCAAGACTGAGTATCAAACACAACACCGACAAAGAAAAAGGAGACAGAGGTCTCCAGAGCGAGGCACATCCCTCTCATTCCCGGCTACATGTGGCAGGCCAGGGGACCAACCACTCTGGGCCCCTTGGTACCCAATCTCAGCTCATAGAAAAAAAACACCCAGTTCTTGGAGAGGTCATGAGATATCGTAATATGACCCTGGAGAGCAGATTCAGTGCCCAAGGCCAGACTCAGCACTGTGGTCCAACCGCCTCCATTCTCAATCTCAGCCAATTGGTTAACTAGTTTAGACACACACAGTCAGCCTGTAGTTGTTGTTGCTATGTGTGTACAGCATGTAATTACACACTACAGTTCGAAGCTTACATGTCGCCGTGATTAAAAAGAACCTTGATCCCTAACATGGCACAGCAGTTGGAGGTTTTCGGATTTTCACATCTCTGGAGTGTGCCCTGTTGAGGATTGCAGCAGCGTGGTCTCTTTTAGTGTCTCCTTCCGTTCCTGGCCATGAGATGGTCAGCTCTGCTCCAGCAAGTCCTCTTATGACAACGCAGAGCCTCATTACAGGTCTGAAAGCTGCAGAGGCAAGTCATCAAAGACCGGAACCTCCAGTGCTGCCAGCCAAGGCAAGCCCTCTCCCTGTAAGCCCAGTGCCTTGGGTATTTGTTCTAGTGATACGAAGTTCACATATTTACATACATGCAGATATATAAAATATGTGTACATAGAAAAATTTGGCCACAAAAAGAAATGGTTCAATATGTACTTGTTTGGTTGTATGCTGCACACGTGTGTCACCACTGCCGGAAACAGCATAAGGTCACGAATCTCAGCTCCTCTGAGCCATGCTGGATGCTCAATAATTACTGAATGAATGAAGGAACAACTGAAATATCTGATTTGAAGAAAAATGTAACTCAATGGAAGAGAAGAGAAAACAGATAATTTAGTTGCTCTTTCTTCTCCTAACTCACAGGGGAACATCCCAAAACAGGCATGACAGGACGCCCTGTTTCAAAGGACTAACCCCAGAGTCTTAGATGAAGCCCAGGGACAAGGCTGGCCAGAGAAGGGGCTTCCAGACTTCTCCACACGCATGCCTTGGAAGGGCTCAAGTGCGTGTGACAAGATGCAGACAGGGTAAGGAGGGCTACAAAGCGATGGCGACACTTCCTGAACTAGGGGTGGCCAAGTTGGCCAGCCCTGGTGGGCAGGACAGAGGAGTTGAGGTGAAGGAAGCAGTCCAGGCAGGAGGTGACACCACAGCTGCAGATGCACAAGAGTCAGCCTGAGCGAGGACGGAGAACTGGGGCAGTGGTGGGCAAGCCGCACCTGGGATGATGGGGGGCTTGTACTCACCCTGACTTCCGTAAGCACATGGTACCAGAACAACAGGTACTCCCCCTGCCCTGGGCTATGGTGATTAGATGGGCAGTCTGTAAAAGCCTGGGACACCAGCAGAAACAAAACGGTCCACGTGGGCTGTCTTCAAAGCCCCTAGTATTATCCACTCAACCAAAGACTGCTCTCAAAGGAAGGAGAGCCTCATCCTGCAGTCAGCTCAGAGACCAGAGGACGCGGTCTAAAGGAATTTCCTCATTGCTGTCTTTGCTTGCACATCTCCCTACATTTTCACTTTCCAGAATACAGAGTCGAGTGGGGTTTTAAAACAAAATTTTTTTAAATGAAAATCTATTTTTTGACCAAAAGCAAAATGAAAACTGCAAAAGAGCCACACACTCAGTGACTGGGCTCCTGACCCCTGAGGAGGGGGTGCTGCCTCTGCTGAGGGACATGCCCAGGCTGGGCCTATCCATGGATACAGGGAGTTACACATGGTAGAGGGCATCTGGAAATGGATATGAGGACAGAAATGAGCCAGGAAGTATGCATGGCAGGGCTTTTGCATAAACTGAACTGGAATGAGGGTAGCTTGCACAGACCCCACACTGCCAGGACACAGAGTGGCCTAACACTCACGAAGGGGAAAGCCGGCCATCTTCTTCTGGGTGGGGGAAAGGGATGAAATGTTGACTTGATTGTCCTCCCGGGGCCAACCTGTCCTCCCTCCCCCGAGCCAGAGGAGGAACTTGGAGCCTCAAAGGCATTTCTCTGCTTCCCACCCCCCAGCACAGCTGTGAGCCACCTCTGATTACTTGGGCCCAGCACTCAGCACACAGCATGCCCTCAAACAAGCCTGGGAACTCAATCAAACTGGAGAGTCCTTAAGAAAAAGGTGTTGTGGGTAGGAGTTTGAAAAAAAAAAAAAGGCTTAAGAGCATTCTAGCCGCTTCTGCTCTATCTGAAACATGAGTTCTTATCCGACCCATAAGAAAGCCAGGTTTCTGTTATCAGAGACAACAGCCACCCGAACACCATGTGTTTTGATGGTCTGAGCCCAGCAGCAATTTTTGCTAAGGACTTAAAGGAAGAAAGAATCCAAAGCTTCGCATTAAATAGCAGTGTATCTTCTAAGAAGGAGGAATGCTCTGGAAGCATCATGAATCACAGAGCACCCTCCACGCAGAGGCAGCCTCATCAGTACTTGCCAGGGCCAACAGGCTGAAGGCAGCCCCAGACCCAACACCCTGGCAGAGCAGGCATTCTCATCTCCCAAGCAACAAAGGCAGGTGCAAGAAGGCCATGTCAGCACATCCTGATATCTCCATGCATTTTAACGACCTAATTAACATTAAGGTAGTGACAGGTTCATGAAAGAAAGGGGACTAGGAAGTTGGGGACTATCAAGCACTAAATTTGAATAACCCTGTCCTTGACAAACTGTTATTAATTTTGCATTTTTCAGCCTGATATCTGGATTAATTTTTCCGCTAGGAGGGAATAAAAAAGAAGCGTTTACAAAAGACTATTAGGCATATTCTTTCTTTCCCCTCTTGCTAAACAAAAGAAATCAAAATGTCCCAATTTAGTCAAGACCACAGAGTTTCAGTTAGGTTCACATAGGGTCTGGGGGTTTAAAGAGGGCTTCCTGGAAGGGATGGATGGTAGAAAGAAAAGAAGTGAAGCCATCTAGATGTGCATTCACACTCCAAAGAGAAGAAGGTCTCCAAGAGAAGAAGGTCTCCGTTTCCCAACTCTTACTTCCCCTGCCATAAGCGTAAGGCCATCTGGCAGTCAATTTATCTTCCCAGTAAGAAAATAGAAACCATTACAAACCCATGCTAATCATGGCTGAGCCCGAGTCCCAGAGGCATGTGGACCAGGAGGGAGACAGGTTCCAACCCTGCTCACCTACATAAAGCACAGAGCAGCTCAGAGTGTAAGGATGAACCCAGGAGAGCTGGTGAGGGTTATAAGAATGAAGAAAGCACAGTAGCAGGGAGAAGGAAGGGAGGGAGAGGAGACAGGCAGTCACCAGAGGGACCCATGAGCATGGCCCGCCCTCCAGACCCATGGGATCTTCTCTGTGGAAGCACCAACCTAAAGGATCTGGGGGCCACCTCTCCCTTAGCCCTGCTTCTGTTACCCAGCTCCATGAGGCTCCCTCAGGCTCTCACGCACTCACGCGCGGATCCACCACTGGCCTAGTCCCAGGTCTCTCCTTCCCTTCTCCATGTACCCCCTCCAACAGCTGGCTGCTGCCTGGGTCCTTCCTCAGCCACCCCAGCAGCCCCACCATGCTTCTTTTGCTTCTCAGAAATGCCTCCCCCCAAATCGTACCCCTCTTCTGGACACCCACAGCAACCTCTCTCGCTGCTACTCCTTATTGCTCTTCCACACAGTCTGTCATCCCTGCAGACGCTTCCCAAGAGCAGGGCTCCAACTGCCTCCCTGCAGCCCCCCAACCTGTGCCTCTTTCCCACTCCCCCAACTCACAGCACCACTGCACTGCACAGCATCAAGAGTCCTGGTCCACTGTACCCCGCCCCCCCAACACACACACACAGATGCACCTGAGCTCTGGCTCCCCAGCTCCTCAAAAGCACCAGGCTCCATGCCATGGTTAGGCTCTGCTCCACTGCCATTGTGGCTTGGAAGGTTTCAGTCACTCAGCTTAGGTCAACCAGCCCCAGCCCTTCAGTGCCGCACCCGCTTCTCCTCCTGGAGGCACTGCATTCAGAGAGCAGCGTTTACATCCCTTCGGTACCTCCTACCACTACGTACAAGTCTGTGAAGGCAGGGTTCTGTTTGTCTTGGTCACCATTCTATGCTCAGTGCCCCAAAACCTGTCTGACACATTGTAATTACCCAAGAAGTATTCGGTGGCTGATGGGTCACACAGGAAACGTAGGAACACATCTCTCCAGGGCAGTCACCCTCAGACCTGATAATGAAAGAAGTACTCAGGGCCACTTCTGCTAAAGACCATGGCCTGTTCTGTGCCCGTGGGTGACAAAACGTGATAGCCACCGGGCACCTCTGCCTTCACTTGTGTCTCTCCTTTACCTGGGCTCACCTGCTCACCTCGCACATCTCCATCCAATCTCCCAGAAGTCTGTCGAACCATCTCACCCTGCTTCAAGGGTAAAGGTACAGAGACAAGTCATTATCCTAGACTGCATTAACTTTGGAGGCCAGGGATAGCAAAATCTGGCAGGACACCCCACTCACTGGATGAGGGCGACTGTTCACAAAGGCAAGGCTGCACTCTGGATCAGGAACAACTGTCTTCTGTGTCTCTCTCACACTTGCTCCCTCAAGCAGTAAGGGCTGCTCAGGACCAGCAGGCCCAAGCTGAGACTATTTAACCATACATACCTCTTGTCCTCAGCCTAAAGCTCAAGTAGGCACCCTAAAGATGAGCCTGCAGGGCTGGAAAGGTTGCTTAGTGGTTAAGGCACTTGCCTACAAAGCCAAAGGACCCAGGTTCAATTCCCCAGGACCCACTCAAACCAGATGCACAAGGTGGTGCATGCATCTAGTATTCGTTTGCAGCAGCTTGAGTTGGCATACCCATTTTTTTCTCTCTCTCTCTCCCTCCCCCCTGTCTTTCTGCCTTTCTCTCTCTCTGAAATAAATAAATAAGACAAAAAAAAAAAAAAGATGAACCTGCGCTCACCTTGATCTTGATCTGCCCCTCTTCCCCATGGGGCACATTAAATAAATCTTCCTGCTTTACACCACTGGCCTAGTTCACTGCGGCAACCAGAGCTCTGGCTTTCCCCCTAAAGCCTCCATGGACAATAAGCTCCAACCACAGAGAAAGAGAAGATCAGGCTCGTAAACAGGTAGGTCAGCCAAGGAGAGCAGGAGAGCTCCACTTCCTGACATTGGTCAACTTCTTGTTGCTCAATGAGAACCTGAACAAAGTCAGCGTAAAAGAGGAGGGTGATGTCACCTTGGAGGCTTCAGGGTGTAGTCCGCCACGACAGCAGGAGTTGGTCACATTCAACCCGACAGGGAGGAGGCAGAGCAGAGTAAGAATGCTCATCTAGCTTTCTCCTTTTCATACAGCCCAGGAGATGCTGCTGCCCTCAGGGTGGGCCTCCCACCTCAACTAACCTAACCTAGAGAAGGCCTCACAGACATGACCAGATCTTTGTTTCCATGGCAATTCTAAATCCCGTCGAGTTGACAGCCAGAGAACAGCTGAAGCGCCAGAGGACTGGTGACGTGAACCTAGGACCTGAGAGTCAGTGCCATGAACCACAGCAGGGAAGAAATGGCCAAGATCTGGGAGGAGGAAGGGAAATGCGGAGGGCGTGCGTGTCAATGTCCTTGTTTTCCTAAACAAGATTAATCAGTAATCTGAAAATTAACTGGTAGCTACCATACGCCTTTCCATTTCACCTAAATTAAGCAAACATATCTGTATAATATTTCTCACCTTCAACAACCCTCACAACAAATAATTGCTTCTACTTCAAGTAAACATAGCAGCAGTTCTTCAAGCCCTTAAGTTTCACCGTCATCTCTTTTTCTTCAGTGATATAAAAGTAAAATCGAATTTGGCATGTTTGTTTGGAACAGTGAGTGTGGTATGATGGTATCTGGGAGAATTGATCTGATTCCCAGCCCTTATCTCCCCAGCCCTTTCTTTAACTTTTTGATACACACATACACAGCTATTTTTTTAAAATATATTTTGAGAACAGGGAGTGTACACCAAGGCCTCTTGCCATGGATCTGGCTGTGTGCGCCCTGGGGAATTGAATCTGGGCTATCGGGCTTTGCAAGTAAGGGCCTTTATCCCCTGAGCCATCCCCCAGCCCCAACAGATACACATACAACGATGCACTTATGAGATACGATGTGATGTTTTTGTTTTCTTTTTAATATTTATTATGCATTTGAGATGGGGGGTGGGGGAGAGGGAGAGAGAATAGGTGTTCCAGGTCCTCCTGCCACTCACTGTAAATGAGCTCCAGACACATGCAGCACTTTCTGAGTCTGACTTTCATGTGGGTCCTGGGGAATCAAACCAAGGCCTTTGGGCTTTGAAAGCAACCTCCTTTAACCACCGAGCCACCTCTCTAGCCCCAGTGCAATGTTTTGATGGATGTAAACACCTAGCAGTGATCAAAGTGGGGTTAGCCCCCCCCAGTACCTTGAACTTGGAGCCTTTTGTGTGGTACTTCACACCCTCTCTCCTGGCTACTCTGAGAGACAGTGTGTTATGAATAAGGCTCACACTACTGAACCCTGGCTCTGTCTCTCCTAACTGCAACCCCACAGGTGCTGGCTTCTCCCCTGCCCTGAACCCCACTGTTCTACCCTCCACTCTGAGGTCAATTTCTTCAGTCCACACATCTGAGTGAGATCACGCAGTGTTTGCCCTTCTGTGCCCGGTTTACTTCACTGAACACGACGTGACCCAGGCCTAGCCATGCCGTCACCCGTGCCAGTCACCTGCTCTCCGACGGCTGTGTACTACTCCACTGTGCACATATGCCACGCAAGATTTATCTGTGGGTTCCCAGAGTGACACCATTGCCTTTGCGACCAGGCTGCAGTAAGCCCGAGTGACAGGTGTATCCTCAACTTGCTGGTTTCATTGCCTTTGGGATGTACCCAGTAGTAGGATTTCTGGATCATATGGTGGTTCTGGTTTCAGTTTTTTCTAATAGTGTCACCAACTACCTTCCCACCATGGGGTCGAGACCCCTTTGTTGGCATCCATGGCATCTACCCATCACCCACACTGTCTTGTCTCTAAGTGTCACTGTGACTGGGATGCACTGGCATCTTCCTGTGGTTCCGATTTACCTCTCTGAAGCCTGGTGAGGTCCAACATGTAAAAACAGAGGAACGAAAATGGCAGTCCCTCTTATTACCAGTGAGCAAGGCTTTACCATGCTATGATGGCCCAGCTTCCCCAACCTTCCTCACCCTGCTGATGTCCAGCCAAGCCCACGATTCTTCTTCCTTTCCCATGAACACTCTGACTTACCCTGCAGTCCACCTCAGGCACCACCAGCTCCCCAGTGCCTTTCCTGGCACAGCCCCGGGATTGGTTTTACGTCCTCCTTCCATGCCAACCACCCCCACCCAGGTCAGAAGTCAGTGCTCCTCTGGAGCCCGTGAGAGCCAGTGCTCTTCATAACTGAGACTCTTCAGAGGCCAGAAAGGCCATGAGGCTCCCACGCTATACACCAAGAGCATCCTTTGATCAAACCCATGATGTCTCGGCAGTAGGTGTCCACAGTCCTGCTAAGTGGACTAGAGGCATGCCCTGGCACACCTCCCACAAATCTCACCACCATACCAAGGGGCTTGATACCATCCTCATAGACACAGGGCTTCCCTACAATTACAAAATAACTCTTGCTTTCCTTGTCACATAGAGGACTGGTACCCAAGAGGTGTCCCGTGAGTGACGGACAGGAGGCCAGGACAGCCGTGAGCTCGAGCTTGGAAACCGAAGCAAGCCTGCACACGGTGAGGGTACAGCGGTCCATCCAGACACATGGGTTGTCAGAGTGTGAGGCCCGCCACATGGCTGTGGGGATGCAGGTCCTGCCCCACAGTAAGGAAACACCAGTACATCTGTCAAGGCGCTACCGCCCTCCCCTTGGGCCCTGTTCCCACAGGGTACCTAGCAGGCTGCCTGCTGTGGTGACACCTGCTCAGAGCTAAGGCTGAGGACTCAGCTCAACATGGGGCCCGTGCTGACCAGGAACCTGCTTGCAGGCAAGCTTCATCTTTTCACCTGACATTAAACAGCTGCTGCTGCTTAAAAAACATAGCCTGGTGATCTTATCACCACTGGCTGCGTCACCAGGTGACTCATTTCCAGTTTCCCTGGGAGACCAGGGGATTGGAGCTAATCCAAGTAAGTCCGTGTTTACCACACCCAGACGAGGTGGAGCCTGTGCCAGGCCCTGTGCAGACCTCAGGGCTGACCTGAGAACTGCCACCCCTTCCATTCACCGGTTCCCCTTCAAAGCAAAACACGCCACATCATTCCAGAATACAGAGACAAACAGCAGGGCATCTCGCGGATTGCTGCTCCGATCCCAGGTGAACCTGGTGGCCACTTCATGCCTATAAGAAGGGGGCCAGTCAACAGGTGATGGGACCCACAGGCCCCTGTGCTGAGAGCACTGAGTCTGAGAGCCGGACTCCTGTGATGCTGCTCAAGAGCAGTGAGGGCCTGGCTGCTAAGAGAAGGAAAGGTCAGGGCCAGAAAGTCCAAAGACCAGCCCAGGGGGCTGACAGTGCCGTGGCACAGCAGCGGAAGGGAAAGAACCCTGCCTAAACCTGGGCGAGTCATGAGAAGTTCCAATGCTCCCTTCTCCAGCAAAACCGTGCTGTGCAAGGTGAGGTGGCTTCTCCCGAGCCCCAGGACTAGGCAGTCGGCTTCCTCCAGCCACACCCACCCGCTCTGGCACAGGCTTTCCTTGTCCTGCCCCTCACCCCATGCCTCCCTGGAGTACCTGCCTCCTTGTCTACTTGCTAAGGCCCTGATGACCTCTATGGGTTTTGCTGCCCCAGACCTGACCGGGGTCTGGCATGGATAAACACTGGATGGAGAAATCAGGCAGAAGGATGAGGCAGCTGCCAGGGAGGGGCAGGTGAAGGCTTACAGAGCCTAAGTACTCCCCACATTCCCTGGAGGGCCTGCTTGGAGAAAGACCAGGTAGAGGGTGCTCCTGTGGGGGGCCATGCTGCTGAATCTACCCTTTGGTCCCCAAATCTTGCCAAGAAAAGGTGTTTATTGAAGTACCTGGGAGGCTGTCTTTGTGAAATGAGGGAAAGCCTCATTACTAAATACCAGAGAGAGTTAATATTGGGAGAAATAATTAACTGCATGGTCTAGATAAGAGCAGAGATGAAAGGCAGAGAAAGTGGGTAGGCACAGGGCTTCTGAAGTTGCCTTCAAAGGCTTCCGATGTGCTGGCCTGGCCCCTGGGATCAAGTCACAAAAATAAAGGAGTCTCTGAAGCTAGGACTGGCCCACCTAGCAGTCTCTTCTCAACTGCCAGTGACTCTCACAGCCCTGGAACAGGGGACAACCCCAGCCTGGCTTGAAGGCCTTTCATGACTGACACATCCCACCTCTGCCGACACCCCATAAGCCAGCCCTAGCCCAGGACCCTCTCCAGCATTCCAGACAGCTTCACCACAGCACTCACGCAGGCTGCCACTGACAGAACATGCCCTCTGCCACGGGCAGGACACACATCACCAGGTCTTCAGAATCTGGGGCACTGGGCGTTTTCTTGCTTAGATTCTGCAGAAGAGAAAACTTGGGGGTCAGAGATCTGGTGACCGGCCTAAGAACACGTGGCAATGTCTCCAAAGAAATAAAACCACTGGCCATCTGTCCCTGGAGAAGCCCTTCTCCTGCCTCCTGCCCCTTCTCACCCGTGACCAGATGTTAACACTGCCTGGCCTGACTGAGGAGGGATGGAACTGGGGTGGAGGGGGGAACCTCTCATAGTGTGGTCATCTCTGGGGACCAGCGGGGAGGGATTAGGCTAACTCTGGCCTTGCCATGGCTGCGTACTTGTGAGATGGACGTGCAGCTTCCCATTAAGAGGGTTTGGAGTCATAAGGATCCAGAGTCGTGGATCCACTCTTTAGCTGTTCTGAGAATGTGAGCTCTCTAAGCTTTATCACCCAACTTATCCTGTGGAGACCGCAGTGACTTTGTGCTTAGGACATGTGCACGAAGCACACAGGTGCGCAGCAGCCCTTTGCCTGCGTCGTGAAAGAAGGCTCGCTCCTGCTCCCGCGGGGGGGCTCTGTAGGGACCACACCTTCAGCTCTCCCAAGCCTGGCCTATCCGAGGGCCTCAGGAAACTGCAATGGGGGGGGGGAGGGGAGGCTGGCTTTGTTCTAGTGTCCGGTGTTTCACATATTTGCTGTGGGGTGAGTCCTATGCAGGAAGCACTGCTCAGTCCCCTAGAAGCTGAAAATTCACCCACAATCTTGCTGTGTCTCAGGGAAGGTGAGTGACACCCAGCAAATAGTGGCCTGAGAATCAGCTTTTCCAATCCAACAGCCGGCAACAAGGCCATAGACCGAAATCCTCAGGTGCTCCTGTGCAGCGTTGGAAGTGCAAGAGGGTCGTACTGGAGCCTCTTTTGGCAGGATAGAAGCCAAGTCCCCGAGACAAGGCTCCTGCCTGTGGAGCACCCATGTGTCTAACCTCCCCAGTCTTCAGCCTTGGGGCTCTAGCTTTCCTTCCAGAGCCCCTCAGGATGACACAGTCACACAGACTATGAAGTCTGAGTAAGTCCCTCTGGAGCATCCTGGGTGACTCTGCGCCCAGCCTCTCCGGCCTCTGTACGGCCTCCAATCCTCACAAAGGCTCAGGAGCTCAGACTGTCCACCTCTGGACCAGCTGCCTCCTGAGCACTGGCTCAGTGCTCTACACCTGTACCTCTGAGCTTAGAATGCTGAATTCCTAGGCTGGGACAGACCAGTGCCAGGTGTGGCTCTCTGAGGAGTGACCCTTTCCCTGGAGCATGGGGCAGACACCTTCCACTCTGAAGATGAAGTAAGACACTCTCGGGCTTCCACTATCATTCCAGACAACTGGTACCTATGACATCCCAAGTATGCGCAGACCAGACTGGCTCCAGAGGCCACACATATCACTCCATACACAAACCCAGTATCGCCTACCACTCAGAACACACAGAACCAAAGGGTGGGTTAGAAGGGGAAATGTCTTGCCTGGAATACCGACTAGCCAGGTATTTCTTACAGCCCCCATCTCCACTCAGCATTCCCCGTAGCCAAAATGCCTGGAACCTATCAGTGGTCCAACAGTTGTGTAGAAAAAGGAGTGGAGGAAAGGGGAGCAAAGAGAGGGAAGGCGAATGGAATAGAGGCGAGGAGAAGGGGCGTCCTTAAGAACAAGGGCACAGGCAGTAGGCTTAGATATCTCCCTGGACACAGCCAGTCTCCGAGCCCGCAGCCTGTGGAGGGGCTGGGCAGTACCCTGCATCTCCTGCCTCAGCTTCCGCCTTCACAAAACAGGGTTCTTGAGTCTACCTAACAGATTCCATTGTCAAGATGTATCACAGAAAACATAGACACCTGAACTGAGGCCAGGAGGCTTTCAAAGAGGCATATCTAGAAACCCTTTACCAGAATGGCGCAAGTCTGACTGAAATAGACTGCAGAAGTCCAAACCAGTGGTCATGTCTCAACACAGGTCCTCCTTTGGAAATGCCAAGCCCATGTGTGCCTGTCACACATCAGACTACACAGGCAGTGAGAGTTCTGAGCATGGCTGGCGGGAGCTGAAGCAGATCTTCAGCAGCTATGGCTTCCACCCCGCCAAGCTAACACAGGGATTAACCGGTCCCATGACTGTGACAATCTCAAAATGAGCTCCTGTCAGACACTAGGCTGATGGCGAATTGGACAGAATCCTTGGACTGGGGCAGAGATCAGCCAGTGCTCACACTAAACTGCTCTCCCACAGCTCCATGTGACGCTGGCTGAAACCTGGTGAGGGGCTGGAAGGCTGAAGCGAGTATGTAACTAGGAGCTGCATTTGCTCCAAGCAATGGTTCCTGAACCCCTGAATCGAGTGAGAAGTGAGACAGAGACAGGAAGTAGCAGAAGCCTCAGGCCCCTGGACAAACCCCAGAAGCTGCCCAACCCCAGGCTTCTGTTATGCCAGTGCTGTGCACACTGGGAAGGAACGATGGCGAGCAGGAACGGCCCATTCGTGGGGCATACGCAAGCTTTTATTATTGAACATCCAAGGTACAGGCACTTAAAATATATCAACACACCAAACGACGACAGATCACAACAACTTAGCTCAGAGCAAGGGGGAAAGATGGCTAACAGACAGAATACAATACAAATATACTGTGGAATGATGGAATGAAAAGTGCTCTGACAGAGGAAATGCTAGAGAAAATTGAGGAAGGGGAGCGAGGGGAGAAGTGTGTGTGTGTGTTTGTGTGTATATATGTATGTATTTATGCATGTATATATATATATACATATGCCTTGCTTTCTGACGAGGTTATAGTTCAGCAAATACCTAAAGAAGCAGAGGGTGTGGCCTTGTGTCTGGGGAAGGGGCATTTCAGAAGAGGGAATCACTCGGCACAGACAGGAAGGTGGAAGCATGCCCAAAGAGTTCCTCCAACCTGTCCACCTCAGGCAGCAAGACCGAGAGCCTGAGGGACACAAGCAGCAGTGGTAAGAGCAGGGAGCAGAGCGTAGGGCTGGGGGTAAGCCATGCATGCCTTCTCGGGCCACTGTAAGGACTGTGGGCTTTATTCTGAGTGGCTAGGGCACTGCTGAGAAGTGATAGCGACATGTCTCACTTTGGTTTGAATACGATTGCTCTGCGAGTTTTTAAAAGCAATAAAGGAGAAAAACTGGAAACCAGGGAGGAAATTGTGGTAAGAGTCTAAATAAAAGCTGGTGACCCCATCAAGGAAGTTAATGACCAGAATTAAAGGGAGAGAAAACAATGTACTAGAGGGTTAGGCATGAAGTCTAAAGACAGGAGTGAAGCCTGACTCCAAGGTATCTGGAGTTGCTACCAACAGAGATTTCTGGAAAATACTGTGCAGAGCATGTCTGGAGTGGAACACTGGTCCGGCTTTAAAGGCACTGAGTAAAAGATAGCCGGAAATACAGGAGAGGGACTGCACACAGCAGTGTGCGGTCCCTAGCCCCTGAAGTTCAAGAAATGCAGAAGTCCTCACATCTGACACTTAAACCACGAGGGTGCCAGGAGGCCACTGAGTGAATACCGAGCAGAGGAGCACCAGGCGGGTCCCATGCCCAGAAGCCAAGGAGGAGGCCTGGTGGCTCACTCACACACTCTCACCAACCCCGCCCCGGGGCATAACTGCTGTTGATGGAAGCCTGAACCAACAAGGGCCTCCAGAATTCTCTTAGGAGAGGTGCCTGTGGCGCGCCAGGAGTCACGTGGGAGTCTGAAGAAGGATGCACAGCTGGGTCTCTGGTGCGCACCGAGCGTCAGGGTCCTCAGAGTCAGGGCTGCACCAGCCGCAGTGTGCTGTGCACTGCAACACAGTCTTCAGCCTTGAGTCCGCTTGGGGCTTCAGCAAGCAGCCCCCAAGCCCACAGTGCCCCACTGTAAAGTGTACTCAGCTAGACTTGGAGCCGCAGCATCAACGCTAAGCTCCACAGGGTGAAGAACATTATCTTCTTAGGGCACCACAGGTCCACTGCACCATAGGCTCCTGTGGACATCTGCCCCGGGCACTCAGTGCAATCACACTATCCACAATCGACAAACACCTTGGCGGCACATAGCTCTGTTCTGCCACATCAGGAGGCTGAGAGCATCCACCCATCAGCTAAAGCCATAGATGACATGAAGACACCATCGGAACCATGGATGTGCAGCTCTGCCGTGTCCCCATCCTCTGATAAGGACACTTGCAGACAAGTAGTGCCCTTCACAGCCATCCATGAGGTTAATAGCATCCAACAGAGGCCCCAAGGCTGGGCTGAGCTGCCCCCTCTATGACAGTAAAGATTCCCTTCCATCCAGGTTCTAGTTAGTCCAACAGGGTAAAGACTCTACCAGGGTTCTTGGTGCCCAGCCAAAGCATTGCCACTGCACAAAGAGAACAAAAATCCAACCAGATTCTTGAGCTGAAACATCCCCTCCAGTGTCCTCGGAATGCAGATGCATGCCTGGGTCCTCAGTGAGAAGTAGCAGCCAGGTGGGCACTTAGCTGATCCATTCACACATCCAGTGGAGCACCATCCAGAGGGCAAGGGCATCTACCCAATTCCTCAGTGCATCCGGGCATGCAGCTGCCCATGGGTTAAGGACACCAGGCTGTACCACAGTCCCCAGGGAAGGACGCGTGGCCAGATCCTCAGCGGTTTTAGCCTAAGACCATCCAGCTGGGTTGTCAGTGCATATCTACACTGCAGCCATCTCACCAATAAAGATATCCACCAAGGTTCTCGCTGGGTACATTTCCAGTGGAAGGACACCGGGCCATGTCGAAAGTGTGGGGCTCTGTACCATGAACTACCATTGAAAGTGGAGAGAGATCAGCCGAGACTAAGAAGGCAGCTGTGCTGAGCCTGCAGGGTTGCCGGTCCTGCCGCCCCAATGCAGCTGCCCGCGGGGGTCGTCAGCATGTGGCACGGTCCTCAGGATGAAGCCACCTGCCCTGCTCCCAGCTGTGTGGCAGTCTGCATAGGAAAATGCCTGCCTGCCCACAGCCTCCGTACACATCCAGCAGTTTGCAGGGTTAGAAAGCCCCTCCACGTCCTTAGAGGAAGATATGTAACCACAGGGTACGGACCATCCATTCAGTTACTGGCTAGGGATGCACTGTGCCACAGTGGGCAGGGTAAGGGCACCTGCCCAGCTCCAGCTCCAACCAGATGGCAGTCTGCACGGTAAAAACACCTGCCCGTGAGTGCAGCCTGCAGGGTCAGAAGCCACTCACGTCTTAGTGTGCAGCCTCTGTAGCATTGTAGCTCCCAGCAGGGTGAAGTCACTGCTGTATCGCCATCCCCAGGACAAGGACATCAGCTCTGATCATTAGTACTCATCCACCGCACAGTCTATCCTCATGAATGCAATCCGACCACGCCCAAGATCAAGACAGGATCCAGACCCTTGATGCGCAGCCATGGGCAGGTCCCCACGGCTGGCCCGAGGTAAGGTAGGAACACAATAAAGATGGAGATCCGCCCAGATCTTAGCGTGCAGGTGTGGCCATGCAGCTGCCTGCAGGCTTGGGACACTCCATTCCCAAGTATCAGAAACCCCAAGATAAGATCCGCCTGGGTCCTTAGTGTGCAGCTCCTGCAATGCAGCTGCTCTGCGCAAGGTGGTTCTGCAGCGGCACCACCCCTAGTAGGGCGGGGAGGGGAGACCACGAAATCCTCAGCACACAACCTCTGCAATGCGGTGATTCACAGGGTGAGGACGCTGGGCTACACCATCGATCCCTACGATAAGAATTGCCCAGGTCTTTAGAATGACTATCTGCAAAGCAAGGGCTCTCCACTGTTACTAGTGCAGGATCCGCTGTGCCACCATCTCCAGGATAAGATCTGCCCAAATTCTTAGTGCGCAACAACCGCCACAATATGGCCACCCACTGATAAGATCCGCCCAGGTCCTGGGTCCGCAGCGGCCATGACGCAGCTGCCTCAAGGTAAGGATTCCACTGAGCTATCCGTGCAGGCAGCGCTGGGCCACCATCGCCAGCGTAAAGACGGGAGCCCAATTCCAGAGGGCACAAGCAGCAGTAAGGACACTGTACCAGGACGTCAGTGTGCTGCCACACCCGCATCAGCTAGGTTAGAAAGCCCTCCCAGAACCTTAGTGCCCAGCTCCAGCCATTCAGGTATCCAAAGGGTAAGGACGTGTCGCTGCAATATCCGTGCGCGGCTCCACCCTGACACCATCCCCAGGGTAAGGACATTCCTCTGTTTTCCTCCATTTGTAACCAAACCAACACACAATTTCTCACGATAAGGACAACGACGTGCTCGGTGGTCGTGTCCCCAAGGTAGTAAGGACAGCCACCCAAATCCGCGCTGCAATCCAGGTCCTCGGTGTGCGGGTACTGCGGCGACGCAGTCTGCAGGGCTGGAAAGCCTCCTCGAGCCTAGGCGACCACAATGTGCATATCCGCAGTGTTCCCATGGTTAGGATCTGCTTAGCTCCAGATTGGGACACACTGTGCAAGGTGAAGACGTCCACCCGGGTCCTGACGTATGGATGCAGCAGTGATGCGGTGTGCCAGATAAAGATGCCACGCCATTCCTAGAGCCAGGCTCGGATGCGGGGACGTGCCGCAGACGCTTTCCTCGGGGGGTCCTCCTCTGAGAGAGCTGCACCCGTGAGTCGATCCGGAAGGTAACGATGCCCAGCTATACAACCATCTTGGGGTAAGGTCGTCCGCCCAGCTCGTCCCGCTGAGCAGCAGCCGTGTGATCATCCAAGTCGCTCTTGACGGCTAATAAGCCTAACGTTGCCGTGCCACCATCCGCAGAATAAGGACATCGCCTAAATCATCATCCGTGTGTGGTCGCAGAAGAGCGCAATTCCAGAGTCCTGCGGACCGCAGGGTAAGTCGGTCCGCTCAGCTCCCAGCCGTGCCGCAGTCTGCAGGGTACCACACCCGAGGAGCGCAGAGGCTGCGTGACGCACACTGCGGGGTGACAGAGCCCGCCCACACCCTAGTGCGCAGCCGCGGCAATGCGGCAGACTGCAGGGCCGGGCGCGAGCTGCGGCGCCACCTACTGGGTGAGAATGTCAGCCCAGGACCTCGTTGAGGGAGCACGCTGGGGGACAGTCCACGGCGTACATGATCCGCTGGGCGTCACCCACCGGGCACCATCTGAATGGCAAAGATGTCCAGCGAGGTCACCTTTGCGCGGCCGCACAGGCAGACCACAGCCTAGGGATGCTCAGCTGCGGCTGGGTCCACGGGGGAAAGAAGTCCACGCAGATACTCGGTGCAGGGTCAGCAGGGCGGGGACCCCGGGGTTCTCCAAGGTTGCCACACTCGGTCCCGCCCAAAGCTGTCCATTTTTGGGTGCTGCAAGGCCTGTCCTGGGCCCCAAGTCTGCCGCAGGATCAGGAGTGGCAGGAGTGGCTGCCGCACTGCGGAAGTGGGGGGGCTCAGGAGCTGAGAGCTCTTGGGCAGCAGTGGTGGCAATCGGCTTGAGCTTGGATAGCACCGGGCGCCGGGGAGGGCAGTACCCAAAGAAGCCGCAGGAGGGACCCCGCGCTCGCTCAGACGGTGCAGCACGGTCCAGACCGCCTGTTTTCTGTCCCCGGAGGGGCTGGCAACAGGGTTTCCCAGGGCTCTCTGAAGGGCCGTTTGTGACGCACTAATAATTTCTAACCGAAAGACGAAAATCGAAGGGTGCACCTTTTCAATGTTTCTGCACGGGAAGGGTTTTAAAACCATTTAAATATTCTCTTTCCAAAACTGTTCTGGCAACGGAGCTTTATCTGATGGGCAGCTTTAGCACAAATTTTTTTTTTTTTAATTGACTGCATCGGAGATCGTTTCCAGGACCTTCGGCATGGTAGGCTACCTCCCCTGTCCCAAAGTGATTATATTTGAAGTGCTTCTCATAGACAAATATTTGAAAGTTTTGGATGATAAGAATTGGGGCTGAAGAGATGGCTTAATGGTTAAGGCGCTTGCCTGCAAAGCCTACGGACCAGATGCACATGGTGGCTCATGTGTCTGGAATTCTTTTGCAGTGGCTAGAAGTCCTGCTGTGTCCATTCTTCTCTCTCTAATAAATAAATTAAAATAAACTAAAAAAGAATTGAGGGTGGGTTTTTACTGTTTTGTTTGTTTGCTTTTTGGTAAATTGAACATGAAGACAGACTTGGGAACAACGTTGGTTTTCTGACATTCTGGTTCTTCCATATGCAAACTGTCTGATCCCAGTTGAATCGCAGATTGGTTCCTGCAGAGAATTCCGGTTGGTTTTTTTTTTTTTTTTTTTTTTTTTTTTGTTCCAAGGGGTTTATATGCTAAGTACTATGTTTGCATTGCCCAGTCGACAGACTCCAAATCCCCACAGATTGTATTTTTAACTGGTGATGGGTGTAACTTACACTCCGTTGTGAAAGACATGAATGTGGTGTTGGAGTCCTTTCTGCTGATGACTAATATTATTCAAAGTTATTGTTCTCTCCAAGCTTATAATACTCTTTGTTAACTTTAATTTTTAAAACTCTGCCTAATGTGTTTTCCAGACTACTCATGTGGAAATAAAAGAAAGAGATACAACAGACTCATGTAAATTTAATTGAAAATCCTAGTGTGTGCAACTGAAAAGTTGAAAACCCTACATACATGCTTATTCAGCATCTGCATGGCACACTGCAGTGCTTAACTAATGCTTGTTCAATGAGCAAGATACAAGAATAAATAAACAAACAAACAAATGGGGGGGGCGGGGAAGGGACACACACACATTCTCCTGGTTCAGTCTGGTTCTATCCTGCCTGCTTGATTGCTCCTAGGACTTTCGCTGGGATTGGGGTGGGGGAGGGGAGAGAAGAGACCTTGCAGAACAAAAGCAGAGATGATCCTCTGGGATGGCAGCCTACAAGGCCAGCAGGAATGGGAGACAGGCACAGAGGGCACTTGGAGAGCTATATCTTGCTTCTGATGCTGTCTTGCCGTGTGACTCTGGAAGGTTCTTGGACCCTGCCCACCTCCACAGTGTGATGATGGCCAGCCCATGTCCCTGGGATCCCCAGTTCAATGTAGATGTTACAATGAATGTTTCTTAAGAGGCACGACAGGATGGTCTCTGGCTGAAAAGGAGGACACAGTGCCCAGGGCCAGGATGGAAGCAAAGGGACACTGGTGATCAGAGGCACTGGAGCAGGAACCTGCCCCCACTCCCTCGCTACAGACAGGAGGGCCTGGCCAGGCACTAAGAGCACAGTGTGAGCAGAGCGGTCTCTTTATGCCTGCCTGCCTATGGAGGCCCTCCTCAGTCACGTCCACTCCTTCTAACCACCGAGAAAGGGTCTGGAAGCTTCGCTTTCTTAGCAGTGTTTTGAAGGTAGCATCATTGGGCCAGTTGTCACCTTCTGCCTCATCTGTAAGCCAGGAATAACAACAGGAGCCCCTCGGGGAACCCTGAGGAGGCCCAGGAGTCTCCAGAGTATCAACAGACTTACAGACTGCCAAAATGGCAGGGTAGTACTACTGGTACAGGGTGGGCAGAAGTCATGGAAAGTGGCAAATGTCCGGCCACTGCCAGTCCTTCAAAGGTACAGTCTAAATTTACCCTCTACAAGGAATACCCCTATCCCCTTGGGCTGTACCACAAGGATCCTCAAATATCCTGGGCCTCCAGCTTCCACACAAGGAACACCTCAAATGCCTTGTACTCTACTCCACAAAGAGTACTCCAAATACCCTTGCCCACTAGCTCCCCCAAAAGGAACCTCCAAATAACACCCTGGACCCAAGAGCTCCCCCACAAGGATTTCCCCAAATAACACCCTGGACCCAAGAGCTCCCCCATAAGGAACCCCCCCAAATAACATCCTACAACCAAGAGCACCCTACCACAAAGAGCACCCCAAATAACACCCTGGACCCAAGAGCTCCCACACAAGGAACCCTCCCAAATAACACCCTGGACCGAAGAGCTCCCCACCACAAGGAAATCCTCCCAAATAACACCCTGGACCCAAGAGCTCCCCACCACAACGAACCCCCAAATAACACCCTGGATCCAACAGCTCCCCACAAGGACCCCCCAAATAACACCCTGGACCCAAGAGCTCCCCACCACAAGGAACCCCCCCAAATAACACCCTGGACCAAGAGCTCCCCACCACAAGGAAATCCTCCCAAATAACACCCTGGACCCAAGAGCTCCCCACCACAAGGAACCCCCAAATAACACCCTAGACCCTAAAGCACCCCCATAAGGAACCTCCCAAGTAACACCCTGTACCAAAGAGCTCCCCCACAAGGATTCCCCCAAATAGGACCCTGGACCCAAGAGCTCCCCACCACAAGGATTCCCCCCAAATAACACCCTGGACCCAAGAGCTCCCACAACAAGGAACCCCCCCCAAATAACAGCCTGGAACCAAGAGCCCCTCCACCAAAGAATCCCCCAAATAACAACCTGGACCCAAGAGCTCCCCTACAAGGAACCCCCAAATAACAGCCTGGAACCAAGAGGCCCCCCCCACAAGGAATCCCCGAAATTAACACCCTGGACCCAAGAGCTCCCCACCACAAGGATTCCCCCAAATAACACCCTGGACCCAAGAGCTCCCTACCACAAGGAACCCCTAAAATAACACCCTGGATCCAAGAGCTCCCCCATAAGGAACCCCCCAAATAACACCCTGAACCCAAGAGCTCCCCACCACAAAGAACTTCCCCCAAATAACACCCTGGACCCAAGAGCTTCCCCACAAGGAACCCCCCAAATAATACCCTGGACCCAACAGCTCCCCCATAAGAAATCCCCCCCAAATAACACCCTGGACCCAAGAGCTCCCCACCACAAGGAATCCCCCAAATAATACCCTGGACCCAAGAGCTCCCCACCACAATGAACCCCTAAATAACACCCTGGACCCAAGAGCTCCCCACCACAAGGACCCCCCAAATAACACCCTGGACCCAAGAGCTCCCCACCACAAGGGCCCACCCAAATAACACCCTGGACCCAAGAGCTCCCCACCACAAGGAACCCCCAAATATCACCCTGGACCTAAGAGCTCCCCACCACAAAGAACCCCCCAAATATCACTCTGGACCCAAGAGCTCCCCTCCACAAGGAATGCCCCAAATAACACCCCAAATACCCTGATCTGTATAGCCTCCCCCCAAAGAATTCGCCCAACATTCTGGCCCTATAGCTGCGCACGAGACGCTGTCCAAGACAAACACATGAAAGGTTCCGGCCAACCAAGCCCGACATGAGGGCCAAGCCACTCCCAACATCCAGCACAGCACTGTGACTGCAGAGCTCCTTCCTCTAGGTGCTGCTGCAATCTCAGAGCCTGTGGAAAGGTGACGTGCCATTGTTCTTGTCACAACAGCCTGTGGGGAGACCTGTCACTGTTCTTGTCGTGACAGCTGGGGAGACATCTGTCACTGTTTTTCAGAACAGTTCCAATAGCAAGAGCAAGAGCAGCTAGCTGCCCAGGTCACCCAGGTGCTAAGTGACAGACTCTGGGGTCCTGGCTTATACCTGTGCTCTCCTCGGTTCACCCTTCCAACTTCCTCAGCTACATAAGCGTGGGCCTATGAATATGCAAATGAGCCATCCAAACAAGTACTTTATTCACCGGCAACTCTAAATAAAGGCCCTGGACCTTTCTTTACTTTGGGTGTAGATCCATCCCCTCAGCATTTGCTGAACACTAGCCCGTGTGCTGTGCACTGTACTGCACACCAAGCTGGAGGCGCAGGGTTGGAGGGGGGAGCGCTGTAAATGAAGGTCGCAGGGTAACGTCAGTGCCGCCAGTGTGTGCGGGCTGTGTGTTAACCTCGAGCCCTGAGCCCAAGGCAGACCACCATGTATGCTGCCTGCGTGGACGTAGGAAGGCTTCCCCTCTGGCTGGGTCTTGAAGGGTGACACATTTTCTAGGCAGGTCAAGGAGGGAGGGTGCTGCAGGAAGAGGAGAGGCGTGGAGAAGCACACAGCCCATCGGGAGGAACATAGCTGTCAGACATGAGCCCCTTGTGGACTGCTATAGACACGTGGCTTTGCGAAAATAACATCTAAGTAGTGGGACAGTAGTGTGGGTGACAGAAGAAAAAACCAGCTACGGACCCAATGCGGTGGGACCCAGCCCTTGGGAGGCTAAAGCAGAAGGATTTCAAATTTAAAGCCAGCCTGGACATGACGGCGTCACAAAACAGAGAGGGATGAGGAGACACATGTAGTCCCTAATGTTTTCAGCCACAGCGACAGAAGCACAGCAGCTTTTTGACAAGTGGTCGGCAGCACCGACTTCTGGATGCTGTGTTTTGGTGCTCTGAAGGCCGTATGTGCCCTGGAAGTGTCAACACCATCCCTGAAAAGGAAGAAAATGATGTGGGCTCTTCTTACGTATCCCTGTTGAGATGAGACGACTCCTCAAGGAGCTTGAGAGACCTGAAGCCTCACTCCCTGCTCCATGCGAGGAACAGCAAAATGGCCACTGCGAGCTCCCCAAGCTATCTCTGCCCAGACCTGCCCTGCCAGCGAGCAGGTCTGCACCACACTCAGGCTATGGGCGACAAGCACTGAACTCAGGCCCACACTGTCCCAAAGAGCCCCATTTAGTTGCGACTGTCTTCACAGGAAGAGGCAGTGTAAGCATGGCTGGTGAGAAAGTGGCTTACAAGACAGCCCCCCCCATCCCTCCCCCCTCCAACCAAGACCTCATCGCGTTAGGTCCCCGTTTGTTCACTCTGACTCAGTGGCATCTAGGGATACTTAGTGGCAGCTCCCACGGGCTCATTACCAGATCTCCAGGGAAAGGTGACTGCTCAAACAGTGCCTGACTTGTAATCAACATATGGCAAATTGACAAATAAGCTGGAAATTTATTCTAAGTAGGTATTCTTTGGAGATTTCAACTTCTGCTATGGAATATAGGGACCCCGCGCCCCTGCTATCAATCAGGACACCCACAGCTGATCAGATCACCACTGCTGCATGTGACTTCCATGCCTGGCAGAGAGAACGACAGGTACACACACACACCTGCCGTGCCCAGTCTCCTCGGGCCTCCTTCCCCCAGCTAGCCAAAGGATAAGCTCATCTGTGTTCCTCTTGCCTGCCCAGGAGCCATCTCCTCTCCCCCAGACTTCACTTCCACAGTACTTCGGCTAGACACCTTTTACTGATCCCTCCCCACGCCATCCTGCGCTAGCTCAGGCCCCCAGTCACATGCTGGTGGCACAGCTCACCCAAGTTGACAGTGGCCCCAGGAAGCATTCATTCTGCATGAGATTCGAGTCCAACCTGAGAGTCACTTTTCCATAACAAGCTGGCTCAGAAGCACATGACTGGCTCTTCCACCATGTTAGTCTTTGTGGCAAGAGGGGCTGCTTTGCCCCTGTCCTTGGAACACAAGCACAAAAGAGAGAACCCTATTCAAGAGGAAGATGTTGACTCAAATGCAGATTCCAGGATATGACTGTTTAAAAATCTGGTCCTCAGATCAAAAGGAAGCAGAGAAGACAAAGTACTGGCCAGTGACTCAACTACAGAACAGAGTCAGGGTTTGTGCTCCCTCCTCAGGCCCCAAACAAGGCCACCATGCCATCTTAGCCAAAGCCTGGGTCTCTGGAAATGAAGCAGACATCCAGTTTGGGCTCACACAGTGGCCCATAGAGAAGCTGCTGATACGGAGCTGCCCAGGAAGCTGGTCTCAGGACCAGGTTAGACTTTCTGAGATCTTACGGTCACCCGGACAGTGGACATGTTCCCTGCTGCAGGACTCTTGGAGAACGGACATGTGTACACAGTGGCTGTCTCTGCAGGAAGCAGGTCAGGCTGAGCCTGCCCATGACATGTCGCAGATAAGCTAATGCCAAGTTTCTCAAGGCTGGTGGGTGGGCTTCTCGATGCAGCCTTAGGTGGAAGGGCTAAAAAGAAGGTCCAGGCTTTGAGACTCAGTATCCTCCCACTAACAAAGGGGACAATGCCCACTGCATGACACTGTTGGAAGACTTTGCTCAGAGAGCCAACACAGAGGGCTTAATGGGTCCACATTCCATGCAGATGCTCGAACAACAAATCCATCTTCTTTCCTTCCTGATATCACCTGTACATCGCTGGCAACTTCCAAGTACCTGGCACACGGTAGATTCCTCAGAAGGATTTACTGAAGTTTGAATGTGTTCTGCACACTGCCCCCAACATTTCGGCTGTGAGAAACCCAAACACTGCAAAGTGCTGCAGAGGAAATGGCCTATGGCTTGCATTCCCAGTGATCCGGAGCAGTCCTGTCCTCCCAGGCAAGAGCTCCCCAGCTCCTACTTCCTCAACTCAGCCGCCAAGTCCCGGGGACCTTGAACCCCTTTGCTGAAGTCTTAGATCCTCCTGACACGGCCAATCTCTCCCTTGTCTATAAACCAGGTCTTCAGTTCAGCCTCAGGCAGGCACAGCATTGTGTGCCCGGAGCAGAGCAGCTCACAGAGTAGGGCCAACCTGCCCGCAGCTGATCACAGCGACACCCAGCAAGTTACAGAAGTCAGAATGAGGACCAGGACATGTCGTTATGACACCGCCCAGCGGTTCTGTGGGAACTCCGGAAGGCCCTGAGTTGGCAGCAGTGTCAGGGTAGGAAAGGGACCCAGTTCAGGGACTGCTCTCTAGGGAGGGTGACACCTGGAAACGGGCAGCAGGAGTGCAAAGGAGGAGCCTGGAACAGGTCCCAAGCACTAGCCAAGCATGTGGCAACACTCACAGGTGAGAATAATGAGAGTTGTTTCCTTCTGGCGTGGCCACTGTGGATGAAGAAGAGGGAGGACTGACCAGCCCAGAAGACACAAGCTAGGCTGGGAACACAAGGGCACTCAGTTCTAAGAGTAATCGGGAGGCATGAACTGGCAAGACTGGCAATGCGTAGCTCACTCTGCTGGGTGCTCACAGCCACCAACCCTCTAAATCTGCAGGGAGGAGATGATTAACCTTCACAAGGTCTTCGTCTTGCCTGCAGGCTGGACCAGGAGGGGCAAGAGAGCAGCACTTCGGTGTGCAAAGCATGAGGAGACAGCTGTATGCATACATACATGTGTGCACGTACTTAGGTACACACATGTATCACATGGAAAACTTTCTCTGGGTAAGATCAGAACTAAAAAACACTGATTCATAAATCCATAAAGAAGAGATCAGGAAGGAGAAGGTCAAGGATTTAACTTGCCCCAGTGCTCTATTTCCAAAGCAGGAAACTGAGTTGCAGGGAAGGTAACTAGCTAACGCCACAGTCATCAGTCAGAAGCCCGGCTGCTCACATCCAGCCCGATCCCCAGTGGTTCCTGGGCTGGACCTTTGGTGCTCGTGAGAGGTCTCACAGTGGCTGAGCAGTGCTCACTCCATACACACATCCACACATTTTGCCTTTTCAGTTCTCCCTTTGCTGCCTTACCATCTCAGTGCTCCTATAGTGCTCAGCACAGTGGACATCACAGAGAAGCCACTGAAGAGAACGCATGCTCGGCCTTCCAGCATTTTCTGTGACATCACACTTATACAGCACCCTTTGCTTCAAATCCACATTCCTTGCCTTGCCCTAGTCTCTTGGGTGTGTATCCCTGAAGTTTGAACTGTGCTTGGCACAAAACAAGAATCCAACAGATATGCATCAAGCAGCCTGGCCCATTGTGCTCCAGAGCCTATCACTCATGGTGCGGCTCCACAGGCAGTGGCCTGACCTTTGCCTCCTGCATTAAGGGTTCTGTAATGGCTCACTTGGCAAAAACATCCTATGGCTAAGAAATCTCAAACAGCTATCTGGAGGGTAGCTATGTATTTTAATTTAAGAAGCCTTTTTACTTACTGGTAACATCCCCATCTACATGAAGTTTCAAAAACGCCAACAAGGAGGTGACTTGTCACCATCCTAGTTCTCTGCTTTTCCAATTCCAAAGCAAATGTGATTACTGAAGGCCTCAGGGTATGTGTTCAAATCTTATAAAACTTATATAATGGAGGAGTTGTCGCACAGGGAAAGGGAGGTAAGGTCAGCAGAAGTTTCTCCCCGTGCAGGGGCTCAGCCCAGAGAGACCAGGCTGCACTCCTTCCACTGAAGGAGCTGGGGAGCATCAGGCAGGAGCCAGGTGGGGACAAGCCAGGTGACTCTGGGACATTTATGAGATTGAAGGATGCACAAACAGGGATGGGTACGGTCTGCCTTAGACAAGCTGGTATGTGTGGTCACTTTGGTAATAACCAGAAGATCATTACATGCAAGGCCGCCACTTGCCCAGTCTAGGCCAGAAAGGTGAGCATGAGACCTTCAGTATTGAAAATGTGAGGGGAAAAAGAGACACCTGCAGATACACACACATACATGCATGCACATGTGTTCATATGTATGTGTACACATATGCATCAGATATAAATGATCCTAGAAAAACAGTTGCTACTCTACAGCAGACTTGATAATCTAAAGAGAACTCAGGTCCCACAGGGTTAGAGACTAGGTTAAGGAAAGGCAAATGATATTTAATCTAGACTATGGTCTGTGTGCATAGAAGGTGATGGGTATGGTATGAGCTGAGTGTCCTGGGTTAGCACCCACATAAACTTCTAGAAAAACTGTGGCATGCTGAGCCAGTGGCTAGCCCTGTCAAAACATCAATCTACTCATTTGTCAGCACATAATCTGCCCCACCTGACAGCATAAAAGCCAACAGATGACAGACACGCAGCCACAGCCCCACCTGGCACACCTAGCTTTAGTTAAACATTGGGAGGATCATGAGAAGTCCCAGACACACAGTAGTGCAGCCCTGTAAAAATTAATGACCCCCGGGCAGGGGAGATGGGTCAGTGACAAAGCGCTGGATACGCAAGCAAGGATGCCTGAGTTCAGATCCCCGGGAGCCAGAGGCTACGGTAGGCCTCGTAATCCTAGCACATCTGTGGCAAGAAGCGAGGTGGAGACTCATGTACCAGCTAATCTGGCAAATGGAGCATGAGAACAAGGAGAGATCCTGCCTCAAACGGAATGTCCACGCACATGAACCTTCACGTGGGCACACACACACACACACCATTCAAATCCTTCATGCTTAACGCCACATATGTTCCTGCAAATCCTCCACCCTGCACTGTACTTCGAGGAGAGGGCTCAGGGACAGTGTCCACAGGTTCTCCACCCCGGGCTTCCAGCACCAGTAGAGGACATCACAGTCTAGCCAGAACAGTGGCTCCTGGCCTGGCTGGCTGAACTTCGTCATCTACACAGCAGCCTCTTCCCAGCAGCTCTCTGCCCTTCTTGGTCTGGCGGCTAACAGGCCCCCAGCTGTTGCCAACCCCAGGCAACCACCTCCCCAGCCCGCTGACTGCCTCGGCCACTGCTAGGCCTTTGGAAAGAATCCACTTCTTCAGTTCTCTCACGCCCCTCTGAGGCTGAGGCCTGTGCCTGGTGCAGACCCTGAAGGCTACAGCCAGATGAAAGCCCCTTTGTTTTGAGTTGCACCTAGTTTGGACCCTGGGCCCAGTATGTGAAGTCCTCCCACCTGTGAGCACAGTGAACCTGGCTGCATTTCTCAGGCACCTTTGTGGAGCCACCAGAACTTGAAGCAGGGAAGTCCAGAAGCATAAAATCATGACCCCCCCCCCACACACACAGAGACCCTGGCACACAGCTGGTGTTCAGTACCAATGGACTGATTACTCCAGAAGATAAAGCACAGCAAAGGGACCCACGTGAGAGACTCAGGAGAAAGCCAGGGGTGGTGGCCCAAAGACAGAACCAGTGCCACCCCGTTGTGGCAGGAATGGAACTCACGTCCGATGGACATTTGTCTACAACACCCCTGCTGCCCACAATCGAGCATGATACCTAGATGGGCGGCCTTCATTGCTCAGGTGGGCTGGCCCTGGAGCCTGCCCTTCAAATCTAGAAACCAGTCAGGTCTACCCCATCTATGCCTGACCCTGGTGGAACAATACACTTAAAATCAACTCTAAAGGCCTGCTGTACTGTTTCTAGCCCCTCTGCCTCTCCTGTCTGAAGGATACCTAAGAGTCTGACTGAGCAGGGGGAGAGCACAGGACTGGTTCTTGCCCTGGGTAGTTTTCTGCTTGCCTCTGTTTTATACTTTGGGGTAACTTCTCACTTTAATTATGCATATGATTTTCCTCTGGTTTCTGAGTCTGCCGTGTGTATTTTCCTTACACTCTACATCTACCCTGTGGGTGTTTCCTCTGAACTCTGGACCTGCTACCTGTGTGATTTCTCTCAATGCAGAGCAACCATGGGATGTAGCTCTCTTCACTACTCATTCTTGTCTGAATTCCTTGGTCTCTCAGAGCTTTGATATTTTCTCTCCACTGTCCTTCCTCAAGCCACCATGTGCCCTCTTAATTTTCTTCCACGGGAGAGATTGGGGAGGACGCTGTGTGTGTGCCTCCTGAACCTCCCTACATAAACACCTAGGTTCTATCTCCACGCGCTTGCGGCTCCCCTCCAGTCTTTCCTAACTACCTCAGTTTCTCTGAAATGCACCTCACAGACTATGCCGTGCCTTGCACACGAGCGCTTGTTTCTTCTAAGACTCTCTGCAGAGGTCCCGTCTCCCATATGCTAGGGCCCTGCTCCAGCCTCTTTCCCTAAAAACCTCCATTTCTCTTAAACAAGCATTATGAATTATGTTGTGCTTTCCAGATGACATGCTTAATGACTCTGCTCCAGCCTTCTTCCTAGATCCCAATTTCCCTTAAATAAACCCCACAATTTGTGATTCCTCCCTAAATAAACTCAATAATTCACAAGTCATCCTTCTTGAGTCTGCTTTTATCAAGTCTTTGTTAAAAATAGGACAGGATCCAAAATTGGGGTTCATAAAACTTAGGGCACCCTTCCTGAACCCCCAAATCCTACATCATTGGGATCATCAGCATCCTGGTGTGAGGATGAGGATAACATGGAGCCCTCCTTCAAAATAAGGCAAACAGAAAAGGAAAGAAATGAAACAGGATTTGTGGCTCCCTGGCTAAGAACAAGGCAAGAAACTCTATCCTGAAAAAATGATCAATGTGACAGATTAATAGACAGAAAACAGTGGGCAGATAAAACTCCTTCAAATATTTATGACATTGAAGTGATTGTGAGAAGAAGCAAGTTTTTCCTCACACAACAGCACACTCCATCAAAGGGACACTTTAATAAGGAGACTCCTGCATGAGGCTCAGCACAGGCGTCACAGCAGGACACAACAGTGTGTTTGATAAAATATTCACAGCTCTCTCTAGAAAAGAACATTTTTGGGAAGCGCTGCTCCTTTATCAACCTGGCCATTTTCATAACCAGAGAAATCATAAGAAAGCTGGCCTTCAACTGGAAGCTCTGGCTGGCTTCACCTTCAGGCAGAAGGATGGTAGCAGAGAATTCCAGGCCATAATAGCTACCATATATTAAGCCCTGTGTTATGTCTAGCAATGGGCTAGACACTGTGATGTGGACTGATAATCGTCCCCACAGCTCTCTGAACTCCCAGTGTCTGCAGAAGGAACTGTGGGCTGAGGCTGTTGTGATGCCATCGTCACCCTGGCCTCACAATATCCTGTTAGATGGAACACCCTGCTCCCAGGTAAAGCCAGCCTGCTTGGAGGCCCCATCATTACCAGGTGGCCTTGAACGTCATGAGCTGCAGCTCAAACTCACTGACTGGGAGCTCTCAGTTCTACCAGGGCACACTGTATCCTGGACACTGCCTTATTTCTTAAGTTTTTATTTTCTTGACATGCCAAAAAAAAAAAAAAATTCCAGTTTTCCTTCACTTGTTTCTTACCATTCATTCACTCCCTGTATTCTTGTTAGTCATTCATTCATTCATGAAATATTTGCTGAGCACCAGTGTGTCAGAGTTGATTGGGGTGGGGGGTGGTTTCCTGTGCAGGGTACCGTGTGGCACTGAGGCGAGTAAGGAAAGGAAAGGAGGCATGGCACCGCAAGCAGGCCTCAGGACCTTCACTCCAGGATGGATGAGACGGCCATCCTGGCTGGTGAGCACCGGAGGGTGACAGTGTATCAGAAAAAGGACGAGTCATGGGAGGCACAGAAGGGGGCTTTTGAGAACAAAGAAGGCTGTGGCAGGCACGCTGGGCGTGAACCGGCAGCAAAGACCGTATGAAGCATGGCTGGGGAAGGCAGGGAGCCCAGCCCCGGGGGTGGGGGGGCTGCGTACTTCCACTTGGCAGCACGTAAAATGCACTAGTGCCGACTCACTGCATGGAGTTCGGAATGCCATGCTTGCCACCACTTGCTGCGGCCAGGAGGAACTGCTTGCAAATAAGTTAATTAATACTGGGGGAATATACAGTAGCCCTTTCCTTGGCTCCCCATTCACAAGTGATCTGCAGCAGGTGCCCTGGGGGACACACATGGCCACGAGTTTGATACTGCGGAGTGTGAACAAGTACACTTGACCAGAGTAACGGGTCCAGCCCCCAAGGGCCCGCTCGGCTAGTGACGCAAGTGCTGTGACCACCTTCCCGACTACAGGCCCCCAGGAGGCTTTGAGTCTTTGGGGAACAGTCTCAGGCCCCTCTCCACCCTGTGGGTCTCCTGCGGCCACGCGGCCGCTGACCCTGACATGGGACAGCTCTTCCTGAGTCTCTTCAGAGACAAGCTCTCCCCGTTTGTATGGCCCTCAGCCCCTTAGACACACCCCACCAGGTAAATTCCTTCACACGGACTGGTTATCCTGCCCAAATCCCCCGTGGAGGGCATTCTGCTTTGGAGCAGGACCAGAGGTGCCATTCTTTCTAATCCTATCAGCTGGTCTAGCACTCTAGAGTGGTTTTGATGTACACCTGACAATGTAAAGTAATGGAATGCCACCCCTGGGTCTTGCATCTAGCAAGCCAGATATAACTGAATGTCCCCATGTGGCCAAGAGCAGATAATGCAGATGAGAAAGATTTTTAAAATAGAAACCTCATCCAAAAGATGGTCCTCTGAAAAACAGTGACTGACCTTGCTTGCAAAAGATGCATGGTGTTTCAGGGCCATGGAGCTGGAAGTGGAAATCTGTTATCATAATGTCATTCACTTGTTCTCATCCACAAAAATTTGAGTTAAGCTTGATCAGAAAGATGACGGTTATGTCTCCATCCCCAGCACTTCATGGTGAGATCTTTAATCCCAGCACAAGATGGAACTGTAATGGGACCATCCATCAGCAATGCAATCATTTCATAATTGCTTTTAGGCTTGGGGTCATTACATCCAAGACTTACAGACGGAGGAGGAGGGGAGGTGAAATGTGGTGATCAGAACAGCAAGTATGTGGCTGGGGAGACAGCGAGGGGAGGGTGGGATGACAGCCCGTGCCCACAGAGCCCTGGCAAAACAAGACGACAGGGAAGAGGAAGGAAGCAGAAGACACAAAGGTGAAGGAGGACGCTGCTTCCTTCTGGACTCTGTGCACAATAACAGACTCAAGGAAAGGGGTGTGGTCCTGAGTCTTCTCATCCCTTCAGGTCAAATCACACAAGGATTTCCAACCAGCCAGGTGCCAAGCTGAGCTGTGTGATGGAGGGAAGGGAAGACCAGAGGGAGAGGTTCAGCTGGAAGGAAGCCCTCACACTAGTAGGAAAGACAGACTCCATGCAGTGCACTAACCACAGCGAGAGCAGCAACTGGGGCCTAGAAAAGGGAGTGGCTGGTGAGCGGTCGTGGGGACGGCAGCCTGGAAAGGAGGATGTGCACACTTTCAGCTTGGGGCACACAAGCCATGAGCTCACCACTCACTCTGGGCAGTGGGCCCCCGCTTTCTTCCACAGAGCAGAGGATCACAGGAGACAGTGCTCCCATGCCTCGAAAAGGGCAGGTGTTTCTGCTTGGGAGAAGGACAGACAGCAGTGAAGACAGTGGTGAGAAAGACTCTGAAGGAACGCCCAGGGCATGGAAGGGGGCAGGCTGTTTTATACGAGGTGGAATCCAAAACACAGAGGGGACACAGGGCTTATGGGGCCTTTCACTGTGCAGCGGCCAGGAACAACCTGCGAGGCTTAAAGCACGGGGAGGCTGTAGAAAGAGCGCACTGGAAGCTGTGGGGAAGGCTGATACAACCCGGGTGACACACAGAGGCAGGAAACATGCACCCAGAGGTAAGCTCATCACTCCTCAAGGCGCACTGCTCCACAGATGACACTGTCCCTCCTTGCAGGGATCTCAAAAAGGCCTAGTGAAACAGTCAACTGAGCTCTCTTCTCTGCTGTCTTGAGAGGAGACGAGCATCACACAGCCTGAAGGAGAAGGATGTGAGTCACTTGCTTGGCACTAGTGTTTGAGGACACGGAGGCCAGGCCCTAACAGAGCTCGTAGGAAGATGTACCTCCTAAGCATTAGAACGGCCTCACAATGCCGTGTTTCCTGTGACAACCCACTGTGCTCAGGCTTGGGCCTCGCGTGCACCCTCAGAACCAGCAGAGGGCACAGGCAGGATGGGGGAAAGAGCAGGGATTTCTAGCTAACTTCACGAGGCTCCCTCGGGGTTAGGTTCCAGGTCTGGCTGTCCCCAACCACTAGATGCAGTCAGAGCAAGTGATGGTAGAACGTTCTACAGGACAGCCAAGAGGCAGAGCCACAGGCCTGAGAGCCTCTCGAAGGCACCCCTCATTTGCCTCCCTAGTCCATACTGTTCCAGAAACAATTAAGTTTCCACCCTGAGTTCAGAGGGAACTAATATCCAACCCACGGCAAAGCAATTTTTCTTTAGGGCTGAGCAATTTAAGGAAGAGATGAGAGGGAAGCAAATGAATCTCTGACAAGCTGCAGAACAGAATTTGGTAGTTGCCAAAAGTAAGTTCGAGACTTTTCTCTATGAATGAGTCTTAAAAAGAATTCAAAGTAAGCATCCCATTTGGGTTAAAAGTACAATATCAAATACAAATAGTCTGGGAAGTAAAACAGATTCTTCTTGTGCTGAAGACTTAGAGACTACCAGCACATCTGTATAGCATCCTTGTGACAGAATTATGCTCGCTACTTGCGACCACAGGGAAGCTCAAGTTCTATCTGTATAGTAACGCAACTAGCAGGTGGTAAATCCAGGCCCAGCCAAAACACAGCCCCAGCGCAGGTGAGGCTGAATTTCCACCGGGGTCCTGAAGATCAATTCTAGAAATGTACTTGTTTCCCTCAGAATGCAGCCGGACTGCCACTATAGGTAATAAACATGGCCAGGTGGCTGTATGCCCATCCGTGCATCTCGTATGGCCCACACAGGGATCCAGATGTCCAGGTCAGCTGCCACAGGATCTCTATCCCCTGAGACCTCTTAGCACCTAACAGACTTGCTCAGAAGTCTCTGCCCTGCCACAAGGTCCCTTCTTTGCAAGCTGTCCCTGGTTGCTGAAAAGGCCAGTCACTGATGCACTTAGGTGACAGGAACAGAAGACAACACACACAGAAGTTGGACCAAGAAAGGACCTCCTTGGCAGTCTGGAGTTGGCATTGAGAGGACGGAGGTCTCTTGGTTGGTTCCACCTGCAGTGAGCGGAGCTGTTGGGACCCATGGTTTGAGGAGTCAGAGGACCTAGTGACAAGAAGACAGACGGATGGATGAGCAGCTACAGTGCAGACAGGCACTAAAGGTCTGCAGCCTGCGTCAGGACACTCCTGCTGCCATCCCTCCAGCAGCCTGGCTCTGACTGACTGACAGACAGACAGACACACACATACCACACATACACCCAAGCCAAGCTTTTCCCCAGCTCACTTCTTCCTGTGCCTAAGACAGCTTGCAAGCAATTTTAGTAGCCATAGTCAAGAGTCTTAATGTAGGGAAGCCCCTTCCAAACTCAATTTAATGTCATACCTGACACTCTGGAACTGTAAGATTCTCCAGAAGACTGAAGTGGGAACTATAATGCAGCCAGGTGAGGCAAAGGGCAGGAGGCCAGGGCATACAGTGGGGGACAGGGCAATAAGACTCCCCAAGGATCCAGTGCAGTGTCACCCCACAGGCCCGGGCATACAGTGGAGGATGGAACAAGAAGAAGACTCCCCAAGGATCCAGTGCAGTGTCACCCCGCAGCCAGCAAGCACACGGGTGAGAAGGTTGTCACATGGAATGGATTTAGGAAACGAGATAGTTTTAGCCACCAACCTAGGTCAATGGTGTTCAGAATGACATCCCAATGGACCACAACAAACACAATGCATGACAGCAAGCCAGGAGCCCCCCCAGTGGGGGTCTGACTCCTCTTCCAACCCATGCTGCACGGGAGAACCCCAGCACCCCCAGCCTTGCACCAGCCCTCTGGCTGCCATGCTCTGCCCTCTGGCCTCTCAGGACCCAGAGCCTCCTCCACAGCACGGCTGGGGTGAAGTCGCTCCCTTAGGCTAGCACAGACATTTGATGTCACGAGCGTGGCTCCATGGGAACTGCATGGGTAGAAACCTGAGGTAAGCAAGGGGCAGGCTAGGATTCCAGGGCCTGAGGGACTGAGAAACAAGAAGTGGTTTCTAGGGAGATTTTTGACTTGATCCCTCCACCTCTACACATGGGGGCTTCCAAACTTCACCTTGTCTCTACTAAACCTGAGTTCATGGGTGTCAGAAAGGAAGCACTTCCCACAGGCACCCTCGGAACTGTCTGGCAGCTTCTGTGAGAACTTGCTTCTGCACCCCTCTCCCAGCCCCTCCTTGCCCTCACACCTCACACCCATGAGACTGCACTCCTGGGGCTCAGGTCTTATTCAGAGTTTCACACACCAATGGTCAGCAGGTGTTCAGGAGGCAGGTGGGTCAGTCTGACCCCAAGCAGAGCTTAAGCGTGTCTCCCGGCCAGCCCATAGTGAGTGTGTGGACATTCCCACTGGGCTGGGCTCTGGGACAAGGGCTCAAGAAGGAGGAGCGGGGGTCCCAGCTGGGAGTCAGATCATCCTGAAAGTGCATCCACAAAGTGTCAATTAGGGTGACTCTGGACTTTGAGTGAAGATCCCTGCAATTCTAAGCATGCTGCAATTTCATTCTCCTATTTACCAGAAAAACAAGCACAGCCAGACCCAAGCTGAAATGATGAATAATGTGAGCGCTCTGCCAGTGCCTTTCTTCCGCAGTGGGGAAAAGATCATTAGCTTCTGTGGTTTGCAAGCTTCTGAGGTCACTAATACAATAGCGGGTTTCCTCCACACAGGGGCTACAAGTAGATTTTGCTTTTGAATTTACATTTGCACACAGCTCCACTGCAGTAGTTCCATCTATCTATCCATCCATCCACCCCCACCCATGTATCCATCCATCCACCCACCAATACCCACCCATCCATCCACTCGTCACTCTGCCCACTCATCCATCCACCCATCCAACCGCCTATGCATGTATCTCTCCACTCATCCACTCACCTACTGTCCGTATAGCCATTCTTTCATCCACCCAGCTAACCATCCATCTAGCCAATCAAAATGTATGATGCATATGCTATCAATAAGGACTGTAAAAGAGTATAAGAATACAGAGACAAATAAAGGAACAAAATCAAATTCCTATGCAAGACGTTGAGCTCTGTGACGGGGTCCACACAGCACCACATGCTGGAACACAAGGCAGGCAGACCTTTCCCAAAGTCCTCAGGGAAGCCTTCACTGAGCAGTTGCTTGTGAACCATACACAGAACCACACACAGCAGGACTTTGAGGCAGGACCTGGTGATGGTGCTGGCACTGTTGGACCTTAAAGTGTAACCAGTGGTTCGGGGAGACGGGCAGTGAGGGAAGACAGGAGACACCAACTAGGGGAGCGGTGTGGAGCCTGGATTCTACCCCAGTGTTGCAGGGGGAATATTCAGGTCTTCAGAAGAAGAAAATGAGCAGGAAGACGAGACAGTGTAAGTGTGCGGCGGCCCAGGACAATGGCAATGGCCCAGGACAAGGGCGATGCAGGGCCGAGCCAGGGCAGAAGCTACCACAGCTGCATAGGGCATGGTAGAGCAGTTCCAAGAGACACGAAAGGAGGTTTCTTGCCCAGGTCATGGGCACAGGCATGAGATCATCATCACAGGAAGGACTGTGTGTTCATCCCACTGTGGGTTTAAGTTCCCCAATGGAGAATCTCGGGCTGGAGAGATGGCTTAGAGGTTAAGTACTTGCCCGTGAAGCCTAAGGACCCCAGTTTGAGGCTCGGTTCCCCAGGACCCACGTTAGCCAGATGCACAAGGAGGCACATGTGTCTGGAGTTCATTTGCAGTAGCTGGAGGCTCTGGCGTGCCCATTCTCTCTCTCCCTCCCTCTTTCTTTCTCCTTCTCTCTCTCTCTCTCACTCTCAAATAACTGAATAAAAATTAAAATAGAGAATCTCTGTCCTCTGTGGAGCTCTGTCTCTGCCAAAAGGGGTAGACGTTGGGTCCTTCCAGAAGGTACCTTCCTGTCCATGTGACCGATGGTCCGGTGGCTCCCATGGCTCTGGTCACTCCTCTAACTGTGACTGAGGGGTGATGGATATTAGCATGGCTGTACAAATCCCCACCTGCTAGAGTCTCTTTGCTGTGCTGTGCTAAAGAAGCAGCTGCCCCCTTGGGAGTCCTCTGCATGGCAAGCCCAGCCTCAAGTCAACAGCAGTCTCCAGCCCACAGTGGCTCGAAGTAGAAGCTTTTATTGTTAGGGATACAAGGAACTGCTGACAACCAAAGAGAGCGTGAAGCCAACTGTCCCCAAGTAGGCCTCAGATGAGAGCTCAGCCCAAACCAGCACCTTGACTACAGTCCCGTGAGGGCCCCAACCTCAGGACCCCACTTGGCCCTGGTGGGGCTCTTCCCCATAAAGACTGGGTGACGGCAGGCTGCTGCTCTGAGCACACGGTGTATGCCAAGCTGCTACAAAGCCATGGATGCTTGATGCAGTTAGCAGGGATGAGCAGAAGTCTTAGGTCACAGAGCCTCGAGCCATGCTGAGACCCACTCCTTCTCAGCTCTGTAGCTTGGAAGACACAAGAGCTCTCTGGGCTTTCCCTCTCCTTGTCTAGGAGAAATAATGCCTGTGTCCAGAAGCTTCCATGAAAACTAAATTCTTTATAGTCTGCATGTCTGGATCTAACCCTAATGGAAGCTAAATGCCTCTTCTACTCCTTGGCAGCCTGGTAATGCACAGGGGAGCTAGATGGACCAGAGACCCTGGCTCCCTAGAAAACCAGTGTAACACAGACAACTAGCCCTTACTTCTGCCAAAGGCTAGCAAGCCCCTGTCCAGCACCTGAGCTAGGCTAGGGCAGGGACCGATGCGTGAGGTTGAAGTCAGGGGCACTGAACTCTGCAGCCAAACTGAGCACAGTGCTATTTACAGTGGGCACACGATGGATGTTTGTCGAGTGCAGGCATGGAGATGTTTTCCCGAGCCCTTCAAGTCTTCGCTTTTACATTATGTACTGAGCATGACTCATCCACCCAATTGTCAGTCTGACATCTCCTTGGGGACAGGACCGCACAGCACAGCCTCGGTGGCAATGCCTCCATAGCTGAAAGTCCTATGTGCCCCCTCAAACTGGCCCTTTGCGCAGCCTCGCCCATCTTGATGTACAGGCTGCTGCTGGTCACTGTGCTTGCACCACACCATGTGGGCTACTTGTCCTTTGGAAATGTACCACAAAGCCACACAGCACAGCCCATCACCCACCTCTAGCCTGAGCTCACAGCTGCCCCGGCCAGCCTCCCACGGCCGCGCCTGCCCTCTTCCACTCACTCCTCAAGCTCCAGCCAAAACAGCTATTTTCTTAAGTGAAACTGCAAATTTCAGTCCTGCTTAAAACCTTCCCTGGCATCCACCGCCTCTCCATCAAATGAGGATTCCTGACCCCTGAGAAACCTGAATAAGCTGGTCCTTCACCCCCAGGGTGAGCAGTGCCCAGTTCCCCATTCTCTCCCTGCACACAGCCACAGCCCCTCAGCGCCAGGAATGTCCAGGGTCTTTGATGCACTATCCCACATGCCAGCAAGGATTTGGGGGTAACTGGGTCTCTTGACCTCACTGCCTCAACTTCAGCATCCATCCCTGTAGAGTCCCTCCCCATGTCATCCTGTTCCTCATCATGGACAATGCAGGCATACCACTCAACAAAAAGGTACACCTGCATTTCTGACTGAACTGTGTCTGTCCTTCCAGTGAGATGATAATCTGCCCAAGAAGCAGAGTGGTGGGCATGCGCCTGTGCCAGCTGTGAAGCAGGGTTGGCGTGGAGCTCATGCCACATGTCACATGCCTGGAGCTCCCCCAGGAGTGTGGAGGGGCTCCCTGGGGAAGATGAGGCTGGAGCTTGACAGCAGTCATCCCCAGACCTCACTTCCTCTTGCAGGCAGGCCCTGGAGCACATTCATCTCCACTCAGGTCTGACTAACACAGCTGACGGTGGCCTCAGGTTGGAGGCAACAGAAAGATGGCCATGCCCATGTCGCTTAAGAAACGTCTCAGAATTTCATACTTGTATCATATGAGAGATTGCTATGGCATGTGACCGAGGACCACAGACTACCTAGTTTAAATGTATTACCCACTGTGTTGGAGGTCAAGGTGCTCAGATGGGGGCAGCCACAGGTGTCCCTCCTTCTGAATTTTTCAAGGGAGAATCTGTCCCCTGCCCTCCCCAGCTGCTAGAGGCCTCGGCACTCTGCGGCTGGGCCCCGTTTTGGCATCCATCTCCACCCTCCACCTGGCCTCCACTGCTGTTTCTACTGCCGCCTCTGACCTCCCTCTTATGATAATCCCGGTGATTGTTTTGAACCTGCCTAGATGGTCCAAAAGCAGGAGATAAACTCCTTCACAGGGCCACATCACCCAAGTCCCATTTGTAGGTAGGCCCATATTCAGTATCCAAGTGTATTAAGCACTTCATTGTCTCAAGGAAAAAACAGCTGCCAAAATTCAGTCGTACGGGAGGAAGGGCTTACTTAGCTCACAACTCTGGATCACAGTCCATTACAAAGGGGGAAGGAAAGTGGCAGGAGCTCAAGGCAGCTGGTCATTTCAGCACAGTGAGGAAGCAGGGAGAGATGGATGCTGGTGGTCAGCCAGTCCTCTCCTTTTAGACACTCCGGGACCCCATCTGGGGGAATGGTGGAGCCCCCAGCTAAGATGTCTCTTCCTACATCACTTAGCCTGATCAAGACAACGCTTCACAAGTGTGCCCCAGCAGCTCTCTGAGCTTCATCAACTCGCACAGGTGATTCCAGGTCTTGTCAAGGAGACCGTCAACAGACCATCACATGACAGGCGTTCATCTTTGAGGACGTGTTCTCCCACATGCCATATGCCTCTTTCATGCATGTGGCCAAAGCATATAGTTTTAAGACCAATCTTGAAATCGCAATAGAGAGATTGACAGCTGAGCGTGGTGGCACACGCCTTTCATCCCACACTTGGGAGGAGCAGAGATAGGAGGATCACCATGAGTTCAAGGCCACGCTGAGACTTCGGAGTAAATTCCAGGTCAGCCTGGGCTAGAGTGAGGCCCTACCTCAGGAAAAAAGAAAAGAAAATAAAAAGAACTTTCTAATTTGAATTCCAGCACTATGGAGTTGTCAATGGAAAAGGAACGTCTGTGGGGACAGTGCATTCTCCAGCACATACAGCGCCGAGCGGCCGCTTCCTGGCACCTCGCTGCCCAGACACCAGCGGCAGGGACACAGAAAGGAGGCTGGTCACCCCAGAGTACACCTGCAGGACCCCAACTCACATGTCCCATGACCCTCACTGCGTGACACCAAACAGGTCATCCGTGGCCCTAAGCCTCACACAAGGCCTGCCCAGACTGCACTGGGTATCAATCCAGGCTCATGACAGAGCAGAGCAGAATCAGGTGGTCACCAAGGTCTCTTGTCCCTTCAGCAGACACAGTCATGCCTCCCTGACATATGCACTGGACCTCCCCCGGGGTGATTATCGCTAAAAGGTAAGGGACGGGGGGAGGGGGGGACACATGAGAGAGACTCCTCTCACTGTGCCTGTGCCGAGAACTAACTTACATGCATACGTGGGGGGGGGGGGTACAACAAATGCTGAGTGTGGGACCTGCTCAGAGTGATGCTCGGCAGTTGTTTCCCAAAACAAGCAAGTTGAGAAGAAACAAAGATCAAAAGAGAGCTCTGTTGGGCATGTACCAGGTCTGCTTGCATGACCTATGGGAGGGAGGTGAAGGCCCTAAGGAAACATTTACGGTTGACCAATTCAGTGAACGAACAGATGAACCAAACCATGCAGCTATGTTCTCCCAGTGTGAAGAAAGCCAACAAGTAGAAGCGAGTTTGTCTTCAAGGAGTCAGACGCTGGGAGGGAAGCCTCCTGACAGTCACAGAAGTCCTTCCAGTCAGACTCTCAGGTTCTCCAGGCCAATGGTTACATGTCACTCATGATCCCAGTCCAACGTACAGCTTTCATGTGGCGTGTATATGTGCCCAGTAAATGGTCAGTGAGCAATTTTCTGGCTTCCTCATTTGAATCATTTTAAGAGTGGGGGGGGGGGGTTGAGGAGTTACAAACTTCATTGAAGGAGACATATACGTTCATGCACGCGCATGCACAAACACACAACAGAAGTTATTCAGTTTTTCAACAATCATTCTTGGTCATAAAGGCATTCTCATCACAAGAGATTACCTACCATATTCAAAAAATTGTGTTACCACAAACCAGTAAGGGCCTAAGTCTATAATAATAAACAACACCTAACCTGCTTGTTGCTCTGCCAGTTTCTTGCCAAAAATGAGGCCCTAAGAACCTATGAACTAAGATAATTGTACCTGAAGTCATAAATCCCAAGACCCAAATTCACCTTTATTATTAAAGTGGAAGTAATATAACTTTCACACGGTGAATTATAACCCAACAACTAGAGATAGCATCTACTTGATGCACCAAAGTGATTCACAGAGAAAGGCAAAGTGGGCACTCCAGCCAAGAACAAAGATGGGACAGTCAGTGACATACTCAGAAGTCAGGGCTCACCTGCCATTTAATTTGTTTTTATCAGCACCACAGGCTTGCTTTCCTCCGGCCCTTCATCATTACTTAATTCAGGTCACCATGGTTCCTTTCAATTAAGACTGGGACTGATTCTGAGGCTGCCTAAGCAGGGCTACTTTTACTGTGGAGAAAACACACAAACACACACACACACAGTTTTCATGGAATTAAACTGCATAGCCTGGATTAGCAAGCAAAGGTGGGGATGGGAGGAAACATGGGACTGGCTTGCAGGACACTAAGCTAGGCTGGTTGTATGGGCTAAAGAAAATGACAGTGGGTACAAAGACTACAGTGTTAATTGTTCTGTTTTGTCCTGAAAGTCTGAGTAAGGCAAGTTTGCTTCTCTGAGAGTACGAAGGAAGTAATTTTAATTGAATCCCGACTGTGTTCCTGCCCAGCAGCTCCACACAACAGTCCTGACAGGCAGGGATTAACATTCTACACTTTACACAAGAGAAACTTGGGGCTCAAGAAGCATGAGACTTGCCCAAGGGGTCAGTATGACTTAGTAGGTAAATGGCAGGTGGCCTCTGGAGCCCGGCCTGCGCAGCCAAAGCGTTGTGTCCACCCGCCCGGCCGCCTCCGCTAAGCCCTTCCAACAATGAGTCTGTGAGCGCTGTGTAAAGGTCAACACTCAGGGGTGCAGGGCTGGTCCCCCGGAAGGAAGCAACTTCACACTTCTTTAAACTCCCATTAAGAAGGCTCCTCTTCTGAAGATTTGTGTTGCTCTGCCAAGTAGGTTGATTTTCATGGAGATTTTTAGTCAGTCACGGGCAAAGCCCAGCTCAGCGTTAAGTCACCTCAACAGCAGCACTAACTTCCAGAAATAACCATTTCTTTTAACTATTCCATGTCAGCGTGAGCCATGCAGCCCTAGTTACAGGACATGATGGTAAATTCTGATTATCAACTCTGACTGGATAAAGAAACTCCTAAGCCATCAGCGAGGCACATGTCTGGATCTACATGGATCTTTCCACCAGAGAATTAACTAAGGCTGGGGGGAGACCCACCTTGAATGTTGTTAGCAACATCTCATGTGTGGGGGATGTCCCTGACTGAACAAAAGGGAGAAAAGGAGAGCCAGCTGGGCACAGGTACCCCCTCTCCTGGATTGCTCAGATATAAGCAGCAGCCCATACTCACTGCCACAGAGCTGTTGCTTGCCCCCATCCCTTCCTCACTGCAGAGGACTGTGTCCCCTCAACACATGAGCTGAATAAATCCCTCCCTCCTTCAGTTGCTACTTGTCAGGAATTTGGTCACAGTGATAAGAAAAGAAACTGATACCTATAGTGAGGCTGGGGGTCCATGGAGGGTTCAAGATATCAGAATCCAAGGGAGGAAGAGGAAGGTGCCCAAAGCGGAGGAGGAGGGCCTGAGTGGTGTTTGGGGGCTTGTGTAGATACAAGGCGCTCATGAGAGGGTGGTCTACAGCCCTGAGTGAAGAGAGAAGGATCAGGCAGTCATGGAACATCAGAACCAGGGTGATCAAGGGACACCATCTCTGAGGTGAGCCAGGATGAGGGACGGGGTCTGAGTTATGAATAAGCACCTACGGGAAGCTGGCTCTGCGCATGGAGGCCGAACAGTAACTAAAGACGCGAGACCCATGAGAACAGCCTCCCTGAAGACAGAAAGGTAGATAAAGCCCGGTGCTGGGCCTGAGCAGAAAGGATCCCTGGTCAGTTAAGAAGGCGATGGGCGTAACTGTGAGTGCACACACACTTGCTGGGCTGCAGCCTGGAGCAGGACAAGGACACCACCTGTGTGGGATGCCTTCTGCCAGGACATAAGGGCACACTCAGAACACAGCCCCGTAACAGAAAGAGGTGCCTGCAGCCCCCACTCTCACTGAGACTGAGAAGACCCAGCCATCAAACTACATGACAAGTAACAGTGAGGAGGGGCACCTGCTGGGGAAAATGCAACCATGAGCCCCTAAGTTCATCCTTGAAGGAAAGTCTGATGAGAAACAAAGCTCTCCCATGGCAGGACCTTCCTGTAAAGACTTATGCTCTTGCTGTGTAAGCCTGATTGCTTCTAGCTCGAGATCTTCAAGTTCACCTCCCCAGAACCCATGGAAAAAGCTGGGCATGGTCATGCACATCTAAGTCCGCAGGATAGAAGGGAAAGAGTGGAAAATCCCTGGGCACACTAATGGACAGAAGCTCCTGGCTGAGGGAGAAACCACACTAAGGGAAGAAATGCATGAATAATAGAACAAACACAGGACAATCTCCTCTGGCCTCTGCACACACATGCATAGGGCATACATACATCTGCACATACACATGCATATAACATACATCACATACACACACCACAGACATGCACACACACATACAAAAAACAAAAACAAAAACTGGAGAGCAGCTTGCCAGTAGAAAAGTCTAGCATATGGGCTGGAGGGATGGCTTAGCAGCTAAGATGTTCGCCTGCAAAGCCAACAGACCCGGGGTTCATTCCCCAGAACCCACGTTAGCCACATGCACAAGGGGATGCAGACATCTGGAGTTCGTTTGCAGTGGCTGAAGGCCCTGGCACACCCATTCTCTCTCTTTCTCCCACTTTCTCTTTTTCTGTCAAATAAATAAATAAAATAAAATAGAAAAAAAAAAGTCTAGCATAGCAGGAACCACCTTATTCATGAGGCCATGGTAACATCATCACAATCAGATAGACAGAAGGTATGCCTCATTGGATTATTACAATGAGAACAGCACATACCTGCGATATTCCTGTCCCAAATAAACAGCCTGAATCTGATAATGAGGAAACACTGAGCCCTATTTGGGTAGCACCCTCCAAAGTAACTGAATGACCACCTTTCCTTTGGGTGGGAGGTTTCAAGGGTCTCACTCTGGCCCAGGCTAACCTGGAACTCACTCTGTAGCTCCAGGCTGGCCTCAAGCTCACAGCAATCCTCCTATCTCTGCTTCCTGAGTGCTGGGATTAAAGGCGTGTGTACCACACCCAGCTCCTGAATGGACTCAGTGTGGCTAAAGAGACATGACCAGGAAGAAACGGGATTCCAAGCAGACCTTGTGCCACAGAGGGCACTCTGAGACAGTTGGCTGGTAGCCTGGGCGGAGGACTGGGACACCTTCCTTGTTTGGATGGCTGCACCGGTGGCAGAGGAAACCTGATGTGGAGAGGGTGCTGGGGCGTCAGCCGACTGATGGGACAGGCGAGCATGTCACGTGATGCTGGGATCGTCTCTAAGTGTATGGTTATTTTAAAACTTTTAAAAGTTGGCTAAACATAATAGATAGTCATTGTAAAAAAAAAAATTCAGAAAATAGGGCAGAAAATTAAAATTAGCTAATATTCCATCAGTGTGCTAACTGCCATGAATTCTATGTGCGGCTTTCCAGTCCCTTTTCTATAAATAGATTTTTAATAAGCTAAAATTATACCATAAAAGTATTTTATGGTGCCCCTTTTCAACTTTCTCAACGACTGCATATTAGTCTGCTGTAAATGTGCTCAATAATTCAATTAGGCAATTATTTCACTCTTAGATTGATTCCAATTGTCCTTTGTTACACCCGCCAATGCATTGCCCTCTGCGTGCCACGCTGCTCTGCGCACAGCGCGCTGCTTTCCTGGGGCACGCTGCACTGTGGAATCGAGGGTCGCGGGCGTGGAAAAGGCTCCTGCCACACAGGCCCGCTGCAGCTCCCTGCGGAAGCCTTATGCTAACGGCAGAGCCCACTAGGTCTGCTCAGAACTGCTTAGAACTCAATCACCCCATCTGTCCCTACTCACCAGCTCATGGGGCCACCTGCTGTAGCCACCCCAGAGAGGAAAGTGACCTCTCTGAGACCCTAGCAGCCCTGGAGAAAGCCAGCTTTAAAGGCCAGAGGCTGAACTCACTCGGGAAACCCTTTCTCCAGGACGGACGTTTAGGTCTCCTGAGAATGGGATGTTAACTCCTCTCCTGGAGAGCAAATCCCCAAACCTTTCCTGCCCAGGGAGCCTTCTGGAACCTGACACAGGCACCCCTGTAGTCTCCTCCATCCACAAAGGCCCACCCCTGCCAAACTCAGTGGCGTCTGATGAGGGCTCAGCAGGAAGCCCACTGGGCACTTCATTATCTGCTAAGGCAGCCTCCTCCGGTCCTGCCCCTCGCAGCGCAGCGAACACCTCCCAGCCCTCCTGTCAGGAGCTCACGTTGACCTCACCAGGCCCAACAGTCTGAGTCCTCCCCACCCCTGCCAAGCACGCTGCCACTGTCACCACCCAGTCCATGACAGACAGCCTCTGTGGCCACCTACCTGCCACTACATGGGGCGGAGGTTACACGGGGGAATGGCTATGGGGACTTTCTCGCCTCTGCACTACCCAGGGTCCTACACTGTGCTGTGCCTAGAGCAGCATGCTGTCCCAAAGCACCACACTCACAGGCCAAAGCCCCAGCGCCTCCAAACCGTGTCCTCTTCAGACTCTTGAATTCTCAAAGATTAAAACAGCCACTGAGGACGCTGAGGGTGCCTGCTTTGACTTTAATGCCCAGTACCCACAAAAGTGCCAGGCATGGTGGCACACACCATAACCCGAGCACTGGGGAGACAGAGACAGGAGGACCCCTAAAATTTGCTGGCCAGGTAGCCTGGTAGAATCCGGGAACTCCAGACCAATGAGAGACCCTATCTCAAAAGAGGTGGAGGGTGTTTCTGGGGAACAACACTGAAGGTGTCCACTAGCCTGCACACGCATGTGCACATGTTGCATGCATACCTGCACATATATAAACACACATGTGCATAAACACACTGAACTCATGTAAGGCTACATTCCAATCATGAAACCCAAGGATCTTTTTATTTGCCAGAGATGTTTTTGTTATATTACTTTATTATCAAACTGAAGTCTCAGGAGCTTACATCATCTTCCCTGTCTGTGCTGTGAGTCACTATAAATGAAATTAGGGCCTCACTGTTACACCGCAGCATCACTGCATCATGCTTCTGTGGAGTGACAAGATAGAGCCAGCAGCAGCCTAAGGCCCTGGGGTGCCCTGCTCTCCACCCCAATAGTTATTGCCAAGTGACAGCCAGTGCCTCAGGCTCCAGGTGCCAAGAGGAATGGGGAAGTGGAGACTTGGTCCCAGTACTAGTCTACTGAGCAAGACAGACAGACCACAGGGCAGCCACAGAATACTGATAGCCACGGAAAACAACCACGGAGCCATGGTGGTGCAGACAGGAGGTCAGAATAAACCTGCATGAGCAGGTGGAAGAAACTGGATGGAGAGGACCTGGCAGCATATACAAGGCTTAGAGCAGCAAGGGAGTTCATGAAGAAGACCAGTTATCAAAAACCTGCCAACTTCAGGAAGACAAGAACCAGACAGCCTTACTGGTAAAGTTAACCAACATTTAAAGAATATTTAAGTCTAACCCTTCTCAAACTCTCAAAAAAAGAAAAAGAAAAAGTAAGGTGGGGAGGGGATACTTTCTAAGCCATTCTGTGGGATCTGCATTTCCCTATTATCAAAGCCAGCCAAATGTGCCACAAGGAAAGAAAGCTACATACCAATATTCCAGTGGAATACATTTGTGAAACATCTCCATAAAATAGTAGGAAGTCAAATCAAATAACATAGTAGAAGGATTGGACACCATACAAAGATGGGTCAACATGAAAAAATGTGACTTACCCTATTAATCAAATAAATAGAAAATAGCATTACCATCTTAACTAATGCAGGAAAGAGCACTTGAAAATTCAACAACTTTTCATAATTTAAAAAAATCATCAAAATAGGAAGATAAGAGAATCTCCTTTTTTTCTCTTTTCTTTTTTTATCCTTAACATGCTAAAGGTTATTGTACTCAATAAAGACTAAAACTTTCTCTTGATATCAGGAATACAACAGCATGCCTGCCTTTCTTATTACCATTCAGCATTATACTTGAAGTTCTAGCCAAAGCAATTAGACAAGAAAAAGGAAAACTGTCTAAATTGGAAAGGAAGAGATAAAACGATCTGCATTTGCCAATGCAGATACAAATCATAATATAAAAAATCTGAAATAGTGCCAGGGATGGGATACCTTCTAGTGAGTTGTTGGCCAGGGAGGTCCTGGTTGCCCCAAAATATTACAGGCCATTGCCAAGGTTCTTGGTTGCCCACCAGAACTAGATGGTAAGACCCTATAGCTGAAAACTCCACAGGCTTGGGCTACAGATCACTAAGAAATCAAGCTGGGGCTAAACTGTAAACCTACCTGTTGACCAACTGATAGAAAGCTGAAAAAAGGCTACACTGCATGCAGCCCTATGGGCAGGAGAGGTCATCAATTGTGGTAAACTGCAGTGGACACTACAAGCCTTAAGATTGGCCAGCTAGGCAAAATGTGCCAACTGGTGCAACAGTGGCATGTCTGTTGTGGGAGAAACCAACCATTCTCTACTTGGAATGGAGGCCCACTCCACAGGAAGAAGTACATGCCTAGTACTGAAAACCTAGTCTCAAGCCCATGGTGGGGGAGGTCATGAGTTCTAGAGGAGTAACACCTGCTGTTGTCTGGCTAAATTCATGTATTATGCCCACCAAACTGCCCTATCAGGACTTTTTAAAAAAGATTTATTTTTATTTATTTATTAGAGATAGATGGAGAGAGAGATTGAGAATGGGCATTCCAGGGCCTCTAGCCACTGCAAATGAACTCCAGACACATGTGCCACCATGTGCATCTGGCTTACATGGGACCTGGAAACCTGGGTCCTTTGGCTTCGCAGGCATGTGCCTTAACCGCTAAGCCATCTCTCTCCAGCCCCTGTCAGGACTTTTTAAAATGTTTATGTCGGGCTGGAGAGATGGCTTAGCGGTTAAGCGCTTGCCTGTGAAGCCTAAGGACCCCGGTTCGAGGCTCGGTTCCCCAGGTCCCACGTTAGCCAGATGCACAAGGGGGCGCACACGTCTGGAGTTCGTTTGTAGAGGCTGGAAGCCCTGGCGCGCCCATTCTCTCTCTCTCCCTCTGTCTTTCTCTCTGTGTCTGTCGCTCTCAAATAAATAAATAAATAAATAAATAAATAAATAAATAAATAAATAAAACTTAAAAAAAAATGTTTATGTCCATATATTGATACTCTCCCTTTTGGTTAGAAAAGCTTCTCTTTTCAGATGGTGGTAACCACTGGGATAACTCAAAAGGCACCATAGTGCTGAGAAGAAGTAACAGTGGACTGTTCAGCACTGAGACATCTCTATCTCACCTTCCAAGACTCAGGATCCATTGCAGAAGAGGTGGTAGAAGGAATGTAAGAGCCAAAGGAAGGACAGGACTGCTCACAGGGCAATCCTCCAGACACAAAATGGCCTCAGTCTCCATGACCTCGGTGTGCCTAGTACACCAACACAAGACCTTAATAACAAGAGGAAAATATCATGACATCAAAATAAAAGAAAGACTAATTGAGAGGGGGAGGAGATATGACGAAGGGTGGATTTGAGAGAGCAAAAATGGAGGTGGGAAAGAATCATCATGATTAATTGTCTCTAATTATGGAAGCTGTAATTTTTTTTAATCTGAAAGAAAGCGGGGCATGGTAACACATGCCTTTAATACCAGCATTCAGAAGGCAGAAGTAAGAAAATCACTGTGTATTCAAGGCCACCTAGAGACTGCATAGTAAATTCCAGGTCAACCTGGGCTAGGACAAGACCCTCCCACAAAACAAACAAACAAAAACTATCAAATAATACAGAAGAAAGCTACTAGAGCTTACTAACAAATTCAGCAAGCCCACTGGACACAAAAACAGCCCTTAAAATCAATTGTATTTCTCTGTCAGCAAGAAATTATCTGGAAAGAAAATTAAGAAGGCAATTCCATTTAAAATAGCATATGAAAGATTAAAATACCTGGACTTAGCCAAAGTTAATAAAAAGTCTGCTTAAAATTATTTCTAAAACCATGGTAAAAAAATTAAATATTTACATAAATAAAAAAGATACAAGGCCTGGAGAGTGGTTAAGGAACTTGCCTGCAAAGCCTAAGAACCCATGTTCGACACTCGGGGCATGTAAGCCAGGCGCACAGTGATGCAAACATGCATGATCACCATGCAAAAAAGGGGGTGCACATGTCTGGAGTTTGATTAAAGTGGCTGGGGTCCCTGGTGCTCCAATTCTCTCTTTCTCTCTCTAAAATAAAAATAAAAATAAAAAAAAGCCAGGTATGGTGACACACGTCTTTAATCCCAGCACTTAGGAGGCAGAGGTAGGAGGATTGCCATGAATTCGAGACCACCTTGAGACAACATAGTGAATTCCAGGTCAGCCTAGAACGGAATGGAAAAGAATGGAGGAGAGGGGAGCAGAGGGGAGGGGAAGGGAAGGGTGAGGAGGGGAGGGGCTTAGGGTGACTAAATCCAGAAAGTAAAAAGCAGAAATATCCTTGAGTCTGCCCTTGCATCCTCCACTTTGCTAGAGATCAGAGAAGGATCTCCACTCTCCTTATCTCTTCAGTAGATCTGCTTTTCCACAAACAACCTGAGCCTCCTCCCTGGGAAAGTCCTCTTTTCTAGAATTAAAGTTGTGGTTGGTTGAGCTCAGACCGAAAACTAGGCAAGATGGCTTCTTCCCGAGGCAGCACTGGAGTCCACACCAACCAGCCCTCTCTGAGGCACCTGTGCCCGAGGGTAGGACCCACCATAACAAAATTACAGAGACAGGCCTCTTTGTTGACTTTTCACCTCGAGAACGTACAGGTCCCTGAATAAATAAACTTTCTTGGTCTGGGGGAACTTTTCTGCTTGTCTCTGCCTTCCAGTTTGGGGTCACTTTTCACTTTGATCATGTGCATGATTTTCCTCTGGTTTCTGAATGTATCATGTGTGTATTTTCCATGTACTCCAGATCCACCACATGGGTCCTCTCACCAACTCTAAGCTTGCTACCTGTGTAATTTCTTTCAACTCTGGTAACCATGAGTATAACTCTCTTCATTACTCATTTCTCCCCCAAACCTCTTGGTCTCTGCTTTGATATCTGCCCTCTCACTTTCCCTTGAGCCTCACCCTTTGTCCTCTGAACTTCTTTAAAATCACATGGCAAATGCCATGTCTCCTAAGTCTCCCTACACAAGCTCCTAGATTGGCACTTCCCACATTCCTATGACTGTTCTAGCTAGATCCCAATCTCCCTTAAAAAAGCCCCTCAATCTGTGATTTATCCCTTAAATAAACGCCACAATTTGTGATTTTCCCCTCAATAAGCTTAATAATTCGTAAGTTCTCCTTCTTCAGTCTGTTTTTATTCTTTTTCTGTTATTTTTTTTTTAATTTTTTACTCATTTGAAAGAGGCAGAGAGAGAGAGAATGGGCAGATTACAGCCTCCAGCAACTGCAAATGAACTCCAGACACATGTGCCACCTTGTGCATCTGGAGTACTTGGATCCTGGGGAACTGAACCTGGGACTTTTGGCTTTGTAGGCAAGCGCCTTGACAACTAAGCCAGCTCTCCAACCCTATTGAATTTTTACTAAAGGTAGGACAGAACCCAAAACTTGACATTCATAAATTCTTGGAGACCCTTCCTGAACTCCAAAATCCTGCATCAGTATATCAGCAAGGAACCCTAAAACTCCCAGCACATCTCCAATGTTGGGGTGATAGATATGGCCCCCATGCCCAAATTAAATTTATTATAATTAAAATGGCTACTACCCAAAGCAAGAATAAAATTTAAACTATTTCCTATCAAGGGCTGGAGAGATGGCTTAGAAGTTAAGCCACTTGCCTGTTAAGCCTAAGAACCCAGGTTTGACTCCCCAGAACCCACATAAGCTAGACACACATGTATGCTTCTGTTCATTTGCAGTGGCTAGTGGCCCTGATGCAACCATTCTCTCTCCTCCCCCACCATAAATAAATAAATATTTTTTTAAAAAACCTATCAAAATTTCAACTGAAACCGGGCATGATGGCACACGCCTTTAATCCCAGCACTCAGGAAGCAGAGGTAGGAAAGATTGCCATGAGTTCAAGCCTGCCCTAAGACTACATAGTGAATTCCAGGTCAGCCTGAGCTACCGTGAGACCCTACCTCAAAAAAAAATTTTTTTTCTTTCAACTCTGGGGCTGGAGGGATGGCTTAGTGGTTAAGGCGTTTGCCTGCAGAGCTGAAGGACCCAGGTTGAATTCCCCAGGACCCACGTTAGTCAGATATACAAGGGGCACACATGTCTGGAGTTCGTTTGCAGTGGCTGTAGGCCCTGGCATGCCCATTCTCTCACTCTCTCCCTCTCTTTCTCTGTCAAATAAAGAAATATAAAAAAATTTTAAAGCCTTGAATTTCAATAGTTGATATGTCAGATTTAAAAAAACTTTCAACTGCTTTTTTTTTCAAATATAGAAAAGCAAATGCTCCTGTGGAATTTCACAAATAGCATAAACAATATTGAAAACAAAATAAAGTTAGAAGTCTCACAATTCCTAAACAGATCAGATCTGCTGTAAGAATGCACACACAGGGGACTGGAAAGATGGCTCAGTGGTTAAGAGCATTCCCTGTGGGAGCGTGAGGGTCTGAAAGTCCTGAGAGACACTGAAGCTCCCTTTCCAGCACGCCAGTAAGTAGCTGGTCTCAAATTCCTGTTTAGGTAACCGTTTTAAGAGGAGGAATGGAAATATATCTTAGTGAGATACTTCCAAGGAAACAATGCTGTGTTCTTGAATCTTCTGGAAGGTACAGCAGAGGTCTGTGACCCACAGTGCAGCAGCCACTGGCCTGCTCAGTGACAAGGAAAGGTGTATTAGATGACACTGTCTTTGTGGGCTCCAATGCTGACTTGTTTCTAGGGCATCTAGCTTTTGGTGTGTTCTCAAGAGTGGCTCAAGTCAGTCCCTGGACTTGATATTATCTAAGGTTCTTTTTCTTCATCCGTGGACTGAGAATGGTGTCTACCAGGAGCACAGTGCCAAGAGAACATCACAAGAAAGTGCTCTGTAAACCAGTCTGCACAACAGTAGGTGTCCTCACTTTTTATATCATTCCTGCATGGGCAGCCCCTGCTCACAGGCCCATCACTGCCCTTGCCAAATATCTGCCAAGGTTTCCCTGGAAGCCAGGGTCCTCCTCCTTCCACTCTGATCCACCACTCAAGGTACAGAAAGATGAAGTCTGCAACCACAGACACCACAAGTGAACCGTGTGCAGGTGTGGGAAACATCTGACTGTGGTCCACCCGGAGGTCCTGTGTTGTAGGGTTCAAAGGAACCCACTCTTGGTGGCAAGTGGGGGAGGGTACACAATCCTTCAGCGTATCAGTCCTCTTAATCCACTCTCCAAATTCATCAGTTATCTCTTGGTTTACTTCTATGTGTTCATTCATGGAACCCCATGGTGCCCAGCACCAGCAAAGGCCTATTTGAGAAGATGGCACATGTTACAGTCAGGTTCACATTGCTGGCAGAAATCACCCGACCAAGAGCCGCTTGTGGGGAAAAAAAATGGTTTATTTTGGCTTACAGGCTCAAGGGGAAGCTCCATGATGGCAGGGGGAAACAATGGCATGAACAGAGGGTGGACATCACCCCCTGGGCAACATCACAAGGACAACAGCAACAGGACAGCGTGCCAAACACTGGCACGAGGAAACTGGCTATATCACCCATAAGCCCACCCCCAATAATACACTGCCTCCAGGAGGCGTTAATTCCCAAATCTCCATCAGCTGGGAACCTAGCATTCAGAACACCTAGGTTTATGGGGGGCCCTGAATCAAACCCCCATAGCACATGAATGCCTGAACCCCCTGCCTGCAGGGGACTTACGATGCAATGCAGCAGGGCCAGGAAAACAGGGAAAGGTCAGTGACGAGGGCCACACCCTGTGGAGGTCCTACCATAGCGGCACTATGAAGGGGACAGGGGAATAGAGCTGAGCACACAAGGAAGGAGACCAGAAGAGGCCATCTTGGAGTGGCCCATGCAAAGTAAAATGTGCCTCCTTCCTTGGTCTTTCCCATGTGGGGAAGCTGCATACAGCCACACCTTCCAACTTTTAGAAGTTGTGTTTTACATTTAAATGGTCAGACCATTCATTCCAGAGATGTGTGATTAAATGGGAGAATCTTTTTTCCCAGGGGTGTGAATGTGAAATACAGGCCTGGGCTCACCCTATGTGCCCAGCTCTGCATGGCAGTTAACAAGAGCGTGGAGATGTCTCCTGTCTGTGTCAAGCAGTGAGTGAAACATAATCCAGTTCAAAAGCCCATCATCCTCTACAGCAACTTCGAAAGAAAACCTCTGTGTGTAGACTCCCCAAACACCCCGTGCTCCTCAGTGTTCCTGCCTCCAGCTCCTTCGACCTACCCACAAGGCCATCCGACCAGACGGACGTCACAGCCAGCAGCTCGTCCCAGACCCCTCTGGAGACTTCTCAGCAGATGGCAGCTACTTGATGCTGTGTTGTCAGCCTTCCGCAGACACATCCAGGCTGTTCCTAGCCACGACCATGGTGAGACCCCCCCCCCCCACAAACTGCTCCCAGTAGGCCTGCTGGTCTCTGTGCTTTCCAGCCAGGACGCATCTGTTTTCTCTAACTCCACCAGCCATCCTCAGTCCCGTAGGGTCAGGAGAAGGGCCATTCGTCTACATTGCATTCCTTTTCTTTCTTTCTTTCCTTTTATTTATTTATTTATGTAGATTTTTCAAGGTAGAGTCTCACTGTCTTACTCTAGCTCAGGCTGACCTGGAATTCTGGAATTCACTATGTAGTCTCAGGGTGGCCTTGAACTCACGGCGATTGGAAGCTCTGCTGAGCCCCTTTCCCAATGAAAAGTTGAGTGTGGCAGGGACAAATTGCACTTCTAGCCCTGCAAGAGCCAACTTCTGGGGTTCAGGGAATTCGCAGGGGACAGAGATGTGTACTTACTGGGCCATGCCACTCTTCTCTTTGTTGCGAACACACAGGCCCATGAATCATTCCTGAAAACTCAGGCCAGAGCCTTGCTCGGGGGACGCAGCTCAGAGCCTGTACCGCACAGCAGGCCTCGGTGAAGGACCGAGAGTAGAAGTGGCAGCGGTTTGCACATCACTGCAGGACTGGACCCGAGAACTCCCATGCAGCAGAGCAGCGGCCACGTATCTTAAGAGACTGAGTCTTTCTTGCCCATTGTCCATGTTCAATCCTAAAGGCATTTCTACACGTAGCAGTAGCTACAAAGCCACCTTTGCTGTTACCGTTTTCAGGGAAAAAACTGGGGATGTCTACTAATATTAATTACTACTGCCCATTCATTTATACAGTGCACTCAATTACTTCAGTCGAGTGTACTCATTTTTTATTTCTGTCTCAGAGTACATATATGCCTCCCCATGCTACAGAACACCCCAGGGGAAACAAAACATCCTATGGATAGACGCTTCCAAAGCAAAAGGGTTAATGGTAACCATGGCAACTGCCTCCCAGAATAGCATCCTCTGCAGTAGCATTCATGCTGGGGCCGTCGACAGAATGGTTATAAATATACCTATTAGCAGCCTGAGCTGAATCTTTAAACAGCACTGTGGGGAGGAAAGAGGCCTAAAAATAGCTCCGCACACTTCCATCTGAAGACGTGTCCTCAGGAACAGTGCATCTTGTACACATACTTGCACACGCATGGCAAGATTTTTTAGTTTTCTTTTTTCTTCTAACACCAAGCATTGAACTCCAATACACAACAATGTGGCATTTTATGACTTGCCTGTTGCACTGTAATATTCCAGAAAACAGCCTCCTAATCAGTGCGGACCCATGTAAGGGTCCAGATTTTATAAGTCAACTTACGGCCATAGCAAGCCTGTGGTGGCCCCAGTGATATGCTATAAAGTGGCCTTAGACCACATACCATGCTCCCAGAGAATTCTGTTTCTATAATGGTCCCATGTAGGGCACGCTATGCAGGAGGGAAGAACATCTCTCAGGAAGGAGGTTGACCAGGTCTCATGCTTGCACCATGTTTCTAGATACTTACTTCTTCCCTGCAATTGCCTCTACTGTTCCAGAGGCCTTAACCAAAGTGCCCCTAAGGATGGGTGACAGGGACTAAGACAGGTGAAGGCTTACACTTCACCCTAGCCATGTTCGTCACCTCTTCCACAGCTGACTGCTTCACTGATGAAGGGGGATGGCACAGTGGCCACCTCAGAGTATGACTACAAGAAACACAACAGAGAGAGAAGGTGCCACGAAGAGACAGCTTGTGACATGAGACCTCCCACTCACACAGATCAGAGCTCTGAAGGCAGGGGACCCAAAGCACAGATCCACAAAGCATGGTGTCCAGAACAGGGCAGCACAGCCACAAGCAGAGCCCGTCCACAAGCAGCCTGGGCACATCACAGGGACAGGGCAACCACAAGCAGAGCCCATCCACGAGCGGCCTGGGCACAGCACAGGGACAGGGCAACCATAAGCAGAGCCCGTCCACGAGCAGCCTGGGCACATCACAGGGACAGGGCAACCACAAGCAGAGCCCGTCCACAAGCAGCCTGGGCACATCACAGGGACAGGGCAGCCACAAGCAGAGCCCATCCACGAGCGGCCTGGGCACACCACAGGGACAGGGCAGCCACAAGCAGAGCCCATCCATGAGCAGTCTGGGCACATCACAGGGACAGGGAAGCCACAAGCAGAGCCTGTCCACAGCACAGGGACAGGGCAAGGAGGAAAGGAAGCTGCAGCGCAGGTGACTTCAAACAGCATTCACAGGAGCATCACTGAAAGTACTCAGAGTATCTGGGGGCCAGGCAGTTGGCGAGGCCTGAGTTCAACCCCATCCAGAGCCCATGTAAATGCTGGACATATACACATTTGTAACCCCAGCTCTGAAGCTCACTGGCCAGCTGGTCTAGCTTAACTGTCCAATGATAGGCTGCCTCCAAAAGGAGACCAAAGGTTGTCCTCTGGTCTCTATACAAGTGCACCGCCATGAACACACATATGTCCATGCACACAAAAACAAAAGAATAGACAGTGTTTTTATAAAAAATAAATAATAAATAAATAAAGCATTTCTCATCACCAAGGAGAAAGGACGCAGACATTGGCCAACTCAAGAAAAGCCAGGCAGAAAGAACCGTCATGGCCAACACTAGCAGCCTGCTGGGCTTCCTTTAGAGGGGAGGCCTGCTCAGCCCTATGGTCTCCTTTGCTGATCCCTGTGACAGTGAGAATGCAGAGCCTGGGCCCCAGTCCTTGGCTGAGCAGGAGTGTCAGCTACATAACCTCCCTTCCTGTCAAATGTCTGACTGACTGCATTGTGAATTTATCAATACACTTAAGACACACAGCACACAACGTACACACGTCCAGTGTTCACATCCAGCTCAGTGGCTTTTGGGAAAAGTAGATGGTGCTGAGCTCACTGGTCTCTCTCTTTGGGGCTGCTGTATTTACATAGGCTTTCTCTGCCCCAAGTCTTTAAGGGAGGCTCCCATGCAGTTTTCTAAAACTGCAAGCATGCTACTCTTTTACACTTGTGTGTCTATCCTACCAAATGCTGGCTTTGTGTTTCACACATACCACCAAAGGTCTCAGCACCATTAACAAAAAAGTTTTCTATCTACCTGCCACATGTAGTCCAACATTCTTTTACAAATTATTATCGGAAGGTTTGCATAGAAGCTAGTTCGGTGTGCTATCTGGCAGACACGGTTCTGAGACACTATAGATTGCAAGATGAATATGTACTTTAAAAGTTAAAAAAGGTACACCCCTAAAGTTGATAAAATATGGCATGCCTAATTATCCTAGACCTATATATTTGATGTGGGCCTTTTATTGTTGTCCACTTATCTGTCTCTGTGTATTTTTCAGAATATTTTATGCCGGGCATGGTGCCGCACACCTTTAATCCCAGCACTCGAGAGGCAGAGGTAGGAGGATCGCCATGAGTTCGAGGCCACCCTGAGACTACATAGTGAATTCCAGGTCAGCCGGGGCCAGAGTGAGACCCTACCTCAAAAAAAAAAAAAAAAAAAAGAATATTTCAGCTACTACTGCATGATAAGCCTTAATATCTGAGAGGGAAAAAAAAAAATCACTGAGTCACTCCAACCTTCAGTGTGTCTTGGCTGTTCCTGGCTCTTGTTTCTACATGAATCCTAAAGATAACTTTACAGGTTGGTTTTTAAATTCCTACTGGAATTTTGCCTCCAGGAAGATGTGACTCACAGATTCTCCTGAGGTAGGCTGTCATCTTCACAGTGGCAAGTGTTCTGTTCATGAACATGGGACACTTTTGTCATTCCATCATCAGGCCTATCACGTTCCATGGGCTCATCGTGTTGCTTCTCAGAAGGGTTCTGCATTCAGCTTTAGTTTTCAAGTTACCTCCAGTGACTTGAATGTGAAAGGTCCCCCAGAGGCTCCTATGTTTGAACACACAGTCCCCAGCCAGTGGCACTGTTTCAGAAGGTGGAGCCTTGCGGAACTAAATGGAACACAGAGACAGGCACTGAGATCTTACAGCCCAGTCCCCCACTTCCTATTAGCCCTCTGCTTCCTCTCTGGCAATGTAACAATCTGGCTTCTGGCTGCTACCATCATGCCTTCCCTACTTTGGAACTTCCCTCTGAACCAGTAAGCTGAAAAGAAGCCTTTCCCTTCCTGTAGTTGTTATCTGCTCACAGCAAGGACAGTGGTGCTGCACTCCCCCAGAGTCCTGAAGGCTCAAGGGTAGAAGCAATTGAAATGTGTTTTCTAACTGGTTTGACTGATGTAGAATAATGCAATTGATTTACCTTGAATAAAGAAAATGAATGTTCCCATTCTCACAGTTTGCTCCTAGCTTCTCTTAAATTTTCCATACAGAGAATCCTCTCATCTACAAATAAGGTCAGTTCTGTTTGTTCTATCCTAATGCATATGCATTACATGTCTTTATTTTTTTCTCATTGTATTAGCTGAAACTAGGATAGATTCACATAGACGCTAACATGGTACGTATCCCTGTATTGTACAGGACATAAGAGGTAAGATGTCCTGTTTAGGATTTAGAAGGTATGCAAAGTTTATCATCAAATAGAGCATTTCTTAAGGACTTAAAAAAGAGCTTAATTTATTTGCAGTGAGAAAGAGCCAGAGCCTCTTATCACAGCAAATTAACTCCAGATGCATGCACCACCTTGTGCATCTGGCTTTACATGGATGCTGGGGACTTGAACCTGAGCCAGCAGGCTTTGAAAGCAAGTGACTTTAACTCCTGAGCCATGACCCCAAGCTTTTCCTTATTTTTTGATTATTTTATTTATTTATTTATTAGAGAGAGAGAAAGAGGATAGAGAGAATGGGTGCACCAGGGCTTCCAGCCACTGCAAACGAACACCAGATGCATGTGCCCCTTGTGCATCTGGCTTATGTGGGTCCTGGGGAATCGAACCTGGGTCCTTTGGCTTTGCTGGCAAAACTTAACTACTTAGCCATCTCTGCAGACCCTTTCCTTTTTTTTTTTCTTGTGGTTTTTCAGGGTAGGGTCTCACTCTAGTCTAGGCTGACCTGGAACTCAGTATATAGTCAGGGTGGCCTTGAACTCACAACGATCCACCTACCTCTGCCTCCCTAGCGCTGGGATCAAAGGTGGCACACGCCCGGGCCCCTTTCCTATTTTTAATAGATGGCTTTTTCTAAACTAACAATGTTCCCATGCAGTGTCGTTTTACAAAGAGGTATTGTGTTGTCACGGGAGATGGTGAATCTCACTAGGAAACTCTGCGACTATTCATTCATTACCTTGTTCCATCAGCCTGCAAGAATGAAAAAAGTGGCTGTCTCACTCAGAACCAACCATCTCTGCAGTTCAAGATGAACACCATGACTTTTATGGCATGTAATTCACTTAATTCTCTGCAAATCTTGACTTAATATTTCATTTTTGTGCATGATGGTAAAATCCTAGATAACAAAGAAACTTTTAAGAGACCCGAGAGACTCCATCCCAAAACTCCTGAAGGTGATTAACTCCTATAGCAAAGTAGCAGGATACAAAATCAATGCACAAAAATCGGAAGCATTTCTGTATGCAAATGACAAAGACACAGAAAAAGAAATAAAGGACATAGTCCCATTTTCAATAGCAACAAAAAAAGTAAAATACCTTGGAATAACGTTAACCAAGGAAGTAAAAGATCTATACAACGAAAATATAAAAACTCTCAAAAAAGAAATTGAGGAGGACTTGAAACGATGGAAAGACCTCCCATGCTCCTGGATAGGCAGAATTAACATTGTGAAGATGACAATCCTACCAAAGGCAATATATAGATTTAACGCAATTCCAATTAAAATCCCTACAGTGTTCTTCACAGACATAGAAAAAATGATCTCAAATTTCATATGGAAAGGCAGAAGGTCTCGCATATCCAAACATATCCTCAGCAAAAGAAATACCTCTGGTGGCATCACCATACCCGATATAAAGTTATACCACAAAGCCATAGTAATAAAAACAGCATGGTACTGGCATAAAAACAGGAATATAGACCAATGGAATAGACTTGAGGACCCGGATTTTGGGCCAAGCAACTATAGCTACTTGATATTCGACAAAGGCCCAAACAATATAGACTGGAAAAAAGATAGCATCTTCAACAAATGGTGCTGGACAAACTGGATAACCACATGCAGGAAACTAAAACTTGATCCACACATTTCACCATGCACAACACTCAAATCCAAATGGATCAAAGACCTCAACATAAGACCAGAAACTCGAAAACTACTGGAAGAAAATTTAGGAAGTACCTTCCATGATATAGGAATGGAAAAAGACTTCCTGAATAAAACCCCAGTGGCTCAAGTTCTTAAACAGTCACTGAACCATTGGGATCATATGAAGCTGAAGAGTTTCTTTACAGACAAGCATATAATAAACAAAGCCAATAGAATACCCACAGAATGGGAGAAAATTAATTTGTTTATTTGAGAGAGAGAATGGGAGTGCCAAGACCTCCAGCCACTGCAAATAAACTCCAGATGCATGTGCCCCTTTGTGCATCTGGCTTACGAGGGTCCTGGGGATTCAAACCAAGGTCCTTTGGATTTGCAGGCAAATGCCTTAAACACTAAACCATCTCTCCAGCCCACAAAGAAACTGTTGACTCAGAACCCAGCAACCTTCGTATTTTCCTTTCTTTCTATTTCATGCGATATTTACCTCAGTTTTAAACATGTGAGGCAGTTTTGTATTCGTAAACTCTTATTTTGTGTCTGTGTCTACACCCTTCTGTGGCAAGAATATCCACTTGGGGCCTGCTGGGCCATTTTGGCTAGAATTTCATGCCAACGCCTGTCCCGTAGTTTTGTCCTTACTGTCCCTCATCTCAAGCCTTCACCTCATCTTCATACTTGCCACCTTAATGAAAACGTCTGTTAGATACCTAGTAGAAGATGATTCAATCTAATTAACAAGATGCTGGACGTTTAATACCCTAGTTAATTTTTTTTTTAAAGACAGTCTTTCAGGAATAAAGAGCTTAGAAGTCATATATTAAAAGAGCTGATAAGGCTATATGAGCCCTTCACTGGCCACTCAATCCCCCTTTTTGCTAAGGAGACACATTGCACAGTACTGTGCTCGTGGAAGCAGCCATGTGGCCGTGGAGGTTAGGGCAGTAGCCACAGCAGTCTGTAGTTGGCCACCCTCACCATGGAAGGACCCAAGAAGGGTTTGGCAAAGAACTGATTCCTACAGAGCATGCTCAAGGGATGGGTGTCACTCTGTGAGTGTAGGGGAAGAACAGGGTGGGACATGCACAAGAGTACACACACCATATAAATAAATAAATAAAACATTTCCTTGACAATGAACTCCACTTTCAAGGATAAGCTATAGTGTCCCACAAATAACTTGGCATGGTAGAGTGAATGTAAAATGGCCCCTATGGGCTTATGGGGATGAAAATGCTGTTTGAAAAGGTTATGGGAACCTTTAGGATGCGGGGCCTTACAGGAAGGAGTGGGTCACTGATGTCAGGCCTGATGCTTTATAGCCAGCGTCACTTCCTGTTCATTCTTGGCTTCCTGACTATGCCGACACTGACAAACCAGTGCCCACTCCTGCCACCGTCCCTTCTCTGCTATGAAACTCCCCCTCAAAACTGTGAGCTGAAAGTCAACCCTTTCTTTCCTTAAGTTGCTTCTGGCCAGGTGTTTGTTCACCACGACAAGAAAGCAACTAACACTCCTGGGTTTTAAATTCTCCTTTTAAAGTGTTACTTTCACCCTAGTAACATGGCCCTTGCCCGCCTCTGTCCCGTTGCAAGGTCTCTTGTGCTTGATGAGTGATAACTTATGGCTCTTGTAGCTTCCCCTATGTCAGGCTCTACCACTACTGGCCCTGTCATTTCTAGACTCTAACCTTGGGCAAGGGACCTACTACCCACGAGAACCCATTTCCTTGAGGAGAAAACTAGGGCTAAGAATAACTACTCTGGCCAGGTATGGTGGCACATGCTTTTAAAACCAGCACTCCAGAGGCTGAGGTAGGAAGATCATGTGAGTGTGATGCCAGCCTGAGACTAACTCCAGGTCAGCCTCGGTTAGCGCAAGACCCTACCTTGAAACAACAGCAGCAAAAAACACCTACTCTGAAGTATAATTTGATAACAAAATGTGATCAAGTGTGTGGAAGAAAGAATTACGCAGAAATGTGATTAAGTGGGTGGAAGGACCAATTATACAGACATTCGACCAAGTATGCAGAAGGACGGACTGATTACACAGAGATGTGATCAAGTATGCAGAAGGATGGACTGATTACACAGAGATGTGATCAAGTATGTGGAAGGACGGACTGATTACAAAGGCACTCAGTAAGTTCCCTTCCATTTTGCTCTCAGTTGTCAACTTCTTTCCCTTTTGTGGGGAGGTAATATTTGTTTTGTTTTTGAGGCTGCCCTCAAACTCACGACGTCGCTGAGGTTGGCCTTCAACTCCTGCCTCTACCTAGCCAGCAGGCATGTGCCACCCCCTGGCTCCTGCTGTCTTTTCCACAGCACTGTTTTCCCATCTTCGGTTCGTGGATCGCATGTATGGAACAGCTAAACATCCCCCTTGGGTTTCTGCCTAGTCCCACGCCTCTTGTCATCTGCACCCTCCTGTGGCGCTCTCCTCGGCATGCACTTAGGCAGGAAGCCCAGCCGAGCACGGTGCCTCTGCAGGCCGGAGCAGCTCTGCATGCCCGGATGGCTCTATCGTGTTGATAAGGCCTGCACCTCTGGTTTAATATGGATTCAAATGAGCGACTTTATTCGGTGAGAGTGACACACATGCTCCCCGCGGCTCGTGGGTGTCTAGATGTCTCGGGTGATGCCTCTCCAGACCAGAGACAGCAAGGCATAATCAGGAGACACCGAGTCGCAGTGGCCAACACTGCAGATAAGTCGTCTGTGTCAGATAAGGAGCTCTGTTTCAATTTCTTTGTCATGAAATAGGCATACCATTTATTTATAAATTGATAACTCTGGGGCAAGACGATGAGAAAGCAAAGATTAGATCAGAGCTTACTAACATTGCTAGGATGACTTTTATCTTAACTCTGAGTATCAATCCGACCTAAAGGACTATAATTACGATGACAGACACACAGTTCAATCGCCAGTGTCTCCCGGTTCTCAATGTGCTCTCCTGTGTGATTAGACGTGACTCCCAGCATAAGCCAGAGAGAATTAGCTTCCAGAGGAGGACGCGGAGGCTGGGGCAGCAGGGCATCCCAAAGTGACACAGTGCAATCACACAAGTGTGTGGGGTAGCTCCCAGGTCACAGGGCCAGAGGGCGCACATCCGTGCCAGTCACCATTTGTGCACTGGAGCTGCAGGAGACAACGAATACAAGGCCTCCCGCCCTGCCCTGTGGAGGGTCAGCAGAGAGGGCAGGCAGTTGTCATTCCCTGTTCTAGAAGAGGACTGTGAGCCCACGGGGTGTCCTGGGAACTTAGTAGCGACAAGACAAGACTTCACCCTGATGGTGCACCCTCAGTCATCACAAAAATGGACAATACCCACAGAAGGACTATGTGAGCCCAAGGAGAGGAGGGTGCAGGGAATAGCGGAAAGCCGTAGTGGATTGCTACAAGGAGTCAAGCATAGGTGCCTGAGTCATCCCAACAGCTGTGAGGCCCCCACTGTCAGTGCACATCCAGATTTCCCTCATGCCCGACACCCCCAGATAAACTGCCCTCTACTCCGGGCTCAATTTAAATCATGCTGAACTCTTCTCCTATGTGAAGCTTTCTGTTGCCAAAGATGAGAAAATCCTCAGGGCTGGTCCTTCATGGACTGACCTCCCATCTGAAAACAGGCCTGAGCAGTGCCTAGGTACGCCCTCATTCCTATAGCTTCAATGCACCTGTACCACACAGCGTCCACAGGTCACAGGCTGGTCAGCAGGTAGGATGGCAGAGACCCACTGTCCCAACAAGCTGCATTGAAGGCTCATGCTCCCTCTGCTCAGACACCATAAGGCACCTCCAAAAGGTTTTCCCCTTAGGAGTTGCCTTCCACTTACCTGTTGAAGTTCAGAGAAAACTCTAGGCGACTCATGAGGCATCACATCCAATGATGCAGTATGCACCTTGTGATGGAAGCTATAAAAACATTCTTGGGGCTGGTACACACAGTTTTCAGCACAAGATGAACAAGGTAATGGACAGCCTGGATGAAGTTGTCCTTTTTCTTGCACTTGGTCTTCCTGTTTATTATCTGCAGTCTTCATACTTCACTGGTGTGGTAGTTTGATTCAGGTGTCCCCCATAAACTTAGGTGTTCTGAATGCCACTCTCCCAGCTGATGGAGATTTGGGAATTAACACTTCCTGGAGGCAGTGTATTGTTGGGGATGGGCTTAATGTGTGCTATAGCCAGTGTCCCCTTGCCAGTGTTTGGCACACTCTACTGTTGCTATTGTCCACCGTATGTGGGCCAGGGGGTGATGTCCACCCTCTGCTCATGCCATTGTTTTCCCCTGCCGTTGTGAAGCTTCCTCCAGAGCCTGTAAACCAAAATAAACTTCTTTTTCCCACAAGCTGCTCTTACTTGGGTGATTCCTACCAGCAATGAGAACTTGACTGCGATAACTGGGATTGCAGATTGTTAACATACAGAAACTCCGTGCAGCCGTGTTCCACTGATCACACTCCCTGAACAGCTAACCCATTTGTGGATGGTTTTCCTGGAAAGCACAATACAGCAGAAGAGGGTCAGGGGAGCCTTCAGCCCACGGCACGCCGAGCTAAGGCCCCCCGTCTGGGGAGCTCAGATACCAGTTACGAAAGCGCGCAGCAGGTGGCAGGACAAGGGAGTGTTACGATGCTGCTCCCGGGCGCACCCGCGGGGACCCTCTCTTTGTTTATTGCTCTAGTCTCCCTACAGACAGCAACTGAGGGTGCTACCAGAAGGATTATGTAGCCCTTGATGACAAAGTCAACCCTACACGGACCTGGAAGTTCAAAAGCAACTGCAGGCTCCTTGGGCTATCACGGGGGACAGAGTGACCTGGGATTAGAGGTGGGCTGGGCCACCACACAGTCTGTCACAGGGGACAGACAAGACCCTGAGATTAGAGACGGGGCTACATCCGCCACACAGGGCTATTGCATGGCTTAAAATCTGCAAGTCACCTTCCTGATATCTAGCATGTATTAATTCCCTGACCATTTCTTCCTGGATTTTGCTCAGAGTCTTGATCCAGTTAATGAAGGGCAAACAGCAGCCCTGAGGAACCTGCATAGGAGATGGTTCCATTAGTGCTCTGCATATAGATGACACTCAGACGCATGTGTACATAATTATAGACTTATGCTCTTGTGCATATCTGTAAGTGATACTCGCATGGATGTGTGGATGCATAAATGACACAGGTATAAGGAAGGATAAATTACATTTGCACAGGTATATGTGTCGAACGCTAAAGTCCAGCAAATGCCAGTCTGGATAGGCAGAGACAACAGGAGAGTGACTCAGCTAGAGCTGGACACCTGTCCACCAGGTTTCAGGACACAGCAAGAGAGCTAGCTGGCAGCCCCTCTCTGACATGGCCATGGTGAGAGCAAACAGGCACGGAGGGATGGGCAGGCCCTGGGTCGTCTCCCTCTGCTTATATTACCTCATACAGTCAGTGACCTCGTGCACCTGCAGAGTTACCTACAATACACAGACGAGGAACCAGAAGCACAAGAGGTCACCATGGTGGACAGTAGCTGGATCAAAGAAATTCACCCACAGACAATCAAGAACACCAGGTAGGGATCTGGGGCCACAGAAGAGATGAGACCATGATTCATAAAGGAAGGGTATACGGTCTGGTGGATGCCAGTCAGGCTCTGGACAACACCTACAATCAAGGAGAAGCTGGGAGCGTGGCAGTGGGAGGAGCAGGCCTCCAAAGGATCCAGTGCAAGGGATGGGGGGTGGGTGCTCAGAAAGAACGTGGGGCCCCGGTAGGCTCTGTCTTTTGGGGCTACCTTTAGCAATTTAAGAAAGAACAAAATAATTTTGTTTTGATTCTGCAGACACCGCAAATCTGTGGGGAAATCTGAAATCCAGCAGAGCTGATGCCTGGGGACACAGGGAGACCACACCTGCCAGGTAGGATTCGCCAGGGGCACATCAAGCTCACACACGTGGGCTAAAGAAACAATCACACAAAACAGATGTGGGGATGGTCAGGCTGACAGCAGATGAACAACGCACAGCAAGTGACTCCTGACTCTGCAGAGGCACAGCCGCGGCCACACACAGTAGCCCCCGGCAGAGCTGTGACCTCAGCACTGAGGCCGATTTATTCCCCCTGGGTAGGTCTGGGTCCCATCCCCGCGGAGAGTGACCGCGGATAAGCCCTTCTATCGCACACCCTTCTTTCCGCTCTGCAGTACTTCACTGGGAACGCCACAAAGGATCCCAAACAATGAGTCTACTGCCTCATGGTGCTGCAGGTACAGAGTGAGGTCAAGGTGTGATGGGTGGTCTCTTTCTCCTTATGCCAGGTTCCAGGGCTCTTATTCCAAGCACTGAAGAAAGGGGCTGGAGCAATGGTTCAGCGGCTAAGGCGCTTGCTTGAGAAGCCTAAGGACCCAGCTTTGACTCCCCAGCACCCACATAAAACCTTCAGCACCTATGCAGAAGGTGGCACATGCATCTGGAGTTCATTTACGCTGGCTACAGGCCCTGGTGCACCTCCTCTCTCTCTCTCTGTCTTTCTCTCTCTGCCTCTTTCTCTCTGTCTCAAATAAATAAATAAAATATTTTTTAAAAGAACTGAAGAAAGGCTCAAGTAGTAGTAAAGCAGCAGGAAACTTTTACTAAGATGAGAGCAACAGCGAAGGCTTGAATACACTGCCAAAGGGGCAGTGACCACTGGTGTGGCTAGAACTCAAGGGCCCCAGGAAGTGGTCTGTGGCTCTTCTTTGTTGGACTTTTAGGGGAGAATGGGCCAGTTGCTAGGAGCATTGGTTGAGTGGTCCTCTGGTTTGACTGACAAGTTTGGGTTACACAATATTCTCCCTACTGTGCCTGTTTCTTCCCTGATGCATCTGATTTTAATCATATATACACCCAGCCGTACATAGGCACCAGATGGTAAGTAGGGTTTCTCCCTACGAGAGGACACAATTTGCCTTGCTGCATATGCATCCAAAACGAGCCCAGGCTGGATGGTCCCTGGCTGTTCTGACCCCAGATCTAAGAGCACATCTGAATAGGAACTGATCATGAATTAGGGGAGGAGAGCCCTAGTTCACTGTTAGGAGTGCTGTGTACATGCAGCTCGGTACAGATGGTGGTCCCAAGTTGCCAACAGGTTACTCAAGGACGCTGTAAGGACAGGAGAGTTTGCTGCCAAACGAAGCAGTGCCCGAGCAGCAGCGTTGTTCCCTACGCATGCTGGCCTCAAAGCTATTGCAAGGCTGGCTCTTCAGAGGCCCCTATGCTTAGCTGACAGATGACCACTTCATGGGCAGGTGATGTTCTCCCTGTATGTGTGCTGGCCCCCAAGTCCCCTTTTATGAGGACGCTAGGCATACTGGATTATCTAGGTGCCTAATTTAGAGTGGGTCACCTCAAGAAAAGACTATCTCCAAATAAGACCACACTCAGGGAAACCGGGGGCTAGAAGTTCAACATCTGAGCTTGAGGGGACACAAACCAAAACCCCGTTGGTTCCCACAGCCCAGAGGTACTTGCTGTCAGCCAACCGCTCTTCTCACCCTGCATTCTGTCCGGGGGCGCGATGTTCTGATGAGAGCACGCTCCTGCCCATCAGTGATGCTTGCACCTCTGCCACATGCCCAGTTCTCGCCTCAGGGGACAGGTAGGAAGCCGGATGCTTCCTGCACCTCAAGCTGGGTGTCCAGAGAGCTCCTGCTCTGCAGGGCTGCATGGCTCCCACAGCGTCTGTCTCCCAGGGAGCTGGTGGCATGTTATGGACTAGCTGCAGGTGGAGGCAGGCACAGGCCTATGTAATTGAAGCTCCTCAGGCAGCTGAGGTGAGAAGAATAACATTCGAGGCTTGTGTGGGCTACAGAGCGAGTTCAAGACCAACCTAAGCAACTTAAAGGGAGCTGGGGATGTAGGTCAGTTAATCAACTGCTGGCCAACCACGTTCCACTCCCTCATCATACACGCCAGGTGTGGGAATGCATGTCTGCAATCAAGGCGCTCAGATGGTGGAGGCAGGAGGCTCAGAAACTCAGGGTCATCCTCAGCTATGTAGAAAGTTCAAGTCCAGCCTGGGCTACATGATATATGTTCCCAAAATAATAATGATAATAATAAGATAAAAGGAGGGCTGTAGCTGTAGCTCAGTGGTCAATGGTAAACTGACTGGCTAAGGTGCTTGTCTGTGAAACTGAAGGACCCAGGTTCAATTCTCCAGGACCTATGTAAGCCAGCTGCTTACATGGCACATGTGTCTGGAGTTCGTTTGTACTGGCTAGCAGTCCTGACATGCCCATTTGCTGCTTCTCTCTCTCTCATAAATAAATAAAATTATTTTTTAAAATATCAGGCATCAAAACAATCAGAGCCCTGGTTGCTCTGTATCTAGTGGTGTGGCTGTGGGCCAGCTCGTCCCTATTCCTCACCCAGCAGTGTGACTTTACATCATCAACTTAAGTCAGCTACAGCTGGGTAAATGCATTCCCACAAATGGGTGCTAGAAAACATGAATTTTAGGGTCACCCTATTAATTTGTGCAGAGAAGCCAGCTGGGGTCCTGCTGGAGAAGGCACTGCGTATGCACATGCATGTGTGTGTGCACGTGCACGTGGCTGGCACTGCCATCACAACAGTACAAGACTCCCAGGCCACAGACGTGGCGTGCCTGTCCATCCCCTCCAGTGCACGTCCACTTCTCCCAGTGATGCTGTTAAGTCTTACACCTGTGTGGGTAAGTTTCGTCCAAATCATGGCTTTTGATTATCAGAACAGAAATGTCTCCTGGCTGCTTATTGTCAGTGTACAGAGACTGACTTGGTCTAGGTCTGGCACTGTGCACGCTTACAGAACTTACTGGATCCGTTGTTCTAGTGAACTACTTGAGGTTTTTCACACTCAAGATCATATCATCTGAAAGTTTTTCACACTCAAAATCATATCATCCAAAAGCAGGGATAGTCTTGTTTCTTTCTTTCCAACTTGGTACTGTGTAGTTCACTTCCTCGCCCATTGGCCTTCGCTGGAACTTTCTGTACAACGCTGCACAGAATGGACGTCCTTGCCTTCCCTTCTCCATCAAAAGGGAAGCTCTGTCTTTTTTGCTGGCAGCATGAGGTCAGTGCCCTTTGCCCACTGAGGACGTCCACTGGGATTCCTTGGAGGTGTTAGTTTCTACTCCCTGTGTTTTCAGACAAGGATTCTCACACTTTGCCTGCCAAGTCCACTCTGCCACAGGGAGCCTGCCACCACCTTTTTCTTGGACTTCAGAACTCCTTCCAAGCTCAGGCCCCTCCTCACTTCCCCATTCTCACTTCTCACCAGTTTTGTTTCACTCTTTGCTCTCTGCAAACAAATCAATTTTGAAATTTCCTAAAACTTCCGAGATTTTTCTAAAAATTTCCTAAGATCATTCCTGGCTATTATTCTTCCCTTCTCGACTCTCTTCTGTCCTTCTGCTTGGAATGCAGTTCCCATGACAACTACTTTACACCCCTTTTTTTGGTGTGTGTGGTGCATGATGTATGCACATGTGTGAGGATGCATGAACCTCATCTGCACACATGCAGAGGTCAGAGAAGGATGTGAGTTCCACCTTACATACCAAAGACAGTCCTGCATTGAATCTGGAACTCATTGTCCGTTGCTTTGGGGTTACTACTATTTTGTGTATATGTGAGTATGCATGAGTGTGTGTGCCCACATTCATGTGTGAGTGCAGGCATGCATGTACCATGGCATGTGTGGAGGTCAGAGGACAATTTTCAGGTTGGTCCTCGCCTGTCCACCTCACTTGAGGTGGGGCTTTCACTCTGGAGTCTCTTTTTGCTGTTCTTTGCTGGGCTCACCTTGAGCTTCTGGAAAATTCTCCTGTCTCTCTGCCCATCTCATCATCAACATCAGTGTGCTCATGTGGGATGTGGGGATCAAACTCAGGTACCCCAGCTTGAGAAGTGAGCACTTTATCCATTGACCTAGCCCTTCAGCCCCTGCCCAGCTGTTGTTGAGTGCTGAGGATTAAACCCACACAGTAAACACTCTTACCACTGAGCCATCTCTCCCAGCTCAACCTGCAATTCTCTTAAAACTTTAAATGCAGGATGGAGGGATGGCTAAGTGGTCAAGGCATTTGCCTGCAAAGCCAAAGGACCCAGGTTCGATTCCCCAGGACTCATGCAAACCATATGAAGAAGGGGCACATGCATCTGGAGTTCGTTTGCAGTGGCTGGAGGCTCTGGCGTGCTCATTCTCTCTCTATCTGTCTCTCTCCTTTCTCTCTCTCTCTCTCTCTCACTCTCTCTCTCTGCTTGAAATTAAATAAATAAAACTTTTAAAAACTTAAACGATTTCACCTTGGAAATCCCCCCCTTGTGTGCTACAAACCTCTGGGCATGTGGGCACCATTCCTGTAGCCACACTCCACCCTGCCTTCACTGCTGTAGGTCTGTCCTCATGCCCACCGTGCTGAAGCCACGAGCTAAGGCACTGTCTCTGCTTTACTGACATGAGCTCCTGGCACTGAGCACAGAGCACTCTACCGTGGCAAGGGTGTGTGAATGAATGAATCATCGGGTCCATTCTTCATTGGCAAAGTGATTTTTCTAAAGTGCAAATTTGATTATAATATTCAATTACTAAACGCCCGCGGGAGCAATAGATACCCTTTAGGATGAAGACCAGCTTTCTCAACAAACACTGAAGGCTCTCTACAGCCCGCTCCATCCCCATCCCGACCCACACACTCTACGCCAGCACCATACGTGATCCCAGGACTTAACAAAACGTTCCTCAGCTCCCACAGTGCTCGTGTCACACCCTCTGTCCATCTCTACCGTCTGTCCAGAAGCCACCCGGTGGTCTTCACGGGAGTCTGTTTACATTCCCTTTGACTCGTTACCTGGACGTCTCAGATGCACCCAAATCTCTAAGTCTGCACTCATGACGTCACTACAACACTACTGCTAACAAGACCCCTTCCCCTCCCCACGTGTCCAAGCCCAGTAAGGACACCACGATGTAACCAAACACCACAGCCAGGATCCACCATGTGCCCCCCACTGCTGTCCCAGGCGCCTCTGGAAACCCTCCTAGTTCTCTGGCACCACGCGAGCCCTGTAGGCAGCCCCACTGCTTTTCGCTAGTCTACCACAGCAGCCCCTCCGTGGCCCTCTCCTCCAGAGGCAGCCCACAGTGCAGCTGGTGTTGGAGCCTGCAGCTGGCTCCTTGCCACAAGTCCTGCAGAGCCCCCTCCCCTCCCCACACTGCTCTACCTATAGACCCCTGACCCCGCCCTTTGCTTCCAACTTGGGAGACAACCCTGAAGAAGGGGGATATGGCTTTGAGTGGCTGGAGACTGGCTCCGGGCAAGGGTATCATTCCAGGCTTCCCTGAGGAGGTGACAAGCCAGCTGAGAGCAGGCCGTTTAGCTCACAGGTAGCAAGGCTGGAAGAGAGGCCCCCTCAGAGCAAGGAGGCTGCGGACAGGCAGGGCCGTGGATCAACAAGGAAGCTGCTGGAAGGTGACTAGCAAAGACTAGCAGTCCCATCACTGGACATGACAAGCAAAGGCCACGGCCCTTGCCGGCGCGCTGTGAGGAGAGCCTGTGTGCCCGGTAAAGTTGGAGAAGATCCACCTGCGGCAGACCCCGTGTGCACTGCTTCCAGACCCATGCGTCTAAGAACCACTTTAATAAATTAAAAGGAGAGTCTCATTTGCGCTAATACATAACCCTTTGGCCAAAACAGATAAATTTCTTTGGGTCTATTGACATGTAACGGCCCTGGCTGTCAATCAATGCCCAAGAGAGCAGGAGAGCGAAATCAATTGAGTGTATAATTTGGTCCTTGCATCAGCTGCCGAATTGATCTGGCAATGCCTAATGGGAAAGGGGTTATGTTCTAACAACAAATAAAGGGCCTCTCTGGCTGGAGACAGTTTGGTAGAAAGTGCTTGCCTAGCAAGGGCTCAATACCCTGTACTGCAAAGAAGGTAGGGAGGGGGCAAGGGAGAAGAGGGGATAGGAGGGAAAACACTCTTGTTTTCAGAGACACTCGAGGACCTCTGAAATAGCTCACCTAAGCAGTGCCTTTAAATTGCTGGCATGCCGCCTTTGGACAGCTCCAGGAGCACACAGAGTAAGGCTCTGGGGTCGGGGCGGGGGGAGGGTGACGGTTTGGATCAGGAAGCCTGGCCTCAATTCTGGTTGCGCCAGCTGCGTGGTCCAGGGTGACAGGAAAATTCAAGGCCGACAGGACAAGGAGAGGGTCTGAAATAGAGAAGGCCTGAACACATGCTATGCACACCTGTGTCAACTATTGTCCTCTGACCCCAAGGATATACAGAGACATCAGCAGCACCGCTCGAGAGCAAAGACACCCAGGCACAGGGTGAGCTCTGATGAAAGCCCGGGCCCAGGCTTGGGTGCGGCTGGCTCTCGAGAGGGGCACAAAGAGCTGCCTGAAGCTCTGCTATTATCACTGCAAGCAAAATGTTATCAAACTATTTTTAATTACAGATTTGTTTTCTATCATACCAGTAAAGGACACATGATTCCTGGTGGAAATCTGGCGATAGCCTGCATCTGCATAGGAGCTAGTCCAGCTCTGCAATGAGCGAGGAGAGCTGAAAGACCATCTCCCTCCCTCCCCATCGTGGTGGGGACAGCAGGAAGAAAAGGACAGTGTTTAAGTCAGAACTGCTGTGATGTGGGGACTGTCATGGGATCTCTAGAAGAGAATGACTGAGAAAACATGTGAAAAATAAGGTGTGAAAGCAGAGATAATGACAAAAAAAAATCTACTGTAGGAAGGAAAGAACTTGAGACAGGCAGGTCCACACTAAACAAGCATCAGAGCAAGGTTCTGCAGCAAAGCTTCTTTCCATCTGTGCCTTTCTTCCTTTTCTCTAGGGCCAGGAGGACAGTGAAGAGCACCCCAGAGTAGACGGTGAGGTGAACCACCACCCACCACCGCTTGGGAAGATTGCAGAGCTGCACTGAGGTGGGCTTAGGATTGATACCTTTCAAGTGGAAACCCAGCCTTCCGCCTAGCAACTCTCCAGAGCCAATTCTTTTCCACTAAGAAGAAAGGGGCCCGTTGGTTAAACTTACATCTTCTCACCAAGACCACAACAAGAAGCAGTAAGGGTAAACGGGCGGGCGGGTGGCCTGCCTAGAAACCCACAACACAGAAATGACTCTGGGTATGGCTGGTGAGTGTTTACTAGAATTTTCTTCCCTGTACACTTAAGAAAGGCAGGTTACTCTCAGAACAGGATCGTAATCTTTATTCTGTTTTATGAGTTGCCCTTTGTTTCTTCAGTCAGAGATGTCTTTCCATGTTGATAAATGTCCTTCCAGACCTTTATCATTAATGGCCATGTATCAAGTGGGTCTATCATCATTTGTTTAATTCATTCCCCATTGCAGGACATTTAAGCTGTTTCTAATAATGCTGGCATTATAAATAATGTTATGAGAAGGATCATCATGCACATCTTTGTGTGCTAGCCGATTTTATTTTTGAGGTAAATTAAGCGGCATTTTGGTGTCAAAGCTCCCCCCCCCCACCCAGTGGGTGGAATAATATAAACCAATGTAATGGACAGGATCTAGAATCACCTGTAAGGGGATTTTCTAGATTAGGTTAGCCTCTGGGCATGCCTTTGAGGCATTATCTTGATTGGGTTAATTAAGGTGGGAAGAACCACCTTAACTGTAGGTGTCATCATTCCACATTCTGCAGGCTGGGGTCCTGGACTTTATAAAAAGCAGAGCGCTGGCTGAACACGGCATTCTTCTCTATCTGCTTCCTCCCTACGGAAGTGAAGCTAGGATGCGGGCTCCGGTCTGTCATGCTTTTGTCCCTTACCCTGGTGGACTCTGCCCACTGGAACTGTAAGTGAAATCAACCCTTCCTTCCTTGTGACTGTGAGTGGGTTTTCTGTTCCAGCACCGAGATGTCTGGTTCAGCCAATAATGACTCCAAACGTATGCGCAGCCAGTCCCCAGAAGCTACTAATGTGTGACCTCATGCACATATATGTACGCGCACGCACACACACACACACACACACACACACAATCACACAGCCTTTGGAGGTGGAATCAAGTTCTCGGCTAAGGAGAGGGCAGCTATGGTGTCCAGGGGTGCTTATGAGGGAGAGGGAGGCAAGACAGTCGGGAGTGGAGGGAGCTGTGCTGTGCGGACACAGGTGCTGCAGACACAGGGCCACAAGCCAAGCGCAGGAAGCGCCTGAGGACACTGGAGGGGACAAGGACGGCTCAGCCTGGAAGGCAGGGCCGTGACGCTTCCAGCCCCCAGACTCATATCATAATAAATCTGTGTTGTTTCAGGCTGCTATGATGACAGTATTTGTGACAGCTGCAGTGGAAAGCAGGCACCTTTTCATGAATTTTCATGTTTATCTTTTAAATGCGATGTTACTTGAAAGACAAACTGGACTACGTTGCTGAGTACAAGTCTCCGAGTCCTGGTCCAGCAGCCATCAGTGTTTCCACTCCAGAGCCAAGCCGGTGCTTGGCAGGTGGAACGTGGGACCCCAGGAGGATGGGAATGGGGGTATTTTCTTTTCAATGTGGATGTGGATGTGGGGCGTGTACATGTATGTGTGCTTATATGTCCCTGAGACATGGGCATGAGGTCAGACTGGGAGCTCAAGCCCTACCCACCCACTCTCCCCAGGGTGCCCCTCCTGCCCGACACCCTGCCCTGCTCTGCCTTTTCTTCTTTGTTTCATAATGCCTAAAATATCACCTAGGAAAGCTTAAAACTTAAATGCCTCACTCTACTTATCACTCCTGCTAGAAGGCAGGCTCCAGGAGGCAGGACAATCTGGATCCTCACACGCAGAAGACCCTCAACAGCCCACACCCTCTGTACTTGCAGCTCCCAAACCCTCAGAAACGTGAGTGTTTCCCCTGGAAAACTATGGCTTCCTCACAAATAGGGCATCTTCGGCCAGGAAGAGGACTCAGGTTAAAGCAGCAGTTCATAGCAAACCCTGGGACCTCTTGAGAACCCTCCCCAAGCTACTGCCTGCAGTAAGGAAGGAAGCCAGGGCTCTCAGTCTGCAAATCAAAAGAGAGCCAAGCCAGCATGGAAAGGGAAAGAATAAAGCAAAGCGAGTGATTGATCCTCTTTCTGAACAAGCCTTCTAGAAGGTGCCACAGACCATGATGCGGCAAGACATTCCGTGAGGAAGGGCAGCCCTGTGTGGTGAAACGGATGAACTGCACTGGGTGAAGCCACCTGCCTGCCGCATGGCACTGGCTCCTCCTCTCTGTCTTGAGGCCAGGACGCTGATAACATGGCCCAGGATCCATGTTCCGGAAGTCCCTGTGTGTGTGTAGCAGTTGCAAAGGCAAACAGACACACAGAAAAGAGTACCCTGAGTTCTTGAAACAAAAGCAACGCCCTCTCAAAGTCATCTGAGGCCCCTGGGTGGGTCTCCCTGTGTCCTGTAATATCCAGTGCTCAGCTCTGACCCTCCGGCATGACCAGAGGAGCAAGTCCAGGCTCACAGCAGCCGACGACTTGTCTCCCAGCCAAAGACTAGCCAGCCCTAGAGGGCAGGGAGCCGTGCGCTTCGCCCAAGCACTAGCCCGACCCTCGGTCCTGAGCTCACTGCTCTCGCGCACACTCCCTCCCTCTGCCCACACAGCCCAGAGGTAAGTCCTACCCCAGCCTTGCGGACATGGAGGCTGCAGCTCTGGCTTGTCTCAGGTGATACAGCAGCCAGTGGCCAAGCAGCACAGATATGCGCCCTGCTCCTGCAGCCTGAATGTGACTGCATTCAACTGTATCATGTGGCACAAGGGACCTAGCAACCTAAACTAGGCAGATGGCACCTCACAGGGGCAGGGAGGGGACAGAGAGGCAGGCAGATACAAGCAGTGTTAGAAAGGCCACCAGGATGTTCAGAGCAATCCCAGTGCAGGTGCTGACCCTGAAAGCCTGTCCTGACACACTGTGGCCTCCTGAGGCCACGTCCAGCAGTGAGGAGTCGAAAGGTGAAGGGGCTCTCTGCACCACCCTGCCTCGCCTCAGCTAGACCGAGCCCCCAGCCCCTGCCCTAACCGGACCACCTGGATGACAGCGGCTCTGCAACATGACACCATCCAGCCTGGAGCCTGTGGCCTGTCACTCAGTGCACACACTGCATTGAGCAAACAGAGTGGGTGAAATCTCCAGTTTCCTGTTTGAAGAAAAGCTGAATGAAGGCTGCCAAAACAGCCGCGGCCGCCTCCCACCTGCCTTCTGAGCCCATCCCGCCTGTGTCTGCCTGTATTGGATTGACCCCATGCCCTGGCCACAGTAACTCTGCAGGGTTCCCCCAAAGCCCGCAGCTCTACCTCAGTGCTTTCTGGGTGCTAGAAAGCCTTCCACAAACTCACCCAGCCCGTACTGGATTTCCACCGCTGTGCTGCCTGAGAGGGTCTGCGTTCTTAAAGGCAGTCTCTCTCGTCTGGCTGTACGCCCAGGGCTGAGCCCAGCCCTTAATAGGGTGGGCACTCGGTAAATATTTCCCAAAGAATGGAGAAGATCCAAATGCTATGCGGGAGCCTCCCACCACTGCACAACACATTGGGGTCCTGGGAATGAATGGGGTGACCAGCTTATTAATGGGGAAAGGGATAAGTTTTGTGTACAGTTGACCACAGTATTGAAAGTTTCGTTTCACTTATGGCGTTCCCATGCTCACACATCACTGCAGCACCCTCGCCATGCCACTGCTCTTCCAGCCTCTCTCGACACACTGTGCCCCTCTTTGCCCCAAGCAGTCCCAGTTCAGGCACAATGTTTGAAAAATAGTTTTACAAAACAAGGCTCATCTCCTCCAGCCCTGTAGAGCTGAGCCCTTCCTCTGCCAGGCAGTAGCCATGGGGACATGAGGGGCATGCCAACAGCCTGCCGGTGATGACTGCCTCACCCCAGGCAGACCATGGAGCCTCCGGGCAACACACTGGTGGGGCCGATCTCACAGCGGCTGAGTTCTGGCTTGGTTCCCGAGCTCCTTCAAGAGACGGACTCCCCTCGTCCCATGCCCAGAACCACCCTGGGGACAGGGAGCAGAGGCCGCCAGTCAACAAACAGCTCGTGTGTCGGGTCCTCTGGGTGTTGCTGCCAGTCACCACCAGGCAGACTCAAATCCTCCTCTGGCACCAGCACAGCATTGACCGGAACAACAAATAAGCCACAAAGCGTTGTCACTGTGGGAACAACAGGAGGAAACAGCTAGGTGGCAGGCATCGGACCACAGGGACTGGAAAACAACCTCAGGGGACCCATCCTGAGCCCTGAAACTAGACAGATTTGACTACTCATACAAAACACATGAAGCATTTCCGTTAGTTATTAGGGCTTGTTTCAATAAATCACCTGTCAAAAGGAAATGGGGAGAACACTCAGATTATAATTACCACCTCGGACCTCACGGATGGATCAGATCAATACGAAAGCCTATGACTGGGGCCCAGGAGAGAGTGGCAACAGGGGAACTGACTCAGAAATACAGGAAAGAAAGAATGAAGATTAAGAGCTAACAGAAAGAAATTGTGAGAAACTAAAAATACTTAAGGCAAACAAGAACTGAAAACACAAGAAGGAGTACAACCTCTGTATATTTGTCATCAAAGCCCATGACAGCGAGCCAGACAGTGGCCACCTGGCACAGACATCTACATGTGAAATGTGATGTACACCTGCCACGAGCCAGGGGCAAGGGCTGGGGAGACAGAGGCGCACGTGCCCAAGCCTCATCTCTAACTCACTTCTCCTGAACTTCCGCAGCTGAACCTCATCTGAGTGGCTGTGCTTAGTGCTCATTCATTCACTGTGTCCAGATGACGCCTGCGCTCAGAACTGGCTTCTGTCCACGCGCTCGGTAGAAGTGTCTGCTAACCTCAGAAGGTTGTCAACGTCTCCACTGCCAAACTCAGCTGATGTTCTGCACAACTTTTCCCATCGGATCACTTCTGCCAAGGACACCTCTCAGCCCTCCCTCGGACACAGGGCAGGGCTGCAGCAGTGGCCCTGAGTCGCTGCCTCAGTTCAGGCTGCCTTGTCCGTCACCAGGGCTAGCTGTCCCGTCAGTCTCACACACTCGCTTAGACAACCAGCCACTGCCCTCGGGGACCCACCTGGTTCCCCCACAGCTACAGACTGAGTGTGTGTTAGGAGCCCCAGTCAGTCAACTAGTTAGCATAGATAAAATGAGGCACTCGCCTAGCAAGGATGACATCACCACGGCAACCAGAGGCCATGGCCACAGCCAGCTGTGCACTGATATGCAAATGAGCTATTGCTAAGGTGGGTTATCAGAACTATGGCTAAGGACTGGAACAGAAGAGTATAAAAACCCACAGAAAGCTCAAGAAGCTGTCACTCAGCCCGGAGAGACAGACTCCGCATCACTCTCGGTGTTGACACCCGCCACAGGACCAGAGCAGCCCTTGGGAGCCCAGCTGGAGCTGGCCCACGCCCCACCCTCAAGCCCTGCTGCTACAGGCGAGCTGCCTTGGGACAGGTGAAGAGAGAACTTGACCTAACTTGTGGAGGAGTTAATAAAGTGTGACAAATGAATTCACATATCCGCCTACTTGATTACATGCTCAGGACAGTGTGTCTAAGATAAACTTGGCACACATCTGACACGCCCTCCATCCAGGACGACCAGATGAAACCCAAACCCTGCCACGTTCTCTCTGTCCCTGGGGTATGTCAAATGACACTCTTTGAAGTCTCCTTCTACATCTCCAAACCGCTCCAACATGAGGGTCAAGGTTACATCTTCTCTCAGCTCCATCACCAGCAGCCCGCAGCTGACACCTCCTCTCAAGCCAGCTGGGAACAAGCTACCAGAATGGTGAGGCTTTAGCTCACCCTGTGGCCTGGCCCTGCTGATGGGGACAAGGCCATGCCTCAGGTTTGATGCGCGGGAGCTGTACCAAGAGCTTCAGTGGACAGTGACTCTTTAGGAAATGGGTACTTCCATTACTCTCCTTGGCAGATAAGGAAACTGGAGACCACAAAGCAGAGGGGCTTAACGTGAGATCCGCAATACCTGCTGGAGCCTGTGCTCTGGCCACTCTGCCTACCTCTCCAGCAGCACCACTCACCACTCATGCCCCTGAGGCAGTTTAAGGGTGAAAGGAAGGAATGTCCTTGAGCTAGCTCCCCTTTGCTGGAGGGCAGAGAAGGATCTGGTTTCTCCCAAACTAGTTCCCTAGACCTTTTTTTCCACAAACAACCTGAGACCCTCCCTAGGAAGGAGCCCTCTTTCCTAGAACTAAGTTTCCTGAAGGACTAAACCTGAATTTAGCAGGTCATGGCTAATTAGCACAGCCCCCGTTCAGAACCTAGAAATGACTCCAGTTTGGTGCACTTGAGCCCCCTTCTTTCATTTCATGGCAGGAGCTCTTCATATTCTCCCTTCTTTCCTTCTTTTAAGCTAATAAAGTCTCTCAAAACTTTACCCTTTAGCTTGTAGATTTCAATTCTTTGAATTCCTAAGACAAGAGTCCAGGTGAGAGGCAGCCAGGTAGCTTTGTTAGGTGGTTTAGGGTGACTGGTCTCCAAAAGTAAAAAGCAGAAATGTCCTTATACCTGCCCTTACAACCTCCACTTTACTGGAGGTCAGGGAACAACCTGGCTTCTACTTTTCTCTTGCAGCCTGAACTAGCTCTCTAGATCTGTTTTTTTCTATAAACAACCTGAGTCCCCTCTCAGGGGTGAATGGGCAGCACTGGGGAGAGGCGGCTAGACAGGAAGGCCCACGGGAGATGGACCTTGATTCCTCTCCAGCAAGTGAAGGGAAAACACTGCACTGCTCAACACCACACATTCACCCTGCCGTCCATCTGCAGCAGCTGCCACAGACTTGGAATTACTGTGGGGCGTGGAGTTTGAGCCCGGCCCTGTCCGGACACTGCACCCAGGTGTGCTGACTTCTAGATTCAGCCCTGGGCCCAGAATTAAAGGCCTGACTGTTCAAGATGCTTTGGGGAAGCTCGTTTTTTTTCCCCTGCTCCTGGGCTGCTCATCTCTCAGTACTCGGGGTTTGCGTCGCTGGTAAGGGTCTGTCCTTCCCACCCCGAAAGCTGCCAGCGTGGGAAAGGCTGCGTTGTCACCTTATTTTTAAAAGCCTCTCTTTCGTTTCCAGACTTTTTTTCTAGACCCATGGACGCTTACACGGGTCCTTAGACCACGTGGGATATACCCACACCTCACCCTTTGGTTTCTGGATTTTATGACACAAATAACAATTTTTAAAAAGTGAGTTTTCCTCAGGTCTCACAGGGATGTGAGTGCCATGCTCACTCCTTTAACACTGGTTCACCCACCTGTCTCCCCAGAGGACTGTGCACCCCTTGAAGACAGCTGGTGTCAGAAGTCTGTAGTCACTGATTTAACAAGCATTTACTTTTTATGAGAGAGAGAGAGAGCGCGCGCAAGAAAGAAAGAGAATTGGCATGCCAGGGCACCTAGCCACTGCAGCTGAACTCCAGATGCATGCATCACCTTGTATGTCTGGCTTATGTGGCTTCTGAAGAGTCCCAAACCTGAGTCCTTAGGCTTCAGTCACCTTAACCACTAAGCCATCTCTCCAGCCCATAACAAGCATTTATTAAACACCCACCATGTCTCCAGGCACTGGCCAAGGCTTGGGGAGTATAGCAGCAGGCAGAACCAGTTCCCCACACAGAACGAGCATCCCAGTGAAGGACATGGTCAGCCACTCGAGGCGTGGCAGGTTAAAGGACTGAAGAGACTGTTCCCACCCAGGAGACAGAGGGAGCTAGACAGAGCGGGTGACCGCTGGGCCTTGAGCCTAGTCAAGTGGGCATGTGCCCTGGCAGCCTCCTCTCCTCACCTCCATCTGCTTGTGCTTGTCCCTGCCTGAAAGAGATAGACACACATAAGCAAGTAGTGCCACACACAGAAAAGGACACCAATCCTGGGAACAGCAAGGAGTCACCAAAGAACAGTGTCATCCAGCAGGTCCTTCTTTGTCTTGGAAGGTCTCTGGCCCAAGCTGGCAGGCGCCCACCCCTGCATGCATGTGCGCTCCCGCTGTGCAAGGTCAGGTAAGACCAGCACTCTAAGAGGCTGTCAGCAGAATAGCAAACAACATGAATCTGGAAATGTGCTAAGACAACAGAACAAGGGAAAGGAACAGACCTGAAAACAAAAATGGCTCAATTGTGCATTTTCTGAGCACTTTACCGGAAGTGATACGATCATGTTCTATCACCCACCTTGTACAAGCAGTCATTTCCAATGCCTATTAATGATACACTAGACTAGGCACATCATTTAACCTTTACCCCTCTCTACCACCACGGCACAAGTTCTCAGAAGGAAAGCCACCTTCCAAGGGCTGTAAAGCACATGGTTCTCACTGGGCACTAGGCCCAGGGGTATGTGACAGGGGCAGGAAGAGCCTTTACTTTTTGAGATCTCAAAATGCAATTGGGAAAACAGGCATTAGATGCTGAGGCCCAGCAGAACAAGGTAACATTAAAGGAGCCGGAAGCCCTGGAGAAAAGCAGGAGGACTCAGACAGCCGTGGAGTAGCCTCTCTGAGGTGGTCCCTGAAGGACAGTGTGAAGGACACGGCTGTTCTGGAACCACTGACTCCTCCACCACTTTCCTGGAGGCATCACTGTGCCTCAGCCCCTGTCTCAGGTGCTCAGTGTAGAAGAGGCCACCCCTAGCCTCAGGCACCCCCAGCCGCCCATCACTGCACTCCCTGAACATGTGACTGTGTAACAGAGAGGTAGCCCCAAGCTTCTGTGGTCAAAAGAGAAACATGGGCTATTTACTCATCACCTTACATGTAGCAGAGTCTGGGCCTGGTCTTATCAGCATGCTCTGTTTCTCCATACTGGTGAGATGTGCCAGCAGAAGGCAGGAAAGAACTGGAAATAAATATGCCCTTCTGAGAAGACCTTGAGCAGCTTGGGTTTAGGTCATAAAAATATGACTCAGATGTGAGGGCACCTGCTCTGCCTTCAATACCCCAGATGTAAGGGGCAAGCGCTACCTCCACACCCCAGAAGCATTGGCAAGGATCTGAGGCTAGGTTGGGTGGTAGGATCCAGCAGCACCCCCTTCCTGCTCTGTGTTTCCTGTTGAGTAGGACAGAGTAAAGGACCAGGATCCAGCCGGAGGACCCATCTCTACAGCCGGAGGAGACCTATAAGTATTTTGTATAAGGCAGAATGAGACATAGGACTCTAGCAGAAGCCTGGTGCCAAGGGTATTTTCTCCAAAGCCAAGCCTTCATGCTGCTGCCCAAGATGACCAGCTTGGGCCCCACCTTCCTTCACACACAGCCTCGGGTAGGGGAAACGAGAAATCAATAGGTACCACCTGGCATTTGTGGGTTTCTGGCAAGCAAATAAAATGTCCTCTTCAGTCTTATTATTCTGCACCCAAGCGTAGAGATAAACACAACGTGCCACTAAGTAGGAACAGCACTCGCTTGTGGTCAGCAGCAATGAAGAGAAATGGTCTCAAGGGGATGCAGTCGTGGACACTGCAGTGGTGAGGACCACTCAGCCTCCATCCACCGAGCGCTGAACTTCCACCATCCATATCATGGGAGATCAATTAGGGAATAGCTCGCGATCAATTTCGTAGAAAAGTATGACTTAAGAATGTTACTTATAAGTCTCTGAAGGTCTTTGTGATGGTCTCTGCTTATAGCTGTGTCCTGTTACATGAGAGTTATTAATAGCAAGGAGATAAATGGTGCGCTATAAAAGAAACCGCTGAAGCCAGAAACCACAAAGAAACTCAGTCCTCGGCCTCGAACGGTCGTGTGTGCCGTCCTGACATGGCCTGGCCTCAGCAGAAAAGCTGAGCAGGACAGGGACCCCACGGCAGCCTGGGAGGACCAGAACGGACATTGCTAAGACCCCCTCAGTGCCATGTTCCTGTGTCATGAGTAATCTGAGACTTAAGGTACACTGGAGGTGAGGTTTGGTGAGCAATCTGGCCATGCTGAGCCAGAGCCCTCTGCAGGACTTACTTGAGCTCTGGGAGGGTTCTGTCCCCAGGAATCCCCAGGTAGTGGAAAGGACGCACATGATGATGGCTGTGGTCATACTTGAGAAAGGCTCTGAGGCAGGCATCCAACTGTGGAATCTGGTCTCTGTGATCACTACCACTCAAGCTCGGGTGATGGACACACAACGGGAGATGTGTCCTGCGGTAAAGCAACAGCAGGTCCAGGTCTCGACATGTGCTTTAGGCAGTTGCACTTTGCCAAATGCTCCGCATGGATACAGGAAGTCTCCCTGCGCAGCAAGCTAGCTGTCCCTTTACTGCAAATAATTCTCTTAATAAGCCTATGAGCCAAGCAATATTGTTCTCAGGTTTACAGACAGGAAGACTCAGGTTCAAGAGGATTGACATTAAGACTAGCAAGTAGCTGTGCCCAGTTTTCTGCTGGCCAAAAAAGAAAAAAAAGTATCTCTGTGCTGCTGCTCTCTGTCTGGGGGAAGAAGCAAGGCCGGCAAGCAGCCACAAGTCTGCATAACTGAAGCTAGAAGCCGGCATGGTGGGACACGCCTTTAATCCCATCACTCGGGAGGCAGAGGTAGGAGGATTGCCGTGAGTTCAAGGCCACCCTGAGACTCCATAGTGAATTCCAGGTCAGCCTGGGCTAGAGTGAGACCCTACCTCGAAAAACCAAAAAAAAAAAACTGAAGCTAGAGATGGGGCCTAAGGTGGGGACAGTGGCCATACAGACAGACACAGTGACAGCTGACCTTTGATAAGCAAGGCAACATGAATGGCTGTGACTATATTTCCATTTACTAATGCATAACTGACTTCCTGGCATGAGTTTTAATGTTTTCTTATTCTTACTTTCTTTACTGTAAAGAAAAAAGAGAGAGAATCGGCACACCAGGGCCTCTAGCCACTGCAAATGAACTCCAGACACTGGCACCACCATGTGCATCTGGCTTACATGGGATCTGGGGATTCAAACCTGGGTCCTTAGTATTCACAGACAAGCACCTTAGCCATCTCTCCAGGCCTGGTGTGATTTTTGATGAGTCATTTGTAATTGCAAAAAGAGAAAAAAGAGGGCATGGTGCAGCCGGGAGTCACAGCACAGACCCCTGAACTTAGGAACACCCTCTGCTCAGCCACCCAAAGGCCTCAGGAAAACACTGAGGTGCTGTGTCAGGGCTCACTCTCCTCCCAAAGGGGACGAGCTTGTACCCAGTCTAAGATACGTCTATAGGCACAGACTGATCTTACAGAACATATATGCCCTGAAGATTTCTTTATGAGGTGAGAGAGAGACAGGGAGAGGTCTAATCATGAGACAGCCTGCACTCCAATCCCAGTCATCTGCACAGTGGCTCACAGCAGCTGTCGCGTGGACACACACACCATGGGGACCGCATGTAGCAAGTGCCTGGCCCCACTGACATGTGGTTGGAGCCTGCTATGTGGTCACCTGTTAATATAATTACCACAGACGATGTGAACATTACTTTCCATCATCCTCCACAGAATCCTGTCCCCATTCACAGTCATTCCCAATACCCCTCTTCCTTTCCCTCAAGGCCCTCAAAACCAAAGATTTCACAGAAATCTACTTTCTGTCTTATGGAAATAATAACTATTCTGGAAGCTTCCTATAAATGACACCCCACAACATGTGGCCCTTTGTGCCTGGCTTCACGTGTCTTCAAGGAGCTACTGAATAACACTTGAGTACATGAAAACGCACCCCGCTTCTCCCTCACCAGCTGGGGTGCTGGGGTTGTGTGTGCTGTCACTGTCATAGATGATGGCACAATTTCAACTACCAAACTGTTTCTAATACATCTAGACATTTTCTATAATGTCATGTGAAGTCAAGGACATTGTAAAATGTCCTTAGATTTATTCAAAGAGATACGTAATTGTGGTGTACCCAAGTCCTAAACAGGATCTAAACCAACCCCTCCAAGGAGGAGGAGTTATATGAAAGGGTAATTAGGGACATGGGATACGATCAAAACATATTATATACACATATGAATGTATCAAAAATTAAAAATTTTAAAGCTGATTTACTAGAAAAGAAAAATGTGATGGTAGTTGTTTCTGGAGTTGCCTGGTTTCAATCGTCAAATCTCAAAACCTCTCAATATAATGCATTTTCCACAGACAAGCACTTAACGCATTTCTAAAGGAAACAGCCCATGCAGCTCACAGAACAAGCAGCCAACCAAAAGGTGCCAAAGAAAACTTATCCCCTCGCTCCCAAAATAATTGGTTTTTGAGTTATGAACTTCCATTATGCTGAGAGTCGGTGAGAGATTTATGTTTGCTTTGAGGGAAAGGGAACAAGCAGAAATTGGCATGGGGTGGGCACAGGAGCCTCTCAGCTCCTACTGCATGGGTAATTAGTTTATTATTCAATTAAGCAGCAGCACTGTGGCTGGGCTTAGACACGGGCCAGGTTCTGCAGGTGCTGGTTCCAGAACATTCCTGCTATACATCACTTGTCCAAAGAGAAGCTGATGTTAGAGAGATTAGAAGCCCGAAGGCTCTCATTTCCAAGGCCATTTTACTTGCTGACAAGACCAATTCTAACCCAGAAAAGTAACAGTCTCTAGCCCAGGCAGGCATGGCTGAGGGCCAGCTGAGAAGCAGTCAGTCTCAAACCTCCTGTGAGGCCCACCCTGCACCAGCTCAGGCAAGGGCGTCAGTCATCCAGATGCGAGCTGTGGTGGGCTATGCTTAGTGACAGCATGCCACCAAAGCTCCTGTGAGTTATCTGTGAAACAAGTATTTACGAAGCAAAGGAAACTATAAAGGGAGAGCACCTGGCACTGCCCTTGGCACGTAGAAGGAGATGAATAAAATGAAACTGCTCTACGAAGCACATGCTCATTGAATGTCCGCACAGACATTGCTCCAGGGGTACCCACAGCTGAAGCACCCCTTGCTCTTAGTCTCATGTGGGAGGGCAGGGATGGGAGGAATTAGAAGTCAATGTATGCTAAGCTCTATGACAGAGAAAAACAGGATGACCCTGAATACAGCAGAAAGATGAGGAAACATAGTAGGAGTGTTTTGATCAGTTCCGTTGAGGAATAATTAGCATGAAGTCAAATGCTGCAGTTCTCGGTGTCATATGACAATCGCTAATGATTCAGTTCACGGTGCGACTTCAGACAGAAGACTCACACAGGGGCATCATCGCCCTGGTAAACTGTGTCTGGCTCCTCCTCACCCCCTGTTCAGGCCCGTGTCTGCCCACCTGAAGCCAAAATCAAGGACCCGCTCTGCTCTCGGACAGTAGCTGGATGGCACACATTTCAGAATTCCTCACAAGCACAGCCAAGCAGGAGGCATTCTTTTGTGTAAGGCTTCCGTACCAAGGAAGTGGGTTCTCAGAGTGGCTAGTGTTGCCAGGCACAGCAATCCTGCATTTACTTTTGTAGCTAGGCATATTCCACTGTAGGGCTGTGCTGAAGACCTTGCCTATCCACCTAGGTATGGGTGCTCTGTTGTTTTCAGTTTGGGGCCACTACAAATACAGCTGCTATGAACATCCACTGTGTCTTTGTGTGAACCGATGTCTCCTTTTCTTCTTCTTCCTAGCAGAAACACCTAGGGGTAGGTTGAAGGGTTCCAAGGTAAGTAATGGTTTGATTTCATAAGGAATAACTATTTCTCCACAGTACTCATCTAGGGAGTATGGGAGTTCTAGCTGCTCCATGCCCTGCCAACACTTGGAATCAGCATGTGGGTGGTGATCAAAGTTGATGGTCTGCTTGTTGATAATCAGCTCTTCTAGCGCCTTGCTGAAAGGAATCAATGCTGTCTCCTCCGATCTACCTCAGTAATGGTGAGTATGGGTGGCTCTGCTGCTGGACTCTTGCCTTGACCCTAGAAATCTCCGTGTTTACCTTTTAGCCAAGACCACAGTGCCTTTACCACTGTGGCTCTGGGGTCGGCTCTTCTAATCCTTACATACTTCCACAGAAACCTTAAAAGAAAGTAACCAACTTATTTTTAAAAAGCAATCTGAATCTAAACCTTGTATAAATTGATCCCTACTTTTTTACTGTAACATATTTACATGAGTATCTTTTCTGATCCTTTTATACTTAATCTGTTTTTGCACTTAAATATTGATCATAAACAGTATATAGTTGAGTCATGACTTTTTAAATCCAGTCTTATAGATATGACAGTCTTTACATTAAATCAAAGTTTTTAGCCACTTGCATTTAACAAAATTATAAATATGATTGAATTTAATTCTACCACTCTATCTGGCTCATCTCTTTTTCCTTCCTGTTCATTTTTCCTTCATTTTATAATTATTTTTCAGGATTTTTCCTTCATTTTATAATTATTTTTCAGGATTCTATTTTACCTGCATTGCTGCTTGACACACTGTATTGTCTAAAAGCTTCTGTTCTGTGCTTATACTACAGTTATAACATGCCACTTGAGGCCATGACTATCTTCAAGTGACACACTGTATATAAGAACTGACCACCATATATTTCCATTTCCTCCTCATACTCTATTTGTAAAGTTTTCTCACTTTATAATTAAAAATAGCTTAAAAAATATCTGTCAATTTTCTTTTAAGAAAACAGCACACACCCCCCCCAAAAAAATGAGCATGCAAGTTATTCTGCTATTCCCATATGTGGTAGTTTGGCTAGATGCCCCCCAACAGATGTAGGAGTTCTATGGCTGGAGGAGGTGTCACTGGAAGTGGGTCTAAATTTCAGTCTAAGATACCCAAACGGTCTGAGTTCTGTCTGCAGCTCCCTGGGCTTTGGCTGATGGGATTTTTGCTCTTGCTTTTGGTGGTGACTTTTCTGTCTCTGTCTCTATCCCTGACTCTATGTCTGTCTGTCTGTCTCTCTCTCCCTCTGCTTGGATCTGTGAAAGGGGCCTGCTTGGATCTGTGAAAGGGGCCAGCTTCTGCCATATGGAACTTCCCCTAGATCTGTAAGCTGCTGCCTTCCAAAATTCTGTCTGGACTGGAGGTTCATCCCAGCAACCTAAGGCTGACTGCTACAACATATCCCTGCCACAGCACACAAACCCCAGAGGTACTGTTTCCTTCAATGGACCTCCGTGAAACATGTGTCAGTGTGTATTCACCTGTATTTCAACTTCATTTTGTTATTTTTTTTTTCCAGGTAGCATCTTGCTCTAACCCAGGTTGACCTGGAATTCACTATGTAGTCTCAGGCTGGCCTCAAACTCATAGTAATCCTCCTACCTCCGCCACCAAGAGCTGGGATTAAAGGTGTGCACCCCACTCCCAGCTCTCACCTCATCTTTAAAGAGTACTTTCACTGAATGCACAGTCCTGAGTGCCTGGCTGCTTCCTTCACACAGTGAAAGACGGAATTCTACTGCCTCCCAGTCGTGTGGGTCATGATATCACAACCACCAGCACCCCTGCTCCCGTGTAACGTGTGCATTCACTCTGGCTGTTTTAGAGATTCTCTTCAACACAAGCAGTTCCCAGCAAGCTGATTGTGATGTACCCTGGTGTGATTTTCTGTGTTCGTCCTGATTGGGTTTGTGAAGTTCTCGGATCTGAGGATTGATCATTCTCATTAAATGCACGAACTGAAAACTTGGTGCTCTTACTCAATTTAAGAGCTCACACATTTATTTTTTTAGGCTGATTCTCAGTCATCTCTTTGGATATTTTTCTTTCCAGGATATTTTCTGCTTTTTACTGCCAGAACTCCAAAGTAGACATATATTGGAGCCTCTTAATCAGCTCTCTTAGCCTCCCTTCCATATTTCCTCCTGTCTCACTGAAGCCAGCCTTGTAAGGTTTCTTAGACCTACCTCCCAAATCACTCACCTGCTGCAGAGGATGGAGTCTCCTCTTTAACCCACCCACTGTCTTCATTATTTCACCTCAGCTAAATACATAGACTTTTTTCAACTTTTCAGTCCCCCTGAGGATCTTTATACCAGCCTGCTTTGGTTTCATATCTCTGGTTTCATTTCCTTCAATATCACTCTGTTTCAAGTAGGATTACTTAAAAGCCTCTTATTTGAGATGGGCCACTCCCTAACACAGCAGTCTTTGTCCTGGCATAGCTGGTATAAAGTGCTGCATCTCCATCATGTGCACCAAGCACTTTACGTGAAATGTCCATGTGTCCATGGTCAGGGCAGGGTCTCCACAGAGCAGTGTAGATCTGGCATGGCCGTTGCTGGGGTGGACACTGACTTCCTACCCCAGGGAGCTACCTTTCCTTCCATCCTCACAGACGTCCTGCCTGACCAGATGCAGAGGCCCGTAGCCCGCACTCCCTTCCTCGCGTCGGCCCTGTAAGCCACTGCAGGCTGAGAAACTTTATCCTAGAAGTCACTTTGACTTATCTTTCCATTAATCACACAGATTTTGGCCTTCTCTGTTTCAGGTCCTGGACTTCTTTCTGTCTAGGTCTCTATTGCATACCTATAACAAAAAAATTCTTTAAATTATGGGTTCAGGGTAAAAGCAGGCAAGTTGCAGAAACTTTTCCCAGCAAGATAGACCACTGATGTAACTCTCTACATATTTCAACTAAATCAAAAGAAGCACAGCTCTGCCTCAGAGCTCGGTCTCACACACCACGTGGCCCCGCCTCCCGCCACGTGGCTCCGCCTCCGCAGAGACTTTCAAATGCTCCGTTGCACACAGACACACCATTTAGTGCCCCCCTTGCCTCCTGCTCAGTTTTCCCCTTTCACCCTCCAATACAGGAGCAAGTAGAACAAATAATTCTAGCATTTGAGTGCTCAATCTAAGGAGTTTGAAGAAATGAGGATTTCATAAATGTAAGCTCTCAGCAATCAAGACCTTCTTCACTTAGCCCTGGCACTTCCTCCTTGCCACCATCATCGTGTACACTGGGCCTCGTGTAACACACTATAACCAGCTACCAGATCCCCTGGGGTGCTTCCAACACACGAGACCCAACAGTCTGTACCCACGGAAGCACTGTGTCTATGTCAATGTGACTGACTCACTGTCTCCTCTCAATATAAACTTGAACGTTCCACATGCACAGCCTCCTTCAATGTCTCACACACAGCTCTATAGTGTTAAAAAAAAAAAAAAGCCAGCATGGTGGCTCACGCCTTTAGTCCCAGCACTCAGGAGGCAGAGGTAGGAGGATCACCATGAGTTCGAGGCCACCCTGGGACTACATAGAGAATTCCAGGTCAGCCTGAGCTAAAGTGAGACCCTACCTTGAAAAACCAAAAGAAAAAATTTTAAAAAAGAAACAGACACTACTGAATTTGTCATATTTTCCCCATTCTAGCTTTTACTCTTTAATCCAAAATTTGTGCATCGCCTACTAGGTGGTACCAGGTCCAGCGCTGGAAACAATAAAAATGACAGAACCATGCCTCTTAGAGGGGCAAGTGCCCAGGGAAAGGGGGTGCTGGGGGGAAAGCCTCCATGCAGATTCAGAGCCATGAACTTGATCTTATTCCTTCTTCTCTAGCCCCTGAATCATTTACCAAAGAAGGAGTAGGAGAGAGAGAGAAAGAAAAATGGACAGACAAGTGGACTGACCAATGGGCAGGCAGAAGCAGAGGGTGTTATGCAGAGGCCACTGAGTCCAATGACATGACCAAAGGAATCAAGCTGGGAGAGAGAGAAACATTGCAAGCAAAGTCCAGAGGCCTCAGTCTGCCTTGTCTTTCAGCAAGAAGCAGCTCTGAGAACACACACGAGTTGAGAAAGTCTCCAGTAATAGCTAGCTGGAAAACAGTCAAAAGAAACTAGACTGATATATGCGCCTAGCCTCCACCCATGATAGGCCTGGTCCCTACTCCCGGCCGGGCCCAGAGAAGTGGCCAACAGCAACATGTCCTGCAGGAATGGGCTTCAGGGACAGGGGCAGGGACAGTGCCATGCTGAGAAGCAGTGAGGTGGCAGGGAAAAGACTCAGCAAGGGAGACGCACCTACACGGCCGAGGGGACACACAGGACAGTGTCCTCTCTCAAGTCCCTATGCACTAGCTTAACTAACCCAAGACACCGTGTAGCACCTCGTGCTTTCACAAGCTGCACACAGGCAGGGAGACGGGGAGAACACGACAGAGCTGATGCTGGCTGCCCACTTGGCAGAGGGTATGTTCATTTTGTGAATCATGCTTAAAAATCAGGGAAGGTAGTTGCCACTCTTTGTTTTTAGTAATAATATGCAGACGGGATTGAAACATGTGTCAGTGTGTATTCACCTGTATTTCAACTTCATTTTGTTATTTTTTTTTTGGTGGTGACTTTTTATTCCCTCTTTTTTTTTTTAATTTTTATTTATTTATTTATTTGAGAGCGACAGACACAGAGAGAAAGACAGATAGAGGGAGAGAGAGAGTGGGCACGCCAGGGCTTCCAGCCTCTGCAAACGAACTCCAGACGCGTGCGCCCCCTTGTGCATCTGGCTAACGTGGGACCTGGGGAACCGAGCCTCGAACCGGGGTCCTTAGGCTTCACAGGCAAGCGCTTAACCGCTAAGCCATCTCTCCAGCCCTATTTATTCCCTCTTATTACCCATACCTGTCCTCCCTCCCCACTCTACCTCAATCCCCACTCCTGTCTTCTCCGCCATTCCTGTCCACCCCCAACCCCATCCCCCTGCTCCTCCCCTCCCCCAATGCTACCCCCCACGCCTGTCTCCCCTCCTCTCCCACCATCCCGCACACTCCCCTTGGTCCCACTCCTTGTCTCTAATAGCTCCTATGTCTACTTTTATGTCTTTTTAAAAGTCTAGATCGCACATAGAAGAGAAAACGTCACATTTATCTTCACAAAGCAGGTTTATTTCACTTAATGTGATGACCTGCAGCTCCTGAGAACGACGCAGCTTCACCTGGCAGAATGAAGCTCTCAGCGCGCTCACCTGCCGGCAGACACCGAGGCCGGCTCCGGGACTTGCTGCCGTCATGGCGCTGCACCAAGCACGCATGTGCAAGTGTCTCCGTGGTAGACTGGCTTGGATGACTTCGCGGGAACCTAGAAGCGGTGTGGCTGGGTCATATGTTGGCTCTAATTGTAGTGGAAACCCCACATTGATTGTGAGAGGGGATCCACCACTTTATGTTCTCCTCACAAAATCCAGGGTTCTTCTTTCTTACCTTCACCAGCACCTGCTGCAATTGGTGGGGTTTTATTGTTGTTGTTGTTGTTTTGTTTTTGTTTTTAGGGTAGGCTCTCACTCCAGCTCAGGCTGACCTAGAATTCACTCTGTAGTCTCAGGCTGGCCTCACACTCACAGTGATCCTCCTACCTTGGCCTCCTGAGTGCTGGGATTAAAGGTATGCACCACCAAGCCCGGCTTGCAGCTGTTTTCTTGATGATGGCCATTCTAACTGGGGTGGAATCATAAAGCAATTTTAATTTGCATTTCCCTTATGACTAAAAAAGCTGAACATTAAAAAATTATTGGGCTGGAGAAATGGCTTAGCAGTTAAGGTGTTTGCTGCAAAGCCAAAGGGTCCTAGCTCAATTCTCCAGGATCCACACATCTGGAGTTTGTTTTAGCAGCTGGAGGCCCTGGCATGCCCATTCATTCTCTCTCTCTCCTCTCTGTCTACTTCTCTCTCAAATAAGTAAAATACAATTATTAAAAATGTATATTTATTGGCTATTTGTACTTTTTTGTTTTGTTTTGTTTTGTTTTTTGAGGTAGGGTGCCGCTCTAACCCAGGCTGACCCGGAATTCACTATGGAGTCTCAGGGCAGCCTCGAACTCACCACAATCCTCCTACCTCTTCCTCCTGAGTGCTGAGATTAAGTGTGTGCACCACCATTTGTATTTCTTTTGAGTACTATCTGGTTGGCTCATTTTCCCATTTGTTGATTAGATTATTTGTTATTTTAGTGTTTGCATCTAAATGCTATTTTCATTATGAAAGAAAAAGAAAACATATACAGAAAACTACCCCAAATGCACAGATAAATTCCATGAACTGTCCTAAAGCAAAAATGTAAACCCACTGCCTGGCTGAGAGACAGAACAACCATGTGTCTGGGTCAGAACTGCGGCACCTGCACCAAGCAGTGCCCTCGCCACAGGCACCTCTCGGGCCTCCATCCAAGCCAAGACCGCAGGTGTGAACAGACAGGATGACTAACAATGAAATGACCACTCGCTCCTGCCTGGCCGCCCCACTGCGCGGGTCCCGTCTATCATCCCTCCACACGCTCAAATTCAGCCTGGTTCCACCACACGGTGCCATGACCAATGCCAAGCATGCAGTCAGCAGGCTTGGGGAGAACTTGAGGCCACACAACAGCACCCAGTGACCACACCCTTCACTCATGCACCAAGGAGACAAGCCACCCTCCGGGGACCAGAGTCCATGGGCACATACACAGGAAGTAATCCACAGTGAGTGGTGGCTCTTTCACGGAAGGAAGCAGGGAGAGGGTGAGGCCCAGTGGAGAGCAGCAGCGGGCTCGGGGCACATGCACCCCCGCAGAGATCTGGGTGCCGTGCCATCCCCCACGTGCCAGGGACTAGGGATCGTAGAGACCCATCGTCCTCTCTCCTAACAGCCCACGCCCAAGCAGGTCACGCTCACACGGCACCTCTGAGAAGTGGACAAACCCGAGCTTGCTGCAGGCTTCCGGGCCCCGCCCTCACAGAGACAGAATCCTAGTCACACCGCCTCCACCCAGAACACTGCAGCACCAAGTGTCACACCAAAGACAAGAGCAGCCACTGCCTGGAAGGGTTACAGGGGCCACATGCGGGAGTGCCACGTGCGCCCCGCACAGAGCGTGACACATCTCAAACCTCTCAAAACGGGCAGGGAGGCTTGGGAGGGCGTGAGGTGGTAGGGACAAATGGCCATTTAGGAAGCTGCCTGAGGCGCTTTCTGGCAGAGGTGGGCAACAGATGAGGGCAAGTCAGGTCACCGTGGGGAAGGGCAGCAAGGCAGCCAGGGGAGGCACCCTGAGCTCTGTCAATAAAGTAGGGCAACTGATCTCCAAAAGCTGCTGTCATACGGCTGTGAAAAGGTCAAGGAATACAAAGGCCACTAAAGGCCAGGAAGAGTGTGACTAGAGCACAAACTTCACATTCGGCATAACCAGTTTAAAGAACCCTTTGTTTCTTACTTAATTGAATTCTGTTTTATTTGCCTGAAAGTTATTAAATGTCAAAAATCTGCTGGCTGGGGCTGGGGAGACGGCTGCATGGATAAAGTACTTGTCACACAAGCGTGTACCTGAGTTCAGATCCCCAGCACCCACAAGAAGCTGAATGCGACACTGCTAGTGTATGACCCCAGCAAGCCTGCAGTGAGAGGGGAGAAAGCAGAGACCACCGGGAGCTCGTGGGTCTGCTCCAGAAAAATCCTCTGACTCCACATGCACACGCCCACGCCGAAAGCCAGAGGAAACCCCTCAGGTGCCTGTAAATGGGTGGATTTATTTCTGGGCTCTTCATTCTGCCTACAAATCTATGTCTCCGAGCTAGTAGGCTGAGAGCACACTGCTGATTACTATCTCGGTGCCTTTCAAAGGCAGAAAGTACCATGCCTCCAGCTCTGTTCCTGCGACTAACGTCTGTATCATACATAGTTTGGGATAGTTTTATCCATTTTGTAAAGAATGCCAATGTTATTTTAATGGGGATTACACTGCAGGTCACATGGGTAATATGGGAATTTGGCAATATTAATTTTTCCAACCCATAAATGGAGGATAGTTTTCTACTTGCTTGTATCTTCTGTTTCTTTCATTAATGTTGTACAGTGGCCAGTATCAGGGTGTTTCACTTCCTTGGTTTACTGTTTAGTATTTTCTGTAGGCTTTATACAAGAGATCCTTCTCAAACATTTGCTTATATTAAAATGTATTGACAATTGCATATTGGTTTTTTATCTCTATCTATCTATCTATCTATAGGTTTCTTTGAGGTAGGGTCTCACACCCAGCTATATGCTACAATATTACTCTGATTAATTATTTCCAACAGTTTTCTTGGCATAGTCTTTAGGGTTCTGGCTATATAAAGTCATACCATCTACAAACACAAAAATTTTAACTTTGATCTTTCCTACTTAAATATGCTTCCTTTTCTTGCTTGCCTGCTCTGGGCAGGGCTCCAGCACTAAGTGGACGGGATACTGGAGGCAGTCACTTCTGTGCTGGTCTAGATCTTGGAAAAGAAGTCCTCAGTTCTCCTGTGGTAGTGTGCGAGCTGTGGCTCTGTCGTGCGCGCTCTTCATCGTGCTCAGTGCCACGCTTTGAATACCTAATGTGTTAGAGGCTTTTATCAAGAAGAGATGAGGAGTAAGTAAGGGACAAAAGGCAGTCTTTTCAATAATGGACCTGGGCAAACTGGGTATCTACATAAGGATGAAAGTAGATCCTTCTGTTTCACTAAAATCAGCTCAAAACAAATTAAAGGCTTAAATCAAAGACTCAAAAGTCTGGCATTTCTAAAAGAAAACATAAGCCCATGGCATAGGTCTGGCAGTGATTTCTCAGACTTGACCCCCAAAGAACAGCAGAATAACAAAATCAGACATAGTGAGCTGAGGGTGGTTCAGTGATTGAAGCTGCTTGCTTGCAAACCTGCTGGCTTGGGTTCAACTAGCAAACATTCATGTAAAGCTAGATGTAAAAGGTGGCACAGGTGATATTTTGTTATTCACTTGTACAGCAAGAGACCCTGGTGTACCAATACACACACACACACACACACACACACACACACACACACACACGTGCGTGCACACAGATTAATATTTTAAAAAACAGACAAATGAGATTACAACATACTAAAGAGCTGTTGCTGCTGCTGCAAGAAATAAGTGAGGAGATCAGATTCAGGGCAAGATAATGGGTTTGCAAATCACAAGTGACTAATGGCCAAAACATATACAGTGAAAACTCAAGCTACTCAATAATGAGGAACAACACTGTTAAAAATGTGCACAGGAGCCCAGCACTCGGCAGGCAGAGATAGGAAGACTGCCATGAATTTGGGGCCACTCTGAGACTACATAGTGAATTCCAGGTCAGGCCAGGCTAAAGTGAGACACTTCCTTAAAAAACAAAAAATAATAAAAAAGAAATAAATTAAAGGGGCAAAGGAGTTGCATATCCCATGGGAAGATATACAAATGGCAGCAGGCACGTGAATAAATACTCAAAGTGACACACCACCAAGGGACATTAAAAACCACTGTGAACTGCCAGGCGTGGCGGTGTATGCCCTTAATCTCAGCACTCAGGAGGCCGAGGTAGGAAGACTGCATCGAGTTCAAAGCCAGCCAGGGCTACATAGTAAGTTACAGATCAGCCTGGTTTCCAGTGAGGCTCTATCACCTCATAGCTGTAACATTGGCTACAAGGATGTTACAAGGATGGAGAAAACAAAGGAGCTCTTATACAGTGCTACTGTATTAAAAATTAGTACAGCTACTTTGGAAAATGGTATGGAAGTGCCTCAAAAAATCCAGAAATCCCACTACTTGGTATATAGTCAAAAGAGCCGACACGAGTATATCAAAGGTATTTCTATACTTCTATGTTCACTGCAGCAGCTGAGGTACAGAGTGACTGCGGTCTCCATGACTAACTCAGAGGAATGCATAGTTAAATGCAGAATAGACACACAATAGGATATCATTCATCCGTAAGAAAGAAGGAAATCCTGCCGTTTGTGACATTTGGGGGAGCCTAGAGGATATGATGTGACAAATGTGATTCCATTTATATGTGGAATCTGAAAGGGCTGAAGTCCCACAGAGAAGAAGAGCAGTTATCAGACGCTGTGAGAGCAGACAGAGGGAAAGGCGTGATGGAGGTCAGTGGGTACAAACTTACAGACAGATGGGAAGAATGAGTTATGGCATTCTGCTGTGTGGCATAGTGACTACAGTTAATAAAAATATATTGTGTCTGAAGCTGGGTGTGGTGTCACATGCCTTTAATCCCAGCACTGGGGAGGCAGAGGTAGGAGGATCACCATGAGTTCGAGGCCAACCTGAGACTACATAGTGAATTCCAGGTCAGACTGAGCCAAGGTGAGACCCTACTTCTAAAAACCAAATACATACATACATACATACATACATATACATGAATGATCTGACAAGATAGCTTCACAATGTAAAATACTCTTGCTGGAAAAAACTGGTACAGAAACAAGAAATGAATAAGAAAACTACCCTGATGTGATTGTTACACACTGTATATACATGGATCAATATCACATCATACCTCAGAAGCATGGATAGTTATGACCTTCTAATTAAAAATAAAACTTTAGGGCTGGAGAGGTAATTCAGCAAGTAAGGCACTTGCCTGCAAAACCTACCAACCTGAGTTTGATTCCCCAGTATCAATGTAAAACCAGATACACAAAGTGGTGCATGCATCTGGACTTCATTTGCAGTGGCTAGAGGCCGTGGTGTTGTGCCCATATTCATTCTCTCCCTCTCCCTCTCCCTCTTCCTCTCTCTCTCTCCCTCTCTTTCTTTCTGTCCCTCCCTTCTTCTCTGCTTGCAAATAAATAAATAAGGTATATTTTAAAAATAAAATAAAACCTGGGCTGGAGAGATAGATGGCTTAGCAGTTAAGGCACTTGCTGTGAAGCCTAAGGACCCAGGTTCAATTCTCCAGGTCCCACGAAAGCCAGATGCACCAAGTGGCTCATACATCTGGAGTTCATCGGCAGTGGCTAGAGGCCCTGGGGCACCCTCTCTCTCTCTCTCTCTCTCTCTCTCTCTCTCAATCAATCAATCAATAAAAATAAACTGTTAAAAAAATAAATGAATAAAATAGAACCTGAAGCCAGGCACGGCGGCACAAGCCTTTAATCCCAGCACTAGGGAGTCAGAGGCAGGAAGTTTGCAAATCCAAGAGTAAGCTGGACTACACAACGAGCTCCAGGCAAGCCTTGGCTACAAAGTAAGACACTCAAAATAAATAAAACAAAGTAAGTAAAACTTTAAAAAGGCATAAAATGGCTTCAATACTTACATTCAACATTACTGCTTATCGGTAATATAATGTTTCTAATATAAGCAATTATCCTTTACTTGACATATACTTCATTAAAAATGCATTTTTATTTCCCTGTGTTTTTTTAATTAAAGCAGGCAAAAGAATCTTAAGTCATCAGATCTTGTCAACAAGAGTGAGAATTTATCTTCAGGTGCAGGAACTACCAAGACTTCATAGTAATTATTTTAATTAATGCCAACGTTTTAAAATTAAACAAATCAAGATAGCTATTATTGAAAATTAATGAAAACAGAAATGTACACCAAAGATAAATGTTGCATTGTTCTCACTCTAGCAGAAGTAACTCTGTTTATCAACAATATTCATTGGTATTTATTTCTGCATAATGTGCTACAGGATTCCGTGCACATGGCTCCCTCAGCATTCCTGAGAGCGGGAAAAGCTAAATGTCAGGGTCCTGGATCTTTGGCCAATCAAAACTAAATAGGTCCATTCACTTCTGACACCAATCCTCCACACAGGCCCCGTAGTGGACCATCAACTGCAAACCCTTCCATGGACAGTGAGGGCAGGTGGGCTGGGTCAAGTGTCACACTGAGGAGTCCAGAAAGCTAAAGCCAGGCGACAAGAGACGCTCAACCTAGAGTGGCTTCCTCAATGTGACGCAGGACAGCAGGCACGGTACTTCAGGACAATTAACTCAGGTAAGCAAGAGCTCTCTGAAAACTTGAGCTGACTTCAGCCATCCATGGACCCAGTTAGCCACAAAGCAAGGTGACTTACAGGAGTCTCCTGCCACGGTGCCTGGGACACATTTCATGGTAGGATGTTGCAGGAAAGGAAAGGACAGCCCTTCTCTGTTGCACACAAGAGCGGAGGCACTGCTCACCCCAGGAGTACACTGAGACTGCACACAACAGCAGAGACACAGGCTTCCATGGGTCTCAGCTTCAAACTGGGAACACAAATGCAGCCCAATCCATAACTCTCCTCAGATGGGAAGACATCTTGTGAGCAGACACTGCAGGGCTTGTAACCTACCTGAGTCGGGAGGACAATAATCTGCAAAATAGAGCTGTTTCTTCTCATACCTCTAGCAAAGTTAAGAAGCTCAAATTTGAGCTAAAAGGGAGAGAAAATGACACTCTCCAACCGAGCTCCATAAGTGCAGGAGGGTTCTGAGCTCTCAGGGTGGAGCAGATTGCATGTTGACTGACCAGTGTTCTGATTTCGGGATGGGGAGCAGAGCAAGTAGCTGGGCGTTCCAGCGGCACTCAACTCACCCCAGGTCTCTCCCAGGGGCACCCGCTGACCCAAGGCTCCAAAGCCATCTGTCCTTTAACACCGTGCTCATGACAGACCAGCTTTTTGTTCTGTTTTGGTTTGGTTCTTGGTTTTTCAAGGTAGGGTCTCACTCCAGCCCAGGCTGACCTGGAATTCACTACTAGTCTCAGGGTGGCCTTGAACTCATGGCGATCCTCCTACCTCTGCCTCCCTCCAGAGTGCTGGGATTAAAGGTGTGTGCCACCATGCCCTGCACATGACAGACCAGCTATCTGTGACGTTCAGGTGCCGACGCAGGCACAAGCCCACTGCCACAGCCCACACTAGGAGTCTGCAGAGGAACTCTTCAGGAAAGCACTCAGCAACTGCCCAGCCACCAGGCCCAGAGTAAGGCAGGAATGTCAAGGGCATGTGGGTTGAGCTGTAAGGTATGCAAACTCCCAGAGACCAAGGGGGCTGGTTACTGAAAAGTGGAAGACTAGGGAGAAAGGGAAAGGAAGAGGGCAGAAATGGCCAGAAGGGAAAAAAGTAAGGAACAGGAAGAAAAGGGAGAGAAAAACTTGGAACCAACTTCATAATGTTTTGGGAGCACATGAAGAGTAAGCTGGGACTCTGTCACCACAACTGCCCCCAATGTCAGTGCCAAGGTGCTGCAGCTACACGGACCTGGGCCACCTTGTTGAAGCTGACCCCTGGAAAAGGCCAGCGTGGAAGCAGCTCGGGTCTCACTCTCCCACAGAGCATCCTGAGGTCCCAGTAGCACAGCGACGGTCCAGATAAGCCAGGAATAAGGGCCAGACCTTTGGCTGGCGCCCGTGGGGCTCTCTGCTATTTGCACTGAACATGGTCCTGCTACTGGGATGCCCCTGCCTGCACCCTGATGAAATACACTGATGTGGGTTTTAATTTCCTCTCTTTACGAGATATGTATTGACATTCAGGCCACAATCCAACCCTTAGGGATAGTTCATCTAATGAGTTTTATGTTGCTTTTTAAAGTAGCTGTGTCTTTCAACAGCTCAGAATATAAAGCAGAAGAACACAGGACCAAAATAAATATATATACAAGGTTATGTCATGGGGATCCTGCTCAGGCTAACAAGAGAACAGAGCAGGTGGTCTTCAGGGTTCATAAGGGTCTTTCTGTAAACTCATATGTCACCTGCCATGAATGGCTTTGTCCCTGCTAAGATGTTCATGACCAATAACCAGGAAGCCAGAGGATAGGGATTCCCACAAAAGCCTACTCAGAGGGTTAAGGAGGAAGGTTGGTGGCTTGCCAGCAAGTTTCAGGGCTTCACTCAAGAAGCTCAGGACCCCATATCTCCTCAGGACACTATGAGTGTCCTCAGGGAGTCAGGGTCTCTGAGGCCACTGAGTGTCAACCTGCTCTCCAGACTCAGAATCCCTGGATGACGAGGGCCTCTTTTCTCTTTCCTTCCCTTCTTCCCTTCCCTTCTCTCCCTCTCCTCTACTCCCTTTTCTTCCCTTCCCTAGCAATCCCATGCACTGGTCAGGATCAAGAACATTTCTCCCTTAAAGTAAATAGATAACTAATCACACTCATCCTGCCAGGCATGGACACTGAGCTAAAGGGAAGGGTGTGACAGGGAAGGACACAGGCGTTGGACAGGGGCTGCCAACACTGCAGACCAATGCTGTAGCAGACGGCACAGGGCAAGGGGCTAGGTGAGGCCTTCCTGGAGGAGGTGGCAGCCCAAAGCAGTAAGCACAGGTCAAGACAGGGCGCACAGCAGGGTGACTCCCCAAGTTGACTGTGCACTCCAGTCACCTGGGAGACTTGCCAGAATGCCGCAGAGCCAGATTCATGGCAGCGCTCTGCAGCTGAGCCCTGAGTCAGTAGTATCACCGGCACACTCCAGGGCGTCCATGCTGGCGGCTGGCGTTCAGCTACGCAACACTGCCATGGAGGGCTCCGGCCTACAGGCGCTGGTTCCTCTCAGCGGAGGCATGGACTCTGGCCGTGCTGCCCCGCAGACGGCGGGTGCTGGGAGCCCCTGCTCTTTCACAGACAGAATTTCTGACAGCAGCTGCCATTGTCCATGCATGCGCTGCTAACCTCGTCTAGCTTGGGCTTTTCTGTTTTGTTTTGATTTGGTCTTTAAAAAAAAAAGTTTCTGGGGTTTTCTAAGGATATCTCTGTTAATTTTTTTAAGCCCTCAATTGGTATTTAACAGGTTTTATTTTAAACTTCTGCAAAAGAGTTCCTCCTATTCACTTATATGATGCCTACTGTGTACGTGGCCACAGAACCACGTTGACTCTCCAGAGTGGTTCCAATCTCAAGTACTGTATCTCAGCTGTCACTGACATGTTTTGTCAGATGACAGGTCTGGATATTTAATTTTAAAATACAGTCATACCTCAAGTGAGTCACTCTGGTGCTGGGGACTTCTTACACAATGACTCCCACTCACTAAATCGATATCGCCACCCCAGAGCTTGTCAAAATGGAAGAAAGCCCAGCATGGTGATGCACTCCTTTAATCCCAGCACTCAGGAGGCAGAGGTAGGAGGATCGTCCTGAGTTCGATGCCACCCTGAGACTACATAGTGAATTCCAGGTCAGCCTGGGCTAGAGAGAGATCCTACCTCGAGAAAAAATGGAGTGGGGGAGAGAATATAAAGGACAGAGGATAGGATGGGTTCAGAGGGCCTGAGGGACAGAACATGGTAGAGAGGAGAGGTCATGGATGACAGTCCTGGAACTGTAAGAAAGAGTCTGGAGTCAGATCTCCCTGAGTTTGTGTCCAAACTATTCTGTTTATGAGCTGGATTAAAGGCTACCACGCACCAGCTCTCGGCCTCAGTTCCTGCTCCAAGTGGCGGTGCTGACACACTGCAGGTTGTTGTGAAATAAAGGAGCACATCTATTATGACTGAAACAGCGAGCCTTCTACAGCAGCCAGAGGACTGAGGAGCCAACTTCGAAAGTGTGCTCTGGCCAAACTGGGGCAGTGTGAGCAACGAGAATGGCTGTGGGCGGATGGAAACACGGAAGCACAAAGTCCACGAGCCCACGACGCTGCAGAAAAGTGGGGGGGGGGGGCTAGAATCGCTCCCTTTGAAGAATCTTTGTGGCTGGAAATGCTGTCTTCTGCCTGGATAACCAAGTGGCCCCAGCAGATGAGCGACATGTTTCAATTTATATAAGGCCATCTGATTAAATCTGAAATAACGGGACAAAGAGTGTTTTAAAACTAAAATAACATTACTGAGTCAAGCAAGGACTGTCCGTGGACTTTTAAAGCATTTGTTGCTGACAGAGGGACAACACCCAGAATATTCTCTTGTGGAAGGAGAAACTACAAGGCTCAGGGCCTCAACATCCTTCCACAGGCCACTTTTGGCTCCACTGTAAGTGGGCAGACAGATGCCAGGCCTCTCTACTATACCATGAGGAGCAACTGCACCTGGAAAACGCTTCCTGGGAGTCATTAGGCCCCTGCACACAACCCCAGGGGCTGGGGAATTGGGAGAGAAGGTGGATCAAACAGTGTTGGAAGGAAAACCAGACAAACCCAGAAGGGGGTTCAACCAGCAGTATAATAGCCCATGGCTTCCAGGAGGCAATGTCAGAGAAAGAAGGAGCTAGCTTAAAACAAACCTAAGAGGGCTAGAGCGATGGCTTAGCAGTTGAGGCGCATGCCTGTAAAGCCTAAGGGCCCCAGTTTGATTCGCCAGGTCCCACATAATCCAGATGCACATGGTGGCGCATGTGTCTGGACTTTGTTTGCAATAGCTAGAGGCCCTGGTACGCCCATTCTCACTCTCTCTCCCTCCCTCTCTCTGTCTCTAATCAATAAAAATAACATATTTTTTTAAAACCTACAAAATGTGGTACCCCAGTGCAAGAGGTGGGGGGTGTTACCTGTCAGCTTAGGCTGAATGGTTAATGGAACTTGGTGGTCAATAGAAGACATTTTAATAATATTCACATATTAGAGGCAATAAAAACATTCAAATAGAAAACGAAATAGCACTAACTGAACAAAGCAAGTTAGTAAACAGTATTTATAGTGATCTCATTTTGATTTAGGGAGAAGCACACACAGGAGTTCACCTGCATGCGCACACATTCACAGAAACACTCACAGGGATTCCTATATATGTTCATGACCCAGAATACAGACACTCGGGCTTCACAGGAGTGGTCTCCAGGGAAAGGAAATTTCACTCCTTGTAATTCTGCTTATCGCAATTGTATTGCTGAGTTGTTTTTTTTTTCTGTCCCCTAATTTGTCTAAAGCCCACCATCTAGCAGTTTCACAGCGGCAGTGAGACCCTACAATGACAGTGCTCACAATGCCTAGTCTGGACGACTCCTCATTAACGCAGCACTGCTGACGGTTCTGATACATCATTTGATGAGCTTAAATTCCTGGAACCTGGGTTCCAGGGTAGGGAAAGGAACCTGTAGGTGGCCAGTGTTAGGACTCAAGGACTAAGAATAGGGGAAAAACCCAGGCTCACTTCTGACCCACCAGTAAGAGGCTAAGGAGCCACAAAGGACAGGCAGCAGTTCCTGAGGTGTCAACGTGGGGAAAGATAGAAGATGATGAGAGCCGCGAAAAGGTCAGTTGTTTCCATGCACAGAAGTTCATAGATCATCCCAGAAGAAAATAATTTCACCAGATACTGAAGATTCAAGCTAGCTGTTGGAAGGTGCCAATGAGGGAAAAGTGAGTTAATTAAAATTATGGCTAGAAAGAAGTTGTTCAAGGAACTTAGAAATTATCTAGAGAGGTATCATCTTAAAACAAAAACAAAAGAGGAAAAAGAAGTATATATAAAACACCCAAATTAGGTAGCCACATAATGTTGTAATATTAATTAGCATCTTAATTACTCCAACTCTAAGGTCAAAATTAATCTGTCTAAAAATTGTTAGTATCACTGGAAGCTAAGAGATGACCGGTGTCACCCAAAAAATGTTGATAAGTCATTGAGCAAATCCTATTTTTTTTTTCAAGGTAGGGTCTCACTCTGGTCCAGGCTGACCTGGAATTCACTATGTAATCTCAGGGTGGCCTCGAACTCATGGTGATTCTCCTACCTCTGCCTCCCGAGTGCTGGGATTAAAGGCGTGCACCACCATGCCCAGCTCAAATCATAGTTTTTAAAAAGTAGTCCACACTACACAATCATAAAGCCAGGTCCAGTAAATGTGTCCATTTATTTCTGGCTTTGGAAGAATAGAAGCCCAAAAGTCTGACATCTAGAAAGATCAGAGACATCCACCACTAAAAGTGCCATTTCTAAAGAGAGTGCTCTGTAAAGCTCATCAATGCAGGGTTAGTGTTGTTTAAGCAGGTGACACAGAGGAAATTGGAAGATTGAGAACTTGAACTGAAAGAGAAATTCTCAGAAAATGGCCCCCTCATTGGCAATTGGAAAAGATTTCCGATCAGGAATGCACTGCATGAACTATTTCAGACCCCACAGAGAGCAATGGAGAAACGAGACTAAGGCAGCTGACAGGCCTGCGCCAGACTCGCTGTGCTGCCGTCCTGCCCGGCACGCAGCGGACGGGGGCGTGAGCAAAGGACGCCTGCTTGCTTGGCCCTGCACTCGGCGTCACGGGGACCTAAGCCACCTTCCGTCCACGCTAGTCATTTCTTATTCTCAGCGCTGACACGTGTGTGCATGTGAGAAGGGTCACAGTCCCTCCGAGATGCTGCCCCTTCCCACTCCCTCTGACTTGGTCAGGCCCTCATCTTCCCCACTATCTAAATACCTAGATCCCCCACAGCCACTCCAGACCCACACTCATGTGATCCAAGGCTGGAGGCTACATCATGACCAGGTGGGCATTATCCTAAGAATGCAGGATTGGTTTGACATCCTAAAATTGAGTTAAGGCAAGTTGTCATGATAATGAACTAAAATGTAAAACTTGTATGGTCTTCTCAAAGCAGCTAAAAAAATCTAGTAACCAAAAAATAGAATAAAATAAAATAAATCCTAGCAGGCCAGGAATGGAAGGTTCAGAAAGGCAAAATAATTATCTTCTGAGTTACTTTTTAAAGTCAACCAGTCTTTTCTATGGCACAAAGTCCTTTTTATGCATCAGGTTTTATATTTGCTTACTGTCTTTAAATTTTCTTCAGGGAGTGCTATAAAGCAACAATTTCCTGTATCCTAAGATGTTTCATATCTAATCTAAGACAGACATCACATAATACTCTCCTTGTTGGAAGGAAGAAAACCCAAGCTATTGAAGTTTTGGTCAAAAGAGCTAACAAACTCGGGGCAGGAAGGATCACACAGTCTCGAGGTAGCTCCGTGGCCCCATGCATGGTCAGGATTCCGCATGTGTGGTCCTGCCTTATCTTTCCCTAGCTCAGCTGTTCCTGGCACTCATCTGTAGAAGCTCCAGATATGCCCCAGAAGCCCCATTCTCCCTGTTGGCTTAAGCTGGTCCCTCATCTGCATTCCTTCCCAATAGTCCCTACTAACAGATATCTGCTCTATTCTGCCCACCAACATCACCAGCCAGCCCTAAGCCTTTTAGTAGTAACTACCAAGTACTGACCACTAGGCAATGCCAGGCTCTCTGGTAGACATGGAGAGAGATAAGACAATGGCATTTTATGCCTTCATAAAGCTTGGGGTTTACTGGGCAACAGGCTGACAAGCAGATAACAGGGAGGACACACACATCAAACCTGTTTCTGCCCCATCCCAGGTTCTTAGGTTGACATACCAAGGGTCATCTCCATTTCACAGATGGCTCGAGGGAACCTGTCAGCCATGACAGAGCAAAAAGTAAAGGTCATTTCAGGTCTGTTTGATGTCAAATAAACAAGAGTTTTTCTTCCCTTGTCGTGCCTGTCGTGATAGTCCAGACACTCGCGGGATGGAATTATTTTGTTTTGATGTGGTCTCTAAACTGCTTTGGATTTTTGAGGGCCTAATAATGTCACCTAAATGTCCTTACCCAAAGCAAACATATTTTGTCAGTCATTCCAAACAGCAGACTAACTCAATTTTCTTGTTTGGCAAGGATACAATAAAGGTAGACATTGTCTTCTACTGTCTGATTCATCCCCACTGTCTGTCCATCAATCACTTCAGATGCAGTGGCAGGAGCCAGCCTGTGATGATGGAGCGCTCGCATGGCCTGCCTGACTCGGAGAAGGTGCTTGGTGACCCTGGAGACCCTGCCGAGGAACCACAAGGCCCTTCTCACAATGGGGCCACGTGCTCAAAGACTGGGGGTGTTCTGCTGCTGCACTGCCACTGACCGAAGGCATGCCCAGAACAGGGCAGGCTGGCAATGTGCTTCCCGTGTATGGATTTCTACATTTGCCCTCCAATTAAGTTTTTCACACCTACATTTAATTTGAATTGTCTGTTCCTGTTAGGATTTTGTCACAATTATGATGAAAATTGTGTCTCAGGAAGCCAGGTACTGTAGACCTTTCATGTAAGTGCCTCAGGTAAAGCTGCTTAGACAGAGCTGGCCTGGTACCCGCTCTGTGGGGAACACAAGAAAGGTCCAGAAGCTTTCTTGTTTTCTTCTCCTTCTCTCTCTCTCTTTTTTTTTTTTTTTTTTTTTTTTTTGAGGTAGGGTCTTGCTCTAGTGGGCTGACCTGGGATTCACTATGTAGTCTCAGGGTGGCCTTAAACTCATGGTGATCCTCCTACTTCTGCCTCACAAGAGCCGGGATTAAAGGCGTACACCACAATGCCTTGCTCTTATTTATTTAGTTAGTTATTCACTTCACAGAGAAAGGGAGGGGGGGGGAGAGAGAGAGAGAGTGAATGGGTGCACCAGGGTCGCCAGCCACTGAAAATGAACTCCAGACACATGCACCCCTTTGTGCATCAAGCTTACATAGGTCCTGAGGAATCAAACCTGGGTCCTTTGGCTTTGCAGGCAAGCTCCTTAACCACTAAGCCATCCCTCCAGCCCCCAGAAGCTTTCTTAAGGATGTTCCAGGCTAATCCTACAGACAATAAAGATCAAAAAAGTGAGTAAGGTCTCCTCACATAAGGCAACAGTCTCAACATCACAGTACCCAGGAACCAGCCAGAAATGCAAATTCCTAGCCGAGCAGACGTTCACATCAGAACCTCAGAGGCTGGCCTGGGAAGCTGGCTCAGCAAGCTTTCCACCTCTATGATGACACACAGCCCAAGCCCAAGGAGCACAGAGCCATTCCACTACCTTTCTCACTCAACGACTGCACACTCACTAAGAGCTGTGTGCACATGCACGTGTGCGTGTGTCTGCCCCTGTGTGAAGGGAGAAATACTGACATAAAGGCGTCTCGTCATCATTGTCAATTAACTCACAAATTGCTGGGGAAAACTCTAACAAAGAACTTAAACTTTGGCAGTTGATGTTGATGTCCAAACACTGCCCTGACTTCACTGGAGTGACCCCGAGCGTGAAGGGGCTGTGTGCACACATGCCCCTCCACCACATACACGCACGCGTGTGCACGCACATGTGGGGGGGCGCTACACTGCACCTCTGCGGACCACTCTTACTTCTTCCTGTGCTGCCCACACAGCACTTACCACAATTTGGCATTTACTGGTTCACTGTTTGTCTTGTCTTTTCTTTTTTTGGTTTTCTGAGGTAGGGTCTCACTCTAGCTCAGGCTGACCTGGAATTCACTATGTAGTCTCAGGGTGGCCTTGAACTCACAGCTATCCTCCTAATTCCCAAGTGCCGGGATTAGAGGCATGCACCACCTTGCCCGGCTTTTAAATATTTTATTTATTTACTAGTTATTTACTTCAGTAAGAGAGAGAGAAAGAGATTGGGTGCACCAAGGCTTCCAGCCACTGCAAATGAACTCCAGACGTATGTACCACCTTGGGCATCTGGTTTACATGGGTTCTGGGGAATTGAACCTGGGGCCTTAGGCTTTGAAGGCAAGTATCTTAACCACAAAGCCATCTCTCCAGCCTGCTGTTTGTCTTTTCTGCCAGCACGTGGCTCTGGAACAGGTTCACTGTAGCATCCCAGCATCCAGACCTAACAGTTTACTTGTTAACTACTTAGTAGGTATCTGTTAAACAAATGAATGGGATAAAACACTGCTAGGGGATCAGATGAAAACTGTGGCCACGGAAGGCACTAGTTCTGGGCAACATGGAGCCTGGAGGAACATTTCTCTGACAGACTCCTATGGGTTTGTTTTCGAATTCCACAAGCAACAGGAGCAGGCTCTCTCCACGGCTCTTACTTCTAAATTTCTTATTAAGTTTTAAAATTGTTGAGCAGATTAAAGGATTCCTTTGAAGCTTTTATGCTTAAACTTTGCAGGGAAAAATTCCCTGTCTCTATAACTATCACTGGGACAGATTAGAAATAATTTGGAACTGAATTGGATTTGCCATTTTGTAAGCTTTTCTTATCTACCAGGCTAATAGCAGACACTTCCTTCCTTACAACAGCCGGAGGAAGCAGCATTATCTGCCTCTCACAGGGTGGAAGCTGAGGTCAGATAGGCCAAAAGGCTTATGCCTGACTGCTCCATCAGTACAGCGTGAATCAACAGAGTGCTTTGTACCCCATAATAACTTTGGAAACTTAGAAACTGTACAGAGAGAGATGCCACGGTACGGTAGAAACACCTTGTGCGCAAGCTTTGGGTTCAAACATCTGGCTTTGAATTTTATTTCTACTTAGCTGCTGCCCTTTCTGGGCTATTGGGTAATGTCTCCTTGAATGACATGTGGTGGAAATGACCAAGAGGTGATTCCCCGGGCAGGGCATCGTAGCCTCTCTGCCTTCTGCTTTCTGACCTCAGCACACACAAGAGCTCGCCCTCCCTGAGCCACCAGCCACCTGGAAAGTCTATGAATTTGGAACTACATGTCTCAAGGCCACGCTGACTAGGCTGATGCAGGCAAACCACACACTGCATGCCACCAAGCGACCCACCATGTCTTCATGTCACAGGCAAGGGCCATAGGGGTCCCGACCACCTCTCAGACTGGCAGTGAGAAGGGTACAGCTGAGACAAGAGAAAGGAGCGTGTGCTGTGGTCCCCATACTTGTGTCCTCCACACCATCTGGATGTGCTCCGCACCATGGCTGGGGAGTCCCACCCCGCACGGTGGTCCTGGAGCCTTCACTGAGGTTTGCTCCTCTTCTGATCCCCCCCAGGGGCCATCCCTCTGCTCCCACACTCCCCACCTCTCTCAGCTCTTCTCCCTCTCCCCTCCTCCACTCAGCTCCCTCCGCTCCACACTTCCCGCCTCTCTCAGCTCTTCTCCCTCTCCCCTCCTCCACTCAGCTCCCTCCGCTCCACACTTCCCGCCTCTCTCACCTCTTCTCCCTCTCCCCTCCTCCACTCAGCACCCTCCGCTCCACACTTCCCGCCTCTCTCACCTCTTCTCCCTCTCCCCTCCCTCCACTCAGCACCCTCTGCTCCACACTTCCCGCCTCTCTCACCTCTTCTCCCTCTCCCCTCAGCACCCTCCGCTCCACACTTCCCGCCTCTCTCACCTCTTCTCCCTCTCCCCTCCCTCCACTCAGCACCCTCTGCTCCACACTTCCCTCCACTCTCACCTCTTCTCCCTCTCCCCTCCTCCATCAGCCCCCTCCCCTCCACACTTCCCGCCTCTCTCACCTCTTCTCCCTCTCCCCTCCTCCATCAGCCCCCTCCCCTCCACACTTCCCGCCTCTCTCACCTCTTCTCCCTCTCCCCTCCCTCCACTCAGCACCCTGCTCCCACACAGGCTTCTGCAGCCTAGGCACTGCCACCCTGCCGTGAGGCAGGAAGCATAACTAGCTGCACCCTTCTGACAAAATGGGTGTCTCTTCTTCATGCAATGTCACCCAAGATGTGTGTGCCTCCTTGTGCATCTGGCTTATGTGGGTACTGAGGAATCGAACCTGGTTCCTTTGGCTTTGCAGGCAAGCGCCTTAACCACTAAGCCATCCCTCCAGACCCGAACTTGGCTTTTTTAAAGAAATGATGCCACTTGTTGCACAGCACAGACTTTTCTTTTAACCTGAATACATCTATTCATAAATTGTGTCGATTCTTCCAGTCTAATTGTTAAAATGTAAATGTATACAATAGCTTTAAGAACAATCCACAAGGAGTTAGAGAGATGGCTCAGCAGTTAAGGCACTTGCCTGCAGAGCCTAACGACCCAAGTTGGATTCTCCAGTACCCAGATGCACAAAGTAGTGCATGCATCTGCCGTCCATTTGCAGCGGCTGGAGGTTCTGATGCGGCCATCCTCTCTTTGTTCTCTCTCTCTCTGCTTGCAAATCAATAAACAAAAATATTTTTTAAAACAATACAAAAGGCAAGTGTGGTGGCACACACCTTTAATCCCAGCACTTGGGAGGCAGAGGTAGGAGGATCACCGTGAGTTCGAGGCCACCCTGAGACTACATAGTAAATTCCAGGTCAGCCTAGGCTAGAGTGCAACCCTACCTCAAAAAAACAAAAATAAAATAAAAGAATCCACAGTTCTTTATGATAAAGGCTGATAGAATATCTTTGGATGACATATGGCTGGAATATTTCAGGTACTAGGGAGCCCCAGATCAAGCTTGCTGTGACAAAAGGGACTCACTCTGAGGTGGCACTCCCCTGGCTAATAAAGACTCTAACTGATCCTTGGTGGAAGGCATGCGAGGAACAATCTGAACAGCTCCATGGAGAAGTGTTTGCCAGGTGTGGTGGTTTGATTCAGGTGTCCCCCATAAACTTAGGTGTGCTGAATGCCAGGTTCCCAGCTGATGGCAATTTGGGAATTAGCGCCTCCTGGAGGGAGTGTATTGCTGGGGGTGGGCTTACGGGTGTTATAGCCAGCTTCCTCTTGCCAGTGTTTGGCACACTCTCCAACCTCTGTTGTCCACCTGATGTTACCCAGAAGGTGATGTCCACCCTTTGCTCATGCCAACTTTTTCCCCTGCCATTGTGGAGTTTCCCCTTGGGTCTGTAAGCCAAAGTAAACCCCTTTTTCCCCACAAGCTGCTCTTAGGTGTTTTCTGCCAGCCATGCAAACCTGACTGCAACACCATGCCTGTGAAGATCAGGCAGCTAAGGGAGCTCGGAGCCAAGAGTGGCACTGAACACTAGCTCATGTGGCAACAGAGGTGGGCTGCAGAGCCAAGTGCCAGGGTCAGAATAAGGATCCGTGGAGGGCTTAGGGGAAAAAAGACATTAAGAAAGAGCGCCAACCCCAGAAGTCACCAGGAACATGAGGCCTGGGGAGCAACAGGCAGGACTGGCTATGGTCCAGGAGAGGCAGCATGGCAGCCACCAATGCCTGTGATCCTCCAGCCAGGCGGAAGAAGTGCTTGCTGCTGCTAAAGGCTGAGGGCTGACTAGAAACGGATGCTGGATTTTGTCAGGTACTTAGACCCTTTGAGATACTGATGTAATTGTCCGTCTTTAGTTTATGACTTTACGGGATTGTATTTGTGAGTTTTCGAAACTTAAACGAATCTTGCCTAACTCAAGTAAACCCTGCTCAGTCAATACTGTACTTCCTGATGGACAGACCAGACTAAAATTTTGCTTTAGAGTTTTGCATCTATGTTCAGGGAGGATATCAGACTATACCATTCATATTTCTGCTTTGTACCTTTTTTTTCTATAACCTCTTTGGTATATTGGTATTGGAGATAATAGTAACCTAACAGTATGACTTGGGAAATTGTCCTTCATTATCAATTTTTCTGAAAGAAAACTTATGCAATTTTCATACTATTTTCCCCTCAAGAAGGTTTTTATCTCAAAAAGTTTTAGCAGAAATGCTGTCACCGTAATGGACGAAGTTCTCTTCTGGTTACCCTGCTCAGTCTTAGCATGCAGTTGTTCATAACACATCTCCATCCTCCTTTGACTATTTGCAGAGCCTCCCCCTCCCATGACCAGGTTCTTACTAGGCCTCCAGCGATGCTGCAAAGGGACCATTCTTATCCCATTTATGGACAGCGAGGCTGAGAGGCAGACAGGCCTGGTCTACATTGCTTGCTTGCTTGTTTGCTTGCTTGTTTGTTTTCGCACTGCTGGGGATAGAATCCAAGACCTTGTGCATCTAGTTAACTGCTGTGCACTGAGCTCCGTCTCCAGCCCTATAAATATTGTTTCTAATAGCCATCTGCTCAACACAATCTCTATTTTCAGCCCCAGAGTCCTCCCACAGAGTGCAGATAAACAGTCAAGAGTGTGGACACATGCAGCTCCTGCTAGCTAGTGGGATGTCCTTCAAGAAAACCTGGGAGGCCCAGAAAGGCAAGCGCCACATGTTCTCCCTCATATGTGGATCCTAGCTACAGATGATTGGGCTTCTGCGTGAAAAGGAAAATACTTAGTAGCAGAGGCCAGTAAGTTAAAAAGGAGACATAAAGGGAAGAGAAAGGAAGGGAGGAGGATACTTAATAGGTTGATATTGTATATATGTAAGTACAATGATTGAGATGGGAAGGTAATATGATGGAGAATGGAATGTCAAAGGGGAAAGTGGGGGGGGGGGAAGGGCGGGTATTACCATGGAATTTTTTTTATAATCATGGAAAATATTAATAAAAATTAAATTTAAAAAAGTGAAAAAAAATTAATTAATTAAATAAATTAATTAAATTCATATATATATATATATATATATAAAGAAAACCTGGGAAAGCACATTGTCTCCAGTCCAAGAAGGTACTTACACTGACTTACTTGCATCCATGACAACACAGGTGTTGATGATTTTACAGGTGTTGCCCAATCCCAGTGAACTCTCATTCCTGCTTCAGAGAAAAGGACTCTAGCCAGCTCCATGAACTAGACACCCAGCAACACACCTCACTGGCCCAGCCCAGCTGCTCAGAGACCCACTGTCCCATGTCACTGGCACAGCCCAGCTGCTCAGAGACCCACTGTCCCATGTCACTGGCACAGCCCAGCTGCTCAGAGACCCACTGTCCCATGTCACTGGCACAGTGCCACTACTCCTCAGAGACACCCACTGTCCCACGTCACTGGCACAGCCCCGCTGCTCCTCAGAGGGAACACCAGCCCACAGAACACAAGCCCCGACAACTGGAACAGGCTGCTGTACTCTGGGCTTGCCACCAATGCTCCCACAGGTTTCATCCCTCTCCACCTGCCTGGGATGCAGCCATCTGTGCTAGAATGCTCTTTACAGGCCCTGTGGTCAGATCCTGTCGACCTCAAAGCACAGACCCCTTGTGAAGTCAAAGCCCAGCTCCAGGCCAGGACCCAATCTGCAAAGGAATGGCTCTTTGCTTCTGCCAAGGACGGAGCTCAAGCTCAGGGCAGGAAAGCTGTTGCGGCAGAAGTACAGGGGATTATGGACACGGCGCTCACGGGGCTCTGCATGCTGGCTCCTGAACTCTGAGGTTCTGCTAAGTTTCCCTGTCTCCACTCAGCTGGGCGGAGATGAGGGGAGCTCCCTTACTACCGCGTGGGCTCTCTACCCACGTGGCAGGAGTGCTCTGTACTTTTATTTCTTTCCTTCTCTCAACCTAGTGAAGAGTCTCTGAACCTTACCCTCTGGTCTATGGGTTTTAATTATTTAAATTCACAAAACAAGAATCAGGGGTACCCTAAATTTGTTGGCACATTGGCATATTGGTGTGTTGTCAAGGAACCCCCAAATTCCCATTTCACAGGGATAGGAGGAGGCACAATGAAGAAGGTGTCACCATGCCACAGGGACCACGGCTCTGCCATGTGTGAGCAGTGCCTTTAGCTTTTGAAAGTGTGCCCTAGTGTGCAAGTTTTCCCCTGGGAGGGTGTTCCCGAATGAATCAGGAATGCCTTCTGCAGCCTGCCTCTGGCTCCCTTTGTTCTCCTCATCACTGCCACGCAAGTGCCGCCTCCTCCAGCACGCTAGCCACACCCGGTCCCTCCATTCTCGCTGCTTTCCCCCCTTCCCTGGCTCACCTAGCCCATGAGCTCTGAAGTCAAGCAGTACCTGGCACCTCCTGTGTCCCCGTCAGCGGGCACACTGCTCGCTGAAGAGTAGGTGCTAGGTCACTGTACAGTAATGACACACTGTCATTGCTGATGTGCAGGACAGCCTCCTGCCACAGGACACCAAAGAGTGGTCCTTGAATTGTATCTTGTGCCCTACTCTGGCTGGGCATCCCTGACCCATGATGGGAATACAGGCCACACGCTATGCTTGAATTCAGAAGAAGCAGGTGGCGGGTGGGTCCTAGGAGGCAGAGGCCACTTAAGTGAAGACCCAACACAGCCATGAAAGGGACTCCATCCAAACACAGGCTTGCAGCCAGAGGACACAGAGCTCTAACCAAGCCGGGCTCCCCGTACCCAGGAACCATGGACATGGGATGGACAGGCATCGTCTCTGAACTCGAGGACATGCTCCAGGAGAAAGCAGCATGTGGCGGACAGTGAGCTCCATGGACACAGAAAGTGAGAAGGGAGGGACAGAACCTGAGGGGAAGGGTACAAAGAAGGGACTCTTGATAAGTTACTCTTCCACAGGACCACTCAGGTCCTGGCCTCCTACCGCACAAGAATGCCATGCCAACAAGTGCAGGCACCCTTCTGCCCCTGACTTCCCAAGTGTGACCATGCCAGCAAGTCCCTGCACTTGTAAAGGGACAAGAGGAGTCAACCACTGAGCAAGTGACAAAGAAAGTTTGTCTACAAGGAGTTCAAGTATTTTGGCACCTGTGTGACACACACATGCTGATCAACTGGAAACTGCACAGAAAATTGCACCTACTTTCACAATGAAGCTTGCAAAGATGCAGGAAGTTACCAGAATGTTTGAAGCAAACTTGCTACTCTACCAACATTTAAGAAAGAAATTGAGATGGGAGCGAACCCAAAGGAACACCTCTCCAAAGCCCATTTTACATTACGGCTCCAGCTTTGAGAGAAGTGGAAAGCAAGGGTCTGAAGAAGGGAATTCTAGAACAGCACAGTGAGGAGCTGGCAACAGAGCCTAGGGAGATGGCTGGGCAGGTCAAAGCACTTGCTGGCAAGCGTGGCGGCTGAGCTCCATGCCCGGTCAGCTATGGTCACGCCTGCCCAGACTCGCAGAGACCTACTAAGGCTTTATGAGAACAAGGGAGATGGAGCTGAGCCAGGAGCTGCTCCCCTGCTCCTCGTCCTCATTCACACACACCCCCACCAGGGCAGGCACAGCAGGTAAACCCAGCTGACTCCCATGCCAAGACCTGGCCACCCTCCTCCACCCTGCACAGAAGCAGAGGCACCTGGTAGCACAGCTCCTTGTGCCCCATCGGGACATCCAGGCCGCCCTCCTCTGGCAGGCTACAGTTAATTCCCTCTAACATTTTGGCACAAGGACTGTAAATGGCACTCACAGACCGGCCGTGGCACACACTCACGCGGAGAGTAGGCTATGTCGGCACCACGGCCACAGCTCTGAGCCCTGCAGCACCCTACTGCACACGTTGCCCCAACGGGATGTGGGAGGCACTTGAGTTTCTGTTTATACTCTGCTTAAAGCCAGCAGGCTCTGCTCCCCATGTCTCCAGTCCCAAGCACCCCAGCTTTGTATAGACAGCCTACCCTTACTGTGTGCTTGCAAACCAGTGCCTGTAAGAGCTACTAAAGGAGTATGAAAACATTAAGAGGTGAAGATCCTCACTGAGGATAACTGTGCACTTAGTACATTTCTCAAAGGAGAGGGAAAAGGCAGGCGATTTACATACCACCACTCTCCTGCCTGCCCCACGCCAAGCCTCCATGTGACAAGCAAACAAAGGTTTGCATCACCAAAACACAAAGCACTCAAGCCGCTTCTCGGCTCCTTTCCAGAACACTCCACAAGACAGCGACCATGAGAGGCCATTTTCAACCACACGCTTCCTCTCCCTTCCGAGAAACACCCCAGAGAAAGGCCTCTGAGAAGGAGGAGAGGCGCTGGGAGCCTGGCCCTCTGCAGAGGGACTAACCTTCAGGTGGCTGGGGTCCCCGGTCTTGCTGCCCTCGGCGGGGTTGGTGGGTCTGCTCTCCACTCGGGGCCGGACGACTTGGCGGAAAGGACTGGACAGGGGAAAGCCGCTCACGCTGATGCCATCTAGAAAGAAGACCAAAGCCCACAGTAAGACACACATGGGGCTTCTTTTGTAACAAGGGGTTTGTTCTGCTTCTCAAAATCAGGGCCAGGTGAGAATGAAAATACTTAGTAGCAGAGGCCAGTAAGTTAAAAAGGAGACATAAAGGGAAGAGAAAGGAAGGAAGGAGGGTACTTAATAGGTTCATATTGTATATATGTAAGTACAATGATTGTGATGGGGAGGTAATATGATGGAGAATGGAATTTCAAAGGGGAAAGTGTGGGGGGGAGAGAGGGAATTAACATGGGATATTTTTTTATAATCATGGAAAATGCTAATAAAAATTTTAAAAATAAGTTCATTAAACTGTACTCATTTATTAAAATTTTTTTTTGTCAGAAAAGAAAGATTTATTTTTGCTTATAGACTAGAGGGGAAGCTCCATGATGGCAGGAGAAATCAATGTCATGAGTAGAGGGTGGGCATCATCTTCTTACCAACATGTGGACAATAGCAACAGGAAAATGTCTCAAACACTGGCGAGGAGAAACTGGGTATATATCCATAAACCCACCTCCAACAATGCACCATCTCCAGGAGGTGTTAGTTCCCAAGTCACTATCAATTGGAAACCTAGCATTCCAAACACCTAAGTTTATGGGGGACACCTGAATCAAACACCCACATTCTGCCCTGGTCCCCAGAAACTGATCACAATTCATGATATAAAATGCAATGTATTCAGTCCTGAGTGCTGGGATTAAAGAAATGTGCCCGTAAGACCAGCTACATGCTGGTTTTGAACTGCAGACAATACTCTTACCTCAGCTTGGAATTCAAGCCAGCCTGATTTTCTTTTGTAGAAAGTATATGTTACATAAAACTATACTTTGATGTTTGAGGATATCAAAAATCTTGAGTCAACAAAACTGAGGTTGCCAAATATACTTTTGACAATGTTTGCTTTTCTATTTTGCATTCTTCATCATGCTATCACCCCATTGGAAAGGACATCTGCCATTGAAGTAGGGGACTTTCTCTAAGCTTTTTGCTAAGGTTCCATCAAATTTTCTCTGCCATTGGAAGCATAGCCAACAAATTCTCAGATCTACTGAGGTGACATAGGTTTCCAAAACCTATTTCTGAAATGTTTTTATAATCGAACTGAAAAAAAAATGTGTAAAAATCACAATAAATTGTTATGTTTGAAATCTAGATATGTCAAGGTCTAAAGAAGTATAAAAATGGCACATTAACTTTAACTTCTCTTTAAAAAAGAATATATTTGGGCTGGAGAGGTAGCTTAGTGGTTAAGCTCTTGCCTGTGAAGCCTAAGGACCCCGGTTCAAGGCTGGATTCCCCAGGACCCATGTTAGCCAGGTGCACAAGCGGGTGTGCGTGTCTGGAGTTTGTTTGCAGTGGCTGGAGGCCCTGGCGCGCCTATTCTCACTCTTTCTGTCTGCCTCTTTCTCTCTTGGTCTGTTGCTCTCAAATATAAAAAATAAACAAAATTATTTTTAAAAATACTATATTTCATTAGATTATGGACATACACCATATTATTTTACTCAAAAAGGTGATTTCGTTTTATCTTATATCACTTCTGCATCTGTTTTTTTTTAATTTAATTTATTAGTTTTCTTTTCAGTAAATACAGGCAGTTTGGTACCGTTATTTAGGCTGATCTGTGATCTACCCCATCCCATTAGACCCTCCTTGTTAATGAAAATGGGTCGTGCATTGTGGAGTTAGCCCCCAGTTATTGGTATGATAAATGTCTCTGCAAATCATGACCCAACATGTAACTCTGACATTCTTTCCGCCCCCTCTTCCGCAAGATTTCCCTGAGCCATGTTGGGTTCATTTTTGGTCTGCTTCAGTGCTGAGGTGTTGGGGGCCTCTGAGGCTCTGGCTCTCTGATTTGGTAGGAGTTGATTTTTCTCTGCGTTGATCTCCTTCCAAGACTGACCTAAATCTTCTACATCTTCCCTCCCTCCCTCTCCCCCTCTCCCCTCTGTCTTTCTCCTCTCTAACTCTTGTATATTAGTTATCTTTTTCCTCAATTTCTTAGTGGACACTGACCTGTAACCCCCACTTCCAGCTTGGGCCTACCATCCACAATGAGCTTTTGATCAGAGAAACCTACAAGGTTTCCCAAAACAATGACAGACTTCTGTCAGAGTACTTGATGACCCACCAAAGGCCAGTGGTAAAGACCCTATTGCTGAAGACTCCATACGCAGCTGATGCGTAAAATGGAATGACATGGCTGGAAGCCAGGAGAGAGTCAGTCCCCAGACAGTCAGCGTGTCTAGCGCCAGAAGGCGCTACATAGGCGACTGGGGGAAATGACCAAGATCTGTCCAAGCAACACATTGTTTAACCTAATTAGCAACAAATAACCGGATGTGATGCCCACACAAGTGCAATAGTGGTACACAGCCATGGTGAGGAATCAACTGCTCTTGATTTGGCTAACTGATCCACTCAGTGATACTAGACCCATAGCTGGAGCTGGGAAACAAGTCAGAACATACCCAAACACAAGCCCACTCTACAATATCAAGCTACCATCAATCACAGGGTATAAGAGGGCCTAAACCTACCATACTGTCTATCAAAAAAGTAAGTGTTATCTCAATTTTCCGGATGCTAACTTACTCTCCATTGGAGAATCTGCTTCTCTTTTCCAGATAGATGCAGATCCTAGGAAGAGAGCTGTCCCAACATACCTCAAAAGGGGCCCAACTGAAACTAAGGACAACTGGAGAAATAAGCAAGGGTGATGTTTTCCTGTGAACCGGATACCAGCACAAAGGGGAAGGAGATCATTTATTAAAATTAAAAAAAAAATCAGGGCCGGGCAGGAGCACTGCAGGCCCCATGCTCCCTCGTCCATCCTGTGTGAAAACAACGTGGAGGGTCTGCCCTAAGCATCCTGTAGGGCAGGGAGGCCCCTTAGCAGGCAGCTCCAGCCATGTGCATGCATGGGGGATGGGTGGATGGAGGGTAGGTGAGTCAGTCAATAAAAACGGGTATATAGAACTAATGAGAGGGTATAAGATTGAGCATATGAGTAGATGGGTTGGAGATGGATATAAAATTCATACTTAAAATGTCTTTCATTGGAAGCTTCATATCCCTTTGCAGAAGAAGACAATTCAAATGGAGATATATCCCCAACAGCCCCATCTAAGTACCTTATGAAGAAAGTGGTTTCTGAGCTAGAGGACAAAGCAGGGCGAACACTCCAAGATACAGGTGTAGAAAAGGGCTTTCTAAATAGGACCCTCATGGCCCAGGAAATACAGCAAACAATCACCAGTAAGATCTCATGAAAGTAAACAGCTAAAGAAACTACCAACCCATTCAAGCATCTGACAGAGGATTAGTATCTAGAATATACAAAGAACTCAGAAAGCAAAACAAAAAAAACCAAAACACATCAACCATGGGCATGCGGACACACTTTTAATCCCAGCACTTGAGAGGTAGAGGTAGGAAGACTGCTGTGAGTTCAAAGTCAGCCTAGGCTAAAGTGAGACCCTTCCTCAAAAAAGAAAAGAAAAGAAAAACCTAAGAACAATTATTACCAACCGTGGTGGCACATGCCTTTAATCCCAGCACTCAGGAGGCAGAGGTAAGAGGATCTCTGTGAATTTGAGGCTAGCCTGAGAAGACATAGTATTCCAGGTAAGCCTGGGCTACAGCAAGACCCTACCTCAAAACAAAAGAAAATCAATTAACCTGACTTACAAAAAGAAAGAAAGAAAGAAAGAAAGCTAGAGAAATGGCTTAGCAGTTGTGGCACTTGCCTGCAAAGCCAAATGACTCAGGTTTGATTCCCCAGCACCCAATTAAGCCAGATGCATAAGGGGGTGCACACATCTGGAGTTCCTTTGCAGCAGCTGGAAGCCCTGGCACACCCATATTCTCTGATCCCCCCTTTCTCTTGTGTGTGCACTCTCTCTCTCTACCTGCCTATTTCTCTCTTTCTCACTCAAATAAATAAATATTTTTTTAAATGACTATGGAACTGAACAGGTACTTCTCAAAAGAAGAAAAACAATGGCCAATAAAAACTTTTAATTGGCCGGGCGTGGTGGCACACGCCTTTAATCCCAGCACTTGGGAGGTAGAGGTAGGAGGATCACCGTGAGTTCGAGGCCACCCTGAGACTACATAGTGAATTCCAGGTCAGCCTTAGCTACACTGAGACCCTACCTCAAAAAAACAAAACAAAACAAGAAAAAAAAAACTTTTTTAAGTGTTCAAAATCTTTAGCCATTAGAAAAAATACAAACTACAACTACTTTGAGATTCCATCTTACTCCAGACAGAAAAGCTATCAACAAAAAATATCAAATGAAGGCAGGCGTGGTGGTGCATGCCTTTAATCCCTGCACTCGGGAAGCAGAGATAGGAGGATAACCATGTGTTCGAGGCCACCCTGAGACTACACAGTGAATTTCAGGTCAGCTGGAGCTAGAGTGAGACCTTATCTCCAAAAAACAAATGACAACAACAAAAATCCAATGAGAATGGGCATGACTGCAAGGAAGAGGTGGGAGGAATGTCATGAGTTTGAGGCCATTCTGAAAATTCCAGGTCACCCTGGGCTAGAGTGAGACCCTGCCTTGAAAAAAAATATGTGTGTGTGTATATGTAAATATATTGTAAATATATTTATATGTATGTATATGTACATGTATATATAAATATATATTATAAAATACATAAATTTTTTTTTTTTGGTTTTTTGAGGTAGGTTCTTACTCTAGCCCAGGCTGAACATGTAGTCTCAAGGTGGTCTCAAACTCATGGCAATATATATATATATATAATTTTTAAGAAAAAACAATTTTAGGAAGACACTTTCTGAGGAAGTGCTTAATGCTGCTCTCTGAAGCCACAGGTTGTTGAAGGAAAACTCCAATGCCAGGAATACTCCCCCAGTGAGTGGCTGGTCAGGGAGACCCCCTAAGGCCACCAAAGCAATCCAGGCTATTGCCAAGGTTCTTATTTCCCACCAGAACCAGACAACAAGACAATTAAGACCCTATTGATGAAGATACATCAGTTGTAGGACACTGAGAAATCAAGCTACAACTCAGCTGGAACGGGCCAGCTGACACGGAGCTGGGAAGGGTCATGCAGGCTGGTGGTGGCAGGGAGGTCATCAACAGTCTAACCCGTACACAACCAACCAGCCAGGCAAGGTGGACTCACTGGTACAACCGTGGCATGACTCTTGTGGGGGTAATCAACTGCTACCTGATTGGATCTGAGGCCTGCTCCATGAGAGGAAATTCATATTTAGTACTGAAAGCCTAGTCAAAAGCCTATAGCCAGAAAGGTGATAGCCCTGCAGGAGAGGAGATAGGTGAGCATCTACTGTTTTTTGTTTGTTTGTTTTGTTTTTCGAGGTAGGGTCTCACTCTAACCCAGGCTGACCGGGAATTCTATGTAGTCTCAGAGTGGCCTTGAACTCACAGCAATCCTCCTACCTCTGCCTCCCGAGTGCTGAGATTAAAGGTGTGCACCACCATGCCCAGCAGCTTCTACTATTTTTTTTAATTTTTTATTTATTTATTTGAGAGCGACAGACACAGAGAGAAAGACAGATAGAGGAAGAGAGAGAGAATGGGTGCGCCAGGGCTTCCAGCCTCTGCAAACGAACTCCAGATGCATGCGCCCCCTTGTGCATCTGGCTAACGTAGGACCTGGGGAACCGAGCCTTGAACTGGGGTCCTTAGGCTTCACAGGCAAGCGCTTAACCGCTAAGCCATCTCTCCAGCCCATGCTTCTACTATTTTTTAACTAAATGGATGTGATGTACCCATCAAATTGCCCTCTAAATATTTATATTATATGTAGATCCATAGATTAGTGCTGCTTTCACTCCCGACAGAGAGGCTTCCGTTTTTTGTTCTAATGTTTTTTTATTTTACTTATTTATGAGATGCACAGAGAGAGAGAGAGACATATAAGGTACACCACAGCCTTAAGCCACTGCAACCAAACTCTAGACACAGGTGCCACCTTGTGCAACTGGCTTTATATCAGTACTAGGGAATCAAAACCAGGTCCTTAGGCTTTGCGGGCAAGCTTCCTTTTTTTTTTTTTTTTTTTTTTTTTTTGAGGTATGGTCTCACTCTAGCCCAGGCTGACCTGGAGCAAGCTTCCTTTTATAGAGGCAGTGACTACCAGAGAGACTTCATCAAAGTGCTGAAAATAAGTGGCTGGAGAGCAGTCAGTGCCTTTCAAGGCTTAGATAATATTGTGGAAGAAGGCACATAAAGACTATACAAGCCAGGGGCTGGAGGAGACATAGCTTAGCAGTTAAGATGCTTCCCTGCAAAATCTAGAGACCTAGGTTCAATTCCCCAGTACCCCTGTAAGCCAGATGCACAAGGTGGTGCATGCAACTGGAGTGCATTCACAGTGGCTAGAGGCCCTGATGTGCTCATATTCTCTCTCTCTCTCTCTCTCTCTCTCTCATTCAAACAGATTAATTAATTAAACTTTTAAAAAGAATGTACAAGCCAGAAGTTGGGGGAGGAATATGCTGGCACACTACCCTTCAGATAGGAAAGACAGTTGCAATTATAGCTTCACAGTGACTAGCATTACGTCCATAGTAGCTGCACAAGCTAAGCTCATCAACGATTCAATACGGATGAAGAAAACAGAAGAGGGACTGGTTCAAAGGAAAAAGGGGCTGAACGGAAAGGGGTAGAGGAGTGGGGGTGGAAGAAGGTAACAGGAGAGGATTATGACCGAAATACATGATATTCATGTACAAAAACTACCAATAAAAAGGTTTTTAGGAGCCGGGCATGGTGGTGTACACCTTTAATCCCAGTACTTGACAGACAGAAGTAGGAGGATCACCAAGTGTTCGAGGCCACCCTGAGACTACGAAGTAAATTCCAAGTCAGCCTGAGCTAGAGTGAGACCCTACCTTGAAAAACCAAAAAGAAAAAAGGTTTTAAAAAGAAAGTGAATTTGTGACATGAAGAACATTTACTTTTGACACAAAAGAGATATTCTAAACTCCCAATCACATACACCCAAAGCCTTAAGCCTAAAACAACACTCCCGATGTTTATAATTAGAAATGGTTCATGATTGTAAACAAGTAATGATTTGATTCATGTGTCTTTCATAAAGTCATGTGTTCTATATGCTAGGTCCCCAGCTGGTGGCAATTTGGGAATTGGGGCCTCCTGGAGGAGATGTGTTGTTGGGATTATAGCCAGCTTCCCCTTGCCGGTATTGGCACACTGTCACACTGCTGTTGTCCACCTGATGTTGGCCAGGAGGTGATGCACAGTCTCTGCTCATGGCACAGTTTCCCTTGCCATCGTGGAGTTTCCCCTCAAGTATACAAGCCAAAATAAACCCTTTCCTCCCACAAGCTGCTTTTGGCCGATGCTTTGTGCCAGCAACTAGAAGGTGACTGCAACAACAAGGAAGGAAAAAGAAAAAAAAAATTCTCTTAAAAACTATTTGCTACTGGGCATAGCAGTGCAGGCATTTAATCCCAGCATTCAGGAGGCAGAAGTAGGAGGATCATCATGAGTTCGAGGCCTCCCTGAGACTACATAGTGAGTTCCAGGTCAGCCTGAGCTAGAGTGAGACCCTACCTCAAAAAACCAAAAGACAAAAAAAAAAAAAAAAATTTGCTAAGGTATGTTCCCTTATGTAATTCAATTTTCAGGATGTCAAACAATATTTAACTGAGGTTAAAAAAAGAACAAAATAACTTCTTTTCAGTACCTTCAAATCTTCTAATGCTATCTTACCTTAAATGAGTTTAAAGAGAGTCTACATGAAAAGCTCATCACCTACTACTCGACATGCAGGAATCAAGAATTGTGCATCTGTGAGAAAAATTACAAACTGATGTTTCCTTTAGAAAGGCCAGTGGATTACTTAGGTGTGCAGTGTAACTAAAGTGTAAGGCCAAGTTCATTTCTGCCCATGTTAAACAGGCTTTGTTCAAACACTCAGTGCAGGCAGCAGAGGCCTATTTGGTTATGGGAATGAACTCTCAGAACAAACTGCAAGAGTGAACTATGATAATGAAATATGAGGACAGAGTTGGAGAGATGACTCAGTGGCTGAAGGTGCTTACTTGCATAGCCTAACGGCTGGGCTCCATTCCCCAGTGTGCATATAAAGCCAACAGCACAAAGTGGCGCATGTGTTTGGAGTCTGTTTGCATTGACAAGAGGTCCGGGCGCACCCACTCCCATTTCTTTTCTCTTTCTCTGTCTCTGTCTCTCTCTCTCTCTCTCTCTCTCTCTCTCTCTCTTTCTCTCTGCTTGCAAATAAGAATATTTTGGACGATGGACCTTACAAATAACTTTCTGAAATTACTGTTGTGAGAAGCTAAATTCCTTACTTGTAACTTTTAATCTAATAACTGGAAACCCACATGCTTAAAGCACTGTTGACTAGGCTTCCTCTGCCTTGGTGGACCTTGGGCCTGACCAGCACAGATGACCAATACTGACAAGCAGTAACTAGAGATGCTGATGGTCTTTGCCCAATTTCCACAGCAGCCTGACTGGACTCTCAGCTCACAGCAATCATACACACATAGCCTTGATGACGAGGTCAGTAACTATGGACCCACAGATCCGTGGAATAAACAGGTGGGCTTAATGGGATTGCATCTGTGATCACAGTGTGTGCATGTTCTGTGTCAGCAGAGTCCAGCAGGTCATACCCCCAAAGCCCTTCTTTAACAAATGTAAAGAATTATCCAAATTCAATGAGCTGGAAAGATGGCTTAGTGGTTAAAGCATTTGCCTGCAAAGCCAAAGGACCCAGGTTTGATTCCTCGGGACCCACGTTAGCCAGATTCACAAGGGGGCACATGCGTCTGCAGTTTGTTTTCAGTGGCTGGAGACCCTGGTGCAGCCATTCTCTCCTCCCCCCCCCTTCTCTCTCTCTCTCTCTCTCTCTCTCTCCTCTTTCCCTCCCTCCTTCTCTGTCAAAATAAATAAATAAATAATTCTAAATAAATTATTCAAATTTGAGAGTTCCTTACACTTTGTTCATACAATTGCTAAATGTTCACATATCACTGGGCTGGGGCTGTTTAATAAAAATGCCAGAGAGCATAGGTATGCGGAGGAAGCAGCAGTCATGGTAAAATCAGAGCAGCAGCGACAGCAGAAGCAGTGGGTTTACTAATGGTGTAAACTGAACTCCTCTTCAGTCTCTGTTTTCCTCAGGCTGCTGCTAGAGGCAACTAACTGGGTATGCTGGGAGTTAGCTCTGCTTCTAGAAGCACTTTGCCCACTTCCAAAGGTTAGCCTTCCCTAAATTCAGGGTTGTGGTCCCCAGACAGAGCATTTGATGACCCACAGGCTGCTCAAGCTTCAGGAGATTCTTGTCTTTGTAACAAGAGGCTGGGTGACATGGGCTGCCTCAGCTACAGGAAATGGTGGGGACACGTGCAAAGTCGTTCCAAACTCTGCTTGGGCACCAGAGAGCTAAACGGGCGGTGAGGGCACAACACAAGAACACCGGGTGGCATGACCCTCGCGTGAGCTTCCTGATTGGCTCCTGCAGCTTAGAGGAGAGGCGTCAAGAGTTCTGAAGACCCGAGCAGAGCTGCTGGCACATTCACGCAACCAGGTAAAGGGAAAACTGACATCTGTGGAGAATGGAAGATCCAGAAGCTGGGTTGGGACGCCAAAGGACAGCACACAAAACAAAGGGTTACCCCAGGTGCTGGAGGCTGGCTTTGAATCAGGACAGCCATGGTAGCTGGATCACACAATCCTGCCAAAGTACATTCTGTGTCCCACGTGTTTTCAGTTTTGGGACAACCATCTCTGCACACCTAATCACCAAAAGTCATTGTTTTGTTTCAAGCCCTGCATCTTCCACAATGCCTCAGGTAGTTTCACTAACTGACTGCCAGCAACTTCTCTATCTTAAGACTGACTGTACCCATCACTTGCTCCCCTGTTCCCAGGCAGAGGCTGAGCATGGGAGACCCCAACCAATCAGCTAAACTTAAGTACTGTAAAATACCTTTGGAGAATACACATCTGTAGGGTCTTGGATGTGGAAGGGTGTAGAAGGGTTTTACACTTTGCGAAAAAAGAAAAAGTTAAATTTAAGTGTGAAATATACCTTCTCTGGGGGTGCCTTAAAATTTCAAAGATCTCTCAAGTACTGATAATCTTCAAACTTGGAAAATTAGCTAGAGATTCATTCTACAGCTTCCTCTCAGACTGAAGAGCTATTCTCTAACCCATGTGACAGCAGAACAGGCAAGCAGTGCCTACATCACACACGGAGCAGACGGGGATACCCACACTGGAAAGATGTCTGGGAGCACCTAGGGAAAAACCCTCTTACCTGGCTGGGGGGTAAGGGGGGATCAAGCATCCTGCCCATGTTTCTGCCAACTCAGGCCATCACAAGTAGGATGAAGAACTGGCTGGCCTGACAGTTAGTAGGAAGAGAAGAAAAGAAGTTACAAGCAGGTACTGGGGTATGTGGTGGTTGTTAGGACAGAGGGTTTATAAGACCAGTTTGTGTGTGGAGATGATGGTGACTAAAATCTTGCGGAGAAAATTTTATCAGTACCATTGACAGTGTTCAAGCTTTCTGTTAAGAGCAGCTCTGTGGGCAGTTCAGAAATACAATTTGGTATGCTGAATTCATGCTCCTCTTGAACTCAGCCAGAGTGCCACAATCAAAATGACATTCAGGAAATGTCAGCTGAAAGCACATAGGTGCAGGGGAAAGAAAAAGGAGTCACAATAAAAGACCCTATACCAGCAAGGGTGACTTAATTGGATTAAGGAATACACAGGAAACTGGCAAGAGGCTCTTTATAGGTACTGCTATGTCTGGAGGAGACTGGAGTGTGAGCTGGTGAACTGACAGGGGCAGACTCCCCCTCAGTGTGGGGAGACACCATCCAATCAGCCAAACCCGAGGGGGCCGGGCAGAGAACAGGCAGAGAAGCATTATTTGCAGGCTCTCTGAGCCAGGTTGCTTTCCTGTCCTTGGACTTCAGAACCCCAGGTTCTCCGGGATCTACACCAGGGGCCCTCGGGATTCTCAGGGTGAGTCATGCCTTCAGGGTCTCCAGCTTGCAGGCAGCCTGCTGTGAGACATCTTGACCTCCATAAACACTGCGCCAGGTTCCCTCACCAATCCCTCGTGCCTCTGTACGTGTCTCTGTCTCTGGAGGATGCCAGCTGACTCCCTGAAGGGATCTGAGGTTCCTGGGTTAGCACTGGACACAGTGCGTGTCATCTAACTCATACCTCACTGCCATCAAGCAGGCATTGCCACATCAGTTCTACACACGAGGAAGCTGAGCGACTTGTCCTGTATTACGCAGTCCATTGGCAGCACAGACGAAACCAGAGCTCTGGACCACCAGATGTGCCACAGCCCAGCCTGGCTAGGGTGACACTGTGCCGCTATGACATCTCGCCCACCCTCGTGTCCCATCGCGCCTCACGGGGCCAAAGCTGTACATACAGCCTCCCACAAAACTTACAATAAGGAACCGGTCCCCAAATGGCTTACTGGCCAACCCCACTGACAGGGTCTATTCAAGGAAAATGTCCTTTTTTGGACACTTCCAAAAAATACAATAATGAAGGGCTAGATATATATTTTTCTTTTGGGGGGCAGGTGCCTAAAAGAAGCTAGAATAAAATACATGTACAAATTTTTTTTTTAAAGCAACAATCTCTCCAGGGGAGCTTGTCAGCTTCCACCACTCCAGGTAGAGTGGAATTCAAAGATGCATTCTCATCTATTCATAAAAGCCATGGATGCCAAAAAAAAAAAAAAAAAAAAAAAAAAAAAAAAAAAAAAAAAAGCCCATCTGGTCATCATAAAATAGTCTCAAGAAAAGCCAAGCAGTTAGCTAAGAAAATTAGCCAACACTCATCCTCAGTTCCCATAGAAAAGCTGCATGCTCATCCATTCAGAAGCTCTGGAATATGTTTAGGAAAATACAAAAAGCAGCTCCAACAGGAACAGTAGCCTCTCCACTTCTACAAGCGGCCTGGCCCTGGCACTGCCCACACCTCCGCTGGGTGCTCTCTGAAATGGCACCAGATGGGAGGGCTTCTCAGGTCCCCTGAACCCAAGAAGCACTTCGGAGCTCACAGCCTACTCTAGGCTTATAGCTGTGAGGATAGGAGGAACTGCTAACTTTATGGTATGGGAATTCTTCCCCAACAAAGATTGGTTTTTTGTTTTTAAAGTAAAAGGTGGTACAGGTGTCTTACAGTACGAACACATTTCAGGGAGAAAAGAAGGTGAGGGCAAAGAAAACTGTCCACATGGACAAGCAGACCACAGCTAGCTTCGCCAGCACAAGGGAAGCCACTGGGTGGTGCAAGCTCATCTGCAAGGTATTCGAGAAAATGGAAGCTCACAGAACTGTTTTCTAAGACGACAATGACAAAAACTGACAGCCCTCATCTACAACACATCCTCACCAGGAACTGCTACATTACACACTTGGGGGATGGGAAAAAGGAAGGTTAGGGGTGCCAAGACATGACCACAGGAAGTAGGAGGGACGCACCTCTGAATACAGTGCTTGGACTGCCTCGGCATGTCTACAGAGTGACGAGCACCCCCTTGACCTCAACGATGTACAAGGCAACTTCACTTCAGCAGACATTTTAAAGTTGCAGCCCTAGAGCTGAGCATGGGATCTCCTTCTGGCATTCCAAATGGCCAAGAGTCACAAAGGAACACTGCCCTGGGCCATGCACACTCAGTTCACCTCCCCACTGACTGGGAAAGGAGACCATCCATAGTACTACCCGTGGTCTCTGAGAAAACCCAGGGGAGATGTACTCCAAGGGCCATTTCTGGTAGGATCACATATGAAGCCCTTTGTTCATCATGGTCACTTCTGCTGGACAGCAATGGCAGCTGAGTCACTGGCCACATGGGAGAGTGACATTTATGCATCGCTACATAGTCCTGCTGGCAAAAGAATGGTTTTCAAAGACCTGTGTTTTTTCCTCCTCTAAAGATTATGAACAGGTAGGTGGAACTAAGTCACTGAGGACTCAGCAGAGGGCCAGGGGCACATCTGTGACTTCAGGCACAGGGCCCTGAAGTTTGTGTCCACAGAAAGTGCAGCTTCTCTTCTAACACTCCTTCAAGGGAAGCAGAATCTTCCAAGTGGAAGGGGAACAATTTGAAAACATGAGAACCAGAGAAAGTAAGCAAAAGAGCAGGTAATGGGGTAAATATGCCCCAAGTCCACTGTACACATGTATGGAAACAGAATCATGAAATTCATTATTGTTAATAGTTAATATCATACACCAGTAATAAGTTGCCAAGGCCCTTGGTTTCCCACCAGGAATAGATGGTAAGACCCTATTGCTGAAGACTCCACATACTTGGGCTGCAAGGCCACTGAGAAACCCTGCTCGAACTGAACCAATAACCTCCTCCATGTAGACCAGCTGACAGAAAGATGGAAGAAGCCATTCTGCATGTAGTTCAATGGGAGAAAGAGATACCACCAGTGAAGATACTCAACACTGGACACTGAAAGCCTTATAATTGGCCAGCCAGGCCAAATGAGCCAATGGGTGCAAGTGGCACATCTGTCATGGTGGAAACCAACTGACCTCCAATTGGACTGGAGGCCCGCTCCATGGGGGAAAACACATCCCTGATACTGAAAACTTAAAACAGGGATAGTCATGAGCCCTAGGGGTGTAGCATCTGCTGATGTCTGGATAAATGTATATACTATGCTTATCAAACTGCCCAGTAAGCACTTCTCTTAATATTTATACCCTTATATTAACACTATTCTCACTTTGGGTACAGAATCTTCTCTTTTCAGATGGCAGTGACTTTGAGATGACTCAGAAGGTATCATAATGCTGGAAAGAAGTGACTGGAGTACTAAGTAACATCTCGATCACACCTTCCAAGGCTCAGGGTCTAATGCGAAAGAGTTGGCAGAAAGAATGTAAGAGCCGAAGAAAGGGTAGGACTCCTTACAACGTGCTCCCTCCAGACATAAAATGGCCTGGATATCCATGACTTCACAGTGCCTGACACTACCTACACAAGACCATCATAAGAGGAGGAAAAGATCATGACATCAAAATAAAAGAGAGACTGATTGAGATGGGGAGGGGATATGATGGAGAATGGAATTTCAAAGGGGGAAGTGGAGGGAGAGGGTATTACCATGGGATACTTTTTATAATCATGGAAAATGTTAAATTAAAAAAAGAGATGTTTGAACATAAAAGTTTTAAATGGTTAACATGCTTGCTGCTTAAGCATAAGGGCCTCTCTGGCCACAGACTGCCAAGCTTGACTCCCCAGAGCCCACATAAAATCCTGGGCATGGCCCTGCACATCTGTACCACCAAAGACCAGGAAATTTCTGGGGCTCACTGAGAGGCAGCAGCTCATCTGAAGGAGGGAACTTCTCTCAAGGAAAGAATGTGTGCATGAGTAATAAGGGGACACCCGACATTCTTTACACACACAAACAGAATATCAGATGATATATTTTTTTAAAAGGAGTGGGACCTTTCCAAGCCCACTTGATAGACAGGAGGCTCAGCACGACCTGGATGCTTATGACTGCGCCCGGCACTGCTGTCTTACCAGACCAGGACCCTACGCTAAAAGCCTCTATCTGAACAGTGACAGTCTGTCACCGCACCCAGTACCTAGCGAATGTCACTTCTGAGCTTTGTGTGATGAGCAACGTTGTCAACACACAGGTGGCTTGGGTCATGCATCCTGTGTTATCTTTGCCAGACGTTCCCTGGAGCCATGTGACGTAGCAACCCAGAACTGCACACTTGCACAAAAAAAAGGTGCCAATGGGAGGGATGAGTGGCAGGTCATGTGTGGATGACTAAGTGGTCTTCTTTCCAGGATAATGGAAGAAATGGGTTATTTCGAGGCTTTTAGATGAAGATGTTTTTAACTGCTAATAACTTCTTTTGGAAGAGTGGCTGGAGAGATTGCTCAGTGATTAAAGGTGCTTGCCTGCAGAGCCTGCTGGCTCGGGTTCAGTTCTGCAGTACCCACAACAAAGCCAGAAACACAAGGTGGCTCATGTGTCTAGATACCCGCTGCAGTGGCAGAAAGCCAGTGTACCCATTCTCTCTCTCTCTAATAAACAAAAAAAAAAAAAAATTTAAGATGTTGGAAGTGGTGAGTTCCTTGTCACTTGAACTGGCCGACCAGTGGGTAGGTAACTTCTTGACCAAGTTCTTGGGAGACAGTGGGACAGAGGAGGAGCTGATCTAACCAGGCTCCCACTAAAGGTAGCTAAACTGCCTGCACCCTCTTCTCCTGCCTCATCCCAGTAGTAACGGTACCCCACCCTCCTCTGCCCAGCATCCACATCACCCCAGCCAGGCTGGCTCCAAGAGCACGGGAGGAGAGTGGGAGAGGGCAGAACTGAAAGGCATGAAATTCTGGGCACAGATTCCAGATTTACACAAAGATCTTTTCTGGAAGGAATACCAGTCAAAGGCAGCAATCGTGCCCCTCTAACCTTGGGCATTCAGTCAATGTCACTGAGTAGCAGCAGGGCTGACACTCTGCTCCTTATGTTTCCACTCAGATTTCATTAGATTTCTTATCTTTTATGTGTGTTTACATGCATAACTCCATTTCTGCTAAAAGAGAACGCAAATAAATGAACATCAATTCTCAAAGGAAACAGCTCAATTAGCATATGTTACTTTAGGATAAAAATCAGAAACAAAACCAGAGTCAGAGCTGTCAGTTTGGGATTAAAGCAGAATGCCTCTTTCATACGATGACACAGGGAGAAACGGTGTGTCCCAGGCCAGAAAACAACATGTACTTTTCTTCCTTGGAAGCCTGAGATTCAGAGGAAATCTAAATGCTGTGTGTGTTGGGCACGGTGGTCCTGCGGCACCGCGCAGGCATCAGAGAAGATGGGAAAGGCATTGTGTCTTCATTAAATAGCCAGGAGGCTCAGGGCTGACAGCCCAAAGGCAAAACATTGATTTTAAAAATTATCAAGACAAAAAATTCATCCAACTGTCACACAAAATCTTTCTTCCCCACAAATTAGTTTTCATACCTGAAGCCTTAAGTCCCTTAAGAGGTAATTTTCTGTCTCGGTGGCCCCTCTTTCTCTCTCTCTTCTAAAGGTTTTTTTCTCTCACAGTCAAGGAAAACTGTTTACTTATCCTCTTTCACCTATGAAAGTCCTGCTCATTCTAAAAATCCTAGCAAATCCTGCAGAAAGCCTTCCCTCACCCTTTAAACTAAGCCAACTCTTCATAATATGCCCACAATGTTGTACACGCTTCATAGCTCATATTTAGTGAAGTGATAATTCTTCAGTTATTTGTGAAATTGCTAGTCTCTCCCACTAGAATTGTGCTATCTAATATAGTAGCCACCAGAGAAATTTATTTAACGTAAACAAAAATCAATCATCAAGCCTTCAGATGTTCAGATACGCCACCCACGTCTCCAGGGCCCCTGGTGCATGGAGCCACAGCTGCCATTCTGGGCAGCATGACGTGGGTCAGCAGCATGGAGCAGCCAGGGCAGTGGTGCAGGACGCGGGTTGCAGGGAGAGAATTCTCCACAGGCAACAGCAAGCGCAGGGGGTGCGTGGGACAGACAGGTCATCAACATGTGAGCGGGAGGGAAGGGGAAACTGCAGCAACTTATGCTGTACACACTGCTTTCTAAAACCCCAAAGGGAGGATGGAAATTGTGTTATACTCTATCACCTAATTAGGACAAAATATTAATAATCAGTTATTAAGAATCAGATGACAGCCAGGCGTGGTGGCTCACACTTGAATCCCAGCACTCGGGAGGCAGAGGTGGGAGGATTGCCATGCGTTCAAGGCCACCCTGAGACCCCATAGTGAATTCCAGGTCAGCCTGGGCTAGAATGAGACCCTACCTTGAAAAACCAAAAAAAGAATCAGATGACAAAATGACAGATATTCTGAGGCGCACTCCCTAGTGAACACTGAGGAACTAACATGTAACACACAGGGCTGCACACAAAAATTAATTCAGGATAGCTCACAAGACCTACATGGAAAAACTAAAGTAACTATTCTTCAACGAGAACACAAGGTACATGTCTATGACCTTCATGTAAGCAAAGATTTTCTAGGAAAAAAAAAAATAGCACTACCTAAAAGAATGATAATAAAATGAAGAAATCTGTTTATAAAAAGACAACATTAAAAAGGGTGTAAGTCTTCACATACAGACTGGGAACAGATATCTGAGGCATTCATATCTGACAATGGAGTCACGTAAATGCATTAAGAACTCTTACACATCAACTAGAAGAAAAGAAGGAATCCAATAAAAAATGACTAACATATGTTCACAGATACCTCACAGAAGTCTATAGCCAAATATTAAATAAGCATGTGCATGGTATGCAATGCCCTTAATTATTTGGGCAGGACAAGTCAAGCCACAATGACATACTATTATTACACACAACCTGGAACAGCTACCCCTGTGAAGGCTAAAAAGACCAACGGCTACTGAGGAGCTGGAGCAAGAAGAGCTTCATGTATTGCAAGCGTCTAAGGTAGACAAGAGGGACACCATGTCCAGTAGGGCAAAGGGACACATACAGTGACCTGCATGGACCTCAGACACCAGGTCCAATGGGGCAGAAGGCCACTAAGTGTCATAAGTAAGTCCTTCTTCTCCAAAATTCATCTGTCAAGTTGAGGCCATCTCAATAAATACTCTTACATATGCCTTGAGGACACTAACAAGCTGATTCTAACACCAAGGAGATAGAGCAAAGGGCTCTACCAGAACCCCCTCATCAGGGACTTGCCCGGAGCTCAGCAGGGACTCGACCCCACAGGTTCAGCCTGAGCAAGTCCAGAACATCAGCACCTGGCCTGAGATTCAGAGAACAAGTCTCAGAAGCAGCAGAAGGAGGGAAGTCTATACCAGTGATACCAACTGTGAAGAACATCGTGACCACGTGAGCCCTTTAAACTTGGATGCCTGTCTCAGGGTGAGGTGATGGCCAGCAATCCTAAGATCCCAGGGGAATCTCACACAAGGGAAGAGAGAGAACCTGCAGTCCCTCAACGTGGGAGCCTGGCACAGCAGAGAGGTCGGGGACTTGTGCACCTCAGGAGTGTAAGTCTGTGAGGGAGCAACAGTATAGCCACAGGGCCACATGAGCCATGTTAGAGACTGTCCCTGGGAAAAGGTGTACAAGAGAGACATAATCAGGGTCTGATTTAGAAACATGATGGCTTTGACAATGTAAAGGACAGTGGAAAGGGGTCAGAATTACCAGGTGGGAAAATGATCAAAGAATGACAAAAATGGTAGAGGAGAAATGGTGACACCTGGATCAATGAGGCAATGGCTAATCCAAAGAGAAGGGGTGAAAATACTTTAAAAAAAATAATAAAATTAACCACACTTGATGAGATCCACACCGTGAGCGAACAGCAACCTACATTGATCCCCTGACACCCCCTCTGTCCTCTCTAGAGCCCCTTCACTGAGCACTCCCCCAGTCTGTTTCATGGTGAAATCACCAGTTTGGCTGGAACCAGCAAGGATGGGAATGGCCAGATCGATGGTGGCCTGCCATAGGATCGCCTGTTGACAAGTGACAAGGCCTGGATCCCCATTCTAGCCCTGTGGCTTAGGAAGTTATTTTCCAAACTGAGGTTAAATAAAAAACTGAGCCACCCTTCCCACCCACCTGCGGGGCAAATACAGGCATGGCCATAAGTGGGCTTCATGAGTTACTGAGCAAGAGCTGTGTTGAGCTGGGGGCGGGGGTCCTGAGGGTTGCCGGCAAGCAGGGGCAGGTGAGCTTTCCTGGCCACGCCACAGTTCTGTGAGGTGACTGTGCAGGAATCAGGAGGGCAGATGGCACAGCTAAGCACGAGGTGGGCAGGCTGCCCAGCGCTCGTTCCTTCTGAGCAAGAACAGGGGAATCGCTGAGCACAGAACACAAGCACTGTGCAACACGAGCAGCTGCCAGCACAGCTCAGAAACAGTTGCAGGTCAGAGCTCAGCTCAGAGGCGGAAACGCCCAGCTGGAGCTCAAAGATGCGAAGAGAAGGCAAAAGCCTGGCTCCCACCCCGTCCCTGAGTAAAGACGCTGGACAGACTGGAAACTCGCTTCCCCTGACCGCTCAGAGGAAATCACGGGGAAACTTAACCTGACTCGTTGGGGGAGGAGGCTGCAAGGGGTGCAGGCAAGCCCAGAGAAGCAACAGGCAGCTCGGTCTTCAGGGAACTGTGTAGGACGCGGTGAGCTGCCAGTGTGCAGGCCCTGGGGCTGCGGGCACAGGGCCTCCCACCAGTGCACATCGGCCAGCAAAGGGCCCATTGGCATAGAAGGAAAGGCCCCAAGAAAGGTTAGAAAGGCTGCAGAGAAGGCAGCTGTCTGGCCTTAGGGAAAAGGCAGGGCAAAGAACACCAAGGCACAAGGGTACCATGGAAACCCACCAGGGAAGGGCAGCCATGAACCCCTGCAAATCAAAAGTCCATAAGGCAGGGAACTAGATGTGGGCTGTGGCTGGTCCCCGAGGCTAGATATGGGCTCCGGGGAGCCTAGAACAATGTAGAAGAGGGCCTCTGCCAAGCCTCAGGGATCCTGTATCTAATGTCAGAGGGGAAAAGGCAGTCCCCAGATAAAACCGACAAGAAGTTGCCTAGAAGCAGAAGGCATAGTGATGGCTTGGGGTGAGGAAGCCATCCCCAAGGTGACCCTGGAAATTAAAAGACGAGATCCAAGACCTGCCCTCAAGGTATGTGCAGCACAGTGAGAAAGACTGAGAGTGCAGACAGGCCTGTTGTGAGGGATGAGCACTGGCCCAGGGGGCACCGAGGCCAGACCTAGGGACAGGTGTGACCTCTTCTCCTGACCACAGATGTGGACTGTACAAGAACAAATGCCTGAATCCATGCCCGATGACGGGAAGGTGGGGGGCACTCAATAAATATTTATTCATGGGCTGCAGAGATGGCTTAGGGGTTAAGGCGTTTGCCTGCAAAGCCAAAGGACCCAGGTCTGATCCCCCAGGACCCACGTAAGCCAGATGCACAAAGGGGAGAATGCATCTGGAGTGGCGGGAGGCCCTGGCCCACCCATTCTCTGTTTGTCTGTGTCTGTCTGTCTCTGTCTCTCTCTCTCTCTCTCTGACTCTCTTAAATAACTTTAAAAATAACTAACAATATTTATTCTTGCTGCCCTCATTCTCTCTCTAATGACGGGGAAAACCCAAGTTTCAATAAAGTCCCTGGCTTTCTTCTTAAAAGCACGTATGTTTGTGGGAAAATTCAAGCATCTAGGAATTGAAACAGAGAACGATCACAGCATTGAGACTGCAGTCACACCGTGTCTGCTTCCTGGGTGAGTCAGGATGACTCACTGTTCTTTAAAAACGAAGACTGACAATTCCAAAAATTAGACCTGATTCTTAGGGTATGGAGGTGGGGGAATACAGGAGACATATCAGGACAGATATTGAACAACTGTCCCAGTTCAAAGATTGGTACCAGGGTGAATACAGTGTGCTGGAGACTGGCGCCTCTCAAATAAAATCAGTCCCTGACCACAGTGGTAAACCAGAGCTTCTGCGTCATTAGATGTGGTGAAGCAACATGGAATGAAATAGGATTTTTACATTTTCCATCTTGGAACACAGACCCATGCTGACTCCACCTCCCACGGAAGCTAGACTCTAGCCTGTCCATCAGGAAGGTGACAGGAAGAAATACACTTGTCCAGGGGCAGCACAGCAGGGCCTTCAAGACCTCACCACCACCACTCTGCACCTGTGGAGTGACGGTGTGCGAGAAAGGGGAGGAAGACCCCCCCGGAGGACAAGCCTCCTGGGCTCCACATCTCCTCCAGCTCTGCTTTAGACTCCTCTCAGAGAAATCAACCCCCAGTGATACTTCTTGTCCGGCCATCCCCTGGCTCCATCCATCTCTGTTAAACTCAGCTCCTTAAAAGAGCGCGTCCAGCTGTTCTGTAACACCCTTTAAGTACAGGCCCAGCGGCCTCCGGCGCTGTGGGCTCCCTGTGGCCTGCCAGCCAGGTTGGCCTCTGTTCAAAAAAGGCCATTCCTTCTGCCCAGTGACCAGCTCGCCTCCAGTCAGCCCTAGCCAAGAGCCCTCATCCAGCAAGCAACAATGGTCTCCTAGCCCCGGCAGCCCTCCGCTTCTGGCCATTCAGCTCTCCTCTCTCCAGTCAGCGGTCTCTGGGCCAAGAGCTGTGTGAGGTCCCGGGAGCCAGGGCGTGAACGGAGACAGTGCGGAGCAAGGACAGCAGCACTCGCAGGTGCTGGAGCGACGGGCACAAAGAGCACCTCGCCACCAGGGGCAGGGCCCGCCAGGGCGGGGGGAGCGGCAACCAGCGTTGGGCTCCACGGCTGATGCAGGTTCCCACAGGGAAATGACAAGGGACACTCGGTGGAGCTTCAGGGTGACTGCAGTAGGGCACAGAAGAGGACTGCAGGCAAGAGGGAGGGAGATGGGGAGATCGGATCGCACAGGGCCTTGTTCCTGAGGGAGAGCTGAGCTGTGACAGGAGATATTAGCGAAGGTAAAGCGAGTGACAGGAAGAAGAGTTACGAGGGTCCTGGAAGGGTGCAAATCAAAGATGCTTGACACGCAGACCAGGCTACGGGGGAGAGGGGTGGGGGGCTCTGAAGAGAAAAGGCAGACACAAGGATGGAGATGCAAACGTGCCAGATGGAGAGGAGAGGAGAAAGGATCACGGAGCGGTCATCTACCGACAAAGGGACCTGAGGAGGACAGCACAGGGATGAGACCTAGGCGCACACTTATCCACAGCTGAGTTATGTGTTGAACAGTGGGAAGCTGTGTGACAACAGCCATTCACTGCAGTCACGAGATGCTATGAATGCAATGCCCTTTGAAAGACAACAGTAGACACTTGCAGGTGTGTCCAACCCACAGGCCCAAGACAGCTCTACTTCCAGTGTGGTCCTCAGAAGCCAAAGGGTCGTAGAATCCTGAAGCATAAAGCTTCCCATTCCCCTTCCTCTTTCCTCCCACCTAGGCTGGGAACAAGCATGGGATCACGGCTCCACTGGAGACTAGCTTTCCACCTGCCCAGGAACTGTGACAAACATGCTGGTCACTGTACCCCACAGAGACACGCCAGAACATTGTTTGTTCCCTAAGGTGAGGGGACAGTAAGACAAACACCCCCAGGGTACAGGGTCCAAGCAGTGCGTGGAGAGGCCTCGGGTGATGTTCACCTTCATGGCACCCAGCTTCTTGTCATGTAGGACAAAGTGTTTAGCAAGCTGCTGTCCACAGTCGACTCTGGTCTGTGAGACGTCGGGAACACTCCTTCCCATACTGAATTCTAATGCTGGTCTAACAGACACTGTCAGCAAGGAAAGCTGACATTTCCCTTATAAAACCAAGAGCCAAAAAGTACCAAGAAAAGGAAAATCAATAAAATTAGAAAATTAAGAAGTAAGAGAAAAGCAGGAAGGCTTCCACTTCACTACCAGACACAGCAAACCCTGAGGGCCATTCACAACCAAGCCATCAATCCCAACAAAATCAGAACAGTGATGCATCAGTCCCGCCTCCTGGAAAAACTTGTCCTTCAGAAAGCTTGCTCTTCGAGGTCAGGCTCCCTTGAAAACTGTCACACACACAAGTCACGTTCCAATCTAGTGGAGGAGAAAGTCTGCTAGGTAAAGCTATCACGACCAAGATATGTCCAACTGGTCTTTTAAAACAAACAAACAAAAAAGGTAGCCCTTTCATTCCTGTCTTTTGTCAGGTGTGTGTGTGTGTCTACACATGTGTGTGCACACATATAAAATAGACATGTTAGATTACCATTCTAAGGAGGCAGTGCTATGGTGCTTAGTGCATTCACAATGCTGGCCAGCCACTGCCACTGTCCATCTCTAGAACACCATCGTTTCTCCCCCTTACAATTCAGTTGTTGAAGAAATCGGTTCACTCGACAACAGGGTTTCCAGGAGTCTGGACCCTGCATCCCTTTGTGTGGTTTCACAGCACATGTGGCTCAGGTAGGAGTCAGAGCTACAGCACACACCAGCCTCAGGTGTGACCAGGGACAGCGCTGACTCACAGACGTGGCTATCTCTTGTTTGGCCATGTGGGGGATCAGTGCCTCCACCGTCCTCTACTAGGGACTACATGTTTGTCAGGCACAGGCAGGGCCCAGGTTAAAGCAGGCCTAAGCTATCAGACATGGCTAGGGCCCCCAGGCTATGGCAAGGTCTCAGCAGCCTGAACCCCGGACAAATCTCAGGTCCTGGGACTAGAAGGAAGGCTCCTCCCCGCATTCTTGGGGATTGTAGTAAGTGTGGACCCCCCCCACCCCCAGAAAAAATCTCAGGCCCGAGACCAGCAGGAAGTAAGGCCACTCCCTCCCCAGCCCCCTCCCCCAGCCTGGGGCACCTGGACATCCTGACAAGACTTAGGCTTGCTCATAGCCCTGTGACCCTTGGCCAGTTGCCTAGGAAACTCCTTATATGGTATCAGCCAGCAGCCTTCACACAGCCCACGCCCCGCGACCCATACCCTATACCTCTTCCCGCCACAACATAGATCTCCTGACTCTCTCCCTGCATGCTGGAATAAAAGTCCCTCTATGCCAACTAGGCATCGGCAAGCAACCTTTGAACCCACCAATCCCCTTAGGACCCTCTTTTCGCTCTCTCTCTCAACTGTTTATAAAAACTCAGTCCCCTAACAAGCTGTTCTCTGAAGCTGTCTCCAAAGTGTTTCTTCCTGTCACACTCATGTCCACTCAAGACCCTGCTCCACAGTTGCCTGGGTGCCTCTGGGGAGCCAATGCGCAATGGCCCCCTGAGGAACCAGGGACCCATACACCTTGACCTTCTACTTCAATCATCCCACTTCCTACCATCAGCTGGTGTCTGTTAGAAGAAACCCACCTCACCAGCTTTAGAACGCCCAGTAGAACTCAAAATAAATACTAACTATCACTTTCAAACTACCATGTCAGTTTCCGATTATTTTCCCAAGGTGTCTTTAGTAGCATTAGGAAGCCGTGCACTGAATGGTTATTAGCATCATGGACTGTGGTGCAGGGCAGCCTCTTCAGCACAGCTCCTGATGTCACATGTCCTCCTTGACGGCTCCTTTGCTGTGGGATTCCAGACATCCCAAGGTCCTCTTGCTGCTCACTTCCTACTGCAGACCTAGAGTTGACCACTTCTCTGAAAAGCATTGGTTTCCCAAAGTGGAAAGAGTACCCAACACCATGCTGCAGGCAGGAACAAAGTTGCTGGGCTGGTCAAGTTTTGGGCTCAAGCCACACATGAGGCTGATCAGAGATAGATGACTAAGAGACTAGCTGATTTTTTAAATACTTGCTATTTTGTTTATTTTTATTTATTTATTTATTTGAGAGCGATAGACACAGAAAGAAAGAGGCAGATAGAGAAAGAATGGGCACACAGGGCCTCCAGCCACTGCAAAAGAACTCCAGATGCATGTGCCCCTTTGTGCATCTGGCTATAGTAGGTCTTGGCAAATTGAGCTTTGAACCGGGGTACTTAGGCTTCACAGGCAAGCACTTAACCAGTAAGCCATCTCTCCAGCCCCAGACTGACTGATTTTTAAGTAGCCCAGAATTTCTTTTTTTTTTTTAATTTTTTTGAAAGTTTTCATATATATCCATAATATATTTTCAGCATAAGGTCTTTATTACTTTCTTTTGCCCCTCTGCCCCATTCCCTTTTTACTGAATGCCTCCTTTCCATCTGGTCCCTCTTCGATCTTGATGTCTTTGTTTTTCCTCCCCCCATCATCCATGATGACTACCTGTTGATGGGCCCACTAATATGTAAGTCTTGTGCAGTTAATGACAGCAGCTATGAGGTCCCCAGTGCAAGCGCCATGTGATGTCAAGAAGACAACGTTCCAAAGCGCTCCTCCCAGACTTTGGTTCTTATTGCCCCATCTTCTTCAATATTCCCTGAGCCTAGGAGGATGAGATGGAGATGTTTCATTCAGTGCTGCACACTAGCCCAGGATTTCTTAGTGAGACATTTTTTTTTAATTAATTTATTTATTTATTTATTTGAGAGAGACAGACACACAGAGAGAAAGACAGAGAGAGGGAGAGAGAGAGAATGGGCGCGCCAGGGCTTCCAGCCTCTGCAAACGAACTCCAGACACGTGCGCCCCCTTGTGCATCTGGCTAACGTGGGACCTGGGGAACCGAGCCTCGAACCGGGGTCCTTAGGCTTCACAGGCAAGCGCTTAACCGCTAAGCCATCTCTCCAGCCCTCTTAATGAGACTTTTAATTCAAACTCTAGAGTAAGAGACTTGCACCTGACCTTGTGTCAGTTACCCATCTTCTGAATGAGAATCGTCCATCAAGAACAGATCCCATCAAGAGGATTAAATTACCAAAAAGTAATCATTTACTTCATTCCACATTAATCCACCCTTTCAGAATATCAATACCAACACTATCACTACCAGGATAACCAGTGACATCAGCTTAAAACTATTTTACATACACCCTGCCCTATTTCCTGCCTTTTAAATCAGTCTGGTGCCTGCATGCTGTAAGCAGATCCCATGACATACAGCAGGTGTCTCTTGCTGACGCTCCCTAGGTCACAGGGAGGCCTATGTGTGTGCTGCTCCCTACATCCTCAGGACACTGTTCTAGCTGCTCGGACCAACCTTCCCTAGTGGAATCTTCGAGAAGGAAGCGTCACAACATAACCTTGGCACTCTGCCATGTTGACAACAATGCATCAGAACCTTAGTTCTGAGGGTTCAGACAGCTGGGCCTGAAAGCCTCAGGCTTACATTTTCATTGCATAAGCATCTACAACATTCTGCTTTATTAAATCTTCAATATACCATCACTGTCAAAGAGTCCAGCCAATGATAATCTGATTTCCTTTATTTCATAAATCACTTGCCATTTGGGTCTGAAAGACCAAAATTTGTTTTATTTTGTTTTGTTCCCCAAGTCCGATAATTTTATTAGTGTGTCTTAGTCTTTCTGGGTCAGTGTTCTCAGGTACACAGTGTGTTGTTCAACAAATCATTTGAGAGATTTTGTTTTTCCAAGAACTTTTCTTCAATTCCAGTTGGTAACAGGCTGTGAATCCTTTCTTTGGTGTCTCAGAGAGGTTGATCTGTGTGGATGGAAACATGTATGATACATGCATACATATGTAAGTTCTTTTCTGCCTTTTCTTCTAAACATATCACTAAGCTATCATTTCTCCCCCTTCATCCTTTTCTGGCTATCTTCTAGTGCACCTCTCCATCCTTTGACATACATGTCACGTGTGCCCCACCAGAGACCAGCTCCTCTGCATCGTTTGACGTCCATGTCATGTGTACCCCACCAGAGAACAGCACCTCTGCGCCCTTTGAAGTACATGTCACGTGTACCCCACCAGAGACAAGCACCTCTGTGTCCTATGACGTCTATGTCACATGTACTCCACCAGAGACCAGCACCTGTTTCCTTTGACGTCCATGTTATGTATACCCCACCAGGGACCAGCATGTCTACGTCCTTTGACATACATGTCTTGTGTACCCCACCAGAGACCAGCACCTCTGCTTCCTTTGACGTACATGTTTCGTGTACCCCACCAGAGACCAGCACCTCTGCTTCCTTTGATGTACATGTTTCCTGTACCCCACCAGAGACCAGCACCTCTGCGTCCTTTGACGTCTATGTCACATGTACCCCACCAGAGACCAGCACCTCTGCTTCCTTTGACGTACATGTCTTGCGTACCCCATCCAGAGACCAGCACCTCTGCGTCCTTTGACGTCTATGTCACATGTACCCCACCACAGACCAGCACCTCTGCTTCCTTTGACACATACATGTCACGTGTACCCCACCAGAGACCAGCACCTCTGCATCCTTTGACATACATGTCACGTGTACCCCTCCAGAGACCAGGACCTCTGCTTCCTTTGACATACATGTCTTGCGTACCCTACCAGAGACCAGCACCTCCGCTTCCTTTGATGTACATGTTTCGTGTACCCCACCAGAGACCTGCACCTCTGCTTCCTTTGACACATACATGTCACGTGTACCCCACCAGAGACCAGCACCTCTGTGTCCTTTGACATACATGTCTTGCATACCCCACCAGAGAACAGCACCTCTGCTTCCTTTGACATACATGTTCCGTGTACCCCACCAGAGACCAGCACTTCTGCTTCCTTTGATGTACGTGTTTCGTGTACCCCACCAGAGACCAGCACCTCTGCTTCCTTTGACGTACATGTTTCGTGTACCCCACCAGAGATCAGCACCTCTGCTTCCTTTGACACATACATGTCACGTGTACCCCACCAGAGACCAGCACCTCTGCGTCCTTTGACATACATGTCACGTGTACCCCACAGAGACCAGCACCTCTGCTTCCTTTGATGTACATGTCTTGCATACCCCACCAGAGACCAGCATCTCTGCTTCCTTTGACGTACATGTTTCGTGTACCCCACCAGAGATCAGCACCTCTGCTTCCTTTGACACGTCCGTGTCACATGTACCCCACCAGAGACCAGCACCTCTGCGTCATTTGGCATACATGTCACGTGTACCCCACAGAGACCAGCACCTCTGCTTCCTTTGACGTACATGTCTTGCGTACCCCAACAGAGACCAGCACCTCTGCTTCCTTTGACGTACATGTTTCTTATACCCCACCAGAGACCAACACCTCTGCTTCCTTTGATGTGCATGTCTTGCGTACCCCACCAGAGACCAGCACCTCTGCGTCCTTTGACACGTACATGTCATGTGTACCCCACCAGAGACCAGCACCTCTGATCCTTTGACGTACATGTCACATGTACCCCACCAGAGAACAGCACCTCTGATCCTTTGACGTACATGTCATGTGTACCCCACCAGAGACACAGGAGGGGGAAAGTTTCTTGAATTTTGAATTCTTTCTTGAGCTCTCTCCATCTCAGTGTTGAGATTTCTCACTTAGATTTGCATTCTTTAATAACCAAATAATCTCTTGATATCTTTCAGGAGACTCTCAAGAACTTTATAAATTTCTACCAGCTCTGTGCACATCCCCCAGCATGCTTCAGGATATGTTGGTGGGTTCTCTCTGTTTCCATTCTAACATTACATAGGACTTGCCCGTGATCCTTTCAAAAACCCTTGGCAGAGGCGACTCCTCACTGCTCTGACTTCCATCTGTGCTCCTGGGTTGTGCTCCAGTAACAAGAGCTCCTGCTCTACACACTGAGGGCCATGGTCCCAGATCTGCCTTCTCATTCTGGGGTACTTAGCTACCTAGGTTGATTCCTACAGCTTCTCCTCAATATAGGCTTTGCTCTAGAAGAATTCTGCACTCAGCAAAGATCCCTACACCCATCTCCACTACAGCTCCTGGTGTGGTTACTGCTCTGTCCAGTGAGTAGTCCTTGGCTGCATAAGGATTCCTGGGTCTGATAGAGTTAACTGCTAGCTTCCTGTTTCCTCTTGGGTGATAATGGGGCCAGGCAACTGATTACATTTTGGTGTCCATGTTAATATACTGGAGGTTGATATATCTGCATATGTTGCCCAAGGATATTTGATTTTCCCATATGAATTGTTCAGGATCTTTTACTAGGTAATTTAAAGATACCTAAAACCTAAGACAATTTATCACCATCTTCCAAGATTTCTAATCGTAAACATATTCATAATGTTAAACATAAAGAAATCAAAACTTTTAGAGTATTTTAAGTAATATAGGAAAAGGATAGACTATTTTCTAGGTGAAAGGCTAACTTCTCTTACCCTACAGGATGACAAATGATGTCCAGAAATCTGAAGACTTGGGAAATTATTTGCTTTCTGAGAACCCACTTAAAAATGAAATAAGGACTGGAAAGATGGCTTAGCCACTAAGGCACTTGATAAAAAGCCTAAGGACCCAGGTTCAGTTCCCCAGTACTCATGTAAGCCAGATGCACAAGGTGGAACATGTGTCTGGAGTTCATTTGCAGTGGCTAAAGGCCCTGGCATGCCCACATTCATACTCATTCTCCACACACCCCCTCCCTTCTATCTCCTTCCCTCTGTCAAATAAATTAATTAACTAAATATTTCTATAAAATACAAAAATACAATAGATCAAAGCAGTACTCTATAAAGACAACTTTTCCTCCTTGTCAATTTTGAAAAATATCAAACCTACAAGAAAGCTACCAGATTAGAAATGAAGAGCCACAAACCCTGCATCTAAGGCTACAAATCTTTAATCTGACACATCTGCTTTACTCCAGCCTACATTCATAGTCCCACCATCCCTTCTCCATGAACCCCATTAGTAAAGTGCAGGCACCATGCTCCTCACCCTGGAGTATGGCTGAATGCATTTCCTAAGAAGAGAGCAGCCTGCTATAATTTCTATTCTATTACTACTCTCACTGTATCTGCCATTGATACACTAACTTTATCTAACAAATGGCACACAAAGATAGATCCTGCTACAATTCTTCTTTTTATTAGATATGGACATATTTAGTATGTAAACAACACATGTTGGTACCATCCTTTCCCTTCCCCCTGCCTCTTTTCTGAAGAGGCCTTCCTCATTACAGATACAGGTCAACCCCATAGGGATTGTGGGGCATGCATTATGGGGTCAGCAGTCAGTTATGAGGGAGAGGCAATGTATCTGTGCAAAATGTCCCAACTTGTGGCTCTAACAATCTTCCCAACCCCTCTTCCGCAAAATTCCCTGAGCCATCATTTTAAGTCAACTTCAGTGATGGGCACTCAAGAGCCTCTGAAACTCTGGTTTAGCAGGTGTTCAGTGTCCTCAGTGTCCATCTCCATCACCCTTGTCATCCTGCTACAATTTCTATCAAATTATCACTCTCACTGTATCTTTCATTGATACAGTAACATGATCCAATATGTGACACACAAAGAAAGCATGCTGATACAATTTCTATTCTATTATCTCTCTGTGTGTATCTGTCAGTGGTACACTAACATTATCTAATGCGTGGCACACAAAGAAAGCACCCTGCTACAATTTCTATTCTATTTTCTCTCTGTGTGTATCTGTCAGTGGTACACTAACATTATCTAATGTGTGGCACACAAAGAAAGCACCCTGCTACAATTTCTATTCTATTATCTCTCTCACTGTATCTGTCAATGGTACACTAACACTAATGCATGGAACACAAAGAAAGCATCCTGCTACAATTTCTATTCTATTTTCACTCTCACTAACATTATCTAATACACGGTACATGTTCAGCTTCCCCAAGCACCTGATGTCTTCTGCTTCCTGCTCTGGAATATGACCAAGGATCTTTCAAAGCACTTGACTATCACATTTCCTCAATCTCCTTTTAAGTAGAATCATTTCCCCATTGCCTTTGCAGAACTTATAGACTGTAGTAACACCTACTTGATAGAACTGCTGGGATAGTTAAATAGAAATAATGCAAATAAGCCAGCTATGGTGACTCAAGTTTGTGGTCCCAGTTACTAAGGAGGCTAAGAAGAAAAGTTCACAAATTCAAGGCTAGCCTGGATGATTTATTTTAATTTATAAGGCTAGGGATATAGCTAAATAATTCAGAACTTCCCTAGTAGACACAAGACCCTAGGTTCAATACCCAGTACCACAAATAAAGGAAAGAAAGAAATGGGGGGGATGATACACATAAACTGAGAACCTCAGTCTTTATACATAAGATCTGACAATGGTCAAAAACTATCTTCCATCTATCTGTAGCCCACGCTAAAACCAGGATTCTAATTTATGTGACAGCTATATTTATTGTTGTAAATTTATGAAATAGCATCTGATACCAGTAACCATGGTTAATGTGAGCTCTTGCTTGCAAAACAATTAGAGTCCAGTACAACGTTTCTGTAAGTGTCAGAGAGGGAGTCACAGGGTTCCTCTCTCAGCTACAAGGGGCAACACATGTGCACACAGCTTTCTCCAAATAAGGGTCTCAAATGGCTGGTGGACCCCCAGACTGAACTGCTTGTAAGATCATGGGGCAAAGTTTTCTGTGCCCAGCCCGCCTGGTAACAGCCTCTCCTTACCCTAGGGCCAGTTGTGGCAGCTCCCCAGTATCGGTAACATTAAAGGCATGTAGCTTCACTAATGTGCTATAGCTAATGACCAGAAATCATGCCATCCCTGAATCTGCAAGCTGCTAGAAAGCCATTACTCTAGTTATGATTTGTTCCATTCTAATAGACAGAAAATGGCTTTTTCCAATAGCAAATCCCAAACTGTAATTCTGCTCTCAGTTTAGAAGAGTGGAGAGAATTCTGCTTTCCCACCAGAGAAAGACAGAGACACAGTCAGTCTCCTGAACATGGGAACCCAACAGCCAGCAAAACACAAAGGCTGGGGTTTCCAGTGGAAGCCTCTCGACCCTTCTGAAAGAACCACCTGACTCCAGTGTTCAGGGCAGAAGACCCAGCCTCCACCTCAAAGTCTCATATCAAAGCTCAGCTAGAAGTCATCTGCCAAGATAGGCTCGAGGGTGACAGCCAAGCAAGAATTCCAGGCACAGGTGTCTGGACAGGTTCCTAGGACTGGGTACCTTTCTCAGCCAAAACCCCTTCTTGGGAAAAAGAAGTCAGAACATGCCAGGCATGGTGGTGCATGCCTTTAATCCCAGCACTCAGGAAGCAGAGGTGTAGGAGGACTGCCGTGAGTTCAAGGACACCCTGAGACCACATAGTGAATTCCAGGTCAGCCTAAGCTAGAGTGAGACACTACCTCAGCAAACAAGCAAACAGACAAACGAAGGAAGTCAGAACGTATATGCCCCTCTGCCTACTGACAGAAGAAAGGCACTGGGCAGGACAAGGTAGCTTACAAAGAGAAGGGACAAAAGCACCCTCAGGGTAATGGGTACTCTGCCACTTAAAAATCATGAAGGCACACAGCAGCTCAGTCAGGCACCAAAGTGACGTGACTACAAGTCCTGAAAAGAGAACCTGTGTCTCCAACAAGAGCCCTGTTGCAGACTGAACACCTGTGCCTGCCCCTGGAATTCACATGTTGAAGCCCTGTCATCCAATATGACAGGGCTGGCAAGCAGGTAGCAGTGGTAAACAAAGTCACAATGCCAGGGCCCTAATGCATAGAGCCCTTGTACGAAGGGGAAGGAGCTCCAAGAGACGGCCTCGCTTTGCCTTGGGAGCTCACAGCCAGATGGCCACCTGCAAGCCAGGAAGGGGAATCTCACCAGAAACCCACAAGCTGGACCCCAACCTCAGACCTTTGGTGCCCAGGACCGCAGGAAATGAAAACATCAGCCATCCACTTCTGACACTTTGTTACAGCAGCCTGAGCTGACTCCTACACCCCTAGCGGGCCTCCGGATGAATGCACAGCCCATGTTCATAACCTGTCAGCTCCCACCGGGAATCAGCCAGTTCTCCTCTTGCAACCCGAGCTCCCATGGCCCCAGACTCTCTCTGAGGGAGTGTTTCACCACCGCAGCTAATTAGATGTCTGCGGAGACCACAGCAGTGACACTTGAAAGAAAGTGGCAACTTCTACATGGCCCTCATTTAGGACGACCTCCTGGCAAGTGAGTGCAAGAGTGAAGAAGAGCAGGAATTAAGAAATCATTTAGCTGAAATGCGCTTTTACGGCTTCCAGGCACACACAGTAACTCACTGTTAGCTAAGTGCCCAGGGAAGTCCCAGACAGCTCCAGCTAACAACAGACAAGGAAGTAGCAAAGCACACAGCAGTCTCCGAGCAGGAGGCTGAGGCACCAGGCAGGATGGGAGGAGCAGCCGGGACTGGGGAGGGTTCACTCACCATCACTGAGATCCTGGAGGAGGTTCTCCTGGCAGGAGAAGTCCAGCTTCGCCTTGACGCTGACGGTGAGAGTGGCCACCTTCCCAGGCTGCAGGGGCAACTGGGCCAGTGTTTCATCCAGCTTCCAGCTCAAGAAGTCGCCATTCAGCTTTTCTGCAACAACAATGACAGTCATGAGGAAGACGGCCCTCATGAGGCTCACCAGCCCCCCAAGGAAATGCTGGCATGTTCTCAAAGCAAAGGCTAATTTACAGTGCGGCAGATGAAGAGGCCAAGAAAAATCCAGAATCACCGAGGTGTTATAAGGCAATCTTCCCTGGGCAGAGATGAGGCACAGAGTGGGAGAATGGGCCAACACTGGAGGCTCCATGCTTGAGGCCCAGTCAGCCTCCATCCTAGGGAGTGGTTCCTTGTCATCCATAATAGGCCACATGCTTAGTTCCTACAAGCCCATCAGCATTAAGCTGGATTCCTGTTCCCACAAGGGTCTTCACCATTCCCACTACAGAGAAGCAGTTGCATGTGTACTCGGAGATGGTGCCTCCGAGGACCCAGCCCACGGTCAGAACCAGAGGGTTAGGCAAGCACAGCATCTGTGGGGCCGTACCGAGGATGGGCTCACCCTGGCTTGACCACCAACCCACCGTCTAACTATGCCATGATGTGAAGGCAAGCAGCCTTGGGTTTGGCACCTTCTTGATGCTGACTAACTCAAGTGGCATAGAGACTAATGGGACCCTCAAGTCAAAGTGTATGGATGGGAAGACGCCTACGGTTCCACAGGGTGTTTTACAGATCAAACACAGTACTCTCCATGATGCAGAGACCATGGCGGGAATGCTAGAGAAAGGGGGCAGTGGGAGGGGAAAGCAGGGCCAAGCAGAGATGAAGCCAGGCACCCTCTGGGACCAGGAAGTGGCCTTCTCCCCTGAGGTGGCTCCCCTAGCCAGCAGGCCCCGTAAGCTCTGGCACCAAGTGTCCAGCTTCCAAACTCAGCCAACGTCACTGTCTGTGCACAGACTCTGACCAGCTGAAGGTTCTCAGCACTGGAGGCCTGTCCTCCAAAACACAAGGTCCTGTCCCCTCTGCCAGGCAGGGCCACGGTGCCAGCTCCGCCCCTTCCTCACCCAGCCCTTCACTTTCAGCGGTCTTAGCTTCTTTCTCTCAAGCTATAAACAGGTGAGAAGGTTCAACTTTGCCTTTGCTTTCCAATCAGTACATCAGCTCAGTAAGAAAAGGGATAAGAGCTACCAACCACATAAACTAAGGCAAAAAATCCAAGGGGTTCTATGTGCTGGGGACCTGAAGTCTCCGAGAACACAAGAAGTGCCCACTGACTTTGTCACGCAGCCCATACATCTGCTAAGGCAGCACTGGCTACCCTTCCAATGAAGTGCCAGCACCAACTATGCCACAGGAGCCTGCAAAGCCTCCATTCCAAAGACCTCCTCAGGTCCTCTCTGAAACCAGCAGAATGCCAGCCCTGCCCCTTGGCCACATCCCTCCTGAAGCAAGCTAAGGCTCCTGGGCATGGCACAAGTTCTCTGGCCCTTGATCTCACTAGCTCCCCACCCATGCAATTGCTGGTACCCTCACATACCCCGCCTCCTCTGCTTTCCCACCCATGCTATGGCAGCACCCTCCACGCGCCCTGGCCCCTCTGCTACCTCAATCTGGGAACTCTGCTCCGTTTGTGCCGTCTAGCCCGAGGCCCCTTTCTGGTAGCGGCACTTCCTCCATGGCTCCTCTGAGCTTGCCCACGTACAACGGGAGCACCACTGTCTTTGATTGATGCCCTCTGCACCAGGTAGTCACGGAACGGGAGGCAGGACCAGGCCTTGCCACTGGCATCTGCCACGCAGAGAGGAGGCATGGTGCTGTCGAGGGATGCCAGCTGGGACAGAATGCCTACGTTCATCCCCCAGCTCTGCTGGCTGCCCTCAGGCAAGTCGCCAAACATCCATGTGCCTCCGTTTACTCATCTGTAACTGTCACGCAAGGTCAACATGTTAATACAAGTCAAGTGTTTAGACAGAGCCTGGCTGATGGTAAGTACTCAACCAGCATTAGTTACTCCCCCCACCCACCGAGCGCCAATCACCTTTTCCTGACGGTGCAGTTCTTGTCCCTGTGCCAGAGCTACGTAAGGATGAAGGACTACCTGCACCTAACACTGCGCTTGGCCCTCGGCAAGTGCACAGGAGTATTAGCTGCCACCAGTGTCCCTCCCCATTCAGTGACTAACAGGGCCTGGCACTGGGTAGGCACTAGGCAGGGTACAATGCAGAACGTATACCCGCATGCCAAGACATCATTTCAGATTTATAATTAGAACAGATGGAGAGAAGCTATGCAGGAAAAGCAGAACCAAGTGGAATGCACAATGTAACCTCCGCTGCATATAAATAGCACACAGAAGAAAGAAAACACAGTCCTATCTTGCTAATATTAGTTGTCTCTAACCCATGGGCCCCTGGGTAACGTCAAATTGTTTTGTATTTTTCTAAATTTCCTAAAATGAGCGTGTGTTACAGTTTTTACAAACAAAACCATGGTAGCGGGCCGGTCTGGGGTCTAAGAACCTTCCTCTCCCCAGCCTTGCTCTTCAATGTACCGGACGGTAGAGCCCCCCAGACCTGGCCTCAAAATCCTCCCTCACAGCTGACCACACTGAGGACTATGTACAGAGAGCAAGTTGGTGCTGAGGCCCTGAGGGCACCCTGTAACCTAACCAGGCAGTGATGAGGGCTGAGGCCCAGGAGAGTCTACCAGGCTGCAGCCACCATCAGAATCCCCAGGCTTGACTCTGCCAGCTGAATGGTACATCTCTCCTGTGGCAGCCAAGCCAATGCCAAGTGGTCAAATGCCTGAAAAGCATTTTACTGGACTAAGGAAAAGCTAGTCTAAAATAATCAGATAAGCTCTGGCGCTCTTCTTATGACCCATGCAAATGTGGTGCGTGCAGAAGGGCCACCCTCGGGGAAGGGGAGAAGGAATGGAGCCCTCAACATGACCCCTAGTGGAGTACCACTCTCTACGTACACGTAAGAGCAGCCCAACCCCTTGACATTACCGATGACATAGGACCATCCTCCACACACCACACTGCCCCAACCCGTGACATCACCACTTCCGCAATCCTGTCCCCGAGTACCCACAAGAGCTCACCACCCCTGTGGTGTAAAAGATACAAGTACAGCTCGGACCACTGATGGTATCAAGAGGCAGGCTTAAAGACCATGTCCTTTCACTACACCACGTGCGCTCTACTTAAGTCTAACTAGCATTACAACTAGAATGCTGAGAAGTTCCAAAGAAAGCCTCATGAAGCTGGCATATAGTGCCTTACAATGCAGCGCCTTAACAGGAGAAAGTGGAGACGAGATGGAATACTGAAGTATGTGAGCGCTACGTTCACAGGCTTGAACTTGACCCCCCACCCACCCACACACATAGCCACTCACAGTTCTTTGGATAGTTGTAGTCACATGTCCTAAGTCACCCAGGAAACAGTAAGTGGATCTGGTACTGCACTTTGTGAAGGAAAAGTCCCAGTACAACAAGCTGGGCCCGGAGAGTGCCGGGGTGCACGGCGCAGGCGCCCTGGAGAAGCTGTGCTGTCTCTGGCAAGCACCGCCTGACTGCTGCCTCCTCTCCTTCGGTCAGTGGGCTTCCCACACACAGCCACCAATATGCTCAGGCCAGGCACTGAGCTGAAATCGAGGTACAGAGAAATAAAGATGTGGTCCTGCCCTCAGGAGGACAAGGATCCACGTGGGAGTCTGTGGCTGCAGGAAGAACCTGAGAAGCAGATGAGTTCCCACATAGACCAGCCGAGAGCAGAGGTTCCCACCAACCTCAAACTTTCTTAAGAATTATGTCACCTTGCACAGGGAACAGGTTCAATGACTGTTGAGTTAATTAAGTGCCAACAACTAAAATAAGACTCACTGTCCAGACCCACAGGAAGGAACGAACTGCCTCAGCCATCCGTTTAGCCATCACGAATGGTAACTAGAGGGCTGGAGGCTAAATTCAAAGATTTCTGCTTGTTTGGATATCTTTTCATTTCTTAAAGGGTTTCTTCTTATAGCACAAATGGAGAAAATGAACTCTGAAAGTCCCACCCGTACCCCAAGCTCCCATGCTGGCTGTGTAATGCCCAAGGACGCAGGGCTTAGGATGCAGTAGTCAATGACAGGGGAGACAAGCCCTCCGATATGACTTCAGTTGGGCTGTGGGTGCCTGCCAAGTCAGTCCGAGAGGAAGAGGAGGGAGAAGCTGACACTGAGAGTCGTGCTGCAGGCAGCTCAGCCCTTCAGGCTCATCTGTGAACAGGGACCATTTGTGCTCATGGCTGTGCATGGACTGTGTCACTGAAGCCAAGTGGTTCTTTCTACATAGATCCTACTATCTGTTCTTCCCACGAGAAAGTTGCTCAAGTCTGAACAGAAATGAAGAGTCAGGCTCCAACATCTGTTGTGCAACTGCCCCTTCACATGTTTTCCTGCTAAACCCTCACACTGGGGAATGGCACTGTGTTTCCATGTGAAGCATGTGCTTTCATCCTCATCTCATTTTTTTAAAGATTTATTCTTTAATTATCTATTTGTTTGAGACACAGAAAAGGAGAACCATGCTAGGGCCTCCAGCCACTGCAAATGAACTCCAGATGCATGCGCCACTGTGTACAACAGGCTTATGTGGGACCTAGAGAATCAAACCTGGGTCCTTAGGCTTCATAGGCAAGCACCCTAACCACTAGGCAATCTCTCCAGCCCCTCATCTCAATTTGTTGTCAGAGGAGAGACACAGCAAGGACCCCAAGCAACCAGTTAGGGATGTAACATGCAAAAGCTCTCCAATGGCAGGCCCACATACCCTAACTTCTTCCACCCTCCCTGACTTGCTCATTTCCTTCCCACCCACAGTCCCAATGAACTAAGCACACCAATTCATGCTACACTGGTTAAAAGGCATGCCCTCTTGCCTTGAAATCAACTTATATTGCAGGGTTCTCCATCACAACCCCAGAACTCACTATATAACACCAAGCTATTTTTTAAAAAGGAACCAGCCATCCTGCCCATGTGCCAGTAAGCATCAGGCACAGTGAGTGGCTTTCAGACAGTCATTCAGGAGTCTCGACATCTTCCACGAAGGCACGCCTGCAAGCCCATTCTCTGTGGCCAGTCACACGCAGCAGAAATAACACAGGGCGTGCAGCCAGAGCTCCGCGCCATTCGGTGAGCACGTCTGATTCCCACACTGAACTGCAAGCTCCCAAGAGCAACACTCATGTATTATGCAAGTGTCGGCCCAGCAGCTGCCTGTAAGCATCACATAAGCGTCTGACTGCTAAAGAAGAGGAAGCTGAGCAAGGTGAGCGCTGCTAAACAGTGCAACCCGCCACATGCGGCAAGGGCGGCATGCCTGGTCCTGCCGGGATGCAATCTGCCACGTGCAAGCAAGGGTGGCGTGCCTGGTCCTGCTGGGATGGCCAAAAAAGCCTTCAGAGGTAGCATGTGGCCTGCACTATAGATTAGGGACAGAGCTGGAGACCACAGGAAGCTTCAGGGGTCAATAAGGTTCTAGGCACAGAGAAGTGTACTCCCAGCTGTAGAGGACTGATTCCTGCTCACTTGGGGAGGCCCAGTGCCCAGTGCTCAGTACCGGCCTGCTGATAAGCAAGGGAGGGAGGCAGGGGAAAAGTGGCTGATGGGGCTGGAGAGATGGCTTAGTGGTTAAGTGCTCGCCTATAAAGCCTAAGGACCCCGGTTTGAGGCTTGATTCCCCAGGACCCACGTTAACCAGATGCACAAGGGGCGCACGCATCTGGAGTTTGCTTGCAGTGGCTGAAAGCCCTGGTGCACCCATTCTCTCTGTCTCTCTCTCTCTCTCTCTCTCTCTCTCACTCTTTCTCTCTCTGTCACTCTCAAATAAATAAAAATGAACAAATAAAAATCAAAACACCTGAAATTTTCTATTAAAAAAAGAAAAGTGGCTGATGGCCAGAGGACAGACGGACAGGTGCCCAACAGAGGAGCCAGGAGTAGCTATCTTCTATGGGCCATGGCCCATCCTCTGCTCCTGGGGGACACTGCCCTCTACTGACCATAGTTAGAGGCCCCCAAAGACCCCAATCACTGCTGTCCTGCTCCCCAAAGCCCAGATCTGAAAGACCATGGGTCCCAGATGAGGCTAGTACAAGTGAGTAAGGAAAGAAGACAGGAGGATAGCAAGCCACAGAATGGATATTGGGCTAAAAAATAAAACAGGGCTGGAGAGGTGGCTTAGCAGTTAAGGCGTTTGCCTGTGAAGCCCAAGGACCCAGGTTCTACTCCCCAGGACTGACATAAGCCAGATGCACATGGTGGCACATGTGTCTGGAGTTCATTTTCAGTGGCTGAAGGTCTTGGTGTTCCCATTTTCTCCTTCTGTCTCTCTTCTCTCTCTGTTTGCAAATAAACAAAATATTTTAAAAACAAAAATAAATAAAACAGAGAGTAAGTCAAAAGTGTTGGTTCATGCCTATAATTCTAGCACTTGGGAGGCAGAGGCAGATGGATTGCCATCATTCGATGTCAGTCTATGTTACGAGTTACAGAGTGAAACCCCGTGTGGTGATTTGAATCAGATGTCCCCATAAACTTGTGTCTTCTGAATTTTTGGTCCCCAAAATTCAAATTATGTGAGGTGGAGCCTTGCTGCAGGAGATGTGTTGCTGGGGATGGGCTTAGGAATGTTTGAGCCCGCTTGCCTTGGCCAGCGTGCCCTCCTGCTAAGGTGAAGGCATGGAGGTAATGTCCAGCGTCTGCCCATGCCATGCTTTCCCATGCCAGCATGAAGCTTCCCTTTGAGGCTGTAAGCCAAAATAAATCCTTTTCCTCCCCTCAGCTGGTTTTGTTCAGGTATTCTATGCCAACAGCACAAAGGTAACTACAATACCGTGTCTCACAATAACACTAAAAACTGTAAATAATAGTGTAAATAAAAAAATTTCAGGATGGGGTTGGGGATGTAGCTCAGGGTTCAACCCCCCAGCACCACCAAAAGAAAAATAAAACCATAATAAATAGGTACAAGATTGAGACAGAAAGTGGACAGGGCTGGAGGGACAGGGCAGGGGTAGAGTGCATTCTTGGCATATTTAAGGCTTTGGGTATAATCCTCAGTGAGAGAGAGAGGGAAAGAGAATGAATGTATGGTAACTGTGCTCCAGGAAACTGAGGGGCTGAGAAAAATTCAAATGTTCCAGAAAATGGTAAGTAAGGAAACAAGACAACAGTGACAGAGGCAACACCAGAACCAGCATCCCGCAGAGGGCTCCTGTTTCCGGAACCCGCGCTGATGCAGGGCTGGGCGAGTGTCTGCGTGCATCTCACGAGCAGAAGAGAGGTGCAGAGCCATTTCCACCATGCAAACAGCCATCGAAGCAAAGAACTTGGCCCAAGGCATCCGGCCCCGATGGCAAGCCCAAGCTGATTGCACTCTAACTGGTTGGTAATGTTCTCTGCGATTGTTTAGGTTAGAGCTGAACTGGCCTGACCCTGGGGGTCCTCATGTTAGTCCATGTCCCTCCCCACAGTAATCCCCAGCCTGCCACAGCAGCTGCTCTCCACCATGTTTCTACCTCCTTTCACACCCAAACACCAAACAAGTGGGACTTCTATGAAAACTACAGGAAGTCCTTTTTCTCACTCCCCATGACATTCCACTCTTTGACGACACTAAGAAGAAATGATTTTTCTGCAAGATTGGTTTTTAAAAATTTGCCCTGTGGGGCCATGATGTTAAAAACAATAATTATATAAAAATAGCATAACAACTCAGAAACAGGTGCAAAAGACAGGAACTCAGCAGAGCAGGTGACGTCAGTATGGCAGTGCCGTCAGCTCATTACTGGGACTCAGTCCCCATGGGCCCCTGATTGCCTGTGGACAGGAGCAGTGTGATCACCAGGACATAGCTCATGGCCTCTCCAGGTGCCCCCCACTCTTGTGCCCTTGGCTGATGGGCAGTGCTGGGCTGGGCCTACTGTGTGGTCTCTAGTTCTAACCTGCTATAGTTCCAAGGCAGTGTGCTTATCTGGAGAAAAGTTAAACTTCTATTCCAAGAAAGGTCTGAGACAAGGAGACAGGGCTGAGATCCCTTCCTAAACATCTTAAGAGGAGAACAGTGATCAACCCAGGAAATGTACGTGAAGATAGTGGTCTTTGTCAAGCAGGGGAGGGGATCTGGCTTATTTGAAGTCAGCCTTATCAGTGGATAGTAGGACCTATTTACAAAGACCATTTAGATTCAGTGACATGGTCCTTTCACCAGCAGCACAGCCCCTGCTCATGGATGAGCCCACAGGGCTGGGCTGCCTGCTACAGCACCTCTGGGTGGCAGGCCCAGAAGACCTGTCAGGCAAACCATCAGCTGGCTTTTACACACACTGAGATAGCAAGCGGTCACTGCTTGCCAGCCTGCCAAGTACTAGGTGAGGTGCCAGCTAGCCCTGCACTGGAAACACTGGCCAGAAGAGTGGTCCCTGATGAGCACCCAGAGGACAGTACTCAGCTGGCCGCCACCAGAGACCTTGCGCAACCCCATCACATGGCCATTAAGGAGCAGGTATTCTGCACTGAGGATGGTACATTAGTTACCTTCTCATTGCTGGGACAAAACACTTGACAAAAATCAGTTTAAGGGAAGAAAGTTTTACTTCAGCGTACAGTTCCAGGTTACAGACTGACCACCATGGCAGGGAAGGCGAGGTGGCAGGAGTGTGAGGCAGCTGGTCACATGCAGTCCACAGCAAGGAAGCAGAGTGACCATCGCTGCTGCTCAGTCACTCTCACCTTTACACAGTCCTGCACCTCAGCCCACAGTTAAGATAGGTCTTCCCACCTCAATTAACCTAATCGAGATAATCCCTCACAGGTCACGCTAGATCCTGTCAAGCTGGCAATCAATATAAACCATCATAAGCATCAACTGAGGAGGGGGCATGGGCAAAAACACAGAGGGTGAACCATCACCCACAGGGTCTGCCCACGGGGCATGGGAGAGAAAGAAACACTGCCACGGATCCATGCCACCCCTCCAATCACAGAAGGCAGCAACCGTGATGCATACAAAACCTCATGTGCAGACCTGCCTGTCCTGAGCATATGGCTTACTTCGAAAGATGTCTGGATGCACGGCTTATTTCTGTATTAAGTTCTGAGGCTTAGGAGTGACACATTCAAATAACAGGCAAATCCGCTCACAGGGAACAGCTTATTCCCCTCTGATGCCAAATAACTAAAGTATTTATATCTAAGGCAGGGCAAGGAGGAAATTCAAAATGCAGACTTCTACAGCTCAGCAGCAAGGAAGCTGAATAGCTTAGGCATCAGATCTAATACCATTTTCACACCTAAAAGTGGGTCTTTCTGTTTCTATTTCTCCCCTTCATGACTGTGCAGCAGAATGGAACATCTAAAGGGGTTGTTCAAAACCCCACGTGGCAACCTGCATTCAGAAACAACACAGCAAACATAAACCAACAGCAAGGCATGTGCCCTTGGAGCTCCCCGCAGGAGCTGAACTAAGAGCCACCACCTTAACACAGGGTCTGGTTGGTGCCATGAAGGAAGCTGGTTACTTCACATTGAGAACAGTACGGACACTGTTACTGCTATAGACCTGCACCCTGTAAGGGGCCATTCATTCGCGCACGTGTCTCACAGCAGAAGTTCCAGACCCCATGAATGAGAAGAGCAAGCAGGACAGAGTACCTCACTCTAACCAAAACACCCGAGGTTTTCATCATAACAACAAGGACACATCCCATTCTGTTAAAAAATTAAACTGGACAAACTACCCCTCACACTTCAGCCAAGCCACAGCTGAAACCATGGAGGGATTGGTGAGGCGAGCAAGAGTGCCGCTTCCGTGGAAAAACTGACCATCAGCGCCACGGTGAAGGAGACAGATACTGAGGGCACTCAACGCTTACCAAAGCAGAGATCCAGAGGCTCCTAAGAGCCCAGCATGGAAGCAGACTTAAAACTCACCCACCACGGCTCAGGGAACTCTGCAGAGGAGGGGGCAGAAAGAGTTAAGAGCCACAGAGGCATTGCCTCCCCACAAAACTGGCTCCTGCACCCACAAGGCAAAACTCACAATCCCATGGGGAATACCAGCAACCCCACTGAGGAAGGCTCCCAGAAAAATAGGGACAGAGAGGAGAGAAAGAGGGTAGCAACACATGATGTGTCCATGCTAAGTATGCTCTTAACAATAAAAACGAAAAGAATGAATAAATTAAGGGCATACGTGTGCATGTATGTACGACCAAGTGTTTGTATTTGTTTTCTTATTTACATTTTGTGCTTACCGGGCTGAGAATCAAACCCAAGGCCTCATGCATGTGGGCAAGTGCTCTCTCACCGAGCCAACAGCCCGTCTTCTGTTTATGATGTGTGCATAGATTCTCGTAAGGAGCTGACACGTCTGTGTCGTGTGCATCTACTCTCACACAGGCCTCAGCATATCTGTAAAGAGCTAACACATTTTTCCTAATTTGGGCTCTATTGCCAAGAAATCTGTGATCATTTATGCAAAGGTAGTCATTTATTCCTTCTATAAACCACAAAGACTCCAGGACAAGGGGTCACAATTGGAACCTGTGGCTAAGTAAGTCTTGTCTTCAAATGCAGGGAAGGCACATACTTCCACAAGGGAACCTTTGGCCCATAAAAGCCCAAATGACAGTCTAGGCCCCTGAGAGACCCACCGTGGTCTCCTGGCTCCTATATCACTGATCTTCACCATGCACTTGAGATGCAAAAGGGTTTCATAAGGATTTACAAAGCAACAAGTTACAGATCAAGAGAGCCCAGAAGATGGGTTGTAAATCAAAGCAAGAAATTGTTCTTGGCCGGGGACACACGTCTTTAATCCCAGCACTTGAGAGGCAGAGGTAGAGGATCACTGTGAGTTCAAGGCCATCAAGAAACTACATAGTGAATTCCAGGTCAGCCTGAGCTACAGTGAGACCCCAGCTTAAAAACAAAAATTTAAAAAAAAAAAAAAAGAAATTGTTCTTTATTTGAAGGTCAGCATCTGAAGAAAAAGGGCAATTCTGAGGGTAGTGTGGATGTGTGCAGAGGATGTGGGTCTGGCTGAAGTCTTACGACAGGGACCAGGGAAAGTCCAGGCAGGACAAGGGGCTGCACACCCAGAGCCCAGCACATAGGTGCAGTTCATGGAGATGAGAGGTGTGCCAAAGGCATGCAATCAGCACAGTCCAGGAACTTCTGGAGCCCTGCCCAGATGCCCAGCCCTCAGCAAAGCCTGTGTGCTCTCCTTACGGGCACTGCACCCCAACTCTCTGACACTGAGGCCGCAGCAGTGATGTGCCAAGTGCCACCCTGAGTCTATGGCCTTTTTGTGACTCTACACATTTCGTGAGGAAAATCGAAGGGAAATGCTGCACACTCAGCCCAGGGGAAGAGGGGAACAGGGACAGAGAACCTACTACTACTGTGCTACTGTGAGACAAGGCAGCCCGCACAGAACTCAAAGGATGGACATTAAAGACACCTTGAAAGAAGCTCAAGGCAGGGGGCGTCTTTACCGTCACTGTTCTTGTTGCTGTGGCGAATACCCAGCAGCAGAGACTTAAAGAAGGGGCTCACAGTTCAGAGCTAGTCCAGCATGGTGGCAGGAGCTTGTCAGGAGCTTCCAGCTGGGAAGGCTGGTGCTCGGCTCTCCTGTTCCTTTGTCTTCAGTCAGGGACCTGACTGCCCACCTAATCTAGAAACTCGCTTATAGACATGCCCAAGACCAACCATCATGACTTCCAATAGAGAACATAAAGATGGGTGCAGATGCTGCTAACATTCCCAGCTGGATCTTGCTCCCCATTCTCCGCGACACACTGACTCTTACTCCGTGCCCAGCTAGAGCCATATTCTCCTCTCCTCACTCCAGTCAGCTCAGCCGCTTGTGCCAACAGCTTTCAGGACTGCAGAACACAGGGCCCAGGAATTGTTCCCTCAGGTTATTTTGAAGGCAGATGGTTTGTTTTCATTAATTTAATCCCACATGTAGATGTGCTACAGCTTGGGACAATTGTTTTTTAAAAAGAACGATAGCTTTCATCTTTCACTTTGTAACGGAGTTGTTTTTGAATGGCTACATTGTAGTGGACATTACAGGTCTGTGTTTCTTCCTTCCTTTATGAGTGAGGCCACCAGAGCTGACAATTAGGACCTTGAAAAGTATGACATAGAGGTGTGAGAATGCCATAATGAAACCCATTAGACTTTATACTAACTGAAAAATAAATTAAAAGAAAATGACCGTGATTCTCACCCTGATTCTCATGAATGCTCATGTGACCTGACACAGGTGACCATCTTCTGCTGCTCCTGATGGCCCTGGCTCTGGCTTAAAGTACAGAAAGAAAGGCTTCTACCCCAGGACTGAGGAGAGCCAACCTCAGGACAACACAGCCAAGGAAAGAGCAGGTGTGCACGAGGCACGATGGGAAGCCCACTATGAGGCTGGGAGGAAGGCGGCCATACAGACAGTATCATGCACCAGTGCTTCTCCTTTAGGGTGCCGTCCAGTTGCCTGCACCATTCTCTGCTTTCTGCATCATTATCTAATAACTTTTTACTTTACTTATTTTTATTTATTTATTTGCAAGCACAGAGAGAAGAGAGAAACGGAGAGAAGCCAGGGCCTCCAGCCACTGCAGACAAACTCCAGATGCATGCACCACTTTGTACATCTGCCTTCACATGGCTACTGAGGAACCCAACCTGGGTCACTAGGCTTGCAAGCAAGTGAATTGACCACTGAGCCACCTCTCCAGCCAAACCAGGAAAATGAAAAAGAGTGTTTGCCCATGGGCTGGGGCAAGGAGTGGCTGAGAAGGAACATGAGAGAACTTTATCAGGTAATAGAAAGGCTTTATACTATGTGTTAATACCTGGCATAACTCATGAAATGAAGTATGGTGACGTGTGTATTTCACTGCACATACAACTTAACGAAAAGAAAGTGAACTGAATTAACGCGACACATGCTGAAGCATTTCAAGGTGAAGTGTACTGATGCTTGCAACGACAAGTAGTATGAAGAGGAGATGGATTAATGGACGGGTGGGAGGTTTGAATAGTAGAAGATGGAGCAAACGCACAAAACGCTAATTGTAGAGCCTCGATGAGAGGGACGCAAAACCTACTGTGAAATCTCTTCAGCTCCTCCATACAACTGAAGACTTTCCTACTCATGAGAGGGAAAGGCAGATGGCTGACAGGAACAAGAACTCCCAGTGGACTTCAGAGGCATTAGGAGTGCCGAAGGCTAGGGTGGCCCAGAAGGGAGGACAGAAGCCAGGTCCAAGCACAGACACAGCTTGGAGGACTCAAAGGCGCTGAGGACTTACAGGAAGGAAGTGGGGCCTGAAAGAGCGCAGAGGCTGAGGTCGGCGCAAACACTGGCCGAGAGCAGCAGAACCCAGGGCCCAAAGGGAGCACTGAGATTTCCAAGTGTCTGCCACACTGACTGACCGCAACCCCTCACAGCAAGCGTGAAACTATCAGTGACTTCATTCTCCAAGGCTGAACCTGGCTTTCCAGCAGCATAAACACCCCAGCCCTGCCTATGAGATGGAGCACTAGGGAGAGAAGTGGATAACAAGTTAGGGTCTCCCACACAAGGGCCCCCATGACCCAGACTTGAGAAGACTTTCCAGGAGACTGCTCACCAACCTGGAAAGCAGAGAATGAATCCACTGAGGCAGATAAGACCACAGAGGAGCACATGACCTCCACTGACTGAATTCTGGTGAGGAAGAGCGAGAAGAGAAGCTAACTGTGCAGGAAATGAATGTCAGCTCAGCAAGAGCAAGAAGACCAGGGACGAAGAGAGAGTCAACGCTGGACAGACGCTCATCCACACAGGCCCGGCACTGCATGTCTAACCCTGACAGTCATCTCCGGACAGACGCTCGTCCACACAGGCCCTGCACTGCGTGTCTAACCCTGACAGTCATCTCTGGACAGACGCTCATCCACACAGGCCCGGCACTGCATGTCTAACCCTGACAGTCATCTCCGGACAGACGCTCGTCCACACAGGCCCTGCACTGCATGTCTAACCCTGACAGTCATCTCCGGACAGACGCTCGTCCACACAGGCCCTGCACTGCATGTCTAACCCTGACAGTCATCTCCGGACAGACGCTCGTCCACACAGGCCCTGCACTGCATGTCTAACCCTGACAGTCATCTCCGGACAGACGCTCGTCCACACAGGCCCTGCACTGCATGTCTAACCCTGACAGTCATCTCCGGACAGACGCTCGTCCACACAGGCCCTGCACTGCATGTCTAACCCTGACAGTCATCTCCGGACAGACGCTCGTCCACACAGGCCCTGCACTGCATGTCTAACCCTGACAGTCATCTCTGGACAGACACTCGTCCACACAGGCCCTGCACTGCATGTCTAACCCTGACAGTCATCTCTGGACAGACGCTCGTCCACACAGGCCCTGCAGTGCATGTCCAACCCTGACAGTCATCTCTGGACAGACACTCGTCCACACAGGCCCTGCACTGCGTGTCTAACCCTGACAGTCATCTCTGGACAGACGCTCGTCCACACAGGCCGTGCAGTGCATGTCCAACCCTGACAGTCAACACTGGACAGACGCTCATCCACACAGGCCCTGCACTGCATGTCTAACCCTGACAGTCATCTCTGGACAGACACTCGTCCACACAGGCCCTGCACTGCATGTCTAACCCTGACAGTCATCTCTGGACAGACGCTCGTCCACACAGGCCCTGCACTGCATGTCTAACCCTGACAGTCATCTCTGGACAGACACTCGTCCACACAGGCCCTGCACTGCATGTCTAACCCTGACAGTCATCTCTGGACAGACACTCGTCCACACAGGCCCTGCACTGCATGTCTAACCCTGACAGTCATCTCTGGACAGACGCTCGTCCACACAGGCCCTGCACTGCATGTCTAACCCTGACAGTCATCTCTGGACAGACGCTCGTCCTACAGGCCCTGCACTGCATGTCTAACCCTGACAGTCATCTCTGGACAGACGCTCGTCCACACAGGCCCTGCACTGCGTGTCTAACCCTGACAGTCATCTCTGGACAGACGCTCATCCACACAGGCCCTGCACTGCATGTCTAACCCTGACAGTCATCTCTGGACAGACACTCGTCCACACAGGCCCGGCACTGCGTGTCTAACCCTGATAGTCATCTCTGGACAGACGCTCGTCCACACAGGCCCTGCACTGCATGACTAACCCTGACAGTCATCTCTGGACAGACACTCGTCCACACAGGCCCTGCACAGCATGTCTAACCCTGACAGTCATCTATGGACAGACGCTCGTCCACACAGGCCCTGCACTGCGTGTCTAACCCTGACAGTCATCTCTGGACAGACGCACGTCCACACAGGCCCTGCACTGCATGTCTAACCCTGACAGTCATCTCTGGACAGACGCTCATCCACACAGGCCCTGCACTGCATGTCTAACCCTGACAGTCATCTCTGGACAGACGCTCGTCCACACAGGCCCTGCACTGCATGTCTAACCCTGACAGTCATCTCTGGACAGACGCTCGTCCACACAGGCCCTGCACTGCGTGTCTAACCCTGACAGTCATCTCTGGACAGACGCTCGTCCACACAGGCCCTGCACTGCGTGTCTAACCCTGACAGTCATCTATGGACAGACGCACGTCCACACAGGCCCTGCACTGCATGTCTAACCCTGACAGTCATCTCTGGACAGACGCTCATCCACACAGGCCCTGCACTGCATGTCTAACCCTGACAGTCATCTCTGGACAGACACTCGTCCACACAGGCCCGGCACTGCGTGTCTAACCCTGACAGTCATCTCTGGACAGACGCTCGTCCACACAGGCCCGGCACTGCGTGTCTAACCCTGACAGTCATCTCTGGACAGACGCTCGTCCACACAGGCCCTGCACTGCGTGTCTAACCCTGACAGTCATCTCTGGACAGACGCTCGTCCACACAGGCCCTGCACTGCGTGTCTAACCCTGACAGTCATCTATGGACAGACGCACGTCCACACAGGCCCTGCACTGCATGTCTAACCCTGACAGTCATCTCTGGACAGACGCTCATCCACACAGGCCCTGCACTGCATGTCTAACCCTGACAGTCATCTCTGGACAGACACTCGTCCACACAGGCCCGGCACTGCGTGTCTAACCCTGACAGTCATCTCTGGACAGACGCTCGTCCACACAGGCCCGGCACTGCGTGTCTAACCCTGACAGTCATCTCTGGACAGACGCTCGTCCACACAGGCCCTGCACTGCGTGTCTAACCCTGACAGTCATCTCTGGACAGACGCTCGTCCACACAGGCCCTGCACTGCGTGTCTAACCCTGACAGTCATCTCTGCACAGACGCTCGTCCACACAGGCCCTGCACTGCATGTCTAACCCTGACAGTCATCTCTGGACAGACGCTCATCCACACAGGCCCTGCACTGCATGTCTAACCGTGACAGTCATCTCTGGACAGACGCTGGTCCACACAGGCCCTGCACTGCATGTCTAACCCTGACAGTCATCTCTGGACAGACGCTCGTCCACACAGGCCCGGCACTGCATGTCCAACCCTGACAGTCATCTCTGGACAGACGCTCGTCCACACAGGCCCTGCACTGCGTGTCTAACCCTGACAGTCATCTCTGGACAGACGCTCGTCCACACAGGCCCTGCACTGCATGTCTAACCCTGACAGTCATCTCTGGACAGACGCTCGTCCACACAGGCCCGGCACTGCGTGTCTAACCCTGACAGTCATCTCTGGACAGACGCTCGTCCACACAGGCCCGGCACTGCATGTCCAACCCTGATAATCAACTTGATGGTATTTAGAATAACCATGAGAGCAAACTCTGTGCATGTCTACATGGGAATTTCTAGACTACTTTATATCACATGGGAAAACCCAGCCTAACTTTGAATTAATTTCCATGGGCTGGTGTGCCTGCACTACAGGATACAAAGGAGAAAGTAAGCTGAGCACTAGTACTCCTTCCTCTCCCTCTCTCCCTCTCCCATCCCCCACTCACACTTTCTGCTTCATATTGTGGGGACACAATATGACCAGCTGCCTCATGTCCTGCCACCATGCCTTTCCTGCCATGAAGATCTGTCACCTCAGAATGTAACCCAAAATAAGCCTTTCCTTTCTTATTTATTTATGAGAAAGAATAGGCATGTCAGGGCCTCCTGCTGCTGCGAATCCATGTGCATGGGCCATTTTGTGCATATGGCTTTTCATGGGTACTGGGGAATTGAACCCAAGCTGACAGAATTTGCAAGTAAGTGCCCTTTACCACTGGGCCTCTCTCCAGCTCCTTCCTTTCTTAAGCTACTTTTCTCAGGTACTTTGTTGCCCCACCTGGGGCACCAGGAACAACTGCAAATGGCCAGTGGTTTTCAAAGGGAAGAAGCAAGAGAGGTCTGTGCTTCAGAAAGAATGAGCAGGCTGCACGAATAGTGGTGAAATGATGATCTGGATTTACTTGAGAAAGGGAAAAGAATACTTGCCAGTTATTTTGCTGGGAAGGCAAAATAAGTTATACGAGATGTGAAAACTTGTCACCATACAAATTGTTTTCTGTCATTCTCTATTAGCTAGCTTGGTTAAGCACCTGCCAAACCCTATGACCAACTGGATTAAATTCAGAGTGCCCGGTGAGAGTCCTGCAGTGAGGGAATGCAAGGGTATGTGTCTGGTTCCCAAACTGGGGGTGGGGAAGGGTGACTTTGCTATCACTAAATTTCCTGAGGACTCCAAGTGTGTCCTCTGCTAGAGACAACACGGGCAGCCCAGCACCACGTACCCTTGGTGGAGAGAAGCTTCGAGGTGACTTCCAGCTGCTCAAGTGGCTCCAGTCCAATATTCTCCAAGGTGACGACGAGCCGCTGCGTCTCCCCGTTGTAAAGCTGGACGGACACGTTAGTAGATATTTCATCCCCAGAGGAAGGTTGCAATGAATGTGCAGATCTACAATCACAGTAATAAAAAGGACAAATTGAAGAGGGAAGAAGGAGAAAGGGCCTCAGGTGAGCAGACCCCACAGGAAGGCCCTTCAGAAGAGGACCGTGTTTCCCTGGCTTTGCATGTGGGGTTCCGAGCTCAGCAATCACCAATGAAATGCAAATGCCATCAACTCAGTGCTCCACTAGCTGCCCATTAGGAGGATGAAGATCACACGGCATACTAATTAATGCACACAACCATGGACTCTCGCGTGCGAACTGCCTCGGGAATCGCGTGGATTTGAGAGGCAAAGTTCTGGGCCGGGAAAAGAATGCACCAGGGAAGGAACGCTGAGCCACACCCTTGCACACGAGACTTCCGTGAGCAGGGGCGAAGCTGCGGAGAAGGCCGCTAGGAAAAATGAACCGGAAATAATTACTTTGAAGAGGTGCCAAGACCCTCAAAGGAGGGAGGGCTGGCGGGCAGAGTGAGCCATCTCCTCAGGACCTCACTCATTACAATATCAGCACAGCCCGAACAAGGCACCTCCACCCATTAGCAGCCAGGCCCTGCTGCTGGCCCTCAGCTTCGGGTATCTCCAGTGCTCAGGTACCAGCCTGCGGGACCTCATTTCAGCATCTGGCACTCCTGGCCTGGAAGATCCTCTGCCACATCACACCCATTTGGCGGGGTTCTGCTCGTTCCTCTAAGGGAGGCAGGTCTCTGTGTGGTTCAATCCTCTGCTTCCGGTCAGTGCTTCTGCTCACCTAGCCCTTCTAATCTGTCATAACACTCAAGTCCATGTCATAGTGGTCTCCCTTGTTTGGTGACAAACTGGACCCACTTCTTGGCATATTTTCCCTTGTTTGCTGCATTCATTACCTTTCTAATCTCTAACACAAAAGGCCTGACCAAAACAACTTGGGGTGGAAGGTTTTGTCTTGGCATACAGCTCGAGGTTACAGTCCACCGTGGCGTGGAAGGCATGGTGGCAGAAGCATGAAACAGCTGGTCACGTCAATCTGTACCGAAAAGCAGGATGATGAATGATGCCAAATGCTCAGCTCGTTCAACCCATGACCCCAGCCCAGAGGACGGTGCTGCCCACAGTCAGGGCGGGTGTCCTCCTGTCAATTAACCTGAGCTAGGAAATCCTTCATAGACTGCTACTCATTTGTTTCCAACAGTGATTCTAAATGCCATCCAGTGGACGGTTGAGGTTATCCACCAAGCTTGCTTAGCTGACCAGTTCTTGTCACCTACGGAGGCTTTTTAAAGGGTTGGTTCATTTTTACTACTAAGGAGTATCTTCACAATAAAAATATGTCCTATTTTGTTCACCAACTGGTGTCCATGTGGGTCTTCTCCACTCTTCTGACCCTCAGGCATACTGCTGTGATGAACATTCATACACATGGACACACTGTGTCATATATTTTCATTTTCCATGGGTAGATACCCAAGTGTGGGGTTGCTGGGTGTGGTAGTTTGAATAGATGGCCCCCAATATATTCAGAGCTTTATCAGTTTGTAGTTTGCATCTGCAGCCACCTGACTGAGAGCAGTACCATTGGGTGGATCTTAAGGTATGGTGGTGGGTTTGAGATTTCAATCTAAAGAGATGCAAAGTGTGCTTAGCTGGAGTTCCTGAGGTGTGCCGTGCTGTGTGGCTTCTGGCTTTTGGCTTGTGCTTCTCTCACTGCTTGGACCTGTGAAAGCAGGTCAGCTTCTTCTGCCATCATGGAACTTCCCCTGGATCTATAAGCTTCAATAAATATCCCTTCCTCCATAAAAACTGTGCCTGGTCCGGAAGTCCATCTGAGCGACCCTGAAGCTGTCTGTCTACACTGGGTCATATAGGAAATTTGCGGTGACCTTTTGAGAGACCGCCTGACTGTCTGCAATGGGCACACTGCTTTGTCCTCTCGTCAGTACTGCACGAGGGAGCCCAGCCCCTGAACCTCCTCCCAGCCTGGCCATGCCCCGTCCCCTACTCACAAGCACCCCAGTATGGGTGAGCTGTAATCCTGGTGGTGCCAGCACCCCAGGGACTAACAGTGCCCAGCTTCCTTCAATGATGCTTATTAGCTGTTTGTACATCTTTTGTGCTGAAAGAGCTATTCAGATCTTTTGCCAATTTTTAATTAGGTTGTTTGTCTTCTTATTACTGAGTTGTTAGAAGCTCTCTATACAAATACAAGCTCTTTATCAGACACATGACGTGAAAACATTTTCTTCCAGCCTATGAACTGCTTTTCGTTTTCTTAGTGGTTTTTTTCAATGTGTTGAGGTCCAATTTATTAACATTCTATTCTATAGATCCTGCTTCTTGGCCTAACCCAAGGTCATGAGCCTTTTCTCCTGTTTTCTACTAAAAAAGTTTTTTTTTAAATAGTTATCTTAATTTTTGTTTTTCAATAATACATGTTAAAACTACTAATCCTTTTTAAAATTTATTTTCTACTAAAAATTTTTAATATTTTTAGCTTTTAAAACCAGATCTGTGATCTATTTTTTTTTAATTTTTTATTTATTTATTTGAGAGCGACAGACACAGAGAGAAAGACAGATAGAGGGAGAGAGAGAGAATGGGCGCGCCAGGGCTTCCAGCCACTGCAAACGAACTCCAGACGCATGCGCCCCCTTGTGCATCTGGCTAACGTGGGACCTGGGGAACCAAGCCTCGAACCGGGGTCCTTAGGCTTCACAGGCAAGCGCTTAACCGCTAAGCCATCTCTCCAGCCCTGTGATCTATTTTTGAGACAGTTTTTTTCTGTTTCATTTTATTTCCCAATCACACAACACTTCCTCCCACCTGGGCTGGCTGCATGGCCAGCATCCCACCTACCCATGGCCACAACTGCTGCCTCTTCTTCCCCACCATGTCACTGCTGGTGGTGACTGACGGCAGAACTTGCACTGAGCCCTGGGGCCATGTGGACTGCAGGCCTCAGAGTCCCCGAGAGCTGCAAAGCACAACTGCCTGTCAGCGTCTCCCAGCAGAGAAGCTCAGGCAAGACTGCCACACGTCACAGCTAGCACTTCACGTCCACCTGGGAGTCCAGGTAAATTAAAAAAAAAAAAAAAAAAGGCTCACTGACACTGACACACAAATGAGCTTGCATAAGAATAATTCAGAAAATCCTGAGGTGCACTTTACAGAAATGGCCAGGGGAGGTCCAGGGAGCTGAGTCGGTGGACAAAGCTATGCCATGCTGCTTACAGGCCGAGTCCAGATCTCCAGCACTCAGGCAAGACGCGTGTGGCACCTGCCCATAGCCCAACACTGAGGAAGCAGAGACAGGGAATCCCTGAGGCTCCCTCACTTGGTGGCTTGGCCACTCAGTGAGCTCTAGGTTTGTCACAGGACCATCTCAAAGAAAAGGGTGGAGAGCAGCTGAGGAGGATACCCAACACTGACCTCTGGGCCCCACACTCACAGATAGACATGCGCACCTACATATACAAGCAGGCATGCATTCCATGCATGTGTGCACATCACACAAGCACACTCAGAAATGGGGCCTAAGGAGATGGCTCAACAAATGGAGCGCCTGCTGTGCGCGCATGAGAAGATCTGATCCCCAGCACAGGTGTACAAAGCTGGCTGTGGCCTCTAAACATCAGTGCTGAGGAGGGCAGAGATGGGAGAGTCACTGGTGCTTGCTGCTCGCTGCTCTGTCAGCTGGATTGAAAAACAGCCGCTTCCAGACTCGGTGAAAGACCCATCTCCAAGATGGAAAGCAGAATTGACAGAGGAAGCCACCCGAGTTTGTCCCCTGGCCTCTGAACACAAGAGCGCACAAACATACTATGGACACAAAGATGTTCATTAGCATCACAGGAGCGAGAACCACGCATATCAGTTCTAAAAGCCAGGAAATGAGAGGAGGTGCACTTCTGAGGGATCACTCATACGTGTTTGAATCAATTAAAATTGAACTGGAAACCGGGCATGGTGGTGTACGCCTTTAAATCCCAGCACTCGGGAGGTAGAGGTGGGAGGATTGCTGTGAGTTCGAGGCCACCCTGAGACTCCATAGTGAATTCCAGGTCAGCCTGGGCTAGAGTGAGACCCTACCTCGAAAAAAACAAAAGAAAAAAAAACAGTGAACTGATTACGTGAAGTGACAAGAGCATGAAGCCAAGCTGTGCTGCCTGCGGCTACACAGTGGTCAGTGCCCTACACGTGACGCGGTGTGGCCTCCACTACCCATGTATGCTCTGGTGTCTTAGCTTCTTTATTTATCTGTTTGCATTACAGGCATGAGAAACCACACTTGGCCCAAGTACTGTGTAAGGGTGGTCAAGACCGCAACTGCCCAAGAGCGGCCTGCAGCCACTGGGGCCCACTCCTCTCTGCGCTCTCCAAGAATGCTAGGAGCAAGCAGCAGACCATTTGATAAATCGTAAGAGTTATCTTAAGAGCCCCAAAACTTGAACTGTTTTTCCAATGATGACTCCAAAGGGTAATTTCCACACCATTCTGGTCAGAAAGGCTCCCACTGTGTCCCATTCATTTTCAGCAGAGCACACTACCCGCTATCTTGAGGAAGTCCCGCTGTCATATTCGGGCTAAACGCAACTCTGTGCTAGTTCTAAGAAACAGGTAACTTGGGCTGAAGAGAGGCTCAGGGGGTAAGGCACTTGCCTACAAAGCCTATCGACTGGGGTTCAGTTCCCCAGTACCCATGTAAAGCTAGGTGAACAAAGTGGCACATGCATCTGGAGTGCCTCTGCAGTGTGGCTGGAGGCCCTGGCACACCCATTCTGTCTCTCTTCTCTTCTCTTCTTTCCCCTCCCTCTCTACTTGTAAAGAAATAAAAAGAAACTTATGTCAGGCATGGTGGAACCACCTTTAATCCCAGCACTTGGGAGGCAGAGATAGGTGGACTACTATGAGTTCAAGGCCACCCTGAGACTACATAGTGAATTCCAGGTCAGCCTTGGCTAGAGCAAGACCCTATCTTGAAAAAAAAAATTAATATTGGGGAAGGAGGGCATTACCATGGAATATTATTTATAAATCATGGAAGTTGTTAATAAAAAATAATAAATTAATTTAAAGAATAAACAGGTAACTCAAAAATATTCAGAAGAGCCATTCCTTCCTATCAGGGTCCCTGGGCCCTCAGGTCCCACCTGGGCAGGGACGTGCTGATCTGCAGTCTTGGCAGGGCCGGGATGACTTCCACGGTAGAGCCACTGGTTTTCACTCCGGGGAGGTTGTCCAGCAGACAGTCACTGAAGACACCGAAGACCGTGGTGTGGTAACCTAGAACACAGGCGGCAGTCTTCACACCTCAGCCGAGGTCAAGAACAGAACACGGGCCCCCACTCTCTGCACCCCCATAAAACCTCAATGTCCACAGGAAGAGCAAAGCTGAGACCAGCACCTGTGCTCTGCTCCCCAAGTGTTGGGAGCTATGAACCAAACCTCGGCCATATTAACAGAAACTGCCATATAGCAAGTTAAGTTTCTACTTCGTCAACTACCAGAAGTAAGGGACTTGCCTTACCGTTCACGGTAATTGTCCCTGTCGTCTGAGGGACGCCGACCAGCGTCACTGGGTACAGACCAGATTCCGCAGGAAGAGAGAGTGCTGCAGGAAGGGACTCAAACTCCACTCCGCTGGTGAGGAGCCCCTGAAGCAAGCAGGGACGTTGTAAGTAAACCCATCCTGCACAGTCCACCCCAGAGAGCCTGTGGCAATCCCAGCAGGAACAGTGAGAGGAGAGGCTACCTGACTTTCATAAACCCAGAGACCTTCCAGGGCAACTCAAATACGATTAACACAGAACAACACGGACAGGGAGAGCACTTACAGGTACTGCGGGGGGATGAAAGTTCCGCCTGGGGCTAGCCCTGTTTGTTGTATTTCTCCTATTTGTTTTGTGTTGCTTTGCTAAATGAGAATACGAACCCAATGAAAAGAAGTATTTTCTATATGAACAAAAAGAAAACCATGCAATGTGGAACTATGTCACCTATTGCTGTCCCCCCACCTAGGAATTACCCATTCGTCTCACTAAGGACCAGAGTCCCCGGTGCCCCATGAAGGGCCATGACATGGCTCCCAGAGTCCCCCACATGGTGGCAGAGGGTCTGTCCACACAACAGGTAAGAAGGGCACATGGGCCTAGCTGTGAGCTCCCTCAGCCCACAGAATGCACACTGAAACCTGAAATAGCAGGTACACGTGCAAAGTGGCAAAGTTGAGGGGTAGGAGCAAAGCTATTCTTATAATCTAGCAATGAACAACTGGAAAAAGATGAAAAAATTACCATTAACAAGAAATCCAAAACTCCTGGAACAAATTCAACAAACTTTGCATTACGATTTTATGGCAGGAGACCACACATGCCCACTAGGTGGCAGAAGCATCTACAGTCTGATTTCAGTTGCTGAGGCCCTGGTATGCCAATTCTCTCCCTCTCTCTCTAATAAAAAATAAATACATTTTTTAAAAAATATATTTTATAGCAGGGCTGGAGAGATGGCTCAGCAGTTAAGGTGTTTGCCTTCAGAGCCTAAAGCCCTGAGTTTGATTCCCCAGTACCCATGTAAAGCCAGATGCACAAAGAGGTGCATGTATCTGGAGTCCATGCAAATAAATAAATAAATATGTTTTAAAGATTTTATGGCAGTTCTAGGATGCTGCAAAGATAAACAAGACTCCACAGGGGAGGGTCCTGCACATTTCAGACACAGAGTTTTGTACTACACAAGGTCAAAGTACCCCAAGCCACTTCTGGGTGCAGTACGGGACTGAGCGGGAATAAATGTGCTAGCACTGACAGCCCACTCCTCACTCCGGAAGAAAGAAAGCAGACATCAAAAGGGGCACAGCAGGAAGGAGTCCTATGGAGACGGGCTAGAACCAGACGTATCTCTATGAACTCAGAGTGCAGAAATGCTTATCACACACGTGCCTGTGGGTACATGCAGACCGTGTGGGTAGACATGAATGTACGTGCAGGTACTCCAGCCTGTCGGGAGCTCTAAGAGGGTGTCAGCTACGGCAGCGCATCCTTGGTGTCCCCACAAAGTTACATGACAGCCCTCTGCAGCCAATAGAGAAACTTTGAGGGGTGGACTCTACGACAGTAGGCACTTGGAGAGCCAGTAAGTCTCTGTCCCTGACCACGGAAGTGGATGAAATCGCCCTCCACTTAGCTCAGAAGCCAACCTGCAACATTACACAGTTACATTGTGACAATGTTTTCTCCTATAGCTTGGTGGTTTGGGGGCCCTGATCACCAAGCCACCTTATAGCAACAAAATACTGGTACTACTGAGTAGCAGACGGAATGTAGACTTCATAACCTGTGCTAATCTCACGAAAGCTTCAATACAACTATTTCAAGTTGCAATCAACTAAGCTCAGAGCATGTGAGAATCAGAGATCTGTTTGTGGTTTTAAACACTTACTGGGGACTAAGCATAGGCATGGGAATGACAAAACAGTCTTGGGCTGGAGAGATGGTGCAGAGGTTAAAGGTGCTTGCTTGCAAAGACTGACATTACCAGCTTAATTCCACAAAACCCAAATAAAGGCAGATGCACAAAGTGGCACATGTGTCTTTAGATTGTGTACAGTGGCAAGAGACCCTGGTGTGTCTCTTCTCCCCCACCCCCCCCCCACCTTTCTTTCTCACTCTCTCAAGGAAATAAGTAAAAATATTGTTAAAAAGTAAAAAGAAAAAGTCTTCACTCACAGGAATCTTTGGCAAAGCAAGTACATACCATACGCTACGCATGTCAAAGATTAAGGAAAGAATGAATGTGACGACAAGCTGGTGGTTCTAGACCAAATCACTGGTGGTGCATACCATGTTCTCGACGCGGAGCTCAAACGGCATTGGGTTGTACACCATTAGCTGAACTTCGCACACGTCTCCTTGAACCCACTGGAAATCTACAAAACACATGCAGAGGAGCCCGGGGTCAGCTGAGCTCTTGCTCTTCCCACCAGCATCAGTGATTCCTCTGGCAGGTTGTCCAGCCAGCCAGGCAGTGGACCAGATGCTCGCCCTGACAGAAGTGGGGCAGGCTGGGCTCCCACCAGCTCTGACACGCACAGGCCACTGTCACTGCAGTAGTAATGGTGGTCCATGGCACCTCACTGGTGCAGAGACTAACGGTCCAGAGGATGACCTGGCCTGACATGCTCTGGCCAGACAGCACCCTGCACACAGCTGCCCCAACGCACTTTCTTTTTTTTTTCTTTTTTCATTAAATTTTATTTTATTTATTTGAGAGAGAGAAAGAGGCACATAGAGAGAATAGGTGCAGCAGGGCCTTCACCCAATGCAAACAAACTCCAGACACATGCACAATCTTGTGCATCTGTCTTACATGGGTCCTGGGGAACAAAACATGGGTCCTTTGGCTTTGCAGGCATGTGCCTTAACCACTAAGCCATCTCTCCAGCCCGTCGACTAGATTCTTCATTACTTTTGAGGGAAGGGTCCCAGATTCATGTTACACTGGGCCTCACACAGCCATTTCTGAGAAGTATTCTCCCTTTTGTATCCTACCTCACATCTTTGTGTATTTCTCTTAACAAATGGAATGATGCTTTCCTTAACAGTTCTTTAGGGGAGAAAGCACATCAATGGCCCAGAGGATACCCAAAGCAGCAGCCACAGGCTCCCAGGAAAGGAGGGCCAGGAAAGGAGCCTCCGCGAGGCTGGAGAACAGCTTGGGGTGTGGAGACAGAGAGGCCCAAGAGCTCTGCCTGCACCACGGGGCTACGGAGCAGCGCAGCAGCGGCGGGACCCATCTTTGGCCTGGAAGGAGATGAAAGCGGAAGTTCCTACCCAGGGCTATGCGGGACTTCCAAGCACGGCCAGCAAATATCACTCTCTCCCCTGCTCACAGGGGTATTGAGTGGCTCTGGGAACACCATCTGGCCTTCCTTTCCATCCACCATGTGCACCTGGCTGGATGCTTCCTGACACTTTCCTGTGCTCCCTAGAGCAGAATAGGGGTATGCAATCTAAGGCTGAGTCTGTATTTCAAAACCAAAGAGGAAGATAAAATTTCATAGACTAATACATACACACCCTGCATGTAGATAAGGTTGTGTATACACAGGCAGTGCTCACATGTTAGGAATCCACCAACACTCAGAACCAGCTTCCATTTCTCAAGCATTACTTGCGTCTCTTCCTATACTTTCTTCTCATTTTCACAACGAGCAGCTAGCTAGAATATTCAGAGCCACATTGGGCAAAGGCTGCTCCACGCCTCACAGCCTTCCCTAGAGTCCACAGAGCCCTGTCCTGGTCACCTAGTGCTTATTATGTGCTCAAGTGAAGTGCGTACATGGCCAGGGGACGGCTGCTGACATTACTCTGCAGAAAAAATATAAGAGCCAAAGGAAGGGTAGGACTCCTTAAAATGGGCTCCCCCAGACACAAAATGGCCTGGATGTCCATGACCTCACAGTGCCTGACATAAAAATAAAAGAGAGACTGATTGAGAGAAGGAGGGGATATGATGAAGAGTAGAGTTTCAAAGGGTAAAGTGGGGGGAGGGAGGGCATTACCATGGGATATTGTTTACAATCATGGAAGTTGTTAATAAAAAATATAATTAAAAACTCTGATTAATTTGTAGGGTCCAGATTAAGGAGATATGAAATAAAATCAAATGTGATGTAAAAAAAATAGTGTTTGTTCTCAATAGTCTGGCTAAAAGAGGGGTTACACACATCAAATTCTCCCTAAATTAGTAATGCTTACCCCACTTAAAACTATGCTGACTTCACTCTTCGTTGGAGAATCTGTTCTTCTTTTTCAGAAGGTAGTGAGACTGGAGGAGATAAACCACCCCTCACACTTCAGCCAAGACACAGCTGAATCCACAGAGGAATTGGGGAGACAAGCAAGAGTGCTGCCTCCATGGTGAGCCTGATAATCAGCGCCAGGATGTAGGAGACAGATGCTGAGGATACTCAACACATACCAAAGCAGAGATCCAGAGGCTCCTAAGAGCTCATCACTGAAGTAGACTTAAAATTCACCTACCACAGTTCAGGGAATTTTGTGGAAGAGGGGGCGGGAAGATTATAAGAGCCAAAGGTTGAGACATCATTCCAAGAGGCATTCCCTCCCCCCAAAATAACTGACTTCTGCTCCCACAATGCATATCCCACAACCCCATGGGGAATACTTGCAACCCCACTGAGAAGGGCCCCCAGTGGAATAGGGTCAGAGGCAAGAGGAAAGGGGGTACCAACACATGATGTATCTGTATGAAACATTTGTTAATAATAAAAGAAGAAATAGTCTTTAAATCAGTTGGGCACCATAGGGCATGCCTGTAATACCACTTCAAAGGCTAGGGCAGGGTGATATCACAGGGGGAAAAACACCTACATTTCATACACCTCACCTACCAAACATCACAGCCTTGCCTAACCTATCTATAAGGTGCTCAGAATGCTTACATTATCTACAGTTGGACAGAGTCACCTAACACAAAGCCTGTTTTATAATTGTTTGACTATAGTAGTTTAATTCAGGGGTCCACAATAAACTTGTGTTCTAAATGCTAGGTCCTCAGCTGGTGGCAATTTGGAAATTAGATCCTCCTGGATGCAATATATTGTTGGGGGCAGGCTTATGGGTGTTATAGCCAGTTTCCCCTTGCCACTGTATAGCACACTCTCCTGCTGCTGTTGTCCACCTGATGTTGGCCAGGAGGTAACGTCCACCCTCTGCTCATGCCATCATGGAACTTCCCATCGAGTCTGAAAGCCGAAAGAAACCCTTTCCTCCCATAGGCTGCTTTTGGTTGGGTTCTTTGTACAGCAACACAAAGCTGACTGCAAGAATAAAACTGGTACCGGAAGTGAGGTTGTTGCTACTAGAAACCTATGTGGCTTTTGGCCTTTTAGAGCTGACTGTTGAGAAAAATTTTGGCCTAGGAGATGTCTTGCAGTGTTGTAAGTATAGCTTGATGGACAACTTTGGTCAGAATTGAAAGACCTGAATGCAGTAAGAACTGTGGACTGTCAGGTTCGGCTTATGAGGGTGAGAAAGCTTTGCCTGGACTGAGCTAGAAGCAGTCTGTGTGAGAGCCTTGCTGTTAATCCCGTGTGCTGAACACCTGCATGCAACGAAATAGATTGAGCAGATGGATATGGCACAGAAAAAAAATTAAATCTTTGGACCAAAACTATTGCCTATTAAGATGCAATTGTTTGAGAGATTACAACCCCTGAGATTGGGCCAGCTGACCTGTCCTGGGACAACAGGAAGAATGCAGACCTATTCTTCATAGTCTGCTTTATTCCCACCTGGGTTAGCAAGATGGTAATCTACCTGGTATTATGGAGTATAATAAATGCAGGAAATGAAGGTCATTGAATCTGTAACAGTTTTGTATTTTAGAAGTGGCCATTGGCAATGTGAAGCAGGCTTGTTGTTGGATTACCTTTGTGGAGGCCTGGTGGAGCCATGAGGATGAACTGTAGGTTACAGTAAAGACCCAATGGAGATGCCAAGACTATGGGATGGCTACCAAGGCAAGCTGCCAGCACCACATGAAATTTTCTGGAACTGTGGATAGCCTTGCTACAGGGATAGAATTGGAACTCTAGAGACTTGTCACTGGTTAGAATTATCAGACTTGAAGCTACAGAGCTACAGAGGTTTTCCTTGTTTGTTTTAAATCTTGTATAGGTTGAATATTTCTTTGCTATGCCCAATGCCAACTTTTCCAGTATGAGTACTTATTCTGTGCCATTACTGGGTTTTGGGATTTTTTTGTTTTTGTTTTGTTGTTGTTTTGATGTTTTTTGTATTATGGCTCAGTTAAAAGACCCTGGACTATGGGGATATTTGAACAGCATTGGGATTGATGAAAACTATGTAGACTTTTAAAGTTGGACTGAATGCACTGCATTTTATATCATGGATGGATATCAGTTTATGGGGGCCAGGGATAGAATGCGGTGGTTTGATTCAGGTGTCCCCCAAAAACTTATGTGTTCTGAATGCTAGGTCCTCAACTGGTAGCAATTTGGGAATTGAATCTTCCTGGAAGATATTGTTGGGGGTGGGTTCATGGGTGTTACAGCCAGTTTCCCCTTGCCACTGTTTGGCACACTTTCCTGCTTCTGTTGTCCACCTGATGTTGGCCAGGAGGTAATGCCCACCCTCTGCTCATGCCATCAGTTTTCCCTGCCATCATGGAGCTTCCCCTTGCATCGAAAAGCCAAAATAAACCCTTTCCTCCTGTAGGCTGCCTTTAGCTGGGTTCTTCACACAGCAGCTCAGACCTGACTGCAACACTGACTAATACTAGCACAGCTAGAAATGATTCGAATGTGCAAAATGGGGCTAACACAATGGAAGTTCCTCCCCACTACAAATGAAGTAGTTAGAGGTGGAACCCTGACCAACCATGGTCACAGGTGCAGCCTCTGGAGGGTGACAGGGACTGGGTAAAGTCATCAGGATGTTGCCCCTAGGACTGAACGTTGGAGGTTTATAAAGTAAACAGACAGAAATCAGAGAAGACATGGTACCTCCTGGCCTCTGCCAGTAACACCCTAAGTCTTTCTGGACTAGGATTTCTATGAAATCCCCTTTCATGAAACAGACTTTCAAACCTCATATTCATGGCCAAGTGTCAGACCAGTAGTACATGAAATGAACTTCTATTCAGTGAAGGCACACACGAGTATGTGCATACACAGAGGTATGACAGGAGCTCTGTCCTAAAGCCCTAGGAGACAGGAAGACACCAGGGCCATCAGCCTACCTATCTTCTTGTTGCGTTCTTCTCCGCGGTTGTGGGCGATGATTGGTGAATAGATGAAGGGGCTCTTGGTTGACATGTTCTGCCCCAGCAAGCTCTTCACTTTCTGTGGCTGGAGGCTGGCAGGGAGGCTCAGTAGCTTCACACGCCTATTTCAAACAGAGCATAAATGCTTGCTGTCAGGACACGTGCTCCAAAGCCCAGGGGTGAGAGAAACGCCAAACAGAGGAAAAAGAAGACACACAAAGGGAAGGGGAGGAGAGGGGAGGGGAAGGGAGAGGAAGAGAAGGAAGGAGAGGGGAAGGGACAGGCAGGGAAGGGAGGGGAGGAAAGGGGAAGATAGGGGAAGGGAGGTCCTCAAACTCACTAGGACCACAAAGCACAAGCCAACTCCACTGGCCGGAAAAGGAGGAATTCCCCCAGCTAGAGGAGCAACCCAGTAGCATCATGAACTGGGTCCCAGGACAGTTTGGAGTCAGAAAGGCTAGCTGAAACATCCCCAAGCTACTTACTGGCTACAAAAACTTTGGGCAGGATTTTGTCTTCTCTAAGACAAGAGGTTCCCTCTATGAACTACCGACATGGCCAGGCCTCCCTCGTGGAGCTGTGGTGAGGACAATGTTACGCACTCCCTGCACAAGGCTCTCTACTCTGCTCTCTGCAGCTCCCTCTCCTTGCAGGCCGGCCACAGCAAGCAGCAGCCAGAGCCCATGAATGCACTCAGAAGGTACAAGAGGAGGGAGTAGCGCCCTCCATGCTCTTCACAGAAATGGCTGTTTTTCCATCCTCGCCCCCCAGGTCCGCACTCAAATCCCTTCAAGTTTCCTAAGGGTTGATACTCCTTGGAGGCTAAGCACATACAGACCCTGTGCTAACTATCCTATGCACTACCTCAGACACCTCAACCAAGTTCTTGGCTTGGGGTGCACGGCTATGGTCTCCATAGTATCAACCAGAGGGTGAAGTGTGTTACCCCAAATCCAATCCATGGAAAGCAATGATGACCAGACACTGTCCTCAAACCATAGCACTGAAGACCAGGATGGCAGGTCAGAAATGCCGAGGCTAGAGACACAACAGACAAGGGTGTGGGTGGGTGGAGACTGGAAGGTGACTGATACTGCTATACCAGTTAGCCACCTCGCCTCCTAGAGAGCCGTCACCTCACTCCAGGGGAAGGGAACTCAGATGCCTAGCGCAATCCTGCCTCCCTGTGCAGAGGCTCCTGCAGTGCTCGGCATACAGACCCTGGCAAGGCCCTTTCCCAACCTGGGAAGGATCAGATCACCTGCAAGGGTCATCTTCCCCCCCCCACAATAACGCACACTGCAGACGGCGCTTACAGACCCATGTTTCCCCACACTTTCTCAGCCTCCCTTCCCTGCATGTACCCCTCTATTACACTCAGCTGGACTAGAATCACCTCACTTTTCCCATTTCAATTCTGCTGTCAGCTGGCCGAGGCCCAAGACCTTGCCCAGCACCCGGTGCAGGGCTTTAACCTGCTGCTCTTGGCAATATCCAAAATACACACTCAAAACTGAACTTCAAATTCAGCTTTTAAATCTGTCAGAAGCACATGCTGAGGCAAAGCGGTCCACGTGACTTCCAGAGAACCACGCCTGGTGTACACCCACCTCCCCTTACCCAGTCGCGGGGACTGTCCTGCAGCCAGCTATGAGACACAGCCTGAGCTGCACACGCCCTGACACATCCAGACACAAAGACCCTGGCTGCCTTCTGGGGATCCACCAGCCCAACAGCACACACTTCACCTAATCAGCTGGAACCTCAAATCTTTTGCCTATAAAATCAGAGAAGGAAGAGCTACCTTAAAAACGTGCATGTGGCTAGGAAGACATCTCTTCCTCTGGTTGCACAGGAGAGACCCCTTTAGCAAGGAAATCCTTCCCTGACCCTGGCCCCCATCACCCTCCTGTGGAGTTGAAATTTGGGAAGGCTAGGCAGGTGCATGCCACATGCCTGAACTGAGACAGTGGACTGAACACCCTGCTAATTCAGGTCTCAGAGGCCAGAGCCATCCACTCAAGCCTGGGACGACTCACAGAGCCTGCTACCCAATCTGAGCATGCCCACCATCTGCCTAGGACAGGAGTTCCTATGCGTTCTGAATGCAAGCAGGAAGAGAGAAGTGGCCTTCAGACCTCAGAAGGGCACTATGGAACTATGCAAGGTAACATGTCAGCACCTAGCAGGGCAGCTAGCACACAGTAGGTCAGTAAAATCTTCCCTCCTCTTCCCCTCAGGACAGTGTTTATCTATGAACAAGAGAGGAGCTGCACGTGCACAACGGCATCTATGGAAGGGAGTGGAGACACTAAGGTTTTTAGTGATGCTTTGTTTGGCTGATTTTTATTTATTTATTTGCACATCTTGGGAGGCGGAGCATACCAGGTCTTCCTAACCACTGCAAACAGGCACCAGACACTTATGACACTTTTTGTGCCAGGCTTACATGGGTGGCTTGGTAATCAACACAGGGCATCAGGCTTTGCAAGCTAGCACCTTAAACCACTGAGCCACCTCCCCAGCCTGACACTAGGTTTTGTTTGTTTTGAATTATTACTTATTTACAATCAGAGAGAAAGAAAGAATGGACACATCAGGGCCTCTTGTCCATGCAAACAAACTTTAGATGCACATGGCACTTTGTGTGTCTGGCTTTATGTAGGTAATGGGGAATGAAACCAGAGTCATCAGGCTTTACAAGCAACAGCCTTTAACCACTGAGCCAGCCCCCAACACTACGTTTTGATGCCTGCTATGACCATGCTGCTGGAGCACAGGCAAGTTAGGGCCTCTGGGCCCGAGTGCTTATGGTAGGTTCTTGGAACATGGAGTACTTGCTGTGAGAAAAGAGGTGTTAATTGAAATTGTAAGGAGTCTCTACGCAAGCTGAGCCCGGCATGTTTATAAGTATGTATCCCCTAAACCAGAGCTGCTCTCGCTCTTGGTTGGAGATTGTTTTATTTGACAGGTAGCAGAGAATAATGGGGAGATCCAAGATCCATCAGTATGACAAGTAAAGATAACCAACTACCCACCTGCCTCCCAGGAGACATGCCAACTATACCACAACGACCAGGACCCAGGAGAAAGTTGCAAAGGACGCAACACAAGTATTGTTCCCACTGCTAGCTTGACAACCAGCTCCAGGGGACCAGCAAAGGACACAGTGGTTAATCAAAACACATCACAGCAGAAACCCTGGAGGCTACAGAGTTCTTACCACTAAACCAGACTGCTAACACACCATCAAAGCTCAGGGAACATTGTAGGAGAGGGGGTGAGAAGAAAGAGTTGCAGGGCAGGTAGAAATTTCCTACAACACAGCCCAACACAGAGATAGACTGAGGTGTTCCTTAATTACCCCCACACTGAATAACAATAACCCCACTGAAGAGAACCCTCAGGGAAAGTGGGCCCAGGAGAGAGGCAATATAAGACTATAACCTTTGTAAACTAAATAAAAAAATAATAATGAATAAACCAGTAAGAATTCTTTGAAAGAAATAAAAATAATGCAACAATAAAAAGAATTCTAAGAACATGTCCAGCCAAAAAAGTGGCCCAAGAATGGTCGTGACTCAACTTTATCAAATATCCCTTTATAAAACCTGCTCCCCAGAAAAGAAATCATTCAAGACACTGAGTTAAAGAAAGCATAGTTCATCAGGCGTGGTGGCACACACCTTTAATCCCAGCACTTGGGAGGCACAGGTAGGAGGATTGCTGTGAGTTCAAGGCCACCCTGAGCTAGAGTGAGGAGACCCTACCACGACAAACGAAAGGAAGGAAGGAAGGAAGGAAGGAAGGAAGGAAGGAAGGAAGCAAGCAAGCATGAAAGAGAGAGAGAGAGAGAGAAAGAAAGCAGGCAAGCAAGCAAGCATAGTTCACTTAGCCCACATAGCCACAGTACAAAGACTATTGTGTCTGGCCTGGGAAGCCACTGTGGCAGAACAGAGTGCCAGGATGGGGTGTCTAGGACAGGACTGTCTTTGCAGCTTCCATTTGGAGACTGTTGACATTTTAAAAACCGGTGTCTCCTCAGCCTTCTATGGCTAATTGGGATCATACGAAGCCACAGTGGAATGCTAATTGGGCAGTGACCACAAAGACATTTAGAAGAAAGACATGGGACAGAGCAACCCGCCCTTACCCCACGCTATTTCCAGGGGACTCACGTGTGGACCTCCCTGGGGTCTCCCTGGGCCCTGTACTCTAACAAGATAGAGGTGCAGGGCTTTGCATGGCTAAAATCCAAGATAAAATCAGGTGGGCGGGGCCAGACCAGCCACGCACTGCTGAGCACTGCTGACCCTGGCAAGCAGACCCAGGACTAGAGAACATTTAGACCATGGTGAGGCCCTGGTGAGCGAGAGCGCAGAGGGAGCATGCACAGTGTGGGAGAGGCTGAGGCAGCACTGGCTTTGGAAGCTGCACCGCTTCGTCCAGCAGTCCAGTTTGGAGAGGGAGCTGGCCAATGCACCCTTCCTTCAGGAGGGGTGTCTGGTGGGAGAGACCTGACTCCCTCCAGAGCCTCCACTCACTCCAGACTCTTGGCCAAAGTGAAAGAACTTCCTGTCAGGTTAACTGGAGAACAGCCCTGAGCCCAGAACAAGTGCTGGCACACTGTGAATCCCTCATCACTTGGGAAGCAGAGGCAGGAGGATCACGAGTTCAAAGTCACCCAAGGCTCCACTTCATCCGTGCTGCACAGAGCTCCACAGGCGTGGGGATGGCGCAGTGCAGTCCTGGCCGGTGGATCTCTGCTGGGGGGGGGGGCGGGGCTGCAGACTCAGGGCGATGACATCACTCTTGACAATCGCTGAGCCCTGGGCAGCTGGCCCGGCCAGGCTCATCTTGGGCACTCTGAACACATTTGATTAATTGAGTTTCGGCTGAGAATTAAAAAGGGATATGTTCTGGCTCCTTTCGTAAAACCTCATCTTAATTATTTCAGAGTACTTGGGGTGAGCCTAGTCCAAGCTCCCACACTGCAGAGGACTGCTGAACACTTTCCTGTAAGTTGCTAAAGTGTTTTTATTGTCAAGAACTAAGAAAGAGCCAGGTATGGTGGTGCACACCTTTAATCCCAGCACTCAGGAGGCAGAGGTAGGAGGATCTCCATGAGTCCAAGGTTACCCTGAAACTACATAGTGAATTCCAGATCAGCCTGGGCTACAGCGAGACACTACCTCAAAAACACAAAAACAAAACAAAAAAATTTTAATGGACTAAAAAAGGTCTCAAGAGAAAAGAAAATGGCTTCTGACCATTTATTCTACAAACAAACAAAAAATACTTTTAAGGCATCTCCAGCCATCAACTAGCTTGTATCTAACAATTCTATGGGCAGCTCTGAAAACTGACTCATGGACACAAACATCTTATTCTGCAGCACAGCAAAGATCTTTAGTCATCAACCATACACATTACCAAGACCTTTTGTCTACAGGGGTGACTTGTACTTCCTATCTTAAGCATAACTGATATTAAACTGACTGAGACTATGCTGGACATGCAGACTACCGTGTTGTGGTACTGAGTGTCTCCCAGAGGCTCGTGCGCTATAGACGTGGTTCTGTAACGTGCCGAGGCAGCTAGATCACACTGGCAGTTCTTCCTTCCTCAGAGGTTTATTCCAATGGAGAACGCTTCGCTGTGCTGCATTGAAGGGACCATTGGGAAGCACAGCCTGGCTGGAAGAAGGAGGTCACTATAAACCCATTTCTCTCGAGAGTCTTAAGACTGGGCTGGAGAGATGGCTTAGTGGTTAAGACAATTGTCTGCAAAGCCAAAAGACCCAGGTTCAATTCACCAGGTCCCACGTAAGCCAGATGCACATGGCGGTGCATGCATTTGGCGTTCGTTTGTAGTGGCTGGAGGACCTGGTGTGCCTATTCTCTCTCTCTCCTCTCCCTCTCTCTCTCTCTCTCTCTCTCTCTCTCTCTCTCTCTCTCTCTCTCTCTCTCTCGTACATAAATAAAAACAAAACATTTAGAAAAAAAAGTCCCAAGATCAACTTCCCACCGTCCTCTCCCCGCTTGCTGACTACTGCAAAGTGGGAACTCTCTCCCACTACACACAACTGCCATATGTACTATTGGCAGCAGCCCAGAAACATCAGACCCAAGGGCCTATCAAGTGAAACTGTAAGCAAAAAGCAACTTCCCTCCTTTGACAAGTTTGCCTCAGGTGTTTTGTCACAGCAATGAAAGACTGACTAGCAGTTCTGGTTAATACACTCCGCAGTCCCCAACTTGATTCTACCAAAACAAAACCTTGGGATTTCCTTGATTTATATGTCCTACCTAAATTAAATCAAGATGAGATTAATCACTTAAATAGACCTATAAGAAGTATGGAGAACTAAGCAGTTATCAAAAATCTCCCAACTAAAAGAAATCCAGGCCCAGATGGATTCACTGGTGAATTTTACCAGACCTTCAGGGAAGAACTAACACCATTGCTTCTTAAGCTTTTCCATAAAATAAAAAAAGAAGGAATCCTACAAAACTCCTTCTATGAAGCCAGCACCACTCTGATATCAAAATTGGGAAAAGATAGAACACGAAAAGAAAATTATAGACCAATCTCCTTCATGAATATAGATGCAAAAATTCTCAGCAAAATATTGGCAAACAGAATACAAGAATAGATCAGAAAGATCATTCACCCCGACCAAGTCAGCTTTATACCAGAGATGCGGGGATGGTTCAACATACGCAAATCGATAAATGTAATACATTATATAAATGGACTGAAGGACAAAAATCACATGGTTATCTCATTAGATGCAGAAAAAGCATTTAACAAAATCCAACATCCCTTCATGTTGAAAGTCCTACAGAGACTGGGAATAGAAGGATCATATCTCAATATAATAAAGGCTATTTATGACAAGCCTACAGCCAACATATTACTAAATGGGGGAAAACTGGCAGCTTTTCCACTAAAATCAAGAACCAGACAAGGGTGTCCACTGTACCCAATTTTATTTAATATAGTACTGGAAGTCTTAACCATAGCAATAATGCAAGAGTCGCACATAAAAGGGATACAAATTGGAAAGGAAGAGATCAGGTTATCATTATTTGCAGATGACACGATTCTATGCATAAAGGACCCTAAAGACTCTACCAGCAAACTGTTAGAGCTGATAAACACCTTTAGCCATGTAGCAGGATACAAAATACACACACAGAAATCAGTAGCCTTCCTATATGCTAACAGCAAACACACAGAGAATGAAATCAGAGATCATTCCCATTCACAATAGCATCAAAAAAAGTACCTTGGAATAAACCTAACCAAGGAAGTGAAAGATCTCTACAATGAAAACTTTAAAACACTCAAGCAAGAAATTGCAGAAGACACTAGGAAATGGAAAAACATCCCTTATTCTTGGATCAGAATAATCAATATTGTGAATATGGCAATCTTACAAAAAGCAATCTACACATTTAATAATGCAATCCCCATCAAAATTCCAATGGCATTCTTCACGGAAATAGAAAAAACATCTAAAAATTCACTTGGAATCACAAGAAAATCTCGAATATCTAAAACAATACTGAGCAACAAAAATAAGGCAGGTGGTATCACCATACCTTATTTTAACCTATACTACAGAGCTATAGTAACAAAAACAGCATGGTCCTGGCACAAAAGCAGACATGTAGATCAATGGAACAGAATAGAGGACCCAAATGTAAGTCCAGGTAGCTATAGCCACCTGATATTCGATAAAAATGCCAAAAATACTCATTGGAGAAAACACAGCCTCTTCAGCAAATGGTGCTGGGAAAACTGGATATGTAGCTGTAGAAGGATGAAAATAGATCCTTCTCTCTCTCCATGCATAAGAATTAAGTCCAAGTGGATTAAAGCCTTAACATCAGACCTGAAACTCTGAAACTGCTAGAGAAAAAAGTATGGGAAACCCTTCAAAATATTGGCCTTGGCAAAGACTATCTGAATATAACCCCAATTGCTCAGGCAATGAAAGAACAGATTAACTGCTGGGACCTCATGAAATTACAAAGATTTTGTGTGGCAAAGGATGCTGTGAATAAAGCAAAGAGGCAACTAAAGGGAGGGCTTATTTTAGCCCACAGCTCAGAAGCTCTGTCCATAGTCCATGGCTCTCTTGATTCTGGGCCGGCAGTGGGGCAAGACATCATGGCTATGTGAGGGTATGGAAGAGACTGTTCCCCAGACAGGACACAGAAAACAAGGAAGGGACTGGGAGCCAGTTCCAACCATCAAAGGCACAACCAGGGCTGGAGATGACTCAGTGGTTGAGGTTCCTGCCAGAAAAGCCTGATAGCCTGGGTTCAATTCCCCAGTACCCACATAAAGCCAGATCACAAAGTGACACATGTATCTGAATTCTATTTGCAGTGTCATGAGGCCCTAGTGTGCTCATTCATATTCTCAGTATCACTGACCCCCACTCCTCGCAAATAAATTTTTTAAAAGTTATTTTAATCAGCTCTGGCAAACACAGCAACATAATGACCTTTTCTTTTTGTTGTTTTGGGTTTTTCGAGGTAGGGTCTCACTTTAGCTCAGGCTGACCTGGAATTCAAGATATAATCTCAGGATGGCCTTGAACCCATGGCAACCTTCCTACCTCTGCCTCCTCAGTGCTAGGATTGAAGGTGTACACCACCACGCCCAGCATAGTTAGCTTTTGTTTATCTAGAATAAAACAGGCCTGGCCATTGATAAGAACCAACCCATGTAATGGCCCCTGTGGCAGAAAGTATCCTAAGCCCAAGGAGGACACATGCAGCCCAATCCATGACACCTCCTGGTGGAGTTCCTTCATGGGGCTCTGACCAGGAAGATGCCCATTTGGACCTTTACCTCCTCACCTGTGCACCATGCTACAGAAGTCAAGGAATGGGCTCTGTGTCTCACATCACAGTGGGCCATCTGGATGGTAGCATCACTGATTAGACCAGTCCCTAGTGGCTGTCACATCCCCTCTCTCATATGCAATGCCTCTGCACCTAATGCTCAGGTTTGCCCTCCCCACAGCATGTCATTTAGGGTCCGATGCAAATCTGAGTCCACAGCCCTATGAGAGGCAGTGGGAAGCAAAAGAAAGGGTCCCTGTGATAGTTTGAATAGATGGCCCCCAATATCATCAGTATTAGTTTGTAGATTTGATCTGCAGCCACCTGTGTGAAAGAGGTATCACTGGGCAGATCTTAGGGTCCAACCCTAAGGTGTAGTGGTGGACTTGAAATTCCCATCTAAAGATATGCAAAGTGCCTGGAGTTTCTGATGTGTACTTGTTTGTGGTGTGGCTTTTGGGTTTTTTGTTTGTTTGTTTTTTGGCTTGGTCCTTTAAGAGGGGCCAGTGCCTTCTGCCATTTGGAACTTCCCCTGGATCTATAAACTTCAAGAAATCCTTTCCTCCGTAACTGTGTCTGGTCTGAAAATACATCTCAGTGACCTGAAGCTGTCTACCACAGAAATTGGTACCAAGAGTGGGGTGAGGTGAGTCTGACCATGAGGGTTTTGGTATTTTGTAACTTTTGTTTTGGGGAAATGGACATAGACTTGGTACTTGCAACTAAAGATTCCTTCTGGAACGGTAAGCTAAGTATTATGGACTATTCTGATGAGAATTTGAAAATGCTAAGTGCAGAAAGAACTGTATTTGAAGGCTAGGCTTATGAATTTTCTAAGGGTAAGGAAAGACTGCAGAGGACTTTGTTGGACTTGGGCTACTGGCATAAGGGCTGGCTGCATTCTTCTGCCCAAGCCCAGAGAGTTTGAGCAAGGTTAAATTTGTAAAGGACTGATTTAAGATTTTAAGTTGCAAAGCCTCAAGCAAGTTAAAATTACAGGCACCAAGAGTAGTCTTAGGTTACTGAACCTGCTATTGTCAAACATATTAGCAATCTTAAGGGCTACCATGGAGGCTATTGGCTAGGGATGGAAGTTTTCCCTGCCTTCTCAGCCCAGCTAGAGGGGTAGAACTGGAAAATCCAGAGACTATCAGTCACTGGTTATGATATTGGACTTGAACTGCTTAAGTTGATGTTTGCTTGATGGTTGTGTTATAAGAATTCATGAGTCAATGGGAATAATTAGGCAAAATCCACTTCAGAGAGAGGAAGAGAGTCTTTATTCATGCATAGACCTCTGCTGGCTCATGCCAAAACCTGACAGAGGCCCTGAACTCAGATTGTGCTGGGCTTATGTACCTTTTACAATCCTTTGTCTGAATTCTCCCAGAAATCTCTCCTAGAAAGGGGAGAGATTTATATCCACAAGTGTAGGGTTTTGTCAAATAAGATTAAATACAGGCAGCTGTCTTCTGAGATAAGGTAGTTATATATTGTCCAAAGGGGTCTAGCTCAGAGTCACAGATTTCTTTTCAGCTACCATCAGAGGAATCTCCCAGCTGCAATCTCAGAGGAGGGAAGTACAACATCTATCACTTCAGTGGAAGTCCTAGGTACATTTACATTTCTTATAGATACTCTGATTATAATCTGTCTAAACTATTATAAGCTAGAAACTTTAAATATATGGTATTCCTTCAATAGTTGTTGAGTTTGCACTGTTCCTGTCTCCCCCTGTTATGCCTTATAGCAGTTAAAAATGTTTACCCCATGCCTTTATATGTTGAAGATATATAATTTGTTTGATTTTACAGGACTCAAAGCTAAAATACAATATTAAATCTCAGAGGAGACTTAGGACTCCTCCTGGGTGGAGGAGATGTCACTGGGCAGACCTTGGGGGTCCATCTGTAAAGTGTGGTGGTGGATTTGAAATTCCAGTCTAAAGATACACAAAGCACGTGGAGTGTCTGCAGTGGACTTGTTTGTGATGTGGCTCTTGGGTTTCTGGGTCTGGGGCTTCTCTCTTTCTCCTCGGTCCTTTAAGAGGGGGCCAGCCTCTTTTGCCGCTTCCCTTGGATCTGTAAGCTTCAGTAAATCCCTTCTTCCATATTGTGTCTGGTATGGAAGTTCATCTCCATGCCCTGAAGCTGTCTACTGCAGTCATAAATGAAATCTACTTCCCCCCTTTTTAGAATCTGGAAAGAGGGTGTGAAGGCTAGAGGTGACATCCTCTGTGAGCCATTATGATGATAGCTGGGGACCAAAACTAAAGCCCACACTACCAAAGGGGGAAGAAATCAAGTCCCAAGGAGCCCTGTGAAGCTGGCCCTGCCTGAATGCCTCCCGGGCTGTTCAGGACTGTGTGCCCAGTCAATCTAGGTCAGTTTTTTTTTTTTTTCAATCAACTGCCAAATGTAGAATTCTAATGGATACTGCTGTTTATTCATTCCACACACAACCAGCTTGGAGCCCAAGAAAAAGAAAAAATTTTTTAAAAATTTTTTTAAAAAGCTCTCAGAGAGAAGGACCCAGAACTTCAACAGAGACATAGCATCAAGTTCTCCAGATGCCAGCAGGACAGATGTGGCAGATTTTGTTGACTGGCTAAGCAGGCACCAATTTCTGACCACCTCTGTCAACCTACATTAAACATTCCCACACAGCAACAAATGCACTTTCTTAGAGGCCATGAGACACGCGATTCAGTCAGTGAAAGTAGAAAAGGAGCTCACTGTGAATTAGTCAAGAACATTTTTGTTTCCCACTAGTCACAAGGCAGACATCAGACACTCCTGGACCTTCGACTTCTCCCTTTTTCCTGCCTTGGATGAAGATGAACCATCTGGAGCTGCTGCAGCCCTAAGGTGAGGTAAAGTCAGAACTGCAGAGAAGCAGCTTGGTTCAAGCTTCTTTGCAGGGAAAAATCAGACTCCCACCAGGCCCCTGGCCACAGCTGGGCCGTGCGCTCGTCAGAAGCAACAGCAGAACCTTCCTCACATACAGCGCAGCCATCTGGATGCCCAGGAAGGGCTTTCCGGCGGTGCCACCCTCCAGCTGAGTCTCGGAAGACGCCGAAGGGTCTTGGGCTGAAATGGGGAGCAGAGGCGTGCGAAGCAGCAAGTGAGCTTTGCAGAGCAGCAGGGCCCCACAACTTCCTGCCTGACCTAAGTGTTCTCACAGAGGTGTGGCGCAGTACGGCAGGGGAGTGAGGGTGCACAGAGCGCGTGAAGAGAGAGAAAGGCCGCAACGGGAGGGGACACGTGGACCCCACAGGCTTGCGTTTGTTGCTCCACAGCTACACGGAGCAGCTCTGGTTTTTCATGTCCTGCAAACTAGCTGCTTCCCCACCAGGGGCACTGTGCCCTCAAGCTGGGGAGCATGTCCACCTGTTCTCCTGTACCCACCGCGTCCCCACTGCATCCCAGTTTTGCACAAGCCACAGACTGGTCAGTGCCTCCCTCAGCCAAACGTCTCCCAAGTCACCAGTAATTTGTAGGCAAATGGCGGGTAGTATATAAAGCCAGACTTTGGAAAGGAATCTGTGACATCAGGCAGGACAATGACAACAGGGGGCTGGGCACACATGGTGGATGGCAGGAGAGTTTTTTCAGTGGACCACAAAGATATGGTGGCGAAGGCATATGATGCTCCAAGCTGACTGACTTATGGCAAATACCTCCATGGTAACAATTCACCTTGGCCCACACTGCCCTAACTGGAATTTAAATGGCACAGAGTGACATCATATTATGTTTTGATCAATGTTCTGTGACAAGGGCCCAGGGTTCAGGAAAGTTCTTAAACCCCAAACCCTAAGTTTGTGCCTAATTTTTATTCAAAGAATTGAATAAAATAGACTGAAAAGAATAATTATTAAATTATTATAGTTATTGAGGAAAGTACAGAGCCAAGGGAAGGCACTCACATGGTTTGAGATCCCACATGGAGGGTGTAGGAAGGCTATAGAAACAAAAGGTAGTTTAAAGAGCTCCAGTCTTGTGTGGAGCTGGAGGGGATAAAGAGCCCATGTGGAAAGTAAGGGCTACGGGGCTCTTCCCTCAGCCAAGCCCCGGCCCAGCTAAGGAAAAACTCACCAACAGCTCAATGTGTACAAGTGCTCAGGGAGATCACAGAGTGTGCCCTCCCTTGCAAAGGTATTTATAACATTATGGTAGTGGGCCATGTCTTCTGGCTCAGAAGAACCAGAGGGACAGCTGAATGGTTAGGGCTAGGAGCTGTCTCAGGAAGAGGCCAGCCAAGCTTCACCAACCACAGCGTAAAGACCTCCCGCCCAAGAGAGGCCCAGGTTGCTTATGTAAAAACAGGTCTAAGAGATAAGAATTCTAGCAAATGCAGACCATTCTGCCTACCTTTTTACTTTTAGGGGCCCAGTCACCCCAACTGCCTGCTCCCTCTCAGTACCATGTGAAAGCGGGCTGTGGAGATGAGTCAGTAGTTAAGGGTACTTGCTTGCAAAGCTTTCTGTCCTCTGCACTCATGTAAAGTGCCACACTCTTCTGTGATCCAAGAGACCCTGTGTCTCAGAGAAGGTAGAGTACAGATACCTCAAAATTGTCTTCTGACCTCTGCATACATGCAGTAAGATGTATGTACACTCATACGTGTGTGTACACATACACACACGTGTAAATACATTTTAAATACCCCCAACAAGAAAACTAAGGTTTTCCTGAGTGCTGTCATGCATGTCAGCTAACCTCAAACAGACGTCTCTGAGTGGACGACAGGGTTTAAGCCCATTTTCAAGATGAGGAAAAGGAAATGTGGAGAGGCCACTCCTTCCTGGGGCTCAGAAGAGAAACAAATTAGAAAGTCGCCTGCCCTGGGGTCCATTCTCCCTGCTTGATCCCAGGCCCTCCAGAACAAACACCCCCCCAACACTTCTTCGCTTCCTCAACAAGAGACCTGAGCACTTGGACATCCAGACAGGGCATCAGGAGATCAGAATGTTCTATGCAGTACACAATGTTCTAGTATATAAAGATTTCTAAATTTAAAGTGATCCAAGTCACAGTATGGATACAAAATTATTAAGGAAGGTTTTTCCAGTCTCTGATTTTTAAAAAAAATGAATCATTCCCTTAATCCCAAATCAAATATATTCTACTTTAAATCTTACTCATAGAAAAGCCCAGAAGGGAGCCATTCCTTTCCAGCGCAGATCAAGAAGGAGGGGGTTTCATACAGTACGGAGACTGTCCTTCCTCGTGCCTGAAAGCAACCAGACTCTCACAACAGCCACAGAGTGCCCTGTGAACTTCACCTTGCAGTTCTGTCCTGAGGAAGACCCCAAGAGCACCCTTCTCAGGACCTTCTGCGAAGGTGTGGCTTGGTGGAAAGTACTTCTCTAAAATGTTCATGGTCCTGGGTTCCACCAACACCCAGAAAAAGGAAAGCTTCTCAACCCAATGCTTGGAAGTAGTGCTGGGAGGGAAAAAGGCATTCAAGAGCAGACCTTGAAGGGCAGAAAGGCGCAGCCAAGCTCACGAGAGACTGTGTTTATTACATCATCATCTCAGTCATTACTTGGGTACACGTGCCTGCAAGAAGACCCCAGGAAGAAAAATAACACAAGTGTGGCTCCCGTAGCACTGTCACCCCGCGTGTTCTCACACAGAGTTCACTGCATGAACACAAGTGTGGCTCCCGTAGCACTCTCACCCCGCGTGCTCTCACACAGAGATCACTGCATGAACACAAGTGTGGCTCCCGTAGCACTCTCACCCCGCGTGTTCTCACACAGAGTCCACTGCATGAACACAAGTGTGGCTCCCGTAGCACTCTCACCCCGCGTGTTCTCACACAGAGATCACTGCATGAACACAAGTGTGGCTCCCGTAGCACTCTCACCCCGCGTGTTCTCACACAGAGATCACTGCATGAACACAAGTGTGGTTCCCGTAGCACTCTCACCCCGCGTGTTCTCACACAGAGATCACTGCATGAACACAAGTGTGGCTCCCGTAGCACTCTCACCCCGCGTGCTCTCACACAGAGATCACTGCATGAACACAAGTGTGATTCCCGTAGCACTCTCACCCCGCGTGTTCTCACACAGAGTCCACTGCATGAACACAATGTGGCTCCCGTAGCACTCTCACCCCGCGTGCTCTCACACAGAGATCACTGCATGAACACAAGTGTGGCTCCCGTAGCACTCTCACCCCGCGTGTTCTCACACAGAGTTCACTGCATGAACACAATGTGGCTCCCGTAGCACTCTCACCCCACGTGTTCTCACACAGAGATCACTGCATGAACACAAGTGTGGCTCCCGTAGCACTCTCACCCCGCGTGCTCTCACACAGAGATCACTGCATGAACACAAGTGTGGTTCCCGTAGCACTCTCACCCCGCGTGCTCTCACACAGAGTCCACTGCATGAACACAAGTGTGGTTCCCGTAGCACTCTCACCCCGCGTGTTCTCACACAGAGTTCACTGCATGAACACAAGTGTGGCTCCCGTAGCACTCTCACCCCGCGTGCTCTCACACAGAGTCCACTGCATGAACACAAGTGTGGTTCCCATAGCACTCTCACCCCGCGTGTTCTCACACAGAGTTCACTGCATGAACACAAGTGTGGTTCCCGTAGCACTCTCACCCCGCGTGTTCTCACACAGAATTCACTGCATGAACACAAGTGTGGCTCCCGTAGCACTCTCACCCCGCGTGTTCACACACAGAGATCACTGCATGAACACAAGTGTGGCTCCCGTAGCACTCTCACCCCGCGTGCTCTTCACACACAGAGATCACTGCATGAACACAAGTGTGGCTCCCGTAGCACTCTCACCCCGCGTGCTCTCACACAGAGTTCACTGCAAGAACACAAGTGTGGCTCCCGTAGCACTCTCACCCCGCGTGCTCTTCACACACAGAGATCACTGCATGAACACAAGTGTGGTTCCCGTAGCACTCTCACCCCGCGTGTTCTCACACAGAGATCACTGCATGAACACAAGTGTGGTTCCCGTAGCACTCTCGCCCCGCGTGCTCTCACACAGAGATCACTGCATGAACACAAGTGTGGTTCCCGTAGCACTCTCACCCCGCGTGTTCTCACACAGAGTTCACTGCATGAACACAAGTGTGGTTCCCGTAGCACTCTCACCCCACGTGTTCTCACACAGAGTTCACTGCATGAACACAAGTGTGGTTCCCGTAGCACTCTCACCCCGCGTGTTCTCACACAGAGATCACTGCATGATCACAAGTGTGGTTCCCGTAGCACTCTCACCCCACGTGCTCTCACACAGAGATCACTGCATGAACACAAGTGTGGTTCCCGTAGCACTCTCACCCCGCGTGCTCTCACACAGAGTTCACTGCATGAACACAAGTGTGGCTCCCGTAGCACTCTCACCCCGCGTGCTCTCACACAGAGATCACTGCATGAACACAAGTGTGGCTCCCGTAGCACTCTCACCCCGCGTGTTCTCACACAGAGTTCACTGCATGAGCACAAGTGTGGTTCCCGTAGCACTCTCACCCCGCGTGCTCTCACACAGAGTTCACTGCATGAACACAAGTGTGGCTCCCGTAGCACTCTCACCCCGCGTGTTCTCACACAGAGTTCACTGCATGAACACAAGTGTGGCTCCCGTAGCACTCTCACCCCGCGTGTTCTCACACAGAGTTCACTGCATGAGCACAAGTGTGGCTCCCGTAGCACTCTCACCCTGCGTGCTCTCACACAGAGATCACTGCATGAACACAAGTGTGGCTCCCGAAGCACTCTCACCCCGCGTGTTCTCACACAGAGTTCACTGCATGAACACAAGTGTGGTTCCCGTAGCACTCTCACCCCGCGTGTTCTCACACAGAGTTCACTGCATGAACACAAGTGTGGCTCCCGTAGCACTCTCACCCCGCGTGCTCTTCACACACAGAGATCACTGCATGAACACAAGTGTGGCTCCCGTAGCACTCTCACCCCGCGTGCTCTCACACAGAGTTCACTGCATGAACACAAGTGTGGCTCCCGTAGCACTCTCACCCCGCGTGCTCTTCACACACAGAGATCACTGCATGAACACAAGTGTGGTTCCCGTAGCACTCTCACCCCGCGTGTTCTCACACAGAGATCACTGCATGAACACAAGTGTGGTTCCCGTAGCACTCTCACCCCGCGTGTTCTCACACAGAGTTCACTGCATGAACACAAGTGTGGTTCCCGTAGCACTCTCACCCCGCGTGTTCTCACACAGAGTCCACTGCATGAACACAAGTGTGGTTCCCGTAGCACTCTCACCCCGCGTGCTCTTCACACACAGAGATCACTGCATGAACACAAGTGTGGCTCCCGTAGCACTCTCACCCCGCGTGCTCTCACACAGAGTTCACTGCATGAACACAAGTGTGGCTCCCGTAGCACTCTCACCCCGCGTGCTCTTCACACACAGAGATCACTGCATGAACACAAGTGTGGTTCCCGTAGCACTCTCACCCCGCGTGTTCTCACACAGAGATCACTGCATGAACACAAGTGTGGTTCCCGTAGCACTCTCGCCCCGCGTGCTCTCACACAGAGATCACTGCATGAACACAAGTGTGGTTCCCGTAGCACTCTCACCCCACGTGCTCTCACACAGAGATCACTGCATGAACACAAGTGTGGTTCCCGTAGCACTCTCACCCCGCGTGCTCTCACACAGAGTTCACTGCATGAACACAAGTGTGGCTCCCGTAGCACTCTCACCCCGCGTGCTCTCACACAGAGATCACTGCATGAACACAAGTGTGGCTCCCGTAGCACTCTCACCCCGCGTGTTCTCACACAGAGTTCACTGCATGAGCACAAGTGTGGTTCCCGTAGCACTCTCACCCCGCGTGCTCTCACACAGAGTTCACTGCATGAACACAAGTGTGGCTCCCGTAGCACTCTCACCCCGCGTGTTCTCACACAGAGTTCACTGCATGAACACAAGTGTGGCTCCCGTAGCACTCTCACCCCGCGTGTTCTCACACAGAGTTCACTGCATGAGCACAAGTGTGGCTCCCGTAGCACTCTCACCCCGCGTGCTCTCACACAGAGATCACTGCATGAACACAAGTGTGGCTCCCGTAGCACTCTCACCCCGCGTGCTCTCACACAGAGATCACTGCATGAACACAAGTGTGGCTCCCGTAGCACTCTCACCCCGCGTGTTCTCACACAGAGTTCACTGCATGAACACAAGTGTGGTTCCCGTAGCACTCTCACCCCGCGTGTTCTCACACAGAGTTCACTGCATGAACACAAGTGTGGTTCCCGTAGCACTCTCACCCCGCGTGTTCTCACACAGAGTCCACTGCATGAACACAAGTGTGGCTCCCGTAGCACTCTCACCCCGCGTGTTCTCACACAGAGTTCACTGCATGAACACAAGTGTGGTTCCCGTAGCACTCTCACCCCGCGTGTTCTCACACAGAGTTCACTGCATGAACACAATGTGGCTCCCGTAGCACTCTCACCCCGCATGTTCTCACACAGAGTTCACTGCATGAACACAAGTGTGGTTCCCGTAGCACTCTCACCCCGCGTGTTCTCACACAGAGTCCACTGCATGAACACAAGTGTGGCTCCCGTAGCACTCTCACCCCGCGTGCTCTCACACAGAGTTCACTGCATGAACACAAGCGTGGTTCCCGTAGCACTCTCACCCCGCGTGCTCTCACACAGAGATCACTGCATGAACACAAGTGTGGCTCCCGTAGCACTCTCACCCCGCGTGCTCTCACACAGAGATCACTGCATGATCACAAGTGTGGTTCCCGTAGCACTCTCACCCCGCGTGCTCTCACACAGAGTTCACTGCATGAACACAAGTGTGGTTCCCGTAGCACTCTCACCCCGCGTGCTCTCACACAGAGTTCACTGCATGAACACAATGTGGCTCCCGTAGCACTCTCACCCCGCGTGCTCTCACACAGAGATCACTGCATGAACACAAGTGTGGCTCCCGTAGCACTCTCACCCCGCGTGTTCTCACACAGAGTTCACTGCATGAACACAATGTGGCTCCCGTAGCACTCTCACCCCGCGTGTTCTCACACAGAGATCACTGCATGAACACAAGTGTGGCTCCCGTAGCACTCTCACCCCGCGTGCTCTCACACAGAGATCACTGCATGAACACAAGTGTGGTTCCCGTAGCACTCTCACCCCGCGTGCTCTCACACAGAGTCCACTGCATGAACACAAGTGTGGTTCCCGTAGCACTCTCACCCCGCGTGTTCTCACACAGAGTTCACTGCATGAACACAAGTGTGGCTCCCGTAGCACGCTCACCCCGCGTGTTCTCACACAGAGATCACTGCATGAACACAAGTGTGGCTCCCGTAGCACTCTCACCCCGCGTGTTCTCACACAGAGTCCACTGCATGAACACAAGTGTGGTTCCCGTAGCACTCTCACCCCGCGTGTTCTCACACAGAGTTCACTGCATGAACACAAGTGTGGTTCCCGTAGCACTCTCACCCCGCGTGTTCTCACACAGAGTTCACTGCATGAACACAAGTGTGGTTCCCGTAGCACGCTCACCCCGCGTGTTCTCACACAGAGTTCACTGCATGAACACAAGTGTGGCTCCCGTAGCACGCTCACCCCGCGTGTTCTCACACAGAGTTCACTGCATGAACACAAGTGTGGCTCCCGTAGCACTCTCACCCCGCGTGCTCTCACACAGAGTCCACTGCATGAACACAAGTGTGGCTCCCGTAGCACGCTCACCCCGCGTGTTCTCACACAGAGATCACTGCATGAACACAATGTGGCTCCCGTAGCTCTCTCACCCCGCGTGTTCTCACACAGAGTTCACTGCATGAACACAAGTGTGGCTCCCGTAGCACTCTCACCCCGCGTGCTCTCACACAGAGATCACTGCATGAACACAAGTGTGGTTCCCGTAGCACTCTCACCCCGCGTGTTCTCACACAGAGATCACTGCATGAACACAAGTGTGGCTCCCGTAGCACTCTCACCCCGCGTGCTCTCACACAGAGATCACTGCATGAACACAAGTGTGGCTCCCGTAGCACTCTCACCCCGCGTGTTCTCACACAGAGTTCACTGCATGAACACAAGTGTGGTTCCCGTAGCACTCTCACCCCGCGTGCTCTCACACAGAGTTCACTGCATGAACACAAGTGTGGCTCCCGTAGCACTCTCACCCCGCGTGTTCTCACACAGAGATCACTGCATGAACACAAGTGTGGCTCCCGTAGCACTCTCACCCCGCGTGTTCTCACACAGAGATCACTGCATGATCACATATGTGGCTCCCGTAGCACTCTCACCCCGCGTGTTCTCACACAGAGTTCACTGCATGAACACAAGTGTGGTTCCCGTAGCGCTCTCACCCCGCGTGTCCTCACACAGAGTTCACTGCATGAACACAAGTGTGGCTCCCGTAGCACTCTCACCCCGCGTGCTCTCACACAGAGTTCACTGCATGAACACAAGTGTGGCTCCCGTAGCACTCTCACCCCGCGTGCTCTCACACAGAGATCACTGCATGAACACAAGTGTGGTTCCCGTAGCACTCTCACCCCGCGTGTTCTCACACAGAGATCACTGCATGAACACAAGTGTGGCTCCCGTAGCACTCTCACCCCGCGTGCTCTCACACAGAGATCACTGCATGAACACAAGTGTGGTTCCCGTAGCACTCTCACCCCGCGTGTTCTCACACAGAGATCACTGCATGATCACAAGTGTGGTTCCCGTAGCACTCTCACCCCGCGTGTTCTCACACAGAGTTCACTGCATGAACACAAGTGTGGCTCCCGTAGCACTCTCACCCCGCGTGCTCTCACACAGAGATCACTGCATGAACACAAGTGTGGTTCCCGTAGCACTCTCACCCCGCGTGTTCTCACACAGAGTTCACTGCATGAACACAAGTGTGGTTCCCGTAGCACTCTCACCCCGCGTGTTCTCACACAGAGTCCACTGCATGAACACAAGTGTGGCTCCCGTAGCACTCTCACCCCGCGTGCTCTCACACAGAGTTCACTGCATGAACACAAGCGTGGTTCCCGTAGCACTCTCACCCCGCGTGCTCTCACACAGAGATCACTGCATGAACACAAGTGTGGCTCCCGTAGCACTCTCACCCCGCGTGCTCTCACACAGAGTTCACTGCATGAACACAATGTGGCTCCCGTAGCACTCTCACCCCGCGTGCTCTCACACAGAGATCACTGCATGAACACAAGTGTGGCTCCCGTAGCACTCTCACCCCGCGTGTTCTCACACAGAGTTCACTGCATGAACACAATGTGGCTCCCGTAGCACTCTCACCCCGCGTGTTCTCACACAGAGATCACTGCATGAACACAAGTGTGGCTCCCGTAGCACTCTCACCCCGCGTGCTCTCACACAGAGATCACTGCATGAACACAAGTGTGGTTCCCGTAGCACTCTCACCCCGCGTGCTCTCACACAGAGTCCACTGCATGAACACAAGTGTGGTTCCCGTAGCACTCTCACCCCGCGTGTTCTCACACAGAGTTCACTGCATGAACACAAGTGTGGCTCCCGTAGCACGCTCACCCCGCGTGTTCTCACACAGAGATCACTGCATGAACACAAGTGTGGCTCCCGTAGCACTCTCACCCCGCGTGTTCTCACACAGAGTCCACTGCATGAACACAAGTGTGGTTCCCGTAGCACTCTCACCCCGCGTGTTCTCACACAGAGTTCACTGCATGAACACAAGTGTGGTTCCCGTAGCACTCTCACCCCGCGTGTTCTCACACAGAGTTCACTGCATGAACACAAGTGTGGTTCCCGTAGCACGCTCACCCCGCGTGTTCTCACACAGAGTTCACTGCATGAACACAAGTGTGGCTCCCGTAGCACGCTCACCCCGCGTGTTCTCACACAGAGTTCACTGCATGAACACAAGTGTGGCTCCCGTAGCACTCTCACCCCGCGTGCTCTCACACAGAGTCCACTGCATGAACACAAGTGTGGCTCCCGTAGCACGCTCACCCCGCGTGTTCTCACACAGAGATCACTGCATGAACACAATGTGGCTCCCGTAGCTCTCTCACCCCGCGTGTTCTCACACAGAGTTCACTGCATGAACACAAGTGTGGCTCCCGTAGCACTCTCACCCCGCGTGCTCTCACACAGAGATCACTGCATGAACACAAGTGTGGTTCCCGTAGCACTCTCACCCCGCGTGTTCTCACACAGAGATCACTGCATGAACACAAGTGTGGCTCCCGTAGCACTCTCACCCCGCGTGCTCTCACACAGAGATCACTGCATGAACACAAGTGTGGCTCCCGTAGCACTCTCACCCCGCGTGTTCTCACACAGAGTTCACTGCATGAACACAAGTGTGGTTCCCGTAGCACTCTCACCCCGCGTGCTCTCACACAGAGTTCACTGCATGAACACAAGTGTGGCTCCCGTAGCACTCTCACCCCGCGTGTTCTCACACAGAGATCACTGCATGAACACAAGTGTGGCTCCCGTAGCACTCTCACCCCGCGTGTTCTCACACAGAGATCACTGCATGATCACATATGTGGCTCCCGTAGCACTCTCACCCCGCGTGTTCTCACACAGAGTTCACTGCATGAACACAAGTGTGGTTCCCGTAGCGCTCTCACCCCGCGTGTCCTCACACAGAGTTCACTGCATGAACACAAGTGTGGCTCCCGTAGCACTCTCACCCCGCGTGCTCTCACACAGAGTTCACTGCATGAACACAAGTGTGGCTCCCGTAGCACTCTCACCCCGCGTGCTCTCACACAGAGATCACTGCATGAACACAAGTGTGGTTCCCGTAGCACTCTCACCCCGCGTGTTCTCACACAGAGATCACTGCATGAACACAAGTGTGGCTCCCGTAGCACTCTCACCCCGCGTGCTCTCACACAGAGATCACTGCATGAACACAAGTGTGGTTCCCGTAGCACTCTCACCCCGCGTGTTCTCACACAGAGATCACTGCATGATCACAAGTGTGGTTCCCGTAGCACTCTCACCCCGCGTGTTCTCACACAGAGTTCACTGCATGAACACAAGTGTGGCTCCCGTAGCACTCTCACCCCGCGTGCTCTCACACAGAGATCACTGCATGAACACAAGTGTGGTTCCCGTAGCACTCTCACCCCGCGTGCTCTTCACACACAGAGATCACTGCATGAACACAAGTGTGGCTCCCGTAGCACTCTCACCCCGCGTGCTCTCACACAGAGATCACTGCATGAACACAAGTGTGGTTCCCGTAGCACTCTCACCCCGCGTGTTCTCACACAGAGTTCACTGCATGAACACAAGTGCAGCTCCCGTAGCACTCTCACCCCGCGTGTTCTCACACAGAGATCACTGCATGAACACAAGTGTGGCTCCCGTAGCACTCTCACCCCGCGTGTTCTCACACAGAGATCACTGCATGAACACAAGTGTGGCTCCCGTAGCACTCTCACCCCGCGTGCTCTCACACAGAGTTCACTGCATGAGCACAAGTGTGGTTCCCGTAGCACTCTCGCCCCGCGTGCTCTCACACAGAGATCACTGCATGAACACAAGTGTGGTTCCCGTAGCACTCTCACCCCACGTGCTCTCACACAGAGATCACTGCATGAACACAAGTGTGGTTCCCGTAGCACTCTCACCCCGCGTGCTCTCACACAGAGTTCACTGCATGAACACAAGTGTGGCTCCCGTAGCACTCTCACCCCGCGTGTTCTCACACAGAGTTCACTGCATGAGCACAAGTGTGGCTCCCGTAGCACTCTCACCCCGCGTGTTCTCACACAGAGTTCACTGCATGAGCACAAGTGTCGCTCCCGTAGCACTCTCACCCCGCGTGCTCTCACACAGAGATCACTGCATGAACACAAGTGTGGCTCCCGTAGCACTCTCACCCCGCGTGTTCTCACACAGAGTTCACTGCATGAACACAATGTGGCTCCCGTAGCACTCTCACCCCGCGTGTTCTCACACAGAGTTCACTGCATGAACACAAGTGTGGTTCCCGTAGCACTCTCACCCCGCGTGCTCTCACACAGAGATCACTGCATGAACACAAGTGTGGCTCCCGTAGCACTCTCACCCCGCGTGCTCTCACACAGAGTTCACTGCATGAACACAATGTGGCTCCCGTAGCACTCTCACCCCGCGTGCTCTCACACAGAGTTCACTGCATGAACACAATGTGGCTCCCGTAGCACTCTCACCCCGCGTGTTCTCACACAGAGTTCACTGCATGAACACAATGTGGCTCCCGTAGCACTCTCACCCCGCGTGTTCTCACACAGAGTTCACTGCATGAACACAATGTGGCTCCCGTAGCACTCTCACCCCGCGTGCTCTCACACAGAGATCACTGCATGAACACAAGTGTGGCTCCCGTAGCACTCTCACCCCGCGTGCTCTCACACAGAGATCACTGCATGAACACAAGTGTGGTTCCCGTAGCACTCTCACCCCGCGTGCTCTCACACAGAGTCCACTGCATGAACACAAGTGTGGTTCCCGTAGCACTCTCACCCCGCGTGTTCTCACACAGAGTTCACTGCATGAACACAAGTGTGGCTCCCGTAGCACGCTCACCCCGCGTGTTCTCACACAGAGTTCACTGCATGAACACAAGTGTGGCTCCCGTAGCACTCTCACCCCGCGTGCTCTCACACAGAGTCCACTGCATGAACACAAGTGTGGCTCCCGTAGCACGCTCACCCCGCGTGTTCTCACACAGAGATCACTGCATGAACACAAGTGTGGCTCCCGTAGCACTCTCACCCCGCGTGCTCTCACACAGAGTCCACTGCATGAACACAAGTGTGGCTCCCGTAGCACTCTCACCCCGCGTGCTCTCAAACAGAGTTCACTGCATGAACACAAGTGTGGCTCCCGTAGCACTCTCACGCCGCGTGTTCTCACACAGAGTCCACTGCATGAACACAAGTGTGGTTCCCGTAGCACTCTCACCCCGCGTGTTCTCACACAGAGATCACTGCATGAACACAAGTGTGTCTCCCGTAGCACTCTCACCCCGCGTGCTCTCACACAGAGTCCACTGCATGAACACAAGTGTGGTTCCCGTAGCACTCTCACCCCACGTGTTCTCACACAGAGATCACTGCATGAACACAAGTGTGGCTCCCGTAGCACTCTCAACCCGCGTGTTCTCACACAGAGATCACTGCATGATCACAAGTGTGGCTCCCGTAGCACTCTCACCCCGCGTGTTCTCACACAGAGATCACTGCATGAACACAAGTGTGGTTCCCGTAGCACTCTCACCCCACGTGTTCTCACACAGAGTTCACTGCATGAACACAAGTGTGGTTCCCGTAGCACGCTCACCCCGCGTGTTCTCACACAGAGTTCACTGCATGAACACAAGTGTGGCTCCCGTAGCACGCTCACCCCGCGTGCTCTCACACAGAGTTCACTGCATGAACACAAGTGTGTCTCCCGTAGCACTCTCACCCCGCGTGCTCTCACACAGAGTCCACTGCATGAACACAAGTGTGGTTCCCGTAGCACTCTCACCCCACGTGTTCTCACACAGAGATCACTGCATGAACACAAGTGTGGCTCCCGTAGCACTCTCAACCCGCGTGTTCTCACACAGAGATCACTGCATGATCACAAGTGTGGTTCCCGTAGCACTCTCACCCCGCGTGCTCTTCACACACAGTTCCACTGGGTTCTTGGTACTACTTAACACTACAGGTTTAGTTTTGGAGTCATAAATAAGCAGCTGCCATTCATAGATGTTGGCTGACACCACAGAATGCATCAAGACTGCAAGTGAAGCCCAGGCCCTTCCACAGCAAGGCTAGGGGGAACCTGCGGCATTACTACATGACTTCAGGGTTTCTTTCCAGCCTTCACACAACTCTCTGAGAGATTCAGACATCACTTAGGAAGAAATTCCTTCCTAAGCCTCCACTGGGGCCTCACTCTGCATTAAAGGCCCTGCACTCAAATCTCATAGTGTGGGGGGAAGGAAGGAAGTTGGCCCTGGTCTATGCACAATGGCAGCTGCTAAGAGTGAGATGGAAACAGAAGGGGCTGCAGCCCCACAGGCCATAGCAAGTGGCTCTATCTGCAGTGAGTAGAGGGTGAGGTAAGCACAGGCACAGAACAGAGAGAAGCTGACATTCCTGGGTCACTGGCATGGGCTAAGGACAGGGAGATGGTCTGTGAGCAAGAAAGGGCTGCCCTGACACCCTCTATTCTCGCTTGTGGTTCACCTTTGGCTCTGCCACACAATGGGCAATAGTTACAGTAGGCCAGCCTAATTTTTCTGTCTGTGAGGTACTGTCACTTCCAAGGCCTGTGGTTGGTCTTCACAAGTTCATGGACCAGGTGGCTACCAACGTAAGTAGGGATCTTCTGAAAGTCTCTCTGCATGAGCAGCCTAGCACCCCACACTTTGAAAGCCCCCCACAGCCATCTTACCTGACAATGGGCAGCTTAGTGAAGGGCACCGGGGGCAGTGTGAGACCATCTGGGAGGGTGATGAGCTCCATTGTCCCAGGACACTTGGATGTGTAGCTCTCCAAGCTCTGAGTCACGTCTTTCTTTTCTGAAAACAAAACCAAAACCAAGGCTCAGTAAACACAGTCAAAGCAGGTGGCTTTGGTTCTCCCTGATCTGGAGCAACACAGGCCAGTAGATGAGGAAAGAAGGAAGTTCTGCTCCCTAAGGTTATCAGAGTGACGGCTCTCCTGAATAGCCGGTGAATATGCAGAACAGGACGAGACCCTTGCAGGATACGCCATTCACCAGACAAAGGCCTGAGCGCTGGCAGGCAGGACAGAACAGAACATTCGCACATTCCAGAACAGACAGAGCCACAAGTCCACTTTCCAAATGCAGACAGAGGGCTGGAGAGATGGCTTAGCGGTTAAGCACTTGCCTGTGAAGCCTAAGGACCCCGGTTCAAGGCTTGATTCCCCAGGACCCACATTAGCCAGATGCACAAGGGGGCGCACATGTCTGGAGTTCGTTTGCAATGGCTGGAAGCCCTGGCGCACCCATTCTCTCTCCTTCTCTCTGCCGTTCTCAAGTAAATAAAAAATAAAAATAATCCAAATGCAGACAGAAAGCTTTCTAAGGTTAAGTCTGTTTACACACCTCTCTCATCCTTCTCGCCATCAGAGGAAAATGACACAGGTGGTGGTGACAATGTTTGCTTATTAGCCAGGAGGTGCTCTCAGATGAATGACAGACAGCATCCTCCCAGAACACAGCTGCTTGCCAAAGATTCTGCACTCGGCCTGTGGGGTTTTCTCACTCCAATACTTCAAAGTCTTAGGAAGGGGCATCCCCCTCTTGCCTTCTGATGGGCAGAAGCTCTTCATAATCTCTACCCTTTCTTTCTCTTAATCTAATAAAAAGTCTTCTCTTAATCTAATAAAAGCCTTACTAAATTTTACTCTCTGGTCTATGAATTTCAATAATTTGAATTCATAAGACAAGAATCCAGGGACACCCCAAAATTCTCATATCATAGCGCTGTGTTGATGCATATTGGTGCACTGGCAGAGAATCCCTAAACTTCCAGCTTCATGTTGGCACACTGGCTGGGAATGTGAGAGGATAAAAGCTATGGTTACCTTCTCCTTGCTGACACAAAGCAGCTGATAATGGGTATATTCTGGCTTAGAGTCAATCTCAAGGGGAAGCTCCGTGGTGGCAGGGTGAAGATGGCATAGGCAGACACTGGGCACTACCTCCTTGCTGACATCAGGTGGACAACAGCAGCAGCAGAGTGAGCAAGGGGAGCAGGCTATAACACCCTAAAGCCCGCCCCCAACAACATCTCCAGCAAGTCTCCACCTCCCAGACTGCCACCCGCTGGGCAGGAGGCATTCAGGACACCAGAGCTGATGAGAGACACCACAGCCAGGGTCCTCTTCTTGCTTTCCTTGTGACAGAAGGCGTGGTCTGTTGTCTCCCCAGTTCTCCCTTTTCTTTGAGCTTAATTCCACTTGGGAACTGAGTACATTTAAAACTTGGTAGATGGTAAATTTGAGAAATTTCTGTGATGGACATGTATTTAAACTTTCTGTTTTATTTCCATTTCTTTTTATTGCTTGTAAAGCCAATAGCAAAATGTAAATACCATGTGTAAAAAATGGGCTGAGTTTTGTAGAATATACTCAGCCATTGGTCTAATTCGTGTAGCATGCACAGAGTGGGGCTCATGTGGGCAAAACCTGTGCATCCAGTGAAGGGAACTCCATGGCGCACCCAGGCCCCGCAGGGCCATGACCCATGCCAGACAGTAAACAGCAGTGAGGTGGCAGTAGAAAGATCCCACAGCCAGACTCCACAGGCAGGGACCATGTAGTAGTGACTTGCTCAGCAAAAACAAGACCCCAGTTAAGTGGGAGGCTGAAACAGACTCATCTGCTGGGTCCTAAAGTCCTCCACCTGGATCTGAAAACCAGCCACCCAAGGAATGAAGAGATTGCTAGAGGGTTAGAGACATTTCCTAATAACTACGTCCTTCTGATATCTTCTGGTTTCATTCTGGTTTTAGAGGAAATAAGATGCTTTATCTGAAATACTTTTGGTTTCTGTATTGCATGTGGTAAATTACAGTATGGCTTTCTTAAGCCCAATAGGTTTGAATGGAAAATTCACCTTGAGTGCTATCAAGTCTGCATGCTATAGACTCTAGACATTTTTGGTCAATAGTGCTTCAAGCTGAAGTGTGCTTGCAGGCTAAATGAGGAAATGCTGACTGAGACATGCCATATGCATGGTGCCAAGAGAAAAGTCATAGATCCCACACAGCCAAACAAATATTTAGAGTAACATCAGTAAGGAGCTAAATCCATAGGCCCTACTTAGGGTCCTAGCAGTAAGGATTTAAATCTATATACCAAATTTTTGAGCCCCTTTGGTAAGAATTTTAATCCTTAAACCCTAGACTTCCAAATATGATCTTCAAACTGCCACATGAGTAGGCTCTCTTTGCTCTAAAATACTATGCCATCTCGGCACTCCTGGATGCCATGGAGCCACATGTACCCTGGCTGGGCACCTAGTTTTGAGGCCCCCTACCTCTAATTAAATAGAAGTGCCACACATGGCTACAGTACTTGCCTCACATACATAGAGAAAGGGCCTCCCCAAGGACAGCCTACTGGCTCTGGATCCAACCAGATTCTGCGACTAAATCAGAGAAGGCAGGGATAAGAGGAGGAAAACAGAGCAATAAGAAAATATACTGCAAGGTCACACTGGGATGGGGGCCCCAGCCAGACAGACCTTCCGCAGTCCTGTTCCCCGGCTGCAGGAGTGGGTACAAAGCACAAAGACAGACGTCTCTTCATACAGGAGCTGAGGCCCCATGGAGACATCTGGGTAGATACAGTAGGCTAGGCTTGTCTTTCTCACCCTGCACTGAGGAGCTGTGTCCTCCAAGGTTCCACAAAGAACTGGCCTTGCCTTTCTGCGAAGCATTGGAAGAGTTACATCTGCAGAGCTTACAAAAAATAATTATCCTCAAAGTCTCAAAAGCAATGCATTAATCTTTTCTGCCTAAAATGCCTTCTGGAAGATAAGGAAACCTGGGCCCCTAACAGAACTCTGAGTGGGCTGAGGATTCCCCCATGTCCAACTCTTTGTCTCCAACCTACTCCCTAAGAGCTGCAAGCAGTTTGAGAGATTGTTGAGCATACCAAGATTCTGTTGGGTGTGGTAGCTAGCCCCCTTAGACCCAGCACCAAGCACTTTAGAAAACTACTGGGAGTCAGAGCATTGTGCAGGGTGTGCCGGCTCACACCTCTAATCCTAACACTTGAGAGGTATAGGCAGCAGGATCAGGAATTTGAGGCCAACCTGCTTCCAAGAAAAGACAACCAAAGCTCTCTTAATTCCAAAGGCCACCAAATTAACTTTGGAGACATTTCTCAAGATTCTCACGATTATCTTAAAGCAGCAATCTCAGGACTCAATCCTGCTTGAGTTGCTTTTTAACTAAACAATCCCCATGTGTTGTAAACTTGTTAATAAAAATTGTTTCCAGGACTTGTGTTCTTCCTTAGTGACAGCTGTTAGATATTTTAAAAGATAAGACACGAATGCTTTCTGTGTTCTAGACATGGCTTACAATGTCAGCAGACAATTAGACCTAATGTTAGACTAATTGACTTTGAACCTGTGTGCCATTCTTTAACTAGATCTGTGTTGCTCAAGACTAAGGTTATATGACCTACCTAAATTAAATCAAAATGAGATTAATCACTTAAATAGACCTATAACAAACATGGAGATCCGAACAGTTATCAATAATCTCCCAACTAAAAAAAGCCCAGGCCCGGATGGATTCACTGCTGAATTTTACCAGACTTTTAAGGAAGAGCTAACACCATTGCTTCTTAAGCTTTTCCAGGAAATAGAAAAAGAAGGAATTCTACCCAACTCCTTCTATGAGGCCAGCATCACCCTGATACCAAAACCAGGCAAAGATAGAACAAAAAAAGAAAATTACAGACCAATCTCCCTCATGAACATAGATGCAAAAATTCTCAACAAAATATTGGCAAACAGAATACAAGAGTATATCAAAAAGATCATTCACCCTGACCAAGTAGGCTTTATCCCAGAGATGCAGGGATGGTTCAACATACGCAAATCTATAAATGTAATACATTACATAAACGGGTTGAAGGACAAAAATCACATGATCATCTCATTAGATGCAGAGAAAGCATTTGACAAAATCCAACATCCCTTCATGATAAAAGTCCTACAGAGACTGGGAATAGAAGGAACATATCTCAATATAATAAAGGCTATTTATAACAAGCCTACAACCAACATATTACTAAATGGGGAAAAACTGGAAGCTTTTCCACTAAAATCAGGAACAAGACAAGGGTGTCCACTGTCCCCACTTCTATTTAATATAGTTTTGGAAGTCTTAGCCATAGCAATAAGGCAAGAGACACACATAAAAGGGATACAAATTGGAAAGGAAGAAATCAAGTTATCATTATTTGCAGATGACATGATTCTATACATAAAGGACCCTAAAGACTCTACTAGCAAGCTGTTAGAGCTGATCAAAACCTACAGCAATGTAGCAGGATACAAAATAAATACACAGAAATCAGTAGCCTTCATATATGCTAACAACAAACACACAGAGGATGAAATCAGAGAATCACTCCCATTCACAATTGCATCAAAAAAAATAAAATACCTTGGAATAAACCTAACCAAGGAAGTAAAGAATCTATACAATGAGAACTTTAAAACACTCAAGCGAGAAATTGCAGAAGACACTAGAAAGTGGAGAAACATCCCTTGTTCCTGGATTGGAAGAATCAATATTGTGAAAATGGCAATCTTACCTAAAGCAATCTACACATTTAATGCAATCCCTATCAAAATTCCAAAGGCTTTCTTCATGGAAATAGAAAAAACAATCCAAAAATTCATTTGGAATCACAAAAAACCTCGAATATCTAAAATAATACTGAGCAACAAAAAAGAGGCTGGTAGTATCACCATACCTGATTTTAACCTATACTACAGAGCCATAGTAACAAAAACAGCATGGTACTGGCACAAAAACAGACATGTAGATCAGTGGAACAGAATAGAGGACCCAGATGTAAGCCCAAGTAGCTATAGCCACCTGATATTCGATAAAAATGCCAAAAATACTCATTGAAGAAGACAGCCTCTTCAGCAAATGGTGTTTTGAAAACTGGATATATATCTGCAGAAGGATGAAAATAGATTCTTCTCTCTCGCCATGCACAAGAATTAAGTCCAAATGGATTAAAGACCTCAACATCAGACCGGAAACTGTGAAACTCCTAGAGGAAAAAGTAGGGGAAACCCTTCAACATATTGGTCTTGGCAAAGACTTTCTGAATACAACCCCAATTGCTCAGGCAATAAAACCACAGATTAACCACTGGGACCTAATGAAATTACAAAGATTTTGCACCGCAAAGGACACAGTGAAAAAAGCAAAGAGGCAACCTACAGAATGGGAAAAAATCTTCGCCAGCTATATATCTGATAGAGGATTAATATCTAGGATATACAAAGAACTCAAAAAGTTAAATAATAAGGAATCAAACAAGCCAATCAAAAAATGGGCTATGGAGCTAAATAGAGAGTTCTCAAAGGAAGAAATACGAATGGCATATAAGCATCTAAAAAAATGTTCTACGTCACTAGTCATCAGGGAAATGCAGATTAAAACGACATTGAGATTCCATCTCACTCCTGTCAGATTGGCCACCCTCATGAAAACAAATGATCATAAATGTTGGCGGGGATGTGGAAAAAAAGGAACCCTTCTGCACTGCTGGTGGGAATGCAATCTGGTCCAGCCATTGTGGAAAACAGTGTGGAGGTTCCTAAAACAGCTAGAGATTGTTCTACCATATGACCCAGCTATAGCACTCCTAGGCATATATCCAAAGGACTCATCTCATTTCCTTAGAAGTACATGCTCAACCATGTTTATTGCTGCTCAATTTATAATAGCTGGGAAATGGAACCAGCCTAGATGTCCCTCAACAGATGAGTGGATAATGAAGATGTGGTACATTTATACAATGGAGTTCTACTCAGCGATAAAGAAAAATGAAGTTATGAAATTTGCAGAAAAATGGATGGACCTGGAAAGTATTATACTAAGTCAGGTAACCCAGGCCCAGAAAGCCAAGCGCCACATGTTCTCTCTCATATGTGGATCCTAGCTACAGATGACTGGGCTTCTGCGTGAGAATGAAAATACTTAGTAGCAGAGGCCAGTAAGTTGAAAAGGAGACATAAAGGGTGGAGAAAGGAAGGGAGGAGGATACTTAATAGGTTGATATTGTATATATGTAATTACAATGATTGTAATGGGGAGGTAATATGATGGAGAATGGCATTTCAAACGGGAAAGTGTGGGGGTGGGGAGGGAGGGAATTACCATGGGATATATTTTATAATCATGAAAAATGTTAATAAAAATTTAAAAAAAAAAAAAAAAAAAGATTACCTAACCTGCCTGAAATTCCCCTAGCTGTGCTTAAAAGGGGGCTGTATGCTCCTCTCATGGTCGCCATTTTCTATGAATGGTTGACCTCGCATGCTGGCTAATTCTGCAGAATAAATGTTCTTTGCTTTTATATACTAAAAAAAAAAAAAAAAAAAAAAGACTAAGGTTTTATCTTCTCTGTAGCCACACTCTTCTTCAAGATCGGTGTAAATGTGCTCCTGAGTGCTTAACAACCATGTGTAGAAGCCAAAATCAATTTGAGACACCAGAGCTACAAGAACAACTAAGGCTGGGTTTAATCCCAGCAGTTGGGAGGCAGAGGTAGAAGGAACTCCTTGAGTTTGAGGCCACCCAGAGACTGCACCTCAAAATAGCACCTCAAAAAAAAAAAAAAAAAGAATAAGTAGTATTTTGGTTACTATTCCCAGGTCAAAAAGGCCACAGGAGATGGTGGGACACTCCTAGTGTGTTCTCCAACTCTGATAAGTCATGTGTCTTCTTGGTCAGAGAGGACACTGAGACCCAGAGACGGAACTCCAAAACACTATGCAGTCTCAGAGGAGAGTCCCAACAGAGAAATGCTTCCAAGGGAAGCCACATGGTCAGCACAGCCAACTCCCCTAGCAGACGGCACAAATGCTGAGCCACAGAGCTCCTCCCAGGTTCCTAAAAGTCTCTCCTATAGAGCTGTGACTGACCTTTAAAACTAGAGAGAGAGAGTTATATTTTGGCTGCCAACTTAGTCTTAACCATTCATAAAGAAAAGTACAGCCAGAAAGTAAAGTCCTTGCTCAGAGTGACATCAGTGCCATTGTCAAGGTTTTGTAGTATTGACAATTCTGATGTCTCATCTGCTTTACAAGATCTACAAGAAATCGGATAGACTATGCCAGACACCACCATGCCATCTGGTGAACAGGTTTATAAATGGATTTCTGGATCTTCATGATAAAAGAGAATTATGCCTATCATTTCTGGGAATAGTTAACTCTGCTCATCTTTAGACCCTGTATACTTAGCTGCTGGTGGTGTTTTTCTAAGTTTTATTTTATTTGTAAGCAGAGAGAGGGAGGGAGAGATAAGAGAGACAGAAAGACTGAGCATGCCAGGCCCTCTAGCCACTGCAAACAAACTCCAGATACATGTGCCACTTTGTGCATCTGGATTTACATGGGGTACTGGGGAATCAAAGCAGTTATTAGGCTTTGCAGACAAGCACCTTACCCACAGTGCCATTTCTCCACCCCTTGGCTGCTGTTTTAACTTTCTCTCCTCTTGCTTATAATCAGCTCACATTCAGAGGGTCCTGTGGCAATCTAACTCCATCTATCTGAGTCATTCTGATCACCCTCCACGGCCTAAAAGTCTACAAATATGAAACCCTGAGGAGTAACACTTTGCTCAACTCCCACTTCCCCTAACTAACTACTTTTATTCTTTCTCTCCAACATTTTCTTCCAGCATTGTCTTCCCACACTCTGTCAATGCACTTTCAGGGTTCCTTAGATAGATCCTCTGTGGAAGTACCCCAAGTGCCACACTCAATGACCCACTCGGCTTGAAGAAGCCAGACCAGTCATCACCCCAGTTCCTTAAAGGCTGTTAGAGTTGCTTCTTCAGATGGGGGACTGAGACATTTTAATCCTCAAAAGTTAAAGCGAGCAACATCACTAAGCCTGCTCTTGCAGTCTCCACTTTGCTGGAGGTCAGAGAAGGAGCTGGCTTCTCAATACCTGAGTCCTTCCCTAGGAATCAGTTCCTCTTTCCTAGACTTAAGATTCCTGGAAGGGGGCTGGAGAGATGGCTTAGCAGTTAAGCGCTTGCCTGTGAAGCCTAAGGACCCCGGTTCAAGGTTCGGTTCCCCAGGTCCCATGTTAGCCAGATGCAAAAGGGGGCGCACGCGTCTGGAGTTCGTTTGCAGAGGCTGGAAGCCCTGGCGCGCCCATTCTCTCTCTCTTCCTCTATCTGTCTTTCTCTCTGTGTCTGTCGCTCTCAAATAAATAAATAAAATTTAAAAAAAAAAAAAAAGATTCCTGGAAGGATGGACTCTAAACTTGGCACAGTGGCTGGTCAGCTCAGCTCCCATTCAGACCCTATCAATAACCCCAATTTGGGTCTGTAAGTGGGACTGTCTCATGGACAGGAACTCTCTCTACTTATTTAAAATTATATTCTTTACTATATCTGCTGGTAGTAAGAGGTTTGTGTTTTTGTTTGGTTTTTCAAGGTAGGGTCTTGCTCTAGCTCAGGCTGACCTGGAATTCGCTATATAGTCTCAGGGTGGCCTCAAACTCATGGCAATCCTCCTACCTCTACCTCCCAAGTGCTGGGATTAAAGGCATGTACCACCATGCTCAGCCTAAGAGATTATTTTTAAATATATCTGAAAAAGAATGGGTATACCAGGGCCTCATGCTGCTGTAAACTCCTGACACATGCACACCACTTTGTGCATCTGGCTTTATGTGGGTACCAGTGAGCTGAACCTAGGCTGTGAGGCTTTGCAAGCAAGGGCCCTTAACCACTGAGCCATCTCTCTAGCCCAAGTTCTCTGTACTTTGGGACTTTACCCCATCCTGCCTTTTCATGGGCAGGAGCTCTTCATCTTCTCTCTTCTTTACTTCTTTTAATCTAATAAAAATCTCTCTATACCTTAAAAAAAGACTTAAGAGAAGTAAGGACCTAAGAGGGACAGGTATGGACAAAAGAGTTCACACCTTCTGGTGCCTCTTTTCTCTGTAAAATACTAGAGAAAAATAAGTCACTTAAAGGGAAGAGCTGAGTGCATCTGAATTTGAACACAGAACTGGGCCTACTCCATGTGACTTGCAACTTCAATAGAAGATGTTCTACCTTCAGAACCTGGCTGGCCTGAAGCAGTGAGAGTTTGTGGGCTCCCAAAGGACAAGATGAGATGACAAACTGATGGGTAGTGTCCCAGAGATGAGCTGGTTACATCACTAACACCTGGCCGCACTCTGGGAAGCATGAGATGGTGCACAAGAATGAGCTGCAGAGAGAACAAAGTGGGTACATTCACACACACCAGAAAGACCCCAAAAGAGACTTCCTCAGCCTGACACTGCACTGGGTGGGAAGCCCGTCCCTGAACAGCCTCCTGTGGGAAGTAGGAAGTAAGCAGTCATCTGCAACGTGGAAACACTTCAGCCTCCAGATGGCAGGTCGCCCTCTGTGGAAACCATGCAAGTAACCTCATGTGCCTCATGTTGGGAGCACAAGTCGGGTTAAGATGTTTCAAGAGGTTGAACCCTTTATCTCCACACCACACTGGGGAAACACTACTTAAGTGCTCAATGGCACTTTCAAGTTGTCCAAAAAGAAGTCATACAATGCATGGTCTACCTGTCAATGGACCTACATGCAGGAAGCTGGAGTGAGGACAGCCACTACAATTAATGCTCAGTTCTGCATTCCTCTAGGGAAAATTTCCTACTGGAACCCCAATATTCACTGATTCTCCTCGCCTCTAACTGCAGCAGCACACACACATACACATACCCTTACAATTAAATAAAAGAGAGCCTAGAGAGATGGCTTAGCAGTTAAGGCACTTGCCTGCAAAGCCAAAAGACCCAGGTTCAACTCCGCAGGACCCACATAAGCCAGATGCACAGGTGATGCATGCTTCTGTACTTGTTCACAGCAGTTGAAGGACCTGATGTCCTCTCGCTCTCTCTCGCTCTCTCTCTCTCTCTTTCTCTCTCTCTCTCTCTCTCTCTCTCTCTCTCTCTCTCTCCCCTGCCCTCCCTCATTCCCTCTTTCTCTCTAAAATAAACTTTGTTAAAATTAAATAATGTTTTAAAGGAGAGACCCTGCCAATTGTCAAAACATGGATACACTTGGCATTTATTATGTTAAGCAAAATAAGCCAAGATCAGAAAGGAAAACATCGTGTGCAGAATTTGTTACTTTAGTGTGTGAGTGTATGTTCACATGTACAGGAACACACATGCTACGGAGAAATTGTTAAGGAGCTGAAATGCACAAAGACGAGAAAGAATCAGTGGTTATGACGTGTGGGGGAGGAGGGGAAGGAGATGCGGGTCAAGGGCTGCAAACTACCAGATACGCAGGATGAACAAGTCAGGAGGGCCAGTGCATCCTGTGCAAAGCAAGTTAACAAAACGGTATTAGACTAGAGAATTTTGTTGCATGAGCACATTTTAGCTGTTCTGTCAAAAAAGAAAAGTAACTATATAAACTGGCAGACGTGTTAATCTGTTTCACTACAGTAATTATTTTATTACAAACAATACCTATAAAATCACATTAGGAGCCTCCAGTATATGCAGTAAAATTTATCTTAAAAAATAAAGAAATAGAAAGAATCACAACCTAACTTGGAGGTTTTAATGTCCCTTTGTTAAAATAATTAAAAGAGTTAAGGAGACAAAAAAATCAATAAGGATATGGGCAATTTGAACAAACTCACAAACATCTCCTAATTGACATTTATGGAATGCTGCAGACATCAACTGAGAACACAGCCTCCGTTCAGGCACTCATGGGAAATTTACCAAGACAGACCATATGTTCTGCCATCAATGAATCTCAATGCATTTTAAATGAGTGATACCATACAGCGAATACTCTCCAACCATAATAGTATGAAAAACAAGAATCAGTAACAACTGCAGGACCACATAAGCTCTAAATGCTGAACACCAAGCAACACAGACACACAGTACAAATAAGACAAAAAGGACATTTCTAAAAGCCTTTTGAGCCAGGCACGGTGGCACACGCCTTTAATTCCAGCACTCAGGAGGCTGAGGTAGGAGGAGCACTGTGAGTTCAAGGCCAGCCTGGAGCTACAGAATAAGTTCCAAGTTAACCTAATCTAGAGTGAGACCCTGCCTTGAAATATAAACAAAAAACCACAAATCCTTTTGGGGTTGGCAAGATAACTCTGTAAGCAAAGGGCTTGCCACGTACGTTTGAGGACCCACGTTCCGTTGTCTAGTACCCACACAAAATGCCAGATGTGGCAGTGTACTCCTACAATCCCAACACGGGGGAGGCAGAGACAAGGCATCCCAGGGGCTCACTGACTAGTCAGTCCAGCCAATTCAGTGAGACTCAGCTAGAAACCCTTCTCAAAGAATCAGGTGAAGAGTGATAAGGACACTCGACATCAGCCTCTGGCCTCCACATGTACGCATATGCACACACACCACATGCATACACACATATGTAAAAAAAAAATCCTTGAGGGCTAAGGAGGTGGTTCAGTCAGTACAGCACATGCCAGCAGCAAAAGGAACTGCGTTGAGGTTCCTAGCACTCCCATACAATTGAGCATGGTGGCATGCACCCGTAATCCCAGCACCACCAAGGCAAGGAGGAATCAGTGAGCTCCAAGTTCAATGGCACCATGTTTCAAAAAACATAAGGTGGTGAGCAGCTGAGGAAGACACATGACTTGGGTCTCTGGCCTCAACTTGCATACACATGCACACACCACACACAAGTAAACAGGCAAAAAAATCCTTAATAACTGAGCAGTAATAGAAACATACCACATCAACTTGAGAAGATGTCCCCTGAGCACAAGGATCCTATCCTTTAATTGTTCATATCAAGAAGAAAAAGATGGGTCCAAGGTCAATTAATTAACTCTCCACTGTAAAAAGTCAGACTAAAAAAGCATAAAATTGGGGCTCTGGAGATGGCTTGGCGGTTAAAGTATTTGCCTGTGAAGCCAAAGGGCCCATGTTCAATTCCCAGGACCCACGTAAGCCAGATGCACAAGGTGGTGCATGCATCTGGAGTTCATTTGCAGTGGCTGGAGGCCCTGGTTCATTTATTTCTCTCTCCCTCCTCTCTTTCTTGCTCTCTCTCTAGTAACTAAATTTTTTAAAAGCATAATTTATGCCTAAGGTAAGGAGAAAAAAATAATGAATTAGAAAATCAACATCAGAAATTGCTTTATGATAAAACTGGAAAATAACTGGGATAAGAAGTAATGGATTTGCACTCACTAAAAAGATAAGAATGTCAGGCTGGAGAGATGGCTTAGCGGTTAAGCACTTGCCTGTGAAGCCTAAGGACACCTATTCAAGGCTTGATTCCCCAGGACCCACGTTAGCCAGATGCACAAGGGGACGCACACATCTGGAGTTCATTTGCAGTGGCTTGAGGCCCTGGCGTGCCCATTCTGTGCGTCTGTCTTCCTCCCCTCCTCCTCCTCCTCCTCCTTCTTCTTCCTCTTCCTCTCTCTCTCTCTCTCTCTCTCTCTCTCTCTCTCTCTCTCTCTCTCTCTGTGCGTCTCTCTCTCCCTCCCTCACTCACTCACTCTCCCTCTTTCTCTGTCTGTCACTCCCAAATAAATAAATAAAAATAAACAAAAAAATTTTAAGATAAGAATGTCATAAACAATTACAAGCCAACATATTTGGTGGCTTTAATGCAATGCACCATTCCTGGAGGATGAAGAGGTGATGACCTGTATCTACCAAAGACATTCAATCTGTATTCTAACCTCCCACCAATGCCCTCCTACCCCAGTCATCTACCTGTATCCACCAGAGACATTCAATCTATAGCCCAACCTCCCACCAATACCCTCCTACCGCAGGTAGCCCCACGAGGGCATTCTAGCATGCCAGTAAGGACAGAGCAATCCCATACCAACTCTTTGCAGAAACGTGAAGGAAGGACATCCAACCAAACCTGTATGACACAGCCTAGACAATCCAGGACCACAATCTGACAAATAATCAAAGAAAATGAAACCACACACCAAAAGTAGCACGGAATGCCCCGGGGAACACTCCAAATTCATTGTGCCACCCTCACAGTACCACACGGCAGAGAAAAATCAAAGATGCCCCCCTCCTGCGCAGTCACCCGGGGGAGAGCACAGCTGGTGTCTCAGCCCTAGGCTTTGTATCCCAGTGCTTGACTCCCATGGAAGCTGCCTCCTTGCTGTCACTGTACCCATTTCACAGGCGAGGGCCTGACACATGCAAAGTTATTGAGGAAGTAAGTGGCTAAATGACAATGGAACTCAGATTTGAGCTCAAACTTTTCTAATTTTGTCATAAACACCACTCAGATTGTCTTAATACGTAAGCAAAACAGATACCATCCTGAGATAGCCTACCTAACTGCAGTATGAGGTCAAGCATTTTTACATCTGTGTATACGAGATGGATGGATGCATGGACGGATGACTGACAGACACACCTATATGGTCTTGCTATTTGTCCAGACTGATGTAAAACTCAGAATCCTCCTGCCTCAGCCTCCAGAGGACAGGAGTTATAGGAAGGCACCGCCACACCTAAGTATAGTTCAGCGTCTTACAAAGCAAGAAAAAGGACTCAGCTTTTCTTCTCTCTGAATATGCTTTCAGGCAGCACAACAGTCCACTGTTAAATTAAAAAGTCACTTGCCACCACTACAAAGATGATTGGTAAGACAGACCAGGAGGTCTACCTGCCACAAAACAGGGAAACCAGCCATGTCTGGAACAGAATTCTGATGAGCTTAGATAAACTCGCACTGTGCTGTATAAACAGCCTCCGTGGAGATTACTCTGTCCGCTCATCACTTAATCAACATCTTGACAGGCTGATAAGTGATGACTCAAGTTTACCAAGAGACTAAACATTTTCTGTGCTCCTTTAGTATGCATGCACATTCCACCAAGATGAGGGCAGTTACATTATGTCATCAGCTTATTATGCAATGATCCATTTAAAGAACTACCTAGAAAAATGTGGAATATCTCTTGAGGTCCTCATGTAACAGCTGAAAAGAGAAAGCACCTTAAGAATAAAGACTTGGGCTTCCGGTTAAGATGGCGGCGTAGGTACCACGCCAAAACAGCCTGTGGGGGGAAAGACCAAACAAAACTCAGCAAAATACACACTTTTACTAAAAAGTGAGGTGTATAGGAAGTTGAGGCGGCAGCGGAGAAGTGGAAGAGTTATAGAGCATCCAGAGCCTGCACAGGCGGGAACAGCGGCTCCGGGGCGGCTCAGCTACCCGCCGCAACCGCGGAGCGGCAGAAAACCGCCGGACTCTCGGCTCGAGCCGCAGGACAAGCCAGGTGCGGGATTTTCCCCTCACACCGCGCTCTCCGCAACTCGGGAAACGTGAGGGGAGAGCGGCAGCGAGCAACGGAGGGAGGAGCAGACCGCGAGGTAAAAGCACACGTGGAGAAGCGATACAACCAGAACAGCCGCGGCTCCCTCCCCTCCCCCGCCGCCTGAACCCAGCTCCAGCGAACACAGCAGCGGCCCGGGACCCGGCCACGCCAACTTGGGCTGACGGCGGGACCCAAGCAGGAGCAGAATTCGGCAGCAACTTCAGCGGCTCCAGCACCGGTACCAGTGGCCCCAGCAGCAGTGGACCCAGGAGCGGCAGCGGTAACAGATCCCGCAGCAGCGGCTTCGGGGTGAGCAGCAGCGGTGGACACGGCAACGGCAGCTTCAGCAGCGGTGGGGGCTCCGGGGGTGGCACCTACAACAGCTGCAGAGGCGGCGGCAGCAGCGGCTCAGTTTGCCCCGTAGGAAAAGCAAGTGCCCAGCTCCAGAAATCAGAACAGCAGCCCGACGACCCAGGCAGCAACTTGACTGAGACCACAATCACCCAAGGTAACTGGGATTGCACCAGGGAAGGGTCTCACCTGGTCACAAGCTGACTTGGATACCTCAACAGACCAGAAATCTAAACCTCTTTGTTGATAGAGGATCTGGTCATTATAATAACTACTCTTGCATACATACTCGGGGCTGTTTTTGATGGAATGGGTACAGTGTTTAGCTAAATTTTAGAATCTACCAGTATATTATTCCACTCAGCCTGCTTGAATACTCCTATAGCAGGGAAACTCAACCCCTAAGAACATCTTTGTAGATACTCTGAGAGTCTTAAGAGCCACACCTAATACCTTAAGGTCCTACCCTGAAAATATATTACACCAAATCAATTGATACAGCTAAGAATACACAGCTAGCTAGAAAATCCAAGCATTAACTTAATCCAAGATGCAAAAATATATACATTATAACACAAGAAACACTAAAAAGCAAGACGATATAAATCCACCTAAAAGTATTAATGCATCAGAAATGTCCTCCAGTGAGAAAGAGTTAGAGGAAATGCCTGAGAAAGAGTTCAAAAGAATAATTATAAATATGTTCAAAGAGGTCAAAGAACACATGAAAACAATCAAAGAAGAAATCAAAGAGGAAATCAAAGGAATCAAAGAAGAGGCAGGACACCAATTTAATGAAATAAAGAAGGCAATACAAGACATAAATAGAGAAATAGAAATAATAAAGAAAAACCAGTCAGAATTACTAGCAATGAAGAACACAGTTAATGAAATAAAAAACTCTGTAGAAAATCTCACCAGTAGGATGGATGAGGGAGAGGACAGAATATCTAAGCTAGAAGATCAGGTGGCAGACCTAATGCAGTCCAACAAAGAGAAAGACAAACTTATAGAAAAGTATGAGTGGGAATTTCAAGATATTCGGGACACTATGAAAAGATCCAATATAAGAATTCAGGGCATAGTAGAAGGAGAAGAATTCCACTCCAGAGGCATAGTAGGCATCTTCAACAAAATCATAGAGGAAAATTTTCCCCAAATTGGGAAAGAGGTGCCAATACAGATACAGGAAGCCTTTAGAACCCCAGCCAGACAAAACCCAGAAAGAAACTCTCCTCGCCACATTATACTCAAACTTCCAAACACACAAACCAAAGAAAAAATATTGAAAGCAGTTAGAGAGAAAAATCAAGTTACCTACAAAAGCAAGCCCATCAGGATTACAGCAGATTATTCAACACAAACTTTTAAAGCCAGAAGGGCCTGGAGTGATATATTCCAAGTTCTGAAAGATAACAACTGTCAACCAAGGTTACTTTATCCTGCAAAGTTATCCATCCAAATAGATGGAGAAATAAAGACATTCCATGACAAAAGCAGGTTAAAGGAATATCTGAAGACAAAACCAGCTCTACAGAAAATACTTGATAGAATCCTCCATGCTGAACAAAAGGAAAAGCACACATATAAGGAACCTAGAAAAAACCAGCCATACTCAAATACCAGTTAACAGAAGAGAGCACATGTACAACAAGTAACACACACACACACACACAAATGGCAAACATAAATACACACCTTTCAATAATATCTCTTAATATCAACGGTCTCAATGCCCCAACGAAAAGACATAGATTTGCAGACTGGGTTAAAAAGCAGGATCCTACAATTTGTTGTCTTCAAGAAACTCACCTTTCTACAAAGGATAGACATTATCTTAGGGTGAAAGGTTGGAAGACGGTGTTTCAAGCAAATGGGCCTAGAAAACAAGCAGGGGTTGCTATCCTAATATCAGACAGGGTGGACTTTAGTCCGAAGTTAGTCAAAAAAGATAAGGAAGGTCACTTTATATTGATTAAGGGCACACTCCAACAGGAGGACATTACAATCCTAAACATATATGCACCTAACATGGGGGCTCCCAAATTCGTCAAACAAACACTATTAGAACTAAGGTCACAGATAACACCAAACACGGTGGTGGTGGGTGACTTTAACACCCCACTCTCATCAATTGACAGGTCATCCAGGGAAAGAATAAACAGAGAGGCATCTGGACTAAATGAGGTCATAGAAGATATGGACCTAACAGATATATACAGGACATTTCATCCAAAGGCTGCAGAATATACATTCTTTTCAGCAGCACATGGAACATTCTCTAAAATAGACCATATATTAGGACACAAAGCAAATCTTAACAAATTCAGGAAAATTGAAATAATTCCTTGCATTCTATCTGACCACAATGGAATTAAACTACAAATCAGTAGCAAGAAAGGCTATAGAGCATACACAAAATCATGGAAGCTAAACAATACACTACTAAATGATGAGTGGGTCAATGAAGAAATCAAAAAGGAAATCAAAAAATTTATAGAGTCAAATGATAATGAGAACACAACATACCAAAATCTCTGGGACACAATGAAGGCAGTTCTAAGAGGTAAATTTATAGCCTTAAGTGCCTATATTAAGAAATTAGAAAGGTCGCAAGTAAACGACCTAATGCTTCGCCTTAAAGCCTTGGAAAAAGAAGAACAAGGCAAACCAAAAAGTAGTAGACGGGAAGAAATAATAAAGATTAGGGCAGAAATTAATGAAATAGAAACAAAAAGAACAATCCAAAGAATTAATGAAACAAAGAGTTGGTTCTTTGAAAGGATAAACAAGATTGATAAACCCTTAGCAAATCTGACCAAAAGAAAGAGAGAAGAGACACAAATTAATAAAATCAGAGATGAACAAGGTAACATCACAACAGATTCCAGAGAAATTCAAAAAATTATAGGGACATACTATAAAAGCATATACTCCACAAAGTATGAAAATCTGAAAGAAATGGATGATTTCCTTGATCTATATGACCTACCTAAATTAAATCAAAATGAGATTAATCACTTAAATAGACCTATAACAAACATGGAGATCCGAGCAGTTATCAATAATCTCCCAACTAAAAAAAGCCCAGGCCCGGATGGATTCACTGCTGAATTTTACCAGACTTTTAAGGAAGAGCTAACACCATTGCTTCTTAAGCTTTTCCAGGAAATAGAAAAAGAAGGAATCCTACCAAACTCCTTCTATGAGGCCAGCATCACCCTGATACCAAAACCAGGCAAAGATAGAACAAAAAAAGAAAATTACAGACCAATCTCCCTCATGAACATAGATGCAAAAATTCTCAACAAAATATTGGCAAACAGAATACAAGAGTATATCAAAAAGATCATTCACCCTGACCAAGTAGGCTTTATCCCAGAGATGCAGGGATGGTTCAACATACGCAAATCTATAAATGTAATACATTACATAAATGGGTTGAAGGACAAAAATCACATGATCATCTCATTAGATGCAGAGAAAGCATTTGACAAAATCCAACATCCCTTCATGATAAAAGTCCTACAGAGACTGGGAATAGAAGGAACATATCTCAATATAATAAAGGCTATTTATGACAAGCCTACAGCCAACATATTACTAAATGGGGAAAAACTGGAAGCTTTTCCACTAAAATCAGGAACAAGACAAGGGTGTCCACTGTCTCCACTTCTATTTAATATAGTTTTGGAAGTCTTAGCCATAGCAATAAGGCAAGAGACACACATAAAAGGGATACAAATTGGAAAGGAAGAAATCAAGTTATCACTATTTGCAGATGACATGATTCTATACATAAAGGACCCTAAAGACTCTACTAGCAAGCTGTTAGAGCTAATCAAAACCTACAGCAATGTAGCAGGATACAAAATAAATACACAGAAATCAGTAGCCTTCATATATGCTAACAACAAACACACAGAGGATGAAATCAGAGAATCACTCCCATTCACAATTGCATCAAAAAAAATAAAATACCTTGGAATAAACCTAACTAAGGAAGTAAAGAATCTATACAATGAGAACTTTAAGACACTCAAGCGAGAAATTGCAGAAGACACTAGAAAGTGGAGAAACATCCCTTGTTCCTGGCTTGGAAGAATCAATATCGTGAAAATGGCAATCTTACCTAAAGCAATCTACACATTTAATGCAATCCCTATCAAAATTCCAAAGGCTTTCTTCATGGAAATAGAAAAAACAATCCAAAAATTCATTTGGAATCATAAAAAACCTCGAATATCTAAAATAATACTGAGCAACAAAAAAGAGGCTGGTGGTATCACCATACCTGATTTTAACCTATACTACAGAGCCATAGTAACAAAAACAGCATGGTACTGGCACAAAAACAGACATGTAGATCAGTGGAACAGAATAGAGGACCCAGATGTAAGCCCAAGTAGCTATAGCCACCTGATATTCGATAAAAATGCCAAAAATACTCATTGGAGAAGAGACAGCCTCTTCAGCAAATGGTGTTTTGAAAACTGGATAAATATCTGCAGAAGGATGAAAATAGATTCTTCTCTCTCGCCATGCACAAGAATTAAGTCCAAATGGATTAAAGACCTTAACATCAGACCGGAAACTTTGAAACTGCTAGAGGAAAAAGTAGGGGAAACCCTCCAACATATTGGTCTTGGCAAAGACTTTCTAAATACAACCCCAATTGCTCAGGCAATAAAACCACAGATTAACCACTGGGACCTAATGAAATTACAAAGATTTTGCACCGCAAAGGACACAGTGAAAAAAGCAAAGAGGCAACCTACAGAATGGGAAAAAATCTTCGCCAGCTATATATCTGATAAAGGATTAATATCTAGGATATACAAAGAACTCAAAAAGTTAACTAATAAGGAATCAAACAGGCCAATCAAAAAATGGGCTAAGGAGCTAAATAGAGAGTTCTCAAAGGAAGAAATACGAATGGCATATAAGCACCTAAAAAAATGTTCTACATCACTAGTCATCAGGGAAATGCAGATTAAAACTACATTGAGATTCCATCTCACTCCTGTCAGATTGGCCACCATCATGAAAACAAATGATCATAAATGTTGGCGGGGATGTGGAAAAAAAGGAACCCTTCTGCACTGCTGGTGGGAATGCAATCTGGTCCAGCCATTGTGGAAAACAGTGTGGAGGTTCCTAAAGCAGCTAGAGATTGATCTACCATATGACCCAGCTATAGCGCTCCTAGGCATATATCCAAAGGACTCATCTCATTTCCTTAGAAGTACATGCTCAACCATGTTTATTGCTGCTCAATTTATAATAGCTGGGAAATGGAACCAGCCTAGATGTCCCTCAACAGATGAGTGGATAATGAAGATGTGGTACATTTATACAATGGAGTTCTACTCAGCGGTAAAGAAAAATGAAGTTATGAAATTTGCAGAAAAATGGATGGACCTGGAAAGTATTATACTAAGTCAGGTAACCCAGGCCCAGAAAGCCAAGCGCCACATGTTCTCCCTCATATGGGGATCCTAGCTACAGATGACTGGGCTTCTGTGTGAGAATGAAAATACTTAGTAGCAGAGGCCAGTAAGTTGAAAAGGAGACATAAAGGGTGGAGAAAGGAAGGGAGGAGGATACTTAATAGATTGATATTGTATATATGTAATTACAATGATTGTAATGGGGAGGTAATATGATTGAGAATGGAATTTCAAACGGGAAAGTGTGGGGGTGGGGAGGGAGGGAATTACCATGGGATATATTTTATAATCATGGAAAATGTTAATAAAAATTAAAAAAAAAAAAAAAAGAATAAAGACTTGGTTTAACATAATAATAACAGAATCTGGGCCCGGAGAGATGGCTTAGCACTTAAGGCACTTGCCGGCAAAGCCAAAGGACCCAGGTTTGATTCCCTGGAACACACAGAAACCAGATGCACAAGATGGTGCATGCATCTGGAGTTTGTTTGCGGTGGCTGAAGGCCCTGGCGTGCAAATTTTTTTCCTCCCTCCCACCCTCCCTCCCTTTCTCTCTCTCTCTCTCTCTCTCTCTCTCTCTGTCTCTCTCTCTCTCTCTCTCTAATGCAATTAATTAATTTTTAAAAGGAATGAAAAAATTATAATCTGCACATTCAACTATAAAGTTCTGGTTAGGTAAACAATGATTCAGTAAGAAAATTCAATTGGGCTGAGTCATTTAGTGGTGTTTATACATCTTTAATAACATGTTGCTGTTGGCATGGCTCAGTGGCAGAGCACCTGTCATGTATGCATTGTAGACTCAATCCCTAGCATGGAAAAAAATTCAAAAGTCTTTGGTAATACAGAAAACATATGTAACACTATGTGGAAAATCAGGATACTGAATCTTATTTACCAGGGAAGTTTAATTTTAAATATTTAAAGTTTTTTGTTTTTTTAATTGTTTTGTTCATTTTTATTTATTTATTTGAGAGTGACAGAGAGACAAAGAGGCAGAGAGAGAGAGAGAGAGAGAGAGAGAGAGAGAGAGAGAGAGAGAGAGAGAGAGAATGGGCACACCAGGGCTTCCAGCCACTGCAAATGAACTCCAGACGCGTGTGTCCCTTGTGCATCTGGCTAACGTGGGTCCTGGGGAATCGAGCCTCGAACCAGGGTCCTTCAGCGTCACAAGCAAGCGCTTAACCACTAAGCCATCTCTCCAGCCCTAACTTAAAGTTTCTTTAAAGGCTAGGGAATAGTCTAATAGTCTAAATGATATGCCTCTCTAAGTCATATTGGGCATACGGTCCCTATCTGTATATGTTTTTCAAGAATTCCAACATATTTTTTATAATACAAAATGTTTTAAGCCAGGCGTAGTGTAGCATGCTTTTGATCCCAGCACTCAGGTGGCAGAGATGAGAGGATCACTGTGAGTTCGAGGCCACCCTGAGACTACATAGCGAATTCCAGGTCAGCCTGGGCTAGAGTGACACCCTACCTCGAAAAACCAAAAAAAAAAAAAAAAAAAAGTTTTAAAATATACAAGATCTAACTTCCACAAAGTTTTAGAAGAATCATGGCTGAAATCTCTTGCAGAATGACATTTGCACATCTCTTACCATTCTGGAGCCATCTCCTCCCCCTGAACTGCTCCGTCCTGGAGCTGCCTTTTCACTCATAACTACTTCCTTTGCAGTGCAGAAGCTTTTCAGTTTGAAGTGACCCTGCCTGTCTATCTGTTGTTGTTCCTGCGCTTTGTCCTTGGACACATCAGTGTCACCAAGTATGAACCCATGTTTTCTTCTAGCAACTTGGCACTTAAGGTTTTATGCTAAAGTGTTGACTCTACCTTAGCTGGATTTTTGTGCTGGTGACAGAAGCCTAGTTTTCTTCTTTTTCATGCGCTTGTCTTTCCAAGCACCATTTATTAAAGAGCATATCCTTAGTAGGTTTGTTCATAAATGCTGTGTGTGTGAAGAGCACAGTATCCATACACCTCAGTAGAGTGAGGCCCCTGTGGGCATCTTTATACCCCAAATGGAAGCTCCCCATGAGGCTATGAGCAGCTTCCCAGGTGGCAGGTGCACCAGGCAGGGTGCAGAAACAGGAAGTGTACCAGCCAACCACATTCTGTGGACACACTGTATACCAGGCCCTGTGCCAAGCATGCTATGCATCTTGTCTCATTAGGTCACCAAAGGCAAAGCTGACAGCCTCTTCCAGCAATACCTAAAAGGCCGTGTCTGCCTGGTCAGTGAAGGAGGAAAGCTCAGCTGAGGACCACATCCGGGCTCTGTGTTGACCCCTCCCCACCACCACCTCTCCTCAGGATTGTGCTGGACCCACTCTCTTCCTTCCACATTCATTCACAAATACAGAGTATCAGCCCACCCTGCGTAGGGCAGATCCCACCTTCCATTACTCAGCAGGCTCTGGTCTCTTCAAGAACACCGTGTGGTCTGTTAATCCCTTTGTCTGTTATGTGGCTGGTGAGTCACAGTTAATGCAGTTTAAGAAACAATTTGGGAAAAGGCAACATTAAATTAACTTAGTTCTGTACACACATACTGGACACGTTCTGGGTAGAAGCATTGGCAGAATTATGAAAACTAGAGGGGAATAAGACAAGGTCCCTGTCCCCAGTGAGAAAATCAGATAGGAAAATCACTCTATGGACATAATGAAATGATGAGAACTAACAAAGGCAGCAAGGAGAGGAAAAGAAAGGTGTTATTAACCTCCTAATCACAAGGAACCAGGGAAGTCCAAGGGCATGGACCTCGACAACAGGAGCAGTGTGGAAGGAGATGAAAAGCATAGAGAACAAAAGCTATGTAGGCAACCTATGGTACGTGGATGGAGAGAGTAAGGGCCAGGCCCAAAAGATGGATTGAATTGAATCTTTAATGTTCTTGAGACAGGGCCAAGACCTCGCTAGACAAGTAAGGGGCAGCTGCTGCCCCTCATGAGAACATATTTAGCTTGCGCACCTACATGATGATCCTAGCTTCAGTGTGAAGAACTACATGGAGGAGCAGAGCCGGGAGACAGGACATGATGTTGGATGTCCTGCAATCGTCCAAGTAATGGTGGTGGAAAAGTCTGAATCCCACGTGAGTGAATCTCAGACAGAATGACCAGGCCAAGCAGACTGACAAAGAAACAGGACACTCTGACTCCAAAAAGTTTAAGCTTCCCAGAGTAGGAAAATAGTAACGCCCTTTCCCCATTCAAAAAAAAAAAAAAAAAAAAAAAGAGGAAAATATAAATAATTCATCTGAGATTCTGGAATCTTTGGGATCCTATCAAACACTCAGGGAACAAACCAGCTTCATCCGGAAGTTGGAGGCCAGAGGTTGGAAATGGAAGACTACGTATGTAGAATCATGAGCAAATTTCTGTATTAAAAAAAATTTATATGTATATATGAATATGAGAGCTGAGGAGACTGGACAGTGAATAAAGCACCTGTCACTCAAGCCTGAGCACCAAGTTCAGACCCCACAACCCACAGAAAAGCTTATGTCATCCCAGCACATGGATGGAAAGTGGAGACAGAAGCTTTAGACCAGCTAGCCTGGTGTTGTGGTTTGAATCAGGTGTCCCCTGTAAACTCAGGTGTTCTGGGTGCTAGGTTCCCAGCTGATGGAGATTTGGCAATTCCTCCTGGAGGCAGTATACTGTTGGGGGGCAGATTTATGTGTGTTATAGCCAGTTTCCCTTTGCCAGTGTTTGGCACACTTTCCTGTTGCACTTTTCCACCTGATGTTGGCCAGGAGGTGATGTCCACCCCTCTGGTCATGCCATCATCTTCCCCTGCCATCATGGAGCTTCCCCTTGAGTCTGTAAGCCTTTATTAACCCTTTTTTCCCACCCTGCTCTTGGTCGGGTGATTTCCTGCAATGCGAACCTGGCTGAAACAGTAATGTTGGTACCGAGGAGTGATGTCAATTGCTGCTAGACCCTGACTGTGTGGCTTTGGCCTTTTAGAGCTGATTTTCAAGAGGAATATGGGTGAATTTGAAACCTTGGTCTAAGAGACACCTTGCAGTGCTATAAGTACAGCTTAATGGATTATTCTGTTACAAGACCTGAATGCAATAATAACTGTAGACTGTGAGGTTTGGCTTATGAGGGAGAAAAGGAGCTTTGTCTGGACTGGGCTAGAAGCAGTTTTGTGTGAGAGGCTGGCAGTTATGCCCATGTCCTGAGAACTTGTGCAGGGTTGCAATGCATAGAAACGGACTTGTGTGTGCAGAGGGATATGGCACAGAAAGAAATCTGGGGGCCAAAACTGCTGCCTGTTCAGCTGCAATTATATGACAGACTACATACAACCTTTGAAATTGGGCCACCTGACCTGTATTGGAACAACAGAAAGAATGTAGACTCTTTTGAAGGGACCTGAATGCTCAAGGAGTGTCCTGTTTTTCAAAGTCTGCTTTATCGCCCCCTGAATTAACAAATTGGCACCCCACCTGGTATTGTGGTATCTAAGAAATACAGGAAAGAGAGAGTCATTGGGTTTGCAGCATGGTCTTGCATTTTGGAAATGGCCATGGGCAGTGTGAAGCAGGTTTGCTGGATGCCTGCATGGAAATCTGATGAAGCAGTGAGGTTGGACCATGGGTTGCAGTGGAGACCCAGTGGAGATGCCAGGACAACAAGATGGCTGCTAAGGAAAGCTGCCGGCCCCGCTGAAGTTTTCTAGGACTCTGAGTAGCCGAGCTGGAGGGGCAGAGCTGGAATTCCAGAGACTTGTTGCTGGTTAGAATTTTCGGACTCGGAAGTTTGTTACTAACTAGAGTTGTTGGACTTGAAGCTACAGAGTTTGGTGTTTGCCCTATTTAAATCCTGTATTGGTTGAATATTTCTTTGCTATACCCAATGCCATCTTTTGCAGTGTGAATGGTTTATTCTGTGCCATTATGGGTTTGGGGGGGGATTTTTTGGTATTATGGTTCAGTTAAAAGACCTTATATTATGAAGATTTTTGAAAATCATTAGGATTGATAAAAACTATGGGGACTTTTAAAGTTGGACTGAATTTTGCATTGCATTGAATTTTATAACGTGGATGAATTTGAATATTGAATTTGCATATTGCATTGAACTTTATATCATGGATGGTTAACAGTTTATGGGGGCTAGGGATGGAATGTGATGGTTTGATTCAGGTGTCCCCCATAAACTTAGGTGTTCTGAATGCTAAGTTCCCAGATGATGGAGATTTGGGAATTAATGCCTCCTGGAGAGTGTATTGTTGGGGGCAGGGTATTATAGCCAATTTTCCCTTGTCAGTGTTTGGCACATTCTCCTGTTGCTATTGTCTACCTTATTTTGGCTAGGGGGTGATGTCCACTCTCAGCTCATGCCATTGTTTTCTCCTGCCATCATGGAGCTTCCCCTAAGTCTATAAGCCAAAATAAATGCTTTTTTCCCAAAAGCTGCTCTTGGTCAGGTGATTTCTGCCAACAATGCAAATCTGACTGCAACATCTGGCAAGCACAGCACTGACCAAGAGGAAGAGAGAGGGGCCCTGCCTCAAAATGAAGTGGAACAAGACATGTGGCCTGGACCACATCTGCCAGGGCCCAGGAGCCATTGCCGAAGAAGCCGTGACCTGAGTACTGTTCCCACTGCTACTCTGACGCCAGGTCCATGGAGACAGACACGGGGGCCACGCAAAACTCATCAAAGCAGAAATCCAGAGGCTACAGAGCATTCAACACTAAATCAGATCTAGAGCACACCCACCAAGGCTCAGGCAACGCTGCTGAAGAAAGGGCAGAAGGACTGTAAGAGCCACAGGGTGGGTAGGATGAGCCTGAGACACGATCTTCCCACCTCCACAGAGATGGACAGAGGCCTTCAGGGCCCCACACTGAATACCAATAACCCCATTGAGAAGGGCCCTCAGTGTAATGGGGGCAGAGGAGAAGTGATGTAAGAGTATGACCTTTAAAAAAATGAAATTTGGACTGGAGAGATGGCTCAGCAGTTAAGATGTTTGCCTGAAAAAATGAAATTTAATTTAAAAAGCTGAGGTGGAAGGTGAGGACCCAGTTGAAAACGGAGCTCCGCATATGCTGGGCATGCATACACCTGCACTCATACAAGATACATGCACACAAAATATATTCTGAACAGAATAACAGCTTTAGATTTAAGTCACCACCATAAATCTTTAAAGGTTTTTTAACTTATACTTCATTGACCCTTTCTTTTTTTTTTTAATTTTTTTTTATTTAGTTATTTGAGAGTAACAGACACAGAGAGAAAGACAGATAGAGGGAGAGAGAGAGAATGGGCGCGCCAGGGCTTCCAGCCTCTGCAAACGAACTCCAGACGCGTGCGCCCCCTTGTGCATCTGGCTAACGTGGGACCTGGGGAACCGAGCCTCGAACCGGGGTCCTTAGGCTTCACAGGCAAGCGCTTAACCGCTATGCCATCTCTCCAGCCCAAATAACTTTATTTTTTGGTATTCTGAGGTAGGGTTCTGGGGAATCAAACCAGGGTCCTTAGACTTTGCAGGCAAGTGCCTTCACCTCTAAAGCATCTCTCTAGCATAGATGCTTGGTTGCTTGTTTTTTTTAACCCAAGGTGATGTGCATGAATTAAAGATGCCCCTGAGTTATGTCCCTGCAGGAATGGCCCTTGACATTTAAAGTGAAAGGCCTTTCGGGTTTTAGGACAAGGTGACCACAAGCTGCAACAAGAGACCATCCCGCAGGTACTCTGCTGCTTCTGGCACTGCTGGGATGCACGGAGGCTGCCTGAAGCCTGCCTACCTCAGCTGCACCTCTCCACTGTGGAGAGCAGGTATGGAGCAGGCCAGGGAAACAGAGAGAAATAATGCCAAAAGTGGGCAGCTGAAGCCAGGCATGGTGGCGCACGCCTTTAATCCCAACACTCGGGAGGCAGAGGTAGCAGAATTGCCATGAGTTCAAGGCCACCCTGAGACTTCATAATGAATTCCAGGACAGCCTGGGCTAGAGTGAGAACATACACCCCCCCACCACCAAAAAAAAAAAGTGGCCAGCTGGAAACATAAGAAACACACCACTTGTCATTTCCTCCCTCACCAGGCCCAAGAAGCCAGCTGAAATAAGAGACTAAGGCCTTTCTCCTCAGGACCAAGGCCCCAGCACAGCACCACACCACCTCTCCCAGCCCAGTCCCTGTCTGCTGTGACACTGATGAACAGCAAACTCCTAATGCATTTTCTCTGGACTGAGCAGCAAAGTAATGAGCTGGCGGCGAAGGGGAGGCATGGCTGAATAAATTAAAGCTGACATTCTCTATCTCATCCAATTCTTGTCTTTCAAACAAACAACAATCGCATCTCAGTTGACAGATAACCTCCTTGGTACAGGGACAAACTGAAAGTGTGGTATCCGATGCAGGCTGACATGGCCTTTGGTGGGTTCAGCTCTGTCACTGCCAGGCCAGAAGACCCCTGTTCAATGAGCGCACTTGACCTGCTACAATCAAAGCAGCAGAGATGGCGCTGGCCCCGCATCCTCCCAGCAGAATGCCAGGCTGCTTTACCAGGTCCTCGAGGCCCTTCTAAAGAGGGCTAGGGCATGTTAACCAATGCCCTGCTTCGGCTTCCTCTCTGTGGAAGAAGCCACACGGAGGCTGGAGAAATGGTTCAAGGTTAAGGTGATTGCCTGCAAAGCCTAAGGACCCAGGTTCAATTCCCCAGTGCCCATGTAAAGCCAGATGCACAAGGTGGCACATACGTCTGGAGTTCGTGTGCAGTGGCTACAGGCTCTGGCATACCTATTTGCCTCTTTCTCGCACTCTCTCAAATAAATATTTTTTTAAATAATCCACATAATAGTAGCTGCTGACTCAGCTGCACAAACCGTGCCGTCACCTCAGAGAAGGCAGTGCTGGTCTCTGGCAGGAGGAGGACTGCTTCTGCTCAGGCTACTCTCGGCTGCTGCCACCTCAAATGTCCCCATTGTTCCTAGGTTCACCTGCAACCTCAGGTGTGCTTAAAGCTTGATGCCCCAGAAACATGAGACTCCCCACTCTGACGAGACCAATGGTCACACTGTCACATCTGTCGCTTGGCTGACTTCAGTGGACACAGCAAACACCACTCTCCTCAGCGTTCCGGGTCTGCCTCGTACCGCCACCGAGACGACTCATACATGTTTGCGAGAGCCGAGGTTTCTACAGCTTCCCTGGTTGGGACTCAGATTCTCCACAAAAGTGCATGAAATATGACTGAAATGTTAAGAGAGCCCCTGGACACCCTGAGAATCCCACTGTCATGTGGGTAGAGAGGAAGGGTGCCATACTAACCTGTCGGCACTGGCAGCCAGCCAGGCTCACTCACCAGCCGTGGGTGCTTCCTTACAGCAGCCGCACTGGGGCACTGGTCTTGGGTCAGGAGCTCTCCCTGGTGCTCAGTGTGGATTTACAGTGATCTTGAACTCCTAGCATGGACTTGATACAAAATATTAGGGCTGGAGAGATGGCTTAGCGGTTAAGCGCTCGCCTGTGAAGCCTAAGGACCCCGGTTCGAGGCTCGGTTCCCCAGGTCCCACGTTAGCCAGATGCACAAGGGGGCGCACGCGTCTGGAGTTCGTTTGCAGAGGCTGGAAGCCCTGGCGCACCCATTCTCTCTCTCTCCCTCTATCTGTCTTTCTCTCTATGTCTGTTGCTCTCAAATAAATAAATAAAAAATGAGCAAAATATTAATCAAGAGCCGGGCATGGTGGTGCACGCCTTTAATCCCAGCACTCGGGAGGCAGAGGTAGGAAGATTGCCATGAGTTCAAGGCCACCCTGAGATGAGAGAGTTAATTCCAGGTCAGCCTGGACCAGAGTGAGACCGTACCTCGAAAAAACCAAAAAAATAAAAAATAAATAAATAAATAAACAAAATATTAATCAATTATACTCTGTACATCAACTTTTGAGGTTGGAGTGTTCATGACTCAATCTCTACATTCCCACAAGGACAAAATGAAGGCCAGAGAGACAGGAGAATCACAAGGAGACTGAGGACCCATGTGGTTCAGAAAACCATGCTACACTCTGACCAGACTCACAGTACTATTCCACCCCATCTGCAGGGTGTCTTCCAGTTGCTTCTATTTTCAGACTAAGAATTCAAAGTAGAAGCCTTACCCTTGAAGTCAATCACCATAAATTTCATTTATCTGACTCTGACACAGCCCTAACCCAGACATCTCCACATTTTGATTGTCTATGTCACACTTAGCAATAAAGACCTGCAACCCAGCACTGAGACTAATGCTTTTGAAAGAAAATCGGTCAGTTACAGATTGAACTCAAGTATAGTTGCCAAAAATAAAGGCACCCATCTGTTCCCACCTGAGAGTGACATGCCTGCTCATACTCTTGCTTGATATACCCCCAGCTAGTGACTGGTCCCCGCCAAGAGCTGAAAGATCGATGGGTTTTCAAGCTGGAGGACTGGGTGCCACTGTGAAGATGAGCAATATCTATCAAACAGGTCAAGTGCATGGTGACACTGTTTCCTCGATGCCTGTCCTCCTCCCAGAAATCTCCAGCAGGCAGAACACCACTGGACTCGGTGTGTCACTGGGGGTGTGAAAGGGAGTCAGGTATCTTTGTTTGGTAGTTTAGGGTGACTGAGATCCTGAAAGTAAAAAGCAGGAATGTCTTTGCACCTATCTTTGCAATCTCCACTTTGCTAGAGATCAAAGTGTGATCTGACTTCTCATATATTCCCTAAATCTGTTTTCCACAAATAATCTAATCCCCTTCTAGGAAGGAGGTCCCCTTTCCTAGAATTTAAATCTAATCCTGATATTATAGTTGGTCAAGTTCAGCCCCTAGAACTTGGTGTCATGGCTAGCCTCTTCCTGAGCCAGACTCTAGCCCAGACCAATCAGCTGTCTCTCTGGCTCACCTCAGCCAAAAGGTAAAGCCCAATACAGTAAGGTTATAAATACATTTATGAGGGGAGGGCAAGTGCTCCTGGCAGCCTGTTTATCACTTCTGAACCTCCAAGTTCTGGTGAGTTTCCCCCGGCCCTGCTCCCGCGTGGGCTCTTGATCTCTGGCCTCCACGTGGCAGGAGCTCCTCATACGTTGTCTTACTTCCTCGCCCTCTTTTTATGTTTTTTCCAGGCCCACCATGTGGGCTCACAGACCACGCAGGTGTACCCATTTTCATTCTCTTCATTTTGTACTTCCCTAAATAAATATAACGATTTACTAATCATCCTTCTCAGTCTTATTTTAACCCAATTCTGTGGTTAAAAGTAGACAAAAAGTCTGTGGTTTGGGTTTCAAAGACCTTTTTCAGACACCTCATTGACCCTGCATCATATAGCTCTTGAGTCTAGCCCTAAGGTGTGTGCTCAGTCAGCCTGTGCTTGCCTGGCAACCAGTTGTCGGTGCAGTGAGCCAGCTTCTCCTGCCAGGATGGAGCTTCCCTGGAGTCTGTAAGCCAGAAATAAACCCTTGCCTCCATCAGCTGCTCCTATTGGGTGTCTGTACAGCAACAAGGCAAATTCAACAGAAAAACAGGTACCAAGACATACAGTTGTTGCTGCAGTCAATCTGACCATGTTGGTTTGTCTTTGGAACCTGTTTGCAGGAGGAATATGGAAGGATTTGGTAGTTTGGACTGGAGAAGCCTTCCAGTATGGTAAGCAGAGATTCTGGTGAGAGTTTGAAAATTCTAAAAGCAGAGAGAATTATGGACTGTGAAAGTGTAACAGGGTGTTCAGGGTTCAGGAAGTCCTTAAACCCTAGGTTCATGTCTAACTTTAATCAAAGAATTGAATAAAATAAAGCTGAGAAGAATAACTATTAAATTATCATACTTATTGAGGGAAGTACAGAGCCGAGGAAAGGCACCCACGTGGCTAGAGATCCCACATGGAGGGCCTGAGAAACCACAGAGAAAAAGAAAAGAAAGTTCAAAGGGCTCCTGCTACATGGGGAGCAAGAGGAGTTAAAGAGCTCATGTAAACAGTGAGGGGACTTCCGGTTAAGATGGCGGCGTAGGTACCACACCAAAGCAGCCTAGGGGGTAAAAAGACCAAAAAAACTCAGCAAAACACACACTTTTACTAAAAACGAGGTGTACAGGAAATTGAAATGGCAGTGGAGAAGTAGAAGAGATCCAGAGCATCCAGAGCCCGCCCGGCAGCTCCGCCGAACACGGCGCAGGCGGCGCACCAGAGAGCCACCAGGATCGGCTCGAGACACAGGAAAAGCCAGGTGCGGGGAGCTTCCACTCACACCAGAGCTCTCTGCAACTCAAGAAATGTGAAGGGAGAGTGACAGTGAACAACGAAGGAATAGATCACAAGGCAGAAGAACACGTGGAACAGCGAGAGAACTAGAGCAGCATCGGCTCCCTCCCCTCCCCCATCGGCTCCCTCCCCTCCCCCACCGCCTGTGCCGAGATCCAACAAACAGAGCAGTGGTCACGGACCGGCCACGCCAACTTGAGCCAAAAGCAGGATCCAGGCAGGAGCAGAGTCCGGCAGCAACATCAGCAGCTCCAGCACCAGCACCAGCAGCCCCAGCAGCAGCAGATCCAGTAGCGGCAGCAGCGGCAGATCTAGTGGTGGCAGCTACAGCAGCAGCAACGGTGGATCCAGCAGCAGCAGCTTCAGCAGCAGCGGCAACAAACCCAGCAGCAGAAGCTTTAGCGGCAGCGGCGACAGATCCAGCAGCAGCAGCACTCCCGCTTCCAACAGCTGGGGTACCGATCTACAGAGCCACAGTTTCCAGGCTTGGTTTGCCCCACAGGAAAAGCCAGTGCCCAGCTCCAGAAATCAGAACAGCAGCCTGACAACCTAGCCAGCAACTTGACTAAGACCAAAATCATCCAAGGTAACTGGGATTGCACCAGGGAAGGGTCTCATTCGGTCACAAGCTGACTTGGATCCCTCAACAGACCAGAAATCTTAACCTCTTTGTTGACAGAGGATCTGGTTGTTATAATAATTACTCGTGCATAAATACTCGGTGCAGTTTTTGATTGAATGTGTACAGTGTTTAGTTAAATTTTAGAATCTACCTGTATTTTATTCCACTCAGCCTACTTGAATACTCCCATAGCAGGGAAACTCAACCCCTAGGAACACCTTTGTAGATACTCTGAGAGTCTTAAGAGCTACACCTAACACCTTAAGCTCCTACCCTGAAGATATATAACATCAAATCAATTGATACAGCTAAGAATACCCAGCTAGCTAGAAAATCCAAGCATTAACTTAATCCAAGATTCAAAAAAATATACATTATAACACAAGAAACACTAAAAAGTAAGACAATATAAATCCACCTAAAATTATTAATGCATCAGAAATGACCTCCAGTGACGAGTTAGAGGAAATGCCTGAGAAAGATTTCAAAAGAATGATTGTAAATATGTTCAAAGAGGTCAAAGAACAAATCAAAGAAATCAAAGATGAAACCAAAGAGGAAATCAAAGAAGATGCAGGACACCAATTTCATGAAATAAAGAAGGCAATACAAGACATAAATAAGGAAATAGAAATAATAAAGAAAAACCAGTCAGAATTACTAGCAATGAAGAAAACAGTTAATGAAATAAAAAACTCTGTAGAAAATCTCACCAGTAGAATGGATGAAGGAGAGGACAGAATATCTAAGCTAGAAGACCAGGTGGCAGATCTAATACAGTCCAACAAAGAGAAAGACAAACTTATACAAAAGTATGAGTGGGTATTTCAGGATATTCAGGACACTATGGAAAGATCAAATATAAGAATTCAGGACATAGTAGAAGGAGAAGAATTCCACTCCAAAGGCATAGTAGGCGTCTTCAACAAAATCATAGAAGAAAACTTCCCCCAAATTGGGAAAGAGGTGCCAATGCAGATACAGGAAGTCTTTAGAACCCCAGCCAGACAAAACCTGGAAAGAACCTCTCCTCGCCATATTATAATCAAACTACCAAACACACAAACCAAAGAAAAAATATTGAAAGCAGCTAGAGGGAAAAATCAAGTTACCTACAAAGGCAAGCCCATCAGGATTACAGCATTTTATTCAACACAAAAGCCAGAAGGGCTTGGAGTGATATATTCCAAGTTCTGAAAGATAACAACTGTCAACCAAGGTTACTTTACCCTGCAAAGCTATCCATTCAAATAGATGGAGAAATAAGAACATTCCATGACAAAAGCAGGTTAAAGGAGTATTTGAAGACAAAACCAGCTCTACAGAAAATACTTGATAGAATCCTCCATGCTGAAGAAAATGAAAAGCACACATATAAGGAACCTGGAAAAGACAAGCAATACTCAAATACTAGTTAACACAAGAGAGCAAAGGTAAAACTGGAGCCACAAAAAAAAAAAATGGCAAACATAAATACACACCTTTCAATAATATCTCTTAATATCAACGGCCTCAATGCCCCAACCAAAAGACATAAGTTTTCAGACTGGGTTAAAAGTACAGACTGGGTTAAAAGTAGGAACCTACGCCGGGCGTGGTGGCGCATGCCTTTAATCCCAGCACTCGGGAGGCAGAGGTAGGAGGATCGCAGTGAGTTCAAGGCCACCCTGAGACTACAGAGTTAATTCCAGGTCAGCCTGGACCCGAGTGAGACCCTACCTCCAAAAAAAAAAAAAAAAGTAGGAACCTACAATTTATTGTCTCTAAGAAACTCACCTTTCTACAAAGGATAGACATTATCTTAGGGTGAAAGGGTGGAAAATGGTGTTTCAAGCAAATGGGCCTCGAAACAAGCAGGGTTTGCTATCCTAATATCTGACAAGGTAGACTTCAGTCCAACATGAATCAAGAAAGATAAGGAAGGTCACTTTATATTGATTAAGGGCACACTCCAGCAGAAGGACATTATATTGTATATATGTAAGTACAATGATTGTGATGGGGAGGTAATATGATGGAGAATGGAATTTCAAAGGAGAAGGGGGGGAAATTAACATGGGATAATTTTTTATAATCATGGAAAATGCTAATAAATTTTTTTTTTAAGCTGATAACTGGAAAAAAAAACACATTAATACAGTACAGCTTATGGTTTTAAGATCCCAGTATATACCATTAGACTCCACTCACTAACTCAATTGGGATCCAAGATTGACTCCTCATGGTACAAAGAGAGGGGGGAATGAAAGATCCAGAAACTAAATGAACGCCATGAAGGGATTCAGTAAGGTGCTGCCCTGGCTGGGCCTAACCCTCATGTTTTCCATTTAGGCAGAAAGCAACCACGCTGACATATGGTTAGGGAAGGTGCACACCCAAAGACTGGAGTCACCCCTAGCCTAGACAAGCCCAGGACATTCCTGAGGCCTGTCCTCTCTGCTCTTTCTGCCCCAGCCAATCACAATGAAGACTACCTCATCTGGCTGGGGTTCCCCTAGTTCCCACCTCTGCCTTGCCCCCAACCTTGCCCGCCGAAATCCCAAGCCAATCAGGAAAATACTGTTTAAATCAACTAATCAGGTACCCCTCCCCTTCTATGTTCAAATCCGTGTAAAAACCCTACCAGCCCAATAGTCGCAGCCCTTACATGGAACCACTGCGTTGGTGAAGTCAAGGGACCAAGCTTGAGCCCGAATATTAAAAAATGCTCCTTGCCCTTGAAAAAAAAAAAAAGGGCTATGGAGCTAAATAGAGCATTCTCAAAGGAAGAAATACGAATGGCATATAAGCATCTGTTGCAGTCTGGGTTGCATTGCTGTTAGAAATCACCTAACCAAGAGCAGCTTCTGGGAAAAAGAGGTTTATTTGGCTTACAGGCTCGAGGGGAAGCTTCACGATGGCAGGGGAAAACGATGGCATGAGCAGAGGGTGGACATCACCCCCTGGCCAACATAAGATGGACCACAGCAACAGGAGGGTGTGCCAAACACTGGCATGGGGAAACTGGCTATAAAGCCCATAAGCCCGCCCCCAACAATACACTCTCTCCAGGAGGCATTAATTCCCAAATCTCCATCAGCTGGGGAGCTAGCATTCAGAACACCTAAGTTTATGGGGGACACCTGAATCAAACCACCACAGCATCTAAAAAAAATGTTCTAAGTCACTAGTCATCAGGGAAATGCATATTAAAAGTTCACTGAGATTCCATCTCACTCCTGTCAGATTGGCCACCATCATGAAAACAAATGATCATAAATGTGGGCGAGGATGTGGAAAAAGAGGAACCCTGCTACATGTCTATAAATGGTGGGAATGCAATCTGGTCCAGCCATTGTGGGAATCAGTGTGGAGGTTCCTAAAACAGCTAAAGATTGATCTACCATATAACCCAGCTATAGCACTCCTAGGCATATATCCAAAGGACTCATCTCATTTCCTTAGAAGTACGTGCTCAACCATGTTTATTGCTGCTCAATTTATAAGAGCTGGGATATGGAACCAGCCTAGATGTCCCTCAACTGATGAGTGGATAATGAAGATGTGGCACATTTATACAATGGAGTTCTACTCAGCGGTAAAGAAAAATGAAGTTATGAAATTTGCAGAAAAATGGATGGACCTGGAAAGTATTATACTAAGTGAGGTAACCCAGGCCCAGAAAGCCAAGCGCCACATGTTCTCTCTCAAATGTGGATACTAGCTGCAGATGATTGGGCTTCTGCGTGAGAAGGAAAATACTTAGTAGCAGAGGCCAGTAAGTTAAAAAGGAGACATAAAGGGTGGAGAAAGGAAGGAAGGAGGATACTTAATAGGTTGATATTGTATATATGTAAGTACAATGATTGTAATGAGAGGTAATATGATGGAGAATGTAATTTCAAAGGGGAAAGTGTGGGGGTGGGAAGGTAAGAAATTACCATGGGATATTTTTTATAATCATGGAAAATGTTAATAAAAATTTTTTTTAAAAGGAGATATAAAGGGAACAGAAAGGAAGGGAGGAGGGTACTTAATAGGTTGGTATTGTATATATGTAAGTAGAATGATTGAGATGGGGAAGTAATATGATGGAGAATGGAATTTCAAAGGGGAAAGTGCTGGGGGAGGAGAGAGGGTATTACCATGGGATGTTTTTTATAATCATGGAAAATGTTAATAAAAATTGTGAAAAGGGAAAAAAAAAACCTAAATAAAGAAATAATGTGGTGAGGCAAAAAAAGAAAAAAAAAGTGAGGGCTAAGAGGGCTCTCCCCATGGCTCAGCCCAGTTGTGCCTACCTAAGGAGGAACTCACCAGCATCTGCAAGTCCAGGAGAAGTCAGCCAGCTCACTGAGGCTGCCCTCTCCTTGCAAACATATTTATAACCTTATAGTGGTGGGTCCTACATTCTGGCTCAGGTGACCCAGAGGGGCAGCTGGTTGGTTAGGGCTAGGGGCCATCTCAGGAAGAGGCTAGCCCAGACACCAAGTTCCAGGGGCTAAACTTGACCAACCACAATATTTAAATCCTAGGAAAGACCTCCCTCCCAGGAGGGGTCCAGGTCATTTGTGGAGAAACAGGTCCAGGGAAGAGATAAGAATTCTAGCAAGTGCAGATGTCCTGCCTTCTTACTTTTGGGGGTCACTTTTAACTGTGTAAAAAAGCCACCTGACTCCCTCTCAAGAGCGTGTCTGATGAATTTCAAAGAAGAAAGAGAGAACTTTGTTCAAACTCTTACTGGAAGAAAGGTGGGCTGCATTCCAAACATACATTGAGAATTTAAGCAAAGTTGGATTTAAAAGTAATGGAATGGTATGCTTGGAGGAAGTACAGAACAGAACAATATAAAAGATGTATAGCTTATCACAGGAAAAACCCAACCAAGTTTGAAATTACAGGCAGAGACTGGCTTTATACTTAAACTGCAGTTAAGGAGATTACCACCATTAAAGATTGGCAGACTGTTTTACTGTGGGACAATGGAAGAGATGTCCTGAAGGTGAAACACACCCAAGGAAAGCTCAAGATAGTCAGAATGCACATTCTTTTACAGGGAGGGGCTTCAAAGAAGAATTCTAAAGGAGTATCCTGCTCTCCAAGGTCAAGCTTTATTACCCCTCCATTTACAAGCTTGGCTATGCTGCCCGCCTTGTCCTGGTTTTGGAAGCATGAAAAATGCTGGGAAGTGGGTCACGTGATATCAAGTCAGCATGACAGTGTGTCCTGGGGGAGCTGGGGAACCGCAAGCATACTACAGCGGCCAGACGAGGATATCAAGGTCCAAATACAGGCAGCATGTCACAGGTGTCCCAGAGGCAGCATGGGCCCCAGCTCTGTTCACAAGCCTGCACCAAGCCGCAAGTAGAATTAAAGTCAGCCAGGCACAATAAACAGCACTCTGGTAGCAGAGAAGCCCTCATCCAGCCACGGGGCCCACGCACCGTAAGCTTCCAGCTGAAGAGCTTAGAGACAGCTGGGGTGGGCACAAGGCAGCAGCATCCATCCTAGCCCAGCGGGGGCTCTGAGCAGCTAGCACACCAAACTTGACACCCCGAGGGTGATAATGCTACAGATACAAAGGGGACACGTTCCGGGACAGCACAGCAAGATGATTAAGAATTTAAGATGGCCAGATATGGTGACACATACCTTTAATCCCAGCACGTGGGAGGCAGAGGTAGAAGGGTCGCCATGAGTTTGAAGCCACCCTATGACTATATAGTGAATTCCAGGTCAGCCTGAGCTGGTAAGACCCCTACCTTGAAAAAAACAACAACAACAAAAGATTTTAAGATGGGTGCTGGGGAGATGGCTTAGCAGTTAAGGTGCTTACCTGCAAAGCCTAAAACCAGGTTCAATTCCCCAGTAACCACTTAAGGCAGATGCAAGAAGTGGCACATGCATCTGGAGGCCCTGGCACAACCATTCTTTGATCAATCTGCCCCCCTCTCTAGTAAACAAATAAATAAAAATTCTTTTTAAAAAGGAATTTAAGATGGTCAAAGTAGAGTAAAACTAAGAATGGAAAGAGCCACAGCCAGGGAAAGGATCAGAGTGGAGCATTCTAAACCATGCTCACAGGAATGAAAGACTGTTCAAGAGACTCTTGTATAATTTCAGGGCCACATTTGCAGGCACAGGCCACAAGACCTAAGGAGATGACAGCTCAACCCGTACCACCACAAAGGCTGCACCTGCATGCCTGGCCAGAAGCCTCAGCAAAGATGCCACATGCCAGTCACCACAAAACATAACAGTCAAGGTCCAAAGAAAATTCCAGAAGCTCTCAAGTCAATACTACTAACTTGGGGGATGGGGGAACAGCTTTTCTGGTAGCTAGGGTCTTGACGTGTGAGGAACAGCCTTATAACATGTCTCAGAAGTCCACTCACATGGGCATAATAGAGGCATGGGGTAGCAAGGACCCCATGATCATGTTGTCTCAGAAGTCCACTCACATGGACAGGATAGAGGCAGGAGGGGCAAGTATCCTCAGGTCAGGTTGTTTTTGATTCAGGTAGCCAGTAGAGGGTCACATGTGAAAGGTGCCTCCTCAAGCAAGCAAAGCCCTACTATGGTCTTTCCTCCTGGCTGCTCCTCTATCCACACTGAATTTCAGAGCAGCCATGTCTACACATGCTCATTATTGGCTCATGAGTGGCCGCCTGCATTCTTTAGGGGAAAGGTCATCCAATCAATCAAAATGTCCTTCCTAAAGATAACAAACTGCCCCACAAGAGCACACCATGTCTTGCTGGACTACATGAGGAGATGAAGGCCCAGGAAGTACTTAATTACTAACGTAAGGTGACAGCGCTCAGAGGAGCAGTGAGTGGAAAGACCCACACAGCCCTTGTGACCTTTGCTCTTTCCTCCGGAGACTCTAATTAGCCAGATACATCACACACCGGCCTTTCAGGAGACAGCTGTTGGCACAGCAATATCAAATATTCTAAGCTTTTTATTGTGAAACGAGGTGCCTTTAAGTCACTAAGCAACATGGCCTTAAATGTCCATCAGTACACCATCTGCACTTTAGGGGCAAACAAATTCTGTCACTTAAAAACACCCAGCCAGGAAACTATCCATCATGGCATGCACCACCTCCCAAGCTGAGTAGGAACCTCACTTGATGCTCTGCAGTAAAAAGTACACTTCCCCAGTTGGAGAGATGGCTTAGCAGTTAAGATGGTAACAGTGAGACCCCCGGCCAGAACTAGACACACATTTCAATGCCTCAATCGCACTTCATGTTTTGTATGTGAGCGGTAGAGACCTGTCGATTATTTGCACAGCATGCAGATCACCCTTTTTGCAAAATCACATGTAGAATTTGTCAACAAACACAGCACAGGTTTAGAATCAAACACATCTCAAAAGTAGGAAGAATAAGAAAAGAAGAGAAACCGGGGCCAGAGCTCAGGACCCCGGAGGCCCAGAAGGGCTCTCCACACACTCAGGCAAGAAGCCCAACCAGGGTGCGAGCAAAACACACGCCTCCAGGATCAGGCTGAGGCCTCCTATCGGCAGGCAGTGACAAGCACTGACAGAAGACGCTGAGCAGAAGAGCCAGGGTGCTCTTCCCCGTGGTCACGCCACGGGCACGCGACGAAGGAGCTGGGAGGCTGCACTAGAGCTGTCTTGTGTCAGGGAGACAAAGCCCGCCTGCACACATGCACAGTGAAGAGGGCCAAGCCCATCAGCCTGATGCAGAAGAGCGGAGAAGTCGCTCCACTTAATGGTCATATGACCAAGCTCAGACATTTAACAAGCACTACATGCACGCGATGCCCTATGTGAACAGCAGGGCACTGAAGGGGCGGATATAGCCCATGCTCAGGAAAAAATACAACAGCCAACAAAACCAAATGCTTCTGAGGGGAAGGGTACCACCCAACTACACAACAGAATCGCTCGTTGAACTATGTCTGAAGATGCATGAGGAAGAGAACAAAGGTAGGGACCTCCGATGCTGGGGACCTGCAAAAGGGCACGTGACCCTGTGTAAGGCGGAGACACACGATACCACGAGAGGACAAGGTCCAGACTAAGGCCATGGGTCAGGGATTGCACTCAAAATTCTAGTCTTAGCATAGGATCTCAACTGTCTCTTTAGAGTTGCTGGATCATCAGTCCAATCAGGAAAGGGGCGAGGGGGAGGTCAGTGGCAGCCTAAGGGTCTGGAAAGATCAAAACCAGAAAACGAGGCAGAAAGAGGCCTTGCCTATGCCATCCCCATCTGGAGAGCCAAGGCATTGTGGGAGCTGGCCCTATCTAACCCTCTCATGTCAAGAAGCTCCGAAGAGTGAGTGAACTTGGTGCCAACACCTTCCATCTTGCTGCCCACACCAGACGGCTGCAGGAGATAAAGGAAAACACACCTCAGACTCAACATACAGACAACAGAACCAGCCCTGCGTAGAGGCCCCCGCAGCGTACAGAAGCACTGTTGGAGACAGGCTCGCGCCCAGGCTGCCCTGCAGCGTGTGGAGACACCGCCGGAGACTGGCCTGAAGAGAGAGGCCACCATGAAGTGTGCAGGGACATCCCTACAGCAGTGAGTCACTTGGTCACCATGAGTCCCTAAATAGAGAATGGCTGCTGCTCTGCACGAGAAGGACATGGAGCCGCTGCAAGCAATGAGCACTTTAAGAACAACAGGGACGTTCACATGCGGTGGTCACATCTTTAATCCCGACACACAGGAGGTGAGGTAGGGAGATCACCACAGTGAGTGAGTTCCAGGTCAGCCTGGGATAGAGTAAGACGCTGCATCAAAAAAAAGGAACACAAATAATGACAAAAACAAAGCTACAAGAACTGAGGAAGAAGAAAGTGTGTTTAACATAGATGGCCATGGGACGGGTCACCATGGAAGTCTGTGAAGAACGCGGTGCTTGGACAGGTGGCCCAGGAGGTGGCTTTACTGGTGAAGAGAATGGCATGGGCAGACTCCATGGACTGAATCTCAGGCCTCAAGCACACTAGGCAAGTGACCCAGCAGAGCTGCATCCTCAGCCCACCAGGAAGGGAATTCTGTCCTCGTTCTGACAGGGTGGCAGATACATCTGGATGCAGGCTGACAAAGACCAGGGCACTAAGTCACACTGGCAGGCCTTGAGCTCTGGCCTTCAAGCCAGGACTCTCGGCTCTCTTTCTGCTACGTTCCCAGGCTGATGACGGCAATCTTCTCCCACAGACTTCTGCACTGTGTTTTGCAGGAGCCTGTCTCAGAGTGTGGGTTCTGCTCTCCAATGTTTTATGGGAACTGACGCTCCTCCCTCACCACAGCCCAGGGAGGTGCACACCCTGGTTATGCTGGGCTGGAAAAGACTGCTTCATATCCAGGAAAGGAGATGCTCGAGAAAGAACTGGGGAGAGGGCAGACAGTGATCACAGGCAAGGAGTACACCATCACACAGTCAGCCATGCGGTATGAGGAACAGGACGGCAAAGTTGATGCATCTAAGGCCCCAACTGGCCACCGCAGTGACAATGCAATGCAGGCGCACTGCCCACGCCATGTTTCAGCACAGAGTGACAGACTCCCCATGGGTTACGTACTGTCCTATTCAAGCAGTCCTCTGATGGGCAGCTGTCTCACTGCACCCCTCCTGACCCTCCTGAGCCAGGGCATGAAGACCAAGCCTCTCACTACTTAGCACAGACGCCCCACGGACAGCTGAACCTCTGTCCCCCTGTTACTTATGAGAACCCCTGTCCCCTCGTTACCCATGGGCAACCTTCATCCAATTATTGTCAGTCAAGAAGTGATAAGGCCCAGCCCTTCTGGACCCTGAAAAAGGTCTGCAGGGCTCAAGCTCTCCACGGTGAGCTGAGGCTCTGGTATGGCTGTATCAAGTCCACACTTCTCCATGTGACATCGCCCTGCTTTCTCTTCCCTTAGCTGAGCCCACGAGTCATTCCTAATAAACCTGTTGCATGTCAGCACCATGGCAGAGGGCACTTTCCCGAGAACCCAGATGGGTCTCACCAGTGGTGGGTGCTAAGCACAGGTGAAAAAGCAGGTCTGACAAAGAGGCCACTGAGGTCCTCTTCTGACGTTCCAGCCTCCGAGGATCCAAAGGTTACCACATTAAGTGGCCAATGAGCCACAAGGTATACAAACCTGAGCCTTAGCTGAAATGCACAGATGATAACTGACTCCCAAAAGGCAGGTGACACCCAGTCAGGGTGGGCTGTCGTGCTCAGGGAGGAAGCCAGGAGTAGCATGGGCAGATGCCGTGGCCCTCAGAGCAACCCAGCGTCTCACCTGTGGTTCTGAAAGCTGAGCACAGGTACGGCACACCTAGAAGGGCACAAACAGCCTCCCGGCCTTGGCCTGCTCCACCCCCCATCTAGATGATGGTCCAGGAGGGGCCAGTGGTAGAAACCCACTGAGCTGGCTCCTAAGGAACGGGCTCTTCTGTATGTAAATGCCGCATGTTGGCATTATGTTTTATGCAGCGCTCGCGGACAACAGGAAGCATGTCTGAATCTAATACATTTCCCACAGGCACTGCTTTGAGAGGTTGTGAAACTTCTGCCAGGGGAGAGCTAACTAGAGAAAATATGTTCTGGGAGGGAGGGACAGGCCCTGAGGCTGATGGCTCTGCCTCACTTCCTGTCCCATCTTTTATTTCCTAACCAGTGAGATATGAGCAGGTGAGGCAGGCTGACCACACACCTACTCCACATGATGGGCTGTACGCCCTCACACTATGAGCCAGAATAAATCCTTCCTCTCTTAAGTTGCTTCTTATCAGGTATTTGGTCACAGAGACAAAAACACAAAACACTAATATAGAGTCCAAGCAGAAGAGCAAGGAGGTGACCAAGACACTGGGAAGAGGATGACAAGAGCGGTGAGCAGAGGAGAGGTACAGGGGAGCAAGGGACAGCCAGCAGCCAGGGAACAGCAGGACACTGAGGCTGGCCACAGAGCTACACAGCTGCCACCAGTAAGGAGCTGGGAAGTAAGACCACCAGTCCCAACTCAAACCCATACCCAGGGTTCCCGTGAGGAGGGCCAGAGTGCCCACAGCCAGATCCTTTTGGAACAAAGATGCCAGTGTGAGGCCACTCACCCTGATCCGACAGGAAGTCCAGCATGGTCTGCAGAAGGAAGGACAGGTGCCGCACAGAGAGCGCGGGGTTCCCCATCCTGCGGGAGGCGTAGACCAGCTCGTGCAGCAGGCGCATCTGGACGGCAGCCCAGCCTCGGTGTGGACCTGTTCGGGAAGTCACAGATCGTCACAAAGGGCGCTCACCATCATCATGTGTGTATGCATTGTGGCAGCTCAAAGACAACGGCCTCCATATTCAAATCCATGCACTGTGATCCTGAAGAACAGTGGCGTGTTTTTCCTATTTTACAATGTCTTGGGGGCCAGAGAGGGGTCTTAGCACATAACTAGCTTGCTGTACAAGCGTACTTGAGGTTGGATCCCCAGAACCCGGGGCTAGAGAGTGTGAGCATCTGTCTTCACAAGGCACCAACAGCAAGAGGAGAGGCATGGACAAGAGAGCTGCCCAGGAGCTTACAGGTCAGCTAGTCTGGTGAACTCAGCAAGAACGAGAAACCCTGCCTCACACAAGGAAGGCAAGGATTGACAGGCGAGGATGGCCTCTGACCACCATACTGTTGGGAGCTATGAACCAAACTTTGGTCACGTTAACAGTGACTGCCATATAGCAAGTTAAGTTTTTAGTTCCTCACCTAATATTCAACCACCACAAACAATGGGATCGTATACCTGGCTAAACACTCCCCCATCCTGCCGGTAGCTGATGAAGAAACAAAGACATTGCAGTTTAACCAGTAACTCGGTGATCTTTGCCCTAACTATGTCCCCTTACCCCTACAACTCCTTGCCCTGATCACGTCCCCTTCCCCCTACAACCCTATATAAACCTACATGTAAGAATAAGCTCTCAAGGCCGTGACAAACACCTAGCATGGTCTCCTTCCTGTGTCTGTTTTTCTTCTTTCACCCAGGTTAGCTTCTCCTCGAGTCCTTGTTCAACTACCCGCTGGCAGGGGCACCACACAGGCGCCATGGCATGAATACGCCCCCCACACACACACCCACACACCCACACACCCACTCCCATACCCACCCATACACATCCACACACACCCATACACATCCGTACACACACACACAGACACATCCACATACAATGCCACCGCCTGGGGATGAAGCTCGGCAGTACGGTGCTCACCTCTTATGTGCAAGGCTCCTGGGCTTCATCCACAACATCATAGAAGAAAAAGTCTTGCATTGCACACTCACATGCTCCCTCCTCATTTTCAAAAATATCCCACTAAAATAATGCTAATAAGCCTACAGAAAAAGGTTGTTTTTAATGGCACACATTCGAGTTACAGACAGACATTTTCCATGAAAATGCCGATAACAAATGAGCCTTCATTGTCAAGAATCCAAGAGGTTAAAGACACAGTATTTTTCTAAAGCATAAGAAGATGTAGAAAAGTGGGTAGCTAAACTAGTTCTATCAAGAGATTTTTATGTTATCAAAATCAGCAAGGGAGCCAGGTGTGGTGGCGCACACCTTTAATCCCAGCACTCAGGAGGCAGAGGTAGGAGGATGGTTGTGAATTTGAGGCCACCTGAGACTACACAGTGAATTCCAGGTCAGCCTGGGCGACAGTGAGACCCTGCCTTGTAAAAAAACAAGAAAGACTAGGGGACAAAGTCCTTTCCCCCATGGAGTGTCTACTCTGTGGGGAGAGCAGGTGAGATGTCCTTGGAAGGTATGGTTGCTGGCAAGTGCTATGGGGTAAATATGCTATGTTAGCAGAGGCCAGTAGACACAAAGGTAGAGGCAAGCCCACAGCACCTCAGTTCTGTAAGCCAGAACACCCATAGAAAGTGCTTCAGCCATTTATCCTAAGTTCTCAATAAATGCAAGCTGAGAAATGCTAATATTATGACTTGAATATAATGTGGTTAACACAGCGTCAACCTCTGATTCTAACAGGGAGATGATTAATGATAGAACCTGCTCCATTATTTCTGTAGGAATAAATCTTCCATTTATCAGGTCTTTATTGATGTAGCTACTGAGTAAAATTACCTAGCTGCCTCACTCACGTTATGAGCGCCCACATCTGCAGACTGTGCCACTTATTACCATATTGCCAGAGAGGCCTGGTGTGGAATTAGACGCTCGGTCAATGACACCTACTGAGCATGTGGAGCCATCAGGTGCCTTCTCCACCGCCTGGCGACCATGGACCAGCAGTTTGCCTGCAACACTCCATGAACAGCATTCCTCCCCCAGTGACTCCTAAGGACTTCTACCACCCTGCCCTACACAGCCACCCACCCCCTTTTCCATGCATGCAGAGCAGCACACACAAATTCCAGCCACCCACAGCCACAGGGAAGCTCCGTGAGCTCATGAACTTCTTTCCTCCATCACCCCCTCGCTGCCTTGACGGCCGGCGATGTGTCTTATTCATCCAAGAATCCTTAATGCCCAGGAGGGGGTCCAGTGCATGGCGGGTACTTAACTAGCACGTGGGTCAAGGCGAAAGCTGGAGACGAGAAAGTTCCCTTGATGTTTAAGTGTGCATGGGAGGAGGAAATGCCATAGCTTCTGGGGTTTGCTATGAAGCACTTCCACAAAGAGTGAAGAAAGGGGAAACAAAGGGACTGGAACCTCTGGGGCACAGCCTGGGCGGTAGGTTCACAGCCACTATTGTCTCCTTCTGCAGTTCACTGCATTCACTGGCATCCTGAGCGCTGGCCCAGCAAATATAACTATGTAGTACATCTCGGAGTACAGCTCATCTTCTAGAAAATTCCTGGAATGCCAAGTAGTGGCATTTTCATGCAATGACGATAAGAGAAAGGGGAGTGAGCCACATCCCTATAGCATTTCCATGTGGCATAAGGACCCACCACAGAACATGGATGACTAAGAAGCTGTGTCACTGAAAGTAGAAGGGGGTCTAGTGTGGAAGAAGTGTGGTATGGAGGGAAAGGTACAAGAGAAGGTAATGGGGCTGGAGAGATGGATTAGCGGTTAAGGTACTCGCCCGCAAAGCCAAAGGACCCAGGTTTGATTCCCCAGGACCCACGAAAGCACCTTGTACAAACATCAGGAGTTCATTTGCAGCAGCTGGAATCCCTGATGCGCCCATTCTCTGTCTCTCCCTGCCTCCTTTCTGCCTTTTTCTCACTCAAATAAATAGATTTAATTTAAAAAAGAGAATTGAGAGGGGTGGGGAGGGAGGGAATTACCATGGGATTTTTTTTTATAATCATGGAAAATTCTAATAAAAATTTTAAAAATTAAAAAAAATTAAATATTAAAAAAGAGAGAGAGAGAGAATTGAACCTTGGTCCTTTGGCTTTGCAGGCAAGTACCTTAATGGCCAAGCCATCTCTCCAGCCCTAATTCAGTAGTTTGTTTGTTTGTTTTTATTTATATCTGCAGCCACCTTGCTGAAGGAGGTGTCACTCACTGTGAGCTGATCCTAGGTTCTAGCCCTAAGGGGTTGGATTTGAAATTCCAGTCTAAAAGATATGCAAAGTTTTGAGTTTTGCCTGGGGTTCCTGAAGTGTGCTTGCTTGCTTTTTCGGTGGTGGCTTATCTCTTGGTATGGGCCTGTGAAAGGGGGCCCAGCTTATTCTGTCATTATAAAACTTCCCCTGAATCTGTTGGCTTCAATAAATTCCATTCCTTCCATAACTGTACTTGGTTTAGAAGTTCATCCCAGCAAACTAAAGCTGTCTACTACAAAAATTCATCAAAACTCCTTGTCTAGAGCTGGAGAGATGACTTAGTGGTTAAGGTGCTTGCCGGCAAAGCCTAAGAACACATGTTTGAATCTCCAGATCCCACATTAGACAGACGCACAAAGGTGAGGCAAGTGCAAGGTTACACATGCCCACTAGGTGGCACAAGTGTCTGGAATTCAATATCAGTGACTGAGGCCTTGGCATGCCAATTTTCTCTCTCTCTCTAAAAATAAAAAAGTAATAATAATAAATAAATTATGTATTTTCAAAACTCCTGTCGAATGAATAAACAGCACCCTTATAAAGAGAGGGAAGAAAAGTTATGACTAAACTATCCACACCTTCAAAAAGACCCAATTTTTGCTACCAATATACTATCATACCAGAAAGGTATTCTCACACAGAAATGGGAGAATATTACCTGGCTGGTGTCTTCCAAACAGCTGGGGGTCTGCTCCTACCACCAGCAGGCCCGAGGAAAGCAGGGTGAACACTGATTCCACAGTAAACAATGCGCAAGTTGTGACATCCCTGGGGCTTTAAGCTCTGCTCCTGGCAGATGCCAAACTTTTTTTCTTAAGACAGATTTGCAATGTATGATTTTAGTGACAGTTGTCAATGCTCTTGTAATCTAAGTTCACTAGTTTGGGATCTACTATATACATCATGAGCTGCCATTTAGCAAATTAATTTGCCATATCCAGCCTCCTTCAGAAAAGTTTCTGGTGGAAATTGTAATCTGTCATTCAGGAAAAGCAAAATGGAGAGCTATAAACACACAGCAGCATAAGTAAGACTCGCGTGGCACGCTGTGGCCCTGCAGGCCAGCAGATACACAGAGCTCACGTAGGAGCTCCTGCCGCGACCCTCCAAACCAGCTGATGAAAGTGTCCAAGAAACAGACAGAATCTATTTCAGAACCTGAAAATACCAACAACCCACATTTGTTCACAGGTACAGGGTTTTAGTAGATTTCCATTTAATTCTCTGAGAAGTGTGTAAAGTAGTCCAAGGCAATAATGGACATAGGGTTTAAAGTGAATTTTATTTTTAGTTAGAAATACAGCCAGCTGACATTTACTATTTTTACTTTATTTGATCTCACTCCCTCACCATCTTTCTCTGACTTCTTTCATGAAATGATGGCAAATGTCCCCTCTTAAAACTGAAGACCAAGTAAAAACAAAATCTTATGCTTATTTTTCAAAAGAAATGTGCTTTGCTCCCCAGACTTACAAATTAACAGCAAGGAGCAAAGTCTACCCAATAAAATGGCTACAAGCACTGTGATAGCTACCTGATTGGGGTGGGGGGGTTAGCCCCACATTGCAAATGTTCCATGGTCACCTCCACGGCCACAAGGACATGGGGAAAGTGGAGCTAGGTGCTAGGGAAGAAAGGTGTTTCCCCAAATGGTATTCAAGTCTTACAAACCAGAAGCGGTGCTATGAAGAGACAGAACGATTATCATAAATTCCATAAAGGCATCACAGGGTACTCTCTGAAAAACTAGTGTTCAGCCAAGACCGGGGGATGACTGGGAGTTAGGCAAGTGAGGAGGACAGCATATTCATCCCTGGGGGAAGGAAGGGCCATCAAGGACCTTGGGGTGATACATTTTTAAACAACATTGGCAACTATCCTCAGTACAGAAAGAAAAACCAAAGACAATTCCTAGCTTCACCCAAATCCAGGAGACTTCCTTTACCTGAAGCCCTCCTGGAACTACATACAAAAGATGCCCAAAAACAGAACTAAAAACCCACTTCAGGCTTTTCTGGAGTTGCTCAGAAGCACATCAAATGGGATTCTACTCACAGCACAATGTCTCATCTCCGCTCCAATCTACACCCCTGACCCCTGATCTCTCTCCAGAACACAGCACACTGTCTCTCCTCTCCATCTCTCCTCCCAATTTCCACCCCTGACCCCTGAACTCTCTCCAGAACACAGCACACTGTCTCTTCTCTCCATCTCTCCTCTCAATCTCCAACCCTGACCCCTGAACACTCTCCAGAACACAGCACACTGTCTCTCCTCTCCATCTCTCCTCTCAATCTCCACCCCTGACCCCTGAACTCTCTCCAGAACACAGCACACTGTCTCTCCTCTCCATCTCTCCTCCCAATCTCCACCCCGTCCCCTGATCTCTCTCCAGAACACAGCACACTGTCTCTTCTCTCCATCTCTGCTCCCAATCTCCACCCCTGACCCCTGATCTCTCTCCAGAACACAGCACACTGTCTCTTCTCTCCATCTCTGTTCCCAATCTCCACCCCTGACCCCTGAACTCTCTCCAGAACACAGCACACTGTCTCTCCTCTCCATCTCTCCTCTCAATCTCCACCCCTGACCCCTGATCTCTCTCCAGAACACAGCACACTGTCTCTCCTCTCCATCTCTCCTCCCAATCTCCACCCCTGACCCCTGAACTCTCTCCAGAACACAGCACACTGTCTCTCCTCTCCATCTCTCCTCTCAATCTGCACCCCTGACCCCTGATCTCTCTCCAGAACACAGCACACTGTCTCTCCTCTCCATCTCTCCTCCCAATCTCCACCCCTGACCCCTGAACTCTCTCCAGAACACAGCACACTGTCTCTTCTCTCCATCTCTGCTACCAATCTCCAACCCTGACCCCTGATCTCTCTCCAGAACACAGCACACTGTCTCTTCTCTCCATCTCTGCTCCCAATCTCCACCCCTGACCCCTGATCTCTCTCCAGAACACAGCACACTGTCTCTTCTCTCCATCTCTCCTCCCAATCTCCACCCCTGACCCCTGATCTCTCTCCAGAACACAGCACACTGTCTCTTCTCTCCATCTCTGCTCCCAATCTCCACCCCTGAGCCCTGATCTCTCTCCAGAACACAGCACACTGTCTCTTCTCTCCATCTCTTCTCCCAATCTCCACCCCTGACCCCTGATTTCTCTCCAGAACACAGCACACTGTCTCTTCTCTCCATCTCTGCTCCCAATCTCCAACCCTGACCCCTGAACTCTCTCCAGAACACAGCACACTGTCTCTCCTCTCCATCTCTCCTCCCAATCTCCACCCCTGACCCCTGAACTCTCTCCAGAACACAGCACACTGTCTCTTCTCTCCATCTCTCCTCTCAATCTCCACCCCTGACCCCTGAACTCTCTCCAGAACAAAACACACTGTCTCTCCTCTCCATCTCTGCTCCCAATCTCCACCCCTGACACCTGAACTCTCTCCAGAACACAGCACACTGTCTCTCCTCTCATCTCTCCTCCCAATCTCCAACCCTGACCCCTGAACTCTCTCCAGAACACAGCACACTGTCTCTTCTCTCCATCTCTCCTCTCAATCTCCACCCCTGACCCCTGAACTCTCTCCAGAACACAGCACACTGTCTCTCCTCTCATCTCTCCTCCCAATCTCCACCCCTGACCCCTGAACTCTCTCCAGAACACAGCACACTGTCTCTCCTCTCCATCTCTCCTTCCAATCTCCACCCCTGACGCCTGAACTCTCTCCAGAACACAGCACACTGTCTCTCCTCTCCATCTCTACTCCCAATCTCCACCCCTGACCCCTGAACTCTCTCAAGAACACAGCACACTGTCTCTCCTCTCCATCTCTCCTCTCAATCTCCACCCCTGACCCCGAACTCTCTCCAGAACACAGCACACTGTCTCTCCTCTCCATCTCTCCTCCCAATCTCCAACCCTGACCCCTGAACTCTCTCCAGAACACAGCACACTGTCTCTCCTCTCCATCTCTCCTCCCAATCTCCACTTCTGACCCCTGAACTCTCTCCAGAACACAGCACACTGTCTCTCCTCTCCATCTCTCCTCTCAATCTCCACCCCTGACCCCTGATCTCTCTGCAGAACACAGCACACTGTCTCTTCTCTCCATCTCTCCTCTCAATCTCCACCCCTGACCCCTGATCTCTCTCCAGAACACAGCACACTGTCTCTCCTCTCCATCTCTCCTCCCAATCTCCACCCCTGACCCCTGAACTCTCTCCAGAACACAGCACACTGTCTCTCCTCTCCATCTCTCCTCCCAATCTCCACCCCTGACCCCTGAACTCTCTCCAGAACACAGCACACTGTCTCTCCTCTCCATCTCTCCTCCCAATCTCCACCCCTGACCCCTGATCTCTCTCCAGAACACAGCACACTGTCTCTTCTCTCCATCTCTGCTCCCAATCTCCAACCCTGACCCCTGATCTCTCTCCAGAACACAGCACACTGTCTCTTCTCTCCATCTCTGCTCCCAATCTCCACCCCTGACCCCTGATCTCTCTCCAGAACACAGCACACTGTCTCTTCTCTCCATCTCTCTTCCCAATCTCCACCCCTGACCCCTGATCTCTCTCCAGAACACAGCACACTGTCTCTCCTCTCCATCTCTCCTCTCAATCTCCACCCCTGACCCCTGATCTCTCTCCAGAACACAGCACACTGTCTCTTCTCTCCATCTCTCCTCCCAATCTCCACCCCTGACCCCTGAACTCTCTCCAGAACACAGCATACTGTCTCTCCTCTTTATCTCTCCTCTCAATCTCCACCTCTGACCCCTCAACTCTCTCCAGAACACAACACACTCTCTCTTCTCTCCATCTCTCCTCCCAATCTCCAACCTTGACCCCTGAACTCTCCCCAGGACATAGCAACAATCAGCCTGGACACTCAATTTTCCTTATCAGACTTGTGAATCTTTTCTCTCCTCTGTATTTAATGTGAATCCTTCAAGGTTCCAGAGCTTGTCCAGACTTCTACCTTGACTACAATCTAGCCACACCAGCAATGGGGTTCTGCTCAGGTGGGTGCTATCCATGCAGGCCCTCAATGACCCGTTTTACCTTCTCTTAACCTGCTTCACCATGGAGCTCAGGGAAAGTTCATGGAGCAGGTGGCTGGCTCAAAAGACCTCGCCTGAGAGCAGCATGCTGTCCCATCCTAAGCCCCAGGGATCAATTCAACTCCAGGGTCCCCAAGGCACAGGCATGGGGCATTGAGCCATCATTAGTCAGTTGATAACAGTGTCCAAAGCCTCTATTCCCTAGTGGAATCCAAGGTCCCTTTCACTGAACGCTGGGAAGCATATTCATGTCAAAGTGTCACCAAGTGGCCACAGCAAGCCTTGGTGTGGATCACACAAATGATCCATGGGAACACGTGCATGAGGCCTGGCGAGGTCAGGAGAGGAACAGACTTACTCAGCCCTGAGCAGCACGACCCACAGGTCCTGTGCACGCCTCTGCCCAGCACTGCAGTGGCTCTCAGCACTGCTCAAAGTACCAGGAAATAGCACTTCATGGTGAGCTATCAGCTTTTGTGAACAATCACTTTTTGTAGTGTCCAAGGGCAATTGTTTAAATAAATAAATGTATCCAGGCCTGCAATACCATACAGCTAAGGTAAGTGAGGCAGTTTGGTTATGGTGGAAGGACAGACTTCTGAAAGATCAGCAGAACAGAGGAGACTCCAGAAGTGCACCCATCTAAGAGCAGCCAGCTGCGCTTTGACAAAGGAGCTCCAGTGACCCAGCAGGGCCACGGTGGTCCTCCCAACAGACTGGCTGGACATAGGATGGCCCCCAGACAGGCAACAAACCCAGATGCAGACCCTAGACTTCATAAAAAGAAAATCAAAATGGATCACAGACCCCAATGTAAAATGCAAACCTCTCTGGAAGGTTCCATAAACTTATACTACCTCTTTGAGCTCTATAAAACAAGAATATATACGTGACCTTTGACATAGAAATGACTTTCTCTTTACCCCACCAAAGTTACCAGTTATGAGAGAAGGAGCTGACAAAATAGGTGTCATTAAAAATAAAAATGTAGGGCTGGAGAGATGGCTTAGTGGTTAAGCGCTTGCCTGTGAAGCCTAAGGACCCTGGTTCGAGGCTCAATTCCCCAGTACCCATATAAGCCAGATGCACAAAGTGGCACATGCATCTGGAGTTTGTTTGCTTGCACTGGCTGGAGGGCCTGGTACACCGTTCTTTCTCTCCCTCTCTCTCTGCCTTTTTCTCTCTCTCTCTCTATGCCATTCTCAAATAAATAAATAAAAATGGAGCCAGGCATGGTGCCACATGCCTTTAATCCCAGCACTCGGGAAGCAAAAGTAGGAGGATCACCATGAGTTCAAGACCACCATGAGACCACATAGTGAATTCCAGGTCAGCCTAGGCTAGAGTAAGACCCTACCTTGTAAACCCCCCCAAAAAAATAAAATAAATAAATAAATAGACAAACAAACAAACCAGAGCTGATAGAGGATTTATTCAAATAATACAACAAACACTTATGAAAACGTGCCTAGCATATGCCCTTAGGAAACTGTAAATCGAAACAAGACCCCCAACCCCGTTCATCCCACTGTACATCTGGATCCATAACAAGGACAGCGCCAAAGTCATGGATGGAGCAATGGAACTCTCCCTGCAGCCAGTGACAGAGAGGATGGGCCAGCCCCTTTGGATGACCCTTTGACAACTGCTCACAAAACTGCATATGCTTTTACCATATGATTCAGCAACTGTGCTCCTTGGCATTTACTAAGATGAGGTGTACATGTGTGTCAACACAAAACCTCAACTGAATATTTTTTTTATTTTTTTTAATTTTTATTAACATTTTCCATGATTATAAAATATATCCCATGGTAATTCCCTACCTCCCCACCCCCACATCTTCCCATTTGAAATTCCATTCTCCATCATATTACCTCCCCATTACAATCATTGTAATTACATATATACAATATCAACCTATTAAGTATCCTCCCCTCTTCCTTTCTCTACCCTTTATGTCTCCTTTTTAACTTACTGGCCTCTGCTACTAAGTATTTTCATTCTCACGCAGAAGCCCAGTCATCTGTAGCTAGGATCCACATATGAGAGAGAACATGTGGCGCTTGGCTTTCTGGGTCTGGGTTACCTCACTTAGTATAATACTTTCCAGGTCCATCCATTTTTATGCAAATTTCATAACTTCATTTTTCTTTACTGAATATTAATGTCGGCTTTATCCATCATTATAAACTTTGCAAGGTAAGTGCAAGCTAACTGGTACACTCAGCCAGTGGGACATTATTCAACACTACCGAGAAATGAAGCCAAACCATGAAAAGACAAGGAAAGGGAAATTTGAACATGCACCGCTAAGTGAAAGAAACCAGTCTGAACGGCTATTTGGTGGACAATTGCAACTAGATGGAGAAAAGGCAAAACTGTGAAGACTGCACAGGGAATCTGGAGCCCTGGGGGGACAGCAGCCTGTGGAATGAACAGTCAGGGTGCAACAGATCTGTAGAGCCACATACAACTCAGTATCGGTGGAGTCAAGTCACTTCATCCATCTAAATGCAGGGAGCATACAATGACAGCAATGAGCCCTGGTATCAGACATGGGCTTGGGGTAAGGATGTGCCACACTTGCCCACAGGCTGTGGCAAACACCCCTCCCTGGTGGGGAGGGCTCTGGCAGCGGGAGAGGTTGTGACTCCACGTGAAGAAGGGGCTTGCCAGAATTCTGCATTGTCTGCTGCGGCCCTAAAACTGCTCTTTAAAAAGGCTATTTCTTAAGAAATGAAATAAAATCATATAGGGGAAAGTAGTAATGTAAAGAAAATAATACAATTAATTCTTAAGTACACAATAAGAAAAGAATAAACACCTTTCTGAGCTCCTGCTGATGTAAATAACTAGGTAATCTTACTCTCCTGCTGTAAAATTACACACAAAAGACAGCAAAGGACTCTGGACTTCAGGAGCCACTCCAGAGCCACAAGCTGGTGTCACCACCCAACATCTAGGTGTGCCTATCTGGTCAACCTGGAAACAGTACTGCCTGTTGCCTGCGGCCTGCTGGTGTCATAGGAGCACGGGAGGCTGGCCAGAGGACACCCTGTCTCTACCTCCGTCCAGCTCACCACAGCATGCACCTGGAGAGCCAGCTGTGGAAGGCTGACAGGTGTATGAGGGGCCTTGCGTTTCACGTGCTCTGCCCTCATCTTGCTGCCACTTTCCCAAAGGCAGAAAGGTGTTTGGGGGCTGCTGAGGTGACTATAGTGGGCCAAGAAATCAGAACCGATCCCCAGAATATTGGGTGCTCTCATTAGATACGAATGACATAAACTCAGGCCAATGAGGACACAAGAAACACATTCTCCTTAAAAATCATGTCAACCATTTCCTGCCCATAGCAGACAGCTTCAGGTTCGCTAAGATGAACTTCCAGCCCAGGCACAGTTAATGGAGGAAGAGATATTTGTTGAAGCCAGGGGAAGTTCCAGAATGACAAAAGCTAGCCTGCATTCATGGGTCCAAGCAGAGAGAGAAAAAGCCACACCACACAGCACACTTCAGGAACTCCAGGTGGGACTAGGCACTTTGCATATCTTTAGATTGAAATTTCAAACCCACCACCACACCTTAAGATCCACCCAGTGACACCTCCCCCAGCCAGGTGGCTGCAGATCCAAACTACAAACTAATAAAAACACTGAATATATTAGGGGCCATGTATTCAAACTATGACACTGCCTCACCCTGACTATAGGTTAGTTCCTGGGTTAGTTTCCTACCAAATATACCAGCCACAGACAAAGGCCATTCTTAACTAAAACCCAAATTCCTCATCCTACTCAGTCTGACCTTGGCTCCCAAAAGTTCACTGACTCCTAAATCATTCATCACCCACCCCCGACCTTCAAATGACCTCTGCCTCTACGACCCACCCCCATGGCTAGCCGGAACCCTATACTTCCTTTCTTCATGAACCACGGAGTACGTACAGAAACACTAAGGAGCGCACCCCTGTGCACAGACCTCACACCACACCCCTGGCCCACCTCTGAGGCGTGGTCTGGCACTAGAACAAAGGAGGAAGCACAGGAAGGGCAGTCACCTGATCCCAGCATGGGAGGGGCTAAGTGGGGGGCATAGAGGGCCAGTGGGGATGGCAGAGGCACAGTGACTCCTGCCATGACCACCTTACTTGAGGTTTTGTTTCTGAACTGTAAATGCCTGGTGTCTGCACGTTCCACATGGGGCTCTATTAGCAAAGGAAGCTAAGGGTGGTCCTATAATGAGAGCTGGAGAAAGGCTGTGCTCACGCTGGAATCACCTGAGGAGGCATGGAAGCCACAGAGACCAGACAGCTTCTGCAAGGCAGCCCATGGGCATCAGGCTCTGAAAGCAGCCAGCACAGAAACCAGGATCTCCATCCAGGGTCAATCTCCCTGCACCAACCTGCTCACAAGTGCACATGCCAGGATCTCCATGCAGGATCAAACTCCATGCACTCACGTGTTCACAAGCACACATACCAGGATCTCCACCCAGGATCACTCCCCATGCACTCACATGTTCACAAACACACACACACCAGGATCTCCACCCAGGATCACTCCCCATGTACTCACACCAGGATCTCCACCCAGGATCACTCCCCATGCACTCATGTGTTCACAAGCACACACACCAGGATCTCCATCCAGGATCACTCTCAACGTACTCAACTGCTGTTACCCAGCAGGGGCTCAGCAAACCTTCAACTCCATCCACCCCTCATTCCGTCCCCTCCTTGGGTGAACACTATGATGGTTAACACTACTTGTCAACTTGAAAGGATTTAGAATCACCTAGGAGTCAAGCCTGAGTATGTCTGTAAGGGAGTTTCTGGGTTGGGTTGAGGTGGGAAACCCACCTAAATGTGTGCAGCACCATTCCATGGGCTAGGTTCCTTGAAATGGATAAAAAGGAGAAAGCAAGCCAAATGATAGTGCTCATTTCTCTTCTCTACCTCCTGACTATGGACTCAATGTGTCTCACACTCCTTCCAACATACCTTCCTGGCCATAATGGACCGTACCCCCCTAGAAGTGTACGTCAGAATAAACATCTGCTCCCTTTACATGCTCCTAGCAGGTGTATAGCCACAGCAACAAGGAAGGTGACAAACACAGAATATGGGGCCAGGAGAGGGGTCGCTACTGGGATAGACCTGGCTGTGGAACTGATGTGCAGGTATCAGACACAGAGCTTCAATACTTGATGTTTGCACTACTGGATTTTGGTCTTGTTTTAGTCTGATCTGTCATTTCTATGTCTCCATTCCTCCTTGATGGAATGAGGATGCTTACTCAGTGCCATTGTACATTGGAACTATGTAACTTGTTTTATTTTATAGGGGCTCACAGTTACAAGAATATGAGTTATGAGACTTGGACTTGGGACTTTTAAACAGTTAGAATTGTTCAAGACTCTGAAGAGACTTTTTAGGTTAAACTGAAGGCATTGTGCATAATAAGATGGCCAGCCCCAACTGATTAAAGGGGAGAAAGCAAGCTGAGCACCCATATCCATCTCATGCAAACATCTGCCACACACTGCAGCTACAATGCCTTCCTGCCATGGTGTACCCTCAAATTATGAGCCAGGAAGAGCCCTCCTTCCTTAAGTTGCTTTTGCATGTGTTTATCACAGCAACAAGGAAAGTAACTGACACGAACACAGAATGGAAGGATTATAGGAAGGAGAGCAGGTGACAGGCGAGGTGAAAATGTATGGTGGAATACTGGCTTACGTGAGATGGTGAGATTGTCTAGAAATGAATCTGGCTGAGAGTATCCAGACACAGCTGAGGACCTGCCAGGGGCTCAGAGAACCCAGGTGTCCAGTCCAACTCCCAGCATGGTGTCCAGCACAGAGCAGGAACTAAGAAATCTCTCCAGAGCCTAAGACCTGCCGGAGAGAATCCCAAATTCTATGCTTGTCCTTTTCCAAACAATATGGATAACTAAGTTAAAAAGCAACAAAACCAGGCGTGGTTGCACACACCTTTAATCCCAGCACTTGGGAGGCAGAGGTAGGAGGATTGCCATGAGTTCGAGGCCACCCTGAGACTCCATAGTGAACTCCAGGTCAGCCTGGGCTAGAGTGAGACCCTACCTCGAAAAACCAAAAAAAAAAAAAAAAAAAAAAAAAAAAGGAAAAGCAACAAATGGAATTTTATTTAAAGTTATATCACCTAGCTTAGCATGGTTACACATGTCTTTGCTTCCAGGTCTCAGGAGGCTAGAGTAGAAAGATTTAAAACTATAGCACAGCCTGAAATAAAAAGTAAGTTTATGGACTGGAGAGATGGCTTAGTGGTTAAGCACTTGCCTGTGAAGCCTAAGGGCCCTGGTTCGAGGCTTGATTGCCCAGGACCCACGTTAGCCAGATGCACAAGGGGGTGCACGCATCTGGAGTTCATTTACAGTGGCTGGAGGCCCTGGTGCGACCATTCTCTATGCCTATCTGCCTCTTTCTCTGTCTGTCACTCTCAAATAAATATTTTTGTTTTAAATAAGTTCAAGGCCAGCCTAAGCTACCTAGCTAAACCCTGTCTCAAAAGAGTCAAGAAAAAATATAAAAGACTATCTAAAATGAGTCACAAGCCACTGATGATACTGAACACAGACAAATGTCAAGGCCCTTGTTTTATTTAAAAAAATAAACTTGGTGCTGGCACAGGATGGAGGAGGCCTGGCAAGGTCATGAAAAACACATGCTCTTCTGTGAGTCCAACATAAAAGGGCAACGTAGGCACATCATGTGAATGGAAAAGCAGACCCACAGTCCTCCTACTGACATCATAGCTTCTTACGACCAAGGTTCAAGGCTGCACTGTCCCCATGGAACCTTGATGGGGCCTGGAGGAAAGTCCAGCAACCTACCTCAACAGGGCGGCTTGAGGAAGGGCTGCAGGTCAGCCCCACCTGACCACCAATGACCCCCGACCCAGGCAAGTCTTTCATCTCAACATGCCGTGTCCCCAGCCTCCTCCTTGCTCTTCACCCTCCCTGGGAGGCCCTTATGCTGCCCCTTCTCTCATTCAACTCAGTGCCTCTTCTCAGGTAGTTCTTAAAACATTTTAGAAAAAGGTTGGCCGCACACCCTGGTGCAGAAGGAAGTGTGCAGAAATGATCACCTTCTGAGAAGCTCTTTGTTTCTTAGCAGCAAGGAGAAGACCTTAACTGAAATGATGATGAGAGGGACCACACCCTGACCAGGAATTGCAAGTGATGGATACCTCTTACCCCAACTGTTCCCCCACTGAAACCTAAAGCTCATACCAGCTCATACCCCATAGATGGACGAGGTGAGTGGGACCCTCTTCCTAATGTGGCTTCATTGAATAAAGCTCCTGTCTACTGAAAGAGAAAGGGAGACAGAGACCCACTGTGTGTGTGTCACCAGGTGTTTACCAAGACCCATTGTGTGTGTGTGTCACCAGGTGTTTACAGAGACCCACTGTGTGTGTGTCACCAGGTGTTTACAGAGACCCACTGTGTGTGTGTGTCACCAGGTGTTTACAGAGACCCACTGTGTGTGTCACCAGGTGTTTACAGAGACCCACTGTGTGCGTGTCACCAGGTGTTTACAGAGACCCACTGTGTGCGTGTCACCAGGTGTTTACAGAGACCCACTGTGTGTGTGTGTCACCAGGTGTTTACAGAGACCCACTGTGTGTGTGTGTCACCAGGTGTTTACAGAGACCCACTGTGTGCCTGTCACCAGGTGTTTACAGAGACCCACTGTGCGTGTGTGTCACCAGGTGTTTACAGAGACCCATTGTGTGTGTGTCACCAGGTGTTTACAGAGACCCACTGTGTGTGTCACCAGGTGTTTACAGAGACCCACTGTGTGCCTGTCACCAGGTGCTTGGAACATTGCAATAAGCACACCGAACCCATCCTACCACAAAATCTTTTCTACGTTCTTACATCTTTGAGATACGCACTCACTCTAGCTCAGGCTGGCCTGGAACTCACTGTGTAGCCCAGGATTGCCTCAAGTTTGTGGCAATCCTCCCGCCCTGGTCTCCTGAAGGTTGGGGTTACAGACGTGACCCACCAAGCTCTCTCCAACCACCTTCTCTTGCATGTTCCCGGTAGCTTTCACACCACCCCCACAGGGCAGCCGACACTGTGGCCCACAAAGCCTGGACTGCTTATCACATAACCCTGTCCAGAACAGTGTGCTGACCTCAGCTCTGAGCTAAGCAGACTTCCTCCCGAGACTCAGGCGTACCAGAGATGGCACAGTCAAGTGTGAGGCCTCTCGGGAAGAAGGCCAGGTGCTGAAGACTCCAGAGGGTAACCTCTGAGGACCTCGAAGAGATAACCCAGCAGGTGAAAGGAAGGGGGTCCATCTGAGCCCTGGAGGGATAATCTTCCAGGAGATGCCTTTATTGAGAAGCCATCTCTCCCTCTACATATGGACTAGAGGAAGTCCTCTGTCCCCACCTGAAGCAGTAGCGAGTAGAAGCTTTTTTTGTCCCCTAGTGATCAGGCTCTCTACACTGGGCACTGCAGCTGTGTTGTGTGCACTTGTAATTAGAACTACAGCTACACTTTAATGTGCATTTCCCCACACTAATGCCGTGGAAGAAGTGCCAGCTACCAGGTGAACACATGTGTACACATGTGCCTGAGCACATTTATTTTAGAAAAGATCACTGATTTCTGCAAACTTAGTAATTTTCATAAGGTAAGTCAGAATCACCAGGAACTTCAAGTGTTTTGTTGGTGACACACCATGGCATCACCGATGGCATGGGTGATTTCTGCCACCCCACTGACAGAGGCAGCAGAATGAGGACTGTGAGGCAGAGCTACAGCACTTGCTGTCATCCTGTGCTTTTCCTGAGTGCCCTGTGCAGGACAGGGCGTCCGGTCCTCTGTGAAGTGCCCGGTACATTCTGCCACACCGTGCGGGTGCTCAAACACAGGAACTAAGGAAAGAAAGTGACACTGGCTTTCCAGCACCAGGGCGACCAGTACCTTTGTTGAAGTCCGTGGGGTCCAGCGACAGACTGTAGCCAGGCAGCGTCTCCAGGAGGAGCTTGTAACAGGCCCTCCAGCCGGGCTCTGCGATGCTCGGGGCCACACACTGCATGGCTGCCACCCGCTTAAAGAACGCCGACTTGCGGTGGAAGCCGATCAGCTCGTACAGCTCCGAGAGGACGCTGTAGCGCTGGATCTTCTCCTCCTCGGAAAGCTGCGGCACAGGAAGGGGGCAAAAGAGTCATGAAGAAACTTCCATGTGACAAAGGATAAAACGTTAAGACAGCTTTTTATAAAACGTGGCACTGGGGCTGCGGAGATATGGCTCAAAAGGCGCTTGCTCGCGAAGCCGGACGGCCTGGGTTGGACTCCCAGTGCTCACGTAAAGCCAGATACACAAAGGGGCACGTGTGTCTGAAATTTGTTTGCAGTGGCTGGAGGCCCTGCAGTGCTCATTCTCATACTCTCTCTTCTTCCCTTCCTTCCCTCTGTCCCTTCCTCTCTCTGCTAAATCAATAGTTAATTTTGGGGAAAATGTGACCTTAGGCAATTCCCAGCACCCGAGAGGCAGAGGTAGGAGGTTCACCGGGAGTAGAGGCCAGCCTGAGACTACATAGTGAATTCCAGGTCAGCCTGGGCTAAAGTGAGACCATGCCTCAAAAACCAAAAAATAAAAAATAAAGGAGTGAGCAGGGCATGGTGGCACACACCTTTAATCCCAGCACTTGGGAGGCATAGGTAAGAGGATGGCCATGAGTTCAAGGCCACCCTGAGACTACACAGTGAATTCCAGGTCAGCCTGAGCTATAGTGAGACCCTACCTCAAAAACAAAAATCAAAATCAAAGGAGGGAGAGTCAGTCAAGATGGCTACAAGGCCTCCAGCCACTCTTGCCAGACACAAAATTCCTCGGAACATAACACATACAGCCATGTGACTAGACATGAATGCCAATGCCATCTACTTGTGACTCCATGGCTTCCCGCACACTTCTTTCATCCCAGACCTGGCTGGATCCACCCAAGGCAGCTGCTAAGTGCCTTCCGGGTATACAAGCACCGCGGAGCTCAGGCAGGCCTGACAACCTATGCATGGATACGCCGTGAAGGAGCACCGGAGACAAGGGCCGAAGGTGGCCAGGGTGCTGCTCGCTCCCAGCCCTCACCTCACTGCTCCCCTTGGGGAGGAAGGCAAGCAAAACTCACACTGCTGCCTCAGGAAGCGTTCCCTGTGGCCCCGGCCGGAGGATTAGTCTGTTTCTAGATAACACTGTAAGAACAGAGCCTGTGGGAGAGCCATACAACTTGTGTTCTTTTAGCCCCTCTTCCCAATGCCCCCGGCCAAAGCCCTTGCCTGGGCACTCATTGCCTCTCTCCCAGAAGATGCACCACGGGATCTTCCCACAGAATGCATGCCCTGTTCTCCTTAACCCAGCCACATACAGCGCCAGGCTGACCCTCCTACTGCGTGCGCAGCTCACCAGCAGTGGGCAGTCCTGCACACACTGAAGGGCTGTGTCCCCTTGAACCCATGTCGTGAAATCCCATCCCCCAAGGCAGGGCTTCTGGGAGACAATCAGCTCAAGAGGTCTTATGAATAGACTAGTGCCCTTCTAAAAGAGGCCCAGAGAGATCACTATTTCTACCATGTGAGACAAGGTCAAAAGAACCAGAGAGCAGGCCAAATCTGCCAGTGTCCTGGCCTTGAGAAACAAACTCCTGCTGTCCATTCGTCCCCCTATCTATGACTCCCCACCTCCAGTACACAGCAGTAACAGCCAGCCAGAAATAAGGTATCACATCTGAACTGAGTGCTCAGGAGCTCTATAGTACCACAAAACACAGTCCAGGCATCTCGTCGGGCCTCCAGGTCAGTCCTAACCTGCCCTGCAAACCAAGGCCCACTACCTACCCGTGGCCAAACAGACCACCACCACTGCCCGCTCCCTCAGTGAGCATCCAAGCGAGTGGAGCGGCCCTGGCCCTGGGCAAGTGGGGGACAGTGCGAAGCACAGCAGACAAAGACCTCTCCCCTCCTTTGGGGCCTCCATCCTTAGGACAGGTCGGCACCCGGCTTAGGAGCCATACAGGGAAAGGCCAGTAAACACGAGAATGAAGTAAGTGCTGCATGTGTGAGGAAGACCTTAGAAAGGGCTGCCGGGCTCTAGAAAGGACGAGGAAGGACTGGGCTGGAGCAGAGGGCCCGGGCGATGGCTGCCGGTGCTCCCTGCCCTCCTCCCAGTTTCTCAGAAGCTTGTTGTGATGCCTCTAGACAAGTGAGCTGCCAGCTTTAGGTGAGCTGCTGTCTATCCTCCTCCTGCCCTCCTCCTGATGCTCATAGTGCACATTAAGCTCCCATCCCAGGACTGCCAGACCTTTCCGGAGGACAGCATGAGTTGGCACTCATACCACTGGGTGTCCCACTGGGCTCACCAGCGTACAGTGGTTGGTATCAATCTTTCTGATTTTTGCCATTCTCCTGGCTTTTGTTTGCATTTCCCTGACAGCTAGGGTGCAGAACATCCTTCCACATGATTACTGGCCACTGGGTATCTCTCTCTGTGAAGCACTTGTGAAGGTTTTTAAATTGGATCGTTCATCTTATTATCGAGCTGTGCTGGCTTCTAGGCTGGAGATATAAGTCCTTAGTCATATATGTTTTACAATTTTTTTTCCTCCCAGCCCGTTGGGAATATCTTTTCCTGAGAGGCTTGATAAGCAGAAGTGTTTCATGTTGACAGCACTCAGGTTATCAGCACTTTCTCCCGGGCTCGGTGCTTTCTGAGCTCTTGTCTCAGAAACCTTCACCAAAGTCACAGAAAGATTCTTCTGAAAGCTTCTCAATTGGGTCTGCGATTCGTGGACCCTCACACCGGCCTAGGACACAGCCTCTACCTCAGGACTACTGGGCAGCTGTAGCAGGATGCTGAGAAGGACTGTAAAGAAAAGGTGGCAGTTCGGGCACAGTGGCACGCCTTTAATCCCAGCACTCAGGAGGCCAGGGTAGGAGGATCGCCATGAGTTCGAGGCCAGCCTGAGACTACATAGTGAGTAAGAACCTACCTCAAAAAACAAATAGAAGAAGTGGTGGCAGCACGTGGTGGTGCCATCACATACCAGGAAACTCAACCTGGACCCCTGCACACTGAAGATGACGGCGGGTGCTGGTGACAGTGACCTCAGCTGGTGTCCTTAATATGATCACATTCCAAATACAGGTGACAGCAGAGACAGGGTCCCTAGCCTTGGCCTCCACCCACCAGAGGTCCCAAGAACTCTCTCACAGAACCTATTTAAAGGAAAAAAATGTTGTAATACGCTGGTCATCTACTCTCACTCCTCCTCTTGCCAGCTGCATGTCACTGGGCCAGCAAATGACAAACACTCCATCACAGATGGAAGTGAAATTACTTGGACCCCTAGAAAATATCTCTTGTAGAGGAAGCCTGGGCACAACTGCTACCCAGCACCAGGCAGCCTCCTGACTAGGAAGCTCCTCGTTAGCACAAGCCCGTAAGGGTCTTGGGGAATAGGACGTGATCCCAGGCAAAGTGCTGGCTCAAGAGTCCTGGGAAGTCTGAAGATGAACTCCAGTCCCCAAACTCATTTGCGACCTCCTGTTCTAGTGGGCAGCGCTAATGAGTGCCATCTTTGTCCTGATTTCTCAGCCAGCTGTCCAGTCACGACCTCTGAGCCCAGGGCCCAGATGTTTATACCAAGTCCTAATAGAAGTGGTTCAAACATGACTCAAGATGAGAGACCTTGCTCAAAGGAGACGCTCAGGGGAGCTCCACTATTACTTCACCGATCCACTTCTAGCTGGAAAGTAAGTTGGGACCCACCACGTCCTATCATAAGAAAGAGCGCAGGACAGGGAGGCCCTGGCAGGACAGCGCAACCAACACCCTGACGGCGTCAGAGGACGCAACCGCAGCCCATCATGCCACCATCCCTGGCCCTTGTTTCTCTGCAAAAGGGAGGATGGTCAAACCTGATTCTTGTTGCTAGAAAGATGAACTGACATTACACGAACTTTAGAGAAGACCTAAAACTCCCAGTGTTCGAAAGTGGGAACTGGGGCTGTTGGCGATCTCTAAAGTCACAGGTTCTACCAAAACAGCCAGCCACAGGTGCCACAGTAACTCCTCAACCCTCGCAGCCTTCAAACCTCAGGAGCTCGGGAGCTATGGAGAATGGTGGCAGGGGCTCCGAGCGACGGCACCCCCGTGCGGCCTACAGACGACGATGGTTCTCACCACAGCTCTCCAGCTCCCAGGCAGACCAAAAGCATATATTCAAAAAGACACAAAACGTCCATTAGCCATGCACATGCCTACGTGCATACAAAACCAGCTACCTGGAGGCGAAGGCAGGAGAATCATTTGAGCCAGGAGTTGGAGACTAGCCTAGTAACAGAGAGAAACTCACATCTCAAAATCAGATTAATTTAACCTAAAAGATGGGATAAAATAAAATGGCTTAGCAGTTAAGCACTTGCCTGTGAAGCCTAAGGACCCACATTCAAGGCTCGAGTCCCCAGGACCCACGTTAGCCAGATGCACAAGGGGACCCATGCGTCTGGAGTTCATTTCAGTGGCTGGAGGCCCTGGTGTGGCCATTCTCTCTCCTCCTCTCTATCTGCCTCTTTCTCTGTCTGTTGCTCTCAAATAAATAAATAAAAAATGAACAAAAAAAAAAAGAACTTTAATCTGCATATGTCCAAAACATGCTTGGGAAGAATGCAATAGTCCCTCTTGTCTGCCAGAACCAGGGAGCAAAGCAATTACCACGTGGGTTCTACATGCCTATAACCCCAACGTTCTCAAGGTCGTCCTGACTACAGAAAGTGTAAGGCCTGCCTGGGGTACCTAATGAGTTCTAAGCCAGCCTGGGCTGGGCTACATAGTAAACCTTTGTCACACACACACACACACACACACACACACACACACACACACGAGACTTACCCTCTCCCTCCTGTCCTCACTTACTGCTCCCCTTTCTCCCTCCAAATACTCCTCCTGTTTTCACACCGTGTGTGCATGTGTGTGCATGCATGTACCTAAATGCAAGTTCCAAATATGAGCAAGCATGTGATAGCTTGTCACGCTTTCTTTATTGCCTTCTTTTGCTCCTTCCCCTTCCTTTTTGAGCCTTTTCTGACTCCTCATGGTACCCTTCTACTTTTATGTCATATATAATTCTACGTGAGAGGAAATGCAATGTCTGAGTGTGGCTTGTTTTGTTAGAATGAACCCCGACTCTATCCATGTTGTAGCAAACAACATAAGTTTATTCTTTGTATGACTCAATGGGCCTCTACCGTGTAGATGTACCATATTCTCCTTATCCGGTCACCTGTTGGTGGGCATGCAAGCTCATTCTACATCATGGCAACTGTGAACAGTGCAACAATAAACATGGGTGGGCAGGTATCTCTGTGGTATGTTGCCTTAGTATTTCAGGCATACACCCAGGAATGGTAGATCTGGGGCATAACATAGTTCTATTTTCAGGGTTTTATTAAAGCTAAATGGACTTGTTTTCCTTTGGTTTTTAATGTTTTTATTTATTTGCAAGCAAAGAGAAAAGAGAGGGGGAATGGGTATACTGGGCACTGCAAACAAACTCCAGATGCATGTGCTACTTTGTGCATCTGGCTTAACGTGGGTACTGGGGAACTGCATCCAGGGTTTCAGGCAAGCAAGCAAGAACCTTTAACCACTAAGCCATCTTTCCAGCACCTATTTTCAGTTTTTTGTGGAACCTCCACACTGACTTCCATAGTGGCTATACCAGCTTATACTTCAACTAACAGAGAATAGATTTCTTCATTTCTCACACACCTTCACCAGCATTTGTTATCATGTGTTTTGTTAATGATAGCCATTTCGACTGGGATAATATGGAATCTCAATGTCGTTTTAACTGCATTTCTCTGGTGGCTAAGAATAATGAATATTTTTTCAAATATTTATTGGTCATTTGCATATGCTCCTTTGGAATTATCTATTCAATCCTTTTGCCCATTGATTAACAAAATGATTTGGCTTTTGATTTGAGGAATTCTTTATAGAGTCTAGGACTTTTTAGTAGCATGCATTCATTACACATGGTAAGTTTCATTATGATATTTTATGCATGTATGTACTACAGTTTGGTTATATTCATTCTCACTGCCCTCTCTTGTCTACTTCCCACTTCCACAAATCCCCTGCCTCTTCCCAACTAGTCCCCTTCCTACTTTTTTTTTTCTTAGTCTTGTGTATGACCCAATGAGTTTTAATTAGAATTGCTTCCAAGAGCATGGGTGTGGAGTTATTTACACAATCATGGGCAATTTACCAGTGGCTACATCCCTAAAGAAAATATCGATGGATTAGCGGCTAAGGTGTTTGTCTGCAAAGCCTAAGGACCCATGGGTGTTCAACTCTTCAGATCCCACATAAACCAACACACAAAGGTGAGGCAAGCACTATATCGTACATGCCCACTAAGTGACATAGTATCTAGAGTTCAAATGCAGTGGCTGAGGCCCTGGCCACCAATTCTCTCTCTCTCCTCTCCCTCTGTTTGTCTCTTTCTCTCTCTCAAATAAAAATAAATAAATAAAAGTTCTTTAAAATATATCTCGGATGCCGGGCGTGGTGGCGCACGCCATTAATCCCAGCACTTGGGAGGCAGAGGTAGGAGGATCGCTGTGAGTTCAAGGCCACCCTGAGACTCCATAGTGAATTCCAGGTCAGCCTGGGCTAGAGTGAGACCCTACCTCGAAAAACCAAAAAAAAAAAAAAAAAAAAAATATCTCGGGCTGGAGAGATGGCTTAGCGGTTAAGCGCTTGCCTGTGAAGCCTAAGGACCCCGGTTCGAGGCTCGGTTACCCAGGTCCCACGTTAGCCAGATGCACAAGGGGGCACACGTGTCTGGAGTTCGTTTGCAGAGGCTGGAAGCCCTGGCACGCCCATTCTCTCTCTCTCCCTCTATCTGTCTTTCCCTCTGTGTCTGTCGCTCTCAAGTAAATAAATAAATAAATAAAATTTTTAAAAAAATCTCACCCTCCCCTAGCTATATTTAAAATAATAAGCTCCTGTCAAATATAGTTATATCTATGCATTATATATAATAAACACATAGCCAACATTATAATGGGTAAAGAAACTGAAATCCCACTCTCTAGTCAATCAAGAGACAGGGAGTCCACTCTCTCCACTCCTATTCAGTACAGTGCTTGAAGTCTTAAATATGACAAGAGAAAGAAATAAAGGGCTACAAATAGAAAATGAAAGGGTCAAATTATCCCTAATTGCAAACAACATGACTCTATAGTTAGAAAACACTAAAGAGAACTGGAGCGATGGCTTAGCAGTTCAAGTGTTTGCCATACAAGCATAAGGACCTGAGTGAGACCCGTACTACTCATATTAAGCCAGCTTGGTGGTATGCATCTGTAATCCCAACCCTAGGAAGGCAGAAGACAGAAGAACCAATGGGGTACTGATTTCATAAGTATGTGGAATCTTTTTTGAATCTGGGTGTTATGTAAGACTAAATGTACTTAATAAACAATGAACAAACCCACTTTGTTTTTTAAATATTTTATTTATTTATTATTTATTGAGAGAGAGAGAGAATGGGTGCAGCAGGGCCTCTAGCCATTGCAAACAAACTCAGATGCATACACCACCTTGAGCATCTGTCTTATATGGGTTCTGGAGAAGTGAACCTGGGTCTTTAGGCTTCACAGGCAGTGCCTTAACTGCTAAGCCATTTCTCCAGCCCCAAACCCACTTTAAAAAAGAATCCCCTTAGCCAGGAGTGGTGGCACACGCTTTTAATCCCAGCACTTTAGAGGCAGTGGTAAGATCACTGTAACTTCAAGGCTAACTTGAGACTACATAGTAAAATCCAGATCAGTCTGAGCTTGAATGAGACCCTACCTCAAATAAAATAAAATAAAACTTCAAACTTCTGAAGAACAAAATTAATGAAGTAATTACAAAATGGAAAGCCCTCTACCAAACATGGATAGAAAAATTAATAATGTGGAAGTGGCTGCATTACATTGCAAATCTATGGATTCAACATAATCACCATCAAAATTCCAATGAAATTCTTCACAGACCTGGAAAAGGCAATCCTAAAATTCACATGGAAGTAACAAAAACTTCTAAATAGCCAAAGCACTGCTAGGCAAAAAGAGAAATGATAGATCTCAAACCATACTACAGAGCCATAGTAACAAAAACAGCATGGTGCTGGCACAGAACACCTTTTACACAAATGGAATAGAACAGAGGACCAGAAATAAGCCTACATAGCTACAGTCACCCAATTTTTGACAAAGTTGTCAAAAACATACATTGAAGATAGCTTCTTCAACAAACAGTGCTAGAAAATATACTGAAGATTGAAACTCAATCCATATCTCTCACTCTGCACAAAAATCAATCCAAGAGAGATCAGACCTGAAACTATGTTAGAGAAAACACTTCAAGATACAGACATATGCAAGGAGCTTCTGACAAGAACCCCAATGGCTGTCTGGAGATATTTAAATGGGACCTTGAGGGCAAGGTGGCCCATGTGGTGGAACAACAGACAGGAAGCATGCAAAAGAGTCAGCCAGGTAGTGGAGAAGGGGGGTGGGGAAAGTGGCCTCAGCCTTGCTGGTGGAAATGCAATGCTGCTGCTAAGGCATTTGCCTGCAAAGCCAAAGGATTCCAGTTCAATTCTCCAGGACCCATGTAAGCCATATGCACAAGGGGGCTTGCCCTGGGGAGCGAGTGCAGAGGGAGAAAAAAGAGGTCACCCTGAGAATACAGAGTGAATTCCAGGTCAGCCTGGGCTAGAGGAGAGACCCTACTTCAAAAAAACAAAAAAAAAATTAATTAATTAAACTCTATTTTGCATAATAAATATGACATAATAGAAATAGCCCTCGCAGGAGGGCTTGAGTCGCTGAAGGCAGACAGGTTGCGAAGCCCTCGGTACAATGCCTTGCCCACGGATCAATGGTCACTGCTGTAACTGCAGCTCAGAGGAGCTGTACCGACGAGGCGTCCATCAGAAATGACCGCTCCGTGTGGGCACACCCAGCCAACAAGCTGCGTGCTCGGAACAGTGGTCAGAGAGACAAACAAAACACTGCTCCCTGGCAGAGCCTGCATGCACTCCCCAGCTTCCCACTGAAAATGCATGACTTTCATGTTCAGCCCAGTGTTCACCTCCTAAGGTAAACAGCTGAGAATTTCCAAAAGCAATGAGTGTCTGCGATATGCTGCTTATGCATTTATTTGCATTGAGCCTCATTCTAATGAGAATCTAAAATCAATGTTTTAAACACACACAATTTAATAGCAGTAACAACAAAAAGATAAAACTGGGACGAAGTGAAAATGAGGACTACAGCTAAATGGAACCAGAGGGAGATTCAACCACAAAAATGCTTGCCATGAGGTAGGTGTGACTATTAAGCATATATGTGGGTTCAGCATTAAGGGTCCCAACAACTAAAACAGGCAGGGAAAATTGATGAGGGACAAGACCGTGCAGATCTGCAAGGTGACCACAGCTGCCTGCATGTCCCAGGTGAGGAAGTCCGAAGCATCCTTTTCACCCCTGTGCTACACACAACAGCCCACCCCCCACAAAGCAGAGGGGTTCCTGGCTTTCCCTTGACACCAGCCCTCCCCCTCTTCCACTGCTCTGTGCACGGCTTGCAGTGGAGACAGAACTTGCAGCTAAAGGCTGGCTCGACAAGCCACAGCTCTATAGGCAGAAGTCACCTAATTCATCATCTCTCTGCAGCTCGGTCTGACCTCTTCCTCTTGATGCCGTTCCCTACAAAATGTTTCTCTCCTAAAGAGAGAGGATGCCATATCCCACGTATTCAGCCAGGAATCTCAGTTCCCTGTTTTTTCTTCTTCAATGAGAAACCTGACTTTCCTCTCTCCTCATTCAACAGTTTCTTGGTGAGAATCATGAATTCCCCACAAGCTGCCCTTAGAAGACACAAACCCTGCTGGCGAGGGCTCCACTGCATGTCTCCCTTCTGCCTGTCTCCACAAGCATTTCAGTCACCACTTGGTCTGACTGTCAGTGCACACTGACAGAAGTGCCAAGGGTACACTTGTGATGTGTATGTCTACCAGGGTTTCCTTAGCAACAGCTTCATTAAGGAAACTGGCCAAAGAAATATAAAGAGGCTATTCTTATATCCTACAGAGTAGCTTGCATAAAATCTGACTGGCTTTGAACTGAAATTAACTAGGAACAAAAAGGTCATAAGTCTCAGACAATAGTGTCATAAAGTGCAATGTTCTTAAATGACCCGCAATCATTCCTGAACATTAAGTCTGCAGGAAGCCAGACTGTGAGCCGACATTCAACATGGTCAGATGTTGCTCTAGTTTTCCAAAACACTTCCTTACTAGCACCTTTCCTGACTCTCATCTGCCGTTGTCTATTAAGAAAAGGGAAGGGAAAGAGATGAGAAAAGAGGGAAAGAAAGAAGTTAGGAAGGGGAATTTTGGACATTTGGTTGGGTTTAGGAGAAACCACTAGATGTGATACACAGAGCTCAGATTTCCAAGTTCAGTGCGTTAGGTGTAAATAGCAATGGTGTACTTTGTGAGATAAGCCTGGCTCTCGGTCTGCCCCATCTCTGACACTAGGTGCACCAAACTGCCCAGCAAGCTGCCCTGACCCTCCCAGCCAGCATCCATGTAGCACTGGATAAATGCAGCAGGCTGGAGTCTCTGCACCACGGATAGATGTCTGCAGCAGGCTGGAGTCTGTGCACCATGGATAGATACTGCAGCAGGCTGGAGTCTGTGCACCACGGATAGATGTCTGCAGCAGGCTGGAGTCTCTGCACCACGGATAGATGTCTGCAGCAGGCTGGAGTCTGTGCACCACGGATAGATGCCTGCAGCAGGCTGGAGTCTGTGCACCACAGATAGATGTCTGCAGCAGGCTGGAGTCTGTGCACCACGGACAGATGTCTGCAGCAGGCCGGAGTCTGTGCACCACGGATAGATGTCTGCAGCAGGCCGGAGTCTGTGCACCACGGATAGATGTCTGCAGCAGGCTGGAGTCTGTGCACCACGGATAGATGTCTGCAGCAGACTGGAGTCTGTGCACCACGGATAGATGTCTGCAGCAGGCTGGAGTCTGTGCACCACGGATAGATGTCTACAGCAGGCTGGAGTCTGTGCACCATGGATAGATGTCTGCAGCAGGCTGGAGTCTCTGCACCATGGATAGATGTCTGCAGCAGGCCGGAGTCTGTGCACCATGGATAGATGTCTGCAGCAGGCTGGAGTCTGTGTGCCACAGATAGATGTCTGCAGCAGGCCGGAGTCTGTGCACCACGGATAGATGTCTGCAGCAGGCTGGAGTCTGTGTGCCACGGATAGATGTCTGCAGCAGGCCGGAGTCTGTGCACCACGGATAGATGTCTGCAGCAGGCCGGAGTCTGTGCACCACGGATAGATGTCTGCAGCAGACTGGAGTCTGTGCACCACGGATAGATGTCTGCAGCAGGCCGGAGTCTGTGCACCACGGATAGATGTCTGCAGCAGGCCGGAGTCTGTGCACCACGGATAGATGTCTGCAGCAGGCCGGAGTCTGTGCACCACGGATAGATGTCTGCAGCAGGCCAGAGTCTGTGCACCACGGATAGATGTCTGCAGCAGGCTGGAGTCTGTGTGCCATGGATAGATGTCTGCAGCAGGCTGGAGTCTGTGTGCCATGGATAGATGTCTGCAGCAGGCTGGAGTCTGTGTGCCATGGATAGAGGCCTGCAGCAGGCTGGAGTCTGTGTGCCACGGATAGATACTGCAGCAGGCAGTTCCGTGCAGCACTGGATGAACGCCTGCAGCAGGTGGCTGCTCTGGTGACAGCAATGCAACAGCAAGAACAGAAGCTATGCTTCATAATTCTCTGCATGGTAACAGCACTGTTCTCCTGGGATGGATACCACTAGGAAGTTTGCTGGCTCTGCCACTGTAGAATTGACCCAATTGGAAATTTTTTGCCTTTGTGTTTGTTCCTTAGTACCTGGTTCTCCCTCCACACGTCAGCTCACCCAGGCTGAGCCATGTCTGCCTGGTGGACCATCAGGGACAGGCAGGCAGGGACAATACACACAGAGGTGAGAGCACAGAAGCGTGCTAGCCAAGGACCTCACCTCAAAGGCACAGTCTGACTCTGAGCAGGCAACAGACAACACCTGCCTTCAGCCAAACTTTCTCCTCTGCATAGGGATGGCTGCACTTGTGACTCAGAATTATAAGAACTGAGAGGAGTAGGTGAACTCACACTTCCAGGGTCTGAGAAAGGCTCTCAGGGAGGCAGATGTGGTTCCCAAACACCCCACATGTGCCCAGCAAGGTGTGCGGCATCACGCCTGTGTTCCTGTGCCAGTCATGACCTACAGAAAGTGAGCTGGTTGCTCCCACTTCACAGATCTGAGACAGGCAGAGACATTATGTAACAGGTCACACAATAGGGGAAAGGTGATTGAAACCTGAATTGGGGAGGGGAGTCCAAGTTCATCTGGTTTCATCTGAACCTCCCACTGGCCTGTGAGCCGTTCATAGCTAGCCCAGATTTGTATGGGGCTGGCCAAGAATGAGAAGGGAAGCTTGCTGCAATTTGGGAATGTCACATAATTAACACAATCCGGGAAAGGCAGGTCCCCTGCCTTTGCAAACAGAGGGTCTCTGCAAACAGAGCTCTGTAAAGAGACTCTCTCCAGTACCACTAAAGCGAAATGAATTATTTACCACTTCTGATGTTCGTATGGGGTATCCTAAAGGCAGAAGAAACCTGCAATAATCATATCTCAGTTTCTTCCAAAATCTCCACGTCTGCCAAACTCATTCCCCAGGAAAAGATACAACCCACCAGCTCCACAATGGGACCCACTCGTCCAAGGACTGCGAGCTTTCTCTATTTCAGAAAAACTATAAGCCCTTCTTTTTATTGTGATTATAAAATCTCACCAGAACCCATTCTTCTGCTGCCTGCTCATCTGGCAGACAAACATGGAGATGAGTCAACTACAGCAAAGTGCCTTCCGTGCTGGGGAGAATGCGAAAGGCCAGCAACCACCCCGGCCTGGGCTTCAGGGCCAGCCCCTTCAGCAGAGCGCTACTGCCCCCTAGCGTTTGCCCGAGGCCGAGCAATGCAATGGCAGAACCCTCCAAGAAGGCAACAAATGCCCACACAGTTTTAGTGAAAACAGTTGATTTTGTAAAATGTGTCTGTTTATATGCCCACCTGGAAAAACAGCTTTGTACCATGCCCAATTTATGAACAGCCCTCAACAAAAGCAATGGTAATGACTGAGCACCAGCCCCCTCTCGCCCTAGGGCTGAAGAGGGGAAACAGCTGCCATGGCTGTGGGCCACACACAGGCCCACAGTGCCCTGAGCCGCCAGCCATTCCTCAGCCCTTCCAGTTCTGCTTCCAGTCTCTGCTCTGTCTCCAAGCCAAGCCCGAAGCTCCCAACCTGACAACAGCACCTACCCATGGTCAACTCCCTCCACAGGACAGTCTAGTCATTCCAGACCTGACACAGTGAGCCCGAGGCTCCAAGACCCTGGCTGAGCCTCCCCGGGGTAGCCTGTCACCCCATACTTCAGAAGCACGACCTGGGCCAGGACCTCCCCAGCTACCCTGGAAGCAGTCCCACCATTGCTGCCATTCTAGATCGCTCCCGAATGCCTACCCAGGTAGGGGCATGCACGCCCAGTCACCTTGACCTCTGCTCCGTGGGTCTGTGAGGCACCCATTTCTTCAGGTCAGAGAGCCAGCCCTAGGAGGCTAAGTGTCATGCCCCCCAGGACCCAAATTCTGCACAGGTGTGCACCTCAGTAGGTCTGTGTACGCCCAGTACAGGTCATGATGCCCCTTAGTCTCAGGACAAGGACTAAAACCACAGCCTGGCCCAGTGTTCAACCCTGGGTAGGCCACCTAAGAGCAAAGTCAAACATTAAATCCCACAACGGACCTCTGTTTGCCCAGCCTCCCTGGGGACTGACTCCTTGCCTTGGGTAGTTTCCCAGGTAACCAAAGCTTCCACACTAAAGTGCCAGGCTTTTGATTTTCCTGTCCAGCGAAAGGACACCTCTCCTCCCTTCGAATGACACAGGATCTGGCTGGATCTGAGTGCTGCTCTGCTGAGGCCAGGAATCGTCCCCTGTACTAAAAGGACAGCAAAACTGGGGAGGGGGGTCTTTTTCTTGCTTGACTGGCTTTATTTAGTGTTTGTCTTTCCCTGTAGGGTTGAGCTAATTTGCCACCTCATACACCTTCAGCAGCCTTACCCCACTGTCTGCCGAGGAAAACAACAGTGTGGGTCGGCACTCTCCAGCCAGGGATCAGACACAGAGAAGCTCACGGTCACACCCAAGTGAGTGAAGCCAAGGTGGACATCCTACCAGACCCCACGATGGCCAAGCATAACCACTGATGGTTTGTGGATATCGACAGAAAGCACCGAAATTTTGAAAGTACAGTGCCATAAAATACGGAAGTAAGACAAACAAACAAGTACTTTCATTCAGCTCTCGGGCTAAGACTCCGTGATCGGTATCAAGCAGACGGTGATACCTTCCAGGAGACCAGGCCTCGCCTCTCCCTGGCCCCCCAGGCACGCACTCACCTGCCGAAGGTTGATGTACACTGCGTTCTGAAGAAACTCTGAGGCTTCCATGCCACGCTTCTGAATGGCCAGGACCCGTACGGCCTTGACACACGCTTCCAGCTCAATCACTCCAGCGTTCTTATACTGCAGGATACAAAGGAGTTTTGCATCAGAGGAGAGAAAAAACATTTCCACAGTTGTGCGGCCACATCAGGGCCTCCAAAAGTCCACAGCAGCAGCACTTCCCAAGCACTATGGAAGAGAAACCACTCTGAGGAGATCTATCCATAGGATTGGAGACAGGGTGGAAGGATGAAGTAGGCCTATAACCACTCATAAGTGTGCTTGCTGCTTACTAAAAGCATGCACTAACCAGCCCTTGATACGCTGCAGATCTTCAAAGTGCAGGTGAGGTATCCTTTACCCAAAATACTTGAAACCAGAAGAGGAATTCAGATTTCAAGTTTGGGATTTTCAGGATGTTCCCCTGGTACTAGAAACATCCACGGGCTCTCACGCTGGCAGCACTAATGCAGTGACTACAAATTCATTCATTTTGTTCCGCTGCAGACAGCCTGGCCGCCTCTGTGTCCAGTGCCTCTGAGCTGCACTCGCAGAGCTGCCTGCTCCCATTTCTCAGACATATACGGCTCCTGAGATGAGGCACAAATAACGGCAATGAACAGATGGGCTCTGTGGGACTTCATTTAACTACCGAGTACACAGGGTGAGCACCAATGCATTCAGCCAATCACAGGCCTGGCATGGAGCGGCTGCTTATGAACACACGGCATGCCTGCTAGCCACGCATCAGAAAGCAGTGGCAAAACTGGTCACCTTTCTGACTGAGACGTGCATAGGGCAGCACAAGAAACCTCTTTATAATTACTGTGCCTGAAAAAGCAAATCTGTGCTTCCCTCGTTCCGCATCTGTGACAAAGAAGCTGTCACGTGGTATGCGCGACTTTCCAAAGATGACCAGAAAGACACATGGACGTGGAAAGCTGTAACAGACACGCAACTTTCCAAAGATGACCAGAAAGACACACGGACGTGGAAAGCTATAACAGACACGCAACTTTCCAAAGATGACCAGAAAGACACACGGACGTGGAAAGCTGTAACAGACACGCAGCTTTCCAAAGATGACCAGAAAGAACACAGACGTGGAAAGGCTACACACTGCTACCACCTAATAGTGCAAAAATCTGACATACAGACCTACTCTCCTCAAGGAAGTAGCTACTTCTCCCCCAAACTCTTCAGTCTCTACATGGGTGAGAACAGACGTCAACTCAAGGGGTTTTCCATATTTTGGCTAAAAACGTACACTTTAGATAATATTACAAAATAATTACATAGGGTTGTAAAAATTTATTCAAAATATATACATATATTCAAAATATATATTGGAGAATCTATGGCATTTTGGAAAGGAATGGACAGTCACTGAAGACTACTGTAGTCTTCTGCAAGTTTTAGCCTTCACTGTGAGCTTTGTGAAGAAAGGCCTGTGCCTTTTCTCACCCCTTGGCCTTGACTATGATCTCTGGAAAGTAGGGACTGTCCTCCATTTTCAACCCCCAGAGACTCCCTGCCAGGGTCCCAGCACAGAACATGCACAAATACTCTGGAACCAATGAGAACGATCACATGGATTCTACAGCAAAAACACTCAAATAAATGTTATCCCCATTTACAGGTAAAGGGAAGGGGAGCCAAAAACGGAAACTTTCTGGTCCACAAAGTTAAGTAGTTGGTGAGGCAAGATTTGAACTAAGCAGCCTGACCCCATGCCTAAAATGAAAATATTGTTCCACTGGAGACACGCAGAAGGCGACACCAGGTCAGCCCTCTCGCTCGGCTCACACCTGCCTTCGCCATCCTGAGCGCAGCACCACACGTGACCAAGGGAACAACAGCAATCAGCGTTTGTGCCCAAGAGCTGCTTAGCGCTCCTGCTCAAGGTGTTGGGGAAGCCTGGGAAGCAGCAGTGGGTCCAGAATTTTCAACCTACTGGAGAAGCCATGGTAGTCATGAGTGACAACAGATGGGCAGCCATGGCTCTATCAAGACATGGGGACCAAGTGAGCACAGTTCTCTGCCCTCCCAGATCACTGCCGTATGGTTCATGCACTCAGGATGATGGCCAAGTTACGTGCTCGCTCGTATGACTCTGATCAAGACAGGCAACCTCGCTAAGCCTGTGCCCCTCTGCCTATGGAAGGGTAAGGTTACATGCTGGGGCTCCCTCCAAGTCTAAACTCAACTACCCAACATCTCAGCAGAAACCCAGCTCTCCATCTCATTTCTCCTAATACAAGACGATGTCCTAGGGCAAAGGTCAGGACCCAGGAGGACGCTGTGCAAAGGGCAGGCAAGAGACAGTTCACCATGGGCCTCTACATGAACACCACACAGGGTGCTTGTCACATGTGGACTGCTGGGCATGTAAGGTCCATGTGTGTAGTGTACAGGTGCTCAGCACTTCCTGTGTACACATGTGCTCTCTGCATAACGGTGGCCCAACCTCCACAGCACTCTTAGTTGGGGGTCTGAATGGCGGGGGAATGGCCGGGGTGCCTCGGGAGGAGGAGATGAGAGAGAAGAAAGAGCTCAGTGAGGAACAGAAGCCGGACACAGCCAGACAGAGGCGACACTCATTATCTCTTTCAGCCTGTGTTACATACATATGAGGAGCTGGCTTGTCCCCAGATGCCTTGTGGAATACTGAACTAAGGAAGAGGAGGCAATAACCAGTGCTTTATTGAGCAATACTAATGAGCCTGTCACTGTGCAGGGTGTTTATATAACCAAAATCATTAACCCTGATTAAGCATTCTATGCAGCGACAAGAGAAAACTAGTCTCAGAGGCCACAGACCTGCCTAGGGTCAGATGGCCAGAGATGGCACAGAGGAGATCTGTCCACACCCAGTGGTCTGACAGATGCTCTGCTCTGCATTCTGGGGACAGGGCCATTCCCAACACAGGGACACCTGACTCCCCTGCTGTGCCATGGTAGCCAAGTCTTTCCTACAGAGAAGTTCAGATGCTAAGACGTGCTTAGTGAAGTAGCACCCACCTGCTGCACCCACAGGTGCACAGGCAGAACCACTGAACTTCAGAAAGCGCAAATACCAGTCATAGCACCTCTCTTCATCTGCCACACTATTATCATCATCTTAGTATTCTTTTTTGTTGTTGTTGTTTCCCCCCCACACTCGCCACCCGAGGTAGGGTCTCACTGTAGCCCAAGCTGACCTGGAATTCACTATGTAGTCTCAGGGTAGCCTTCACTTCATGGGGATGCTCCTACCTCTGCCTCCTGAGCACTGGGATTAAAGGCATGTGGTATTCTTTAAAGCCAGATTTCAAAAGCAAGAAAGGGCTCTGGAAAGAAAGGGGGGGGAGGGAGAGAGGAAACAAGGAAAGGAGGAAGTGAGGCAAGGTGAGGAGGTGGGAGTGAGACCTCATCTAAGTCTGCTATGACGGTCTCACACAAAACAGCAGAAGAAGGCTGCATGTGCTTATCACAAGACCTCAGCACAGGACTCCCCAAGCAGAAGGTCCGACACCTGCAATCTGTGGTATATGTGGAGGGGATCTGTGAGACAAACAGGCCTCTAAATACTTGTGTTTATTATGCCTACATATTAATGTCACTCTTACTTTTGGTTAGAGAAGGGTCCCTTTTCAGATGGCAGTGACCACTAGGGTGACCCAAGACTCAACCAAGCGCTGAGAGGTGACAGTGGAGTGTTGAGCACTAAGTGAGACATCTCCATCACACCCTCCAAGGCTCAGGGACCACTGCAGAAGAGGTGACAGAAAGAATGAAGAGCCAAAGGAAGGAAGGAATGCTTTGCAATATGTCTTCCAGAAACAAAGTGGCTGTGGTACTCGTGACCCCACAGTGATTCATGATAGCTACATAAGACCTGAAAAATAGAAGGAAAAATAATGATGACATCAAAATGGAAGAGCGACTAGTAGGAAAGAAGAGATTGGGTAGAGGGCGAACATAAAGGGTGGTGGGAAAAGACTAAGATCATGATAAATTGCCTATATATATGGAGGTTGCCAACAAAAAGAAGAAAAAAGAAAATGGAGAATAAGAAATGGTATAGTATCTGACAGAGTGCAATTAAGATTTGTCCAATTGGACTGAAGAGATGGCTTAGTGGTTAAGGCACTTGCCTACAAATGTAAAGGACCCAGGTTTGATTCCCCAGGACCCACGTAAGCCAGATGCACAAGGTGGCTCATGCATATGGAGTTTATTTACAGTAGTTAGAGGACCTAGCATGCTCGTTCTCTTTCTCTCTCTCTCTCTCTATTTCTCTCTCTCTCTCTCCCTCTCTCCATCTACTTGTTTCACTCACTCTTTCTTTCTCCATCTCTCTCAAATAAATAAATAAAAATAAAATATTTTTAAAATATTTGCCCAATAAAGAAACTCTACCCTGTACCCAAAACTATACCCTAAAAAATAAATAAGTGCTAGATAGATGGCTTAGCAGTTAAGGCTCTTGCCTGCAGAGCCAAAGGACCCAGGTTTGCTTCCCTAGGACCCACATAAGCCAGATGCACAAGGTGACACGTGTCTGGTTTGTTTGCATTGACTTAGGAGGCCCTGGAATGCCCATTCATTCATTCATTCATTCATTCCTTCTCTCTCTCTCTTTCCATATATATATAAAATCTGCCTCTGCCTCCCTCCCCATCAAATAAATAAATAAAATAAAATGGCTAGAAAAGGAAAAAAAGTTTTAAAATAACCTAAAATAAATCACACCATGGTGGAAGAACAAGAGAAGGTAACAGGAGGGAATGATGAGCAAAATATATATGTGTATGGAAACTGCCAACAAAAAAAAAGATAAAAACCAGGCAAGAGAAGATAAAACCCCACAGAAGAACAGCAACTGTGCCGTGAGAAGGGAAGTTCACAGCATAGTCAGTCATCACTGAATGGATACCACTGTCCATGAGATGAGTCATATGCATTGACAAAGATCAGAACATAGACAGAAAAAGGTTAATAATGATGCTTTCTGAGTGGGCTATGATACCCTCCTTTTTTTCCCTCCTTTTTCTAAATTTATATTAACTATATGCTGGTTTTGAAAGCAAAATATTAATATTTTAGGCATATAGTACTGTGCATTAGCGAACAGTACTTACAAAAACAAGTGATTAGTGGGGGCTGGAGAGATGGTTTAGCAGGTAAGGCGCTTGCCTGCAAAGCCTAAGGACCCATGTTCGAATCCCCAGCACCCACATAGCAAGATACAGAAAGTAGCACATGCTTCTGGAGTTCTTTTGCAGTGGCTAGAGGCCTGGTGTGCCCCTTCTGTCTGTTTTCTCCATATCTTTCATTCTATCTGCTTGAAAATAAACAAAAGATTTAAAAAAAAAAAATAAACAGGTGATTAAGAGACCCTGCGTAATAAAAATTAAAAAAATAAAAAGAAAAAATAAAAAGAGAGAGACCCTGCAGCATCACCCAAGGTACAAGGGAACTTCTGGCATGACAGCGCACTAAGCACAGAGGGCACGGAGCAGCGCAGCACCTTGCTGTAGTAGGAAATGGCCTCTTTGTATTTGTCGATTATGTCTTCAGGGCTGAGACAATTCTTAGCTCGTCCAATCTCAGCACTGGTGTCAGGATTGATGCCATTGGTGGTGAGAGCACCTGCGGACCAAGAGAAAGAAAAAGGTCTTTTGCTTTTCTTGTCTTGCTTCTTTGTTAGTTTCAAAAGGAGTATGAATAAGATAAAACCCAAATATGTCCCAATGAAGTTTAGATAATAAAAGTGTTTAGCATCTTCTTAGATTATCCACTCCCCATAACACACAGCATTGTATGAAATTTTAATTAACTCAGAATAGGTTTTTCTCCCTGTGAAAATTTGTATGAAAGAAAACGAAATGCAGTAATGGAAGTTCATGTGTGCAATGACCCCACTTCACTGTCCTGAGGCAATGGCGCAGTAGGCATGAACACCCTCCTGACTTGAAACTCGGCAAGCTCGAGGGACCTCGCTGTGGCCTCAGAGGACAGAACGGGCAAGGAGCACTTTCGGAACTCTTACAGCACTAAAGAAAATAACCAGGGAACGCTGGTCTTCCTCTTTCAGCTCTCACGTTCGATTTCTGACTGGCCCCCGCCACCAAACTCACATAGGGGAAGTGTCTTAGAAACTTCCACCTTCAGAATAGAAATACACAGAAAGGTCTGGCAGCGGGGACAGAAAGGATGAAATATTCCTTGATCTCACAGAATACTCAAAGACTGTGAGCCTCAGTGGCAGGGAAGGCCACGCTTTTCTCCCAGATGCTGTTCGTCTTACAGACAGGAGCGTCTCACCAAAGCTCGTTTCCCCGGTGTCTGCTGGGGTTCAGGATTCATCTTTGTAAGTGTACTTGGCCATGGTGTGTGTCTCACACTGCCCTCAGCACCAGGCAAATGTGTGCCATTAACCCTTCCTTTCTCATGAGGATCCCGTGTCCACCTGCCTGCTCTCACTCTGGAAGCTCCTTGCATGCTTGGTGGAACATGACAGAAGAATGAGTAGACGGGTAAGTGGACAGATGGACTGAATGACAGAGACAAGTGGGCGGGGAGACTGCAAAATGGTGAACAGAGAAAAGTGTCAAGTCCTCTTCCAGTCACAGGAGAATGAACTCAAGCAAAGAGCTGGGAAGAGACAGGCAGCTTAGGACTCTGCCTCCTATAGTTTGTGAAATGAGAGGAAAGAGCCATAAATAATCATAAGAGTGTAGTCTTGGAAGAAAATATCTAGACTATGTACTTCATAAAAAATATATTTGGGCTGGAGAGATGGCTTGGTGATTAAGGCGTTTGCCTGCAAAGCCAAAGGATCCTGGTTTGATTCTCCAGGACCCACGTAAGCCAGATGCACAAGAGTGCATATGGATCTGGAGTTCATCTGCAGTGGCTGCAGGCCCTGGAACACCCATTCATTCTCTCTCTCTCTCTCTCAAATAAATAATTAAAATATTTAAAATAAATATAGACACATATATTTGAAGCCAGGAGTGGTGGCACATACCTTGAATCCCAGCACTCAGGAGGCAGAGGTAGGAGGATTGCTATGAGTTCGAGGCCACCCTGAGACTACATAGTGAGTTCTAGGTCAGCCTGGGCTAGATCAAAACCCTGCCTTAAAAAAACCTATATATATGTCATTACTCTTCAAATCAGCCAGTATACATAATACATCATGAGGATGGTCACCATGCCTGGGGCAAGAACAGCCTGCTGTCACCCATGGAGGAGGCTGGCACCTGTGCTGAGGACCTTACCACATGCCTACCCACAACCCATGGCAGCTCCAAGAGAGAGGCACCGGCTAGGCCGCGCCTGCCGGTGAAGAAGGCCCAGAGGGCGCAGGGCTCCCCCCAGGTCTCAAGATGGAACTGTTGTGACTAAGGACTCAGTGAGGCCTAGCCTGGCCATGACCACTACACTCTGCCCGGTGCTCTGCACGCTTCACGCTGTGGTACAGTTCAGGCACAAGTGACAACTAATGCAAGGCCTTAAAGCATCTTACTGGCTCATGTCCTGAGTCTCACTCTTGCCCACAGAGAAAGGAAAGATGCACAGTGTGGGAGGGACAAGACGGAGCGGGTTGTCACTGTTCACATGGACCCATAATGGAAGACAGGAAAAGTCCACAGCCACGCCCCCTTGGCAGTGAAAGTCCCCGGGCTTCAAGTGAACAGCTCAACACAGTGCACAGCTGGAAGAAACAGTCCACGCAAAACAGCCAAGAGCCACACGCTCTGTGGCAAGGAAAGTAGAGCTCAGACTGCAGAGCTGGCTCAGCAGTTAGACTGCTTGCCTGCAAAGCCTAACGACTCAGGTTCAATTCCCCAGTACCCATGTTTGCAGAGGACAGAGGCTCTGGTGTGTCCATTTTCATTCTCTCTGTTTTAAAATAAATAAAAATATTTTATTTAAAAATAAAAGAAAGCAGAGGCTGGAGAGATGGCTTAGCAGTTAAGTGCTTGCCTGTGAAGCCTAAGGACCCCGGTTTGAGGCTCGATTCCCCAAAACCCATGTAAGCCAGATGCAGAAGGTGGCAAACACAGTTAGATTGCGTTTGCAGTGGCTGGAGGCCCTGGCGCACCTATTCTCTCTCTCTCTATCTGCCTTTTTCTCTCTGACTCTCTCAAATAAATAAAGATTTGCATATTTATTTTAAAAAATAAAGTAAAATAAAGCTGAGCATCACTCTCTAGAGAGCTAACTAGATCACACAGACTAATTTTCACTCAATAAAAGACTAACAAGCTCTAAAAATTCGAGCATACAGCAAACCTGATCTTTCCTGACATCTACAGTGTTCACAGCCCACACATAACACTGATGTCACCCAGTAAAACCTAGTCATCCAGACCCATGCTTCTGGACTACAGGCAGGAAAATCAATGTCACAGGCCACTGCAACCTGAGCTAGAGAAAAGACAGCGCAAGGTTCAAAGCACCACCATCACACGTCAGACAGTCCTCTGACCAGCTGAACAACGGCTACACATTCGTACTAGGAGCAGCACTGCATGTAAAATTTAAGACTGGACAGTCGGGCAGAAGGACACAATGAAGTGGGAAGGAGGAGCAGAGACAGACAAGCCCACAGAGAACGCAGCAGTTCACGAGCCACACTAGACCAGGTGATTTCTGCCCAACAGCCGATAACGCCCAGACAAGCCTTCCAAATGGGTGCTGCTTGCCTGGAGGGCTGGCAGGAAGAAGGGACACCCACAGCCTGGAGGCTAAGCTAAGCAAGCATATGACCAAGCCCTGTGGCATCGAAAGGACACCAGAAGCAATGCAAAAAACGACTTCTGAATTGTGACACCTGGATGCCACAGGGAAAAGGGCATGACCAGAGTCATAGCTCACACCAAACATGAGCACGGATTTCACACGGCTCAGGGTCTAAGTAAAAACAGAAAACATGAAAGTTCAAAGCCCAAGGAAAAATTCCTTCCAAACCAGGATACAGGAGAAAGGCTCTCACACTCAAATGCAAATATAAAACAAAAGAAAAAGACTTACATATTCAGCCATGTAACAATGTATCAGCTACACCACACCCAAGGTATGACATAAAAAGAAAACACCTGCAGCATACACTACACAGCAAACATCGCAATGTCCTGATATCTATGGAGTCAGCAAAACCTGGAGCGCAGGACCAGCATGGGGCCTGTGGGAATTGCAGAAGTCAGCAGGCTGGAGCAGGAGAGTGACAACCACCCGTGGCTGGGCATGCTGTCCAAACCCCAATCCCAATGCACTTCAGAGAAAAGAAAGAGAAAACCCTGAAACAGAGATGAGTGCATCACTCATAAAAAGGAAACAAACACACAGAGGATGAAATCAGAGAATCACTCCCATTCACAATTGCATCAAAAAAAATAAAATACCTTGGAATAAACCTAACCAAGGAAGTAAAGAATCTATACAATGAGAACTTTAAAACACTCAAGCGAGAAATTGCAGAAGACACTAGAAAGTGGAGAAACATCCCTTGTTCCTGGATTAGAAGAATCAATATCGTGAAAATGGCAATCTTACCTAAAGCAATCTACACATTTAATGCAATCCCTATCAAAATTCCAAAGGCTTTCTTCATGGAAATAGAAAAAACAATCCAAAAATTCATTTGGAATCACAAAAAACCTCGAATATCTAAAATAATACTGAGCAACAAAAAAGAGGCTGGTGGTATCACCATACCTGATTCTACCCTATACTACAGAGCCATAGTAACAAAAACAGCATGGTACTGGCACAAAAACAGACATGTAGATCAGTGGAACAGAATAGAGGACCCAGATGTAAGCCCAAGTAGCTATAGCCACCTGATATTCGATAAAAATGCCAAAAATACTCATTGGAGAAGAGACAGCCTCTTCAGCAAATGGTGTTTTGAAAACTGGATAAATATCTGCAGAAGGATGAAAATAGATTCTTCTCTCTCGCCATGCACAAGAATTAAGTCCAAATGGATTAAAGACCTTAACATCAGACCGGAAACTTTGAAACTGCTAGAGGAAAAAGTAGGGGCAACCCTTCAACATATTGGTCTTGGCAAAGACTTTCTGAATACAACCCCAATTGCTCAGGCAATAAAACCACAGATTAACCACTGGGACCTAATGAAATTACAAAGATTTTGTACCACAAAGGACACAGTGAAAAAAGCAAAGAGGCAACCTACACAATGGGAAAAAATCTTCGCCAGCTATATATCTGATAGAGGATTAATATCTAGGATATACAAAGAACTCAAAAAGTTAAATAATAAGGAATCAAATAAGCCAATCAAAAAATGGGCTATGGAGCTAAATAGAGAGTTCTCAAAGGAAGAAATACGAATGGCATATAAGCATCTTAAAAAATGTTCTACGTCACTAGTCATCAGGGAAATGCAGATTAAAACTACATTGAGATTCCATCTCACTCCTGTCAGATTGGCCACCATCATGAAAACAAATGATCATAAATGTTGGCGGGGATGTGGAAAAAAAGGAACCCTTCTGCACTGCTGGTGGGAATGCAATCTGGTCCAGCCATTGTGGAAAACAGTGTGGAGGTTCCTAAAGCAGCTAGAGATTGATCTACCATATGACCCAGCTATAGCGCTCCTAGGCATATATCCAAAGGACTCATCTCATTTCCTTAGAAGTACATGCTCAACCATGTTTATTGCTGCTCAATTTATAATAGCTGGGAAATGGAACCAGCCTAGATGTCCCTCAACAGATGAGTGGATAATGAAGATGTGGTACATTTATACAATGGAGTTCTACTCAGCGATAAAGAAAAATGAAGTTATGAAATTTGCAGAAAAATAGATGGACCTGGAAAGTATTATACTAAGTCAGGTAACCCAGGCCCAGAAAGCCAAGTGCCACATGTTCTCTCTCATATGGGGATCCTAGCTACAGATGACTGGGCTTCTGCGTGAGAATGAAAATACTTAGTAGCAGAGGCCAGTAAGTTGAAAAGGAGACATAAAGGGTGGAGAAAGGAAGGGAGGAGGATACTTAATAGGTTGATATTGTATATATGTAATTACAATGATTGTAATGGGGAGGTAATATGATGGAGAATGGAATTTCAAACGGGAAAGTGTGGGGGTGGGGAGGAAGGGAATTACCATGGGATATATTTTATAATCATGGAAAATGTTAATAAAAATTTAAAAAAAAAAAAAAAGGAAACTGCATGACTAGAGAGTCAACGAAGCAGTTAAGGCACTTGCCTGCAAAGCCAAAGGACCCACGTTCAGTTCCCCAGGACCCACATTAGCCAGATGCACAAGATTTGTTTGCAATGGCTGAATGCCCTGGCGTGTCCATTCTCTCTCTCTCCCTTCTTCCCTCCCTCCCTCTCTCTCTCTCTCTCTTTCAAATATATATACACACACACACACACACACATATATATATATATATATATGTATATATATATGTATATATATATATATTTTTTTTTTTTAAGGGGGGGAAAAAGAAAACTGCAGGGCTGGGTAGCTAAGCAACAGAGCACTTGGCTAGCATGTGTGCCCGGGCTCCAGCCCCAGCACCTACCATGTGCACAAGTGAATAAGAACATCTATCTGTTTAATTCACACCACCCAATTATACACACCAAAAAAATGGAACAAATGGCATCCATTGCCCATAAGGGCAGGTGGAAGTGAAGCAGAAGGAAAAGAGGAAATTGCATGTTTCTGGAGATCCCTTTTGACTTTTGGAGTCATGTTCACATCTTAAAGTCTTAAAAAAAAAAAATCAACAAAGGTGGAGCCACTTGCCACAAACACACAAGGAGAGCCCACTGTTGGGCAGCATCAGAAGGGGGGCCCGGCAGCATGGGGCTGGGTGTCTGCACAGGACACGGGCAGGAGGACCCACCAGACTTTGTAGTCTACCCCCGTGCAGATATCTGCTTCTACAGGGCACTGGCCACCAATTCCCAAACTAGTGTCCATCGCAGGCCTGAGAAGACACACTGACGATGGCAGGAAGCCTCTCACTGCCGGAGAAGGAAGATGAACAAGTGAACGGAGGACGACTTCGCTGGGGCTGCTTTCTGAGCTGAGACAAGGAAAGTGCAAAACGATCCTAAAATACCTTGAGCCACAAAGTGATGTTCAAAACACAACTGAAAATATGTCAAGTGGGCATAGGAGCCAGCCTGAGGCACCTCCACTGGCCACAAGCAGCCCATGGACCCTGGCCAGGTAGCCAGCAGAGGACTGGAGGCAGTGGGAGGAAGAGGAGGGCAGAAAGAAAACTCCTCGTGAAATCAGAATGGTCAAAGGCAGACTGTGAAATCACTTGGGCGACCAAAGTAGTGACTTGGTTAAGTCTTTTTTCTTGATTCTTCCAGTCTACACATGGCTACTCAGTAAGACCCTTTCTCAAATGAACAAGACAGAATTCACTGAATGTCAAGACTAGTTATGGAATATGTAATGGGGAACAAGGTATTTACACCCTCTCAAAGCAGTTCCCCACAAACATACTAATTACAGTGAGAAGAGCAACTTCAGCATGGGAGTGCTCGCAGAATCTACCTGGCCAGCGTCACACGCACCTGGTCTGACACAGGATACATCACTCACTCAGCCCTCCCCATCCACCAACATGATGACCACAACCGGCAAACCAACCCAGAAATACCGACAAGTGTTCTTCAGACACATCCATTATCATGAAATACAAAGAAACTATGCCAGCTTACATGGCACAAGCAACATGGGCACAAAACACCACGAGTGATCCCAGACTGCTTCCTGGGCATAACTGCCACCTGGGGACAGTCAGTGACACGTTAAGTGCGGGAAGCAGAGCATAATGCTCTGGTATGCGTGGACGTGCTGCTCCTGTAATGCATGGACGTCAAGCCCTCTGCTGCCAAACCCGCGCAGCACTGTCGACGCGCTGACCTTGTCACTGGAGAGCACCTTTGAGGCGCAGGGAGCACAGCCAGCCTGCAGCTCACGCTGGAAACAAGACAAGACAAAGGACAGCCACCGCTGCGTCACCAGGAAAAGTACACCAGAGTCTTTGTATCGTCATGGGTTCTTGAAAGTTTCTTGAGCTGTGAGCACTAATTCTCCTGTCTCTGCCTCCATCTCAACGTCAGTGTGCTGGAATCACAGAAGCCCATCTTGGCTCCTAGCTTTCCACCCAGAGCCTCAGGACTGAACTCAGACACTCCAACTTGAGCGGCGAGCACCGTGTCCACTAAGCCATCCCTCAAGCCACTGAGTCTATCTTCATGCAAGTATCACATTGCCTTGACGAATAAGTTCAGAGTAAGCCTTGATAGGAGGCGATCTAAGTCCTCCAAGTTTGTTGTGTTTTTGTGAGTACTTTCAGGAACGTTACTTGATGCATCTTTCAGGATGTTTCTAGAAGAGTAAGTGCATTTTTAAAGACAAAGGAAACTACACTAAGTGAAATTAAACCAGGGCTAAAAGAGCACACACTATACCAATCTACCATAAATGAAGATGGCTGGGAGAACATGATAAACATCTGAGCCCAATAAACTGCACAATCTAGAGACAGGCAAATTCCTAGAAGTTGCCAAAATGAACTCAAGAAAAAAAAAGAAAACTGAATAAACCCAAACAAAAATATTGAAACACAGTCTGGAGAGATGGCTTAGTGGTTAAGCACTTGCCTATGAAGCCTAAGGACCCTGGTTTGGGGCTCGATTCCCCAGAACCCAGATGCAAGCCAGATGCACAAGATGGCACATGCATCTGGAGTTCATCTACAGTGGCTAGAGGCCGTGGCACACCCAATCTCTATCTGCCTCTTTCTTTCTTTCTTTCTCTCTCTCCCTCTCAAATAGATAAATAAATAAACAAACAAAATTTTTAAATATTGACACAATGATGAAAAATTTTTTCTGAAGGAAAACTAGTATAAAAACAGCTTCAATGTTGAATTCAACCAATTTAAGGGCAACTTAACACCCATTCTCCACAAACTCTACCCAAAAACAGCTGAGGAAGAAACACTGGGGAAAAAAGAAAAACAATGTAACCAGTTCATTCTATGAAACCAATATTGTCCTGTCTCCAAACCAGAAAAAGGCACCAAGACACAGGAAAACTACAAGACTGGTCAATGATTACTGTGAGTATATATACAAGAATCTTCAACCCCAGACAAGCAAACTGAATGCATCAAGATGTAAAAAGGTTATATGCCATGACCAAGCAAGGTTTACTTCGGGAATGTTAAAGTTGGCTTCATGCACAAAAAACCTCGAACATCTAAAATAATTTTGAGTAACAAAAAATAAGCCTGGTGGTGTCACCATACCTAATTTTAACCTATTACAGAGCCATAGTAACAAAAACAACATGATACCGGCACAAAAGCAGACATGGAGATCAATGGAATAGGACAGAGGACCCAGATGTAAGAAGTCTGGGTAGCTACAGCAACCTGATCTCTGACAAAAATTCCAAAATTAGTCATTGGAGAAAAGACAGCCTCTTCAACAAATGGTGCTGAGTAAACTGCATATGTACCAATAGCTGAGTAAACTGGATATCTATCTGTAGAAGGATAACAATAAAATCTTACCTCGCTCCATGCACAAGAATTAAGTCCAAATGGATCAAAGACCTTAACATCAGACCCAAAACTCTGAAACTGCTGGAGGAAAAAAGTAGGGTAAACCCTTCAACTTTCTGAATATAACCCCAATTGCTCAGGAAAAAAAAAAAAAAAAAAAACACTGATCAACCACTGGACCTCATGAAGTTACAAAGCTTTTGTATAGCAAAGGACACTGTTAATAGAGCAAAAAGGCAACCTCCAGAATGGAAGAAAATCTTTGTCAGCTATACATCTGACAGAGGATTGATATCCAGGATATACAAAGAACTCAAAAAACTAAATAAGAAATAAAAAAAATTTAAAAATGGACTATGAAACTAAAGAGTTCTCAAAAGAAGAAATACAGGGGCTGGAGAGATGGCTTAGCGGTTAAGCGCTTGTCTGTGAAGCCTAAGGACCCTAGTTCAAGACTCAATTCCCCAGGACCCACGTTAGCCAGATGCACAAGGGGGTGCACGCATCTGGATTTCGTTTGCAGTGGCTGGAAGCTCTGGCACACCCGTTCTCTCTATCTATCTGCCTCTTTCTCTTTCTGTTGCTCTCAAATAAACAATAAAAATATTTAAAAAAAAAAAAGAAGAAATACAGATGGCATATAAACATCTAAAAAAAATGTTCAAGCCGGGCATGGTGGCGCACGCCTTTAATCCCAGCACTCGGGAGGCAGAGGTAGGAAGATCGCTGTGACTTCAAAGCCACCCTGAGACTACAGAGTGAATTCCAGGTCAGCCTGGACCACAGTGAGATCCTACCTTGAAAAAACAAAAAAACAAAACAAAAAAAAAATGTTCAACATTCTTAGCCATCATGGAAATGTAAATTAAGACTACTTTGAGATTCCATCTCACTCCTGTCAGAATGGCTACCATCAAGAAAATAAATGACAGGGCTGGAGAGATGGCTTAGCGGTTAAGTGCTTGCCTGTGAAGCCTAAGGACCCCGGTTCAAGGCTCGCTTCCCCAGGTCCCACGTTAGCCAGATGCACAAGGGGGCGCACGCGTCTGGAGTTCGTTTGCAGAGGCTGGAAGCCCTGGCGCGCCCATTCTCTCTCTCTCCCTCTACCTGTCTTTCTCTCTGTGTCTGTCGCTCTCAAATAAATAAATAAATAAATAATTAAAAAAAAATAACTATAGAATTAAAAAAAAAAAAAGAAAAGAAATGACAATAAATGCTGGCAAGGATGCGAAAAAAGAAGAACCCTTCTACACTGTTGGTGGGAATGCAATCTAGTCCAGCCATTGTGGAAATCAGTGTGGAGGTTCTTGAGGTAGAGTTGCACTCTGGTCCAGGCTGACCTGGAATTCACTATGTAGTCTCAGGGTGGCCTCAAACTCACGGTGATCCTCCTATCTCTGCCTTCCGAGTGCTGGGATCAAAGGCATGCACCACCATGCCCAGCTTAATTTTTTTATTTTAAATATAAAAATAAGATATTTTTAAAAGGAAGTTAAAAGCCAGGCATGGTGGCGTACGCCTTTAATCCTAGCACTTGGGAGGCAGAGGTAGGAGGACTGCTATGAGTTTGAGGCCACCCTGAAACTACATAGTGAGTCCCAGGTCAGCCTGGGCTACAGTGAGACCCTACCTTGAAAAACCAAAAAAAAAAATAAAAAGAAAGTTAACTATATGTGCCTGAAATAAACTGGCAGAAAATGATATTAGTAATTTCACTCACAATAGTACCAAAAAGATTTAAATAGAGAAGAATAAATTTAAGAAAATCACACTCTGAAATCTGCAAGCACTCAAGTGTGAGGACACAGCTCATTTAGCCCAGTACTTATGAAAACTCCAAACAGAGCAGAAAAAATTAAAGATAGGGCTGGGGTTCAGCTCAGTGGACAGCAATTTCCTAATATGCTTGAGACCCAGATTCAATCTCAGCACTGTTAACAAAAAAAAAAAGATCACAGACATTAAATAAGTGGAAAGACATCTCTTGTTCATGGACTGGAAGATACAAAAAGTCACAGCAGTTAAATAAGCAAAAAAAATGTTCCATGTTCATGGATTGGAAGACATAAAATGCACAGGCTGGTCCCCAAACTGGTCCTCAGATCTAACATAATCACTACCAAAGTCCCCGCGAAAGACTCTGCAGAAGTCGATTATCTCACCCTAAAATTCATGTGGAAATTCAAGGGACCCAGAATAATCACGAACATCCTGAATGAAACAAAAAATGAGGAATTTTTAAGTGTTTCTATTTTGCCTATTACCTTCTGAAGTCTCTAGAACGAACGTGATTTTCACATTAAAGAAAGAAAGTCATTCAGGAGTTTCATGAAGATTGAGTTTGCAGCTTCAGCCCCCAGCAGGCTGTCCTGCCACAGGGGCTGTGCCACTGGGGATGGACCTGCCTTCAGGCCCAAAGGTGTGCAGAGAGGCGTGAGCTCTGGAGAGGTCCCTGCTTGCTGGTTTGTGTTGTTTGGTGGCTGGTGGTGGTTTCCTCTCTGCTTGTATTTATGAATGAGAGCCAGCTTATGTCACTATTGATGGAACATCCCCTGCATCTGTAAGCTTGAAATAAATCCCTTTCTCCCATAAGAAAAAGTAAGTCGTGTTTCAAAACATGCAAACCTACCCCTTGAAAAAAATGAATTACAGAGAAGTAAGTAAACACCTAATAAACAAACATACCGAGAAGAGTGTAGTCAAGGCATTTATAAGTTAAAAACATAAAAGCACAAGCATTCAGGCCCCTTGGGAAGTTATATAACATACAGACTCTCCCTCCCTCCCTCTCTCTCTCTCTCTCTCTCTCTCTCTCTCTGCTTGCAGATAAATAAGTAAAAATATTTGGGAGGGCTGGAGAAATGGCTTAGCAGCTAAGGCACTTGCCTGTGTAGCCTAAGGACCCAGGTTTGATCCCCCAGGATCCACTTAAGCCAGTCGCACAAGGAGGTACATGCATCTCGAGTTCGTCTCCAGTGGCTGAAGGCCCTGTTGTGCCCTGTCTCTCTCTTTTTTTTTTTTCTCTCTCTCTCACATAAATAAATAAATAACCAAAATTAATTTTTTAAGATTTTTTTGTTTATATTTTTATTTATTTATTTGAGAGTGACAGAGAGAAAGAGGCAGAGAGAGAAAGAGAGAGAGAATGGGCATGCCAGAACCACCAGCCATTGCAAAAGAACTGCAGATGCGTGCGGCTCCTTGTGCATCTGGCTAACGTGGGTCCTGGGGAAACAAGCCTCGAACAGGGGTCCTTAGGCTTCACAAGCAAGCACTTAACTGCCAAGCCATCTCTCCAGCCCCCAAAATTAATTTTTTTAGAGCCAGGTGTGGTGGTGCACACCTCTAATCCCAGCACTTGGGAAGCAGAAGTAGGAGGATCGCCTTGAGTTTGAGTCCACCCTAAGACTACATAATGAATTCCAGGTCAGCCTGGACTACAGTGAAATCCTACCTCAAAAAAAAAAAAAAGAATAAACAAATAAAAGGGTTTTTTTTTTATATTTTTAACCAAGCATAGTGGCGTACTAATCCCAGCACTTGGGAGGCAGAGGTAGAAGGATCACTATGAATTCGAGGCCAGCCAGAGATTACACAGTGAATTCCAGGTCAGCCTGGGCTAGAGTGAGACCCTACCTTGGAAAAAATATATATATATTTTTGAATCCTGCTTCAGTACCCGAAGAGAGAAAGGATAGACTACACTTGCTAGCCAACTCCAAAAACATGGAGAAAAAAGGTCTAGAAACCCTCCACCTGACACTGGCTACAGTAAAGGCAGAATCTTTTCTGTACACATACAAGAATGAACTCCGTCACATCACACTAGAGCCACGGATGATTTTTTTTAACAAAATTCTAAAGTTAGAACATTGAAAAGCTACAAAATGCTCTAAAAAACAGAGAAGTGCGCACACATATTTAAGTATCATTGCCATGTCCTCTAAAAATACAGATGCTGCTAGACAGTAAGACACCCTTCACACCTGACGGGAATCAAAAGTCTGAGGTAGGTGCAGAGCAATTGGAGGTCAAGGGCACTGTGGTGGACTGCTCGGTGGCAGCCGCTCTGGAATATAACCTGGTAGTTTCTCAAGAAGTTAGACACTGGTAGGGCGTGGTGGCACACGCCTTTAATCCCAGCACTCAGGAGGCAGAGGTAGGAGGACCGCCTTGAGTTCAAGGCCATCCTGAGAGTACATAGTGAATTCCAGGTTAGCCTGGGCTAGACTGAGACCCTATCATAAAAAAAAGGAGAAAGGAAGAAGGAAAGAGTTAAGACACTGACTAGCCTATAACTAGCAATTTCACTTTCCAGACAGAGATAGAACAATATATGCAAAACCATGCCCACTAGTTCATAACAGCCAGAGTGGAACCTGGGCTGGGGAGATAGCTCTGTGGTTCAAGTACTTACTTGCAAAGCCTGCTGCTCTGGATTCAATTCCCCAGTACCCACATAAAGCTGGATGCAAAGTGGCATGTGCATCTGAAGTTAGCCTACAGCAGCAAGAGACCCCGGCACAAACACAAGCACATGCACACGCGCACACACATACACACTGACATGCAAGTATTTTTTTAAAGTAGAATCCATGCGGATGTCTGTCAACAAATAGAATGGAAGAGCAAATGCAGCATGCTAACTGCACAGCATTCCACAATAAAAAGAAATGAAGTCCTGACACATCTACAACCTTAAAAACATTACAGATGTTTTTAAGAACATCTAAAACACCTAAGTGCAAATTGCTAATTTTTGTTACTGGTGGAAGAAATTTTTCTCAACACAAAGGTGTGGAAGGCAAATATGAATCAACTGAAATTCTGCAGACACTTTTGCCTGAATCAAGCACTTACTGAATGTACACAGCATTCAGAAGCAAAGAAAAAGAATCTTTCCACCTAAGTTCCAACCAAGAAGTCAGAAAGAAGCCTGTCGGCTTTAACATCGGTGATGGAGCAAGCGCCCGAAGTAGCTGCAGGGAGGTAGGCGGGAACTGGGACCATTCTTTTCAACTACCACAGCAAAGCTCAAACATGTGATGTAGTGCTTTCCTGTGATGGTTCTGCAAGTGGGTTTTCCACAGGGCTGGACAACAGTGCTACCACTAAGAGTTATCAGCTCCCTCGGAGGCTGGGGCGGGCCAGATCCCACAGCTCCTAGGAGATAGGAGCAAAGCCCTCCAACCCCATGCACTAGCCCATCTGTTGTCAGGGTCTAAACAGCAGAGGAGGTGGCAGATTAAAGGAAGCCAGGCTCCACGCAAGGGTTAGTACGGTCCAAGAGGCCCAAAGGCTCAGGCTGGGGGCTGGGGCCCCGAAGCAGGAGCTTGATTTGGGACAAGCAGAGCCACAGCGGCCCCCCTCACTTGACAAGCAGAATGCAGCCCATGCTGGGAAGACGCCCTCCTAGGACAGTGCTGACAACCTGCCTGCGTGCCTCTGCCACACCCTCTGTGAGGTGTGTGAGCGAGATGCCCAGCGCACATGCCCTTGCATTTGCTCCTGGCACCCAGCCTCAGCTGCACTTCCTCAAAGCCTTCTTTTAAAAAAAAAAAAATTATTTATTTATTTATTTGAGAGGGACAGACACAGAGAGAAAGGCAGATAGAGGGAGAGAGACAGAATGGGCACGCGAGGGCTTCCAGCCTCTGCAAACGAACTCCAGACGCGTGCGCCCCTTGTGCATCTGGCTAACGTGGGACCTGGGGAACCGAGCCTCGAACCGGGATCCTTAGGCTTCACAGGCAAGCGCTTAACCGCTAAGCCATCTCTCCAGCCCCCTCAAAGCCTTCTTATCAAAGTTCTCACAAGTGTGGAAAACAGTCTTTCTTTATCTCAATAAAAACCTGACTTCCAGAAATAGCTCTAAGGTGTCCCCCTCTAATGCTCCCAGAAGTAATGTGATCACTGTACTAAAATTACTTCATTACTTCAGACATAGCTACCCTGAGTAGACTCAATAACATGGACCAGTACAGCCAATGTAGACTGAATTGTTCTTGGGAGGGGGAAGGGGTTGTTTGTGAGAAAGGTCTTGCTAATGGAGCCGAGGCTGCTCTCGAGCTCATGATCCTCCCGCCTCAGCCTCCTGAGTACTAGAATTACAGGTGACCACCATCCTGGCTTCTTAAGCTGGTAGTCACCATTCAGTCACCAGAAGTCACTGGAAGTTACCCGAAGCCCTTCAGCAGCTCAGCGCTCCAGAAAGCAAAGGAACTACTGCAAGCTCTGGGTCCTTTATCTGTGCCTTCCACAAACCTACCGAGGAACTTAGCCACCAGGGTAGAGAAGGGAGGAATGAAAATTGAACAGTCAAAGAACAGTGTGCAAACCCAAGGCAGCTCCACGTTAGAATCAGGACTCACAAGGAGGAGCCGAGAGCAGACACCTTGGGCCTGGAGCCTGAGAAGTGCCATTGTATACTCCAAAGGAAGGGGTCTGTCATTACAAGTACTTACTTGGTTACTGTTTTGGATTAAGTCAGTAAGTAAGTGAGCTCATGAAATAACTGCACACTGTAATAAAATGGGTTTGTGTTATACTGATTACAGAAAGTTAAGAGGGAAAGAAAGCCCCAATGACTGGAAAACCATGTCCAGTGAATCACACAACGTGTGCCATTGGTGAACAAAGTGCAAAGGAAGACCCACTCAGAGAGTACCAGGGCCCTGTGTACTTTGTTAACCTGCGTCACACATTGTACAACCCATTTCAGCACAATGTTCCTGTCACCCAACACTGAAAAGAAAAAAAAATTCTTTCCCAGGCTGGAGAGATGGCTCAGCAGTTAAGGCACTTGCCTGCAAAGCCAACAACCTGGGTTTGATTCCCCAATACCCACATTAACACCAGATATACAAGGTGGTGCATGCGTCTGGAGTTTGATTGCAGTGGCTAAAGGCCCTGGTGCACCTGTTCTTTCTCTTTCTATCTGCCTCTTCCTCTTCCTCTCAAATAAATAAATTCTTTCCCCATTAAAAACAAATATGCAGGGCTGGAGAGATGGTTTAGCGGTTAAGCACTTGCCTGTGAAGCCTAAGGACCCTGGTTCGAGGCTCGGTTCCCCAGGTCCCACGTTAGCCAGATGCACAAGGGGGTGCACGCGTCTGGAGTTCGTTTGTAGAGGCTGGAAGCCCTGGCGCGCCCATTCTCTCTCTCTCCCTCTCTCTGTCTTTCTCTCTGTGTCTGTCACTCATAAATAAAATAAAAAAATAAAAAATAAAAAAATATGCAGCTGGGCATGGTGGCTCACACCTGTAGCCCCAGCACTCAAAGACTGAGGCAGGGCTGGAAAGATGGCTTAGTAGTTAAGCGCTTGCCTGTGAAGCCTTAAGACCCCGGTTCAAGGCTCGATTCCCCACACATTAGCCAGATGCACAAGGGGGCGCATGCATCTGGAGTTCATTTGTAGTGGCTGGAGGCCCTGGCGTGCCCATTCTCTCCCTCTCTCTTTCTCTCTTTCTGCCTCTTTCTCTCTCTGTATCCCTCAAATAAATAAATAATTTTTAAAAAAAAGACTGAGGCAGGAGAATCTCCATAAATTTGAGGGTACATGTACATACTAGTGCATATGTCTGGAGTTCGTTTGCAGTGCTGGAGGCCCTGGAATGCCCATTCTCTCTCTCTTCCCATCTGTCTTTTTAAGCAGTAGGTAGATGATATGCACATATCACATCATATCATATAATATGCACATATGAAAAATATTGTAGGTAACTCAAATTTCTGCTGGAAGAAGGAGCAAGGCAGCAGAATCAGAGCAGAATCATTCTGTGACAGAATTCAAAATTAACAGCACAAGCATGCTTGGTGCATTCAAAAACAGAAAGGCACAGTTCTCAAATCATTCACTTAACCATGCTGGGGGATCTCCCCTCTTCATCAGACAACACAAAGCAATAGGGTGCCCCATCAAGCAAGGACTAAACAGCAATCAGGTTTTTAACAGTTCTGATTTAACTTTACTTAAATCAGAATGTTTCAAGGATCACAATCCAGAACTTGCCACCATTCATTCACACCACCATGAAACAAGCACTGAAAAAATAACAACAACCAAAGGAAACTAAGCATGTAGATCATGTACCTGGGTCAATGAGAACTTCCTGTGCCCCTGGAAGAGAGAACAGATTGAGGTCTTTCATTTAGAAAACAAATACTACTTTAGAGATAACTGCTAAAACACATTTCACAATTCACGCAGTCTTGAGAAACCAGAAACGCTTCAATCTCATCAGAAAAGCAATTCGGGAAAATACTTAGTAGCAGAGGCCAGTAAGTTAAAAAGGAGACATAAAGGGTAGAGAAAGGAAGGGAGGAGGATACTTAATAGGTTGATATTGTATATATGTAATTACTATGATTGTAATGGGGAGGTAATATGATGGAGAATGGAATTTCAAATGGGAAAGTGTGGGGGTGGGGAGGGAGGGAATTACCATGGGATATATTTTATAATCATGGAAAATGTTAATAAAAATTTTTTTAAAAATTAAAAATAAAAACAACCAAAAAAAAAGCAATTCAGAGTAACAGTGTGATAGTACCATGATTTTTTTTTGCTTCAGAGATAAAAGAAAATTACTATTAATCATATCCTAAACAAATAGTAAACTGCCTCCTTACTTCTCCCTCCCACTGCCTAAGCTCACACTCCTAGCTATCAGTAAACAGGTGCAAGAATTCCTTATTTTCACAAATAGGCCAACTCACAAAGGAATATTATTTTTGGAGCAAAGGTGCCAGAGGGTAATACAGAAATACCACTACTCTCCCCAAATTAGTATCTCCCCCCCCCCCTCTCACACACACACACACACACACACACACACATAATTACTGGACATTTCATCAATCTGAAAGTATCTAATGTTTAGAAGGATGCTTTATCATGAACTTAAAATATAAAACAACTAGCTTTACTATTGTCAAGCAACTATGAAAGGATTCATCAACTGCTACACTAGCCAATATCCATGAGGACCAAGCAGTCCCCTCTGCAGAATATAATTTTCCATTACAACAAAACAGCCCATGAGCTCCAGAGGGCAGGATTCATGTTATCATTAGCTAATATCATTTTTAAATAGTTAACAAAGATTGTTCCTAGTAACATGTTCTTATGAAAATATTATTTACTACCCAAATAGAGAATAAACTCATGATTACAGGACTTTAAGAGCTATTTTGAATACAAGCAATCTCCACTCATGCATACGTATGTATGTACATTTATATATATTGTTGTGGTAGTTTTTTGTTTATTTGCTTTTTATTTGTATTTTGGTTATCTGTTTGTTTTCAGACAGGGTCTTACTATGCAGTCTAGACTGGCCTTGAACTCCTGATCCTCCTGCCTCCCAAGTGCGTGTATTACAGGGGCTTTTGTCACCATGCTGGGTTGATGCGGTGCTAGGGAATCAAACGCAGGGCTTCGTGCAAGCTAAGCAAGAGTTCTAGCAGCGGAGCCACGCCGTAGCCCTTCTATTTTTACATACCACCTAAAACTACCCCTGCAACCCACCACCAAACTGAAAAGCACTTGTGCTTTGGGCTGAGGGCCGGTAGAGTTGAGTCCTTCCTTTCCCATGGGTGCTGGTCTCCCTCAGGATGGGGGAGGTCCCACAGGAAGCCCCTGTGGCCCAGCGCTGCCAGGACTGAAAAACCACACTAAAAGGAGCCCACAGGTTATACCTGTGAATCATGGCAAAAGTAGCTTTACACGGCAGCTCTCCACCTTCTACTCGTTTCCTTGCTCACCTGGAGAAAACAGGAGTGTACACTGGGCCAATGCACACTAACTAACAAACACTGAATGAGCCCCAGGTATACTGAACAGCCAGTACCTGGGGCGGGGATGTGGCTCAGTGGCAGAGCATTCCCTCAGCCCTGAAAGAGGAGGGCGGAGGGGAGGGGAGGAAGAAGAGAAAGGGAAAGAGGAGGGGAGGAGAAAGAAGGGAAAGGAAAGGAGAAAAGGCGAGGGGAAGGGGGGGAGAAGAGGAAGGGCAGGGCAGGGCAGGGAAGAAAAGGGAAAGTTGGAAAGCATGGTGGTACATGCCCGAAAACCAGCACTCAGAAGGCTGATCTAGGAGGATCCTGAGGTCCATGCCAGCCTAAGTACACAGTGGGACTCTTTCTCAAAAGGAAGTCAACAGAACCCTGGAGCTGCAGGTCTGATAGCATCCAATGGCGGACTCTCACTGGCTGTGTGTGTGTGAGAGAGAGAGAGAGAGAGAGAGAGAGAGAGAGAGAGAGAGACTGGCCATGCATGTGAGAGAGAGAGAAAGTGAGACTGGGCCCAGGACCTCATGCAAGACCAGTGCAGTGCCACTAAGCTGTGGTCTCAACTCTTTTTCCTTATTTATACAGGGTCTCACTAAATTGTCCAGACAGGCCTTAAGATTTGAACTCACCATCCTCCTGCCTCCGGTTCCCAGATGACTGGGCTTTACACGCCTGAACCAGGAGATCTGGCCCTTCGCTTGTGTCTTAATTGGGTCTTTCTTCATAAAACCACTACTTCCTATTTAATCCCTTAGCAATTGTCAAATATTACAAAATGATGGCTCCAATAGCAGGCACAGCAGTGCATGCCTGGAATCTCAGTACTGGGGTGGGGGGACTAGAAAGGCCAGCCTAGGTTACATGGTAAGAACCTCTATTTAAAAAAAAATTTTTTTTAATCAAGACTGCATGTAAAAATAATAGCTGATGCTCAATTTATAACAGCTGGGAAATGGAACCATCCTAGATGTCCCTCAACTGATGAGTGGATAATGAAGATGTGGCACATTTATACAATGGAGTTCTACTCAGCGGTAAAGAAAAATGAAGTTGTGAAATTTGCAGAAAAATGGATGGACCTGGAAAGTATTATACTAAGTGAGGTAACCCAGGCCCAGAAAGCCAAGCGCCACATGTTCTCTCTCATATGTGGATCCTAGCTACAGATGACTGGGCTTCTGCATGAGAATGAAAATACTTAGCAGCAGAGGCCAGTAAGTTAAAAAGGAGACATAAAGGGAGGAGAAAGGAAGGGAGGAGGGAACTTAATAGGTTGCTATTGTATATATGTAAGTACAATGATTGTGATGGGGAGGTAATATGATGGAGAATGGAATTTCAAAGGAGAAAGTGGGGGGGAGGGAGGGAATTAACATGGGATTTTTTTTATAATCATGGAAAATGCTAATAAAAATTTTAAAAAAATAATAATAATAGCTGAAGTGTCTGCCTCCGTTGGGATGACCAGAAACAGCAGACGCATACCAACTCAGTTCCCACCAACTGAGCCAATGTGCTACCAGGGACAGATGGCTCAAGGCACACGGCCAAGAGCAGTGCCTGCCCTCAGACCTTATCTGAACCAGAAAAGCCAGGTTCTTTCCATTATCCCAAATGGCAACCCTATAACAAGCATGCAACTGGAGACTAAACCGTGTGGATCACGACTTTCTTGGCTGCTAGAAGATACTGCAGAATCAGTGTGCATCTCTCTACCAGTTTCTAATATTGGGAGAGAAGTCCAACTTCACCACAGTTCTCACAGCATGCCTGAAATTTCCATGCTGAGATGACAATGCAAAAGGAATATAAATGGAATATTTTCTAGGTGTCCACATATAATGGGCACTGTGTTATTCTGAAGCATTAAATGAAAAAGTCAAATTAAAGGAACCTTGGTTAAGTCCTCTTTTACAAATAGGAAGATCAGACCTCTTAAAGAGAAAGGTGCAACAGTGCCCCCTATGGCACTTCCAGGAAGAGCCTTCCTTCCCAAGATGCTGAAAAAGACGGTTAGGGTAACTCTCCCCGTAAGATGCTCAGGACCAGACCAGAACTGCTCTGAGTTCTGCTGTGTTCTAAAGTGTGGGCACAAGCAAGAGACAGGCTTCAGAAACCTGGCTGGCAGCACAAAGGCCTGTGGCGTCTGCTCAGCCTGTCCACGATCCAGATAGGGTGGTTAAGATGCAGCCAGTCACAGAGCTTGCCCCCAGTCTCTGTGAGGCCGCATCCTATACCCGGCTGTACTGTGGAGCCACACCTGTCTCCAGGAGACAGTTTCCAGGCCGTCCCACCTCCCAAAGAACTGGCAACTGTGGCCTTACAAAAACGTTTATGCACATATAAAAACAGCACGGGGCTGGAGAGATGGCTTAGCGGTTAAGCGCTTGCCTGTGAAGCCTAAGGACCCCGGTTCGAGGCTCAGTTCCCCAGGTCCCACATTAGCCAGATGCACAAGGGGGCGCACGCGTCTGGAGTTCGTTTGCAGAGGCTGGAAGCCCTGGCGCGCCTATTCTCTCTCTCTCCCTCTATCTGTCTTTCTCCCTGTGTCTGTCGCTCTCAAATAAATAAAAAAATGAACAAAAAAAAAAATATTTAAAAACAGCACGATCTCCCTCTGTGAGGGACAAGTGGCAGCTGTCAAATCACCACTTAACTCTTTAACCTATTCAAGAAATATAGGAGAAAAAATTAAACACTTCTTCAGTCACAAAAGTTAAGCTTATTCCTGAAAATAGCTCAATACCAGCTGTTTCAACTTTATTTTAATTTTTAAAAAAAAGTTTATCCTGAGGACATGAAGGTGCTTGTTTACAAAGGCAGATGACCTGAGTTTGATTCCCCCAGTATACACATAAAGCCAGATGCACAAAGGGGTAAATGTGTCTGGAGTTCATTTGTAGTGGCAAGAGGTCCTAGTGCACCCATTCTCATTCATTCTCCCTCTGTCCCTGTCTCTCTCTCATAAGTAAAAAAAAAAAAAAAACTGTTTTCAGTTTAGGGAACTATGAAGAGAACAGTAGGTATGGCAGTATCAAAGTAGCCACATAACTGTGGCCAACTTGTAAATGGCATGTTCTTAGTTATTATGTGACAATATAAATTCAGAGTTTATAAAATGTAGTCTTTTTGCTTTGTTTTGTTTTTCAAGGTAGGGTCTTGCTGTAGCTCAGGCTGACCTAGAATTCACTATGTAGTCTCGGACTGGCCTGGAACTCACGATGATCCTCATACCTCTACCTCCCAAGTGCTGGGATTAAAGGCGTGCGCCACCACACCCAACTTAAAAAAAAATGTATATTCTAGCCAGGTGTGGTGGCGCACGCCTTTGATCCCTTCACTTAGGAGGCAGAGGTAGGAGGATCACTGTGATTTTGAGGCCAGCCTGGGACTAAAGAGTGAGGTCCAGGTCAGCCTGGGCTAGAATGAGACCTTACCTTGGAAAACATAAACAAAATGTGTATTCTGAACATATAAGCTTTCAGTTTTCAGCTTGAGATAAGTTCGCTATTCTGTATCTTAGGAAAATGGTTCAAATGTATGACAGAGACAGCCTACCCTGGTCACACTAAATTATACCCATAACTATCATGTGCATGTAAAAACCCAATGTGGACAGGCATGGTGGTGCACACGCCTTTAATCCCAGCACTTGGGAGGCAGAGATAGGAGGCTCGCTGTGAGTTCAAAGCTACCCTGAGACTACAGAATGAATTCCAAGTCAGACTGAGCTAGAGTGAGACCCCACCTCTAAAAAGAAAGAAAAAAAATGTACAACCGGAATAAACCTCCAGCTCCATTACTAAAGCCTATGATACTTCTGAGTGTTTCTTGGGGGATCTTAGGTGCTTGTGCATGTCTGTGGGCCCTCAGTCCTGTCACTACACAAGGTGAGTGATGGCATCCTAACTTCACAGGTGGACATAGGTGGAGGCCTAAGGAACAAGGCTAATGGTGTTTGAATGGGAAAATGTGCCCATAGCCTCAATAGCCTCAAGTGTTTGTGATCAAGCCTCCTTCTTGGTCCCCAGCTGGTGGAGCACTGCTGGAAGAGGTGCATCACTGGGGGGTGGGCTTCGGAGTATATTGTTTAGCCCACTTCCCAGTACTGGTTCACTCTTGCTGCTCCCCACCACCATGTGCTGTGACAAAGTGGGACACCCTGACTGTCTGTTCTGCCATGCTTTTCCCACCATGATGAAACTTCCCCTCAAAACTGTAAGCTGAGAGCCAGGTGTGGTGGCTCACGCCTTTAATCCCAGCACTTGGGAAGTAGGAGGATTACTGTGAGTTCAACGCCACCCTAAGAAGACACAGTGAATCCCACGTCGGCCTGGGCTGGAGTGAAACCCTGCCTCAAAAAATAAATAATAAATTACAGTAAGAACTATAAGTTCTCTTCCAATGAGCTCAGGTTGGGTATTGTCCTAACAATGAGACAGTGACTACTATAGCTGACATGTCTCAGTCCCACAAAATTTACATGTTCAGCATCAGGAAAGAAGAAACTATAGATTTTTTATTTTCTCTGAAGATTCACTTACAATCTTTTCTTCATACTAAGATTATATAAAATCAATTTAGTCTTTATAAATTTTGCAGAGTAGAAAAAAATGGCAAGTCATTAACAATAGCTGAGTTTTTCACTGGAAACATTGTAATGAGTATTTTCATGCTTGTAAGTTTGAAAGTTAAAAAATATTTTTATGGGCTGGAGAGATGGGTTAGCGGTTAAGCGCTTGCCTGTGAAGCCTAAGGACCCTGGTTCAAGGCTCGTTTCCCACATTAACCAGATGCACAAGGAGGTACACGCGTCTGGAGTTTGGTTGCAGTGGCTGGGGACCCTGTAGCACCCATTCTCTCTCTGTCTGTCTATCTGCCTCTTTATCTGCTACTGTTTAATAAATAAATAAAAATAAACAAAAAAAAGATTAAAAAATATTTTTATATTATTTGCTGAGAAAAAGACATTTGTGAAATGGTACAAATTCAATCTGTAACTGTATCACATTTTCACCACACCTCTTCTTGTAAGGTCACCTTAGGCTTGGTCCACTGAAATCTGTCATTTATGAAGCCACTGCATTTCAGGTAAGCAATCAAGAGTGCCTTGTAGTCAAGCAAACTCTGTTCACACTCTAACCCTGTTGCTTAACAGCTAGACGGCATGGACATATCACCTGGCCTCAGTCCCTCACAAGGAGTCGCCTAGGCTCGGCCCCTCACAAGGGGCCGAGGGAGTCACCTAACCTCAGTCTCTTCAAAGAGTGCTGGTTCCTACCTCAAACACCCTCCATTAAGGGAAGCACAGTAAAGTGTGGGCCTACGGGCTGCTCTTTGGACAATTTCTTCACATCACCACACTACCTCACTGTCCCACCCTGAGGCTGGTGATGGAACCCAGGGCGTCACACGTGTAAAGAAACGCTCTACCACTAAGCTCTAATCCCAAGTCTTCTTTTTTGCCAAAGGCAAGCTCTCATGTAGTCCAGATTGACCTCAAATGCACTATGTAGCCAAGGCTGACCTTGAACTCTTGGTCCTCCTACCTCTCTCTCCCAGTGCTGGGATTACAGTACTATGCCACCACACCCAGCTCCCTGCTCTTAATTTTTTAATAGATTAAGTTTTGCCCACTAATTATAGATTTACAGGTTCATGTATGAATTTTCAGAATAAAACGTCAGTGGCCACAACCTCTGAGTAGCATGAAGTAAAGCCTCCAAAATCAACCAAAACAGGAGGAAGTGAGAGGACAGGCAGGGAAGGACGACAGCATCTTATTAACTATGATAACTCAGTTGTAAAAGGAACCACCCCCACCAGAGGAAGTATACTTGAAAACTAGGCACTCTGGAATCCTTCAGTAGTATTATTCCACATTCAGATTACTATTTCAGAAACTATATAAAGTCAACAATGATAGCTAGGCATGATGGCATATGCCTTTAATCTCTCAGCACTTGGGAGGCAGAGGTAGGAAAGATTGCCATGAGACTACATAGTGAATTCCAGGTCGGCCTGGGCTAGAGTAAGAACCTACCTCAAAAAAATAAAATAGAGGGCTGGAGAGATGGCTTAGCGGTTAAGCACTTGCCTGTGAAGCCTAAGGACCCCGGTTCGAGGCTCGCTTCCCCAGGCCCCACGTTAGCCAGATGCACAAGGGGGTGCACGCGTCTGGAGTTCGTTTGCAGAGGCTGGAAGCCCTGGCACACCCATTCTCTCTCTCTCCCTCTATCTGTCTTTCTGTGTCTGTCGCTCTCCAATAAATAAATAAAAAATTTTAAATAAAATAAAATAGAGGCCGGGCATAGTGGCACACACCTTTAATCCCAGCACTCAGGCGGCAGAGGTAGGAAAATCACCATGAGTTCAAGGCCATTCTAGACTACATAGTGGATTCCAGGTCAGCCTGGGCTACAGTAAGACACTACCTCAAAAAAACAAAAGGGAAAAAAAGATGATGATAGCAGCTGCACACACCATCCCATCTGGGGCTAGAATTTTCTGGATCCTAATGTACATCTCCATCTCATTCAACTTCACAACAGCCCTATGAGGCAGGAGCTATTATCATCTTCCCCATTTCATCACTAAGGAAACTAAGGCACAAAGAATTTTAAAAACTTTGTTTTTGTACTTTTTTGTTATTGATGTAGGTTTTTGGAAACAGGGTCTCACTCTATAACTAGGCTGATCTGAAATTCACGAGAGCCTAGAACTCATGGTGATCATCCAGGCTCAGCTTCCCAAATGATGGGACTGAGGGCATGAGCCCCCACATCCCACTAGATCAAACAACTTGCTTCAGGTCACGCGGCACTGACTGGATCAGAACTTCTCTCCTGCATCAAGATGGTGCCTGCAGTGTTCACCCCAGGGCTGTACGGAGGGTGCTAGATGCTCAGCTTCTCTGGGCTTCCTCACGGGAGGAAGGCTCGACAGACCCGACACACTAACTCATCCTGAGATGAATCCTAGGTGAGGCGACATATCTGTCCCGCAGATATAGCCTGAGGCAGATCTGCAGGCCACTGTGCTTCTGCAGAAGTCAGTCCCCTCAACCTCCTCAGCTGTCACCTGAAGGCCGCTGGACACTGTAACATACGGACTATGTGCAACAGTAAAAGCTTCCTGAGTGTCGGCTAAGCCCCGCTCATGACAGCATTCCTCGCCTGCAGGCTAGACGAGCACCTCACTGGCTGAGCTGCACCAGTGCCTCGCATCAGGCTCTATAAACCGTCTCTGCCCACACTTGTCAACAAGGAAAAGTAAGCAGTCACCCTAAATATTTCTAGTGCCATCAACCTTGCACACAGAAACAGTGCAAAGACCAGACAAAGATGGTCAAGACATCCTACCACAGGACTTTTAACAGGGGTTCTAGAAATCAGCCAGCCACTGCAAGCCACTGCTTTACCTACCCTTCTTGTTGCTGGGGCAAAATACCTGACAGCAACCAGTTTCAGTAAGGAGGGCTGGTTCTGGTCACGGCCCATCACGGTAAAGGGGAAAGGCCGGAGGCAGGAGCGTGAAGCAGCTGCCCACGCTGCCCCGCGGTCGGGAAGCAGAGTGATGGAGCCGGCGCTCAGCCTCTCCTCGGCGTGGGCTCCACGACCCCAGCCACCCACACTGGAGGTCGTTCCACGTCAAGTAACCCAATCAAGACATTCGCTCACAGCCTAGTTTCCTAGGTGAGTCTGGGTCCTGCCAAGCTGCCGTCCATGTAAACCATCAGAGTGACCAATGGTGTGAAGTGAGCTAGATCAGCAGTGTTCAAGAAAACCAGAAGCTGGGCATGGCGGAGCAGGCCTTTAATCAGGGCCACCCTGAGGCTGTGGAGTGAATTCCAGGTCAGCCTGGGCTAGGGCAAGACCCTACCGTGAGAAAAAAAAAAAAAAAAAGAAGAGAAAGAAGAAAGAAGAAAGAAAAAGCTAGGAGGAAGAAGAAGAAGAGGAGGAGGAGGAGGAAGAAGAAGAAAGAAAATGAGCCGAAAATGCCTGGTGTAAGATTTCTGACTCAGTGGAATTTTCGCTTGCTGTGAGCACTGGCCAGGCCTGAGCAGGGCAGGTGCTGCTCAGCGGAGGGAGGAAGGAGGGAGGAGGGAGGAGGGAGGAGGGAGGAGCGGGGCTCACCTGGTCGGTGTCTGTTGGCTGCTTCAGCAGGAAGTGAGCTGCCCTGGAGCCGGCGAGCCCCAGTCTTACCCCCTGTTCCACCCGGATAGTGGTAGATGACTGAAGCCGAGCACAGCCCTTCCAAGGCAGCTGGATATCCCAAAAAAGAAACAAAAAGTAATTAATAAAGGTAGTGTCCATCACCAGCTCAGCCACAGAGGCTAAGAATGACTACAACAGGGCTGGAGAGATGGCTCAGTGGTTAAGCGCTTGCCTGTGAAGCCTAAGGACCCCGGTTCGAGGCTCAATTCCCCAGGACCCATGTTAGCCAGATGCACAAGGGGGCACACACATCTGGAGTTCGTTTGCAGAGGCTGGAAGCCCTGGCGCGCCCATTCTCTCTCTCACTCTATCTGCCTCTCTCTCTCTGTCTTTGTCACTCTCAAATAAATAAATAAAAATGAACAAAAAAAAAAAAGAATGACTACAACAGTTGGATTATTTGAAAAGACCAATTTTCCCCATAACAAAGCTCAAGCCTAAAGGTCATTAGTTCTTGAGCACACAGGGACTTGCCAAGTATATTCACAGGCCTGCGTCAGGGCGGACCACACGGAAGGCGTGAGGTTTTGCTGAGTGCATTGGTGAAGCTTCCACTCACTCATTTGTTCAGTCATTCATTCCTGGAACCCACACTGTCATTCACACAAAGTGGCAGTGACTGTGTCCGGCTTAGAGCTGCAGAGCAGAATGTGCCCTGGCTTAGAGACTTCTAGCAGCAGGGCTGGGGTGCAGCTCGGTGGTGGAGCTCCTGGCTGGCAGGTGTAAGGCCCTGAGCTCCATCCCAGCACCACACTAACAAAAAGAAAGAAAAGAAGGAAAGGAAGGAGGGAGGGATATAAAAATAATATTCTAAGGGATGGAGAGATGGCTTAGCAGTTAAGGTGTTTGCCTGCAAAGCCAAAGGATCCCAGTTCGATTCTCCAGGACCCACGTAAGCCAGATGCACAAGGGGGCACATGCATCTGGAATTCGTTTTCAGTGACTGGATGCCCTGGAGTGCCCATTCTCTCTCTCTCTCCCTCTCTCTCTCTCTCTCTCTCAATCTTTCAAATAAATAAAATATATTTTTAAAAAATAATATTCTAAGCCGGGCATGGCGGCGCACGCCTTTAATCCCAGCACTCGGGAGGCAGAGGTAGGAGGATTGCCATGAGTTGGAGGCCACCCTGAGACTCCATAATGAATTCCAGGTCAGCCTGGGCTAGAGTGAGACCCTACCTCAAAAAACCAAAGATAATAATAACAATAATAATAATATTCTAAGGTAGGATCAAAGCATCTTTCGGCTCACACCCTGCACACACACCTGGACCTCTTTCTGAAGGCAGCCATGTACATACACTGCACACCCAGTTCCATCCCAGGGGGCCATGTCCTCGTACCCTAAGCTATGTTTTGCCCTTATACATTGTACCCCTGAGCCCATCGCTGCCATTTGTATTCATTAATGCAATGGTTCATATTCATCTAGATGTGGTGGTTCATGCTGGTATTTCCTGAAATCTTTTGGTCTCAAAACTCCTTAACACTCTTAGAAATTACAAAAAAAAAAAAAAAAAAAAAAAAACACAAGAAGCTTCATATATATCTCACATTAGAAAACAAAACAGAAGCCGAGCACGGTGGCGCATGCCTTTAATCCCAGCACTCAAGAGGCAGAGGTAGGAGGATGGCCAAGAGTTCAGGCCATTCTGAGACTACACAGTCAATTCCAGGTTAGCCTGGGCTCTAGCAAAACCTTACCCTGAAAAAAAAAAAAAAGAAAGAAAAGAAAAGAAGGAAGAAAAAGCAAACAAAACAGAAACCAGGCATGGTGGCACACACCTGCTATCACAGCTCTCAGGAGGTAGAGGCAAGAGGGTCAGTTCAAGGCCATGTCAGCTACATTGAGAGCTGAACACTCTGTCTCAAAACTGAAGAAAAAGATGTGGAGAGACTGCTTAGTGATTAAGGTGCTTGCCTGTAAAGCCTAAGGACCCTGGTCTGATTCCCCAGTACTCACATAAGCCACACAGGGTGGTACATGCATCTGGAGTTCGTTTGCAGTGCTGGAGGCCATAAAGTGCCCATTCTTTCTATATGCCTCTTCCTTTCTCTCAAATAAACAAATAAATTATTTGGAAAAAAAATAAAGAAAAAGATTGAGTGTGGTGGTACACACCTTTAGTCTCAGCACTTGGAAGAGAGAGGTAGAAAGATTGCTATAAGTTTGAGGCCACCCTGAGACTATATAGTGAATTCCAGGTCAGCCTGAGCTAAAACAAGACCCTACCTCAAAAAAAAAAGGGGGGGGGCTGGGGAAATGGCTTCGTGGTTAAGGCGTTTGCCTGCAAAATCTAAGGACCTTGGTTCAATTCCCCAGGACCCATATAAGCCAGATGTGTGTGCATCTGGAGTTCATTTGCAGTGGCTGGAGGCCCTGGCGCGCCCATTCTCTCCCTCTCCCTCTCTCTCTCCCTCTTTCTCTCTCTCTCTCTGTCACTTATAAATAAATAAAATTTAAAAAAAAAAGAAGAGCATCTATGTGCCGCCCTTCATCTTTAGGGGCCCAGCAGGCCTGCTTCACTTTCTGGGGAGTTGTGTGGGCTGGCACCATTCCTGCTGGGTCACTGGCTGCTGGCCAGGCTCACGGGGAGACCAGCACCTTCCTCCAGCACTAGCTAGTCCTCAAGAAGAAGAGAGTGAAGCCACGCTCCGCTGCCCTGCTCCTCCTCCACACCTCTTCCCAGCTCTGCTGGCCTCTCTTCCCCACTTGCATTTCTATGCTCTCTTTAAGAAGCTACATTATACAATTACTTTACTCCATTTTAAGCATACTAAAGAGACTCTTTGTTAAACTTCTATAAAACCGACTTCGTTACTTGATTTTGACCTGGTTTACACTGAATGGCTGACAACATGCCCTACTCCTAAGGTGTAAGTATTAATGTAAAGAAAGTCCTATTTAGGGGCTGGAGAAATGGCTCAGTGATTAAGACACTTGCCTACAAAGCCTAATGAACGGGGTTCAATTCCTCAGTACCCACATGAATCCAGCTGCACAACATGGTGCATGCATCTGGAGTTTGTCTGCTGAGATGGCTAGAGGCCCTGGAGCACCCACTCTTGAGCGTGCTCTCTCTCTCTCTCTCTCTCTCTCTCTCTCTCTGCAAATAAATTAATAAAAGATTTTTAAGTCATATTTTTTTTAAAAGAACAAAGTCCTGGCCAGGCATGGTGGTGCACACCTTTAATCCTAGCACTCGGGAGGCAGATGTAAGAGGAGTGCCATGAGTTCAAAGCCATCCTGAGACTACATAGTGAATTCCAGATAAGCATGGGCTAGAGTGAGACACTACCTCAAAAAAAAAAAAAAGCTGTGCATACATCATCACATTTGATGACAGATGTCCATCACCCAGAAAGATGCCCAACACTGCTAACAGCCATTCCCATTCTCTTCCTTTGCCCACTAGCAATACTGACCCACCATCTGCTCCTATAAGTCTACTTTTCCTGGACATTTCTTATCAGTGGAATTCTGTGTTGTGATGGTATCAGTATTTCATTCATTCTTATGGCTCAATAAAACTCCATCCTGGGCTGGAGGAATGGCTTAGCAGTTAAGGCAAAGCCAAAGGTCCCAGGTTCAATTCCCCAGGACCCACATAAGCCAGATGCACAATGGAGTGCATGTGTCTGGAGTTTGTTTACATTGGCTGGAGCCCTGGCGCGCCAATTCTTTCTCTGTCTCCCTCCCTCCCTCTCTTTGTCTCTGTCAAATAAATAAATAAATAAAACATTAAAAAGAAAACTCCATCCTTTGTCCATTCCAGCATGTGCATCTATTCAAGGGCTGCTGTGCAGGCAGTGCCAGGGGTTGACCACAAGAGGCAATGTGTGCACAGAGACAGCTGAATGAAGCACAGGCCAAGGTGTGCCAAGAATGGAGGCAGGAGGAAGCACGCGCCTCCTTCAGAGGGTGCATGCAGGGTAGAGGTGCTGAGGGGGCAGCAGATCAGACAGGGAAGTGACCAACTCCACAGCAACTGGCACAGCTTGCCCACTTTCCCTCCCTCTCTTTTCCCTGCTTTCTTGTACCCAAATTAGAGCTGAAGGAACCACATACCAGACCACCTGGTCAGACACTCTTACCCCCGAGCCACAGAAAGTCATTCACGGAGCGGAGAAGTTCCACAGACATGTGGTAGTGCACCAGAGCGTCCTGCAGCATGCCAGCCTGGAGGCACAAGTCCCCTACGTGCTTCCGCATGCGTCCTTGGCACCGCTTCTTGTAATGTCTGAAAGGGAAAATGCCAGAAAGGTGTATCACTGCCCGGCTCCCACCCCCAGCACACGGCCTGTGCACCACTTTCTGGGCACTGACAAACATTGAGCCTTAGGCAGCGAGAGGCTCTAAGGTAGAAGGCCAGCAACCACAGGCGCAGTTATGGGAGTCGCAGGGTCCTGGCCTTAGAAAGGTACTGCCACCACTGCGCATTATGTTCGCATATTAAAGGTCTCAAAAAGTTTTAAAGGTACTACAAAGTGGTATTTTTTGATTTTTGAGCCAGGGCCTCACTCTAGCCCAGGCTAACCTGGAATTCACTATGTAGTCTCGGGGTAGCCTTGAAGTCAGCGACTCTTCTACCTCTGCCTCCTGAATGCTGGGATTAAAGGCGTGCACCACCACGCCCAGCTGCCAGCTGCGTTTTAAAAAGTAACGGGTATATAGGACCTCAGCTGTATATTTTACACAGATAGCACTGGAGTTGGGTTTTTCATTTTAGATTTTCCAGCATTAGCAGAAGAGTTTATGTCAGCTTCTTAAAAAAAAAAAAAAATCAGGGCTGGACAAATGGCTTAGCCATTAAAAGCTTGCCTATGAAGCCTAAGGACCCCAATTTGAGGCTCCATTCCCCAGGACCCACATTAGCCAGATGCATAAGGGGGCACACGCATCTGGAGTTTGTTTGCAGTGGCAGGAGGTCCTGGCGCACCCATTCTCCCTCTCTCTCTGCCTCTTTCTCTGTCTGTCTGTCGTTCTCAAATAAATAAATAAATAAATTTTTTTTAAAAATCAATCATCTCCCACTTCCTTAGCTTTACCCTATAATAACTGTATAAAGAGAGAGGCGGGACACAGCATTAGCCAGCCACTTAGCTTTCGCCATAGGGACTTCTGTCCTCACGATTTCAGAGCAGCTTCAACAGAGCTTTCAGGGCAGGGGCCGGGCGCTTGCTAGGGCTCCTGAAAGGCTGGCAGGGACATGCCGTTAATGCAAAGCAGCCAACTCTGCGTCAGCTCAGAGTCCAAAAACTGCATCACCAAAACCCCTTACCCCTGGGGAACATACCTAACCTGCGGAATAGTGCCTGTCTTCAAAGAAAGGACTTTCTTTCTTTTTCCCAAAGGAAAGCAGCAGTGGAAGGATTCCCTCACCAGGAAAGCAATGCTCACAGTGGGAATCCAGGAGGCCCCAAGGCTACCTCAGGGAAGGCCGCTGGCAGGTACCGAAGCCAAACCCATCAGACCCAACTCTCCCAAGCTCCGCAGTGCTCAGCTACCTGAAAATTTACTTTTTCTGCTCCAAGTACCTGTCATGAGGCAGAGATGAGGAGACCATACACCAGCCTTCCCTAGCTTTCATCCTGGCCACTGGGCACTGCCAGGATGCCCTGCCAACAAGAAACACTGTATCAGGCTGCTCCTCCACCCCAACAAGGCAAGGCCACAGGCAACCCAACAGCCTTCGCCATACACCACCACCACTCATGCAGCCAGCGTGACTTCCCGAAACGCAGGCCATGTGTCACTCTCCAAAGGACCCCCAGACCCAGAGCAGAACAGGGTTGTGAGGGGCTAGGCTGCTGTCATGTGGATCTCAGGACCTAGTGAGTGAAAGGAAGGCCCTGCAGCCATAACAGGACCCTGCTCTACTTCCCAGGGAACAGCCCCAGCTTCCGATATTGTGACATCCATTCCCTTTTGCGTGCCCAGCCTCGATCTGGAAGGAAATATTTTGGCAAGTCCCACTATCTCAACAAGGCTACAGCAATAAAGAATCACATGCTCACACCTGGGCCAGAGCTGTACCGAAGATGGAGGCTCAGTGGCAGTGTGTGGTATATGCAGGATTCAGGACAGGACCCTTGCCCTACACTCAGGTAAACCAGAGGTGGGGACATCAGAGACCAGGGCAGCCTAAGGTCCACCCTCCAGGCTGACCATGGGTGGTCACAGGTCTAGATCAGTGGTACAGATGAGGGACGGGCCACCAGCAGCAGATACGAGCTGGCCCAGGGCAGAACAGGCTTTCTTGGCTGCAGGAGGAAGGAAGGGTTAGGCAGGGAGCCTGGGCGGGGAGACGGAGGCTCACTGGTGAGGACACAGACAAGAGTGGTCAATGGCACGCACACACTGTGTGCCTGAGATCCGAACGAACTGGAATTTTGGAGAATAGCCCTCAGACCTCACAAAGGAGGCGACAGACTACTGTGGACTCGGAACAGCCTCTTCCCTGTGGCAGGGAGTGGCCAAGGCAAAGGAAAAGGGAGCAGGCTCAAGGTGAAGCAAAGGAAACAGCGGGCAGCGCCCATCAGCAGCTCTGCGCCCAGAACACCTGTGCCGCCTGCCGCCATGCACAGCTATAGCCAAGACCACATGCCTGGCTCGCTTGCTTCCGAGCTGGAGGCAAGCGGGCACTGCATTCCTGCTGTCCCCACTGAAAGGGTCCCAAGGAAAGGGCCTCTCTGCAGCCACCCAATTCAACTGGCATGTCACATCCTCAAAACAAAAAGGAATTAGTAAAAGCTCATTTGTCAGCAAATACCAAGACCAAACAAGGTCCTTCAGAGCAAGTATTTTGACAAATATCAAACACGTGCTAAGATAGCTAAAATTAAAAACATTTAAACATCAAGACAACTCAGAAAACAGGGAACTAAGCAGCGGTGCTTGTTTTTCAAGCAATGAAGGCAGCACAGGGGGAAACTAGCTACTTTAAATCAAGATGTTCACAGCCTACCTTTTCAGACCCAACAACACACTCACAGGGCGGTATGATAGAAAAAAAAAAAAAGAAAGAAAAGAAAGAGGAACAAGCAAAATTAGAAACATATAAGAATGAAAATAATTTTGAAGCTACGACACTACAGGAATTGGCAAAGGTTCTTATGGGTGGAGCCCATGGGAGCGTGGAGCTCAGGTCCACGCTCACCCAGTGCTCCTGGGAAGGCTGGCGCTATGGGTGGAATTATCGGACTGTCAGTGCGCTGAACCAAAATGGGGCCTAAGTCCAGACATTTGCCCTCGAGCCACACAGGCCATGTTCTCCCATGGTGGACATGAGTTCATGCTATCACGAGGTGCAGGCAGGCGCAAGGCTCCATCCCAGTGCCAAGTCACTGCGGGAAACAGATCACCAGCGATCACAGAATGGCGAGGCACAAAGAAGCTTACAGAAATCCTCGGTGTGTCACGTGACAAAGGACAAAGGCACTAGGTGTGGGGTCAGGGCAGGGATCCCCACCCGGCCAGCTCCTCTGCAGAGTGGGCTGACTGGCTCCCCACTGCCTTCCCAGGAGGCTGCAAGAAGCCTCAAGCCACAGCTTTCTTGGAAGGGAGGCCCCACAACCCCCCCTCGTCCCTCCTCCCTGGCAGCAGCAAGCTGTGGATCACCGCCACCAACAGGAACTTAGTGAGAGGCAACACGGTGAGAAGGAAAGGCCAGGTTTTTGAGTCAAGCCTGGCTCTACGCCTCAGGAGCTGTTTGGGTCTCCTGGCCTGGCTAACTCGGTTTTGCCTGGCCAAAGAAAGCCCTTGAGATCCAGGGCTGCTTTGAGGATGAAAGAGAGCAGGCCTGAGACAGGCCCGCCCCTTCTCTGAAGCCTCTCTTCAGGTGAGACATAAAGACTCCTTTGTGACCTGTGAAGTGCTGCACACAGCAGTGTGATGGGGCTGCTCTGTGCAGTCAACCCCCAGGGCTGAACTTGGCCTATGCTTTCAGCTCTGTGAGGTTCTCTTCTCTGACTTAATCAGCAAGCAGGAAGTTGCTGCATGATTGCAAATAATTCCAGAAGCATGCCACCTTGTGGCACCTACTCTGTGGCGGGAACATTATGCCTCTTGGGGCTCACTAGGGATTATCATCCATATACTCTAGATGAAACCTGGGCCTGAGGCCATCACGCCAGTGAGTGACACAGCTACACTGTGCTCTTCCCAGTGAAAGGAGAGCCTTCTGGCCAAGACTGCAGCCCTGAGCTTGCATCTTACCTCTTCTGCCAACGCCGCAGTGGTAAGACACAGGCAAAGTACAAGAAATGGACAGAAGAGGAAATCTGTAATTCTGATCCCAGAAAAGTGTGGCTTCGTGGCAGAAAATGTGCACCCACTGAAGCCCAGGATCTGAACAGAGTGCAGACACGCTGGGTGACTGACTTCAGGAGCTCCTGGGCAATGCTTGACTTCCTGTGGCTCACTGGTAAGGAAGAGACCTGACAAACAGCAGGGTGCCCCGGCCTGGAGCTCAGACACATGCGCCCCATCCCAGTTCACCTAGGGCCACACTCTTGCCTCTCCAGGTTCAGTATCTCATGTGCGTATCAGTGAAAAGCTTCAATAAAAGCTTTCAAACTGTGCTTTAGGGTGGTGCTCTCCAGTAAAAACAGAGCACCAGCCCCGGAGCATATTGAAATTTCTTGTTGAGACACACACACACACACACACACACATACATGCACACACACATTTCTTTATTTATAGTATTTTTCAGAGTGGTCTTAAACTCCCAGTCCTGCTGCCTCAGCCTTGTAAGTGCTGGGATTACGGGTGTGAGCCACTTTTTGTGTTGTTCATTTGTTTGCTTTTTTGAGGTAGGGTCTCACTCTAGTCCATTCTGACCTGGAATTTACTATGTGGTCTCAGAGTGACCTCAAACTCACAGCAACCCTCCTACCTCTGTCTCCAGAGTGCTGGGATGAAAGGCGTGCGCCACCACGCCCAGCAAGTCACTGGTTTTAAACAAGCAGTGAGCACACCTGTGCGGTCCTTGCTGCACTATAAGCTACCTTCTAGTAAAGAAGCTCCAAGCCCAGGGCCTCTGGGTAAACAATCCCTAAGTAAACTTACCTACTATCCGTGTCCAGTCCCACGAAGTCCTTTTTCTCAAAAGGGACACAGAGAAGAGGGATCTTGTCCCCAGACTTGTCCGTGGCTCTGTCCAGACGCTTGGACTCCAGCACGATGAAGAGTGACTCGATGAAGTCCTCAATGCGCTTCTCCACCGAGTCGCAGTCATCGTAGCTGGGGTAGAAGGCCACATCGGGGCGTGGCTGCTCAGCCACATCCCCCTGCAGCCCAAAGACAAAGAGCCGGGAGTCATAGAGCGTGGAGCCGTAGATCTCCTTCTGCACGTGGAACTTCTCGAAGGTCTGCGGCCAGTCCTTGGCTGAGAAGCAGTCGGTGACGGTGATGAGGCCCACAACCTTGCGATGCGTCTGGAAGTCTCCCCACTCATTGTTCTCGGGTGGGTAGTGGTGGCGGTAGCGGATGAAGAGTGCTCGCTGGGAGTCACGCACGCTGAGCTGGCTCACCGAGCAGATCCTCTTGTAGATCCTGAAGAAATTCTCCTCAGACACGATGCCCACGGGCTGCACCACCACCAGGAGGGTCTGGTGGTCCTCCGCACACTGCATGTAGTCAGGGACACTCATCCTCAGTGCCTGTCTAAAGAGAAAAGACCATGCTTTAAGAGACCTGTGTTGGCCCGGCACGGTGGCGCACGCCTTTAATCCCAGCACTCAGGAGACAGAGGTAGGAGGATCGCCATGAGTTGGAGGCTACCCTGAGACCACGGAGTAAATTCCAGGTCAGCAAGGGCTAGAGTGAAACCCTACCCCCAAAAAAGGGGGGGAGCTGTAGGGATGGCTTAGTGGTTAAGGTGTTTGTCTACAAAGCCAAAGGACCCAGGTTCAATTCCCCAGGACCCACATTAACCAGCTGTACAAGGGGGCGCACACATCTAGTGTTGATTTGCAATGGCTAGAGGCCCTGGTGCACCCATTCTCTCTTTCTCCCTCCCTTCCTCCCTCCCTCCCTTTTTCTCTGTCAAATAAATAAATAAAATATTAAAAAGAAAGAGAGAGAGACCTTATTTTGACCCTGGTCAACTGCTGGGATGCAAGACTGATCCTACTGTCCTATAAGCAACAGTGAGAAGACCATGCAGAGCTCATGCCAAGTGTGGTAGTTCAGCGTAGAATGTCCCCCCACGGCCTCAAGTGTTTGAGACTAAGCTTCCTCTGTACCCCAGCTGGTGGAGCCTTTAGAAGAAGGTGGGGCCTTGTCTGAGGAGGTGTGTTGCTCTGGGCCGACTCCAGGGTTGCTTAGCCTTGCTCACTGTGTTTCCATGGCGAGCTCACTTGACTGCCACAGCTCTCTTCTGATGTGTGAAGAGATGAGCTCCGTTATGCTCTTTTCCATGATGAAGTTTCTCCTCAAAACTGTAAGCCTTCCCACTGCCAAAGCACATGGTAAGACGCTGTTGCTGAAGACAGCACAGGCCGAGATCACAGGAACGGGGAGGCCGTGCATGACGGAAGCCGGCTCCCCGCCTGCTCTCACAGTGCTGGGAGGTGCTATGCAAGCTGCTGGGGGATAACGGAGTGGTCCCCAACAGCACGAACAAGCACTGGATCCCGCAAGCTACGGAAGCAACCAGGCAGACAAGCTGCATCCACCAGTGCAGCAGCGGCACATAGGTCATGGGGGTAATCAGCTGCTCTCTATTTGGATATGGGGTCCACTTGGTGGGAGGGAATTCATACCTGGTATTTGAGAACCATGTCAGAAGCCTATGGCTTGGAAGGTCATAGACCCTAGAGGGAAGCTTACATTGTTCTTTTGCTAAGAGGAGAGGTTATGCCTTCTAGATGTTAAAGTCTTCTAGATGTCTATTTTTATCCCCATTGAACCATGCTGCTCCCACTCTTGGTTAGAGAATCTACTTTTTATTTAAGGTGAAATACTGGAGAGGTCCAAGACCCATCAGAACTCCAAGGGAAAAAAAAAAGCCCACTGCCTAGGAAGAGATGAGTCGTCTCTAACACGTCTGCTAGGAAACATGACAGAGGAAGTGGTGGGGTTAAATATGAGTGCTGCTCTCACTGCACGCCTGGGAGTCTCCTACAGGGACATGGTGGTAGATACAGAGAAGACGCAAAACTCAGCTAAGCAGGCTGAAGAGATGGCTTAGCAGTTAATGTGCTTGCCTGCAAAGCCTAAGGACCCAGGTTCAATTACCCAGCACACACGTAAGCCAGATACACAAGGTGGAGCATGCAACTAGAATTTGTTTACAGTGGCTAGAGGCCCTGGCGTGCCCATATTCATTCATTCTCTCTCCCTCCCCCCCTCTAATAAATAAAAAATAAAAATAAAAGATTTTAGGGGGGAGGGAGGGAATTACCATGGGATATTTTTTTATAATCATAGAAAATGTTAATAAAAAATAAATGAATAAATAAAAGATGTTAAAACTCATCAAAGCAGAAAATCAGGTGCTGCCAAGAGCTCAACACTAAAGGAGACTTCTAATAGGCCTTCCAAGGCTCACGGAACTGAAAGAACGAAAGAGCCACAGGTTGGGAAGGTATACTCCGAGGCATTGCACGCACGCACGCGCGCGCGCGCGCACACACACACACACACACACACACACACACACACATGCATTCATAGCCCCACAGTGATTACCAAGAACCCCAATGAGGAGGGCACCATTCCCTCAGTGGAATGGGGGCAGAGGACAGGGGATATGAGAATAACCAGTCAGGAAAATGACCAAATTCCAATATGTTCATGTATTTAGCTATAAGCCTTTCCTACCACAAGTTGCTTCTAGTTGTCCCAGCATTGAGAACATGAATGACTGCTGTGCCAAGCCCAACCCACCGGACCCCTGGCTGACACGCTGTGAGAACAGGTGATTCACACAGTGCCACTAGGGGCTGCTTTTCTCCACTGTGAGACCAGCAGTTGAAACGAACCATGGACTAAATCTTATCAATGGCACACTCAGTATTCAGTGAGCATTTCCAGTGAGCCAGGCTCTGTCCAGATCTAAAAACAAGATCCGGACATGTTCATAGACAGACAGAGTTAATATCCTGTCAGTTCCTCCCGAGTGTGATAGATAAATATAATGGGCTTCTGATTAGAATTCCCATCAGGTATCTGTTGGAGCATAACAAGCTAATTCATGGGCTAAAGTAGCCAAAAAAAAAAAAAAAAAAAAACTGGTGTGGTACCTATTCCAAAAAAGAGCAAACCAGGCAGAATCACTAGTGAGGGTGGGGGTCTCTGTGTAGAATGATGAAAATACCTGTAATCCCAGAATTTTGGAGGCTGGATCAGGAGAATATGGGTTTTAAGCCAGCCTGGGCTACAATGAGACCCCATCTCAAAATTAAAAAAATAAAAAAAGGCTGGGGAGATGGCACAGTTAAAGACACTTGCTTGCAAAGCCTTGCTGGCCTGGGTTCAATTTCCCCAGTACCCATGTAAAGCCAGATGCAAAAAGTGGGAAATGCATTTGGAGTTAGTTTACAGTGGCAAAGGGTCCCAGTGTGCACATATTCTCTCTCCCCCTGCCACCAAATAAGTAAATAAAAACATTAAAAAAAAAAAAACAAGAATATGGAAATGCCCTGAAGCTGATGTTGTGACGGCTGTGCAGCCTGCTTTGTGGATACCACTGGGAAGCTGGTGAGCTGAAGATATGTGAGTTATATTTCAGTATAGATATTAAAAATGAAAAAACGGCTGGAGAGATTGGCTTAGTGGTTAAGGCGCTTGCCTACAAAGCCTAAGGTTCAATTATTCAGCTCCCATGTAAGCCAGATGCTCATGGTGGCACATGCATCTGGAGTTCATTTGCAGTGGCTAGAGACCCTGGCACGCCCATTACCTCTCTCTCTTTCCCTCCTTCTGTCTCTAACAAATAAATAAAAATTTTTTAAAAACTGATAAAAGGCCAGGCATGGTGGCACACTCCTTTAATCCCAGCACTTGGGAGGCAGAGGTAGGAAGATCACTATGAATTCAAGGCCACCCTGAGACTACATAGTGAATTCCATATCAGCCTGGACTAGAATGAAACCCTACCTCAAAAAACCAAAAATAAAAAAGAAAGAAAGGAAGTAAAAGACTGGGCTGGGGAGGTGGCTCAGCACATACGAGCATGTACCACTCAAGCCTGAGAGAGCTGGGGACCACCTATTTAGTTCCTCAGCACCCATGTAAAAAGCCGGGCATGCCATGCAGATCTATAACCCCAGTCCTGGCGGGAGCAGAACCTGAGAACCTCTGGGGCTTGCAGACTGCAAACAGCATCTCCAGGCTGAGGGAGAGGTCCCGTTTCAAGGAGATACAGGAACGAACGTTCTCCTCCGACTTCTGCACTCCTGCAACTGCACAACACACGCAAAAAATAAACAGGGCTGGGGATGGTTCAGCAGCTGAAGGCATCCGCTTGCAAAGCTTGCCAGCCCACGGTTCAATTCCCCAGCACCCACATAAACCCAGATGCAAAAAAAAAAAAAAAGATTGGTGCAAGTCTACAGTATTCATTTGCAGTGGCAAAAGACCATGGTAGACCCATACACACACACACACAAGTATATATATTTTTAATAATTAATAAGTAAACAAAAGACTAGGTAAAAGCTACAGTGCACATGGTGTGTGCAAAAGAGACAGAGAACAATAGAGGGCAGCCGCACTTGGAACCAGGCCCACAGGCAAGGGCGCCTGAGACTCAGTGAGTGGCTGCTGCAGGGAGGTGAGGAAGGACAGATTCTCCAGTAGCTGGTGTCAGGACGATGGACCATCATCAGTAAGAATACATGACTCAGAATATGGGCAAAATCCTCCCACAGTCATCTCAAACAGGAAACGGGAAGAGCCAGCCCAGGCACAGAGATGCCCGCCTCAACACAAACAGGAAGGCAGCAGTGTACCACCTCACCCTCACCCCCCCCCACACACACACACACTGACTGAAAAACATTACTGTGGCAAAATAAACAATTTACCATTTCCAGAAGGTTCCCGTCTTATACGGAAACCCTGTCTCACTAAGTCTGGATTCCCCACACACTTCCCAAGACCACCATTCTACATTCCATCTCTGTAACTCTGACACCTCCAAGTACCTTGAACACTTGGGCTGCTCCCAGGTTTCACCTATAGTGAACTCTGTTGCTATGAACGCATATGGTGACACGTGTAAAAAAAAATAGAGAGAGAGCAGGGCGTGGTGGTACACACCTTTAATCCCAGCACTCAGGAGGCAGAGGTAGGAGGATCACCAAGAGTTTGAGGCCACCCTGAGACTCCATAGTGAATTCCAGGTCAGCCTGGACTAGAGTGAAACCATACCTCGAAAAATCAAAAACAAATGGAAGTGATCTCTTTTGTTTGTTTGGTTGGTTGGTTTTTCGAGGGAGGGTCTCACTCTAGCCAAGGCTGACCTGAAACTCATTATGTATTCTCAAGGTGGCCTTGAACTCACAGCAATCCACCTACCTCTGCCTCCCAAGTGCTGGGATTAAAGGCGTGCGCCACCATGCCCAGCTAAATAAAATATTTTTAAAATCATGGTGAGTGCAGACAGTGATCATGACCTTCAATTATTCTACATGGATAAAAAGTATACAGGAATAAAACTAAAGTGAAAAAAAAAAAACTAAAGTGAGACCACCCTCTTGTTGACCCTCTAGCTTTGGAGTTTTACCGATACAACCAGGTCCTCCTGGGCCTAGTAGCCCCTTGGGTCCCTTCCAGTCTAACTGGGCATGATATAGACAGAGCTGTGGCCACACCCTGGATAGACCTCAACAGAAGCTGTCTCTGGAGGTGCTTGGGGCAGAAGAGAGTTCTGTAAACTCATGCCCCAGATTCAATCTATGTCTCTAACCCAGGAAAAAACATGCCTGACACGAAGTGGGGAAAGGAAGTGTACGTGGCTGGCTAGGACTTATCATATTTCAAGTGCACATTGACCTAAGGAAGGAGCTGCTAGAACTGAGGAGATACCTCAGTCAGTGAACCGCTCGCCTGAGTTCCATGCCCAGAACACACACACATACAGATACACACACTCATAAAGGCATACATACATATACATACACACAGACACAGACACAGACACACACACACATAATCAAGACATAGTGGCTAGTGCTTGTAATCCCAGCACTGAGAAGAGGGAAACAGGAGGATCCCGGGATCTCACTAGCCAGACAATACAGCCTACTTGGAGCACTCCAGGCCAGTGACAGACCATCTCAAAAAATAAAAGAAAAAAATAGCCAGGTGTGGTGGCGCACACCTTTAATCCCAGCACTCAGGAGACAAAGGTAGGAGGATCACTGTGAGTTCAAGGCCACCCTGAGAATGCAGAGTAAATTCCAGGTCAGCCAGAGCTACAGTGAGACCCTACCTCGAGAAAAAAAAAAAAAAGAAAGAAAAGAAAGAAAAAGAAAAAATAAATAAATAAAAAGAAGCAGGGTTGAAGGGATGGCTTGGCAATTAAGGCATTTGCCTGCAAAGCCAAAGAACCCAGGTTTGACTCCCCAGGGCCCATGTCAGCCAGATGCACAGGTGGCGCATGCATCTGGAGTTCATTTGCAGTGGCTAGAAGCCCTGGTACACCCATTCTCTCTCTCCCTCTCTTTCTCACGCGCACTCAGCCTCTTTCCCTCTCTCAAATAAATAAATAAAAATAAAATATTTTTAAGACTTTTTTTTTTAAAATACATTTCTTGCTGGGTGTGGTGGCACATGCCTTTAATCCCAGCACTCAGGAAGCAAAGGTAGAAGGATTGCCATGAGTTCAAGGCCACCCTGACACTACAGGGTGATTTCCAGGTCAGTCTGAGCTAGAGTGAGACCCTACCTCGAAAAAGCAAAAAAAAAAAAAAAATTCTTGAACCAGGCGTGGTGGCCTTTAATCCTAGTACTCCAGAGGCAGAGGTAGGAGGATCACCATGAGTTGGAGGCAACCCTTAGACTACATAGTGAATTCCAAGTCAGCCTGGACTAGAGTGAGACCCTACCTTGAAAAACAAACACAAACACACACACACAAAAAAAAGGAAAGAACAGAAGGGTCTAATGTGTGGAAGAACCACACCAAATGTGGTCTCTCCATGCCATGGGCTTTTACTCAGCCACGAAAGGGCCAAAGTGCTGACGTGTGGTACAGATGAGTGGGCCTTCAGAGCAGAGTGGAGAAACCCAACCTAAAAAGACACATCTTAGGATCCCACTACTGAAATGCCAGAGTGTAAATCAGGGGCTGGGATGCCGCTCAGCAGAGCGCTGGCCCAGCACGCACAAGAGACAAAGGTTACATCCCCAACACCACCTACACCACACAGGAGAATCCAAAGCCAGTCTTGCCTACATAGTGAATTCAAAGCCGACCTGGGCTACATGAGACCTTGAGAAAGGAAACGAGGCAGGGAGGGAGAAGAGAGAGAAAAGGAAGGAAGGAAGGGGCTGGGCATGGGTGGCGCACACTTTTAATCCTAACACTTCGGAGTTCACTGTGAGGACCACTGTGAGTTAGAGGCCAGCCTGAGATAACAGAGTAAGTTCTAGGTCAGCATGGGCTACATTGAGACCCTACCTCAGGGGAAAAAAAGAATGGGAAGAAGGAAGGGAGGGACAGAAGAAAGAAGGGAGGAAGGAAAGAAAGACAGAAAGGGAAGGAAGAAAAAAAATGTGCTAAGGGCTCTGGGGGATGAATGACTGCCAGTAGGTTCAGAGCTTCTTTACCGGCAATAAAAAAAAGTTCTGGAAGCCCGGCGTGGTGGCGCATGCCTTTAATCCCAGCACTCGGGAGGCAGAGGTAGGAGGATTGCCATGAGTTCGAGGCCACCCTGAGATGACAGAGTTAATTCCAGGTCAGCCTGGACCAGAGTGAGACCCTACCTCGGAAAAAAAAAAAAAGTTCTGGAATGCTGAGGGCTGCACAGGTATGAATATACTGACAAGTCCCTGGACTGTACTCAGTGCCAGGGAGAAGGGGGTTGAACCCAAGATACACAAACTAAGCAAGCGCTCTCCTATTGAACCACATCCCCATCTCTTTACTTTTTGTGTTGAGTCTAAATTGTTTAATCTGGCCTTGAACTCACTCTGTAGCCCAGGCTAGCCTGAACTTTCAACCCTCCAGCCTCTGCCTAGTAGCTGGGGATGACAGGCCTGCGCCACTAAGGCTGGCTGGACTGGATATTTTAGAGGAGGAGGGGCTTTTCTGCTTGGTGAACCATGTTTCAATAAAGCTGTCATTTTTGTTTGCTTGTTTTGAGACAGGTCTTTTGCAGCCCAGACTGGTCCTGAACTACTCCTCTCCGTGCCTGGGTTTGCAGTGATAACAGCGCATGCTACCATGCAGGACTCTGAAAACTCTTCTTCCCTCTACACCATATTAAACCCTTGCCAGGATATCATGCCCCTGCAGACACACAGCTGGACGAGGAAGTAGCTGTGCCTGACTCCCTTAGAAGCCACCACGGACTCTCCTTGTTTTAAAGGGGGCGTGTCAGCCTCTTAGCTTCTGCTCCTTACGAATCCAGCCCAGCGCAGCCCGCATCTTAATCCCCTTCCCAAACTAGCCCGGGAGGCCCGCGCGCACGCATGCACACCGTGTGCTAACACCACAAGTGGAAGTCACCGGAGTGGGACAAACCGGAAGGGGGGGAAGACACAGGCCGGCGCAGCGACACCCCCTCCTGCGAGCTGTCACCGGGACGAGCTGGAGTTTGCAGCGCCAAGGCGTCCGGGAACTCCCCGATGGACAGGAGGCGCCCGGGCTCCCGGAGAGGAGCACTCCTGTCCCCGGGCCGGCCGCAGGGGCAGCCGCGGGGACCGGGCTGGGGCCGAGGAGGCCACGCCGGGCTCCGGAGGCCGCGGGTGCGCGCCGGCCCCGGGACAGGTGTGCGCGGTCGGCACAGGTGCGCCGCCGGCAGGTGTGGACCGGGGCGCCAGGCCCGGGCGACCGCGGAGCGAGGGGCGGGCCGAGGGACCCGCGCGGGGAAGGGGACTTACACAGCGCGAGGCCCGGCCCGGGGCAGGAGCCGAAGCCTGGCGGGCGGCGGGGCCGAGCACCCCGGGTCGCGGCTCGGCGATCGGGTTCGCAGCTCCGACCCTCCCGCGGCCGCCGGCGCCGTCCTGCGCGTGCGCGGCGCCGTCCGGGCCCCACGTCCGCCCCGGGCTTTGCAGGAGGCTCGGAGGGAGGAGAGACTGAGACGGGAGGGGAGGAGCCTTGCGTGGTGGCGGAGAGAAGAGAGGGCAGGACCGGACTGGAGGGAGGAGGAGGAGCAAGCATGGGAAGAGAAGATTCATCCGGGCAAGCCTGACTCCAGACTCAAATTGCATCTTTTAGGGTGGAGTCCTGAGATAGAGGCCCTGGCCACACCCTGTCACCACTGCCCCCCTCCCCCCGGGCGCTAAACCAAATTGTAGAGCCCTAGGGACTTGGCGCCGCCCTACTGGTGCCTCTTTCCCCTTTGACATATTGGGAAATTGAGGGCCAGACCAGCATCCCAGCCCCAGCTTGCTCGCTCCCATAAAACAGCAATCCCAATTTGGAGGGCTCCCAGCAATCAATCTATCCGTATGAAGGGTTACAGAGCTCCACAGCCTTCAGCTTACCAAGTAAGGCTGAAACTCACTGAAGGATGTAATAAAAATGGGAGGATTTAGGCTGGAGAGATGGCTTAGTGGTTAAGGTATTTGCCTGCAAAGCCAAAGGACCCGGGTCCATTCTCCAGTACCCACGTAAAGCCAGATGCACAGGTGGCACATGCATCTGGAGTTTGTTTGCAGCAGCTACATGCCCTGACGCGCCCATATTCCCTCCCGCCCAATCCCCCCCTTGCAAATAAATAAATGTAATATTTTTCTTTTAAAGATGGGAGGATTAGTGCTGGTCAGATTACATACCCCACACAAGGGATTCCTAACTCCAGCGAGGACAGAGAACAGAGGGGCACAGAGTCTCTCCTTTGTATATGCTTGGCATTGTTTCCGTTTTTTTGCCATATGTATGCATTTCCTTTTTTCTTTCTTTTTTAAATATTTTATTTATTTATTTGAGAGAAAGAGACACAGAGAGAAAGAGAACGGGTGCTTCAGGGCCTATAGCCACTGCAAATGAACTCCAGACGCATGTGCCACCTTGTGCATCTGGCTTATGTGGATCTTGGGGAATCAAACCTGGGTCCGTTGGCTTTGCTGGCAAGTGCCTTAACTGCTAAACCATGGTTCCAGACCTGCATTTTCTTTTTCAATTAAAAAAATGCAGCCAGGCGTGGTGGTGCACGCCTTTAATCCAAGCACTCAGGAGGCAGAGGTAGGAAGATCGCCGTGAGTTCGAGGCCACCCTAAGACTCCATAGTGAACTCCAGGTCAGCCTGAACTAGAGTGAGACCCTACCTCGTAAAAACAAAAAAACAAAAAGCAATAAAAATTGCAATGGAGGAGCAAAGTGGTTCTTTGAGCAACCACAAGGGAAAACGGTCAAAGCCAACACTTGCTTTAATCTAGCAAGCATTTAGTGGCTCTGCTGTGTAGCCACGCTCTTTTAAGACTTATTTTACTATTTGTATTACTTAATAAAATAATAATACACTATTTCATCCAGGGCCAGTGGAAAACCAATTGAACTTTTGTTGTTTTCTTTTTTAAATTATTTGTTTGTTTGAGAGAGAGAGAGAGAGAGAGAGAGAAAGAAGCAGAGAGAGGGGCTGGAGAGATTGCTTAGTGGTTTAGCGCTTGCCTGTGAAGCCTAAGGACCCCGGTTCGAGGCTCGAGTCTGCAGGACCCACGTTAACCAGATGCACAAGGGGGCGCACGCGTCTGGAGTTCTTTGCAGTGGCTGGAAGCCCTGGCATGCCCATTCTCTCTCTCTCTCTCTATCTCTCTATCTCTCTATCTCTCTCTCTCTCTCTCTCTCTTTCTCCTCCTCCTATCACTCTCAAATAGATAAATAAAAATAAACCAAAAAATTAAAAAAAAAAAAAGGCAGAGAGAGAGAGAGAGAAAGAAGCAGATAAAGAATGGATTGCCAGGGCCTCTAGCCACTGCAAACAAACTTCAGGTCCATACACCACCTTGTACATCTGGTTTATGTGGATCCTGGGGAATTGAACCAGGAGCCTTAGGCTTTACAGGCAAACACCTTAACTGCTGAGCCTTCTCTCCAGCCCTATTAAGTTGTTTTCTAAAGAGTAAGCAAGAAGCGGGGCAAATGGTGCACACCTTTAATCCTAGCACTCGGGAGGCAGAGGTAAGAGGATCACCATGAGTTTGAGGCCACCCTGAGGCTACATAGTGAATTCCAGGTCAGCCTGAGCTAGAGTAAGACCCTACCTCAAAAAAACAAGAAAAAAATAAATAACAAAGAGTAAGCAGGGTTATGAACAAAACATCTCAGGGCAGAGCAGACAGAAGTGAGTTCCAGCAAGCCAGGCAGCATTTTCAGCACAAGCACTGGAGCTAAACATGTCTACCAGACAGCACAGAGCTGCGGGTTTGAGGGCTTCGTGGTGAGAGAGTGGACAGTTAGTAGCATTCAAGCAAGAGACATCTTAAAAGGCTCCCACTGATGCAGGTGTGTGTGCCGGGAGCAAGGCTCCTGCTAGCTCACGTGCTTCACAGGTCCACAGAGCATAGCTGCTGAGTGCCGAGGTCCAGAATGGATGTGCCCGTTGGCTAGGGTCACACAAATGGCCCATGCTAGCTAGTTCAAGGATTCTAATCCAGAGCATGTAGAATTCTTTCTTGGTTCGTTTCTCATTCTCTATTAATGGATAAGCTACTTGGAAAGCCAGCAAAGGACTCGTTGCTTATTTTTGTAGAGCATTTCCTTGTTTACAATGCTCCCACTGTATTAGTTCACTGCCCCAGGGAACTGTGCTGGAGGGCGAGAAAGTTCTAAGTTTCAGCACCTTTACCAATCAGAAAAGAGCCTACCAAGCCGGGGTGCCTGGGGCTGTATTCGTTTGCTGCTTTTAATAATTACCAAGGTCTCCTTTGGGTATTGAGAATATACAGACTTTCTTTCTTTCCTTTTTAATTATTTTTTTTATTTATTTGAGAGAGGGAAAAAGGCAGAGAGATAGAGAGAGAGAGAGAGAATGGGCACGCCAGGGCTTCCAGCCACTGCAAACGAACTCCAGCCACTGCAAACGAACTCCAGATGCATGTGCCATCTTGTACATCTGGCTTACGTGGATCCTGGGGGAATCAAACCGAGGTCCTTTGGCTTTGCAGGTAAGCACCTTAACCACTAAGCCATCTCTCCAGCGGCCCACCTTTTTTAAAAATAGGGTCTCACTCTAGCCCACGCTGACCTGGAATTCACTATGTAGTCTCAGGGTGGCCTCGAACTTTCAGCAATCCTCCTACCTCTGGTTCCCAAGTGCTGGAATTAAAGGCCTGCGCTGCCACACCCAGCCTTTCTGTGGGAGTTTATGGACGTACAAAGTTGGAAGGGCCCTCTAAGACCATCATTTCCAGTCTCACACACTAGAGCCCTTCTGCAGATCTCCTCACAGAGGTGGAAGACTCTGATGTTGGTCTGTTTATTTTAGCTGAGGCTCTTACAACATTTTATGGTAGGCTTAAACAGCAAGCATTTACTAACTAGTTCTGGAGGCTAAAGAGTGAGACAGAGTCAGAGTGCTGGGCAGTCCTTGCTATGGTTGGAGTCCCCCTGAGTTGCACAAACATCTGGTCAATTATGTTTATTCCCCACTGTGAGGAACAGAGAGAGGAGAAACTTCATCTAACCTTTGTGGTTAGATGTGGACCTGTAAGTGGTGATAAGGACTAAACGTCCTTGGTGTGGAGACTCCATGATTAAACCTGGTGACTTTAGGAGGAGAGCAGCCAGGCAGACAAACACACGTGAGCACTCTCTCCAGGTTTGGTGCTTTGTGCTGCTCTGGATGCCCTTGACCTTATGCCGCCTGCACCATGAGCCAAAATAAACCTCTCTTCCATGATTCATTCAGAACTTAGTCCTGGGTTAACAGCAGCAGAAAATGCACTCACAGGGCCTCTTCTGGGTTGCGCACTGCTACTTTCTGTGTCTCCATGGCGCACGGAGAGCTGACTAGCTCTAGAACCAACTCCTCCAGGGCAGTCCCACTGATGCTGGCCGAGCCCTCCTCGTCTAGTCACCTCCCAAAGACCCCACCTCCTATAAGCATCACACTGGAAATTAGATTTCAGCTTCGGGATTTGGGGAGATCACAAGCATTCAGTTCAGGATGAGTGCTATCAGAAAATACCCAATAGGCCAGGAGTGTATCTCAGTGGTAAAAATCCTATGCCTTGTGTGGAATGCACAAGGCCCTGGGTTCCTTATCCAGCAAAGCAGAAAAGGAGGAGGGAAGGAAGGTCAGTTCAATAAAAAGGGCCAGGATCAACTTTCTGAAATAATCATGGAGCCTGGAGGAATAGACCAGTGTCCAGAGAGGCTTGCTGGAGTGGAGAGTGTGCAGAAAATATCTACTTTCTTAGTAAAGAGACTGAGAGGCCCCAACATTGACAAAGACAAAATGGCAGGCACACCAGTTGAGCAGTTTTTATAACCCCATCAAAGGTCCCTTTCCCCTTTTATTCATTGGCTAAGTACTCAGGTACAGTCTTTCATTCATGCTGTCTACATTTCTTTTTTAATATTATTAATTTGTTTATTTATTCATTTGCAAGCAGAGAGGGAGAGAATGGGCAAACCAGGCCTCCAGCCACTGCAAACAAATTCCAGATGCATGCATCACTTTGTGCATCTGGCTCTACATGGACACTGGGGAATTGAACTGGGGTCATTAGGCTTTGCAGGCAAGCACCTTAACCACCAAGCCATCTCTCCAGCTCAATGGCTATACTTCTTTCTTTTTCTCTCTCTTTTTTTTTTAATTTTTATTAGCATTTTCCATGATTATAAAAAAATATCCCATGGTAATTCCCTCCCCCCCCCACACACACACTTTCCCCTTTGAAATTCCATTCTCCATCATATTACCTCCCTCTCTTTCTTTCTTTCTTTGTTTTTCAAGATAGGGTCTCACTTTAGCTCACGAGGACCTGGAATTTACTCTGTAGTCTCAGGGGCGGCCTTGAACTCATGGTGATCCTCCTACCTTTGGCTTCTGAGTGTACATTTCTTTTTCTTTTGGTTTTTCGAGGTAGGGTTTCACTCTAGTCCAGGCTGACCTGGGATGCACTATGTAGTCTCAAGGTGGCCTTGAATTCACAGCCATCCTCCTACCTCTGCCTCCCGAGTGCTGGGATTAAAGGCGTGCGCCACCACGCCCGGCCCTGAGTGTACATTTCTTAACAAACACCTTCTGGTGAATTTAGACTTACCCTAACATAGCACATGGTCTTTAGCCTGCTAGACTGTTAATGATTCTCTTACTTTTTCCCAACTTTTAGCTTGGGTGGTAGGTGTGGACACTTCTGTAACTGGACCTAAGCCCACGCAAACTACTTTTGTCTTGAAAATGGAGCATCATATTTTTATTTCTGCAACAGTCATCATAGCCATAAATTAAAAGTTCATGCGGGAGCCGGGCGTGGTGTGCATGCCTTTAATCCACGAACGGACTCAACCTACTTCCTGAATGAATGAATGAAGGCAGCGAGGGAGCTCTCAGACCAGGGCCATACGCCAGGTTTCCCACGGGCCAATCAGCGCCTTCCGCCTCCGCCCCGCGCCGCAGCCACGCCCCCGACAGGGTTCCCGATGGCAGCCTGGAAATCCCGGAGCAGCGGCGCACCAGGCCCCACCCCCCCAGGGCACTGCGCATGCTCCGCGGCCCCGCAGCTCGAAAGCATCCCTTTCCCGCGGCGCGTAAGGGGCAGGTTTGAAAGCGATTGGTCGGGAGGGCGGAAGCCAAGCTCCGCCCCACACACAGCTCCAATCACAGAAGCGGACGCCCGCCCTTTCCCAAGCCCGGCCCCGCCCCGCGCCGCTGCGTCACAACCCATCCTCAACCGGGCGAAAGGAGGAGCGCACGGAAGTGACGCGCGAGCGGAAGGCGGGAGGCCCAGTGCCCGTTGCCCTGGAAACCGAGCTCGGCCTGCGTCACGGCCAGGGGGCGGGGCTTGCTGACGCTGACGCTGGCGGGCCGAGCGCGCGGCGCGCGGGAACAGGCCGGGGGTGGGAGGCCCCGACGGAGGGGCGAGGCGCGGCGCCACAGCCCGCGGGGAGCCTCGGCCTCCGCCCCCGGCCCGCGCGCGCAGGCCCGACTTCTCGTCCTCACCTTCCCTTTAAAACGCCATCACTCGGCGGAATGCGTCACTGAGACGCCAGAGTCCGCGGTCACGAGGCTCTGAATAAATAAATGAATTACAGCCTTCAAAAAATTCATACCTTCACTGGAGGTCCAAAAAAATCTTTTACCCCCTCACTCCCTCAAAAAAAATTCTATTTCCCCCTCACTCCCTCAAAAAAAAAATTTAACCCCTCACTCCCTCAAAAAGACATTTAAGAGCGGTTCTTTATTCTCAAAGACATTGTTAGTCTCCGGAACAATTTTGGGGGCATTTTTATCTGGAAGAAAAAGGGGGAGTTATCCGTGCTGTTTCGTAAACAAGTCCTCGCAGCATTTATCAAATATCATGTAAAGTTACATGATCTTTCGACGTGAAACTGTGACCTCTTTATAATTATATAGGTTTAGAAGAGGAAGTCGTAGGCACAGCCGAAATAGCTCAGTTGGGAGAGCGTTAGACTGAAGATCTAAAGGTCCCTGGTTCGATCCCGGGTTTCGGCAATGGTTTTATGTCCCTCAGACACGACGAATTTTCCGTAAAAGATCCCTATATTGGTATGTGCGGGGAAAATATGCTTGCTGTTTCTCAAAAAAGGATGGTTTCTTTTAAAGTATTAAATAGTGTACTCACTGTCTACTGATTCTTGGAGTGGATTTTCCTAAAAGCACGCTTTCCCAGTACTTAAGGAAGTTCTCTCTCCTTCCAATCTGTCTTTGACAACTTCCATTCATTTACACAATGTTTGGGGCTTTCAGATTGTGTACATTCAAGCAAATTAAATTGGAATGAACTGTAAATAAAACATACCATTTATTCGTATTTGATTGTTTTTAAATTTTTCATGATTTCCTCTTCCGTGCGTGTGTGTGTATTCTGTGGTAACAACAAATTTTGTAATTAAAAGGAAAACATTCACCCACAAATATGTCAAACGATAGAATTTTTTTTTTAATTTTCAATATTATAATGCTAAAGTATTCTCATCAATACATTGGGGCTACTTGTAGTACCAGAACGCTGTTGAAACAAGTAATCCAACCTAAGAAACTGTATTTTCCGCTTATTCATGTTTAAAACAGAAAAGGAATTAGAAAATACATTCTGAGCCATCCAAGTAGCTGCAATTCCACATATGACCACCAGATGTCAAAAGACGCCAATACCTATTCTAGAGACAGACAAAACTGAGCTGAATTAGGATCTAATTGTCTCAAATCGCTGCTGACACCCAGGGGTTTGACATCTTGTTAGATGGAGCCTGGATCAGTGAGTTCTGGGTAAATTCACAGTAGACATGCTGTGGAAAAAAACTCACAAGAGAGAATGAGCTGAGATGGCTGTCCCTTAATGCCTGAGGTGGGTGCTTTAAGAATTCAAGTTATGTTACAGTATGCTTTGTCATACATCTTTTTCTTGTTTTGGTTTGGTTTGGTTTTTGAGGTAGGGTCTCACTCTAGCCCAGGCTGGAATTCACACTGTAGTCTCTGGGTGGCCTTGAACTCACAGCGATCCTCCTACGTCTGCTCCAGAGTGCTGGGAGCATAAACTTGCCACCACCCCTGGCTCTCAGCTTATAGTTTTGAGGGGAAAACCAGGCTGGGCATGGGTGGAAGAGTCTGGAAGCTGGCAGAAGAGGTTGGGCATTCAGCCAGTAAAGGAAGGCTCCACAGAAGCATGTCATGTCTAGCCTGATGCACATGTAGCCAGCAAGGGGCCTGACCCAAAGGGGCTTTCCTGTTTCAAGAAAGTGAAAACAGGGTGCCTGGAGCTGTTGGGTTTAAGATATGAGGGGCAGGCAGTGCCTCACCAACCCATAAGCTACTAGTAACACAAGACCTACCTGGTCCATCAGTACAGCACATGCTGACCTAAAAGCAGGAGTGAGAGGAGGGGAATGGAATAGAAGAGGAGAAAGTGTCTGGAAAGCTCACCCTAGATTTGTCTAGTCCATTACAGAGAGGCCAGGAAGGCCACACAGTCTGTCACAAATGCTCGGCTCTGCCATGTAGCCAGAATGCAGACAACAGATAAAGTGAGACAGCTGTGCCCCAATATAAATATATGAAAACAAAATTTTAAAAAGCATCACAGATGAGCCTAAATAATGGTACCAAACTGCCTGTATTTACTGAAAAGAAAACTAATAAATTAAATTTAAAAAAAAAAAAAAAGCAAAGCCTGTTGTCAGCCTGCAAGCCACACTCCACAGGTTCTGGAAACACAAAGGCAGCCCCTCAAACAATGGGTGCAAAATATATGATGGGTTTTGTTTTTGTTTTGTTTTGGGGGGTTTTCGAGGCTGACCTGGAATTCACTATGTAGTCTCATGGTGGCCTCAAACTCACAGCGATCCTTCTACCTCTGCCTCCCGAGTGCTGGGATTATAGGCATGCACCACCACACCCAGCTCAAAATACATTGCGTACATGATTTAAAATGTCAAAAATGGAGCTGGAGAGATAGCCCGGTGGTTAAAGCACTTGCCTGCAAAGCCTAAGGACACAGGTTTGATTCCCCTAGTACTCACCTAAAACCAGATGCACAAGGTGGTACATGCAGCTGGAGTTTGTTTGCAGGGACTAAAGGCCATGGCACACCCATTCTCTCTCTCTGTCTCTCTCTCTCATTAAATATTAAAAACGTGGGCTAGAGAGATGGCTTAGTGCAAAGCCTAAGGACTGATGTTCAGCTCCCCAGGTCCCACATAAGGAAACACACAAGCACAAAAGGTCGCATATGCACACAAAATGGCGCATGTGGCAGGAGTTCCATGTCGCTGGAGGCCCTGGCATGCAAATTCTCTTTCTCTCTCACTTTCTGTGATAAAAAATAATAATAATCATTTGGAGCAGGACACACCTTTAGTCCCAGCACTCACAAGGCAGTGGTAGGAGGATTGCTGTGAGTTTGAGGCCACCCTGAGAATACAGAGTGAATTCCAGGTCAGCCTGGACTACAGTAAGACCCTACCTCAAAAAAAAAAAAAGAAAAGAAAAAAAGGGCTGGAGAGATGGGTTAGTGGTTAAGCACTTGCCTATGAAGCCTAAGGACACCGGTTCGAGGCTCAATTCCCCAGGACCCACGTTAGCCAGATGCACAAGGGGGCGCACGCATCTGGAGTTTGTTTGCAGTGGCTGGAGGCCCTGGCATGCCCATTCTCTCTCTCTATCTGCCTCTTTATGTCTGTCGCTCTCAAATAAATAAATAAAAATAAACAAAAAAATTAAAAAAACAAATAGTAATAATAATATGGTAATCTCTTTAAATGTTGCCGGGAATCCATAACAATGGAAATTCTCCTTTCCCCCACTTCCCCTCCTCCTTTTCCTCCTCTTCCTCCTTCTTCCCTCCCTCCCTCCTTCCTTCCTTTCTTCCTTCCTTTTTTCTTTCAACATGGTTTCACTATGTAGCCCAGGCCCCAGGATTCCAGTTCTCTCGCCTCAGCCTTGGAAGTGCTGGGATCGTAGGCATGGCCCACCACACCCTGGGGCAAGGGGCAGTTAGTGCATTCAGAGCTGCTGGGATGTGAACAGGTCAGCTACATGGAAGACAGGTTAGCACTTACTAACAAAACTAAACACGCTCTTCCCCTATGTTCTAGCAAGTATGCTTCTTGGTAATTCCCCAGAAGACCTAGAATCTTGGGTCCACACAAAAATCTGCACACAGATGTCAATAACAGCTTCATCCATAATTTGAAAAAATTGGAAGTGACATGGATGTCCCCTGGTAGGAGGGCAGAGGTAACATCTGTGGTATATTCCAACAATGGGATGTTATTCAGGGCTGAAAAGATGAGCTATGTAGCCATGAAATGGGGTAGCGGCATCTTCAATGGGTGTTGCTAAGTAAAAGCAGCCAGCACAAAATGTCTGCATAATCATGCCGAAAGTGTGCAGACAGTCAAAGGACCAGTGATCACTGCTTCAGGGGAAGAGTGAGCAAGCAGAGCACAGGGGACCTTTAGGACAGTGAAGCCACCCTGTATGACCGAGTCCTGGGAAAAACAGACTGTGTTTGCTTATCCAGTCAGCACACATTCCAAGTCCTTGCTCCATGCTAGGCTCTGCCCAGCCCAACAGAGAGATGGTGCATGTGGTCACCACCACAGGGAAACCCAGCAGTTAAAACCAAGGACACAGGTACAAATCCCTCCTCCCTCCAACACCTTGATACCTAGTACCTCAGTACAGAAATATATTTTGAGACAGGACCTTTAAAGGTAACTTAGAGGTAACTAAGTTAAAATGAGGACTTTAGAGCCAGGCTTGGAGGTGCATGCCTGTAATCCCAGCACTCAGCAGGCCGAGGTAGGTAGGTTGCCATGAGTTCGAGGCTACAGAGTGAATTCCATGTCAGCCTGGACTAGAGTGAGACCCTACCTCAAAAAACAAAAAAAAAATAGAAACCTTAGAATAGGCCTTAGAGAAATATGTCTGGAGTCATGTGACTGGGTCACAGGAACACACACAGGAAGAAGACACCATCTACAAACCAAAATGAGAGGCCTCTGGCGGCACTACCTCTTCTGACACCTTGATCTTGGACTTCCAGCCTCCAGCATGAAGAGACAATACATTTCTGTTATTCAAACCAAAAGCCTTTTGGCATTGGCCCTGGTCATGCATAGACCATGTGTGTGTGTGTGTATTATTAACAACTTCCATGATTATAAAAAATACCCCATAGTAATACCCTCCCTCCCCCAAACTTTCCCCTTTGAAATTCCATTCTCCATCATAACCCCTCCCCATCTCAATCAGTCTCTCTTTTACTTTTGATGTCATGATCTTTTCCTCCTCTTTTTTTTTTTTTAAATATTTTTTTTTTAAAGTCTTTTGATACAGGGTCTGATTATATGGCCTTAGGCTGGCTTTGAACTCTTTTATTTATTTATTTATTTATTTATTTGAGAGCGACAGACACAGAGAGAAAGACAGATAGAGGGGGAGAGAGAGAATGGGCACGCCAGGGCTTCCAGCCTCTGCAAACAAACTCCAGACGTGTGCGCCCCCTTGTGCATCTGGCTAACATGGGACCTGGGGAACCGAGCCTCGAACCGGGGTCCTTAGGCTTCACAGGCAAGCGCTTAACTGCTAAGCCATCTCTCCAGCCCTCTTTTCCTCCTCTTATGATGGTCTTAACGCAGGTAGTGTCAGGCACTGTGAGGCCATGGATATCCAGGCCATTTTGTGTCTAGAGGGAGCATGTTGTATGGAGTCCTGCTCTTCCTTTGGCTCTTACATTCTTTCTACCACCTCTTCTGCATTAGACCCTGAACCTTGGAAGGTGTGATAGAGATATTGCAGTAATGAGCACTGTGGTCATTTCTTTCCATCTTCTGAGTCATCTGAAGGTCACTGTCATCTGAAAACAGAAGATTCTCTACCAAAAGTGAGAGTAGCATTAATATAAGGGTGTGAATATTAACAGCAGTGCTTACTGGGCAGTTTCATAAGCATAGTGTATACATTTAGCCAGACAACAGCTGACGTTACACCCCTAGGAAGACCATGCATATATATATATTTTTTTTCCACTGATATGCCTTTATTTTCCAAAGTTTTATTTCTTTTTTTTTAATTTTTATTAACATTTTCCATGATTATAAAATATATCCCATGGTACTTCCCTCCCTCCCCACCCCCACACTTTCCCATTTGAAATTCCATTCTCCATCATATTACCTCCCCATTACAATCATTGTAATTACATATATACAATATCAACCTATTAAGTATCCTCCTCCCTTCCTTTCTCCACCCTTTATGTCTCCTTTTTACCTTACTGGCCTCTGCTACTAAGTATTTTCATTCTCACACAGAAGCCCAGTCATCTGTAGCTAGGATCCACATATGAGAGAGAACATGTGGCGCTTGGCTTTCTGGGCCTGGGTTACCTGACTTAGTATAATACTTTCCAGGTCCATCCATTTTCCTGCAAATTTCATAACTTCATTTTTCTTTACTGCTGAGTAGAACTCCATTGTATAAATGTGCCACATCTTCATTATCCACTCATCTGTTGAGGGACATCTAGGCTGGTTCCATTTCCCCGCTATTATAAATTGAGCAGCAATAAACATGGTTGAGCATCAGACCATGTATATTTTGAAGACTATCAACAACCTCAGTGCGCCTGACCCCTGATAAGAGGTATTATCAGGGCACTCAAGCATGTGACACCCTCATCCCTATGACCTGTGAGTCTAACCTCACAGGTGAAAGGGACTACACAGGATTCTGGGGTGGGAGATTGTGCTGGATTATCCATCTAGGCTCAACCTAATCAAGAGGGTATCTGTAAGTAGGAAACAGGAGGATAGAGTCAGGGCAGATGTGTGCCAGCGGGGGACATAGCTCAGTGGTACAAAAATGAAGCCAAATCGTCTAGATGTGTGAGTGCCATGGGTTCTCCTCTGAGCTTCCAGAAGAAACTCAGACTGCTCACACTGAGTTTAGTACTTGTGACACCCAGAGTTTTAAGACAATGTATTTTGTGTTGGCAAAGTATGTGGTAATTTGTTTTAGCAACTGGTACAATCAGAGTAGGGTTTCTCAGTAAGCGGAAAGGCAGGATTGAAGCACAAGCTGGCCAACCCTAAAGTCCATGTCCTCTTTCTCCAGTATCCATGCCAGGAATGTGTTTGCAAACCAGAGATAGTACAGGTCTCTTAAAGTGACCAGCAGCCACATCGACCAAACACAGACCTGCCCAGAGTTTGTGGCCCCTTAGAAGGTGGTTCCCAGGGAAAGCTTTCTGCCCCAGGAGCAGCCCTTTGCTAGGCTGCTGCAAGCCAGGGCAGGCACTGCCCCATCTGGATTGCTGGGGTTTACACCGCAGGGCTGTAGCCCCAGGGACCAATGCTCAGCCCCTCTGCCACAAGGTCCATGAAGGCCCCAGGCCAGCAACACAGGGAGCTTTTGTTCCCATAGCTTGGACGTCAGACTCTGAGCCCTCACCTCAGTGCTTCAGCTTCTAATCCAAGCAGGTGATGTCAGCCCTGCATGCAGAGTGTACTTGGAACCAGTTTCCTTGTCAAGGCCATGTTTGAGCCAGAGAATTGTGAAAAGTGGGCCAAAACTTAACTATAAGAAAAAGTACAATCATATCCAGAAACCACTTTGGGCTTTAAAGCTAACTAAGCTTGGCTTCCTGCAGGCACCCCCCTCATCTCTGTGACAGAAATTGGAGGAATGACCTTGTCAATCCATTCAGAAGACCTGGCCTGGAGCCCAGGATGACCACGGAGCCCTCATCCTAATGGCACACACTGTCAGGAAATATCTGTCTTCTATTGCTACTCTCACAAATGATGGCAAACTTTGAGGCCTAAAACAACACAGAGTGACTCCCTTACAGTTCCATGAGGTGGAGTGTATGAGTGCCAGGACAGAGCCCACTCCCTGGCATGTATCCACATGGGCAGAAGTCAGCTTCATGAGGTTTTATGAGTCTCCTTTCTCCATGAACAGAGTTGTGTGACACCCAGTGGGGACCACCAGGCCTGCCCCGCCATGATAGACTGTAACCTGGAACTGTAAACTGAAATAAACCTTTCTTCCCTTAAACTGATCTTTGCCAGGTCTTTTGTCCCAACAAAGAGAAGGCAACAAATACACCATGTAACCACTAGAACTGCCACTTCCTCTCTGGAGGAGAACACATTTCCCTGCCCCTTCAAGAAGCCACCCACATTCCAGGGTTCAGAGCTCCTCTACTCTCAAGGCCAGTGGCAGCCTGTGTTCCTCTCTATGAATCTCTTTAACCATTCATACAGTTCTCTCCCACTGACTCTGCCTCCCTCATCCATTGCTAAAGACCTTATGATTATATTGGACCCATACAGATGGTCTGAATCAATCTACCTGGTGGCTCACACCTGCAATCCCAGCACAGGGGAGGCTGAGGCAGAAAGATCTCCAGTTCAAGGCCAGGCTTAGCATCGCTGAGTTTAGGGCCTGGCCAAGCTTCAGAGCAGGACCCTATCTCAAAAAGACTTCTGGTTAAGATGGCGGCACAGGAGCTACCCCAGAGCAATCTAGGGGAGAAAAAGCAAAATACACACTTCCACTAAAAAGTGAAGCTGTTTAAGATATTATCAACCACAGTACAGAAGTAGGAGAGATCCAGAGCATCTAGAGATCACAGAAATAGGCAGAAGCGGCTTCAGCTGCAGCAGTGTCAGATCCCCAGGTCCACAGCAGAAAGGATCAGCCTGAGCCACAGGAAAAGCCAGGTGAGGGGATTTTCCACTCCCATCAGCTGCCTCACAAACTCAGGGAGTGGCTCATGAGGAAGAGGATCATGAGGTCCAGTGGGAGAACTTTAGCCACCATCCACAGCCTTATCATCCCTCACTGTCAGCGCAAGCACCAGAGACGGGGAAGGGAGCTCACCTACATAGTACTTGGCACAGGCAATCAGAGCAGTGACCCACCGACCCAGCCAGCCTACCTGAGCCCACAGCACAGCAAAGGGGGACCCAAGTGGGTGCACAGTATAATTGACACCAAAGCCATCCCAAAAGGAAATTGGGATTACAACAGGTCAGTACCCACCAAAAATGCCTGCTAAATAGGCTTGAATCTGAAGTGCTAATTGCACCTTCCATGTCAGGGTAAATGATATGTTAAGCCTGATGGATGGTTAGATTTGCCATTCTTTTTTGTTGTTGTTGTTTGCTTGTTTTTTTGTTTGTTTTGTTTTTCAAGGTAGGGTCTCACTCTGGTCCAGGCTGATCTGGAATTAACTATGTAGTCTCAGGGTGGCCTTGAACTCATGGCGATCCTCCTATCTCTGCCTCCCGAGTGCTGGGATTAAAGGCATGCACCACCATGCCCAGCTAAGATTTGCCATTCTTAAATAAACTATATTTTGGGCATTGTCATTTGTTGCTTCCTGATTTATAGTGCCTTTCTCTTCTCTTCTGCCATTCATTGGGGCAGGGTCTCACTCAGTCACAAGCTGACATGGAACCCTCTACAAACCAGAAATCTCAACCACCCAGTTGACAGGATTAAGGTTGTGGTGGCAACACACATCCTTAGGGACTTTGATGTTGTTAGATGATCTGTATGTTTTAATACCCACTCTTGCATAAATAGTCTGTGCTAAGTTTCATTGAATGTGTATATTGTTTAGTTAAATTTTAGAATTTGGCTGTATTTTGTTCCACTCTGCCTACTAGAATACCCTCATAGCAGGCAAATCCAACACCTAGGGTCACTTTTGAGGTAACTCTGAAAGTTTTAAGAGCCACATCTAGTACCTTAAACTCCTACTCTGAAGATATACAATGTCAGATTGATACATCTAATAATACTGCAGATAACTAGAAATCTCAAGCAAGCATTAAATTAATCCAAGATGCAAAACTTTCTACATTACAATGCAAGTAACACAAAAAAACAAGACAATACAAATACACCAAAAATTATAAATACATCAGAAATAACCTCCAGTGAGACTTATTTAGGGGAAATGCCTGAGAAAGATTTCAAAAGAATTCTTATAAATACGTTTAAAGGAATCAAAGAAGACACAGGAAGCTGATTTAACGAAATAAGGAGGTCAATACAAGACATAACTAAGGAAATAAAAACCAATCACAAGTACTAGCAATGAAAAATACAGTAAGTCAAATAAAAAATTCTGAAGAAAATCTCACCAGTAGAATGGATGAAGGAAAGAACAGAATATCTAAACTAGAAGATCAGATGGAAGATCTAATACAGTCCAACAAAAAGAAAGAAAAATAGGAAGGTATGAAAGAGAATTTCAAGATACTCGGAACACTATGAAAAGATCAAAGAGAAAAATTCTGGGTAGGGCTGGAGAGATGGCTTAATGGTTAAGGCACTTGACTGCAAAGCTAAAGGACCCAGGTTCAATTCCTCAGAACCCAGGTAAGCCAAATGCACAGGGGGGCATGTGAATCTGGAGTTCATTTGCAGTGGCTGAAGGCCCTGGCCATCTTCATTCTCTCTCTGTCTCTGTCTCCCTCTTCCTCTCAAATAAATAAATAAATGAATAAAAATAAAGCTATAAAAAAGCGAAAAAATAAATAAATTCAGGGTATAATAGAAGGAGTAGATTTTCACTCCAAAGCTATAGTAGGAGTTATCAACAAAATTATAGAAGAAAACTTCACCCAAATTAGGAAAGAAATGCCAGTGCAGATACAAGAAGCCTTTAGAACACCAAGTAGACAAAAGCTGGAAAGAACCTCTTCTCACCATATTATAATTAGACTACCAAACACACAAGTCAAAAAATATATATATTGAAAGTAGTTAGAGAGAAATATCAAGTCACATACAAAGGCAAGCCCATCAGGATCACAGCAGGTTACTCAGCACAAACTTTAAAAGCCAGAAAGACTTGGAATGCTGTATTCCAAGTTCTGAAAGATAACAACTGTCAACCAAGATTACTTTATCCTGCAAAGCTATCTATTCAAATAGACAAATAAGGACATTCCACAACAAAAGTAGGCTAACGGAACATTTGAAGACAAAACCAGCTCTACAGAAAATAATTTAAAGGATCCTCCATGCTGAAGAGAAAGAAAAGCACACATATAAGGGACCTTGAAAAAACAAACCATACTCAAATACTAAATACAAGAGAGCAAAGGTAAAACCAGAAGAACTACCAAAAACATGGCAAAAATAAATACACACCTTTCAATAATATCAATTAATATCAACAGCCTCAATGCCCCAACCAAAAGACACAGGTTAGCAGACTGAGTTAAAAATCAGGATCCTTCAATTTGTTGCCTTCAAGACACTCACCTTTCTTTTTTTTTTTTTTTTTTTTTTTTTTTACTTTTTTATTTTATTTATTTGAGAGCGACAGACAGAGAGGGAAAGAGGCAGATAGAGAATGGGCGCCCCAGGGCCTCCAGCCACTGCAAACGAACTCCAGATATGCGTGTGCCACCTTGTGCATCTGGCTTACATGGATCCTGGGGAACAGAGCCTCAAACTAGGGTCCTTAGGCTTCATAGGCAAGCGCTTAACCACTAAGGCATCTCTCCAGCCCCATTCCCCAATCTTAGGTTATTTAAAAACCGAAACACTCCTTATTGTGGGTGGAAAGAAAGGAAGTTCCAGGTATTCAGAAAGTCAACAAGTCTGGGAAGTGGTAAGACCTGCCCCTAAGGCTATATAAAGCAGAAACAACGGCTTGTGGAGGAGACCCTCCAGTTGAGCTGCCTGCCAGTGCTGCAGAGGGCTCCTGAGTTGGAGCTTACATGAGCTGTCACCTAGGCTGGGGTGGGCTTTTTAGTGGTGCAGCTGCCTTTGAGTCATCCATTACTCCTATCTATAAGCAACCCTTCTCAGCAAGTAATCCCAGTAAACTCATTGGCTCACCAAAACTGGTTTGGGTGTAATTGTCCTTTGGTCCGTCGTCTGTGCCCCGTCTGTGGTTGACTGGAACACTGTGCCAAGTGGGCCACACAATGTGCGATGTAAGGTAACCAGGGTAAACCGGGCTCAATGTGTGCTACATGATGTAAACAAGCCGCGTTGCGCAATGAGCACCACATAAAGATGTAAACGCAAAAGCATGGCTGCACTATGGACAAGACGGGATGGCGACAGAAAGTGCCATTGGTCACACTTGTCACGAGTGTCCCTTATCATGCACAGACAGCCAAACGGGATAAAAACAGGTCCTTGACACCTTGAGGGGGACAAGGTAACCCGCTGATGCCCACTGTCTGACGCCACGGAGCTTTCAACTTTGACATCCTGCAGGTTCCTCTGTCGCCGACCATCACGAGATGTATCGCCAGTGCCCTGGCTGCTCATCCCATCACAACTGCGTAATTCAGGAACCTGACTCTGGAACGTTGGTGAGACTGTTTTGAGAGTTCCCCTAATCCAACTCTGAACTCTTGGACCAGGCAGAGGAGATCCCATCAACGAAGCTGTTCCAGCCGAGGAAGAGGTGGAGCAGTATCCATTGCCAAGGCTTAGCTGAGGAAGAAACTGCAGTGGAGGGAGCTTCACTTGTGGTTATCAACTTAGAATGTCCTTAGCATAGCTATCAGGTGTGAAGTGCTAAATAAATTGATAAAAGAACACGGACTCCCGCTCTGCAGTTCCAAATCCTACTTGTGACAGGGTGAAGTTGTGTGTTCACTCACCTCAGGGAAAGATTTCCTGAGACAGTGACTAGTCAGAGAAGTTGATAGGCCCAGTACAAAACAGAACCCATATACACAGTGCTGACCTTACGAACACATGGACAGGAGACAGTAAGCAGACCTGTGAGACTCAGGGCTACAGACTAACTACCTGAACCCAGAACACATGCTTCCTGGGCAGCAAGGCTGTGGGGACCCCTGTGCTTTCCTCCAAAGGCCAAGGAGCCTTCAAAAGATTGTACTTATCTCTGGGAAGGCCTGGCAGGGCTGGGGCGGGGTGGGGGGTAGGCCACAGTTGAGGTAAGACACTCACCTTTCTACAAAGCATGGACATTATCTTAGGGTAAAAGGTTGGAAAATGGTGTTTCAAGCAAATGGGCCCAGAAAACAAGCAGGGATTGCTATTCTAATATCTGACAGAGTAGACTTCAGAGCAACATTAGTTAGGAAAGATAAGGAAGGTCACTTTATATTGATTAAAGGAACACTCCAACAGGAGGACATTACAATCCTAAACATATATGCACCTAAAATGGGGGTGCCCAATTTCACCAAATGCTATTAAAACTAAGATCACAATTAATCACAGTTGTAATGGGTGACTTCAACACCCCACTCTCATCAATTGACAGGTCATCCTGGCAAAAAATAAACAGAGAGGCATCTGGATTAAATGATGGCATAGAACAAATAGACCTAACAGCTATCTACAGGACATTTCATCCAAATGTGGCAGAATACACATTCTTTTCAGCAGCACATGGAACATTCTCTAAAATAGACCATATATTAGGAAAAAAGCAAATCTTAACAAATTCAGGAAAATTAAAATAATTCCTTGTACTCTATCTGATCACAATGGGATTAGAGTACAAATCGATAGCAAGAAAAGCTATAGAGCATATACAAAATCATGGAAACTAGACAATGCACTACTAAATGATGAATGGGTCAATAGAGAAATCAAGAAGGAAATCAGAAAATTCATAGAATCAAATGATAATGAGAACACAACATGCCAAAACCTTTGGGAAACAATGAAGGCAGTCCTAAAAATGAAATTTATAGCTTTAAGTGTCTATATTAAGAAATTAGAAGCTGCGGGGCTCCTTCCCAGTCAGGTAATACCGAGGGCAGGACCAGGCCTGCTGGTTCTCCTCTAGGGGTTGAGGAGGAAGATGAACATCGGACGACTCAGAAACCTCTCCTGGCCACTGGAGAAAAACCACACTGAGTCGGGAGTCTTTTCGATGTAGGAACTCACAGAAACAACACACTTTATTATTCTGAGCAGTTGCCTACATCATGTTGGGGATGAAGGCGGGGATTTTAGGATGGGGGAAGAGGTAAGGGCCAAAAGTAAACTTTAACTATTGAAATGGTAATTACAATTACCATGCTTAAGTGGCAGACCAGAAGCCATTAGGCGTCTTGCTGAGTCCTAGCTGGCCAGAGACAGGTCGTTAAACTTTAGCTAGGCTCAGGAAGTTCCACTAGGCCTCACGCCTGGGCCTTTCAGAGCCCAACAAGAAGCCAAGCGTGGTGGTGCACACCTTTAATCCCAGCACTTGGGAGGCAGAGGTAGGAAAATCGCTGTGAGTTTGAGGCCACCCTGAGACTACATAATGAATTCCAGGTTAGCCTAAGCTACAGTGAGACCCTACCACAAAAAAAAAAGAAAAGAAAAGAAAAGAAAAGAAAAGAAAAGAAAAGAAAGAAAGAAAGAAAGAAAGAAAGAAAGAAAGAAAGAAAGAAAGAAAGAAAGAAAGAAAGAAAAGAAGAGAAATTAGAAAGGTTACACGTAAACAACTTAATGCTTCACCTTAAAGGCTTGGAAAAAGAAGAACAAGGCAAACCAAAATTCAGTAGATGGGAAGAAATAATAAAGATTAGGGAAGAAATTAATGAAATAGAAACAAAAAAAATTCAAAGAATCAATGAAACAAAGAGTTGCTTCTTTGAAATGATAAACATGATTGAAACCCCTTAGCAAATCTGACCAAAAGAGAGAAGAGACACAAATTAATAAAATTAGAGCCGGGCGTGGTGGCGCACGCCTTTAATCCCAGCACTAGGGAGGCAGAGGTAGGAGGATCGCTATGAGTTCAAGGCCACCCTGAGACTCCATAGTGAATTCCAGGTCAGCCCGGACCCTACCTCGAAAAACCAAAAAAACCAAAAACAACAACAAATAAAATTAGATATGAAACAGGCACCATCACAACAGATACCAGAGAAATTCAAAAAATCATAGGGGCATACTAAAGAACATATTTATGTGAAAGAAATAGATGCTTCTCTTGATTTATATAATCTACCAAAATTAAATCAAGATGAGAGTAACAAAAATAGACCTATAACAAGTATGGAGATCCAGGCAGTTATCAAAAATCTCCCAACTAAAAAAAGGACAGGCCCAGATGGATTCACTGGTGAATTTTACCAGACATTCATGGAATAACTACCACCACTGCTTCTCAAACTTTTCCATAAGGGCTGGAGAGATGGCTTAGCAGTTAAGCACTTGAAAACCAAAATAAATAAATAAGAAAAGAAGAATAAAATAAAGGCTAATTATGATAAACCTACAGCCAACATAATACTAAATGGAGAAAAACTTGAAGCTTTTCTAAAATCAGGAACAAGACAAGGGTGTCCACTGTCCCCACTTTTACTTAATATAGTACTGGAAGTCTTAGCCATAGCTTTAATGCAAGAGACACACATAAAAGGGATACAAATTGAAAAATAAGAAATCTTGTGGATCCTAGCTACAGATGATTGGGCTTCTGTGTGAGAAGGAAAATACTTAGTAGCAGAGGCCAGTAAGTTAAAAAGGAGATATAAAGGGAAGAGAAAGGAAGGAAGGAGGGTACTTAATAGGTTGGTATTGTATATATGTAAGTACAATGATTGAGATGGGGAGGTAATATGATGGAGAATGGAATTTCAAAGGGGAAAGTGTGGTGGGGGAGGGAGGGTATTACCATGGGATATTTTTTATAACCATGGAAAATGTTAATAAAAATTGTGAAAAGAAAAAAAAATTAAATTAAAATTGAAAAATAAGAAAATATTATTTGGAGATGATATGATTCTATACACAAAGGACCCTAAAGACTCTACCAGCAAACTGTTAGAACTGATAAACACTTTCAGTGATGCAGTAGAATGCAAAATAAACACACAGATATCAGTATGCTAACAACAAACACACAGAAGATGAAATTAGAGAATCAATCCTATTCATAACTGCATCAAAAAAAGTACCTTAGAATAAACCTAACCAAGGAAGTGAAAGATCTCTACAATGAAAACTTTAATAAAACACTCAAGTGAGAAATTGCAGAACACACTAGAAGATGGAAAAACATCCCTTGTTCTTAGATCAGAAGAATCAATGTTGTGAAAATGGCATTCTTCACTGAAATAGAAAAAAACACTTCAAAAATTCATTTGGAAACACAAAAAAACATTGAATATCTAAAACAATTTTGAGCAACAAAAATAAGGCTGGTGGTATCACCACACTTGATTTTAACCTATATTACAGAGTCATAGTAACAAAAATAGCATGGTACTGGCACAAAAACAGACATATAGATGAATGGAACCAATTATAGGACCCAGATATAAGTCCAGGTAGCTACAGCCACCTGATCCTTGACAAAAATACCAAAAATACTCACTGGAGAAAAGACAGCTTCTTCAGCAAGTGGTGCTGGGAAAACTGGATATGTATCTGTAGAAGGATAAAAATAGATCCTTATCTCTTTCCATACACAAGAATGAAGACCAAGTGGATCAAAGACCTTAATATCAGACTTGACATTCTGAAACTGCTAGAGGAAAAAGTAGGGGAAATCTTTCAACATACTGGTCTTGGCAAAGACTTTCTGAATATAACCCCAATTGCTCAAGCAATAAAACCACAGATTAACCGCTGGAACCTCATGAAATTACAAAGCATTTGTACAGCAAAGGGTACTGTTAATAGAGCAAAGAGGCAACCTACAGGATAGGAGAAAATCTTTGCCAGCTATACATCTGACAGAGAATGTATATCCAAAATATACAAAGAACTCAAAAAAACAAAACAATAAATCAAACAACCTAATTAAAAATGGGCTATGGAATTAAATAGAGAGTTCTCAAAAGAAGAAATACAGATGGCATATAAACATCTAAAGAAGGGCTGGAGGGCTGGAGAGATGGCTTAGCGGTTAAGCGCTTGCCTGTGAAGCCTAAGGACCCCGGTTCGAGGCTCGGTTCCCCAGGTCCCACATTAGCCAGATGCACAAGGGGGTGCACGTGTCTGGAGTTCATTTGCAGTGGCTGGAAGCCCTGGTGCGCCCATTCTCTCCCTCTCCCTCTATCTGTCTTTCTCTCTGTGTCTGTTGCTCTCAAATAAATAAATAAAAAATGAACAAAATAATATTTAAAAATAAAAAAAAAAGAAGGGCTGGAGAGATGGTTCAGCCATTAATGCATTTGCCTGCAAAGCCAAAGGGCCCACGTTCAATTCCCAGGACCCACATAAATCAGATGCACATGTGGCACACGTGGCTGGAGTTTGTTTGCTGTGGCTAGAGGTTCTGGCATGCCTGTTCTCTCTTTCTCAAATAAATAATTTAAAAAATAAATAATAAACATGTAAAAAATGTTCTATATTTCTAGCCATCAGGGAAATACAGATTAAAACTACATTGAGTTTCCATCTCACTCCTGACAGAATGGCGACTATCATGAAAACAAATGAGCATAAATGATGGCGAGGATGTGGAAAAAGAGGAATCCTTCTACACTATTGGTGGGAATGAAATCTGGTCCAGCCATTGTGGAAATTAGTGTGGAGGTTCCTGAGACAGCTAAAAATAGATCTACCATATGACCCAGCTATACCACTTCCTAGGCATATATCCTAAGGACTCGTCTCACTAACTTAGAGATACTTGCTCAGCCATGTTTATTGCTGCCCTATTCACAATAGCTAGGAAATAGAACCAGCCTAGGTGTCCTTCAACAGGTGAGTGGAAAATAAAGCTGTGGCACATTTATACAGCAGTAAAGAAAAAAATGAAATGTTAATAAAAATTGAGAAAAAAAAAAGAAAATGAAAAAAAGAAAAAATGAAATCATGAAATTTGCAGAAAAATGGATGGATCTGGATAGGATTATACTTAGTGAGGTAACCCAGGCTCAGAAAGCCAAATGTCACATGTTCTCTCTCATATGTGGATCCTAGGTACAAATGACTGGACTTCTATGTGAGTAGAAATAAAATTTAGTAGCAGAGGCCAGTAAGCTAGAAAGGAGATATAAAGAGAACAGAAAGATAGGGGGAACTTAATAGGATGGTAATGTATATATGCAAGTAGAAGAACAGATTATTGGGGGTGAAAAGGCCTAAGTGAGTCAGAGGAAGTGATTGAGTAAAGGAAAGGTGGAGGGAGGACTAATCAAAATCTAAGAGGATATAAGGCTGGGCTTGGTGGCGCACACCTTTAATCCTAGCACTCGGGAGGCAGAGATAGGAGGATCACTGTGAGTTCAAGGCCACCCTGAGACTACAGAGTTAATTCCAGGTCAGCCTGGACCAGAGTGAGACCCTACCTCGAAAAACCAAAAAAAAAAAAAAAAAAAATCTAAGAGGATATAAATAAGTCATATAGAAATCTACTTTTTTGGACAATGGAACACTCAGAAGCCATAGATTGTTACTAGAAAATTTTCAATGCCAGGGATGGGATACCTTCCAGTGAGTTGTTGGCCAGGGAGGTCACTGATACCCCCAAAACATTACAAGCCATTGCCAAGACTCTTGGTTTCCCACCAGGAATAGATGGTAAGACCCTATTGCTGAAAACTCCACATACTAAGGCTGCAAGGCCACTGAGAAATCCTGCTGGAGCTAAGCTGAAAACCTCCATGTAAACCAACTGACAGAAAGCTGAAAAAGACATGCAGCATGCAGTTCAATGGGAGAGAGAGAAACCACCAGTGAAGATACTCTAGCCAGGCCAAATGAGCCAACAGGTACAATAGTGGCGCATCTGTTATGGGGGAAACCAACTGCCCTCTAATTGGACTGGAGGTCTGCTCCATGGGAAGGAATACATGGCTGATACTGAAAACCTACAACAGGGATATTCATGAGCCCTAGAGGTATAACATCTCTGCTGTCTGGCTAAATGTATATACTATGCTCACCAAACTGCCCAGTAAGCACTTCTCTTAATGTTCATACCCAAATATTAATGCTACTCTCACTTTTGGTTAGAGAAGCTTCTCTTTTCCCATCGCAGTGACCTTGGGATGACCATGGTGCTGAGAAGTGACAGAGGAGTGCTCAGCACTGGCATATCTCAATCACACCTTCCAAGGCTCAGGGCCCATTGTGGAAGAGGTGCCAGAAAGAATGTAAGAGCCAAAGGAAGGGTAGGACTCCTTACAATGTGCTCCCCCCAGACACAAAATGGCCTGGCATCCATGACTTCACAGTGCCTGACATTACCTATGCAAGACCATCATAATAGGAGGAAAAAGATCATGACATTAAAATAAAAGGGAGGATGACTGAAAGAGGGAGGAGATATGATGGACAGTGGAGTTTCAAAGGGGAAAGTGGGGGGATGGAGGGAATTACCAAGGGACTTCGTTTACAACTATGGAAGTTGTCAATTAAAAAAAAAAGGAACAAAAAAGAAAAGTCAGACGCAAGTAGGAATCTTTAGGACAAAGAAAATTGGGGTTTATTGGAGGCAAGCCATAGAGAGACACTTTGCATCTCAGCGCTGGGGACTCTGGATATGTCAGCTGCCAGTGTAGGATTTGGCAAGGGGGTTTATTTCCGAAGGGTGGAGTCATGTTGGCAGGGAATGAGAGGGAGAAGTATTAGCAAGTGTGAAGGAACTTCTTTGAACTCCTTTTTTCCAAGACAGACAGCCAGGTTCATGGCTCCCCTGGGGGTTATCTAGATAGCAGGGGGCAGTCTCCAGACAGACTTCTTGGCAGTCAGCAGTGGTAGGGTGAATTTCTGAAGTTTGTTAACTCCTTCTCTTGTCACCACAAACACAAAATTAAAAACCATTGCTTGTTATGTATTTTCCTGCTCAATTTGCAAATTTGTTCCATGCGATTCTGTTTGAAACATGTTATTTGAAATAGATTGTTGTTGGCCTGGTGGTATATCCCTGTAATCTGAGTTATTCAAGAGGTGAACACAGAAGGATCACTAATTTAAGGGCTACCTCTACAAAAACAGCTTTGCCATGAGCCAGAGGCCTGCCTGCGCTACACAGTGAGTTGCAGGACAGTTTGTCTACATTAAGATCCTGCCTCAAAAATAAAAATAAGGGCTGGAGGGATGGCTTAGCAGTTACGGCACTTGCTTGTAAAACCAAAAGACCCAGGTTTGATTCCCCAAGACCCATGTTAGCCAGATGCACAAGGGGTGCAAGCGTCTGAGTTCGTTTCCAGTGGCTGGAAGCCCTGGTGCACCCATTCTCTCTCTCTCTTTCTCCTCCTTTCTCTGATAAATAAATAAATATTAAAAGAATAAAATAAATAAAAATAAGCCAGGCATGGTGGTACACGCCTTTAATCCCAGCATTTGGGAAGCAGAGGTAAGTGGGTCTCTGTGAGTTTGAGGCCACCCTGAGACTATACAGTGAGTTCCAGGTCAGCCTGGACTAGAGTGAGACTCTACTTCGAAAAACCAATAAATAAATAAATAAATAAATAAAGTAATAAAAATAAAGGGTTGGAGAGATGGCTTAGCAGTTAAGGCATTTGCGTGCAAAGCCAAAGGATCCCGGTTCGATTCTCCAGGACCCACATAAGCCAGATGCCCAAGGGGGTGCATGCATCTGGAGTTCGTTTGCAGTGGCTGGAGGACCTGGTATGCCCATTCTCTCCCTCTCTCTTTCTTTCCCTCAAATAAATAAATAAATAAAATCTATTTAAAAAAATAAAAATAAAATAAAGTCCAGTGTGGTGGTGCACACCTTTACTCCCAGCATTTGGGATTAAAGTAGGATTGGGTGGGAGAATCGCTGTGAGTTCAAGGCAACCCTCAGACTCCAGGTCAGTCTGGGCTAGAATGAGACCCTACCTCAAACCCTCCAACTAAATAAAGATAAAAACCCAATAATAATAATAACAAATCAATAAAATAAAATAAAAGTAAATTCAAAATATTTTCCACTTTCACGGTCACCTATGTGAAGATACAGAAGGCATTTACAGGACTCTTCCTGGGGAGGAATTTGGCCATGGTGCAGCCCAATCTGACGGAGACAACAAATTCCCCACTCGACCACCTTGGACCACTAGTCTCCTTCCTCTTGATCTCTCTCCCCTCTCTCCATTTGCCACCCCCCATACTGCACAAAGAGCTGGCCGTATCTCAAAAACCTTCCTGTTCCCACAGTGGGCTCAACTTTGCCCCACATTAGCCTTGTGTTAACACCATTATCCATAATGTCAGCCTGCTATGATTTTATTTGCATGGTTCTTCAATTACATCCTATGAGCAGGGCAATCCTTTCCATCTGAGAGGGAGTTAGGGTGATGGCCCCTGAAAGTAGGAAGCAGGAATCTCTCCGGGCCTATCACTGCAGTCTCCACTTTGCTAGAGATCAAAGGATGATCTGACTCCTCCTCTCCTGCCTAAAGGAGATCTGTCTTTCCACAAACAACCTGGGCCCCTCCTGGGAGGGAGGTCTCTCCTAGGATTTAAATCTAATCCTGACATTGCGGTTGGTCAAGTTCAGCCCCCAGAATTAAGCATAATGGCTAACCAGTTCCTGAGACAGACCCCGGCCCAATCAGCTGTCTCTCTGGATCACCTGAGCCAGAAGGTAGGGCCAACCCCCACAAGGTTATAAATGCTTCTGGTGGGGAGGACCAGCTCTCTGGGCTGCCTGACCACTAGTGAACCTCCACTTTCTGGTGAGTTTCCTTTTGTCTCAGCCCTCTAGTCTGAGATGAGGAGAAAAACCCTCTGACCCCTACTTTCCACATGGGCTCTTTACCCCCTCCTGCCCTCCACATGGCAGGAGTTCTTTTTAATTTCTTTTCTGTTCTCTGTAGGGTTTTTCCAGGCCCACCATGTCAGATCTCAAGCCACGTGGGTATATTCATTTTCCTTCCCTTGGTTCTTTACTTCCCTCAATAAATATAATAATATGGGCTGGAGAGATGGCTTAACTTTCACTGGCCTGCAACGCCTAAGGACCAAGGTTCAATTCCCCAGTGCACATGTGGCAAATGCATCTCAAGTTCATTTGCAGTGACTAGAGGCCTTGATGCACCCATTCTGCCTCTTTCTTTCTCAAGTAAATAAAAATATTTAAATATAATTTGGGCTGGAGAGATGGCTTAGCAGTTAAGGTGCTTGCCTGCAAAGCCAAAGGACTGAGGTTCAGTTCCTCAGCACCCACATAAGCCAGATGCACATGTGTCTGGAGTTTGTTTGCAGTGGCTACAGCCCCTGACACACACATTCTCTCTCTCTCTCTCTCTCTGTCTGTCTCCTTTCTCTCTCTCTCTGCTGGCAAATAAATAAATAAAGTATGGTAATAATTATCCTTCTCCATCTTATTTTATTCAGTGTTTTGGTTAAAAGTAGACATGAGGGCTGGAGAGATAGCTTACCTAGGAAGCCTAAGGACCCACATTTGATCTCTCTCCAGATCCCACATAAGCCAGATGCACAGAGGCAAGCATAAGGTCACTAGGTGGCTCAAGCATCTGGAGTTAGATTTCAGTGGCCGAGGCCTGGGCATGCCCATTTTCTCTCTCTGGTCTTTTTTTTTTTTTTTTTCTTCTTTTTCGAGGTAGGGTCTCACTCTGGTCCAGGCTATTTTCTCTCTCTAAAAAGAAAAAAAGAAGTAGATGTGAACCTAGGCTTTGGGGTACAAGGACTTTCCTGAACCTCTAACACCCTGTTTCAAATCCAATCCTGACAAATTATTTGGGATTGCACACCACCTATGGCCGGTTTTTTACTGAGCTAAGTTTTTTTTTTGTTTTTTTTTTTTTTAAATTTGAGAGAGAGATAGAGACTTATAGAGAGAGAAAAGAGAATGGGCATGCCAGGGCCTCCAGCCATTGCAGACAAACTTGAGATGCATGTGCCACTTATGCATCTGGCTTTCGTGGGTCCTGGGAAATCGAGTCTGGGTCCTTTGGCTTTGCAGGCAAATGCCTTAACTGCTAAGTCATCTATCCAGCCTTAACTTCTAAGACGTTTCTACAGCCCATTTCTCAAGTTTTTAGAGTGAAAATCTGGGCTCTGGAAGACCCAAGAATCCCAGTTTACCTAATTTGTTTCTAATATACCAATGAAAGAGACAGCTAATAGTGAAGGGCAGAGAAACGACATAGTTGTGCATAGCTCTTGCTCTTCGTTTTAACCTAACCTCTATGTCTGCACGCTGAAGATAAGACTCATGTGTGTGTGTTGGGGTACCGGACTCTTACTTGTTCCTGTTCCCAATACGACCACTTGACATCTGTGGCGATGGGCAGCATGGCTATATTCCAGTGAAATAAAGGGAGCACTGCTAGGGAATCTTCCCTTCCTCAGTAAAGAGACATGGAGCCTGGTGAGAAAAGAGCCTTTGCTGCCCTTGCCCCTTGTTCCTGTCAAATACAGTCACGGAGTCTGGAATGCCAGCAGCATTTTGGAGTCATGAGGCATATGCATAAGGCTCAAAACCAACATGCCAGGAGTGCAATGCAGAGGCAGGCAGATCCAGAGTCCTGGCTGTACCCATTCCATATTTGGCTCCCACAGCTCCAGACATGTCCGTGGACACTGTACATAGGCATGACGGAACCAGCACATGCGAGGCATGTGAGGGTGGTGGAGAAGACACTGGCACCCACAAATAGGGCTGGTCCACTTCCTCAAGGCCTCTTTTGTGGCCTCCTCTGATGAATGCTCATATGTGAGGAAATGCACTATTTCTCCCCCATTTTGACAGTCTCATGTACACATGCCTCCCAGACCTCCTGGGTTCAAGGTCTTCCCAGTTCTTCTGAGTTCCCAGACCTTCAGTCACTCTGCTATCCTTATCCCTGATGCACACACATGCCTTGGTGTGGTGGTTTGATTCAGCTGTCCCCCATAAACTTAGGTATTCTGAATGCTAGTCTCTCCAGCTGATGGCAATTGGAAATTAAAGCCTCCTGGAGGCAGAGTATTGTTGGAGGCGGGATTTTGGTTGTTATAGCAAGTTTCCCCTCGCCAGTGTTTAGCATACTCTCCTGTTGCGATTGTCCACCTTATGTTGGCCAGGGGTTGATGTCCACCCTCTGCTTATGCCATCATTTCCCCCTGCCATCATGGAGCTTCCCCTCCAGCCTGTATGCCAAAATAAACCTCTTTTTCCCAGATGCTGCTCTTGGTTGGGTGATTTCTATCAGCAATGTGAACCCAACTCCAACACTTGGTTTCCTCTGGAGCAAGCTCTCCTTTCGGCTTGTGCAAATGGATTTATCCAGTAACCTATCAGCCAAGTTTGCACTTTTCTTCTATCCAGAGTCGCACTGAAGCCATAATTGTAGTTAAGGGGTGTGGAGGGGATAGGGTGGGAGGAACACAAGCCACTCACTTATGTCACTGACTACTCATAGACCTGCTTCTCTGTGGCCATGGAGTGTGGTGTCCTGCTCTGTAGTCACCCCACCAGTCAGTATGAAATGTGGTGTTAGGGGTTCAGGAAAGTCCATGAACTCCAACCTTAGGTTCATGTCTACTCTAACCAAAGGATTGATAAAGTAAGACTGAGAAGGATAATCATTAAATTGCCACATTTATGGAGGGAAGTACGGAAGCAAGGGAAGGAAAAGGAATACACACACATGGTCTGAGAGCCCACATGGTGGGCCTGGAAGAGAGAGAGAAAGAGAGAGAGAGAGAGAGGGAGAGAGAGAGGGAGGGAGGGAGGGAGGGAGAGGGAGAGAGAGGGAGAGAGAAGGAGAGAGAGGGAGAGAGAGGGAGAGAGAGTTTGAGAGGAAAGAAAAGGAAGTGCTAGGGGTCCAGGGGGGGTACAGAGCCCATGTGGAAGTGGGGGTTGGGGAAGACTCACCAGAACCTATGAGTGATGGGCAGCCGCCAAGAGAGGATGCCCTCCCCTTGTAAACATGTTATAACCTTATGGTGGTGGGCCCTACCTTCCCGCTCAGGTGAGCCATAGAGACAGCTGACTGGTGTGGGCTAGGGGCTGTCTCAGGAAGATATCAGACATGATGCCAAGTTCTGGGGGCTGAACTTGACCAACCACAATGTTAGGATTAAGTCTTGGGAAGAAGACCTCCCTCCCAAGTGGTTTGTGGAAGAACAGATCTAGGGAAGAGATAAGAAGTCAGATCAGACTTGCTCTCTAGTAAAGAGGAGACTGCAAGGATGCTTTCAGGGGCCCCATTACCCTCACTGCCTACCAGAGCTACCTGACTCCCTCCTCAGCTTGCTGTCCCCCAGCCTCTACCTCTGCGCATAGAGTGGGTGAGAGGTGGGCAGCCAGCAGGGCCTCTGGGATGGAACCTGAAAAGGCACCATAGCTGTTTTGTTCATTATCTGTGGTCATCTGTAAAATGGGCACACTCCCTTCCTGTGAGGACCAGGATGGTGACACATCATAGTCTCCACTCTGTTGGCAGCAGTCTTGGTCAGATCATCCTTTGATCTCTAGCAAGTGCAGATTGCAGAAAGCATACATTTCTGCCTTAATTTCAGGGGTCTATTCACCCCAACTGCCTAACAAAACTACCTAATTCTTTCTCAAGTACTCACCCAGCTTGCAGTGCATACAGTGAGGGTCTGTCACAGTGTCCCATGGCTCTATGGGAAATAGTGTTCATAGAAGAAGATGTCAGCTTTGCTCCGAACCCCTTGGAGCCTTGAGTCTCTGAAGTTGTGACCTGCCAGAACTCTGAAGGTTACTCTGGCTGTGGACTATTGAGTGCCACAGTATAATCTGGGACATGGGTCAGGCTGTATACCCCATGGGGCATAATCTCTCTCCATGTTAAAAAAAAAAAAAAGCCAGTGAATGATGCCCCAGTCACTAGCTCAGCTAAGCCAACTGAGCGTCTCTTGTGGTTTTATCCAATAAAAGCTGACACTTCCAGCAGTTTGGGGCTGTATCCTGAGATCCCAAACTCTGGGATGCAGATGCAGACCTAGTACACCAGCCTTCTTCTTTTTCTTTCTTTTTACCCAATAAAACTTTGTCTCACATTCCATGAGTCTATGGTCTTACTCATGCAACACTGGACTCACAGTTAAGAGACAATATTAAATCTCAGCTGACAGTTGGGACTTTAGAACTATCTTAAGTCAGTAAAGACCATGGGAACCTTTGGAATTGGACCAAATACAATGTACAAAGTGAGGTGGTTATGAGTCTATTGGGGGCTGGGGCAGAATGTGGTAGTTTGAATGAATGTCCCCTAATCAATTCAGAAGTTTTATTTAATCTTGTAACTTGGTGTCACTGTGGTCAGATCCTAGGGTCCAGCTCTAAGGAGGTAGTACCAGAATTCCATCCTAAGGTAAGCAAAGTGCCTGAGTGCTGTCTGGGTTCCCTGCAGCTTGGCTGCCAGGTTTGTTTTTTTCCCTCTTACTTTTGGTGGTAGGTTCTCTCTCTCTCTGTCACCATTGAACAACTTCCCCTGTAACTGTAAGCTTCAAATAAATGCCATTCCTCCATAAACTGTGTCTGGTTTGGAGGTTCCTCCCAGTGACCTGAAGCTGTCTGCTACAACCACTAAGCCATCTGTCCAACCCAAACTTGATCTTTTTGTGGATAAACATAGTTGCTCTGTTAACAATAATGGCTGTTAGGCTCTGAGGACGATGTTCCACATCATCCCTTACAAAAGCGGTGTTTCCCTGGGGCCTGACCCAATGACGGGAGTCAGTGAGAGGCTGGCCTTAACGGGACTGCATTTCCTAGCCATCAGGTCTGTCACCCAGGTAAAGTCTCATCTGCTCAAGCAGGTGGAGGCAGTCAGCTCACCACTGACAAGAGACTCAGTGGGACTGGGCTTAAAGGGTCTCAGTTACTGAATGCTCCTGACTCTCCCCATCCTAGTTCTTAGAACCCTACTCTTTCTAGTCAGTAGCCAGATACCTGTGAATTCAGCTCATACTGCAGGTATGCATCAGGCAATACTGAATGTGAGACTGGTCTGCAGCCCATCAGCCTGGAGGCTACGCAAGGAAAGCACATCTCTAGGTTGTCTGTGAAACCAGTTAGTTCTCTGGCATGCTTGGTCTGACAACTTAGAGCCTGGGCTCTGTTTTTGTGAAGTCTCTCAGATGCAATCAAAAGCCAACTCACCCCACAGCCTTGTGGCCTTCAGCAGACATTCCATCCAATGAATGTGATGACCTGATCTCTTTTGCAGGGCATGTTGTCACCGAGGCCATTTCTACGCTCCGGTGCCCGCTTCAGACAACCAACCAGGTTCCCGCCTGCGTGGGTCTGTCTCCCAGGATGGCTTCAAGGACCAGGAATACTTACATTTCAATGCTCAGTTGCCAAAGTAGGACCTCTCTGGGTAGATTTAAGGCAAGCATTGCTGTCAAGAGTGTTGCAGGAGCTGGAGGGCCAGGAGGGAGGGGGAGGAGGTGCTGTGGTCTGGAGTTTAGGAAGCTAAATACTACTGGCCTGAAGTCCAGGAGCCTAGAGTCTGCTTATATTGCTACTGAGCAGAAACCCAGAGGCCAGCTGCTTCCACCCCAAGCCCTCCCCTAGCTGATGGTACTTCTGAAAGGCCCAAGAATTCAGACGCTCAGAAATACTATCACGCTCCAAAGGGAGCTTAAGCGGGCCCCTGCATATCTCAAACTCCAGGCTTTACTCTCTGTTAGAAGCAAGTAAAGAATCCCTCTTCTCATTATATCAGAGCCCACTCCTAATATAAAACTAGGTAAAAAGGGCATGAGATAGCCCTCAAGGATGGGAAATGAGTAATAAAGTAAACCACTTATTTAGTTTCTGTAAATAGTCTGCACCATAAACCTTAATAGCCCACACTGTAAGCCTTAGTAGCCTTAATAGCCCACACTGTAAGCCTTAGTAGCTCGCACCATAAGCTGTAGCAGCCTGCCTCAGACCACCAAGGCCATAGGAGGCTGATACCATACTCTGTTACCCCCACCTAAGGAATTGCACAAGTGCTGACCTCCAAGGTCACAGGAGACTGGTACCACACTCTGCTACTCCTACCTAAGGACCTGCGCAAATGCTGACCACCAAGGTCATAAGAGAGTGATTGGTCCATGAGGGGCTTGAGCAAAGTAAACTAATTGGCTTAGAAACTGTGGGGTGGCACAAACTGACTGGCTAACACCCTGCAGGGGCTCCTGATATTAAATAATGATTGGTCTAATACACAGGCTTTGTTAGAAACCCTATAAAAACTGTCCCGTTCCTGCATTCGGGGCTCTGCAGTCCTCTACCCCCGTGCGGTGTACGACTGTGGGCCCCAGCGCGCTTGGAATAAAATCCTCTTGCAGTTTGCATCAAGACCGCTTCTCGTGAGTGATTTGGTGTGTCGCCTTATCCGGGCAGAGGGTGGGGGACCCCCTGCGGGGGTTTTTTCCTACACTTCCTGTACCCCTGCAGTCATTACCCAGTGCCGGCACCTTCAGACAGATAATCAGACTTCCTCCTCCTTCCCTGCTATAACCTCTCACACCTGCTGCCCTGGGCAGAACCTAACAGAAGCCAGCTGGCTCCTAGATATGGTCAAGTGCCACCAGTGTGGATGAGGATGGCATAGAGGCATCAGGAAGTAATGGGCACAACCTTCCCTGGGAGTTGTGAAGAGAAAGTGAGCTAAGAGATGACAGAGCTGACTCCAGTTCACCATGCTCTTCCCAGTGCAGGGACATCTACAAGCACCAGTCAGTTCTCCTGCCGGTGGCATGAAGCTGTGTCTTTCTGTGAAGTGCTGGGCACTTGCTCTCTTGTTCTGGCCTGACGAGTTCCTTCTTTGCTCCTTTCCCTACTTACCAAATAATTACGTAATTGCCACTCCTAGACACAGCCTGAGCTTCTCATCCTTCTCTGGGAATCCTGTTGCTTCTCATAATCCTTCAGACTCCTTTTTAAAAACTTTTTTAATTTTTAATTTTCATCCACCCTGCCTTCAAGCATGCTCACTAAACACAGGCTGGAGACATGGTTAAGTGAGTAAAACGTTTGGCTAGAAAGCATAAAAATAGAGTTCAGAAAGAAGAACTTCTGTAAACTGTCCAGGTGTGTTGCTAGTGAGCGGCCGGGAAGGTGGAGACAGGAGATCCCTGGAGCTCGATTGCCAGCTACTCTAGCCTAATTGGTGAGCTCCAGGCCAAAGAGGGATCCTGTCTCAAAAAGTTGGTGGGCATGGTGGTTTGCACCTGCAAGCCAATAATTTGGAAGGCTGGTGTAGGAGCATCACCATGAGTTCAAAGTCAGCCTGGCTACAGAATGAGTTCCAGGCCCATCTGGGCTACAGTGAGACCCTACCTCTACATAAATGAATAAATAAAGATGCAGATGGCATTCTTGAGGACCACCACCTGAGGATATCCTCTGGCCTTCACACATATGCACATACACACTTAAAAATAATGAAAATTCATCTGGGGGCTGGGGACATAGCTTTGTCAGTAAAGTGCTTGCCTTTACCTTGCAGGCATGAGGGCACAGTGGTGGCATGCACCTGTGAGCCCTGTGGTAGGGAGGAGGAACTTGCTGGCCAACCAAACCACAGTAACTGGTGAGCTCCAAGCTAAAGAGACTATCTCAACAGCAAGTTGTTGGGAGCCATTTTGGCTGGACTTGTATCCATAGCCCTGGGCTTCTGGCCGCAGGACATTAGCAAAACCATAGCAGCCTTCCTGCAAGTAAGATTGTGTATCTTCAGTGTCGGGAAGCCATCTGGCAGCAAGACATTAGCATAACCATAACAGCCTACCTGTAAGCAAGATTAGGTATCTTCAGCCATTTGGCTGGTCCTTTGTACTGAGAAATGATTGAAATGCAAAAACTCTGTAACAGAAAGGTTTTTTGATAAGGAACTTGTAAAGCTCATAAAATCTTTGTCCATAGAAAAACTGTTTGTAAAAAATATAAAAAGGAATGCTGTGAAATAAACTATGTCTTCAGTCCTGGCTTGAGGCCTTGCTTCAGCCCTGGACTGGGGTCCATACTTTCACTCTTTCTTCTGTCTTTCCTTAATCCTCACTCCCCATCAGGCTCGAACCTTTTCAGCTGGCAGGCTCCGGCAGCAGGTGAATGGTGTTCCTGAGGAACAACACCAAAGGCTATCCTCTGGCCACCACACCCCCACACATATGCGCAAATAATTCATCTGTGCTGACCATACAGCCCTCTCCACCCCCATCATTTCCTAAATGTGTAACTATGTAGTCCCAGGATGGCCTTGAACTCATGGTGAGTCTCCTACCTCTACCTCCCAAGTGCTGGGATTAAAGGTGTGTGCCACCATACCCAGCTAAAATGTGTAACTATTTACATAGTACGCTCACTGCTTTTGGCATCATAGGTACTGGAGATGATTTAAGTACTGTGTAAGGGAGGAAGTGATGTGCATAGATGACACGCACATACAAGGAACTTGAGCAAGTTTGTTAGAATTCTGGTGAAGGAGGATAGGAGAAAGCGAGCTTTTTATTTTTGTTTTTTTGAGGTAGAGTTTCATGCTAGCTCAAAGCTGACCTGAAATTCACTATGTAGTCTCAGGGTGGCCTAGAACTCACAGCAATCCTCCTACCTCTGCCTCCCAAGTGGTGGGATTAAAGGCATGCGCCACCACGACCGGCTGAAAGGTAGCTTTAAAAAAAAAATAGTTTACGGGCTGGAGAGATGGCTTAGCAGTTAAGCGCTTGCCTGGGAAGCCTAAGGACCCCGGTTCAAGGCTCGACTCCCCAGGGCCCACGTTAGCCAGATGCACAAGGGGGCGCATGCGTCTGGAGTTCGTTTGCAGTGGCTGGAGGCCCTGGCGCGCCCATCCTCTCTTTCTCTCTCATCTGCCTCTTTCTCTGTCTGTCACTCTCAAATAAATAAATAAAAAATAACAAAAAAAATAGTTTATTTATTTCTTCATTTGACAGAGAAAGAGGGAGAGAGAGAATGGGCGTGCCAGGGCCTCTAGCCACTGCAAAACAAACTCCAGTCGCGTGCACCCCCTTATGGGCCTGGCTAACATGGGTCCTGGGGAATTGAACCTGGGTCCTTTGGCTTTGTAGGAAAATGCCTTAACTGCTAAGCCATCTCTCCAGCCTTGAAAGCTAGATTTTTTTTTTTTTAATTTTCATTAACATTTTCCATGATTACAAAATATATCCCATGGTAATTCCCTCCCTCCCCACCCCCACACTTTCCCATTTGAAATTCCATTCTCCATCATATTACCTCCCCATTACAATCATTGTAATTACATATATACAATATCAACCTATTAAGTATCCTCCTCCCTTCCTTTCTCTTCCCTTTATGTCTCCTTTTCAACTTACTGGCCTCTGCTACTAGGTATTTTCACTCTCACACAGAAGCCCAATCATCTGTGAAAGCTAGCTTTTTAAAGGCACTTTTCAGTTACAGATTGCGGCCCAAAGAGAACCATGTGATGCCACCCTACATGCCATCTCACCCTGAAAAGAACAGCAGAAATGGAACTCTTGTCTGATCGAGCCTGATTTACAGCGCCCCTGCTGCCCAGGCTAGCACCCTATCTAGGCCAAGGATGGGTTGGCCCAGGGATCCGCCCTCTAAATTTCCCAGCCAATCGGGTCTTCCCTTGCCTATAAAGGCTCCTGTCCTGTTCCTGTCAAGATTCCACTCTACTCTGCTGGCTGTCTACCTCTCTTCATTCTGGCCGCAAGGATAGACGTGAGTACTAGCCTGGCTGGGTTGGAGGTGGGAGACATAAAACCGTTTCTTGGTTTAGACAGCTCTTCTGCTTGTATCTGCTTTATAATTTGAGGTAACGTCTCTGTTAACTTTTCTTCTTCTTTATTTTATTTATTTGAGAGTGTTAGACGGGGGGGGGGGGGATGACACGCACATGCATGGGTGTACAAGGGCCTCTAGCTGCTGCAAATGAACTCCAGACACATGTGCCACCTTGTGCATCTGGATGGGGGTCCTGGGGAATCAAGCCTCGAACCAGGGTCCTTAGGCTTTGTAGGCAAGCACTTAACCACTAACTTCTCTCTTTGATTATATGCATGATTTTCCTCTGGTTTCTGAATCTACCATGTGCTTATTTTTCTTAGGCTCGTGATCTACCAAGTGCGTGCTTTCACCAACCCTTGGCTTGCTACCTGTGCTGTTTCTTTAAACTTTGGGTAACCATGAGTATGAACCTCTTCATTACTCATTTCTCCTCTGAATCTTTTTCTTTTCTTTTCTTTCTTTCTTTCTTCTTCTTCTTCTTTTTTTTTTTTTTTTGGTGTTTCGAGGTAGGGTCTTCCTCTGACCCAATTAACTATGTAGTCTCAGGGTGGCCTTGAACTCACAGCAATCCCCCTACCTCTGCTTCCCAAGTGCTGGGATTAAAGGTACGGGCCACCACGCCCAGCAAATCTTGTTTGTTTTTTTGTTATTCAAGGTAGAGTCTCACTCTAGCCCAGGCTGACCTGGAATTTGCTATGTAGTCTCAGGGTGGCCTAGAACTCACAGTAATCCTACCTCTGACTCCCAAGTGCTGGGATTAAAGGCATGCACCACCATGCCTTCCTCTGAATCTCTTGGTTTCTGCTTTGATATCTGCCCTCTCAATTTTTTCCTTGAGCCTCCCCATCTGTCCTCTTAGCTTCTCTAAAAACACATGGCAGATGCTGTCCAGTTTCGCCTATGTCTTCCTGCACAAGCTCCTAGATTCCTACTTCCCTGTGCTTATGACTGTTCTAGCTTTCCTCCTGGATCCCAATTTCCATTAAATAAACTCCACAATCTGTAAGTTCCCTTCAATAAACTTAATAATTCAGTTTATCCTTGAGTCCATCTTTATTAAAGGTAGGACACAACCCAAACTTGAGGTTCATAAATTCTGGGAGACCTCTCCTGAACCCCCAAATTCTGCATCATTGGGACTAATTCTCCAGGGATACTGAGGACCAACTGTGCGTGGTACTCACTTATGTGGGACACCACCCAGGTTCCAATGGTAAAGAAGGCACTGAAACTTAACCTGCTCCAACCCAAACCCTTGCCAATCTGCTCTTCCCTCGGGGACCTGCCAGTACACGAGCCACCAGCACTTCACTCACACTCCACATCACACTAACCAGTCCTTAGACATTTCTTCAAATTGGATTTCAAATGTCACCACTACCCATGAGTCCTGCAAGTGCTAGGCCACACCAATTTTAATTTCCCAAGGGCCTGCACAACTCATTTGAACAGAATTCTGTAGTCTAGTGACCTACCTGATCTGTCATTCTTAGTTAGGTCCACATAACCACGTGGACCTCCTGACCATCACTTGCCTGGAAGGTTTTAATGGTCTTCTACCTGGCTTCAGCTTCCTACTCCTCAAGACATACCCCACCGTTTCTTCAACAAGTCTACTTTTCTATTTTTTTTTTGTTTTTCGAGGTAGGGTCTCACTCTAGCCCAGGCTGACCTGGAATTCACTATGGAGTCTCAGGGTGGCCTTGAACTCACGGTGATCCTCCTACCTCTGCCTCCTGAGTGCTGGGATTAAAGGAATGCGCCACCACGCCCCGCTCTTTTGTTTGTTTGACTTTTCGAGGTAGGGTCTCAGTCTAGACCAGGCTGATCTAGAACTCACTGCATAGATCCAGGCTGGCCTTGAACTCATGGTGATCCTACTACCTCTGCTTCCTGAGTGCTGGAATTAAAGGCCTGCAGCACCATGACCAGCTCCCCTCTTTTTTTTTTTGGTAAATATTTTATTTGTAAGGAGGAAGAAAGGGAGAGAATGAATATATGAATGGGCATGTCAGGGCCTCTTGTCACTGCAAACTCCAGGTGCATGCACCACTTCGTGCATGTACCCCCACCCCCAGGTAGGGTTTCATGTAGCCCAGGCTGACCTGGAATTAATTATGTAGTCTCAAGGTGGCCTCGAACTCACAGTGATCCTAGTATCTCTGCCTCCCCAATGCTGGGGTTAAAGATGTGTGCCACCAACCTCGGTTCGTGCATCTGTTTCATGTGGATACTGAGGAATCTAACTCAGGTCATCGCTGAACCAGTCCCGCCTTCCAGTCTTTTGATAGGTTCGTAGGTGTTGGGGTGTAAGTGGCCTGGGAGCCCCTCTAGCTCACTCTGACCTCGTAACATCCCCATAGGCCTCAGAGTAAAGCCTTCCTCAGACATGTGAAGGTTGAGTCCTCTTTTTCTGTAAAGTTTTAAATTTTATTTATGAGAGAGAATGGGCGCGCCAGAGCCTGCAGCCACTTAAACGAACTCCAGATGCGTGTGCCACCTTGTACAGCTGGCTTACGTGGATCTTAGGGAATCGAACCTGGGTCCTTCGGTTTGCAGGGAAACTCCTTAACCGTTAAGCCATCTCTCCAGCCCTCTTTCCTTTCTACCCCCTTGGTCAGGACAGTACCCCGGTTCTGTGTTTCCAGCAGCCCTTCTTTCTCCTTCAACACCTGACTGCCAGAGGGGCGGTGTATACTGGCTTGGCGTTTCCTGTCTTCCCCTCTACACCGTGCCCCAGGAAACTTATTTCTTTAACTTTTTGTACAGACAGGTGTGTCCACGGCAACCCGCTCTCGGGGAGACGCCGGCTGCGCTCCAAGGAAACGAAGTCCGGCTGGAAGCGGACCCTCAGTGCGCCGCCGCCGGCGTTCCCGACCGGATCCTCCTCGGCGCTGCACCCACCCGGCGCGGCGGCATCTGCGCAGGCGCAAGTGCGCGGGGCATCACCGAAGCGACGGGCCGCCCTACCGAGCGGAGCGGAGCGGAGCGCGCGGGAGCGGGAAGATGGCGGACGTGGCCGTGGGCAAGGACAAGTGCGGGGAGCAACGGCTTGTGTCGCTGCCCCTGTCCCGCATCCGAGTAATCATGAAGAGCTCCCCCGAGGTGTCCAGCATCAACCAGGAGGCGCTGGTGCTCACGGCCAAGGCCACGGTGAGGCGGCCCGCAGGCAGGGAGGGGCGGGCGAGGGCGCTCCTAACCGCTCTGCCGTCCCGCAGGGGCCGCGCGCCTCGCAGCCGTCTCTGCTCTCCCGACGTCCCTCGCGCCGCGCCCCGCCCCCCTACGCCCCGCCCACCCACGCGGCTCCCGGCGTGCCCTGCTCCCCGGCCCAGCGTGCGCCTGCGCCTGCGCGTGCTGGCGTGGGTCTCCCTCGTCCGCGGCTGCGTGGTGCAGCTGGCTCGAGGTTTGGCACTCAGGTTTTGCGTGTAGATGCGGGTTTCCCAAAGCTTCCGCTCGGGCGGGCCGCAGACTCTGGGCTGGCTTGAAGCGTCCTCGACTATTCAGCTCCTAACACCTGGATCGGTCGCTTTGTCTTCAAAACAAAGACGTTCCACATTATTTTTATTTGGGGGAGGGGGTCAGTATCTCTCTATCTGTAACCCACACTGTCCTCGACCTCTCAGCTCCATGGTGCGATTGGAAGCGTTTTTCCACCATGCTCAGCTGTAATATACTGGGAGTGTGGACCGGAACCTGCCTGTTGGGTGCTAGATTCTATGTCCCAGCACTTCATGTTAGCGTAGTGCCCCTACAATTTGTTGGACTAGACCTAACGGAAGTGGAAATCTGTAGCTCTGCAAAATAGTCATTTCCCTGTTCTTGCTGGCTCGATCACCACATCTCAAAAAGCCTAGGAGTGTAATACAGTAGCATACTATTTGCATATAATCTGCACACACCTTCCTATCAACTTAAATTTCCTGAGACTTCATTTGTTTGTTTGTATTTCCTTTTGAGTTACTTATAGCATGAGGTACATAAGAGCTGTGTAAAGACTTCTTTCAGACCTTTCTAGCCAAATGTGGGGCTAAACTATGACCTTGAGAATAGCTCAGGTTAGATGGTTGATTCAGGACAGTGTGAGAACTGGGTCGGTTCTCAGGACAGGTGTTTAGGCAAAATGGGATAGGTCAGTCTTCAGTTTCAGACTGATTATGCCATAGTGGTAGGTGACCACACTTCAAGGAATTCAAGTAAATTAGAAGTGTGTTCCTAGCCAGGAGTGACCCACACTCTTAATTCCAGCACTCAGGAGGCAGAGGTAGGAGGATTGCCTAAGTTCAAGGCCACTCTGAGACTACAGAGTGAATTTCAGGTCAGCCTGAGCTACCTCAAAAAAAAAAAAAAAAAAAAAAAAGTTCCTGAGCCAGGAGTGGAGGCTCATACATGTAATCTCAGCACTTAGGAGGCTGAGGCAGGAGGATCTTCAGAAGTTTGGGGCCACCCTGGGCTACAGAGAAAAACGCTGTCTTAAAAAATTTAAATCCTGGCCATATTTTGTTTTCAGACAGGAGTTTATGTAGCACAAATTGGCTTTGAAATGCATATGTAGTAAAGGCTGACCTTGATTTACCTATCCTACTTCCAAGGGACTGGGATTATAGGTGTGTCACCATGTTTGGTTTAAACACTTGTAATTCATTGCTTTTGATCACTTGTAAATATTTTTCATAAGTTACATCACTCAAATAGAAAATGGATTGCTCAAACCTGGCATAAGCCACACTTTCTGGTCTTGTGTTTCTCCTTTCTCCTGTAAAGTGATTTTCTATAATTTAGCTTGAGGAATCAAGATCACCTGAAGTCTTAATGTAATGTTAAGCTTACATTTTTAAAATTTATTTGAGAGAGAGAATGGGTGTGTCAGGTCTTCCAGCTGCTGCAGACAAATTCTAGACACAGGCGCTACCTTGTGCATCTGGCTTATTTGGGTTTTGGGAAATAAAACCTGGGTTCTTATGCTTCACAGGCAAGTGCCTTAACCACTAAGCCATCTCTCCAGCCCCTTAAGCTTACTGTTAATTTAACTTGAAAGTTAGATTCATAGAAGTTTTCAAAGCTCACTTTGATTTGAATTTTTCTTTTACTTTTAGGAGCTCTTTGTTCAGTATCTAGCCACCTGTTCCTACAGACATGGTGATGGGAAGGCAAAGAAAGCACTGACCTACAGTGACTTGGCCAGTATGGCAGAGGAGTCAGAAACTTTTCAGTTTCTTTCAGGTACTTAACCATCCTGGTTAAAAAAAAAAAAAATTTAAATGGCTGGGCATGGTAGTGCATACCTTTAATCCCAGCACTCCTAAAGCAGAGGTAGGAGGATCTTCATGAGTTCAAGGTCACCCTGACACTACATAGTGAGTTCCAGGTCAGGCTGAGCTACAGTGAGACCCTATCTTGAAAAACCAAAAAATAAAAAATTAAAAATTAAAAAAATTAAAATGCCTGTTATTTAGAGTTTTGCCCCCCTTTTTCTGTTGCACTGAATTGATACATTGCTACCTCCCCCAGATACCAGTTTACCTTGACTATTTAGCATAGGGCATATTTATAGCCTTTTGTGTTTTGTGATCCACCAAGAATAGCAATAGGAGTCAGCAACATGCACAAGAAATTTGGCTGGCTGGGCTAGCCGCCCTCCTTGTCACAGAAGGGAGACTGAGGATGTCTATGTGGTCCTCCAAACACAAAGGTAGTCCATGCTGTTTTGCTTCAGGGACACAGATAGAAGGAGCTTAAATCTATCCCAGCAGCCAGCAAAGCCTATTGTGGGTAGGCTCACACAGTTCATAAAACATGTCTCATTGTCAGTCTGTAGTATTAGTGAAGAACCAATGCTAGTTTCCATCATATTTCCCCACGTGTAGCCTGGATTTTCTCTTCTTGGAATCTAGTCTAGAGGTGAAAAGAGGAACAATTTGAAATCTGCATCATCGTTACCTATAACTAGCTGTTAATGTAAGCTTTATGTTTTTAAGATATACTGCCAAAGAAGATTTTAGCTAGTAAGTACCTGAAAATGCTTAAAGAGAAGAGGGAAGAAGAGGAGGAGAATGACAATGATGGAATTGACCAAGATGAAGCCCTGTCCTACACCAAAAAAGAAGTGCTTTAACAGTCAGCCTGTGAGATACTCTGGGACCAACTCATGGCTTGAAGTGAGTGTACACTGGTTGCGTCTTGCATTCTCTGACTTCCTGCACCAGCACTGCACAGCCAAAGGAAACGGCCTGGACGGCAGGTCTGACACTGCTGCACTGAGGCCCCGCAGAGCCCTGCGTAGATGGACTGTGGCTGTGCAGCGCCAAAGATGGCCAAGGGAGCCCCTCAGCGCCAGCTGTGTACATGGGTGTGTGTACAATAATGCTTACAAACTTCTGGCTAAAAATGTAGCTTATAGATGGTGTTAACTCTGAATTTTTGTATCAAAAAAAACTGGACTGTTCAAAACATTTTCATTATAAAGAAATACTTTTCTATCAAAGGTATGCATAGCCGGGTATTGGGGCACACACCTTTAATCCAGGCCCTCTGAAGGCAGAGGTGGATCACTGTGAGTTCAAGCTCAGCCTGAGACTACATAATGAATTCCAGGCCAGCCTGGTCTGTAGTGAGATCCTACCTCAAAAAAACCCCCCAAAAAACAAAAAAGGTATGCATATATTTTTACAGTTACGGTGCTGTGTGGAAGTAGTTTTTAGGGCCTTGAGTGTTCTAATATCCTGTCTACTACTTGAGAATTTTGTGAACTTCCAAAGTAAGCATCACAGGCTGTGGAGGTGGCTCAGTGTCAAGTGTGTGTCCAGCACACATGGCACCCTGAGATTGAGCCTCACAAACAGTCACACCAAAACTACTTCCAAGTCCTGAAGAAAACACCAGTTCAAATGAAATTTGAGAAATACTACTTTTGCTTAAGATTTTTTTTAAATGTGTTTCTGTTCTTTAAGTCTCCAGTAATTGTTTATACTGTCTGTAAAAGAAAACCATAAAGCCATATGTTTTCCTAAATAAGGTGAATGTTTGCTTTCTGTTTTTTCAGTATCTTTGTTTTGAAGCTGTGATTTATGTCCAGTGAAACCACCTTCCTTCTCTTTCTGTCTTTTTTTAGATAGAGTCTTGTTTTCTAATAAAGCCCAGGCTTCAAATGTACAATCCTCCTGTTTTATTTAGCCTCTCAAGTACCTGGGAGTATAGGAATATGTCACCCTGTTAGGGATAAATGCAGTTTCAGAACATATGTACACAGTTTCATCACCCAGAATACCCATGCCTTCCTGTCCTTGGTAGCCATTAATGTCTTCTATCCCTTTGTTTTATAAAAATGATTTTAAGGGCTAGAGAGATAGCTCAGCAGATAAGACACTTGCGTGCAAAACCTAACATCCTGAGTTCAGTTTCCCAGTACCCATGTAAAGCCAGATGCACAAAGTGATGCATTCATCTGGAGTTCACTTACAGTAGCATGAGGTCCTGGCACATCCATTCTTTCTTCTCTCTACCGCCTCTCCCCACTTGCAAATAAATAATGTAAAATAAATTATTTTAAAATAAAACACTACCCATTTTTTGGTGTAGTTTTGTAAAATGCAATCGTGACCATCACTGTTAAGACACAATTTCTGTCACCCTCTGGAAAATTCTCTTGTAGTTCTCTCCACCCCTGTGGTTCTTTCGCCACCATTCAACTGTTGTGTCCCAGTGGCAGGCATCAGCCAGCCTTTTCTATGATGGGTTAGGTCTGACTGGCCTGGTGGACTGATTTGTCAGACTGCTCATCTGGCTTTTGCAGTGACCATGCCATAAGGAATGAGTGGCTGTGTTTTAATAAAACATTTCTGGACACTGAAACTTGTTTTAGTTTTATATAATTTTCACACAATGAAATATCCTTTTGATTTTCTTCAACCATTAACTTTACATAAATACTGGCCTAGAGGTGCAGCTTAGTGGTAGAATGCTTGCCTAGCAGCTGTGAGGCTATGGGTTTGATTCCCTAGTAGCACTAACAGAAAACCAGTTTAGAAGATTATGATCAGAAGTCCTACAAACACTTGGGTACAGGTCATTGCCAAGGCTCTTGGTTGCCCACCAGAACTAGATGGTAAAATCCTGTTGCTGAAGACACCACATGCTTGGGCTGCAGGTCACTGAGAAATCAAGCTGGAGCTGAGCTGGAAACCTCCTCCCTGTTGACTGTTAGAATGCTGGAAAGAGCTTTGCTACATGTAGCCTTTTGGGAGAGAGAAGCCATCAACAGTGTTAAACAGCAGTGGACCCTACAAGCCTTAAAGCTGGCCACAGCCAGGCTAAATGTGCCAGCTGGTACAATAGTGAGATGTCTGTTACGGGGAAACCAACTGCTCTCTGAATGGCCTGGAGGCCCCCTCTGTAGGAGGGAATACATTCCTGGAATTGAAAACAATGAAAAGCCAATGGCTGGGGACTTCGTCGTAAGCCCTAAGGGAGTAATGACTCTTGTTGTCTGGCTAAATGGCATATATTATGCCCACCAGCCTGCCCTCTAAATACTTGGGTTTATGCACGTGTGTGTGTGTGTGTGTGTGTGTGTGTGTGTGTGCGCGCGTGTGTGTGTGTGTGTGTGTGTGTGTATGCCCCCCCCCCCCCCCAGGTAGGGTCTCACTCTAGCTGACCTGGAATTCCCTATGTAGTCTCAGGGTGGCCTTGAATTCATGATGATCTTTCTACCTCTGCCTCCTGAGGGCTGGGATTAAAGGCATACACCACCACCCCACCTGGCTGCCCTTATATTAAAAAAAATATATTTTATTTATTTATTTGAGAGAATAGACAGTGAAACAGATAGACACATGTGCCACATTGTGCATCTGGCTTACATGGGTCCTGGAGAATCAAGCCTGGGTCCTTAGCCTTTGCAGGCAAGCGCCTTAACTGCTAAGCCATCTCTCCAGCCCTATGTCCATATATTAATGCTGCTCTCACTGCTGAATAGAAAAGCTTCTCTTTTCATATGGTGGTGACCACTGGGGTAAATTAGAACTCACTGCATTGCTGAGAAGTGACAGAGGAGTGCTTAGCACTGAGACATCTCTATCACATTTCCCTGGGCTCAGGGTCCGTGCAGAAAGAATGTAAGAGCCAAAGGAAGGGTACAATGAAATCTTTCAGGCACAAAATGGCCTGGATACCCATGGACCTCAGTGCCTAACACTACCTACACAAGATCTTCATAACAGGAGGGAACAATGATGAAGTCAAAATAGAAGGGAGACTAATGGGAAAGAAGGGATTCAATGGAGAGTGGGTTTGAGAGGTGGAAAATGAGGGTGGTGGGAATGAATTATTATGGTTTATTGTCTATATTTATGGAAGCTGTCAATAAAAGTTTAAAAAAAAAAAAAGAATTGGGAGGTAGGAGAACATGTTCCATGAATGTGGAGGAGGCAGTGGGAATGAGTGGGAAAGGAGGAGCAACCAAAATAAGGTGTGTATGAAATGTGATGCAGAAACTTGTTACTTGTATCCTGATTAAAAACAAGAAGGGGCTGGAGAGATGGCTCAGTGATTAAAGGTACTTGCTTGCAAAGCCTGACAGCCTGGGTTCAATCCCCCAGTACCCAAAAAAAGCCAGATACGCAAAGTGGTGCATGCATCTGGAGTTCATTTGCAGTGGCAGGAGGCCCTGGCATGCTCATTCACTCACTCTCTAAAATGAACAGATACATATGAAAAGAAAATAAAAAACACAGTAGTTGATATTCACATAGCCACTGGGGGCTGAGCCTTTTCTGTGTGATGTACTTTCATTGAATCCTCATGACTTACACGTTCTGGGGCTATCAACACAAATGTGTGTTGGGGTTTTGGAAACTAAGTAGTGTAGGGTTTAAAATACATTAAGAGATAATATATCCTATTTTTTTTTTCTTTTTTTGTTTTCAGAGGTAGGGTTTCACTTTAGTCCAGGCTAACCTGAAACTCACTATGTAGTTTCAGGCTGGCCTTGAACTCATGGTGATCCTCTTACCTCTGCCTCCAAAGTGCTGGAATTAAAGGTGTGCGCCACCACGCCCGGCTTATAATTTTCTTTAAAAATGAAAAGACTGTGGATCAACAGACTAGAATGTTTAGCCATTACCTACTACTGTTGTGATTACAGGTAAATAGCACAGTACATCTCTAGGGATTTTCAGCTCTCTAAGCATCACCTGCTCTTTTCAGTAGAGACAGCGATGGTTAAATCAGCCCAGAGAGAGGCCACCAGGAACGTCGGAGCACTGTGCGTGCAAGCCTTGCTAGGCCAGAAAGGCTGAAGCACTGGGCACTTCCCCTCCTCCATGCTCTCAGGGTGGAGACATCCCACTCTCTGGTGTGCCACACCTGTTCTCACTCCTGTGCAGGTCAGGCCTGTGGCTATTACCCTTGCCCCTGCTCCATGTCCTCTGGGGAGACCTGGCTGCAGAGCAGGGCCCCGGTCCCTCCCGGACTCACTCCACCTGGGCAATGAGACACTCAGCCCACACCATTTAGAAGCACCCAAGGGATAAAACAAGTAGCCGGACACTTTTGGAAGAGGCAGTTGTAAATATGAGGAGTTTTATTTTATTTTTTTGCTGACATACTATGAGGCAAAACAAAATCGACACCATACAAAATAACTTTATAAAATATCATTCACATCATCTTCATCAGACTTACAGCATTCTGTGCATGTTAGGGGCTATGTAAGGAGGTGAAAAACCACTATGCCAAACTTTCAGTATTAGTTTATATACACACAGTAAGAAACAAAAACAAGTAACTGTTAGGTTTTCCATGAATTTATTGCAAAAATAGTGCAAACTATTTAACCTAGTAGCTGTGAAAACAAACTTGAAAGGACCCAGCTAAGCTTAAACATGACAAGAACTGCTCAGTGTCTCAGCGGTTAGCTTTCTTCACCAGTGGTCTTGTCCATGAGGACCACCCCGCCGGGTCAGCGCGGGGGAGTGCCGAGAAAGAAAGTCGAGGCTACACCTCTGGGGCAGACTGACCAGGGGCCTCCCGCAGCCGTACCTGTGGGGTCATGCTACTTACTCATGGCAAGCCGCGAGGTCTGTGTCGACAAGCTAAGGTGCCACGACTTTGAGCTTGGGGCTTAGAAGCAAGGTACCCACCCCCGGGTGGCATGGGGAAGGGGGGAGGGAAGCAGCACGGACAGAGAGGATCCGAACGGCACTGTCTACTGAGAAGCACAGTATCTTTTCCTCAGGTGTGCTTGGGGAAAGCATTAAAGTAGGGCGACCTTTGAACCAGATATTGCAGTTAAATTAAAAACTAAAAAAAAGGATACTAACTTTAAGTTTTCTTTCAACAGTCTATTGGGGTCCAAAAAGCATATATCTAAACAAAATAAACAAAATGCTACATGTAAAAGCTAAAGAAATAAAATGCAGCATACGCAGGTTCTTTTCTTGAGGTACCTATATAAATTTAATCACCTGCCCCAAGTACTCCTGTGAGGCAAAAACAAAACACTTCCTGGCAAGCCAATTGCAGGGCATTTATTATTACGGACAAAGTGCAACATCGCCGAGCTTAAAATGCAGCATACCCAAGGATGATTCTCTTACAAAATATAGCTTACTATCAACCTGATGGAAGTTAAAACATTAAAAACAGTTAACTACAATCATGTCTTTTTTTCTATTTTTTTCCTTATTTGAGATCCTGCAGCAGAAACGAAAAGAAAGAAAGAAGGAAAAAAAGAAAAAGGAAAAAATAAAAAAAAGAAAAGCCTCGAGTTAACTTTCAAAGTTTTGCCACTAAGGAATGTTGTTTCTCTTGTAAAATCCAGAGATCCCCTTAAAATAGTAAAACTATATACTACAGGAAAGATCCCTAACTTTTATTTTTTTATTGGTATAAAATCAAATTCTTAAGACTCCAAAATATTGTGTTACCTCCAAAGAATTAAGGTAAAAAAGATTGCCACAGTAGAGTAGGAAAAGTCTAGAACTGTAAACTGCCAAATAGAAAAGCATGGAAAGTCATCGGTCTCCTATCTTACTTTCTTACTCATTGGAAAACTTTCCTAATTTCCAGAACCCCGGGGCTGTGGCGGAGCACAAGCCTCCTGCCAGCCGTGAGCTCGCCCATGGTCCTCAGCACCTCTGCCACGTACATCCGGAGCTAGAACCAACACTGGGCCATTGCTGCTTATGAAAGAAGCTCTTAGAAAACACGCCAGAGGAAGAGGGGCATGAATCGCTGAAAAAGCAATGGTAAAAGTAGTTGTGATTCTTTTTTGGCCGCCCCCTCATTGGCACAGAAAATAAAGTGATAGCTATAAACGCATAGGAAAGTTTGGGATTTATTATCTGTAAAATGTTAAATTTGATCCTGGACACATTTCTTTTTTTCCTTTTCCCAAGACAGCAGTTGGAACCCTAATGCACTGTAGTAGTTGGCTGGGTACTGTCATGGTCAGTTGGGCTTCCCACTTGCAAGAGAACATACTTAATTCTATTCTGGTGGTTAAAAATGTGTTAGGGTTCAACATAAAAGGCACAAAATAAATAAAAGTATTATTAAATAAACGGAAATGACAATTTCAAGTTTCAGGTGGAGTCACATCTCACTGTTTGGTTACTTTTTCCAATTTAACTGACAGACTTAGTAAATAGCACCCAACTGTTTAACTGAGGTAGGTCCACATTGTAAAAAAGCTGGGTCCCCTCTATTTTGTTTCTAAATCAAAGATGCTTTCACAGAAACAAAACTGTTTAATCATATGCAGAGGCAGTGCCAGCTGGCACTGCCTGCAGGAGCTCAGCGCACGCGCAGGTTTGCAAGAGAGACCTGTGCCCAAGCAGCATCAACTCAGCTCGGATGAAGGAGACAAGATCAGACAGTAAAGGTGCCCCTGACAAGGCTCTAGACTTTCCAAATAGGTCTTTCTGCCACAGAAATGCACACGGTCTGTTTCATCATGCAAGGGCAACAGACAAGCCAGGCCAGGAGAGCAGGCCGGGGAGAGGGGCAGCCCCGGAGGCTCCCTTTAGCTCCAGAGGAAAGACCTGTTAAATTATGGCCGAGCATCTTGTGGAAACTCACCCTGCCAGTATTTTTGCATACTCTGACCTCACAAATTTAATCTGATTAAGGCTTAATCTAAAAGTGGCACCACCACCTAGCATCATGCAAGTACTGGGAGCCCTCAGGACACACAGGCCAGTACTACACCCAAGACAGTGACACAAAGCCTCAGAACTGGGTTTAGCAGGTACTGCAATTTCACAATTGGACAGTCCATGTAGCAAATGAAACTGCACACAGGAGGCCAGGGTGTATAATATTAATTTATACAGGAACTGTCATTTACAAAGCAGCACTGTGTGGTCTGTATCCAAGACACGGTCACACAGGTCCACCATACACAGAGAACTTCCTGAACGAGGCCCTTGTAGCTGCTAATTTCTTAGCAAAGAGTACACTTCAAATGGTCAAATATGTTTTGATCAAAATGTCTTCTAAAATGCTTTAAGTGTGGGAAAAATTAAGAAGGGGCAAGATCCACCATGGGACTTTTGAATTCATTTTTGCTTCTTTTTCAATTATTTTATAAAAATAAAATAAAGCTAGAAAAATTGGAAAAAGTAAGGGTTAAAACCCCTTAATACATTTTAGGCATGTAATGTAAAGTGGACCCAAGCTAAGGAGACTGGGTTCAGTACGACATTCTCTCTTGTAGACAGCCAGGGTTAGCCACTTTCCTGCACAGAAACTTCTTAAAACTTTAAAAAAATAAAAACGCGCTTGCCTCTACAGTTATAAAACTGTAACAACTACATTAAAATTCACTAGCACACTCAGGACTCAAATTTCGGTTGAATGCTAAGTTGAATCCTTTAGGAGTTGAATCTCAAGGGTCTATTTGGCTTTGAAGAGGAACCAAAATTGTTAACATGTTACCCCTCTGCAGCCTGTGCTGCTCAGGGAAAGGCCTTTTCTGTATAGTTAGAAAACAGACCAGGTTACTTCCCCACATACAACCATAAAATCACCCCTTGACTGGGAAGGGTATTTCTCACCAGTCAAGAAACTGCTCTACATTCTGGTTTGAATAGGTCAGAGGTACAAATTACTGAAGCTAGAGTCCTATGTGCCAGCCTTAAGTGACACTACATCTAAGTAGACGGTCTCCCCCGTCACAGAACAGAGCGACCACAATAAAAAACATTCGAAATGAGGCCAGGACTGAATAGCACTTCACCCCTGAGGACTTCACACACATTTACAGAGACAATTCCAATTCCCTAGGAGACCGTCTACTCCCGCTGCAACACACACCTGCCACATGCCCGGAAGCAGTGGCCCAGCACTGTGGCTGGTGGTCAAGGCCAAGGCCCGACGAGATGATGGCACCACACCTGTCTGCTGAGACGCCAGAAGAGGTGCCCATGCATGTCAGGATGCAGGGAAGCCAGAACGCGACTGACTGAAGATGTCCTCACAGCTGCAGCCTACGGGGCGGCGACATGCCTTGTATTCAGGAGCTGAGGATGGAAAGAGCTTCCAAGGCAGGGCTCAGCCACTGACTAGTGGAGCGGTTCAGACTCACTTCCACTAAAAGTACAGCCCCGGTACGATTCCCAAAGGACACTGAAGACCAGACTTTAAAGGCACAAGGTCTGGGGCTGGTTCTCCAGCCAGGCTCAGCCGGTGCCCAGAGGAAGGCCTGGGCCGTGTGCTGCGTGGGACGGAGTGCCTGCCCTAGCCTGCCCTTGGCATGGCACTCACACAACACATCTCATTCTGCCGAGCCACCTGCTTTGTGCCAGCGGCTGGTGTGGATGTTTTTGGGGTCACCTCATTGGTGTCAAGGACCTTGAGGACCCAGAAAGAACCGAATGAAAAGGGTCTTGACATCTACACCCTGGTGACCCTTGGGAAGAGCCAATACCCAGTGTTTTAGCTTCCATGGAAATACCCCAGTCCGAGGCGCTTCTAAACAAGAGCTCATTCAGCTTTTTCTACCCCCAAGAAAGGGGGTCTAATCCTTCAGCCAGACTGTCAGGAAGCCTTCAACCACCATTCTACCCCTAAGAAAGAAAAGGTTTCAATCAGGCCACCAGGGAGCTCTTCAACCAACAAGGCCAGCGCTAGCTCCATGCTGGCAGTGGCCAGGGCTCTTGTGTTGGGGTAGCTCTAGCAGATGTCACGGAGACTGCCTCTGAGCTGGCAACCCTACCAGGACAGTGGCTCACATCACCACATTGCACTGGGCTACAGACACCACCAGCATCTCTCCAACACCCTGCACCTCCCTGGATTCTCACTGCAAACCCACCAAGCCCAAGGACCCATGCAGGCACAGGTGCCGGTCAGGGGGCCACAGACACCCCCGGCCTCCTCTGCTTCTGCACATGGAGAAAAGTGATGGCAGAACTGGAGACATTCTTAAACTGCAAAGGACACTAGCTCTTTCAGAGTCAACACATTCTGTGCAGTGTGAACAGCATCAGAACCCAAGGTGAGGCATCAAGGGCTATTCCTCCACCAGGGAAGAAGCATTAGAGTCCTTAGGGCTACCCCACGAACCCAGATGCCTGCCATCATGACATTGTCTGTCTGAACCTCAAGATTTCTGGTGGGGTCTTGGAGCTACTGCTGACTTCCAAAATTAGCAGACAAAACCTTCAGGAAGAGAGATGGCTAGGGTAGGTCAGTGGAGCCACAACAAGAGGAGGTCGCCTTTCTGACTGCCAAGTGGCTAATTGCTGGAGTGCTGGCCAGAGGCGCCAGCTCTCCCACCAGGACAGACCTGCAAGTCACCTTCAGGTGGTCTCCAGTGCTGCTGCATTGGCAGGAACTACTGCTGTAGCTATGGACTGTTTCCCCTTACAAACAAAGGGCCCTGGCTTGGAGCAATGTTTTGCTTTCAATCCTTAGTTCATTTTTATGTGTCCAAAAGTCGAACATTATGCCTGTGTTATATTTTGAAACCAGGCAGCTGTTCTAAAGTGTGTGACCTGCACAAGAGCAGATGCTGAGCACCTCCATGTCTAAACAGGGAGAAGTTAAGAAGAGAAAGTTGCTCCCAACTCATTCCTGAGCAAGCAGAGCAGGGCTTTCTTACTGAACAGGTGGAGGGAGCAGGCAGGATACAGGCTGTTTCCAGGCTTGGCCACACTTGGCCCTGCCCAGCGTCACTCGCCCAGCCTGGAGGACACAGTCCTCATGTAGAGAAGCCCACAGGCCCTTCTTGCCAGCCTGTCAGTGCTACAACCCCACGGCTAAGCAGCGTGGAGAACTCCTGGGCCTGTTGGCCACCTGGATCACAGTATGGCACACACCTTTTCCAGCCAGAACAGAACAGAGAGATGCCCACAATTCAGTTTATCCAGGCAACATTTTGGCTATTTTCAGTGTGGATAGCTATGCTCGAGGGCAAACATAACTCTTCTGAGAAGTCAGAGGTAGCTTGATCTGCATTTGTTTAAGTAGAAGACGCCCCAGAACCACCTTCAGTGGGGATCTGGCTAAGCCAGTACATTCAACTTAAGACAGTGAGATGGCAGGATACATCCAAAGAAGCACTGTGAGGGCACCACGATGGCACAGACACGACATGAGACACACACACATGTACTCGCACATGCACATACACACAACGGTTTGGGCGTAAAAGCTCCTTTCTGGGTCTGACACTTGGTATCCTGACCAGACAGAATTATAAGATGCGTGGGGCCACACTGGGCTTCAGGTCTTCTGGCATCCCTAGGTGTGCTACAAATGACACAATGTGACCCTTCAGCTTTGAGCTAAAGGCTGGCCAGAGAGATGCAACAAGGGCCCACAGGCAGCAGACATGCGCCCTACAGGCACTTGACGTCCACGCTGACAAAGGCCGGGAAGAACTACACTGATCCACTTTTGGGAGCCTACAGAGGGTCAGGGAGCCGAACAGACCAGAAGAGCCTCAAGGACTGCAAAGTAATCCTCAAGAGAGCACGCTGTCCTTTTCACAGACGGCAAACTTCCTGCTGGGAGAGAAACATGAAGAGGCTAGCCCACCTTTCACGATGGCCAAGACAGGCTCAAGCTCAAAATAGAGTGCAGTCCGCGCGATTCGCGCACTGAGCACTGACCCGTGTGGCGGCACACGGTGCAAGGCAGGACCTATGTTCACACTGTTTACAATCCTTTCAAGCCAGTACAGCAGGTGCAGGCTGGAGAGAATACAAAGAAGCTGTCAAGAGATCAGTGCATTGATTCTGAGCTGAGAGTTTTTCCTTACAAAGGAGTCAGCGTGCATGAAGCAGGCCACCCATGACAGTCCCACGCGCACCGTTCACAGCGGCGAGTCCGCTGGCCCGGCGGCTGGAGAGAGCTAGCCTGGCTGCTGTATCACGAAACACAAGTAGTGTCCGGGCTCTGCAAGGGCAGCATAGGAATGCTAAGGAAGTGTCTTTCTACTTATGTTACATTCCTTTCCTCATGAACGTAAGAGATGAGTCAAAGAGAGGTCACAGCAAGGTTTCTTATGGCTTTTCTGGGCCACCAAGATTGTCCACTGTCAGAATTAGGTCAACGTCTAAAGGAACTGCCTTAGGCGTAGTAAAATGCCCGTGAAAAATCCTTGTAACAATCCAACAGGTCAAGGTCATGCCGAAGGACGGCAGCCAGTTCCTGAAGGCTCCTGTAACCAGCAAGTGCGGCCACGACAGGGGCTTCCAAGAGAGATCATCCCAGCTCCTAAAGGCCTCCTGGACACTCTGGGGTCCCTGCTGCATGGCGCGTGCTGGCCTACCCTTAACACATTGTATCAAATATATAATTTGATTGAAAAACTGCCTTGTAAAAATAAAATTTAAATCACCCTACAGATCAATGCAGAAGCATTGCTGCATATCTAAGAAAAACAATTCATCCAGAAAAAATTACAGTTGTGGCTTTCAAAAATAAAGCATATCCTCAAACTTGAAGGTAAACATCAGGTAATTTATAAAAGTTGGGGAATAATCTCTACCATATCCATCAGGTACCACACGCACTGGGGTATCCACATCAGCCGAATAAAACCAGAGCAGGCAAAATAAATAGCAATATTTGCATTTAGAAACAATAAAATAACATATAACAACAATAAAACCGCTCAACCCTGCTGCCGGGGCTGCCTTTCTAACGAGTGCTCAATAATGGTAAACATCAGGCATAGATAGCAGTGTCAGGCCGGGCACACAGCCGGCAGGCGGGCAAGTGGGCGGCTGTGGGGAGTGGCTGATTCTGAAGAAGGCAAAGCAGACCCTAAAGTGGTATCAGAAATGTGGGTGCAAAGCCTTCTCGAGACAGACAGAGCCAAAGCCCAGCCAACCTGCATGAAAGTACAGGGATGTTCAGCCTTACAAAATGGACCTGGCCTCAGAGACTGGAGCTTGTGACATGCGGGTGACGGGACAGTTGTCTCTGCAAGTATTTCCAAGGGCTCATCTACAAAACTGGGGCTCAAGACGGGAGTCCTGCATCACTTTGTCGGCGGGGGGGGGGGGGGGGGGGGGGAGGGGGAGAGAACGTGCTGCGTGTCACAGACAGTGGGAAACGGATGGGTTCATGACTGGTTTTAAAAAGTGAGTATCTTACAATGTACCAGGGAGTCTCCAAGTGAGAATCTACTTGCCAGGTGTCTCTTAAAGAGACAGGCACGCCCTAGTTGTCCTTTCCAACGGATCCAGATCACTACAGCATAATCTTCACATTCAGTTTGCTTCAAGCAAGGCACACCTTACTTAACAGTGGGTTGGGGACAAAGCCAGCAACTGGGGAGTCCCCAAATTGACTAGGTACCACCTCGGGAGACCCAGAAGACAAGGGAGCCACCATAGGAGCTGGTGGCACCCATCATCGGTCGTGGGCACAGGTGCGGAATGAGAGCAGGACGGGGCCTGGGCTTCTCCTGCGCTCCGAGGTCTTCACAATGTCTCAGAATTTATGCTAGTGGAGGGAGCTGGTAGAAATTTGGGAAAGCAATTATTTACCTGAGAAATTGAAACTACAGCCATTGAAAGTCTGCATCGTCGGACGTGTACGATGATGCACAGCAAACTCAACCAGGGACAAATTGGTGGGTTAATGTTTTTCTTATTGAAAGTTTCATGAAATAATCACAGGGCTAAAAAAAAGTACATTTCTTTAAGTACTGTGGCCCATCAAAAAGAAAACTTGTCCTTCAAATGATAAACACAAAACAACACCCCCCACCACCCCACCCAAAACTCACAGGTCTGATTTTCTGCCAGCCCACATACATTCCGAGGTATGAACTGTGCCAGCACTTCCGCCTGCTGTGAAGCTCCTGCCTCGCCTCTAGAGCCACAGGTGACAGCCAGAAATACAGATGCCCAGGCAGCCCCGAGGCCCGGATCCAGGAGGTTGACAGCAGGCCTGGGAATCTGCATCCTGACAAATCCACATCTCTACACACTGAAATCCCATCACAGGGCTCTTGACACACACTTGAGACACATGGTTCCGAAAATGGCTGAAAACATCGTTTCAGATTCTACAAGTTGACTAGTCAGAAGCTTGGCTGCGCCTGGCGAGCTAAGCTGAGAGGGTACTCCCATCCTTCTGGTAACAGTTTGGGGAAGTGCCACTCGTCAGTGAGACAACAGGCAGCCACAGAGCTTCTTAGACGGAAGGTCTGTCACTTTAGAGAGACACAGCAAGAAGAGACTAATGTCATTAGTAAGACACCCACATGCACACACAGACGCACACCCCACTCTGAGGATACACCTTCCTGGGTTGCTTGCCACCCATCCCTCCTGCCAGCTTCGACTCACAGGCAGAGATGGTGCCTCCTCCTCTACTATGAGGCACCATGCAGTGGGACCCTCGCTCTACCGCAGGGCCAGAGGTAAATGTCACGCAGGTCTGGGGAGGGAGGGGGACATAGCACAAAGCAGCATAGGAGAGGCTCGTCTCCTTCCTGGAACTCTATGTGGAACACGGACCTAACCCTTGCTCAGATTGGGTTCAAGGACAAAAGCCCACGGGCGCACGCTGTGATGGCTGCTACTACTGTCTACAAAGCCGCCCACGGTGCTCCTCTCAGTGCAAAGGCCTGGAGGCTGAGAAACCCACATGGGGGCCCAGATGCGAATCCGCCAGAGGGAGCCTCACTGCGGCCATCTCCTCGGGCATGCTTCACCCCGCCTGCCAGCCTTGCTGCCATTGGCAGCTTCCTCTCTGTTTCAGTGCATAGATCCTATGAAACCCTCCTATGGAAACCGCACACCGAGAGATGCGCACACTGACGCGAGCTTGTTTCCCAGCAGTGGAAGAATAAATAAATCCCATTTGTGCTTCGTCTGCTGAGGACACACGGGGATGAGGCGGGGGAGGACGGAGAGTGAGTGGCGAGCATTCCGTCCTTCCCGGAGGTACAGGGAACACAGTCCACACTGGGGGCAGGTCGCTGTCACATGAAGTCAGTTGCATATTCCTGTATTTAAGCACTATAAGCCACAAGAGGTGGCCTGTCTCCAGGCTCCAAACCGCTCCTGATATGTGAAACAGGTCACAAGAAGCACCCCATAGTGAACAAAAAGAAAAGAGCATCTATCTACCTATCACATTAATACTGCAAACCAGATATATATATTTTCTCTTACATTAAAGACGTAACAGTGAAAAAGGATTGTACTGTATTTAATCACCACAGACCCGTATTCTTTAGAAACTTTGGAAAATAAACGTCACAGTCCTATAGGACAAATCTTATGATTAGACTGTCAGTATATTGTCTTTTTTTTCTCTTTTTAAATAAATTTTTATTAAAATGGCACTTGTCTGCCAATCACTCTGGACCTGTTGCTGCTGTAAACACACGTGGCCATGCACTGCCCCTCTCCTTAGCTCAGGCCTCGAGGGCACGCAGTGGCAGGGCGAGAGACACCAGAGGACACCTAGCGTGGCCACCCGTCCTGGGGCCGCAGAGCTTGCACAGCCACGCCAGGGGTGTGTGGTGCCAACTGGGAACGCAGCAATCGTGACAACATCAGAAGGGCCAAGGCTTTAAAACCCCAATCGTGTTTTGTGTTGCTGTCCCTCTCGGAACACTCACAGCTAGTTTGAGCCCATCAATTTCATAGAGAATCATGTGTTAAAAACAAGTAAATTGAATGACCAAATAAATTAAAAATGTTTTAAAGCCCTGAGTTCATAGACTGGTTTTAGGGGGTTTTTAGGAAACACGGGACTCTATTTTAATAAGCAGCTTATAGATTTTGGCAAACCATATTTCCTACGACAATGGGGCCTCATACAGGTCTGCAGTTCAAAATCAAGTTTGAAATCTGGGACGGAAGGCATTCTGGAAAATGGAGAATCTAATAAACCAAAGACGTCTCATGTCCGATGCTGGCTGTCACAGAGGGGCTGGGCATCTGTTGGTCTGAGTGTAGCTGGTCTCGTGTGAATCCAACTTGGTACACAATCGCTAAACACTAGAACATGTCAGGCAAAGTACATGGTGCGCAGTGTGTCCTGGTGAACCTGGACTGCCTTGGCTAGTGCTTGGTGGTCTCTCCCGTTGCTCTGCCCAGAGGTATGGCTTCCTTCAGCACTGCGGGGACATGGGGGAGGGGAGTCAGCTTTTTTGGACAACTGAATCACGTCCAAGCATCAGACATCTTCACAGGGGAGCAATGTGCCCGTGGCCACAGAGCTGACAAGTGGCACGGACACCATATGCAGGGCGCCTGTGCCAGTCAGCACCAGCTTCCCCCCAAACCCCACGACAAACGAGTCCAGCATGACACTCACCTGTCGTGTTCTTTATCAACCAGGTGGTACCTAGCCCGGAAGGCCACCAGGTGAGCATAGTATGCTGGCGCAGGGATAGACACAGAGCGCGTGCAGCGCACATAGGTGTGACACAGCTGGTAGGTTAGAATCTGGAGCTCGTCGGATGAGAAACGATTGTCATCCCACAGGACGTGGTAGTGGGAAGGCCGGCTGGTCCCCTGAAACAGTCCAGAGGGTTGGTCACTTACCACAGACGCCACTAAGAATAATGGCCAAAGGTGTTTATGTCATATTACATAAAACACAATGGAAGCAGGGCACTGTGGCACATGCCTGTTATCCCAGTGCTCAGGAGGACCTTGAGTTTGAGGCTAGCCTTGCAGTACAGCAAGACTTGTCTCTAAAAGGCCCCATATCTACAACACATAGTGCACAAGAGAGAAAGAAAGCCACATATATACATATTTCCTTCTTCTTTTTATTTTGTTGTTTTGGTTTTAGTCTTAGGGTAAACTTGAACTCATGGTAATCCTCCTATCTCTGCCTCCCAAGTGCTGGAATTAAAGGTGTGCACCACCGCACCCACCTCTTCTTCTTCTTCTTCTTTTTTTTTTTTAATATTTTTACTTATTTATTTGAGAGAAGGGAAAGAGGCAGGGAGCGAGAATGGGTGCACCAGGGTCTCCAGCCACTGCAAACGAACTCCAGATGCATGCACCCCCTTGTGCATCTGGCTAATGTGGGTCCTGGGGAATCAAACCTGGGTTATTTGGCCTTGCAGGCAAACACATTAACCGCTAAGCCATCCCTCCAGCCCCACCTCTTCTTTTCTTTCTTTCTTTCTTTCTTTTTTTTTTTGGCTTTTTGAGGTAGGGTCTCACTCTAGCCCAGGCTGACCTGGAATTCACTATGGAGTCTCAGGGTGGCCTCGAACTCACAGCAATCCTCTCACCTCTGTCTTCCAAGTGCTGGGATTAAAGGCGTGAGCCACCACGCCCGGCCTACCTCTTCTTTTTAAAAACTGTGCATGCATACACATATGTGTGTGCCTGTGGAGGCTAGAAGACAACCGTGGGTATTGTTTCTCTGTCCACCTTGAGACAGGGTTTCTTCTTGGCACAAAGCTTGCCAAGTGGGCTAGCCTGGCTGGCCAGAGAGTTTCAGAAATCATTCTGCCCAGCACTGAGATTTCAAGCATATTCCCCAAGATTGGCTTTTTTTTTTTTTTTTTAAACATAGCTCCTAGGGATCAAATTAAGGTCCTTATGCTTGTAAGATAAGCACTTTACTGACTGGGATATCTTCCATATTGACTGAACGATCTCCCAGCTCCAGTCCCCCTTTTTTTGGACAGGGGAAGAGACTCTGGGACCATAGGAATGGCGTCCACCTAACCTTCCCGCTCCCACAGCATTCTCTGTCCTTCAACGACCCTTCAGCCACTTTCAGCTCTCAGCTACCTAAATGGCTGAAGGGCAGCGGGATCCCTGGTCACAGTTCTCTATCTAATGGTACGTGGAAACAAGATTCAGTTTGTAAATATTCCAACAGAACTTGAAAAGTAGAAAGTTCACTGCAAATTCTCAAATTCAGGTTTTACCCTTTGTGGGAGAGGGAGGGATGTAAGGCCTTACTTCTAGTTTGAAAAGCCCAGAGCCCTCTAGGGCAGGGAGAACCTGAAGCGAAGGCTCTTCCCACACCATGGCACAGTGCAGAGCCTCAGAGGCACCTATGAGCATGGTCCTCAAGATAGTTTAGGTGAGACTCGGGGTAACAACCAAACACATGGTGACCTTCTCTTGGTAGGCAGCATCCAGCTGGAGATGGCCCAAACCTCGGTAGCTTCCTCACCATCTAGCTCACCAAGCTGTTGCTATGTGACGCCTGTGTCCTTCCCAAGCATCCTGGCCTCAGCCCTGACTGCTCCTTCCGCCTGGACCTCAACTCACCCAATGTGACCTCCTTGCCAAAGTCCCAGTGTCTGCCCTCACCCTCCCACCCGGGGCTCCTTCCTTCCCAGCCTCACTGGTACCCCTATGCCACATTCCAGGGCTGACCAGGGGACAGAAACTGTTTTAACGTGTCTCAGATGGCCAAAGAGGACCCTCCCTCCTTACCTGGATGCCGGCGTGACTGCACAGGTAGAAGTCAAACTCAGTCGGGTGGGTGATTTTCGTGTCCACGGTCGTGCCTGCTGGAATGTTCCCACTCTTTCCAACCTGCAACAACACAGGAACCTCGTCAGATGGGGCTGCCTAGGTGGGCACAGCCAACAAGTGAGGTCCGCAGCTGCAGTCATCCAATGGGCAGCATTTTAAGGTTGGCTGGTTAACATGCTTATTTGCTCAAACAAAATCTACCAAGTACAAACAACCAAAGCTGTTTCTCCGGCTAGGGTGTGTCCTTAGTTTATAAAGACACATGAGCTAACTGTGAGCTGTTCACTGAAAGACCTGTGAGGGGTGCTCTATCATTCATTCTCAGAATTATTTGTTGGTTCGTTCATTCACTCATTCCTTATTAGTTTGAGAGAGATGCAGAGAAAGGAAGATAGAAGGAAAGTATGGGTATGCCAGGGCCTTCTGTTACTACAAACAAACTTCAGATACATGCATCACTTTGTGTATCTGGTTTTATGAGAGTTTGGGAAAATCGAACCCAAACTGCTAAGCTTTGCAAGCAAATGCCTTTAACTGCTGAGCCATCTGTCTAGTCCTTATCTTCAGAATTCTTTTTTTAAAAATCTTTTTTAATTTTAATTTTATTTTGCTTATTTGAGACATAGAAAGAGGGAGGGGCAGGGAGGAAGGGAGAGAGAGAAAAAGAGAAAGAATGGGCATACCAGGGCCTCCAGCCACTGTAAACAAACTCCAGATGCATGAGCCACCTTGTGCATCTGGCTTATGTGAGTCCTGGGGAATCGAACCTGGGTCCTCTGGCTTCTCAGGCAAACACCTTAACTGCTAAGCCATCTCTCCAGCCCCAGAATTCTTTTTTTTTTTTTTTTTTTATTTAGAGAATACTTTATTAGTTTCTGTAATCAAACCCACGTAGATAAGACCTTATATATTTAAAAATATGGAACACTTCACGAATTTGTGTGTCATCCTTGCGCAGGGGCCATGCTAATCTTCTCTGTATCGTTCCAATTTTAGTATACGTGCTGCCGAAGCGAGCACCCAGAATTCTTTATTACACTGTTGATGTTATTTTGAACTGGGGTCAAGATGGGAACTGTCGGGCTGGAGAGAAAAATTTCCAAATTTACTGGCATAAGTTGTAAATACTCCATATGACTTAGTATCTGTTTTCCTCTCTGCTCCCAAAGGTGGTACAAGCACCCTCTTTGTGGTGGTTTAAATGTAAACTGAGGTGCTCTTGGGATCCCGGCTGTGGAACCTTTAGGAGGCGGAGCCTTGCTGGAGGAAGTGTCACTGGAGTGGGCCTTGAGGTATGACCAGCCAGGCCCTCATCCTGTCTCCCCCAATCTACTTTCTCGGAAGATGTGTACCTGATGGCTGCTCTGTCGGGTCCTCCCTATCATAGTTGGCTTCCTCTAAAACTGTCGCCAATATAAACCCTTTCCTCCATGCACTGCTGCTCCTGGTCAGGTGTTCCGTCCCAGCAACAAGAAAGCAGCCTATACATTCTTGTTCCTTACAGAGTCTTTCTAGGTCTATTTTTATGAGAACAGGGTGGGCTAATCTTACTGCTTCCTCAGGATTTTCCATTCTGGGGAGGGAAGAAGATGTAGGTGTTGGGGAGTAAGCAAGCTGCCCTCACGCCCTCTTGCCTGCCGCCCTGGCAGCGGAGACGGTGGTGGGACATGGGTGGAGGCTGAGGAGGCACAGACCCAGGCTGCAGCACGGCGCCCTCCTCCCCTGCCTTCCCGTCTTTGGACTCTTTTCTTGTCACTGTTTTGTACTAAATGCAACCGTGTCTGCACATGGCATTGTAGAAGTTTGTATGGAATTCTCTTGGTTCTGCTTGGTCCTAAGACCCTGCTGCTTCTATTCTTCCACGTGAAGTTCATGAGCCTCTTAGTGAGGTGAAAATGCCAAATGTCTTCAAACTCCATGTCTTCTGTTGATTTGGAACTGAACTCAAGCTTTGAGCTGGGTGTTGTGGCGCACGTCTTTAATCCCAGAACTTGGGGAGGCAGATGTGAGAGGATCATTGTGAGTTCCAGGCCACCCTGAGACTACATAGTGAATTACAGGCCAGCCTGGACTGGAGTGAGTCCCTACCTCAATACCCCCATAATAATAAGATAATAATAATAAATAAAACATGCTTAGACAGACTGAGGTTTGGGAATCACCTGAGCAGTCCTCTGCTCTGGCAGGAGCCACCTCTGACACCCCTCCATGGACGTTGTGTTGCAGACAGGCCTCAGCTAGGAGAGCGGCCTCATTCTCTAGCTACTCTCATTGTCCGCACTCGTTCTCACCTGTTTCTGACAGGGCCTGCCAATTTCTCCACAGCATCCTATAAGCATTGACTTCATTTTTTTTTCCCTTTTTATAGTTTTAGGTGCATTTATGACCACGGCTGCTCTATTCTGTATTGAATCATTTGTTTCTTTTTTTTCTTTTTCTTTCTTTTTTTTTTTTTTTTTCAAGGTAGGGTCTCACTGTAGCCCAGGCTGATCTGGAATTCACTATGGAGTCTCAGGGTGGCCTTGAACTCACGGCGATCCTCCTACCCATTTGTTTCATTTTGACAACATCCCTGTACAGAACAACACATGGGGATGGAGTGGCCTTGGGGATCCCACCCCACTGGCACCTGACCCTGCAGTGCCCAGTTCCACATTTGGTTGGCAGTCTAAGATCTTCCAGGTAGCATGTGTCTGTCTTGGGTAGCTATCCCACATGCAGTTACAGGACAGAGGATCCTGTTAGCACAGGACCATGCCTGGCCTGAGGACCCCTGTCTTTCTTCCACTGTGGAGAATTCTGAGCTGTTCTGCAGTCACTAAGGAAGCTCCCAGAACCAGGACACTGCCTGGCCCTTCCAGACCCCACTCCATGGGGCTCAGGCTGGCTCCATCTATCACACTCTTTGTGATTGTATAGTCCACTGCTACTGTTATTAAATTTTGGGGGAGACAGTCTCATATAGCTTAGCCTGACCTTGAACTTCTGATTCTCCTGCCTCTACCTCCCAAGCGCTAGGATTAGAGGTGTGTGTCACCACACCAGGTTTCTGTGGTTCTGGTTCCCTGCATGCTAGGGAAACACTCCACTGACAGAACTCCATTCCCAGCCCCACTGCCACAGCTTCTAACCAGTTCTTTCCAAGAATCACCTATAATCATTTATCAGGTCCTGACAGCTCGTGCCTGGAGCTCCTCTGATCTATGGCATGTAAATTACACAAGTGAGAAGGGCCCTTCCTGGATACCAAGGCTGGATCCCCACGAAACTCTCAAAGAACAGTCCCTCTAGAGCTTGACAGCAACCCCGTAGCTAGCGGGCAGGACTGTGAAACCAGCTCACGCCGCAGGTGTCGGCACTGCGGGCCGAGCTCCGGGCCACCGCCGTAACTCACCCGCTCGTTCTTGTCAGTGCAGAAGAGCCGTGTGTGGTGCCGCTTCTGCACCACGATGAATGTGATCCCGGGCTGGTAGTCCTTCTCCAGCTTGATGCAGGCCTCACGGATGGCCAGCAGCTCATGGTGGAGGACCTGGGGAGGGGCAGTTGTCAGGGGTCTTGTTCTAGAAGCCTCTTGTCACCTGAGAATAGGCGCCCTAGCCAGGTATACCACTTATGTAATGGGAGAGACTTCCACGTTTGCTTAGTGCACTGTTGGGCTGTGACTCTGCCCCCCGGCATGCATGCTTAATCCACATTGCAGAGCTGAGCAGGTTTCATGGTCGAACAGTTAAAATTAGGAAGTGCACGAAAACGTTTGGCATGGGACACCATGGCCGTTACTGGCCTGGCCCCTGACCCCAGAACTCTAGTGCTTTTCTCTGTCCAAGCCCCAAATCATGAAATGTACAGCCTCCAGCCTCAAACTGCCTTCCGCACCATGACCAGAGTAACAGTGGGTAGACAGCAAACCGTATCACCACTTGCATTAGTACCAGGGTATCCTGGCCATATGACAAGGACAGAGAGAGGCTGGGAAGGTAGAAGCGAGGCCCACCTGCTGGAACTGGCCTTCAGAGACACCGTCGCGGTAAAAGATGATGCGGGTGGGCTTGAAACGGGTGGACTTGTAGAACTGGATGAGCAGCTCGCGCACCATGGCGGCCAGGTCCTGGATAATCTCTTGCCGGTGTTGCTGCACACGCACGGTGGCACAGTATCGGTTGGGGTGTGCGTCCATGCTGCCCACGACCTGTGGGGATACACAGTGAGCACTGGGCAAGGGCTCCATGGGTTCCCTCTCCCAGGCACAGGCTGCAGAATGACCAACAGAAGTGTCTCCTCTGAGTGTCCCTCATGGCAGAGAGGGGACAACCTGACTTTCTGCTTGTGAAGAATAAAAGTCCCCTCAAGGTACACAGAACAGCGGACCCTTATGCTGCTTGTGGTGTGATGTGGTTGGCGTGTCTGTCCAAAGACAGAAATTGGGTAGCACCCCTAGTGTTGAGGCTCTGCTATCCCAAGGAGCTATGTAAAGGGTGAAGCCCCTGCAAAGCAAGCCAGCTGTGTGAGAGGCAGCTAAGGAGCAAAACAGAGACAGAGAGAAGGAATAGCGAAAGAGAGAGCTTATGAGAGCAGACTGCAAGTCCTCAAAGGCTCCAGGGTTCTAGAGTCTGGAGATGAATGACCAAACAAGCCTAGGGCCTGCCCACCTCTGGGCTCAGGGAGGCCAACTCCTTATACCTTGAAAGTGCCACCAAGAAGCATGCAGCTCCATGCCACAGGAAAGCCTTACAGAGAGGCAGTTCCAAGTCCTCCCAGATTCCTTGTCCTCTTTCCTGCCTGGGGCTACAATTTTCCTCTCAAGCCAAATGAAAATAAACAGATCCTGAAACAGTATGTGTGGGTATAAATAACATGAACTAACACCTGTTGGTATGGATTGAGAACTGTGGGCATTGAGGATAATAAACACAGAGATTTCTGTTCCTAAGAATTTGACACAGTTTCCACCTCGAAAGCCTACAGACAGGGCCCTACCCACACCCAGAAAAACAAAAGCTGATCGCGACCAGGTAGAACCCAAGATGACAAGAGACCTGAGCTAGACCCTGAGCGGCCGCCTGTGTAATGTAACGACGGCAGCTAGCCCAGCACCTCCCCTTGCAGCCCACTTCCTCCTCTGCAAATAGTGCTCAGCGGAAGCCTAGGGACACCCAGGCAACTTGCTGAGCTGCTCTGATCAAAGCAGGGAAGGGCTGACAAGTGCCTAGCAGAGGGAGGAGTGCTATTTAGACCACGGTGCTGGAGCTGCTATTCCTGGGCCTGGCAGCAGGAATGGCCTTACTTTTTTGGAAGGATCCTGGCTCTGGAATAACACCCACGTGCCACCCACACTCCATACGTGAGTGCTATGTGCAGCACAGTGCACACCCTACGTAAGGTGGCCAAGAAGCTGAGTTATTGCTCTGGGGTCACCGTGAGTGGTCCTGCCTTGACTCCCTCCAGACAAGATCAAATAATGCTGTCAGTGTTTGCTTACCACCTCCTACATACCAGGCAAAATCATCTTATGGACAGGCTGGGTGTTTATTTTACGCATGAGAAAACTCAGAAAGGTTAAACTAATCACTGTAAACAGCAGAGTGGCTTGAGGCTGTCCAAGGTTCTCTCCTGGGTCTGCAACAGGTGCTGCTGTCTCAGTACGGCTGCTGAGGTCCCCTCTAACCAAGGTGGCACCCATCAACAGGGTCTCATTTCCCACCCAATGAGGAAGGAAGCACTTCTCTGAGTCTTTGCCGAGGAAGCTATAGGACTATGGTTTCATACAAATGATGGAAAAGAGACTAACATTTCCTTCTACCCATTCAGACACCCCACCAACAGAATCCTGTGCCCTCTGACAAAAGTGACAGAAGGCCCTCTCCAGAACAGTGAGAGTGGACAGCAAGCACTGAGGCTGAGGCCCGCCATCTGGGGAGAGAAGGCCAGACAGGGGGCAGAAGGATCAGCTGGACTGAGGGAACTCCAGTGGTGCCAATCCCACCAGACATCCCACAGGCAGCAGGGTGGGTGGTAGCCCACACCCTTCTGTGACACGTATGACAACTATGGCTTCAGAGAGTCTTCTGAGTCCCTTCCACGTGCCCCTCCAATAAGACTGCGTGGTGGTCCACACCCTTCCGTGACAACCATGGCTGCAGAGTCTTCTGGGTTTGCTCTGTGGCCCCTCCACCAGTCAGGCACCCTCTGCCTCCCAGGAAGGGCCTCTCCCCCACATACAGCAAGGGTCCACACATGTGGGGGTTCAGGGGGAAGCAGAGACACTCACAGCAGCGATTGAAGGCTTCTTCCCATCCCCAGCTGGCGGGTGGGTGACATCGGCTCCCAGGAAGATGACAGGCTGCTGGAACACGGGAGGCCTGCGGGGAAGTGCGCATGAGGCCCAAGCTGGGACCTGGCCCACACCTCCCTGAGGCTGGCTATGCTGCCCCCTCTGGGTGGTAACCTTAAGCCTAACCTAATGGGCACATGCTTTCAGCAGAATCTTTAAAGACACACACAGAAAATCAGGAGGAACACCACCAAGTCTGAGATGTTCCCGAGAGCTGTACAGGGAGGGTGGAGCAGGAGCGCAGCTTCCAGACAAGCCTGCCTGGGCACCGGGTGAGGGCTCACCGCTCCACACCTCCCACTTGCATGCAGCTGAAAACTCTTTCCCGCAAAGTGCTGAGGCTTGCTACTCAGTTTCTGACTTGTAGCTCAATGCTGCTGCACAATCCTCCCTGGCCTCCTGACTCACTCTGCTGGGGGACGGGCAGCCTGAGCGTGTAAAGGTGGGGGGTGGTTCCTCGGGCCCACTCATCGAGTCTTAGGCTTGCCTTGTGCAACCCTGTGTCCTTCCTTCTTCCCTCCCTCCCTCCTTCTTTCTCCCTCTTTCCGAGGCAGTGTCTCACTGAAGCTCAGGCTGATCTGGAATTTACTATGTAGTCTCAGGCTGGCCTTCAACTCACAGGGATCCTCCTATATCTGCTTTCCAAATGCTGGGATTAATGGCGTGCACCACCACACCTGGCTCCAAATTTTTAACTCTTGATCCTACTGCCTCTACTTCTCAAGTGCTGGGCCTATAGAGGTTCGCCACCATAACCAGTTCCTGCACTTCTCACTAACTGCCCAGCCCCAGGCCTACCTTTGCTACTAAAAGAAAAAAGTGACTCATGTAAGGGGGGGGGACTGGGACTGTCATAGAGAACTGATGGACACCCATACTTGTGGGCAGGGAGAGGCAGCCCGAAGGGTCTCTCCTTCTCAATGTGTAGGGGACTGGTTACCAGACAATATAGTATGTGAGACCCTGAGTCATAAGCAACCTTGTCCCCCAAGTCAGGCTGAGTGGGGACTCACAGGGTGACCCCAGCAGGAATTCTTCTAGACAGCAGCCTGATGGAGGCCTACTTGGCATCCAATCAGGGGGGCTTTCCAAGTGTCTCTTTGTGCACATACATGCCCATTCCCCCGAGAGGCCAGCAATTGTCGTTCTTTGGTTTCATTTTTCAAGGCAGGGTCTCACTCTAGCCCAGGCTGACCTGGAATTCACTATGGAGTCTCAGGGTGGCCTTGAACTCCTGGCAATCCTCCTACCTATGTCTCCTGAGTGCTGGGATTAAAGGCATGTGCCACCACACCCGACTCAAATATTTATTTCTTTTTCTCTTGAGGTAGGGTTTCACTCTAGCTCAGACCTGGAATTCACTATGTAATCTCAGGGTGGCTTCAAACTCATGGCGATCCTCCTACCTCAGTCTCCCGAGAGCTGGGACTAAAGGTGTACGCCACCACGCCCGGTTTCAAATATTTTTATTTATTTGAGAGAGTATATATGGGCACACCAGGGCCTCTTGCCCACTGCAAATGAAATTCAGATGTGTACGCCACTGTGTGTATCTGGCTTTACGTGGATACAGAGGAATCAAATGCAAGCCAACAGACTTGGGCCACCATGCCCAGCACAAACACAGTTCTCTTCCAGTCTCCACTGTGGCTCTTCCCTGTGCCCCTGGGCAAGCACGCGCATCCCAGTGCTGCTCTCTTCTAGGCCACAGGCTCTTCCGGGCACACCAGTCTGCTAACCATGCTCTCTCCACCAGCACGTGGCCCTCACCTCACTCTCCTCTGCTGAGCCCATGGCGGGAGCTGCCCAGAACCACAATGCAGGCCCTGACCACTGTGCAACACTGGCTCGCCCAGCCTGCCGGCAGCTGTCCTCTTACTCAGCGTGACTCACCTACCACAAGAAAAGTGGTGCCTCAGTTCCCTCTCCCCACCTCCTAGCAGCGCTCTGAGCAGCAGAGCCTGCCTTTGCCTCCCAGGCTCCTCCTCCACTCCCTCCATTCTGCCATGGCAGCAAGACTCCACAGCACCAGTCCCAGTGACAGTCCCTCTGCACAGCTCATTGGCACTCTGTGACATGGGACACACGTTCCTAGGTGTTTAAGAGCCCAACCCTTCTACTCACTGCCAGTGTCCTCAAGACCCTGGACTTCCCCAGGGCTCAGGCTCCCACATAGTCACCTGCCCTCCAGGTTTTAATGGCACTGCTGACACCGGACTTTCTCACAGCAGCCCATCTCATCTATGCGAGCACCCTGCAGAGATCGGAGGTCAGTGGCCCAGCCTGAGCTGCTCCGAGCCGCACAGCCCATCGCCTGTGTCGCTAAAGGAACCGTCCCAGCTCTGCGGGCCAGCACGCTCCTCTCCTTTTGGGCTCTCCTCACAGCCCAGTTCCAGCAGCCTCTGTCTTCAAAGCACTTTGGATCTGGGCACTTCCCCCACCCCCACGCCACACAGCCACAGCCACAGCTGCCACCTGGCACACACCCAGGCCAGGTGAGCCCTTGTCTTGATTTCTGTGTCTGGTGCTCTGCCCCCCAGACATCTGCTAGAGAACTCCAGCACCCGAGGCTGGCCCCCACCATGCCTGCACAGGCCGCCCGGTGCTCCTTGGAGGCACCCAGATGTCCATTTCCCTGGGACTTGTGCTCTGCTCCCAGAGACCCTCCTATCTGTGTATGAAGCGCCAGCCCTGCCTCCCGCAGCCTCCAGGCAACATTGAGAACATTGACACCCGAGCCTCCATCAGCCATCCTATCTGGGACCCTCCACTAAGTGCCTATGAGTTAGACCCCTGAGCTCACACAAGGTCCAAGTCCTCACACACAGCAAGCACACGATGAGAGCGGAAGCTGCTGCCTGACGGAACGTCATGAGCGCCCAACCCCCCCTTGCCGCCCCCTCATCTGCTGCCCTGGACCACTCCACTGCAGGGCCAGGACCCACGCCCCGCTGCCTGACAGAGAACAGGCCCCTGTGTACTGCCGCCTCCTCTGTCTGGTAGAACCTCCCAGGTACCAGGGTAGCTCTGTGGGTCCCTACCCGTGGCCTGCTAGGTCATGCTGGGCGAGCTGGTGTGGCAGAGTGGGAAGGGCCTGCAGTGTGGTTCTAGGCAGCTCCCGGCATTGGCTCAGCAGGAAATTGTGGTGAGGGGCCACGTGCTGGTGGCCAATGTGGTTGGCAGGTCTTACAGACTCTGGTGATGGCTTAGAGATGGCGGTGCCCTGGTGTGTCCTTTGAGGGCTCGTGTGCTGAGAGTGCCTAATTCCCACTGTGGTGGCATCGAGACTAGGGCCAAGTGGAAGGTGGTAAGATCACTGAGGTGCCACCCTGGGAAGGGATTAACCCATGCTCTGCAGGACTGTGTCACTTATATGACTGTGGGGAGTTATTGAGTGCACCCAGCATTTCCTCTTGTGTGCTCCCCACCCTGTGTGCTCCCCGCCGTGTGCGCTCCCCGCTGTAGGTGCTCCCTGCAAGAAGTCAAGGGAGCCCTCAGAACTATCGGCCAAATCAACCTTTTTGCTTCTGTAAGTACCTACACTCAGGCGTTTCCTTCCAACGCAAGAACCAGATGTGGGCAGCCCCAGCGCAGGTTCCCGCCTGCACACAGGCGTGCCCATCGGTGTTCTCTTTCCAAATCAGAAGTCAACAAAGCCGTGCCCACAGTCTTCCGCAGCACCTGTCACTTGTTTGCAAGACAACTGCCACGTGGTCCTTATGGATAAACTGTCCCCAGCCACAACTGTCATCACAATGCCCTCGCTTTTGCCAGCATCAGATGCCAACGGAGAGTTGGCAGATGCTCACTTTGGCCTTGCCCTCCAGCACCTGGGGTGGCATGTCCAGCTTCATGTGCCCAGCCCAGCAGGGCACGTGGCAGCCAGCTTGTGCTTGGTGTCACTTTCTGGCCTGAGGACCATCAACAGTGTCTTTTACGTGCAGCTTCCAGTCCAAGCACTCCAAGCCCCACAGTAAGCACTGTCTGCTCTCAGCGCTGAGTGGCACGTGGGAGAAACGCTTGGGTCTCCATCATGGAGATGCTCCCAGGACCCAACAGGTGAAGCCCATTTCCTGTCCACTTCAAGGGGGTCCCAGGTACCACCTCACACGCTCCTAAGTAGAGATTCCCTGGCTCTAGCATGGGAAGGAGGAGTTGCATGAGTCTATCACCTGTCTTCAGCTGCCAGGGAACCTGGCCACTTGCAGGCGTCTTGGTCCCTACCAAGCCAGAATACCCACACCAGACTTCTCGGACCCACTGTGCCTACGACCGGACTCTCTGCACAGCTGAGGGACTCCACCCACCCACCCACAGTGCTCATCCCACAGCAGACCCAAGGGACAGGGCAGGGCTCAGGGTAACCTCACCTGCCCTGGGGCAGCAGGATGTTGTTGACGCCTCCCAGTTTGACATTGATCTTCAAGCAGAGGTTGGACAGGGTCTGTGGTGTGGTTCTCTGCACGTTCTTCATCTGTACGCACTGTGTGGCCATCCCCAGCACCGTGTCTCCCACACGCTTGACTTCAGCTGTGGGTCACGGAAGACACTCGTCACAGCTCCCTGTATCCGCCCTTCCTCAGCTGGCCCCTTACAGCAGCTGTCACCTACCCCCAAGTAGATTGCACTGGTGTAGCGTTTAACCACAGCAGCTGCCCTGGGCTTCTGTGGTCACCCAATGGAAGAGGGATGCTGGCACATGGAGGGGTCAGGCTCATGACAGTGCTGCCGGACACCTGTGCCCATCTTACCCTTATCAGGAGGGCAAACTGGGAGGACATCGCACTCCTCCCACTTGTGAATAAGTGATTTAACTGGGGCCATGGGTGGGGTGAGCAGAACCTGAGGGCTAGGAATGAGGGGTAGGAATGACACTTCATGTTACAGTAAATGCCTGGGCAGTTAAAAATAAAACCACCACCTTCTCCAAACCCTTGGCAGACACAGACCTAACATCAAAGAGCTCTGGGGACCCGCACTGCACCATCTTAGAATGCCTTCATGAAGCAGATGGTCACTGCCACCGGGGCAGCCCTGTGGAGACTGTGACTCCTGGGACATTAACAGTGTCTGAACACCAGTGGCTTTCTTGACCCTTCTTTGACTTTGGAGGAGAGCAGCCTGTTTTCCACATGTCTGCAACCTGCTCCTGGCTAGACAGGACTACTGCTGGTCACTTGCGGAGGTAACGATGGTCCTGTGCACCGACACTTCTCACGCGAGTCTCCCCGATGGTGTAGACAGCTCACACCTCCCTGTACCCAAACCCTGCCCCCACCCAAGTCATGAATGGAGATCTGTGGGCTACCAAGGGGCTCAGTACATGGAGCCCGGATGAAGATGCAGAGTTCCCAGAGGCTTCAAGGGCTCCTTGGGCAACACTGACACATGGGGTTCAGGCTCTCCCCCACCTGCTGACTTGTGTCAGTGTGAGAACCACCCTCAGTCCAAGCTGTCCTCCTGGGACTGTGGCCCCAGACAGAAGAATGAGGATGGCCACAGTGCTGACTCACAGCAATGAGAGGCGCCTCTTCCCTCTTGGACTCATGAACGCACCAAAAAATGACTTGGCGTCGCTAATAGGTACAGGCTCAGGTAGCAACACGCCCCACAAAGACCACACAGCCCCTCAGAGCCACCTACCATACACAGGGGTCTTGCCAGGCAGGATGACCACCACCAGCTGGAGGCCGGCATATGTGTTCTTCAGGTGCCGGAACATGGGCTCCACGCTGTCCGCCCCCTGTGCGTATTTGCAGAAGCACGGCTGGCCCTGGATGGGCATCCCGGCGTCTCTTGAGATCTTCCGCAGTTGCTCCGTGAAGGACCTGAGGGGAAAGGCACTTTGCTAAGATGCACAGTGAGCAACAAGGAATTCAGAGCAACCAGGGACACTGCAATGGGCACAGGCTTAGCAAAGCCAAAAGCACATTTGTAGAGATCAGAGTGAAATTTCTTTGGGGCTGGGGACGTGGCTTAATTGGTAGAACTCTTGTTAAGTATGCATGAGACCCTGGGTGCGATCCCTGGTACTGCATAAATCGGGTGCTGTCACACATTCCTATAATCCCACCACTGGAAAGGCGGAGGCAAGAGAGTTAGAGGTTCAAGGTCACTCTTGGCTACATAGTGAGTTAGAGACTAGTCTGGGATAATAAAAGCCTGCTTGCCTTTTGTAGCCTAGGCTATTCTCAAAGTGTGATCTTACTACCTCAGCCTCTTAAGGACTGGGATTTCACGGGTACCCACCCACATCCACCCAGAATTAAGTTTAAGTTCCAGACAAAAGCTACATCCAGCCAGGCGTGGTGGCACACACCTTTAATCCCGGTACTCAGGAGACAGATGTAGGAGAATCGCTGTGAATTCGAGGCCACCCTGAGACTACATAGTGAATTCCAGGCTAGCCTGAGCGAGAGTAAGACCCTACCTCCAAAAACCAAAACTCAAAAGCCAAAAAAAAAAAACCCAAAAAAACAAAAAAACCTCCATCAACCCACAAAGGTACACATGCTAATCATTCAGTCCTCATGATGGCTGCCAAGGTAAATAATGGCGACATAAATTCCATGCCTGCTGCCTCCCTCATACAGAAACATCAGAGTAATTTTTTTTTTTTTTTCGAGGTAGGGTCTCACTCTGGCTCAGGCTGACCTGGAATTCACTATGTAGTCTCAGGGTGGCCTCGAACTCTCGGAGATCCTCCTACCTCTGCCTCCCGAGTGCTGGGATTAAAGGCGTGCGCCACCACGCCCGGCAGAGTAATTTTTTTTAACTTAGCTTTTCAAGGTAAGGTTTCACTCTTCTCCTGTTGCTATGGTCCATCTTATGTTGGCCGGGGTTGGTATCCACCCTCTGCTCATGCCATCATTTTCCCCTGCCATCATGGAGCTTTCTGCTCGAGCCTATAAGCCAAAATAAACCTATTTTTCCCACAAGCTGCTCTTGGTTGGGTGATTTCTACCAGCAATGGGAGCCTGACTACCGAGGAATGGGATTGCTGTTAGACACCTGACTATGTGGTTTTGGCCTTTTGGAGCTGATTTTCAAGAGGAATGTGGAAGGAGTTGAAATCTTGGCCTAAGAGATGCCTTGCAGTGCTGTAAGTACAGCTTGATGGACTAATCTGGTCAGAGTTGAAAGACCTGAACGCAGTAAGAACTATGGACTGTGAGACTTGGCTTATGAGGGTGAGAAAGAGCTTTGCTTGGACTGGGCTAGCAGTTTGTGTGAGAGGCTTGCTATTTTGCCTGTGTCCTGAGAAGTTGTGCAGGGTTGCTTTGCGTAGAAATGAACTGGTGTGAGCAGGGGGATATGGCAAAGAAAGGAAAATCTTTGGGTAAACTACTGCCTGTTCAGCTGCAATTGAGAGATTACTACCTTTCAGATTGGGCCAGTTGACCTACACTGGGCAACAGGAAGAATGTAGACTCTTGAAGGGGCCTGAGTGTCCTGTTCTTCAAAGTTTGCTTTATTCCCTCCTGGATTAACAAATTGGCACCCTACCTGGTATTATGGAGTATAAGAAATGCAGGAAAGACAGGATTACTGAGTTTGCAACAGTCTTGTGTTTTGGAAAACGGCCAAGGACAGTGTGAAGCAGGTTTGCTAGATGCCTGCATCGAGACCCGATGGAACTGAGAGGATGAACCATGGATTGCAGTGGAGATACCAGGACCATGAGATGGCTGCTAAGGAAAGCTGCCGGCCCCAGTGAAGTTTTCCAGGACTGTGAGTAGCCTAGCTGAAGGGGTGGAATTGGAATGCCAGAGACTTCTTGCTGGTCAGAATTATCAAACTTTGGAGATTTGTCACTGGCTAGAGTTGTTGGACTTGAAGCTAAAGACTTTGATGTTTGCCCTGGTTGTTTTAAATCTTGTATTGGTTGAATATTTCTTTGCTATGCCCAATGCCATCTTTTGCAGTGTGAATGTTTATTCTGTGCCATTATGGGTTTTGGGGGGATTTTTTGGTATTATGGCTCAGTTAAAAGATCTTGGACTATGGGGATGTATGAACATTGTTGGAATTGATAAAAGCTATGGGGACTTTTAAAGTTGGATGAATGCATTGTATTTTACACTTGATCTTAGGCAAAAGGCCTAGAAGCGATGCATGCACTGTATTTTAAATCACAGATGGTAATCAGTTTATGGGGCCAGGGGCAGAATGTGGTGGTTTGAGTCAGGTGTCCCCCATAACTTAGGTGTTCTGAATGCTAGGTCCCCAGCTGATGGAGATTTGGGAATTAACACCTGTTGGGTACTGCCAGGCACAGGCTAGAGCCTTCAGGAGAGGGGCCTGAGCTTCCAGGAATGGCTATGGACTCCCAGGCTACAGGAGGCCACTCCCTCTCTAAGCCCAGCACACCTGAATTTAGGTTCTGTCCATAGCCCTGTGACCTTTGGCCAGTTGCCTAGGAAACTCCTTCAGCCTTCACACAGCCCATCCTCCTGAGACCCTATATCATCTGACCCCCGTGCCATTGCCTACCTGCTAGAATGAATATCCCTATATGCTAATTAGGTATCAGAAATGAACTTGCTACATCCAATCCCATTAGGACACTTCCCCAACCCTCAGATGCTTATAAACCCATTTCACTGACAATAAAGCAAGTATTGTTCACTGGGAGTGTTTCTCTCCTCACAGACACACAACCTTGGTCTCCATGGTTGCCCGGGATGCCTGAAGCAAGAACCTGGAAACCCATAAACACCTCTTGGAGGGAGTGTATTGTTGGGGGTGGTCTTGTGGGTGTTATAGCCAGTTTCCTCGTAATACTGTTTGGCAAACTGTCCTGTTGTTATGGTCCACCTAATGTTGGCCAAGGGGGTGATGTCCACCTTCTGCTCATGACATCATGGAAGTTCCCCCTTGAGCCTGTAAGCCAAAATAAACCTCTTTTTCCCCCACAAGCTGCTCTTGGTTGGGTGATTTCTACAAGCAATGGGAACCTGACTGCAACAACTTCTCTTTTTAATTACTTTTTTGTTTTGTTTTGTTTTTGTTTTTTGAGGTAGGGTCTCTCTCTAGCCCAGGCTGACCTGAAATTCATAATGAAGTCTCAGGGTAGCCTCATGGTGATTCTCCTACCTCTGCCTCCTGAGTGCTGGGATTAAAGGTGTGCGCCACCACACCCGGCCTTAATTATTTCTTTTGATCAGAGTCTGGAGAGGCTTGCCAGTCAGGGATCAAGAGATCTTCCTACCTAAGCTTCTCAAGTGGCCATAACTTCAGGGGAACTTCTATTCCATGTGGCTTGTTTTTCCACGCTGGGCACTGGACTCTGCTAATGCATACTACCCAAGGCCTCGACCAGAGCCATAACCTCCCCTCTGCCCCTGCCTTTCCCTATACCATTAAGCACATCACTCAGCCATTGTTTGTTCCAGATATAACCCAGCTTCCTCTCATCTTGGGTCACAGGGGTCACCCCAGCAAGCATTCTTTGTTATGGAAAGGCTACCAGTCCCCAACACTGGACCTCCCATTGCACCCCGCTGGCCACCCTGACAGAATCAGTGTGTTCCATGGCCACATTTACTCCATGTGTGTGCGCTTGCAGACGGACTTCCCCGCTTACTTGAGATGGACTTCTGTGCACTGGCGCTGAGGGGCAAAGCATGCAATAGCCCACACCTTGATCTCGATGCCCGTGTGGAACTGCTTGTTCCTCATGTCCCACACTCCCTGCACAGGGGTGGCGATCGCTTTATTCTGCAAACAGAAAGAAGCTAGAGTGAGGGGGATGGGAAACAATGGTCTTCCAAGCTTGGATCTTGTTGCTTTCACCACTGGATCCCTGACCAACAATAGCTCGTGAACCTGGAAACAAGGCCTTGAGTGTGGTCTCTCTCCTAACGTACACTGTGATTCAGGTGAGCCCCATAAACTTAGGTGTCCTGGATGCAATTCCCAGCGGATGGCAACTGGAAAGTGAAGTCTCCTGGAGGTGGAGTATTGTTGGGGGCGGGCTTATGGGTGTTGTTGCCAGTGTCCCCTTGCCAGTGTTTGGCACACTCTCCTGTTGCTATGGTCTACCTTATGTTGGCCAGGGGGTGATGTCCACCTTCTGCTCATGCCATCGTTTTCCCCTGCCATCGTGGAGCTTCCCCCTAGAGCCTGTAAGCCAAAATAAACCTCTTTTTCTCACAAGCTGCTCTTGGTTGGGTGATATGTACCAGCAATGCGAACTTGATTGCAATACACTGCAAGCAAGCTGCGCACATATCCAGATAGTGAGTGCTGGATAGAAGGCGGCAAGTTGAATATGAGTGAAGGAATGGCTGGATAGAGGATGGAGGGATGGGGTGAGTATACTGGATAGATGGATAAGCCTGGACAAGGGTAGGGTGTGTCTAGAAGCCTTCTGGCCTTACAAGTAGCCTGGAGGAACAGAAGTCTGCTATGCTACAGGGAGGAGTCCAGCCACATGCCACTGTCCCCAGTGATACCTCCTCTATGAAGGAAGGAGAGGCCCTCCTCCTCTCCTGTGGCCAGGCCAGTCCACCCGTCCTGTGGGCTGTGGCTGCACAGACGAGGAAGCCAGTCCGCTGGAAAGGGGCACAGCAGGCCACGCTTTCCCACTGGAGAGGATGCCCAAGAAACCCTCGACTCGGCCTCCAGGAAGGACCCCATGTGGGAACACAGCTGCCACCGCCCCCCCCCCCCCACGTCCATGGAGAGACAGTCCCACGTGGAGGAGGAAGAGCTCTCACCAGCCATGTGGCCCTTAGGACCAGCAGGCCTGAAATGGGGGATGGGTTGCTCCTAAGGTACGCCAGTGTCACCCACTAAGTACAGTGGTACCACCTGCCTCGAGCTGCAACAGCAATGTCTCCAGACACAGCCAGATGTCTCCTGTATCTGGCTAAGCCCTGGTTAGGCACTGGCTTTGAAGGAAGGTATTCCCTTCTTACACTAACAGTAGGAGATGGGTAAGGCAGGTGGTGAGAAGGGCTTCTTCTCGTTGACCTGTTTCAGACCTGAAAACCTACTCCCTTAGGATTTGAGAGATGGCTCAGTGACTAAGGCACTTGCCTGCAAAGCCTAAGGACCATGATTTGATTCCCCAGTCCCTGCATAAAGCCAGATGTACAAGGTGGTATATGCATCTAGAGTTTGGTTAGTTGCAGTAAATACAGGTCCGAGCATGCATGTTCTTTCTCTCTCTCTTCCTCTACCTCCATCTCTCAATAAATAAAAAAAAATTTTTATAGTAGCCCTAACAAAAAAAAAAAAAAAAAAGAAGAAGAAGAAGAAGAAGAAGAAGAAGAAGAAGCCAGGGGCTAGAGACATTGCTCAGTGGTTAAGGCACATGCCTGAGAAGCCTAAGGACTCAGGTTCAATTCTCAAGGTGCCACATAAGCCAGATGCACATGGTGTTGCATGCATCTGGAGTTTGTTTGCAGTGGCTAGAGGCCCTGGTGTACCCATTCTCACTTTCTCTCTCTCTCCTCCTCTGTCTATCTGTAATAAATAAATAAAAATAAATCTTAAGAAAAAAAAAGTAGCCAAGTATGGTGGTGGTGCACGCCTTTAATCCCAGCACTTGGGAGGCAGCGGTAGGATTGTAGTAAGTACATAGTGAATTCCAGGTCAGCGAGAGTGAGACCCAACCTTGAAAAACCAAAATCAATCAATCAATAAATAAAAATAAAGAAAGCTGGGCTGGAGAGGTGCTTGCCTGCAAAGTCCAAGGACCTTGGTTCGATTCCCCAGTACCACTCTTAATCTCCACAGTACTGAATTATTTGCAGGTTGGGTAATGCTGCTATTTTGTCTTATAGGTTGTTCATCTTTACTAAGAACAACTATGAGACAGATGAGATGAGGAAGCAGTGGAAAGTTCAGGATTTGAACCCTTCACTTTAGCTCTTGGGGCCGCAGGAACCAGAGCTCTCCCTCGCAGAGCTCTGGAACTACCCAGATGCCATTCCTTCAGTGTGTGCCCTGAAAGGTGCACGAGGCGGCATGGAGACCTTGTCCCCTTCAGGATGGGGAGCAGCCGTCAGGCCGCAGACTGGGCAGTGACACAGACACTCAACAATGAAATACCATGCAACAGTCTCAGCAGAAGTGGTCCGAGACCTCAGTGCACTCTAAGAGGAAGTGGTGTGGTGACGGAAAAGCGGGGTGCAGAGCATCTTCACGTGCAGCATTTGAACAATAAAGTATGAAGAAATATCTAATGGGTGACTTCACAAAGGAGAAACATGACAGGCATTCCCTGGAAGACAACTGAGAAATGGGAAAAAGAAACTTTTTCTGTAATTCTTGCATCTTATCTCTTTGAACACCAGGGCATTTAACAAACAAAAGGTGGAACCCCAGGGTGCTGTGCTCAGACACCCACAGGGCAACAGAGTTTTCTCGCAGCCCCAAGGCTACTGCCTTGGCTCACATACTGATGAAAGCTAAGTCACACTGGCAAAAAGAACAAACAAACAACAAGCCGAAGCAAAAACCTGGCCTGGATACAGTGGCGAAGGCCTGTAATTCCAGCACTGGGAAGACTGGGGGAACAAGATCTCATCTTTGAGACCAGCCTATAAGACCAGGTCTCAAAAAATAAAAAACAATTAAAAAAATATGGCTCTAGAAAGACTACTCATGCAGAACAACGCTTCCTAGGTTCTGATGGGGCAATGTGGACTTCTGGAGCCATTGGAGGTGATTATAAACCTTGCTGAGGGACCCAGGGGAGAGGGAGGTTTGTGAAGACTCAGGCCTCCCAGAGCAGCCCACAAGGAGCCACTGCCCAGTGATGTCTATGCTGTAGGGAGGGCTTGGAGCCTGAAGGTTCACACACATTCTTTTTCCTTTTTAGTTTCTTGAGGTAGGGTCTCACTCTAGCCCAGGCTGACCTGGAATTAGTCTCAGGGTGGCCTTGAACTCACGGGCGATCCTCCTACCTCTGCCTCCAAGTGCTGGGATTAAAGGCGTGCGCCACCACGCCTGGCTGAGGTTCACACACATTCTCACACACGCTGCACCCCATGCCTTCATGTACGTACCCTGCCCCCGTACAGGATGGAAGGCGGCTGGAGGACCCGCCCGGTTACGTCTGTCATCTCATCTTTGACCATGATTCCAAATTCACGGACGTATGGGTCTGTATTGAAACTTGCACTTCGCATCTTGTAGAGAGAAAAAGAAGCTAAGAGTCAGTGGGGCCTGTTCCTCCCACGAGGAGGGAGGGTGTGTGTCCTTGCTAATCTGGAAGAATCCCAAGAACAATGCCTCACCAACTTGCTGATCTCCTCTTGCCGATCGGGCGCCGACCTGGCAGTCGCTCTGATCATGGTCGAGGTCTGATTGTCTGTTAATTTTTTTATACATCTCTGTCCAGCCACTATGTTACAGACCTATGAAGAAAAGGAAGATGCAATGAGTCAACACTGTGTGGTTGGTGAGGGAGGGGGGCACAGACGGGCACAGATGAGACGCATCTCAGAGACTGTGCACCAGCCCTACGATCCTGACTAGTGAGGCTGCGCTATGGCCTTTTGTGTGAGACAGACACGCATCCTTCAGCCTTAGGGCCAGTCTGCCAAGCACAAGGTACACACAGGTAGTGGCTAATCCCATTCAAGAGGTTTGGGCTAATGCCTATAATGCTAGCACTCAGAGACTGGGGCATGAAGATCATAAATGTGAGGCCATCCTAGGCTACAAGCATGAGACCCTGTCTCAAAAAAACCACGTGTGTGAAGGGAAGGAGGGACCCTGCAGTTAAGGGCACTCACTGCTTAAGCACGAGGCCCTGAGCTGCCCTCGGACTGACCTCCCAGATCTGCATTAAAAAATCTAAGCTGAGCAGGGCCATGCCCATCTATAATCCCAGTCCACAGTGGGTGGGGCAGAGATGGGAGAATTGCTGAGACTGGCTAAGTAAAAACAGCAGCTCTCAAGGCTGGGAAAATGGCTTAGCAGTCAAGGTGTTTGCCTGGGAAGTCTAAGGACCTTAGTTTGATTTCCCAGAACCCATGTAAACCAGATGCACAAGGGGACACATGCATCTGGAATTCATTTGCAGTAGCTGGAGGCCCTGGCGTGCCCATTCTCTCTTTCTCTCTCTCTCTTCCTTTCTCTTTCAAATAAATACATAAAATATTAAAAAAAAATAACACAGCAGCTCTGGGTGATGGAGAGATGGCTCAGCAGTTAAAGGCACTTGCTTGCAAAGCTTAATATCCCAAGTTCGATTCCCTGGTACTCATATAAAGCCAGATGCACAAAGTGGCACACGCACCTAGAGTTCATCTGCAGTCATTCTCTCATTCTCTCTCTCTCCCTCTACTCATAACAAAGAAAGAACTCAGAAGTTCTCCTCTGGCCTCTACACACATGCATACAGCATGCCACCACCACACCACACATACTCCACATACACACACGCAAAAACAAACACCCAAGCCGGGCATGGTGGCGCACACCTTTAATCCCAGCACCCGGGAGGCAGAGGTAGGAGGATCGCCGTGAGTTCAAGGCCACCCTGAGACTACAGAGTTAATTCCAGGTCAGCCTGGACCAGAGTGAGACCCTACCTTGAGAAAAAAACAAAACAAACAAACAAAAAAACACCGACACTGGAAAATCCAAGGTCTTAACAGTGCCTCCGAACAGGAAAAAGGAAAGCAGGCATTTCCTCTTTCAGTATCTGTTCTTTTCCAGAAGAAGGAATAAAAAAAAAGTCAGCATGTGGGCTAGCAAGGCATCTCTCATGGGCAGACGACTGGAACTCATCCTGCCTTCACCCCCACCCCTCCAGAGCTGCTAGCCCCATTCCATGACAGGGGAAACTGAGGCCCAGCAAAGTCTGAATTAGCCCAAGGTCCTACAGGGGCGGAGACAAAGCTGGGACCTGGGCATGTGTCAGGGTTGTAGGTGCCCGGGGTGTGGTGTCCCACAGTGACTTGCCTCCAAGGGAAGGTAGGTGTGTTTCTGCTCCTGTCCGACTTGTAAACATGGGAGGTGGGGGTAGCGCAGAACCAGCTTGTGCCTGTCCTTGAAGTACTGGGCCACTGTGCATTCCACCGTCTGCCCGCTCTCCTGCTGCAGAGGGAACCTGGTGGGGGGTAGGGGAGGCAGCTCAGGGAAACCCTCTCAGGATTGCAGGGAGGACCCCCCCCACCTCCCCGACCCCCAGGGCTGGCATCTGGGTCGCCTTTGCTAGGGTGGCACCAGGAAGCTCATGCTTACAGTACTTCCTGGAAGTGAAAAAGAAGGCCTGTCCATCACATAATCTGGACTATTCCAGAATCTCTCAACTCGTGGGTTGTTACCCTCTGGAAAATATCAAATATCTAAATGCCCCAGACATGTAGCAATCAGTTTCTATTAAGAAGTTCGAGACAAATGAAGACAGGTCCAAAAAGGCCCATGCACATCCTGGCAGACCATGGCACCAGGAGACCAGAGGGAAACAGGACCTTCTAAGACAGCATGAGGATGGGAATGAGCAGGCTGGGCACAGATCCAGAACCTCCCTGTAGGGCTGGGGCAAAACAGGGGAGGCTAGCTGTGTCACACACACTGGGGGTGCCAGCCCCCAGCCAGGTTAGCCTTCCTACGTAGACTCCTCTGCTGCCCAGATTGCCGGTCCAAAGTGACAGAACCCACGTATAGACCTGGCCCTTCACACCTTGCTGCTTGATGCGGCCCCAAGCCTTGGTACCCTCAGGCCTCAGCAACAGGCCAGGTGTTTTCCATGAATGACTATGAAATAAACAAGTCTGCACTGGGCACAGCAGGCCCAAGACCAGGGCACAGGGCCCACACTTATCATTTTCTCCACAAGACATACATAGTAGCTGTGTCTAGGGTCTTATCCGTGGGCAAATGATAGCACACTGGCAGTGAAAGTCATGAGACTCTGGGGAAGACAGCCTAGCAGGCCAAGCGGAGGGGTCAGAGCAGCGGCCTCAGAGCCGAGCTCCTCCCTCCCGGTACCACCCCGCTCAAGTACTGGTGAGACTCAGCAGAAGCCCTACTGCCACTGGGAACCTCAGACAGAGGCCAGGACACCTCCTCCCTCCCCTATAGGAACGGTTTTGGTATGGAAATTTACCTTTAGGGGGAGGTTGGGGAGCTACCTACTCACAGAAGGTAGACTTCTAACATTTAAGAACAAATTGATCGTTTCAAGGCAGTCACAGCACCTGTCTGGAAATCTAGCAACATGGGTTGGAAAGGATGGCCATCTTACGTTTGGCTACTGGCAGACCGCCGGGTCACGTTGCAGACGCGGTACTTCCTCTTCATCTGCCCACAGTGCGTTATCTCCACCTTGAGACCTGGTGACGCAGACAGCGGCATGAGCGCCACCCTCGCCCATACCTACAGCCCAAGCTCTGCTCCATCAGTTTTCATGCGTGGGAGCTGTGGCCACAGACCAGGTATGGGGTTCTGGAGCCGGGAGTGTGATGCACAGACCACCACAGTACACTGGCTGGACCCACCTTGCCCACAGAGATGCCTTCTGCCCACAAAACTCAGCATGGTGTACGTTAAGCTCAGTGTCACCACTGGCACTCTCTGAGGGTGATTCTGGTTCTCCTATGGCTAGAGCAAGGCTGCTGCACCGCCTGCTCCCACCCACATAGCTGGATTTATTACAGAGGTCCCTCTGTGGCCTGGCTCCAACCATCCCAGAATCACTGCATCTGACTCCTCACTCCCCCCAACACTCCCACTTCCCTCCAGGCTCCAGAAACAGGAAGCAAGGAATGAAAGGAAGAGGAGACTGGACCGTGAAAGGGCCTCCCAGCCCCTTAGCTTGATGTGCCAGGATGGCTCCTTACCTTTAATTTCTTTGGTAAACTTTACCCTTTGGGAATCTGTCAGAGGTTTTTGTTGTTCTTCAATACTTTTAAAATCCAAAACTTCACAAACAAACTCAATCACGGGCTGTGCCTTGTAAAACGCTGTCGCCGACACTATGGGCAGGAAAAACAAAAGACAAAGACAAGAGCTTGGCACTCCGGGACAGGTTAGGAATAGTTCCTGCAGGGCAGAATGCTCAGGGACACAGGGAGGACGATGCCTGGCCTCAGTTTCCCTCTATGGTGTTCACAAGTTTGGGCCTTTGGGATGGGAAAGCCAAGGTACAAGATGTCTGAGGTCCCAAATTCCAAGCTGGGGACTAACCCAAGGGGATTTGCTGTATCTTCCAGACAGCGGCAGCTTTACCAACCGAGCCACCTCCCAGGTCTCTGCCCAAGCCAGTCACATGCGGAAAGCACAGCCTTGGATTCTGTGGGCTCTTTTGACCATGTTCTAGAATGGGCATCTCAGAAATTTCCATTCCAATCAGCAATTACCTGAGCAAATCACACCAGTCAAGCCTACCAGAGGTTCAGTAATGCTAGAGAAGAGGCACTTTTGCCCTGACCTACTCTCTCGTCTCCTTATCACAAAGAGGGGACCAGCACAACACAAGCCCAGGGTTCCCGCAGCAGAGGCAGAAGCGCTGCTGTAGATTAGATGTGAAGTGTCCCACGAAAGGCACATGTGGTGAAGGTTTGGTCCCCAGTTGGTAGATGCTATCACTGAGAGGCAACAGGTTGTGGCCCTATCAACGGAGTCATCTACTAATGGATTCATAACTTTAATGGCTTCACTGGGAGCTGGTAGGAATTACGAAGTCCTGCCTGGTTGGAACAAGTAGGTTGCTGGGTGTATATGCCCTTAAAGGGGATGTCCCTTAAAGGGGATGCCCTGTCCCTGGCGCCTCCTACCTCCATGGGTCCTGGCCATGGTTGAGTTGGGCAGTTTCACTGACCCACCCCGCCTGACCTGCCGTGAAGCTCAGCCCCATCATGGGCCTGAGAACGGCACTGCCAGTGGCCAGGACTAGACAGCCCAAAGCTATGACCCAGTCCTTTTAAAGCTGCTTCTCTTAGGTGTTTGTCATGGTGGTAAGTGTTCATGGGAGAATCAGGATGAAGTAAGGCATATGCGGTCCCAACCTCACAGCTGTGTAGGGGCCAGCAGAAGCGGCTGCTCAGCTCAGCCCAGCACCGGAGGTCTTTGGTGGCAGGTCCTCCAAAGGGCACTGACACCTGTCTAAGAGCCACAGCCCTGACCTCAGACAGCACACAGGGGCCACACCACATGCCAGGGTCGATAGCTGCCTGGGGTGCTCCGTGGACCCTCCCCTGGCTTCTTCCCCACCCTGCAGGAAAGCCCAAGGGCTTTGCTTACCATCAATATTCAGCATCATCTTCCACAGAGAAGGGCGGACGGACTGATGGAAGCCAAACCACACTTCTCGGCCCCCTCCCAGGGGGTTGGAGCAGCCCTCAGAGGCAGTAAAGAAGGAGCGGCCCACGGGGGTGTACCTGCAACCACACGAGCCCTCTCCTCATCAGAGGTGCAGCTGGCCCTCTGCATACCCCTTCCCCGCTCAGCCAGCAGGCAGCCCCCACTCGGTGCCCATGCTGGGCTCCTCACTCTTGCTTCTCTTCTTACAGTGCACACGGCTATGCACAACCCTGGGAGTCCTTTTAGCCTGGGTCTGTGTTGAGGCAGGAGCAGCTCAGCAGTAGCATCTGCCCACTTCTGTGCAGTCTCAGGGTGGCCTTGAACTCACTGTGATCCTCCTACCTCAGCCTCCCGAGTGCTGCAAGGGTTAATGGCGTGTACTACCACGCCCAGCTTATCATCCGCCCATTTCTTTCTTTTTTTTTTTGTTTGTTTGTTTGGTTTTTCAAGATTGGGTCTTGCTCTCGCCCAGGCTGGCCTGAAATAAACTATGTAGTCTCAGGGTGGCCTTGAACTCCTAACAATCCTCCTACCTTTGTCTCCCAAGTGCTGGGATTAAAGGAATGTGCCCCCACGACCAGCTCATCTGCCCATTTCTAACACCCAAAAGGCAGAAGCCCAGTGACAGGCATGCAGTTGTGCCACCTGGTGCCCACTACTGGTTTAGCTTAGCTCCTTCCACTGACAGTTTCCTGGGCACCAGACACCAAGAAGGCAGCAAAAAGCTCACTGCTCTTGGAGCTTTGCTCACGTGTGGGAACAGGAGTCAGCATGGAAGATCCACACACCTCTGCAGGCCAGTCACACACACAGAGGACCCAAGTGGGACCCACTGACTACAGTGGGCACATTCTCCAGCATAAGCACATCTGTAGACCACAGGGCACCACCTGATGTGCTTGTACTTGGGATGTGTCACCGCTCGGGACTCTGAAGGGAGGACAGTGTGTTCGTCAGCAACGTCTCATACGGACACTGCACTGTTTGGCAGTCATTTTCTACCTGTGCTAAGGTGTGCTAGCCCTGCCTTACTTTGATGGGTTTTCTAAGGCAAAAATGGTAGTCTCCCCATGATTATAAAATTAATGTAAATAATTATTAAATCATCTCAGCTAAAAAGCACAGGCAACACTTTGTCAACCACCGTTTGAGGCTGGTTTGGTACCCATAGGCCTTGTATCCCGCAATGGTTCTGAGCAGTGATAGACAGGCCAGGGCTCCACCAGGAGGGACCCCTGCTATCACCCCCCCACAGTCAAGGTGTGGCTCCTACAGGCGAAGGAGCCCTCAGAGTGGAGGGCTCCATCCCAGGCCTTCTGTGTGTGGCTTGGTTCCTGCTGAGGTTTCTCTTTCTCATTTCCCAGGGTCATCCCCAAGGCCTGACTGTCCCTCCGTCTGAGTGTACACACATGTGACCAGGTCTGGATGTGGTATCCTAGTTTTGGTACTAATCGCTGGGCTCAGGGGAAGTCAGCAAACCCTGTGCTGGGGACTAATTTGATCAACTTTCCCCATGCTAGGCATTGCTGACTGTCTTCCCCAGGAAACGACCACACAGCCGGCTGCATGGACTCCATCCTTCCTGGGACAGGTCTCACACTTTCTGGTCATACCTAGTCACATGCAGATGCTCCTGACACTTTGCTCCCCATCTCTCACCTCATGGATGGCAAGTGCCTCATGACTACGTCCAGGGCCTGGATCGTCTCGAAAGGGACACTGGGCAGCCGCCCCGAAAGTGCATCATGTAACGCCTGCAAGCTCACGCACGACACCCACTTGATGGACACCTTGAAGATGCGGTCCTTGCCTTCCCCTGGCAATGTGACCTCCAGCTCCACCTGTGAAGCCAAACACGAAGGTTACTTCTTGTGAGAAGCAGCAGAAGAAACAGAAGCTGTTTTTTTAAAGTAAGGTCTCACTCTAGCCCAGGCTGACCTGGAATTCACTATGTAGTCTCAGGGTGGCCTCGAACTCATGGCGCTCCTCCTACTTCTGACTCCTGAGTGCGGGGATTAAAGGCGTGCGCCACCACACCTGGCTTAAGAAGCTGAAGTTTTTTTTTTTTTAATATTTTTTGTTCATTTTTTATTTATTTATGAGAGTGACAGATAGAGAGAGAAAGACAGATAGAGGGAGAGAGAGAGAATGGGCGCGCCAGGGCTTCCAGCCACTGCAAACGAACTCCAGACGCGTGCGCCCCCTTGTGCATCTGGCTAACGTGGGACCTGGGGAACCGAGCCTCAAACCGGGGTCCTTAGGCTTCACAGGCAAGCGCTTAACCGCTAAGCCATCTCTCTAGCCCAAGAAGCTGAAGTTTTAACTTTATTTACTTTTATCGAGAACACATTTACAAAGAGGTGGGTGGCTGATGGCCAAAAACACCTGCTTCCTCCCATTCACCCAAGACTGGGAGCCCAGCCACAGTTACATCAACGCTTTACTTATGGGACATCTTGATTGTACCCAAAAACCACTCAGAAAAGCCGGTCATGGTGGCACACACCTTTAATCCCAGCGCTCAGGAGGCAGAGGTAAGAGGTAGGAGGATCGCCATGAGTTCAAGGCCATCCTGAGATGACAGAGTAAATTCCAGGTCAGCCTGGACCACAGTGAGACCCTACCTCAAAAAAAAAAAAAAAAACAAACCACTCAGGTGGTGACCAAGGCAGCTTTGCTATCTGCACGTGTCCCCATGCTTCCAGAACTGCTAACACATTAGGGATTGTGCACACTTTATCCCTCTGTACCCAGAAATCCCAGCAGGGCCGAACCTTGACCATCAGCCATGCAGCCAGTCCCTGCACAGGCCCCACTGCCTCCACACCACACCGTGTGTCTGGAACGTTCTCCAAACACAGGGCCAGCATGGCCACGTCACTGTTCTCTGAGTGCCTGGGGCATGTCTACTCGCTCGCCCGCCTACCTGCCTGCTCATCCTTGCGGCTGAGGCCTGGGCCTGGGCAGTCTTGGTTGCCTCCCACGTCTTCCTTAACCCTTACAGAGCCATAACCAGACCCCGCGGACGCTGCAGCGAGTACCTGGCAGACACGCCCTTTCCGCCCAGCCAAGGACTGGCTGAGCAGCCGTCCCACCTAGCTGCACCACGAGACCCATGCCCAATGCCCAACGCTCCAAAAGGGGGAAAGGCCAAGTTCCACTCATGGTTGAGTGGCACCCATGAATCAGTCTTTCTTTTGCATTTTTTTTCAAATTATTATTAACAACTTCCATGATTATAAAAATTACCCCATGGTAATACCCTCCCTCCCCCACTTTCCCCTTTGAAACTCCATTCTCGAGAACAAGCGTCTTGAAAAGGAGCACTCTTTATGGTGACACGCTTTGACTAACACCAGGAAAAGGAAGCAGGCACAAGGCAGCAGAGCTCCTCTAACTTCCATCTGAGCATCAGAACCACGCCCATGGTGCAGGGACACACAGTGTGGACAGAGTGCTGAGGCTGGGACTACTTGGTGTGGACAGTGGGAAAATTTCATAAAATTTTAAGTCAGTAACAGCTGTCAGGCGTGGTGGCACATGCCTTTAATCCCAACACTTGGGAGGCAGAGCTAGGAGGATCACTGTGAGTTCAAGGTCAGCCTGGGCTAAAGCAAAACCCTATCTCAAGGGAAAAAGGCGGGGGGGGGGGGGGGAACTGGAGAGATGGCTTAGCAGTTAAAGCACTTGCCTGCAAAGCTGAAGGACCCAGGTTTGATTCCCCAGGACCCATATAAGCCAGATGCACAGGGTGGCCCATGCATCCAGAGTTCGTCTGCAGTGGTTGGAGGCCCTGGTATGCCCACTCTCTCTCTCTCTCAAATAAATAAAATAATATAAATATTTTTAAAAATTTAATTAAAAAAAGTAACAACTACTGGGGCTGGGAAGATAGTTCACTGGTTAAAGGCTGGCCCTAGTTCAACTCCCCAGCCACACAGTCAGATGCAAAACAAGCTCCTGATGTTCATTTGCAGGAGAAGGAGGCCCAAACCCTTTCCCCACCTGGTATCAGCCTGCACTTCACTCGTGTGGACAGCTAAGATCCAGAGACAGGAAGGGAGTTGTCCAGACCCTATGGGGGTGAGGGGTGCACTCACCTTTGCACTTAATTCCAGAAAAAAGTTGGAGCTGTGATTGATATAAGCAGGGCCCACAGCCTGCTGGCTATAACTGAAGAAAAAGGTAGTGGGGAAAGAGAAACAGAAATGGTGCCCAGGGCCCAGGCGGTAGTGGGTGTAAGTGGGAATCAGCATGCAGGCCTCACTGTCATATACTTGCCAGGACAGTGGGCCCGCCCAGCCTTCACACCTCTACCAAACACTAGGCCACAATGGCTCAAGGACACACCAAGAATTGGTGACAACTGGATACTGGTTAATACCCTCCTTAAAATGTCTATATAGGGCTGGAGAGATGGCTTAGCGGTTAAGCGCTTGCCTGTGAAGCCTAAGGACCCCGGTTCGAGGCTCGGTTCCCCAGGTCCCACGTTAGCCAGATGCACAAGGGGGCGCACGCGTCTGGAGTTTGTTTGCAGAGGCTGGAAGCCCTGGCACGCCCATTCTCTCTCTCTCCCTCTACCTGTCTTTCTCTCTGTGTCTGTCACTCTCAGATATATAAATAAAAAAATGAACAAAAAAATATTAAAAAAAAAAGTCTATATACTGGAAAATTGGAGGAGACACAAGGACTATGTCTTCTTATACCAAAATACTCTATCCAGCCTCCTCATAGTTCGGGAAGAGCTGTGTGTCTGGCCCCAGGCTCGGCAACACTATGCCAATCATGGGGTCTGGACAGGTGTGCAGTAAACAGCTGTGGCTGCGTGCCATCTCAAGAGAAGCCTCGTTTATGCCCAAGCTGGTGTCACATCCCTTTGGGGGGGTCTAATAACACAGCAGCCAGGCTCCACAGGGACGTGTAGCTCTGTGGTCAGTGCAGCCTGACCTTGGTGCTGGCTCCCCCAGGCCCTTCTGCAGGGACACAGGGAGACAAGCGCAGGGCACCCGGGCTGAGGAAGACGGTAGGCTGGCCGAGCTCACCTCCGCAGGCACCTGACCACAAGGCCCGCACCCGCTCTTCTTGGAGGTACTTGTGGTGAACTTGGGGATCGAGTGAGCCCAGTCTGGGTGCTGCTACACCACCAAGAAAGAGTGGAAACACGGTACTTTGACACAGATAAATAGTATCTGCTCCAGGAAACAGTGAGCAGCTGCTGTGTCTCCGAGGCTTTCCCTGCCCAGGCCTCAGCTGAGCTCCCCCAGCCCCCACCACCATGCAAGGAGCAATGGCACCAGCAGGCATCTGGCATCGCCAGGACCACCCAGCTCCAGGGAGGACGTCATAGCCATTGCACTAGTGAAACCAGGCCAAAGCAACAGCTGTAGGGCTCTGCGCCACGGTCCGTTTCCTGAGGGGACCATACAAGCTCAGTCCTGTTTCGCTGTGGTCAGGGAGTGGCAGCGACTACACAGCAAGCTTGGGAAACAGGTCACAGCCTCTCCAAAAGCTGGGGTCAAAACTAGTCCTCTGGGGCTGGAGAGGGGACAGGCACTTGCCTGCAAAACCAAAGGACCCAGGTATAATTCCCCAGGACCCACGTAAGCCAGACACACAAGGTGCACATACATCTGGATTCGTTTGCAGTGTCTGGAGGCCCTGGCATGTCCATTCTATCTGCCTCTCTCTCTCTCTCTCTAATAAATAAATAAATATAAACTAGTTCTCTGATCCATGTGCTGGGAACTTGGAGACACCCTGGCAGCTGACAGGCAGAGGCAGGGATAGAGATTCAGTCAGGTTTGATAAGCAGCATGTCCCAGACACCTGTACAAATGCCTTAGGGACCCCCTGGGATGCCCCAGGAGAACCCCTCTCCCTGAACCTCCAAGGACAGCCTTCAGCCTCCTGACCTCCAGGGCAGGTCAGCAGCCACTTGCCACTTGTGGCTGTTACCTCCATCTAGGAAAGGGACATTCACCCTCTCCCTAGCCAGCAAGGCTGCAGAAGGGAAGGTACACACCTATGGGCACCCCAACCCAGGCCACCAGTGGGTCACCAGCGGAATAACGGTTCTCTATGCTCTCTGGACCTTTCGTTGATCATCTGAAGGGTGAGGGTGACTGGGTAAAGTTGGGAGGCACTGAGCACCCATCAGGTATCAACCATGGGATGAAGGTCCCCTGTAGACACTAGGCACTGGACAAGGCTGGGACAGGGGAGCAGTAACTGTGCCTTCTGTCTTGAGCTGCGGGTCTGGCGTACTTCAGACCTCACTGTTCATGCTGTACTACAGGGAGCGGCCGATGGTTATCACCAAGAGCAGGTGAAAAGAGGAGCACAAAGACTCCACCTCCCCGGTGAAAGGGACCTTCCTTTGGCATGTCTCCACAGCTGCTCCATTCTGCTTGGGGGGGGGGTGGCCTGTCCCAGGTCCCACCACCAAGAAAGGTGAGCCCACATCTACCCATCTGAGCTGTTAATAGCACAAGTGCATGCATCTAGTCTGCGTCTCATTATAAATACATATGAACAAACCTGTGAGTAACTCCTTATGGCTTTTCTTTCTTATATAGCTTTAAACAAACAAACAAACAAACAAACAAACAAAAAACCCCACAAAACTGTGCAAAACCTTTAGATCAATAAAGTCCAAACCCCTAGAATGTTCCGCGGCAAGAGATGCTGCTCAGCTGACTCACGCCCAGCCCTGGGACAACCTCTGACTCAGAAGGCAGCACTGGTCACCCTGGGGTGGGAGGGACATCCCATGCACCACTAGTGACCTGGAGTCACGAGATCTGAACATGACATAGGAGTTATATGTGGTCACTGGCCTTTAGCCTGTCTTAACAGGTTTCCTTTTTGTCACAGTAGGTGACAGGGAGCCAATCTGGGGACTGAGAATAATTGGCCTTGCTAGAGGACCTCAGGAGTCACTTTCTGATTATCACAATGGACCATTTCCAGGCCTGTAGGACACATGCTGGTGGACTGGAGGCCTCTGAACATCGCTCCTCCACAGGGTCCTGGAGGCAGAGACATGAGCATACGCGCCATCGCAGACAGAGCCCGCTCTTACCTACCTCTCCCTGTGGTTAAGTTCCCAAGGCACATGAGTGTGTGGCCAGAGCTAGCCCCTCTCCCTTTCTACTTACAAGTGGTGCCAAGACATTACAACTTCTGAGCTGTTTTATTTTTTATTTTATTTTTGTTTTTTTGAGGAAGGGTTTCACTCTAGTCCAGGCTGATCTGGAAGTCACTACGCAGTGTCATGGTGGCCTCGAACTCATGGTGATCCTCCTACCTCTGCCTCCCAAGTGCTGGATTAAAGGCGTGTATCACCACACCCAGACTATCTTTTATTTTTTAGTATTTTTATTTATTTTTGTGTAAGCTGGGAAAGATAAAAGAGAGAGAAAATAGGTGTACTAGGGCCTCCAGCCACTGCAAATAAACCCTAGATGCATGTGCTTTATGTGGGTACTAGGGAATTGAACCCAGGTCGCTAAGCTTTGCAGGCAAATGCCTTAACCACAGAGCCATCTCTCCAGTAAGGACAAAGACCATAAGAAAAGACATTTTATGTAACCACTCTGGTCTGACTTCAGAGGAATCACTGGCCACTGAAGCCTGTTTGCTTCGTTTCCTGCCAGCGAGGTGTTTGCGTGCATACACACTTTTGTGGGCATGCAAACACACAAGCACACACTTCCATGGGCTTCCATCGTCGTTTGGTGGTCTTGTCATAAGTAGGCTTGGAGGTCATTGAAGGAGGAACACTACAGCCTGTTTCCCTGGTAACATTATGAAGGGAACATCACAATTGCGCCCCTGGTCCTGATTGGAGTCTACCAATCATTTTAACTGTTCACCTGGCTAAGAGACAACAGACATGCTGAGGAGGAGCGAGGGGCAGTCACACCCTTCCTGAGAGTCTCCAGAAGCCCCTCTCTTGGTTAGAAGCCGGCTGAGGCACACTGCTGAGTTTGCCCGCTTTTCTGGGTTCTAACTTTCTCTTCTTGGCCTTCTTTGAGTGCTGGCTCAAATCCTAAGCATTCCTGTCCTGACACTTGGGGTGGGGGGGGATTCCACCTTTTCCTCAATAAATCTTTGCTTTACCCATTCCATGAGCCTCATTTTCTCATGGTTCTGAGATAAGGACTCAACAGTATGAAAATCTGCAATAGTTTGTGGCTTGATGTGGGTGTGTCACAGACCATCACAGCAAACCACAGCACATGGGCAGCAAGGCCAGTGGACCCTGTGAGGAAGCACATGGCCTGTCGGTGACCCCTCTTCCAGGTGAAGTGTTTGTGACACATTTGAACTTCACTGTACAGATGCGGGCCCAACACTCAGAGGCCTTACCTTGTCCCTCCCAATCGGAAGAGGCATAGCAGTATACAGATTCTTCCTTCCATCAAACACTGGCTTCCGGTCCCCGAAGATCTGAGTTTTAAAGTGCTGGACCATGTGCTCCACTATTTCCCTGAAAAAGATGGAATTCAGACAAAATGTCAATAAAGTCAAGGAAATGACACACAGGGTAGGCACTTTCCTGACTCCAGCTTTGAAGCCACTCACGAGATCTGAGTTTCCTTCTACAACATGGCTTCTGACCCCCCTTCTGTGACGCATCAACAGAGAACCTCACATGTTCACTTAGTCATGCAAACACTAGAGAACTGCCTAGCAGGCCACACAGGACAGATGGTGGACAGTCCCAGAACTCTCAGGACTCCCCGCGGTGCTGAGGAGGGGCAGACGGGAGTCCCATCCCAAAGTTGTCTGTAGGTCCCCATAGTGTGCAGTCCATATTCTCTGCCACGTGACATAGGATGCAAGGCTCAGCTGTGGGTCATGTGTGACTGACTCAGTCTCTATTCCTCACAGGATCCCTAGAAAAACATTCCAGAATGTAGGTCTTGAAGTTGATGCAAAGTCCAATCCAGCCTGCCTCAACCGCGACTCACCTCCAGAGCCGGGACACAACATGGGTGTCTGTCTGCTCCTACTGGCTATGATGCTCTTGGCTCACTGGACATTACTGGGCAGGGCCATCCTGCTGCCTCTTGTGAGGGGACCTGAGGCTGCTTGGGGCCAATCCCCACCCACCACAAACATCTGCCAGAATGGTTTTGCTCCAAGGCTTGGGAACAATGCCGCCACAGCCCCTCTGAACCTCCCCCAAGAGGGCTTACTTTTCCTGGTTCGGGCTTATGGCGGCTTCCAGCCTCCACACCTAACCACCCAGAGACCAAGCAAGGGCAAGACACTCAGGAGGACCGACAGCGGGGCTCCAGGGTGTGTAAGGGAGCAGCACAGATGCTGAGGGCCTGGAAGGCGGGAGGTGGGACAGTGTAGGACTTGCCCTCACTCAGGAAGCAAGAATCCTACCACAACTTCCACTCCCCTCCCAGAAGAGGTAACAGCATGTTACACGCAGGGATACTGAGGCACAGAGCAAGGGCAGTGGCAAGAAGGAAGCTAAGCTCCCTCCTGTGTCCTCATCTGCCCACACGGCCCTGGGCTCTGCCCTGATGACTACATCATGTATCCATCCTGGGAAGACCCTGTCAGCTGCCGCTCTTCGGGCCAGTTCTAGAAGTTGTCACTCTCTCTCTCTTTCCAGGTCTCAGTCTAGCCCAGGCTGACCTCAAACTCACAATAATCATGGTTCGATTCTCTAGGACCCACGTAAGCTAGATGCATAAGGTGACACATGCATCTGGAGTTCGTTTGCAGTGGCTGAAGGCCCTGGTGCACCCATTCTCTCTCTCAAATAAAGAAATAAAATATCTAAAAAATATGTTTAAGCCATACTTGGGTTAATAATGTCTTATCTATCACCCGGGTCACGTGGTATTGCATTCTGGTTGTGAGATGAGACTAAGCATCTCTCAGGATGGAGAACTTGTCTCCATAGCCGCCTCACAGCAGCCTTGCCTTGCTCGGCTTGAGCTCTTCCACGCAGATTATCTTATCACAACATCCTGAGCAAGCCACTGCTGTCGCCTGCTTTTCTGGAGTGGGTGGCCACCCTGTCTCTCCTTGAGATACGGAGATGCAGAACATGTATTCCCATTGTCTTCTTTTTTTTTTTTTAATTTTTTTGTTCATTATTTATTTATTTATGAGAGTGACAGATACAGAGAGAAAGACAGACAGGGAGAGAGAGAGAATGGGCATGCCAGGGCTTCCAGCCTCTGCAAACGAACTCCAGACGCGTGCACCCCCTTGTGCATCTGGCTAACGTGGGACCTGGGGAACTGAGCCTCGAACCGGGGTCCTTAGGCTTCACAGGCAAGCGCTTAACCGCTAAGCCATCTCTCCAGCCCCCCATTGTCTTCTAAGTCTCTACATCAGTTCACATCCCATGGAAGCTGGAAAAGGGAAGACAGGGCCTCTAAGCACGTTTCTCCTGGCAGCCCCTGTGCCCCAGCCAGGGCCACACACTAGACCAGTGCTGGGCTTGGCTGACCACCTCCCTGCCATGGCCTCCTGGGATCATCCTAAGACAAGAGCTGGCCTGAGAGGACTCAGCACGACTGAGCTAAAGGGACGGATGACATTACTGGTGACTGAGGCACATGGGGCTCACCAGGGCGTCCAGGGGTGACAATGATGCCACAGCTTGGGGGTCCTTGCGCAGGCCTCAGTGTTGGGCTCCCCTGGCACAGCACGAGGTTTGGGAGCCACCACCTTTGGATTTTACAGAGCCTGAGGTACGCAGAAGGAAGGGTCAGGGACAGCTCAGGGTATGGGCATTAAGACAGACTGCTACCCAGGGCACAGGGCACCACTCAGCACTGAGCCCCTCTGCCAGGCTGTGGGCCAGCACGACAGTCCTGGTGGGCTTCTCTCAACAAAGGCTGGAGGACTCCAAGGGTGTAGGACCCCCAGGTAAGCATGGCTGCTTGGCTGTAAGGGACAGCCGAGAGTCCAAGCCCAGCACCCGTGTTTTGGTAGCACGCCACTTCCACCGTCTATGCTGTTATGATCATCTAAACTCCACCGCAGTCAACAGTAATGTCAAGAACACGAAGGGTTTGGGCATTTAACAAGGTAACAACTCTCAATGCCTCAAAGCCTGGTGGGCTGGCCCTGGCCACAGCCCGCAGCTCAAGGCCACCTCAGCTGCTCAGCGACAGAATGACTGCCCAATCATGGCGACTTCAGCACCTTACAGACCTGCCGACAGGAACAAGGCAGTACAGTCTATAAACCTACCACATGGGCATTACATCTGCCTGCCAGTACCAGCCTTTAGAAAACCCAAAGCCCAGGTGACAAGTCTGCCATCCCCACTGCGGTTCCGAGAAGACTCTACCTAACAGCACCCCACAGGGCTCCTCTCAGGAAGGCAGCAAGCTAACCAGAACCCCCACTGATGGAGAGTCACAGAGACTGGAACAAAACAAAAGACCTAAGATGGCCCTCAGTGTCCATGGTTTCATGGAGAAACATACTTTGTGGTAGTGGGCATTAGGAGTCGGTCCTATGACTCTCAATGTATTGTGGGCACACTGTCCAGGATGACAGATAAAGGAGCAGAGTCCAGGGTCGCAGCTGTGACAGGAGAAGGTACCAGAGCAAGCGGCCCTCTCTCCATGGGGCAGCGACCCCTCTCCCAGGATGCAAGTCTGCAACAGAGGCTGCCACTCTCCCACGGTGGACTTGGCTTTGGACTTACCCTCCTGCCTTAAAATGTCTGCGGAAGAGAAAACGGGAGACAGCTGTTTGGGGCATTAGAGCAGGCAGCGGGGGATTATGGTTGTTGAGGGAAGGGAAACATATGAGCTAAGCCTCAGTCAGTCCAACATCCTGGGTCTGGGCTCACAGTTGTCCAAACCACACTCCAGGGTTAGAAACTCTTTGGGCATCATGGTCTTATTGAGCCCAAGAGATCAGCAGCAAGGTCCAAATCTGAAGACAAAGGACTTCTAGGTAGGGAACCAGAGAAGATAGCAAGTCGATTCCTCAGCACAGTGCACGTAACATCCACAAATGAGCGAACATGGTGTGGGTGTGCTGACGCCAGCAAAGAGAGGTATAATCTGTGGTAAGTCTTCTGAACAAAACAGACCCCAAGATGACTCCATGCTGTGACAGTACACAAAAACCATGGCAAGTGTGTCTTAGCATAAATATAGATGGGATCATCAAGAAAAGAAAGTATGCACGTGTGGACAGGGCACGTCTCTCAGAATTATGAGCTGGGAGATAGGGCTGAAATGTACAGTGTCTAAGAAAGTCACCCAACTCTTACAAGAGCAGACTACAAGTCATATCCAAGGCAGCAAGAAAAATTATTTCAACTGAAAAAAAGGGAGCAAAAACTAAACTAAACTAAATAAATAAATAAGCTGGGTGTGGTGGTGCACACCTTTAATCCCAGCCCTCAGGAGGCAGAGGCAGGAGGATTGCTGTGAGTTCAGGGCCACCCTAAGACTACATAGTGAATTCCAGGTCAGTCTGGGCTACAGTAAAACCCTAACTCAAAAAAAAAAAAAAAAAAAAAAAGTAAATAAATAAAAGAAAAAAAAAGGAAGCAAGAGTTTGATTTTGCAAATTTCATACAGCTGTGAAGTGAGCATCACTCCACCCCCTTGACTGGACTAGTGATTGTAAAAAGGAGAAAGTGGGAGGTGGCGAGGGGGGTAGGTTGGGGATCCTAAAGGAACTTCCCATATACAGCACACACATACACACACACAAAAAAGAAACCCAAGAAGAAAAAATACCAACAAAACTATAGGGAGGCACATTACAGTCAAATAGAAAATAAAATTTAAAAGACTAAGAAGAAAAAAGACAAATTCCATCCATGGGAACTATGATAGGACCTCTGCCTGGCTTTTCATGAGGAGCTGGATCAGAGGGGGTGGTGGGCTCAAGGGTGGCTCACTGGCAGAGCCCACACCTTGCATGTAAAATGCCTGTGTTGGAGCTGCATGCAGCATTTGTAGGTGGGAAAGAGAAGAAAAAATTGTTTAGGGGGGTGCAGGGGTTTCAAGGTACAGTCTCACTTTGGCTCAGGCTGACCTGGAATTCACTATGTAGTCTCAGGGTGGCCTCGAACTCACAGCAATCCTCCTGCCTCTGCCTCCCGAGTGCTGGGACTAAAGGCCAGTGCCACCATGCCCAGCTGAAAAAAAAGTTTTTTTTTAAAAAGCTAAGCATAGGCTGGGGAGATGGTTCAGCAGTTGAAGGCACTTGTTTACAAAGCCTGCAAGTCCAGGTCCAATTCCCCAGTACCCACATAAAGTCACTGAAGAAGTAGTGAGTGAACCAGGTGTGGTGGCACTCACCTTTAATCCCAGCACTTGGGATGCAGAGGCAGGAGGACTGCCATGAGTTCAAGGCCACCCTGGGAATACATAGTGAATTCCAGGTCAGCCTGGGCTAGAGTGAAACCCTACCTCAAAAACAAACAAAACAACAGGCTGGAGAGATGGCTCAGCAGTTAAGCGCTTGCCTGTGAAGCCCAAGGACCCCGGTTTAAGGCTTGATTCCCCAGATACACAAGGGGGCATAAGCATCTGGAGTTTGTTTGCAGTGGCTGGAGGCCCTGATGTGCCCATTCTCTCTCTTTCTGCCTCTTTCTCTGTTGCTTTCAAAAAAAAAAGTAGCTCATGAATCTGGAGCTCATTTGCAGTGGCAGAGGCCCTGACATGCTCATAACTCACTCAAATAAATAAATAAAAATTTTGATACTTAATATTTTTATTTATTTGCATGCAGAGAGAGAGAGAGAAGAGACAGAGAGAATGGGCACACTAGGGCCTCCAGCCACTGTAAACAGACTCCAGATACATGTGCCACTTTGTGCATCTGGCTCTCTGTGGGTACTGGGGAATCAAACTCAGGTCCTTAGGCTCTGAAGAAAAGCACCTTAACCAGGGGGACTGGAGAGATGGCTTAGCGGTTAAGGCATTTGCTTGCAAAGTCAAAGGATCTTGGTTTGACTCTCCAGGACCCACATCAGCCAGATGCACAAGGGGGCACATGCACCTAGAGTTTGCTTGCAGTGGCTGGAGGCCCTAGCATGCCCATTCTGTCCCTCACACATGCGCTCTCTCTCTCTCTCTCTCTCTGCCTCTTTCTCTCTCTCAATAATAAAATGTATTTGGGGAAAAAACAAAAGTTAAGTATGAGCTGGGCATAGTGGCTCACACCTTTAATCCCAGAATTCAGGAGGCAGAGGTAGGAGGATCATTGTGAATTCGAGGCCACCCTGAGACTACAGAGTGAATTCCAGGTTAGCCTGGGTTAGAGTGAGACACAACCTCAAACAAAAAGTTAAGCAAGCTTTTAAGGTGCTGGGGAGAGAAGCTGCCAATCAGGACTTTCCACGTGGATCTGCAGCGGGACTTGGTGGCTCAGCAGATATGCTTGCATGGGCCTGGGGCTGGGGCACAGCACCACAGAATCTCCTCGCAAAACCTATCATGAGCACGGGCTGGCACAGTAAGGCAGCCTAGGGCACCTTCCCAGGTTAAAGGGAAACAATGCTGGTAAACAGGAAGAGATAAAGACCACCTAAGAGTCAGTATGGGCAAAATCTAACCACTTTATTTTCTAATTGTTAAAAAATCACCACCCCACGCCATGGGATTCATAGTGCATATAGAGGTAAAATGCACAGTACTAGTGTAAGGACAGGAGGTGGGTTACACTGTTACACACTCTTGTGTTCTGTGTAAAGCTTGTGCAAGCCAAATCAATTGTGATGAGTTAAAGGGCTCCAGCATCTGTAGAGCTAGCACTGAAAAAGCAAGAGGAGGGTGGAGATGGCTCCGCCATTGAAGGCTCGCTTGCAACACTTAATGGCCCAGGTGCAAATCCTCAACAACGGTGGATTATGCTGCATCTATATGAATCCAGTCTTCCAATACAACGAAGCTGTCTGCATCAGCAAGCCCTTTCTTGCTGCTGGGCCAAACTTCTAAGAAGCCAGCTCACATTTTCACATCAGCAGGCAGGAAGTGAAAGAGGAGAGAGACAGAGAGAGAGAACAAGTGAGCAGCAAGGGAGGCCAGGCTCAAAAACCTTCAGGGTGACCCCAATGACATACTTCCTCCAGCAAGGCTCCACCTCCCAAAGGTTCAACTGTCATCCTAAATAGGGTCACCAACAGGAAGGGACCCACATGAGTGAGTGTGTGCAGGCGCGAGTGTGTGGGGGCTGGGGGTGGGGGGCATTTCCCATTTACAAACCACCACACTGTGGGTTCAATTCCCAGCAAAACAAAATCCAATTATGTCTGCCAGAAACGTGCTAGAAATACTTTAGTCCCAGCACTTGGGAGACAGTGGTAGGAGGATCACTGTCAGTCTTTGAAGTCACCCTGAGATTGTATAGTGAATTCCAGATCTGCCTGAGCTAGAGTGAGACCCTACCTCCAAGAAAAAGAAAAAAATTAACTGAATATCCTTTGAAAAAAAAATTTTTTTGGCAACAAGGCTTTACTATGTACACCTGGCTGGTGTAGAACTCACTATGTGGCTCTCAAGTGCAGGGGTTACAGTATTGAGCCATCAGGCCCAGTGATGATCACTATTAAGTAGGAAATTAGGACAGGAACTAGTGAATAGAAAGAAGGAAGACATTTCCTCATAATAAAAAGGCTAGTCTTGGGCTGGAAAGATGGCTTAGCGGTTAAGCGCTTGCCTGTGAAGCCTAAGGACCCCGGTTCGAGGCTCGGCTCCCCAGGTCCCACGTTAGCCAGATGCACAAGGGGGCGCACGCGTCTGGAGTTCGTTTGCAGAGACTGGAAGCCCTGGCGCGCCCATTCTCTCTCTCTCCCTCTCTCTGTCTTTCTCTCTGTGTCTGTTGCTCTCAAATAAATAAATAAAATATTAAAAAAAAAAAAAAAGGCTAGTCTATCATTAAGATACAGCAATCACAGCTATACCTATTAAGGAGAGCCTCAAAATTAATGAAGCACAAACAGAAAATTCTAAAGAGTGACAAACCAACATTGTACTTGGACAAATTTACAGTAAAGATTACAAAGATTTAGACTAACACTATGAGCCTACTCCATCTGCACCCCAGTGACCTGGGAATGCATCCTTCTCCCGCACATGGAATACTTATCCAGACAGAGACCCAAGGTACATTCCAGTAAGTCTCATCAAACCATGCCCTTGGAGACAGTGCCCTTTCCGTGAAGTATTCAATCAGAAACCAATGACAACAGGGTGTTTAAAAAAATCCCAAACAGAAATGGAATGGCACAATTTTATGAACCCCTGGCTTAAAAAATTCACAAGGAGGGCTAGGGGGAGAGCTTAAGGGTTAAGGCACTTGCCTGCAACGCCAAAGGACCCAGGTTCGATTCCCCTAGGACTCATGTAAGCCAGATGCACAGATGGTGCATGCACCTGGAGTTCATTTGCAGTGGCTGGAGGCCCTGGCCATTCTCTTTCTCTTTCTCTCTCTCATAAATAAATAAAAGTTAAAATTAAAAAAAAAAGAATTCACAAGGAAAATGAAAAACTAACAGAATGCGTATACAACAAAATTATAGCTCCCAGGCCAGACCAAGTTCAGAGGAAACAAAGGTGAAAGGGTACAGTAATTTTTTTCTTTTTATTTACTTGTTTATTTATTTAGGTTTTTTGAGGTAAGGTCTCACTCTAGCCCAGGCTGACCTGAAATTCACTATGTAGTCTCAGGGTGGCCTTGAACTCATGGCAATCCTCCTACCTCTGCCTCCCGAGTGCTGGGATTAAAGGTATGTGCCACCATGCCCAGCTAATGTACTTATAATACATTATTTGAAAAATCAAACGTTATAGTGTGTTGAAATTTGTTGTGATCACATTGTTACTTTCATTATTCTAATTAGAATTTTAATAATAAAAGGTAAAGTTGGGTGCTGAGAAAATGGCTTAGTTTGTGAACATGCTTATCACTTTTTTTTTTTTTTTTTTGGTTTTTCAAGGTAGGGTTTCACTCTAGCCCAGGCTGACCTGGAATTCACTATGGAGTCTCAGGGTGGCCTCGAACTCATGGCGATCCTCCTATCTCTGCCTTAAGGGCGTGTACCACCACACCCGGTGGTGCAGTAAATTTTAAGTGAGCAGCAGAAGAAAATAGTAAAGATAAGAACAGAGAAAGAGAGAGAAAATGAACAAAGTAAATGTTGGTTCTGGGCACAAATGACCGACCTGCAACCCTTAGAGCTGATGGGGGTGGGGCAGGGCAAGGGGATGGGAATGCGAGGGCCAGAGGCGGGTTCAGGAGCCTTCATCACAAGTCCTCCACACATTCTAAGAACATGAAAAAATGCACTAAACTGGGAACACAGAATCCTTGGAATACACATACTACCAAAACTGAGTAATCTGCTATCTGACAAAGACACCACATTCAAGAAATTTTCCTGCAGAAAAAACTCTAGGACAAGCAATCTCAACAAATTCAATCAATATTTAATTGGTTTTAAATATTCTATGTCAGCCTAGGCTACAGTGAGACCCTACCTCAAAAAACCAAGGGGTGGTGTGTGGGGAGAGAGAGAAAAAGAGAGAGAGAGAGAGAGAAAGGGGGAGAGAGAGAGAGAGGATGAGAATGGGTGCACCAGAGCCTCCCAGCTGCTGCAAATGAACTCCAGATGCATGTGCCACATTGTACATCTGGCTTATGTGGTCCTGGGGAATTGAAACTGGGTCCTTTAGCTTTACAGGCAAGCGCCTTTACTGCTAAGCCATCTCTCCAGTCCCCAATCAACATTTAAATCCTCCAGTATGTAGAGGAGGGAATGCCTTGGAGCTTAGTGAACTGTACTATACAATCCCAATGCCAAGGCATAACCAGAGGAAAATAACATCTGCATAAATTCAACCCTGCCCTATAAAGAGCTACCTTATCATCACTCCTAGAAATGATGGGTAGGGGTTGGAAGCCTTTTAGCCCAGGGTTCAATTCCCCAGCCATGCACATAAAGCCAGATGCAAAAAGTGACATCTAGTGTCCATTTGCAGGGGCAAGAGACTCCGGCACGCACATGCACACACACATGCAAGTAAATAAGTAAATGAAAATTTAAGAGGGGGCTTGGAAGATGGCTCAGCAGTTAAAGGCACCTGATGGCCTGGGGTTCAATTCTCAAGCCAATTATATATGCTGAATGCAAAAAATGTTGCAAGTGTCTGGTGTTTGTTTGCAATGGCAAGAAGCCCTGGGACATCCATGCACACACATCTACACACACATATGTGCAAACAAATTTTCATCAGCTGGGTGTGGTGGCTCACACCTTTAATTCTAGCACTTGGGAAGATGACGGAGGAGCATTACTATGAGTTTGAGGCCTGCCTGGCACCATAGAGTGAGTTACAGGTCAGTCTGGTGTGGAGTAAAACCCTCCCTGCCTTGAAAAAAAAAAAAAATCCAGGTGTGGTGGCACAGGCCTTTAATCCCAGCAATTGGGAGATAGAAGTAGGAAGACCAGAGGTGGGAGGAATGCTGGGAGTTTGAGGGTAACCTGGAACTAAAGAGAGACCCTACTTCAAAAACAACAAGAACAAAAAAGATGTGTCAGTCACTGGGCATGGTGGCGCACGCCTTTAATCCCAGCACTCGGAGGCAGCGATGCCAGCATTGGAGAGCAGAGACAGGAGAACCCGAGCTAAGTGAGGAAGGAGGGTTGCTGTGAGTTTGACATCAACCTGGGCTAAAGTGAGTCCCTGCCTCAAAAAAACACAAAATAATAATAATAGTAATAGTAAAAGTGCGTGAGCCAATGATTTAGCATAAGTGAGTTTTGCAGCCATCACAATCTAAGTCTAATGCAGGTACATCAGTTCCAAAGAAGCCCCACATTCCTCAAAAACAACAAAATTTGGATTGGCGAGATGGCTCAGTGATTAAGGAGCTTGCCCGGAAAGTCTAACAACCTGAGTTTGATTCCCCAGTACCCACATAAAGCCAGATGCATGCATCTGGAGCTCGTTTGCAGTAGACAGGGGCCCTGGTGTACCCATTCTCCTTCTCTTTCTGCTTTTAAATAAATTTAAAAAATATTTTTTAAGGGTTGGGGAAATGGCTTAGTGCTTAAGATGTTTGCCTGTGAAGCCCAGTTCAATTCCCCAGGACCTATGTAAACCAGATACACAAGGGGGCACATGTGTTTGGAGTTCATTTGCAGTGGCTGGAGGCCACTCTCTATCTGCTTCTTCCTCTTTCTCTCTCCCTCAAATAAATAAATAAATATAAAAAAATATTTTTAAAAATTGGGGGACTGGAGAAATGGCTTAGCAAATGTTCAACTCTCTAGATCCTATGTAAGCCAGACACACGATGAGGCAAGTGCAAGGTTGCACATTCCCACTAGGTGGCACAAGCATCTGGAGTTCGACTGCAGTGGCTGAGGCCACGGTACATCAGTTCTCTGTCTCTAAAAATAAAATAAAATCCTACTGGGCTTTCTGGCAGAAATCATATATATATATATATATATATATATATATTTTTTTTTTTTTTTTTTTTTTTTTTTTTTTGAGGTAGTGTCTTGCTCTAGCCCAGGCTGACCTAGAATTAGTGTCAGGCTGGCCTTGAACTCAGTGATCCTCCTACCTCAGCCTCCCGAGTGCTGGGATTCAAGGTGTATGCCACCACACCAAGCCACCAAAACAATTTTTTTTTTCAAGGTAGGGTCTCATTTTGGCCCGGGCTGACCTGGAATTAACTGTGTAGTCTCAGGATGGCCTTGAATTCATGGCAATCCACCTACCTCTGCCTCCTGAGTGCTGGGATTAAAGGCATGAGCCACCAGGCCCAGCTTCAAAATATTTTGTGTGTGTGTGTGTGTGGTTTTTCTAGGTAGGGTCTCACTCTAGCCCAGGCTGACCTGGAATTCGCTATGTAGTCTCAGGGTGGCCTTGAACTCATGGCGATCCTCCTACCTCTGCCTCCCAAGTGCTGGGATTAAAGGTGTGCGCCACCACGCCCCGCTTATTCAAAATAATTTTATCATGCATGTGTATTGTGTGGACTTGTGAAGGCCAGAGACAGAGTCTCTTGTTGGCCTGGAGCTCACCTGTTAGGCTTGACAAGTTGGCCTGTGGGCCCCAGGGGCTCTGCGGCCTCAGCTCTCCAGTGCTGGCAACCACAGGCACGGCTGGGTGGAGGATTGCCCTGCATCACCACGCCCGTATTTTACAGGAGTCTGGGGATCAGTCCCGGGTGGGTACTCATGCTTAACAGGCAAGCACTCATCTACTGAGCTACTTCCCTAGACCCCAAGTCCAAACAACTGTGAGGAACGAATGGGGGGGGGGGGATTGGCTATGTCTGAGTCAAGCTTGTGCCAGAGGACCAGGGTGACAGAGCACTTTCCCAGCATGCTGTGGTGGTTAGCATTGGTGTGGACTTGCTGGCATCAGGAATCCCCAAGACAAGTCAGTGGGCATGCATGTGAGGCCTGAGGCAGGAAGATCCACCCGGGCTGCGGGTGGCACCATCCCACGGTCTGGGGTCCTGAACAAAGGACGAGCCAGCCGAGCACCAGCATTCCTCTCTCTGCTTCCTGATGGCAACGTGACCAGCTGTCTTCCCTTCCTGCTGCCACCTTCCCCACCAGGATGGACTGGACCCTAACTGTGACCCAAAATAAACACTTCCGCCCCTATGTGCTTCTGGTCACAGCAATGACAAAAGTAGCGCACACGCCTAAGGGCCTGGGTTCCACTTCCAGCACCACATGAGCTACTGGTCTGAGGAGAGAACCGTAGTAGGTCCACAGACAGGTGCACGCGCAGACGATTCTCCTTTTCAAAGGCACTAAATCGGCAGGAAACAAAGAACCCTTTAAGGCTCTTACCTCATCCTGGACACAAAACTCAATTCAGAAAGGACCACAGACCTGGGCATACCAGCCAAGACTAGGGTTCTCCCAGAAACCAGAACATCGGGGTGACCCCGAAGAGCACAGACTTTCTGGAGAAAACGGTCTAGTAGGCACTTCTAAAGGCTTAAAATTGGACTTCAACGAAACTAAAATGTGTTCATCTTTAAAATAAACTTGTTTTTGAAAGAAGATACTATTTCCGGGCATGGTGGCGCATGCCTTTAATCCCAGCACTTAGGAGGCAGAGGCAGGAGGATCGCCGAGAGTTCAAGGCCACCCTGAGACTACATAGCTAATTCCAGGCCAGCCCGGACCAGAGTGAGACCCTACCTCAAAAAAAAAAAAAAAAAAAAAGAAAAGAAAAGAAAAGAAAAGAAGATACTATCATGCAAAAAGAAATGGCCAACTTCTGGCTGAGGAAATATTCCTCGCCTGTTGCATTGACAGCCCTCCTATGGGCCAAACACATGCTCAACAGAGACTAAACACGCCAGCACACGTGAACGGTTCACATGTGAATGTAGCACGCGGCTCAGGCACAGAGAAGGGTGCTCAAGTCACCAGCTGTCAGGGGCTGAGAATCAAAGCCACCACAAGAGGCATCACACGGCCACACAGTAGCAACAATCAAGAAGGCTGGTCAGACTGACTGCTGACAATGTGGAGGACCCGAACCTTCAGATGCTGCTCATGAAAACAAAATGATGTGGCCACTTTCCAAGCAGCAACACCCTGCACCCACCTCGGGCCTGGGGCTCCTGCTCCCGGGCGCTCCCCTGACGGAAAGGCAAGCATGCACCCACGAAGCAGACATGAACAAAACCACCCTTTTCCCTATGCATGGTAGAAAGAAATTAATGTAGAAAGGGTGCTTTATGAATTTGCCCTTATAACATTAAAAAGTCATGTTGCCTGGAGGAAAAAAGAATACTCCTAGCAACTTCATTCCTAACAACCAAAGCCTAACCACCCAAGTGTCTGTCTAACAGGAAGATGAAAAAAAAAAAAAATCAGGAATATTCCATGAGCTATTCCTCAACAATAAAGCAACAGAATCCACTGTATGTGCACGCACATGCTTGTGAATGCCAGAGGAAGACACTGAGCACCCTCTTCTATCACATTTCCACCTTATTTCTGTGAAACAAAGTCTTGGGTTGAACCTGGAACTCATTGTTTTTTGGCTGAACTGGCTGACCAGTGAGCCCTTCCCTCCATGATCTTCCTGGGGTTTCAGGAGTGCCTGACCATGGTCAGCTTTAAAAAAAAGTGGGGGCCTGGAGAGAAGGTCCTTGCCTGCCAAGCCTAAGGACCTAGGTTCAACTCCCCAAAACCCCCATAAGCCAGACGCACATGGTGGTGCATGTGAAAGAAATAATGGGTGTGCCAGGGCCTCTAGTCACTGCAAATGAACTCCAGATGCATGTGTCACTTTGTGCATCTCGCTTTATGTGAGTATGGGGGAATTGAACCTGGATCCTTAGGCTCTGCAGGCAAGCACCTTAACTGCTGAGCTATCTCTCCAGCTTCCATGGTCAGCTTTTATTTTTTTAAATTTTTTATTTGAGAGTGACAGACAGAGAAAAAGGGAGAGAGACAGAGAGAATGGGTACACCAGGGTCTCCAACCACTGCAAATGAACTCCAGACACATGCGCCCCCTTGTGCATCTGGCTAATGTGGGACCTGGGGAATCAAGCCTCAAACCGGGGTCCTTAGGCTTCAAGGGCAAGCGCTTAACCACTAAGCCATCTCTCCAGCTCCGTGGTCAGCTTTTTACATGAGCACTGGGATCAATCTCAGGTCCTCATGTTTGCACGGCAAGTGCTCTTACCCACTTGGCCATCTCCTCAGCACCAAAACCCTGTATTTTTTTAAAAATTATTTATTATTTTTTTATGAAAGACTTCCAGACTTGTCAACAATATCCCACGCAAAACCCTGTGTCTTTTTAAAGTATATTTTTATTTATTTGTTTTTGTTTTTTGAGGCATGGTCTCATTCTGGCCCAGGCTGACCTGGAATTGACTATGTAGTCTCAGGGTGGCCATGAACTCACTGCAATCCTCCTACCTCTGCCTCCCGAGTGCCGGGATTAAAGGCGTGTGTTACCATGTCCGGCTTTTATTTATTTTTTGAGATAGAGAGAAAGAGAGAGAAACAGACAGAGGATGGACACACCAGGCCTCCAGCTGTTGCAAACAAACTACAGATGCATGTGCCACTCTGAGTATCTGGCTCACATGGGTACTGGGAAATCGAACCTAGGTCCTTTGGCTTTGCAGACAAGTAAGTACCTTAACCATTAAGCCATCTCCCCAGCCCAGAACCCTGTATTTTTTATGTACAGGAGACTAACTGGAAGAGGGTGATGGATGCACACGTGTATGGTAACTCAGAGCTGGGCTTCAGTGTGAGTACTCCACTGGAGTCAGGTCTAATTGAATGACAAAATACTTTCAAAAGACAAATGCAAATGAGCCTCCATGGAAGAGTCAGGAGGACGCAGAGGGAGGTAGCGAGTCACAGCATGGGTCCACATGCAAATCACCCATCAGCCAGTCAAAGTTAACAAATGGACCAGAATACCTGTTCACTCTCCTTGGGCATTTCTCTGGCTTGATGTCCAGTTCGTAGTGATAGATGTCAATCTTGGGGATGTCCATTTCAAAAAAATTGGCCTGAAGTTTGATTGTTCTTCCAGAGGTCCCAAAGTCCGGCCGAGGAGGGGGCTTGAAGGCATATCCTTGGATGGGCGGTGGAGGCGGGGCAGGGGGCGCAAGCACTGGAAAACAGCAGGGAGCACTCGTTATGGGGTGCTGACTTTTTCTGGGGGTTCCAGTGCCCTCCCATTCCCCTTGGACCCAAACCCCACACCCCTTGGGCGCTTCCAAGCTTGCTTTCCCATGGGTCCTCCTCCACTTCATTCACACCAAATATCGGACACAACCCTCCTTTCTACCCCACCTCATCCGGGGACTTCTGCTGGCCCACCCCTTCTTTTCTGAAGTGCCCAGTTTCTGAGATGGTTTTCTCCAAACATCTTCTTTTTGTTTTGTTTATGGGTTTTCAAGGTAGGGTCTCACTGTAGCCCAGGCTGACCTGGAATTCACTATGTAGTCTAAGGGGGGCCTTGAACTCACAGCGATCCTTCTACCTCTGCCTCTCAAGTGCTGGGCCCGCTTCCACTGCTTGCCCGAGGCCTCCGTTAGCTCCTTCCACTGGCCTACATGCCACCAGGGTGACAGGACGGGGCTCTCCCAGGAGGCTGAACCACGGAGCTCACTCCACCTGTTCTTGAGGCCAGCCCCTCCCACGAATCCTCTGCACAGATCCAGCTCCAGACCCCATTTAATCATGTCCAGAAACACAGGAGCCTTGGAGTGCACTTGGGGGGGGGGCCACAATTTCTGGGAACCTCCCCCATCCATATAAACATAGCTCCTCATTCAAACACCTCTGTGGCTCCCCAGTACCCAAACAGCAAAGAGGCACTGGCCCAGCCTCAAGACCTGGTCTCAGCCTTACATGGTCCCTATGGAGACCCTAAGTGATGAGAGCCAGCCTTCCAACCCCAGAACTGTGCATCACAGCCCTGCGCGACCATCGTCGGGCAGCGTCCCCCGCCAGGCCCAGCTTAGGAGCCATCACCCAGGAGGACTGCACCCCCTTCTCTCCACTGCACCTCTCTTTAATCCCTGCAGCAGTCTGCCACACTGTGCTGTCACCTCGTCCGATGCCTAAGCCTCCCAGGGTCTGCGTGGGCACCACAGTGGCCCAGACACACCTGTGTCTCCAACCCTCCACTGCTCCGTGAGAAGCTCCGACAGGTACAGCAAGGAGGCGAGTCACTCAGAAAGTGCCCGTGGCAACGACCACAATCCTGATAGAAAATGCTCTCAGCATCCAGAAAGCCCCAGCTTTTCCTGGCTGCAAGGCTCACACATGCTACCCTGGCTGCTGTTTTGTGGCTTTGGTATCACAGGGGCACTGCTGTCTATGGCCCTGGAAGAAACCTACAAGGACCCAAGCTGCATTTCCAGAGGCAGCATCTCAAAACAAGCCCAGTCACTGGCTGATAGTGTGCCTTGGGTGCATTAAAACCAGCTCATCGTGTGCTAAAATAATACCTGGGGCAATATTGGCCAATGGTATGCTTGGGTAACTGCTTGGTTAACATTGATCAACGGTGCACTCAGGTAACCCCTGGGTTAACATCGGCCAACAGTGTGCTGGGGTAACCCCTAGGTCACCACAGGCTCCAAGCAAGTCTAGCGTCTTTGCCTGTGGGAAACTGATGCAATGGGGCAGTGTGTATTACCAGCAACAGAGACAAAGCTCAGAGGACTAGGCTCATCTGTGATACCAGAGCCAAAATTGTCACCCTCTTCAGTGGTGTTCAGACCCTAGGTGGCTCAGCCAACAAAGAAATACTTTGTTCTTCCTGCCATCCCTGCCCTTCTGGGCCTGGGAGAGGACAGTGCCTGGGACAGTTGGGCAGGGCGGCAACGCACAGGTCTGCGTGTTCTGGCTTCTGAGGCAGTCCTCCTTCGTAGCCCTGGCTGACCCGAAAGTCACTATGCAGACCAGGCTGGTCCCAGACTCGCTGTTACCCTTCCGTCTCCTGAGTGTGTGCTGACGGGCTCACACCCCTGCACATGGCAGTGGAAAACAGCATGCCATCTCAAACTCCAGATCCCTATGTTAGGAAAAGATAAACTACAAATTTAGGGTGGGAAAAAAACCCTAAATATTTGCTTGACAGCAGACTACATTTACTTTTCAATCAAATGTCTTTGTTTCAAGAAATAGAGCCTCTCAGAATCAAAATCCAAGCAGCCGGACATGCCACCATGCCTTTAATCCCAACACTGGAGAGGCAAAAGTAGGAGGATTGCCAGGAGTTCGAGGCCAGCCTGGGATTATAAACTGAGTTCCAGACCAGCCTGGGCTAGTGACACCCTACCACAAAAACTAAAATAATGTTATTGTATATATGTAAGTAGAAGAACAGATTACTGGGGTGAAAAGGCCCAAGTGAGGTCAGGGGAAGAGATTGAGTAAAGGAAAGGTGGGGGGAGGGCTAATTAAAATCTAAGAGGATATAAATAAGTCCTATGCAAACCTACGATTTTGGGCAATGGTACACTCAGGAGCATTAGATTGTTAGACAATTGTCAGTGCCAGGGATGGGATACCTTCAAGTGAGTTGTTGGCCAGGGAGGTCCCTGATGCCCCTAAAACATTATAGGCCATTGCCAAAGCCCTTGGTTTCCCATCAGGAATCGAAGGTACAACCCTATGGCTGAAGACTCCATATACTTAGGCTGCAAGGCCATTGAGAAATCCTGTTGGAACTGAGCTGATAATCTCCTCCGTGTAGACCAGCTGACAGAAAGCTGGGAAAAGCCACACTGCATGCAGTTTAATGCGTGAGAGTGAAATCACCAGTGAAGATACTCAACAATGGACACTGCAAGCCCTATATTTGGCCAGTCAGGCCAAATGAGCCAACGGGTGCAGTAGTAGCACATTTGTTATGGGGGAAACCAACCACTGTATAATTTGACTGGAGGGGTCTCTATGGGAGGGAATACATCCCTAATACTGAAAACTTACAACAGGGGAAGTCATGAGCCCTAGGGGTGTAACGTCTGCTGCTGTTTGGCTAAAAGTATATACTATGCTCACCAAACTGCCCAGTAAGCACTTCTCTTAATGTTCATATCCATATATTAATGCTATTCTCACTTTTGGTTAGAGAACCTTCTCTTTTCCGAGGGCAGTGACCTTGGGATGACTCAGAAGGCATCATGGTGCTGGAGAGAAGTGACAGGGTGCTCAGCACTTAAGTATCTCTATCACACCTTCTAAGGCTCAGGGTCCATTGTGGAAGAGGTGGTGGAATGAATGTAAGAGCCAAAGGAAGGGTAGGGCTCCTTGCAACGTTCTCCTCCAGACACAAAATGGCCTGGATATCCATGACCTCACAGTGCCTGACACTACCTACACAAGACCTTCATAATAGGAGGAAAAGAATAACTAGGGCTGGAGAAATGGTTCAGTGGTTAAAGGCCCTTGCTTACAAAGCCTGACAGCCTGGGTCTGATTTCCCTGAACCCACATAGAGCCAAATGCACTAAGTGGTCTTGAGTTTACAACAGCAGGAAGTCCGTATTCTGTCTGCCTCTTTATCGCTCTCAAATAAGTAAATATTTATAAAGAAAAAAAAACCCCTCAAATAAAATAGAATAAAAAGAATGTGTACTTCAATCGTTACTACCATGCTCTGGAAACCAGTATTCCAGCAAAAATAGTGCACGTGCGCTGTTCTCACTGTACGTCTGACCTGGAAAACCCAGTGCTCGTGGCTCTAGCCTTCTGTTTTGTTCTCTACGAAAAAATGTATGTGCTCGGAGGAGCTCTGCTGAGGTCTGCCATCTGGAAGCCTTCAGCTCTCTCCTCTGCACGAACGTGACTTCGGAGATGACTCACTCAGACTCTGAACAACGCACCCCTCCACCAGCCATCGCTCTGTGCCCTGACGTGCTGAGCAGGGGACCAGCACACAGACGCAAGCCGAGTCTCAAGCAGCTCCCGGGCTGTTTCTGCATGTAAGCCACACAGCAGGCCACAGTCTTTACTTCCATTAGCTCAGTGGCCACACGCCATCCTTTGCACCACACATTGTGTCCAGGACACACACTGCCCAAACAGGCTCAGCAAACCTGTCCCTTTCCTTCAAGTCAAAGGTAGACTAAGCAAAGAACACAGGCCACAGACAGGCTCTCTGCTCTCCAGTGACTCCACTATCTCACAAGAGGACGCTTAGAATGCACAAGCAGGTATGCAACACATCAGATTGGCGTACAGAACACCAGGCATGCATTCTCCAGGCATTGTGGCACATGCCTTTATTCCCAGCACTCAGGAGACAGAGGTAAGAGAGCTACTGTGAGTTCAAGGCCAGCCTGGGCTAGAATGAGCCCCTACTTCAAAAACAAAACAAACCCCTAAACCAAACCCAGGTATGAGTTCTCCATACAGAAGACAATAGCCACAGTTTTGTCAGGCAGGCCCCAACTAATGAAGGCTCATGGGCTCATTGGCACTGGACAGTGGGGTGGGTCTCCTCTGAAAGTGAAATGCCTGCTCTGTCACCAAGGAAGCAAGCACTCACCAGCAGTGAAAGCCCAGGCTCCTCCCATCTGTCACAACAGTGATGACTCATCCCTCAACCTGGTCAGAGCCCAGATTCAGCTGGGGTCACTTCTCAGACCAACCCCTTTCGCTTAAGGAGCCTCCCCCAGAGTCCCATGTCCTCTGTATTTGCTATGGGAATCAGGGCAAGCCAATTACTAGCTAGGGCCACTAAACAGAATGCACAAGGGCAAAGGAGAAATGTAAAATATTCATTAACACAGTATGTGATAAAAGCCACTTTATGAGACGGCATGTGGGACACACAATCATATGTTAGGGGCACACACAGTTGCCAGTCCAGATCTCTCCCTAAGCACTGTCACCTCTGTGGGGCCTCTTGGCCTGGGAGAGACCAGAGGCCTATTTTTATCACTCTCGAGGAGTCCCAAGTGTGTGCTGCCAAAGCAAGCAGGGTCAGAACCAAACCCCGGAGAGGAGGCAGCTCGGTGTTAGCGCAGCGTCACAGGCGAGGGCACAGAGAGAGACAGCCACTCTCAGAGGGTGCAGGCGTCTGGCCCCGACAGGTAAATAATGTGCCAAGATGGAAAAGGCCAAAACAAGGGATGCCTGGGCATGCATGTCCATCACGTCGGACAGCTGGTCCTGGGAAGAACAAATGAGGGCCCAGGGAACAGTGGGTGGATGGACACACACACACACACACACACACACACACACACACACACACACACAAACACACACACAGCTTCTTTAAGAAATCCACCCAGCTCTTACTACCTGCTGCACAGAGATCTGGTTCCTGAGTCCAGCAAGGTGCCCAAGACTCGATCTCACCTCCTAGCTACTGCAAGTCCATGACCACAGTGCAACCTCCCTGCCTTCTGCATCCTCCAGACACTGTCCCCAGACACCTGTGTCCTTCCTTCCCTGACCACAGGCAGCACTTAGACACACATCCTCTCTGCCAATGCATGTCCTTGGCTTGTTTTGGATGTATGTCCAGTTCTGTCTTGCCACAGGAAACATGGAAGCCAAATCCTGCCTTTCACCCAAGAGTCTCTGGATCTGTATGGCTGGAAGGGACCTCCATGGCTCCAGCGAGGGGGACACTGCCCCTCTGTGTGTGGATGACGTATCACTCGGCAGAGGGCTCCTCACCAGAGTGGATTCCCTCGCAGGGAGGCTCCCCAGTCCAGAGCCAAGCATGGTGCCAGGGACAACACAGACAGCGTGTTTGCTGACTCGCCCGTCGCTTAGCACATTTGTTTTATGACTCCATTTTTAGAGTCACATCTCAAACAGTGAAAGGGAAACACAGTGAATGAGTAATCGACTTCCTGTATGAGCAACTGGGTCCAAGCGACCAAAAGTTTTGGTGTTTGAGGAAGATGCCAAGAGCGGCACCTATGAGTAAGCCTTCCACAGGATGGATGGCTTTCCAAGTCCTTTGGGGGTTGCACTGCCACAGGCTGCTCTCAGCAGTCCCCACGGTGGTGGCCCTGTGGTACTCTCATGCCCTGCCTCCCCCTCTAAGAGACAAGGACACAGGGCCCTGCTTGGATCCTGAGTGGCCATACCCTGGGCAGGACAGGAGGTGCCCTGAGGGACAGTCCTGTGAAGACCTCGATGAGGAACACCAGAAGTGTGTTATACTCTGGCGCCCAGTAAAACCAGGGACACAACTTAAATGTCAGTATTGGGTAACAAGACATAGCATGAGGCCCTGGGGAGCTGTCAGGTCTCGGAAGGTTCTCAGGGGCAACCTTCAGGACCCCTACGTGAGGTGTGATCCCTTTCTGGGATGCTGCAGGTCCCCTGCACAGGCCTGGTCCCACGATTCAGCCACAGTGTTAGCCCTCAGCTCACAGCTGGCCAGCAAAGTGACCAGAAACCAGGGGTACAAAGGAAGAAGTCAGGTAGGCCTACAGTCGTTCCCTGTGGCATGGGGCAGTGAGGCAGGTTGGGGGGGGGGTATGCAGCAGGTGGGTCTTGGAAAGGCAGGCTGGACCTGACTTGGAGAGCTTCCTAGCTTTAAGCACAAACCTATTTTCAGGCTCCTGGGGAAAGATGACCTAACCCTAAAGAAAAGCCGCGGCTCAGTACTCATGGTTCAAGTTGAAGGCACACAGCCCCCCTCGTGCACTAGGACTTAGGGTGCCCGGCACATGTTCTGAAAACATCTACTGTACCAACCGGCCCTGCCCAACTCCTGCGGGTTCTCACTCCCGGCAGGAAGTCCTCGGCTCCCTCCTTCCAGGGCAGTCAGGAAGGGGGAGGAGGACACTGTCCTTACCCTACAGGCCTCTGCCACTGGAAGGTGACCTGCACCTGGCCACAAACCTCTCCCGGGGAGGGTCACACTGCCTTCCAGAAAACTTACACACCTTGTGGTTACAAACTGACAGCAGAAGGCTGCTGGGCCAGGGCTGTCCTGCGTCCTGCTCCCCTGGCCTGTCTCACCAGGAAAGAAGGCCCCAGCTCCTTACTCATGGCAGAGATGTGACAAGACCACTCCTGCTGGAACTAGTTTCTTTTTTTTTTTTTTTTTTTAATTTGAGAGCGACAGACACAGAGAGAAAGGCAGATAAAGGGAGAGAGAGAGAGAATGGGCGTGCCAGGGCTTCCAGCCTCTGCAAACGAACTCCAGACGCATGTGCCCCCTTGTGCATCTGGCTAACGTGGGACCTGGGGAACCGAGCCTCGAACCAGGGTCCTTAGGCTTCACAGGCAAGCACTTAACCGCTAAGCCATCTCTCTAGTCCCGGAACCAGTTTCTTTAACCCTGATGATCAAATATTATTACAGAAGATAAAACTACAGAAGAAGCTGGACATGGTGGTGCACGCCTTTAATCCCAGCACTTGGGAGGAAGAGGAAGAGGAAGGAGGATCATCGTGAGGTCGAGGCCACCCTGAGACTACATAGCAAATTCCAGGTCATCCTGGGCTAGACTGAGAGCCTACCCTCAAAAAAAACAAAAAAGGAGGAAAAAAAAATACAGAGGAAGCTGGGCGTGGTAGCACATGCCTTCAATCCCAGCCTGGAACTACAGAAAACTACAACAAAAATACAACAAGCCAGGTGCGGTGGTGCACGCATTTAATACCAGCATTTGGGAGGCAGAGGTAGGAGGATCGTCATGAGTTTGAGGCCACCCTAAGACTACATAGTGAATTCCAGGTCAGCCTGGGCTAGAATGAGACCCTAACTCAAAAAACCAAAAGCAAAATAAATAAATAAATAAAGAGGAATCCCTGTGAAACGTATCTTTTTCTAGACAGACAGATGCACTCACCACACTGGCTTGCCCTGAGGCAGTTTTCCACCCTCTTCCCCCTTCTTCCTTTAACATTATTGGGGCTCTTTCGCCACCTGTTTTCGCCACCAGCGAGCCATCCTCACTGACACACCAGCGCTTTTCTAACTCACTCAACACCACAAAGGCTGTGCCGACGCCCAGGGCAGCATCTCCATCTCCACCTTGGGAGGAGGAACTGGAATCGGCGTGGGATGCTGAGAACCCTCTGGTGCAGCATGAGCTGCCGGCCTGCCTGGCTCACTGAGCCATGCGGCGCACACCTGGCCTTCTACCCGCATGGCTGGCATGCCCAGCATGCCCATTCAGACACATCCATGTCCCTCTGGTGAGGCTGCAGGAGTCTTGGCCTCCAAGGTAAGCTGTGCCACCAACCATTCAACTGTGGGTCTAGCCCTGATCCAGGTGCCATGCCAGGCTCCACACACACGGCTGGTGCTTCCCAGCATGCAGAGCGCACCACAGGTACACGGCAAAGCCCACAGGGAGCCGCAGCCTGCTACTTGTGCTGGACCCTCCGCCCACCACTCCCTCGCCCTGCTCCGCACTAAGGTTCTGAAAGCCCTTTTCTTCGGATGTCCTCGTTCCTTTGAGAAACCAACAGACTCCGGCTCATCTCTCCCTCGAGACAAACGCTATGCACAAAACCTGGCACCAAGAGACATCACCAGGAAGGCCGCTTGACCCTGTGTCCCAGTACCAGTCCCGACCAGATACTAGGTGGCAAGGAGCCCAGCGGACGCTGAACACCAGAGAGGACACATGGAGTGGAGGGTCCTCATGTGCCCACAGGCAGAAGTTTCTACCCCAGGATCCACACAATGAACTTGGGGTCTATAAAGCTGAACGAGGGACAAGGTATGATCATTAGTGCTGTGGTCCAGGATGGCCCCATCAGAAGTATCCTATCACATCTGCCATTACCGCTACTACAGAGCACTTCAGATCTGCCACTGGACCTTCAGGTTAAAGGCGATTAAAAACCAAAACAAAAAACTCTTGCTACTTTGTTATACATTTATTAGTTTATCCATTTATTTGCAAGCAGAGTGATAGACAGACTGGGCACACCAGGGCCTCCAGCTGCTGCAAATGAATTTCAGATGCATGTGCCAGTGTGCATCTGGCTTTGCATAGGTACTGGGGAATCAAACCGAGGTCATTAGACTTTGCAAGCAAGTACCTAACCACTGAGCAATCTTTCCAGCCCTTGTCACACATTTAATTTGGGATTGTGTAGCCTAATCCCACCCTCAGAGCTGGGAATTGAACTCATGGCCTCATGCACACTAGGTAAGTGTCCTAAATACCACTGAGATACACCTAGTCCCTGATTTGATATTTTGATGACTGTATTTCAGCATCTGCTTTTGTCTGTCGACCTGTATAATTTGGTTTGTCCTTGAAAACCATTGATCAGGAAAGAACCCTTCATGGGTGTTGCCAGACTGACCAGGGGAGGGTGACTGGAATGTGAGAACAGCCTGTCATGGGGTCTGCACAGCAGAAGTTGTGCCTGGGCTCCTAGAATGTTGCCCAACCTGCCATCACCCAAACTGCCCTTGATCTGGTTGTTGGGGGAGGGGTGGGCTGCCGTCCTCCACAGTGGGCACTCAGTCATGGTGGCACCTGCCCTCCCGATGCAGGAGCAGCTCTGAGGACACCCTGCAGGCCCAGTGGGGACTCAGCCATCTCCATGGCTGCAACAATGTGCGTCACTTCATTTATTGCTGCCATGACAACCAGGCTCGCCTGCGTCTGCTCAGCACGCAAGCTGCTGACGTGGACATGCCGACCTGGCATGAGAAGTGGGAGGCCTGAGAGCGGCGCAAGCGCCGTGTCGTGAAGGACCAGCACGCAGCCTGGGAGCCCGCTCCAGATTGGGGAGCAGCACTTCTGTCAGAGGCCCTTGAGGAATAGGACCAGAGTGGAAACTACTCTTCGGGGCATGAAAGCAGACGAGGGAGTGATTCAAAGATTTCATTCAGTCTTGTTATTTTCTATTGACTTTCATTCCTACATATGAAATGAGAGTTTACAATGCCAGTGCTCAGAGCCAGGGACACTGACACACACCTGTCATCCCACCGTGCAGGAGGCTGAGGAATAAGGATCCATAAGTTATAGGCCAGCCAACTACACAGCAAGACCTTGTCTCAAAGAAAACAGAAAAGGAAAGAAAGAAAGAAGGAAAGAGGAAAATATTTTTTTAAAAGCAGTGTTTAACATGTTAGGTCAATTAGATGACCATTCCTACAGCCTCCCCCTCCCCACCTTAGGCCTACTGTGTAACAAGCGCCAGCACAAATGTCTTGTTGCTACTCTATACCAGCACCAGGCTAAGGACAGTGCCCTTGACCACAGGTGACATGTGACAAACCATGAAACTTGGAGACGTAAGTCACCTTGGAAACAGGAAGAGAACAAGCCCATTGCTGTACAGCCTGCTCCGAGTCATGGGCTAGGCTCAGCTCGACGTGGATGCTGGAGACAAAGAGCCAAAGGACTGGGTCTGGGGGGCTCGGCCTGGGGGGAAGTGGGGAGAAAAGGGAACCACAGGGGGCAGCACCCAGACTTCCCAGAAGGGCGGTGACTGGCTGTGGGCTTCCTGTCACTCACCCACCTGCAGACCGCCTTGCCATGCATCTTGGTGTGAGTTATATGACCTTTACAACACAGGCCCCACGTGACTGCTCAACTGCTCATCCTGTATGACTTAAATGGTCCTTGGGAAAAGCCAAGCTGCAGAGTTGCTCAAGAGGCCAATCACACTTGGGAATAGTGCTCTAACTATAATCCCAGCACTCGAGAGGCTGAGGGTGGAAGAGGACGTCCATCCTGGGCTATACCCAGAGTTCCGATCTGGTTGCTAAATGAGACCTTTGTGCCCAACAAGGAAGGGGCTGGAGAGATGGCTCAGCAGCTAAGACATTTGCCTATAATGCTCGATGGCCTGAGTTAAATCCCCAGTACCCACATAAAGCCAGATGCACAGTGGCACATGCATCTGGAGGCCCTGGCACACCCATTCTCTTTATCTCCATCTTTTCTATCTCCTTGCTTGCAAATGACAAACAAAGAGCCAGGTGTGGTGGCACACGCCTTTGATCCCAGCACTCAGGAGGCAGAGGTAGGAGGATTACTGTGAGTTTGAGGCCAGCCTGAGACTCCACAGTGAATTCCAGGTCAGCCTGAGCTAGAGTGAAATCCTACCTTGAAAACAAAAAGAAGGGAAAAAAAAAAAGGAAGGAAGGAAAGAGAAGGGTCGAGGCTGCAGCAATGAGCCATCTTGCTGCTACAGGACAGCCTGGGTTCTCCAGGAAGCAGGCCTCACCTGGCACTTATGGAAGGAGATGGGCATAACTCAGGATCTGCAGCCCAAGTGACACAGCAACAGCAGCATTCTTTCCAGGTTTCGAGACAAGAGCAGGCTGCACAATGTCTTCATCACACTGAGCACTGGCCAGAGATCATGAAGGCACAAGAAGCGCTAGACATGGTTCAGGGCTCACAAGCAAGCTTGTGTCACACCCTGGGCCGCAGCCAGGTACATCATGCCTCTCTGTCCATCCTGCCGGGGCTTGTCTCCCGAGGCTTCAGGGCAAGTGACTTACTTGTTGAGTCCCTTGACCAGGCAACAGCTAGGCAAGACTGCCACTCAGGCTCCAAGTCAAATCCCTATGGCTCAAAGGAGGGCACAGGCATAGGATGACAGGCGCCTCAAACACACACTCCCCAGAGACCCAGGACAAGCGGCCGGCAGTTTACCCTCTGTCCACACAGGCCATTTTCCCAGCCACCCGGGTCCTGAAGAAGGGGAGGCCCTGGGCTGTGTACAGGAATGGAGTCAGCTGTTCCGCTGGCCGCAGAGACTACAGCCACATGCTGTCCACAGAACCATAGTCGGTGCTAGACTGCAACCGCCAGTCAACTGGACAACGACCACAAAGCAGGCCCCACCCGTGTTCCGGGGGACTGGATTTCAGCGTGGCTGATGCCAACACGTGGGCACGCTCAGGCTCACGCATGGCTCAAGTCATGGCCAACCACAGCGTGGACGGGCACCATACCTGTGGTTAGACACTCCCATCCAGTTCTGATTCCCACACCCTGGCACTCTCAACTCAGAGTCGCTCCTGTGGAAGTGTGCAAGGAAGCACCCAAGGAAAATGAAATGGAGGAAACCCTACTGAGAGGTGAGACGAGAGGAAGGCACGTAAACACCCAGTGGGCAGAGTTACCAGCCCAGCCTCTGGAAATAGAAGGTGTGTTCAATGGCTGACACCAGCAGCAATGTTATTGGTTCACTTTGGAATAGGGTGTCTGTCCTCAAAAAAAAAGCTGGCTGGGACCACCAGGGACTTTAAATGAGTTAGTAAATGTACCTGGGTGCCCATTACCAGGGACTGTTGACCATCCTGTTCTCCTGATACAGCCTGATGCAGCCACAGAACTGCACAGTTCCTCACTGAGGGGTCACCCTCCCCCCAGAGTGGGCAGAAAGGAGGGTATGCACAAAGTCCTGACAGGACTAGAAGGTGACTCTGTACGGAGGGCCAGAGTGGTTCTCAGAAACGTGTCAGCTTTGCAAATTCCTAGAAGTCTTTTGCTTCTGTCTCCCTGGGTAAAGACCCACGGGGAATCTTGCACTGTCATAGCTGGTTTGGAGGAACACCGAAGTGAGATCCTAGGAGGCAACCTGCAGAGGAAGCGGGCATCACTATGGGTGTGAAGGCGCTGGGCAAGGGTGGCAGGGGCTCGCTGTATGCCAAGGGCTTCCCTGAGCCGACACAGGGGAGTGCCACTACGACTGCTCATGCAGTTCTTTTGGTTTAATGAGTAATCAGCTAAAAATATTTGACCTTATTTCAGCAAGAGGTATAGTGTGCTATGTGAGTGTACGACGCACAAGGCAGCTTAGAGTTAGTGACAAAACGAACTTCCAGCCACCCTCGCACAAGACCAACACTGCTCACACTACGAACTGAAACAGCTGTATCAACAATGGGGTTTTTAATGGGCTTTTGTGGTTCAACCTGAAACTCTAACCATGACTTTCTGTTCGAGAAATAGTCCCCAAAGTCTCCCTATAATCTGTAAAAGGAACTTATTTGCTGGGTAAATTTTGAATCAAAATTTCCAAAAGTTCAGGCTGGAGAGATGGCTTGGTGATTAAGATGCTTACCTGTGGAGCCTAAAGACCCAGGTTCAATTCCCCAGTACTCAGGCAGGCCACATGCACAAGATGGTATGTGCGTCCGGATTTCATTTACAGTGGCTGGAGGCCCTGGTATGCCTGTTCTCTCTCTGCCTGTTTCTTCCCCTCTCCCTCAAATAAATAAATAAAATGTTTAAAAAGAAATGTCCCAAAGTTCTGGGCATGTTCTTGGACCCAACATCAGTCTTTTCTCCACAGTCTGAGAAATGCTCACTAAATACCACAGAGAACTGAAGAAAGCTGGAATACGTCATTTTCTGCAGCCCCACGCCACTCTCCCTGTTGTCCCCACTTCTGTCAAGGCGGCACACTGCTTCCAGAGCACCCAGCCATAGCTGCTCCGAGATCTGCTTTGCCCCAGTTCAGGGCAGCTATATGGAACACCCTACGCAGTGTCTCCCAAATACACCTGTAGTCCACACCGAGCTGACCTTGCATATTGTACCCTCATCTGACTAGCATCTGCCTCCCCTAGAGTGCAAGCTCTCAAACCCCAGGAGCTGTCTGCTTTTGGACAACTGCTAACTAGATGAGCAGGTGAATGTAGGAGTGTCTGCCATAGTGAGCAAAATCACATCTAATAATTTATGAAGCAAGGCTACGTGTTTATAGGGAAATTCCCAAGACCCCTTAGGAGACATTACTTCATCTCTGCAAACAGCACCTTCTCAGACGAAGCAGGTGGCACCTACCCATGTTCAGCCTGTTCAGGTTTCAGCCTGGCCCTGCCACCCTCCCCATTCCTTCACACCTGTGCGGCATCAGGGCACAGGAAGGAGCCAGAGCTCCAGGAAATGGGCCCAAGCAAGGGACTCATCCTATGTCCCCTCACCCAGACTCACCCACTCCTCCCCAGCATCCATGTGGCATCTCTGGAGTGTCATGAAAGAATACATTTCTCCACAATCCCTAGTCTTCCCCACCCAAACACACAAGGATCAGCACCTGCATCAGAGCTAGGAAGGCCCCCAAACTCCAAGTTAGAGGCTGAGAATACATTGTCCACCAACCCAGGAAAGTTTCATCCCCCCTTTTAAGGTCCAGTTATGTAGACAGTCGCCTCCTCTAGGGCTGGTTCAGACACAAAGCCAGTGATGAATCCACAGACAAGCAGGCGGATAAGAGCCTCACCCTACAGCGGGAGCTGAGCTGTCCAGAGACCAGTTAACAGCAAAGCCCCGTGGCTCCCCTAGCGCATGGGCTTTGGACCCTGCCGAGTGATCAGGAGTGTTTGGATCCAGCCACGCGCTGATCTGTCCTCCGCAGGTTACCCAGGTAGCTTTGCGAGCACAGACAGCTGCTGGCACTGAGGGAGCACCAAGTGTGTGCTCCAAGCACATGGCACACGTCATCGCCAGGGAACCTGCCCTCAAAGGGACACGCAGGGCAGGTGAAAACCAGTGTACACAACCCCCTGAGTGGACTGGGTGAGAAGGTGGTCAGCAGAACTTGGGGTGGACCAAGATGGGTCTGATCCATCAATGGATCAAAGAGGAAGAACTGAGTGGGAAATACTAGGTACAGAGGGGAGAAAACATGTATGTTCCTGCTTACATGTTACAAAACAAACAGGCGCAAAACCATAAATTACCAGTATTTTAAAACACAAAGATACTGGGCTGGAGAGATGGCTCAGTGTTTGTTAAGTACTTGTTTGCAAAGCCTGATGGCCCAAGTTCAATTCCCCAGAACCCACTTAAAGCCAGATGCACAAAGTGGTGCATGCATCTGGAGCTCATTTGCAGTGGCAGAAGGCCCAAGTACACCCATAATCACTTCACTCGCTTTGTCTCTCTCTTTCTGTAATAAACAAAAATATTCTAAAAATAAAACAAAGATATCCATGAAGTATTTTGAATTTTAATTTTTTTTTTTTTATAATTTGGAGGGGGGGAGTGGAACATTTTCCCTAAGCCAAAAGCTAGTTAGACTTGGTCATGCATGTCTGGAACCCCATCTAGAGGTAGAAACAGGAGAATCAGGAGTTCAAGGTCAACCTGAGCTACATGAAACAATGCCTCAGACCTGAAACTCTGAAACTGCTAGAAGAAAAAGTAGGGGAAACCCTTCAACATATTGGTCTTGGCAAAGACTTTCTGAATACAACCCCAATTGCTCAGGCAATAAAACCACAGATTAACCACTGGGACCTCATGAAATTACAAAGATTTTGCACTGCAAAGGACACAGTGAAAAAAGCAAAGAAGCAACCTACAGAATGGGAAAAAATCTTTGCCAGCTATTTATCTGATAGAGGATTAGTATCTAGGATATACAAAGAACTCAAAAAGTTAAATAATAAGGAATCAAACAAGCCAATCAAATAATGGGCTTTGGAGCTAAATAGAGCATTCTCAAAGGAAGAAATACGAATGGCATATAAGCATCTAAAAAAAATGTTCTACGTCACTAGTCATCAGGGAAACGCAGATTAAAACTACATTGAGATTCCATCTCACTCCTGTCAGATTGGCCACCATCATGAAAACAAATGATCATAAATGTTGGCAGGGATGTGGAAAAAAAGGAACCCTTCTACACGTCTATAAATGGTGGGAATGCAATCTGGTCCAGCCATTGTGGAAATCAGTGTGGAGGTTCCTAAAAGAGCTAAAGATTGATCTACCATATGACCCAGCTATAGCACTCCTAGGCATATATCCTAAGGACTCATCTCGCTTCCTTAGAAGTACGTGCTCAACCATGTTTATTGCTGCTCAATTTATAATAGCTGGGAAATGAAACCAGCCTAAATGTCCCTCAACTGATGAGTGGATAATGAAGATGTGGCACATTTATACAATGGAGTTCTACTCAGTGGTAAAGAAAAATGAAGTTACGAAATTTTCAGAAAAATGGATGGATCTGGAAAGGATTATACTAAGTGAGGTAACCCAGACCCAGAAAGCCAAGCGCCACATGTTCTCCCTCATATGTGGATCCTAGCTATAGATGATTGGGCTTCTGCATGAGAAGGATAATACTTAGTAGCAGATGCCAGTAAGTTAAAAAGGAGATATAAAGGGAAGAGAAAGGAAGGGAGGAGGGTACTTAGTAGGTTGGTATTGTATATATGTAAGTACAATGATTGAAATGGGGAGGTAATATGATAGCGAATGGAATGTCAAAGGGGGAAGTGGGGGGGGAGGGAGCGTATTACCATGGGATTTTTTTTTATAATCATGGAAAATGTTAATAAAAATTAAATTTAAAAAAAGAGGAAAAGGAGAAGTCACAGAGTGCCAACAGCCCACATTTTGGGGGGAGGGGCTGGGATGTGGTAGCTCAGGCTGGCCCAGAATTTTAGCAATCCTCCTGCCTTAGCTCCCCAAAGATTACAGGTTAGCCATCCCACACAGCTCATAACTTTTTTTTCTTTTCTTTCTTTCTTTTCTTTTTTTTTTTTTTTTTTGGTTTTTCGAGGTAGGGTCTTGCTGTAGCTCAGGCTGACTTGGAATTCACTATGTAGTTTCAGGCTGGCTCAAACTCATGGTGATCCTCCTATCTCTGCCTCCCAAGTGCTGGAATTAAAGGTGTGTGTCACCATGCCTGGCCCATAACATTTTTAAAAAATATTTTATCTTTATTTATTTATTTATCTGACAGAGAAAGAGGGAGGGAGGAAGAAAGAGAGAGAGAATGGGCACAACAGGGCCTCCAGCCACTGCAAACGAACTCCAGATATGCATGCTCCCTTGTGCATTTGGCTAACGTGGGTCCTGGGGAAATCAAACCTGTCCTTTGGCTTTACATGCAAATGCCTTAACTGCTAAGGCATCCCTCCAGCCCAGTCCACAACATTTTTAACATTTTTGGTGTTGGATATTGAAGTCAGGGCCCCACACATATGGGGAAGGCTCTCTACTACCAAGCTACATCCTCAGCCCTACACAAGAACTTGTAAACTCTAATCTCAACATAAAAACCTAAAAATATAAATAAACCCAAACACACAGTTTATATCAATTAATGGAGTGATAAACACTCCCCCAATAGCAAAGGGACAAATAATGCCTACAAGAAATGTCACTAGCCAAATAAAACAAAAAGTTTAACCTTTTTGAAATATTTTGCCTTTAATCCTAGCACTCGGGAGTCCAAGGTAGGAGGATCACTGTGAGTTCTAGGCCAGTCTGAGTCTCATAGTGAATTCCAGGTCAGCCTTGGCTAGGTCAACCCTACCTTGAGAAAAGAGACGGATGGAAGGGAGGGAGGGAGGGAGGGAGGGAGGGAGGGAGGGAGGGAGGGAGGGAGGGAAAAAAGAAAGACCAAACTGCAGACTGTTTTTGACCTTCACTATGACTAGCCTCTGAGGAACAGGGCCACTCCCAGGAACACCGGACATTGTGAACTGTCACACATCTTTAAAAACTGTCAGGCTAATCTAGAAACTCGACCAGCAGGCAATGCCCTACCTAGGAAAGACTCGTTCTCACCCATAGCAGCTGACACAGAGAAGGAAACTGGACCACTGCCACCATGCTGCAAGGGCCATACAACAGGCTGGGTGTGGTGGCGTACAGCTGAGATCTCAGTGCTTGCAAGGTCAGAAATTAAATGTCATCTCTGGCTACACAGCGAGTTTTAGGCCAGCCTGGGCTACATGAGACCCTGTCTCAAAACACTGTATAAGAAATAAGAAGGGGCCTCAGGAAAGGTTCAGTGGCTAAACAGTGCTGCAGTGTGCGCCTGATGACCAAGTCAGAGCCCCAGAGTGGGACAAGCATGCAGCCCTAACATGCCTATAACACAGGGAGCCCAGGAGGCCAGGCAGGAAGGTCCTGAAGCTCAAGGTCAGTTAGTTTGGCATTCATAGCAAAGCGGAAAAGAAAAGAGGAAGGCGAGGACTGACACCCCAAAGCCGTCCTCTGACCTCCACGTGTGTGCCATGGGCACACGCACGAACACACGTGGAGAAATCTTACAAAGGCAAGAGTGAACTAACTGGGGGCATAATGAATGCTTGATGCACTGCTACATTTTTTTTCGGACATTTGCCAAAGTTAAAAGGAAATGGAAAGCCAAGAGTCACTGCCAACTTCACAGAAACGCGAAGACTTAAAACTAAACCCAATCCAAGATCTGAGTCAGGTCTGTCCCCACTTGCAGCTCACACAATGTGGGGTGCACCGCTGAGGTCCCTTACTGGTCATATGACTGCTGCTGAGAGGCAGGTAAGTGGAGAAAGTCCAACATCATCACCTGCCCGGTGCAGACCCTTGTGTCACACTGAAGCTACATGGCCCCATGCTGAGAAGACCCCCATCAGCTTCTGGGGGCCAGGCCAAGGGCCACAGAGGGCCAGGGCAGCATGGTAGTGAGCCCCAGTCTTCTGCGATGGCAGACCATTCTACCATGAACCAGGATGAAGAGTACAATTTTAGTTCGCATCATGGTTACAACACACTGCAACAAAAACACCTCAACAGCACGGGTTCTGTCCACCGCAGGTCTGCCTGATGCACAGGACCTGGGCAGGGCCCTGCTGTCCACTGGGCACACAGGGAAGCCCCTTCTCCTCCCAATATGGCTAGGATGAATCATTCCTGCGGTGGTGAGAAAACCACCTCATTTTCGTACCCCTCTCAGCACACACTAGGAGGGAGGCAAGCTCAGGTTTAGGGAAGACAGTACAGGGCACACAGGGTGCACACAGGCCCCTAGCCTGCGGGGTGAGGGCAACCTGCGGCTGACTAAGTACATATCTCACCCACTGAGCAAAGGGCATCCTGTAAACTGCCAGGGCCCATCTGCGCATATGCAGGGAAACGCATTTCTCACTGGAGTGGCAGCTCCGCAGGCTGGGCTGCGGCTGCGCTCATCCTTCATCTGCCACAGCGCCTCCTCCACGAGCCCAGCCTGAGCATCCCCATGGAGACGGACCTCGAGCTGGTACCTAACACCTCAGCACTCCAGCTCACTCACTCTGGCTAAGCCTACTCTGGCATACAGCTTGGGAGGCCTGAGGAATTCTGGAAGAAAATGAACCAGGAAGAAAAAAAAATCGCATTAAGAGCGAACAGATGTGGGTTGGGGCTGTAGCTCAGTGGTAGAATATTTAAGTAGCACGCCCAAGGCCCCGGGAGTCCATCCTCAGCACAGAAGGGGAAAAAAAGAAATCACAATTTCAGTTCTGTTCCACGGAACCACTAGCACGTTTTGGCTCTGTGCCTGTCTTGAAAAAAATAAACGTCTCTTTTTCCCAGTGATACAGTGGAACTTCTGAACACCATCCAGAAACCTACTAAACACACAGTCCCTCTGTCTACACCTGCCACCTGGAGAGACTGACAAGTGTCCCTACCAACAAGGACCTCGGGCCAACAGCAGCCCTAGCCAGTGTCCAGGCCACAGGGTACCCACTGTCCTTTCAGGTGTCCATTCACCAATCAGCTCATCTCTGTACATGATTTAACACAGACAGATGGGGGCGTGGGAGGGGCTGAACGCAGACCCAGGACCTAACAGCTGCTAAACTTCTGACAGTAACATCTACCAAACCCACTTGACCCTAATGGCTCATACCACAAAAGCAATATGGCCTGTTCTGGAGAGATCAGGGGCTTTGGCCAGTGTCTTGGGACCACTATGCCAAAAAGATGAAAAAATCAGTAGGACTCAACAGGACTTGGGGTTTGGGCTCAAGTGCCTAAGGGGTGGCCTCCCAAAGCCATTTCTTCTCACCTGCCATCAGGACAACCTCAGAAGATGTCTGGACACTACCAAGGTCTTTGCCCTGAACAAGCATGTCTCTTCCTGTTTAGCACAGGGTCTCCATGGCTTTACCAGGCGGGCCCTCAGCCCCTTACCGTTCCTTGCCTGCCTAGACATTAAGCCTCTAATGAGTACCTTTCTTTCCCCAAGCAGATGAGCCCTGGTAGAAGGATGGCTGTCCACGCTGCTCCAGTGGCACTGTCAAGAACAGCTATATCGGATGCCCCAAGTGCAGCCCTTTGGCACTGAGGGATGCAAACTTCTCCTGCCTCTGGTAAAGAGCTATGCCTGCATTGTGGGGAGCAAGCTTCTGTGGTGGCCTCACAGTAGGTATCACCTCTCCTCAAAACCACGGGAACCTGGAGCCGCTCCACACCTCACCATGACCCAAGTCTCCCTGTGCGCATCCCACGGCAGCTCTGCCCTGCCCAGCCTGGGAGGCGCAGCCTGCACTTCTCCCCACCTGTCCCTCTTGCAGCAGAGTCAGCTCCACCTTCTACGGAGAAGCCTACAGGTGGGGAAGTGTCTGCTGATTAGATGCTGAGCTAAGTCAGCCTGGGACAGCGCCCCTGCTCCCACAGGCCAGCGTGCATTCAGTAAGAGCCTGCTGAGAGTGAGCCTCCCTCCGCATCCACAACCACACGGCAGGCAGCCCACCAAGCCCGGGTCTGAGAGGTCCTTACTATACAGCTGTCGCCCACTGGCTGTGCTGCACCCAATTCCTTTACCAGCCTGAAGAGGCCTACCCGGTGACCTCTCCATGCCGCCACGTTATGGATGAGCTGGGTTGGAAAGACTGAGAAACTACGAGATGGGACTGGTGAGATGTCTTAGTGGGTAACAGCACTTGCTGCATAAGCATGAGGGCCCAGTGCCATGCCTAGCACCCATGTAAAAGGCTGGGTGCAGCCACTCACACTGGTGATCCCAGTGCTGAGAGGGGAGGAGACAGGAGCATGTTGCTGGTCACTTTAACCAAAAATAGCAAGCTTCAGTGGAAGAACGGTAGAGGGGGCCTGACCTCTTCCTCTGGCCTCAACACATGTGAACATGGGGTGGGCACAAAAGCATCTGCACACACACATGCACGTGAACACACAAGCACATACACACACCAAATTAGGAAGAGGAGAAAGAGAAAAGAAATGACCAGCAGGGCGTGGTGACGCACTCCTTTAATCCCAGAACTTGGGAGGCAGAGGTAGGAGGATTGTGAGTTCAAGGCCACCTGAGACTACGTAGTGAATTCCACGTCAGCCTGGACTAGTGTGAGACCCTACCTTGGAGAAAGAAAAAAAAAAAGAAAGAAAGAAAGAAAAGAAAATGGCTGGAGCTAGGTAGGATGGCACACTGCTGTAACCCTGTCTATTCAGGAGGGTGAGGCAAGTTTGAAGCCAGGCTGGGCAACTTAGTAAGGCTCTGTTTTGGGGGCGGGGGAGAAGATGATGACATTTAGAAAGGGCCAGGGATGAAGCTCAGTGTAGAGTATTTGCTAGCATGGTCTATGATTACCCAGAATATTCCACATGCCAAAATCAATAAAAGAGTGAAAATACTAAAACCACCCTCAGCTGTTGTACGAAGTGAAGTTTCCCTGTGAGCTTTTGCAGTACCTGTGGCTCTGTGCAATGCAACTGAATGCAAATTTAGTTTTGATCCCTAGCACTTGGAATGAATATAGCTCCTTGAGGGGATTCTTAAAAGCAAATTTAACAAATGGCAGAAATCAGAAAATGTCTCCAATTTGTCCCACCAGATATGTGAAATGTCACTTCTAAATACTGGCATCCCATAGAGGGACAATTTTTTCTTAGTCAGAATAATTAATTAGCAGCAAATTGCTGAAATCAAGCAGATAAAATCCCTAGGACTGTTTGGTTTCCTTAATCAATTTCTTCCCAAAGAGAGACAAGCTCACAATTTAGAATAAATTAAAACCATGTTTCATGTTCTTCAGAATATTTTTAAAGGTCATAATAATTGCACATTTTGGATTATGGACTGTGCCGGATGCAGTGCCCTGACTGCTATCTTTTAAATGACACAATAATGGAATTTTCCCATGGAGACAGGCACCGGCTATGACGTAAGCCTTTTATAAATCTACTGCTCTGTGAAGTGGCAGGTGCGCCTACCACTGCTTCGGTGACGCCGGGCAGCCTGGCCCGGGCTAAGAGACGGTGACAGATTAGGAGGCTGGCTCTCCTGCCCTGGTGGCCATTTTTACTCTAATACAGAATCCCAAGTGCCACCAAGAAGCCAAACGACCACAAACTCACACGTCACAGTGAACTGTGTGGTGCCCGCGTCTCCCACTCAGTAAAGAGCAGACTTTGAAAGCATGCATGACCTAGAATTCTTCATGAGGGAAATTTCATTTTGCAGTACTCGGTGACACAACATACTCACGGTGTTGTAAAAGCACTATAATGCTAAAAACTTCAGAGCACACCCATCACCCCCCAAGCCTCCATGTGCCCATTAGGTAGACCTCCCAATTCCCTCCTACTCCTAGCCTTGGCAACACGCGCTCGGCCGGCACCCGTCACCACAGCTCTGGCCACTACAGGCGCTTTCTCTAAGGGAATCACATGGGTGTCTCCCTCTGCACCTGAACTCTTCACTTGGCAGGAGGGCACATCCATGTCATCAGACTTGGGGGAAGCACCTGTTGGACATCCTACCATGTGACCTCCTCAGTCAACAGCAGAGGCATGGGAGCTTGTCCACTCTCCAGAGACCCCACTGATGGGACCTAGGCATCCAGGCGCTGGAGAGGATGAGCTTTGGTGGCTAACATGGTCTGGTAACTGCCCAGGCACCCAAGTGGGTTACATACACCAAGCCATTGGGGAGGCTCAGGCACAGTAGTGAATGTGATTTGTAAAGCCAGTTTTAATGTATACCAGAAAAATGACACTTTTGTGTGTGTGTGTAGAGTATTGTGTGGTGTGGTGTGATGTGTGCAGATGTGCGTGCCACATGCACATCCATTCAGAGGACAAAGGAGAATGTCAGTGTCTTCTTACCACCCATCTTCGAATCTTGTTCCTTGAGTCAGGGCCTTTCCCTCAACCTGGAAACATTATCACCAGTGAGCTCCAGGGACCTTCTGTCTTTGTCCCCCACAGACTGGGGGTTACAGATAGGCATGGTCACGCTCAGCTTTTTACGTGGGTTCTAGGGAGTCAAAATTGGTGGTCTCCTGTCCAAGAGGCCCTTTCACTTAAGTAGCAAGTACTCTTAACCACTGAGCCATCTCCCCAGCCCTAGGACACATTCTTAAACTCATCGGAATGACTGCCCAAGGCTACCAGTGATGTGGCCTCTGCTCAGAGCAACTGTCCTCCAGCTGGAGGGCACCTTTGAGAACTTGGAAATTATGTTGGCAAAGATACTGGAGCAAGCCAGGCATGGTGGTGCACGCCTTTAATCTCAGCATTTAGGAGGCAGAGGTAGGAGGATTGCTGTGAGTTCAAGGCCAGCCTGAGACTTAGGGAATTCCAGCTCAGCCTGGGCTAGAGCGAGACCCTACCTTAAAAAACAAAACAAATAATACTGGAGTAAACCGAACGATTCATTATGTGCACGAATGCTGGCGTAAAGAACCGAACCACACATATGCACAGTACTGGCTCAAACAAACCCAAAATAAAAGGGCACTTTCACTTTCAAGGCAGGTGGGGAAGTCTGAGCCCCACTGTGAATCTGCTGGCCCCGAGGGATGGCCACGCGCCACAGGTCAAGGGGCTGTAGTTCTGCTTTCAGAAGGAGTCCGTGCCCGACAGAATGCATACACGGGCATGTAGGGGACCTGCCCCAACCTCTCCAGGTGAGGTAGTGCCCCTGCTGAAGCTGGCACTGTGCGGTGTACTTCCCATCCTTTGTGGGAGTGCCAAGGTTAAAACAGGTCTTGCATGTAGCGTAACAATCTCCAGCCTCAACCTCCTCAGTGCTGAGATTACAAGCATGGACCACTACTTGAAAGTAGGTCTCGTAAATTAGTATTTTATTTTTATTTGTTTATTTGAGAGAGAAAGAGAGAGGGAGAAAGAATGGGTGTGCCAGGGTCTCTAGCCACTGCAAAATGTACTCCAGACATCTGGTTTACATGGGTACTGGAAAACTGAACCTGGGTCCTTAGGCTTCACAGGCAAGCACCTTAACCGCTAAGTCATCTCTCTAGCCCATTTGAAAGTAGTTTTTAATGCTTAAGAAAAGTAACAGTACCCAAGCATGGTGGCACACGCCTTTAATCCCAGTACTTGAGAAGCAGACATAGGAGGAGCACCATGAGTTCAAGGCTACCCTGGGACTACATAGTAAATTCCAGGTCAGCCTGAGGTAAAGTGAGACCTTACCTCGAAAAACCAAATACATAATTATTTTAATCCTTAAAAAAATAAAAAAGTGACAGAGGCCAGGGGTGGTGGCGCATGCCTTTAATCCTAGCACTTGGGAGACAAAAGTAGAAGACTCTCTGTGATTTTGAAGCCAGTCTGAGACTACATAGTGGACTCCAGGTCAGTGTGGGCTAGTGTGAGACCCTACCTTGAAAAACAACAACACCAAAATTGATAGCAATGAGAGCATCCCAGATGGGATGGAGCAGGTTCAACCAGCCAGGAAGCCAGGGGTAACAGACCTGAGAAAAACAGAGGGATTTTAGCCCATAAGAGGGGGCCCAGGAAGGTTTCCAATGGGCAGACGTTCCTAGAACACACAACCTCTGCCCTCCCCCGCCAGGTGCCACAGAGCAAACAAGGATCAACTGTGACACATGCACCTCACACGCTTCCCACAACACAGGTGAACAGCCGGCTGGGCCATGCCCTGAGTAAGTTAGCTATATACATTTAGACTTCCGGCAGGGCTCAAAGGCATAGACAATTAATTTTATAAATTACAAAAATAAGAATTGGGCGTGGTGGTGCACGCTTTTAACCCCAGCACTCAGGAGGCAGAGGTAGGTAGATCACAGTGAGTTCGAGGCCACCCTGAGACTACATAATTACAGGTCAGCCTGGACCAGAGACCCTGCCTCAAAAAAAACATTACAAAAATAGGGTATAAATGTTCTCTGACAACGTGGAAGTCAGCTGCAGCGTTTGTCCCTGCTGTGACCACTGCACGCGCACAGGAGCGGGGCTGGCCACAAGAAGCTACATGTGTAAGATCCCATGGGCCCCCTGAAGCAGGCCCTGGATGCCTGGCTGGGGAATGGGTTTGTGCCTGGGGTGATGAGAACACTCTGGAACTAGGTGAGGTGGTGGTCCTCTGGGCAGCTCTGCCCTGCGCTGGGCACTCACAGCCTCCAATCGGTGATGAATCGGAGCTGAACACCTGCTGCCACTATTTCCGGTACCTTGGTGACCGTGTGCTTGGTGCCAACCTGAGCCCTCAGACCGTCTGTAACTACAGAGAGAGAGAGAGAGAAGGAGGGAGGGAGGGAGAGATAGAGAGAGAGCTGGGGCTGAGGCTGGCAGCCTGTCTGCAAAAAACAAGCCACTGTTTTTCCACCTATCCGTCACACAGGTGGACAGACACTCAGAAGCAGGACTTTGCACTCGGGCTTTTGTCTTTTCAAGGAGTGTGGTCATTGGGTGTTTCCACAGCCTCGGGGGCCCTCCTCCTCATCACTGCAGAGCAGTCAGCAGGGCTGCAGCTTTGTGACGTCACCGCTGGGCCTCCTTCTCCAGGAAAGCCGCAGTGGCATCAGGACATGGGCTGAATCCACCCTCAGAGATGCTGGGCGCACAGCTAGCAGCTTCTCTACTTGGGACATCTCTGCCCCTGCTGCTGGCACTTCTCAGGACCATTAAGTTCCCCACAGGACGGGCAGGTGGCCTTGCTGGCGGTGGACCCTGATGGACATTTCCCATTCCTCAAACTCATGAGGCAGTGGGGGGCAGAGGGAAGGTCATAGGTCAAGGCCTATAGCCTCCCCAGCCAAGACATCAATGTGCCCTGGGCTCTGAAAATCAGAAAAAGTCATCGGCCACTGTTGAGTGCATGGCTTCCAAATGTTCCCAAAGAGCAGTGGAGGTTCAAACGGGATGCTCTGATCTTGCGGGAGGTCGAGGGACTCCGGAAACTGTGTTCCAAATGACACACAGATGTAAAACCCACACTCAGCCACAGAACTTGGCAGAGTGGCAGCAGGTCCACCCTCTGCTCAGCAGCTGGCTGGTAAGGCCTGCCACCAAAGCTGGGGAGGTGCGCCCCTTGCCTGCAGACTGGGGAGCTTGAGGCAGGAGGATCACCAGGTCCAGGACAGTGGAGCTATGTAATGAGGCTGTGTTTCAGACATACACACAAAGGCAGGTGTACTGGTGCATGTCTGTGATCTCAGCAGGGGGATCAAGAATTCAAGGTCATCCACAGCCACACAGCAAGTTCAGGCCAGCCTGGCGTATGAGGGCCTGTCCCCAAACACACACACACATACCCCATGGGGAGGGGAAGGAAGTATCAACAAAAAAAGGGAGAGAAGGGGAAGGCAGGGGATGGGACAAGACAGAAATCACTACAGATTGAGCATCCCTTCTACAAAAGCTTTGGAGAAGGATATGGTGGTGCACACCTTTAATCCCAGCACTCTGGAGGCAGAGGTACGAGGATTGCTGTGAGTTCAAGACCACACAGAGACTACAGTGCACTCCAGGTCAGCCTGGGCTAAAGTGAAACCCTACCTCAAAAAAAAAAAAAAAAAGCTTTGGACAACTATTTCTGATTTCCAAACATGTGTGAGGATGAGACAAAGTCTAAACAAGACACTAATTAACATTTTATAATACTTTACACACATAGCCTAAAGGTAATTTTACAGTTTTTTTTTTTTTTTTCTTCACCTGCATTTTGATTGCAGTCTACTACAAAGTATGAGATTTTCTGCTGGCGTACCAGGTTAAAGTTGAAAGTTTCAGATCTTAGGGCATTTTGGATTTTAATGTCTAGATTAGGGTTCCTCAACATGTACTTGTGGAGCCTGGGTGTAGTAGTAACCAAAACGGTACAGTCATCTGAAAAGGGCACAACAGTTCTCTCCTAGACACTGTCTGCGGAAAGCCAGACACCCCACAGCCAGAGGCTGCTCTCTATTAAGACAGGCCTTGAGACACTATTCTCATTAATATGTCTATATTAGTGTGACTTAGTCTGTAATTGCCACTTCAGTACAACTTTTTATAAGTGTTTTTTTTTTTGTCAAATTCCATTTATTTTTGGCTTTTGGGGCAATGTGGCCTTTGTTAATATGGGAAAAAAAAGCAAGTTCAACACAGAAATCTGAAGTGTAGCATAGGACAAAACCAAGGGTAGGAAGTCAACGGCAATAGCAAAAAGATGTCGTAAAGTTGGAGGGTGTAGTTATCTTTCCTCTTGGAGTGACGCAAACATCTAAGTGACAGCCAGCACACACCTCTCTACATATCAGGGCTATTACTTTCAGAAGTGGCCAGGGTTTTTGAGGTTCAGGCCACGGCTTCACCCCTCCACTCAATGAGTGTTCAAAGGATGGAGTCTGCTAGGGAAGGCTAGAGGGGGCAGACTCCTCCAAAGCATGGAGGGATCAGGATGGCTGGGATGGAGAAGAATACAAATTGAGATAATAATGTCAACAGCTCTCCTGAAGCAGGGAGATGGAGTAAGAAAGACTTGGAAAGTGTGGCTTTCAAAACCTTGGTTGTTGGGATAAAGAGATTGCTTAGTGGTTAAGGTGCTTGCCTGCAAAGCCAAAGGACCCAGGTTCAATTCCCAGGACCTATGTAAGCCAGATGCACAAGAGGGTACAAGCACCTAGAGTTCATTTGCGATGGCTGGAGGCCCTGGCGCACCCATTCTCTTTCTCTTTTTTCCTCTCTCTCCCCCTTTCTCAAATAAATAAGTGTAATTTAAAAAACAATTTAAAGAAGCTATAGAAATTCCTTAAAAGAGGATGGAAAGATGGCTTAGTGGTTAAGGTGCTTGCCTGTGAAAACTAAGGACTCATGTTCAAGATTCTCCAGGTCCTATGTAAGCCACATACACAGTGACACAAGTGTGCAATGTCTCACACGTGCACAAGGGGACACATGCGCCTGGAGTTTGATTGTAGTAGCTTGAGGCCCTAGCACACCAATTATCTCTCTCTTTCCTCTTTCTCCTGTATATAAAAAAAAAGACCGAGCTGGAGGGAGGGCTTAGCAGTTAAGGTGTTTGCCTGCAAAGTCAAAGGACCCAGGTTCGATTCCCCTGGACCCACGTTAGCCAGTTGCAGAAGGGGGCACATGCGTCTGGAGTTCATTTGCAATGACTGAGGCCCTCTCTCTTTCTCTGTCAAATAAATAAATAAATAAATAAATAAATAAATAAATAAATAAATAATATTTTTTAAAAAGACCAGTCTGTTGGGCTTGCCTTAAAAAATTTATACACCCCAACACACAGAGAAAGTTTTTTTTTGGGGGGGGTCTAAGTAACTCAACAGTCCTGCACTCATAAAGAATCACAACTGCAGTCTGACACTGTCACTTTGGGAGTGTACACAGTCTCTCCTCTATCACCATGGCTACAAAGGTCCCTGCAGCATCAGGGACACAGTGAAACTCCGGCTAGGAGAACAATGGCAGACATATCCTACCTATTCTATGGAGGTCAGAAATGGTAACACGGGGCTCATTTTCTGTCCCAGACAACCAGGTCCCTCACCCACTGCCTTGAGCTCCTCTGAGCTACGGAGACCAGAAGCCATGAGCTAAGAGTGTGTGGTGCCACGGCGGGCTGTGGGAAGGGAAGAGAGGCACACTGCACGGTGCCCCGGGTAGAGGACCACTACCTGGCACAAAGGCCACACAGAAAGCTTGTTAGTTACCAGTAACCACCATGGCCTGTCGTCTGGCCGTGGACTGCAGGCCCGGGGGCTTTAAGCTAAGTGGAAGAGGAATGCCTCTGCCCTAGGAGTGAGTCTGACCCACTTGCTTTTGGCTAATACCAACAGCCTGAGATGGAGAGGCCCAGCACACGTCTGCTGCCAACACCCAGCCCTACAACTAGAAACCCAGCGTGTATCCTTGCACACTGTTTCCAAAGTCTGATAAATCAGAACCAAGCCGGGCGTGGTGGCGCACACCTTTAATCCCAGCACTTGGGAGGCAGAGGTAGGAGGATCACCATGAGTTCAAGGCCACCCTGAGACTGCCCAGTGAATTCCAGGTCAGCCTGAGCTAGAGCAAGACCCTACCTCAAAAAAAAAAAAAAAAAAAAAAAAAAAAGAAAGAAAGAAAAAGAGAGAGAGAAAAAAAAGAAGGCATACAGTAGAATGTTGGCCTCCTCCTGCTCCTGCCCATGGGAGAGGTGTGGGAAGGGCATAGGTCAAGAAACACCCTGAAGCTATCCACATTAGTGGAGAGCCACAAGACCAGGAAACACCCACTTTGGACCAAGAGTTCTGGCTCAATCCCTAAAAACACCTTTGTTGTTATGGGGAGGGGGAGAATGAGGACCCCGAGGACTTCATCCTGTTGCCCAATTTGTGCCAGCATTCTTTGCTAAGCATGTGGCAATGACCTTCGCGTCTGCCAGAAGCAAGAGCGGCAACAAAATGTGGGCATGGGGTACCGCCGGCCCCTCCTCCCCACCCCAAGCTGTGGAGACACCGCAGAGGACCCCTCCCTGCAGCCCGAGGCACTCGCAGGTCCGCAGAACTTAGACCCACAAAAGCAACAGCCAAACGGGTTAGATTTCATGATTGAAAACAGCACCCTTACAAAGCCCATTCCACCAATTGTCCCGTAATTCAAACCCTGGAGACTCCAAGCCCGCTAAGTTCCCGGCAACTTCCCCTTTGACTCCTGGGGGACCGTGCTCCCTTTCTGAGCTCCCTTAGCCACGGTGCCTGTGCGCACCCCACCAGCTAAAAACCCCGGGGTGCCCAGCGGCTCAGGTCGGACCCCGGAGACAATGCCTTCCTTCTGCGTGCTCTGTCTGCACCTGAGGGGCGTAAACAGGTCCATGAAACTTTACCCTGCTCGGGACATTTTAAAAATCAAGCGCGCCCTCCTGCACCTGTCCATCTCGTGCGCGCTCCGGCCTCGGAGAGAAACCACGTCCTCTCCCGGGCTGCGCCGCCCTCATCCCGGGCCTGGCTTGAATTAAGGCAGGCTATTGAGTTACAGCTCTTCCCGCGCCTGCTCCATGTCTTCTGTGGCTTTGTTTAGAAAACAACTTTGACAAAGTCCAAGCAAACCACTGGAACAAGATGCCCACAGCCACTCAGAAAAACAAAGGTATTCCCATGCAAAGAAGGCATTTTATGAGAAACATACGTCCTTTGTCCTTATCAACTTGCAATCTTAAGCCAGTCTCAGCACATGATGGAAAATGCTGGAAGACTGGTGGATATTCTGCTGCATGGGCCTACAGTGGGTTCTCCTGGGACAAGGTAGGGCTCACACTGACGGCCCCTCATGACTACAAGCCATGGTCCAAGCCAGCTACTACCTCACTGACACCCAGGCCACACTCTTCCCCCATCTACGCCACAGTTGAAAACAGGAACATGTTTGCTTGTAATGGCAACACGGCCACAGTGTGACCACTGTGACAAGTAACTATACTAACATGCAATCGGCGCAGCCAAATTGGCAGGCCATGGATGATACACCACAGTAAAATACATGTGTCAACTCTTCTGAAACCTGTGAGACATGTAACATAATCTTATATGAACACATGCTTATCACTATAATAATGAACTGTTACCATCCCAGTTTACAGAGGGGAGCATGACCCAGACAGCTGATGTCCTGAGCAAAGCTTGGAGGCGGCATTCCAGGCTCACTGCAAGACCAGGGGAGCCTTAGGGAGGAGTCTGTGCCTCCCCACCTCACTTCACCTGGGAGTACTTTCCCTACTCAGAGGGCACAACCCAAGTCACCTTATAAGGTGCTTCTGTGACTGACCCCTTAGGCCAGAGTCAGGGACCCAAGGGCTCTTGGTCTACATGGAACCTGTCCCTGTAGCTACAGACCCAACTAACTCACTGATGTTCTGCTCTCTTCAACTGCACCAGGTGCCAACGGGGCAACAGTGTGACCGTCCCCATGGCCAGCACTACGTGAGGTGCTCTGAAGGCTAAAGAGATGGACCAGGAGTGCCAGAAACAGACAGAACAGGCACTGACAGGAAGGCTGGTTGTGTAAACTTCTTCCAACAGCTCTGAGGAAAGGGCCACCATGGCACCCATGTCACCACATGCCGATGATGCCTTAGAGGCCGCACACAGCTGCACCCACTGCATGTACCACCCCCATCTGACCTCAGTGTGATGGAGCCTTCTTTTTCTTTTTCTTTTTTGTTTTCGAGGTAGGGTCTTGCTCTAGCCCAGGCTGACCTGGAATTCAAAGTATTATTTATTTATGAGAGAGTGAATGGGCATGCCAGGGCCTCCAGCCACCACAAATGAATACCAAATGCATGGGCTACCTTGTGCATCTGGCTTTACATGGGTACTGAGGAATCAAACTTGGGTCCTTAGCCTTTGCAGGCAAGCAACTTAACCACTTAGCCATCTCTCCAGCCCCGTACTTCTTTATTGAGCCAACTCTCTGAAATGTGGCTGCTTGCCTTTTTTTAAAAATCACAAAGAACAAAAAAACACTGAATGGAAGGCCACACAGGCTATGGTCACAGAGGCTCCAAAACTGGGTAACAAGTTACCAGGGAGCTGGGGCAGCACAGTGCCACCTTTTAAGATAACACAGCTGGCTGCTCACCCCAGGGCTGTCAGGTCTTATCAGTGCCACACAGCATTCGCCTGTTCTGCCCGCACGTGCCATGGGGCAAACGATCAGCCCCGACCTCAGAAGTGTTGCCAAGTCACCATCCACAGTTCAGATACAGCAGTTCAGAGACAAGTGTTGCCTTCCGTGGGCGACAGCAAGGAGACTGCCCGACAGGTTGACAAGCAGGGCTCAGAGCCTCTTTGAGCTGTTCAGATTTTAGCCACAACCCAGGGACAGCCTCACTCTCCACTACAGACAGCTTATGGCCTTCCCCACACCCACCGCAGCACTGCGACTCTGCCAGGCTGGAAGAGCTGGGCAAGGACTCCACATGCAAGAGAGCAGCACCCCCCTCGCAGATGAGCAGAAGAAGGCACAGCTGCCGCAGAGAAGAGACTACACAAGACGGGTGCTGAGGGGTGCAGACATCTTTAGAACTGGGTGTGAGTCCCAAAGGGCTGGAGAAGAAAGGACAGGGCCAGGACAGGAGGAGCTGGGCGCACAGCAGCTTCTGAGAAGACGTGGTGATCCACTCACAGCGAGTGGATACTGGGCTGGAAAAATGGCTCAGTGGTTAAGGCCTTTGCCTGCAAAGCCAAAGGATCCCAGTTCAATTCTCCAGGACCCATGTAAGCCAGATGCATAAGGGAATGCATGAATCTGGAACTTGTTTGCAGTGGCTGGAGGCCCTGGCATGTCCATTCTCACTCTCTCTCTCCTTTCTCTCCTCAAATAAGATATATTTTAAAAGAAAAAGAAAGAGTGGATATTGCCAGGTGTGGTGGCGCATGCCTTTAGCCCCACTACTGTGGAGGCAGAGGTAGGAGGATCACTGAGTTCAAGGCCACCCTGAGATTACATAGTGAATTCCAGGTCCACCTGGACTAGAGTGAAACCCTACCTCAAAAATAAAAAGAGTGGGGCTGGAGAGATGGTTTAGTGGTTTAGCGCTTGCCTGTGAAGCCTAAGGACCCCGGTTCGAGGCTCGGTTCCCCAGGTCCCACGTTAGCCAGATGCACAAGGGGGCGCACGCGTCTGGAGTTTGTTTGCAGAGGCTGGAAGTCCTGGCGCGCCCATTCTCTCTCTCTTCCTCTATCTGTCTTTCTCTCTGTGTCTGTCGCTCTCAAATAAATAAATAAATAAAATTAAAATAAAATAAAATAAAAAGAGTGGATATGAGTTTGAACAGGTAAATACACTGCAGGCAAAAGAGCCAGACCCTTGCCAGCTGATGGAGGCTAGAAACAGAACGGGGGAGCCAGAGCAAACCTGGGGGTGTGACCTCGAGTCCCCAACTCCTACTGCTAACGCGGGACCAGGAGCGTGCACTGATGCTCATGTCGGTACACCCAGCCCTGGCTGCATGCACTGAGAAGACCGGAGTCACACCCCAGCACCCAGCTCATGGCTTAACCCTACTGTCCCCACTGTCCACTGGAGTTGGACACAAGCACAAAATTAAAAAAAAAAAAAAAAACAACAGAACAACACAATGTGTGTGTGGTATAACTCAGAGGTGGAACCTGTTAGCCATTAGTGAGTGAGACCTGGTTCCATCTCCTACACCAAAGAAGGGGAAAGGAGAAAAGAAAGAAAAGGGAAGAATGGAAGAGCGGGAAGACTGGGGAGGAAGGAAAGCAGAGGGAGGGAGAGATACCCAACTTCAAATCACAGGAAGGAATGAGCAGGGCTGAAGCCAGGTGGTCCATCATATGAAGGGGTCTCATATTTTCTCCTCTCCTTCTCTCTACACTTGAATAAATAAATAACCCTTTAAAACTTTTTTTGCCGCTGGGTGTGGTGGCACACGCCTTTAATCCCAGCACTTGGGAGGGAGGATTGCAGAGAGTTCGAGGCCTCCCTGAGACTACATAGTGAATTCCAGGTCAGCCTGGGCTAGAGTGAAATCCTACCTCAAAATAAATAAATAAAATAATAATAAAAAACTTGGGCTAGAGAGATGGCTTAGCAGTTAAGTCATTTGCCTGCAAAGCCAAAGGACCCAGGTTCAATTCCCAAGGACCCATATAAGACAGATGCACAAGGTGGTGCATTTGTCTGGAGTTTGTTTGCAGTGGCTAGAGGCCTTGGTGTGCCCATTCTCTCTCTCTTTCTCTACCTCTTTCCCTCTCTCAAATAAATAATAAAATATTTTTTTAAAAAACTTTTCAAGTGGAAGAGATGGGCTTAGCAGGTAAAGAAACAGCTTGCGGGCTGGAGAGATGGTTTAGTGGTTAAGGCACTTGCCTATAAAGCCTAAGGATCTAGGTTCAACTCCCCAGAACCCACATAAGCCAGGTGCACATGGTGGCACACGTGTCTGGAGTTTGTTTGCAGTGGCCAGGGGCCCTGGCACACCCATTCTCTGCCCCCCCCCAACCCTTGTCTCTCTCTGTAATAAATAAATTTAAAAATAAAGAAAGAAAAAGCAACCATGAGGACCTGTGTTTAGATCCCAGAGTCCATGAAAAGTCTGATACGGCTACTCACGTCTACAGTGAGATGGGAGGGGCGACAGGAGGCGTCCTGGAAACTCCCAGGCCAGACCTGGTGTGTATAGCAGTGAACAAGAGACTCTGCTGCAGACAAGGTTGGAAAGCAAGGACCACCACCCAAGACTGTCCTCTGAAATCCCCATGCAGGCCATGACCCATGTGCGTTAACACACATGCCCTCACTCACACACATTTTTTTTTCCAGATCTTACAATGGAAATCAAGTCTATGATCAGCAGCTACCCAGCCAAGCTAGAACCAGGGTGGCCTCCCAGCTACACTCTGCCTGCACCCTCACATCTCCAACCCACAGGCACACCATGTGGGTCTGTCCATCCCACACTGGCTCTCTATCATGGACAGAGCCAGCCATGCCCAAAGCAGCCTCTGCTCAGCCTCTCTTGCAGCCCCTCGATAGACAGCAGACGACACCATGCACCCTTCCTGCCTACAAAGGGCACTTGCAGCATTCTATGGACCCTCAGTTCCCATCTGTGCCCCCAAATGAGTGAGTTCGGAGGGCAGGAGCCACGCCTGTACTCACTGCTTTTCCTGCACAGCACTAATGGAACTGGCCGATTCCCAGAGCAGGCCACGCTGAGGAGGGTCCCAAGTCTGAATCAGGGCTCTATGGAGGTCTGCCTGCCTAGTTATGCATACTGTCAGCCATTCTCCTAGTGACCCAGGTTGCAAACTCACTCTAGCCTAGAAATGAATGCACCTTTTATCTCTCAGGTTAGTCTGGGGGAAAACATATGCAAATCTAGTATCCCCAAAGTGTGGAAGCTAGGAAGACACGCCACACATGGCTTAGTGTGTAAGAAATTCGGGTGTGGCAGAACATGCTTACAATCCCTGCACTTGGAAGATGGAGGAGCAGGACCAGGAGTTAGGCAGACTTGGGTATAACAAGTTTGAGGCCAGCCTGGATGACATGAGGCTCTGTCTTAATACCCCCTCCCCCCAAAAAAGAACCCTGCTCTTGGCTGCCTGACTACTGTGGGACCTCCAGGTTCTGGTACGTTTCCCCTCATCTTGGCTGGGCTGAGATGACGGGGCACCCCCCAGTCCCTCCTCCTACACAGGCTCTTCACCCCTCCTGCCCTCCACACGGCGGGAGCTCTCTGTACTTTGTTTCTGTTCTCTCTAACTCTCCTTTCATGTTTCCTCCAGGCCCACCACGTGGGCTCTCAGACCACGCGGGTGTGTTCCTTTTCCTTCCCTTGCTTCTGCACTTCCCTCAATCAATATAAAAATTTAATAATTATCCTTCTCAGTTTGATTTGCCCAATTCTTTGGTTAAATGCAAATCCAGGATTTGGGGTTCAGGGACTTTCCTGAACCACTAACACCCCATTTCAAAGCAGTAATACCTCATGGCCTGACTCACATGAATGTTCTCTCCCTGCTTAACTGAGGCCTGTGATGAGGAGCCGCAAGGTCTGCAGTCTCTCACCCAATGCAGGGCTGGGACAGAGGGGACCCGCTGCCCTCCAGGACCCAGAAGCTAGCATGGCAAGGTGGAAGGGACTGCTAGTGGGAGGATTTTACAAAAAGTATGAGCAAGCTTTAGTATACAGAATTAACTTTCTATGTTTTAATCATCTACTTATTTATTTAGGGGAGAGAGCGAGAAAGAAAGTGGGCATGCCAGAGCATCGTGCTGCAAATGAACCCCAGGTGCATGTGCCACTTTGTACATCTGGTTTGATGTAGGCACTGGAGAACTGAATTTGGTCATCAGGCTTTGCAAACAAGCACCTTTAATGGCTGAGCCGCTTCTCCAGCCCTTTAGTCAATTATTTAACCACACTTAAGTATGTTTAAAAGATGACATGGCAGACCATGAGAAGTAGAGGAAAAGTGACGAAATGATCCCTGGCAGCCAGGAGCTTATAACAGGGATGGTGGCTGGGAAGGAGGACAGAAAGAGACCACCATGGGGCAAGGCACACTGGATGCCCAAAACATGCAAAGTAGTGGTGGCACGTGCCTGTAGTCCCAACACCCAGGAGGATCACCAGGAGTTGGAGGCCAGTGAATTCTCTCTCAGCCAGTCTAGGCTACAGAGTGAGATTCTCCCTCAAAATTCAAATCAAAAAAGAAAAAAAAAACAAAGTGAATGCAATAGTTTTTCTCCTGCTGGACTTCTTGTCAGCCTCCCATCTCATCCACACACCCACAATGCTTTCTTGCCTCCCACAGGGCAGATCCTGAGTGCAAACGTGCAGACATTACATGCAGGACAGAGGGATCCGGTGCCCTGACCCCAAGGGATGTAGACCCAGACATGCACAGAAAACGCAGCCAGGATGCCAGGCCCAGCAAAACACAGCCACAGGCCCCTGCACCCCAACTGATCTGTCGAAAAGCCACAGCCGGTAGCCTCAAGTCTCCAGCTGCCTGGTGACAGCGGCAGCTGCAGGGGGCAGGGAGCAGGGGGACCATGCAGCAGCTTCGGGTGCGTGTTCATAAAGGGACTGGACCGGAACTGGCACTAAGGGGCAGGGAGCGTGTCGGCTCCAGAGAAGTGGATCAGCCCTACACAGGTGGCTGTGGGCAAGGCGGGGCCTACACGCCGCTCAGCCAGCATCCCTCCTCTGGGCAGCTCAGCACCTCCTGGGCTTCTCTCCTCCAAGTCCCAGCCCTCAGCCCGCAATGCAGCCCTCGTCTCACTGACGTTGCGCGCTGGCTCACAGCCTAGGCCCACCTCCCCTCCCCCACCCCCCGTCCTCGTGCTGCCCTGCTCACGGGCCATTCCAGCGCTCACAGGAGACACACCTGTAGCTCGCTTACTTGAGCTTGGAGCACGACATGTTGGGCGCTTGGTTTTTGACAGCCTTACCCTGTAGCCCAAGCTGGCCTCCACTTACAGCAATCCTACCTCAGCCTCTGCAGTGCTGGATAATGGGCATGTCACCATCCCCAGGCTCATCATGTCTGGACTGAGTCCCCAGACACCTTACCTCTTCTCTAGCTGCACTGGGGGAGCTGGCACCTCACTCACAGCACCCCTTTCCCCACCCACCAATGATGTTTCCTTTGCAAAGCTTTTCCCAAGTGTTCCAACCCACTCTCTACAACTTCCTGGTGGCGCGCATTCTACTGGTCCTGGGATGGCCAGCTGTGTCCAAAGCCCTCAAATGCTCCAGGCCCTCAAGGTGAATGCACTGCCCTCTCCAGAGGGGCATAGTGGTGCACACCTTTGATCCCAGGCTTAGGTAAGGGAATCCCCATGAGTTCAAGGTCAGCCTGGACTACAGCGTAAGCTCTAGGTCAGCACAGGCAAGAGTGAGGCCTTGCTTTAAAAAAAAAAAAATGTACCAAGAGCTGAGTATGGTGGTGCATGCCTTTAATCCCAGGAGGCAAGGTAGGAGGATTGCCGAGAGGTCCGAGGCCACCCTGATACGACAGAGTGAATTCCAGGTCAGCCTGGGCCAGAGTGAGACCCTACCTCAAAAAAAAAAAAAAAAGCACCAATGTCTCAGGCGGTCCTTACCCCCAGTGAGTGCTAACCACTTGTCCCCTGCTGGCTCCAATGCTCAGAGCTCAAGGGAAGCTGCATGCTCCTGTCTCTAGTGCTAAAGAATTCCCAAGGACCTCACACTCATTCGCACAGGGGTACAGGGTTTAGGTGTGCAACAAGCTGCACCTTCCACCCCCACCCCACCCCCGACCTCCCCAGTCACCAATAGGCTGCTCTGGAGCCACCAGGCAGAAACCCCCAAAGCCCTCCGACGACTACCCTGCCTGCCCGGGCAGTGTTCAAGCCTGGACAGAGGCCTGGTTCTCACTCAGCTGGGATCAGCACGGACCCCGAGCACTCAGTGAGCATCACTGGCAGGATGTGGCTGCCCAAGTCTTCCTTGCCTTCTCAGTGTGCAAAGCAAAGACCCCGAAGTCAATGAGGAAATGGGAGACGGCAGGTGCAGCAGGCAGCTTGGCATTGCTGCGGAAACACCCGACCAAAAGCAGCTCGTGGGAGGAAAGGGGTCATTTTGGCTCACAGACTCAAGGGAAGCTCCACAATGGCAGAGAAAACGGCATGAGCAGAGGACATCACCTTCTGGGCAACATCAGGTGGACAGCAACAGTAGGAAAGTGTGCCAAACACTGGCAAGGGGAAGCTGGCTATAACACCCCTAAGCCCGCCACCAACAATACACCCCTCTCCAGAAGGGTCCAACTCCCAAATTGCCACCAGCTGGGGACCTAGCATTCAGAACAGGTAAGTTTAAGAGGGACACCTGAATCAAACCACCACATCAGGCATCTGCATGTCCTTCTGTTGTCCTGTGGAAATACAGAGACAAGACAGCAGGAGATGCAGAAATGGCCAGTTAGCACTCGATCCAAGCCACACATGCCGTGAGCAACTGCACCTTCCCCACACCTGCCGCAGGGGACAGAGCACCGCCTCCACAAGGCTTCACCGCGTAGGAGGTGGAGGGAGGATCCCAGAGCTTGGTAAGGAAGCAGGTACCCATTTCTGCTACCAGGGATCAAGGGAGACTAGCCTGCCCTTGAGTGTCACACGGACGGGAGGCAGGCAGCCATCTCAAGCTCTGGAGATTCCTTAATACCCCACTGTGTTCCAGGTGCCTCCTCAGCCTCCTCCTTGGCCTTCCTTCCACTGTGTGCCCAAATCACTCTGCTAATCCCTTGATTCCTACCAAAGAATAAAAAAAAATAAGGCCTGAGACCTGCCATCTTGGAGCCCAGCAGGGGCTTGGCCTCCTCGTTTCCTGCTCCCCTGTTGCCATGTGGGGGCTCATGCTCAGGAGGGAATGGCGGAGGCCCAACAAGGGAGTCCCCGGTTCTGGAACTGGGTTCAGAGATGCTGCTACAAAGCACCTGCTAACGGGCACTCCACAGAGCAGCACAGAGGGGGGGTTGTGTCCCCCATGAGCTCTGCTACAAGCCCCCACCCAGGGGGTCCTCAGCTATCCATGACATGTGGACTTGATACAGCCCCAGCAGGGTATCATTTATGAGTCAAATCTGATAGACATACTGGTAATCATGACCTCTGCACCTCAGGGCTCTGACCTTCCATGTACAACTTCCAGACCCTTATTTCTAGCAGCTTCTGTCTGTATACCAACCTGAGACATGACAGGAACTCTACAGAGATGCCCAGAGAGAATGGGTCCTGCTGCAGCAGGATGCTCAGGAGACGGGTGGCCGCAGTCCAGCTGTCTTGAAGCCTTGCTGGTATTCAGCGTGGGCCCGTGTGTTCTGCAAACGCAGAGCAGACTCACAGCAGGAACCCTCCAGTCCCCTTACCCGGCTGCCGGGAAGTAGTCTACACACTGCTCACAGCCACCTAGGGACAGGCCAAGAGCAGACCTCTGGCTTTTTCAGAAAAGACAGAGACAGATCAAACAAATACGGAGATCTGCACAGCCAGGCACGGTGCTGAGCCTTTGACCCAGCACCTGGGAGGGTACAGTGGGAGAACTGCTGTGAGTTCAAGGACAGCCTGAACTACACAGTGAATAACAGGTCAGCCTGGGCTAGTGAAACCCCGCCTCAAAAATAAAAATTAATAAATAAGAGAAAAAGCTGCAGCAAAACTCAACTCTTTCTGGGCCATCGCAGAGTCCTCTGACACCCGACCACCTCCTGGGATGTGTGTAGCAGATCTCTCAGGGCAGGCCTCCCAGGTTTCTGGCATGGGCTGCTCCCTCAGCGCCAGCCTGGGACACCTGGTATTCCCTAAGGTGGCTCTCAGTTGGGTTCTCCGCTCTTTCCGCACATCCACCCCCACAGCAAGGAGCTTCGTGCCCTGTGGAACAGCAGTCACCTGGTCATGCACAGACAGACCTCAGATAACCAGGGCGGAGGCTGGGAAAGGCCAGCAGCTGGTACTGGCTGATGGTTCAAGGCTGCAGGGTTGACAGAGCACCAGCCATGGGCCCCAATCCTCCACCCCAGCCTTTCTAGACTCATTTATGGGGCTCATTAAAGCCTCATTTTAGGCCCTTCAACACCCTAAACTCAACAGCCCAACCCTTGCCCCAAAGCTTGTGGGTCCTTCAACACCCTTACTTTGGTTGATGGTGTTACCAGGTAACGGGAGCTGCATACGGTGTCCTCTGCACGCTCCTCCTAGCACAGCCATGATGTCACTATCCATTAAAGAGCAGTTGTCAGGATGAAGCTGCTGCCAAGCCCCACGTCACCTGAGGTCTGCCCTCCTGGCAAGAGTGTGATGGGTTACACACGAACTTGATAAAGCGCCCAGATCAGATGCCCAGAGACTCACCCACCCACCCAGAGGGCCAGGAGCTCAGCTGCATTCACCCCACAACCCATCACCACCTCCTTCCCCTGGGCATAAAAGTGAGGGGGGGCAGGGACACAGGCACTGCAGTCACCTTCACATCGGCTTACAGCCTCCACAGGAAGCTGCATGGAGGCAGGGAAAGCACCAGCAGAGGCTGAACATCACTACTTGCGACAGCAGGTGGAATTTAGCACAAGAGAGTGAGCTAAGCTCTGCCAAGGGGGAGCTGGGCACAATACCCTAGGGTCCATCCCCAGAACACACTCCACTTCCCAAAGTGCCACCAGCTGGGGACCAAACCTTCAGAACACAGGAGTTTGTGGGGGACATCTGCTTCAGACCACCACACAGTGGGGCACCACCACTGGGTCACAGCCCCAAGCCAAGGAAACGCTTGCTGCTGCCCCTATACTCGGCTCCAAACACTGTGCTCATGAGCCCGGCTCCCGCGGGGCCCCGTCACTGCACCCAGCATCCTCCCCAGCCCCACCCGGGGCCCTGCACACCCACCTACAATGCCTCCACATGTGGCTTCAGAACTGCTCAAGGACTTTTCTAGAACAAATCTGACCACATGATACTGTATGTACTTGAAAGAAGTCTCTGTTGGCCTATACATGGACACTGGTATCCATGTGTGCTCTTCCCCAGGGCCCATGAGCCATTCCTCCCCGACTCTCACTCCCACAGGGACATGTCTGGCCTTCTAGGCTTCTATATCTCGGGTCCTAAATACCGTGTGTGTGTGTGTGTGTGTGTGTGTGTGTGTGTGTGCATGTGTATTTACTTGCAAGTAGAGAGAGAGAGAGAGAGAATAGGCTCACCAGGGCCTCCAACCATTGCAAATGAATTCCAGATGTCCCTTTGTGCATCTGGCTTTACATGGATACTAGGGAATCAAACCCAGATCCTTAGGTTTTGTGGGCAAGTGTCTTAACCACTGAGCCATCTCTCCGGTCCCTAACTACTGTTTTTAAACCACTGCACCATCCAGCTACCTCCTCGCTCCCTGTCTGCCTCTGCAGTGGCCCCTCCTTCAACAAAAGCAGCCTCGACCCAAGCTGACCTGATATACAGCTCTCCTGGGTGTCATCCAAGAGCTTCCAAAGGCATGTCTGTGGGCAGAGCTCCCTGGGGGCTGGGGGCAGAGGGACAAGGAGCCAGAGCCTGCGCTGGTATGCGCACACAGGAAGACAGAACCCGGCTAGCTCCTTTCGCGTCCCCCTAACATTCCACTCCCTGTTGAAACAGCAGATCTACAAACAGCCTGAATGAACCTCACCATCTCTATTCCAACATACCGAGCAGGAAACCCTATGGGTGACATTACGCCACGGCCGGGAGCCAAGCTCTGCCTGCTGGGTTCAAACTCAGGCTCTACCTTAACAGCCTCTTCTGGCTTCAGTATCTGCTCATCCTGTTCTACTGCTCACAGGAGTTGGGGACAGACACCCGGTTCCCTTCTGCGCATGCCACATAGGAGGGGAGAAAAGAAGGCCCAGGTGAAGGGGTCTGCAGACCCGGACCCCACTCCCCAGGTGGGATACAAACACCTCAGCCAACACAACGGAGAAGGGCGAGACTGGGGCAGATGACAAGAATCACCTGTCTACTGTCCTTGCCGCGACTCTGTGGGAAAGACTCAACCTGGGACTCTCAGACCCTGGCGGCAGAGGCCCGCTTCCCTCCCCACACCCAGTGGCCCCTGCTCGGAACCGTGCCGTCACCGTTGATACGGGCTCTCAGAAATGCCATCGGCGGGCCTTGGGACATCATGAGGACCTGAGAGGAGCCACAGTGGAGGGAAGTGAGTGGCAGTGTGACTTCTGAGCCCCAGGGCATGCCTGCTTCTAGCAGAGACAAACTCATGGCTCGGTTAGAAAGGGTGCCCTACGGAGCAAGAAGTGACTCCAGGTTCTCGAGCTTCGGTGGGAAAAGTGGAGAAATCAGCTGTCACCCAGTGGTATGTCAGGCAGCTGGAGTTTGATTTAAGGACAGGGAGGGAAGGGTCAGTGGAACTATGGCAGTAGCTGGGGCGGGGCCGAGGGCCGTGCCCACTGCGCTTGCTGCCAGCAGGACAGGCACAGGGTGGCCGGGAGCAGATAAAGGGCGAGGCCCAGAGGGAAGAACAGACTCCCTATCTCCCGCCCGGCCCCACGCCAAAGAGGACCGGACGAGATAAGGGCAGCACCCCGCTTTCTACACACTATGCAGAGGAGCGTGTACACATGGGATTCTGCTGCACCTGGACATTAAACACACAACCCTACCTGGCCAGAGACATCCCTTAGGATGAGTGTCAATCAGAACACAAGCAGGTGGGTCCCCAAGTCAGCCATACAGAACAGGGGACCAAGGAGGGCTTTGAACTGGGGCACTTTTTATTTGTATTTTTGGTTTTTCAAGGTAGGGTCTCACTCTAGCTCAGGCTGACGTGGAATTCAGTTTCAGGATGGTCTCGAACTCCCGGCAATCCTCCCACCTCTGGGATCAAAGGCATGAGCGCCCCTCCCGCCCCCTTCCCCCCGCCTGGCACACAGGCTCTTTTTAGAACTGATGAACAAAAGGAAGCCTCAAGGGAGACACCTCCTCCTGGGAAGAGACTTTTAAAAAATATTTTATTAATTTTGGGCTGGAGAGATGGCTTAGCGGTTAAGCGCTTGCCTGTGAAGCCTAAGGACCCCGGTTCGAGGCTCGGTTCCCCAGGTCCCACGTTAGCCAGATGCACAAGGGGGCGCAAACGTCTGGAGTTCGTTTGCAGAGGCTGGAAGCCCTGGCACACCCATTCTCTCTCTCTCCCTCTATCTGTCTTTCTCTCTGTGTCTGTTGCTCTCAAATAAATAAATAAAAATTAAAAAAAATTAAAAAAAAATTTTATTAATTTTATATTTATGTATTTGAGAGAGTGTGCCAGGGCCTCTTGCCACTGCAATGAACTTGAGATGCATGCGTTAGTGAGATCTGGATTACTGAGGAATTGAACCTAGGCTGACAGGCAGTGTCAGCAAGCATGTATAACTGCTGAACCACCTCTCTAGCCAGAGGAAGAGACTTTTAAGAATTGAAATGTTGAGCTGGGCGTGGTGGCGCACACCTTTAATCCCAGCACTCGGGAGGCAGAGGTAGGAGGATCACCGTGAGTTCAAGGCCACCCTGAGACTACATAGTGAATTCCAGGTCAGCCTGGGCTAGAGTGAGACCCTACCTCAAAAAACCAAAAAAAAAAAAAAAAGAATTGAAATGTTGTTCTGGAGAGATGGCTTAGCAGTTAAACGCTTGCCTATGAAGCCTAAGGACCTTGGTTCAAGGCTCCATTCCCCAGGACCCACATTAGCCAGATGCACAAGGGGGCGCATGTGTCTGTAGTTTGTTTGCAGTGGCTGGCAGCCCTGGCGTGCCCATTCTCTCCCTCCTTCTCTCTCTCTCTCTATCTGCCTCTTTCTCTCTCTGTTGCTCTCAAATAAATAAATAAAAATGATAAACATTTAAAAAATCTTTAAAAAAAAAAGAATTGAAATGTTGGTAACAAATTTAAGCAGGGACTACAGGATAGGGGTCTGGTCTTCAAGGCTTCAGCAAGACTCAGAGAAAGCCTACATGGAGCCTTGTGTCTGTAATCCCAATACTCAGGAGGCTGAGGCAGGGAAAGCTCTGCAAATGTGAGGCCAGCCTGGAGTCCATAGTGAGTTCCAAACCAGGCTGGGCTACAGAGTGACACCCTACCTCAAAAATCCAAAAACAGGGCCGGGCATAGTGGTGCATGCCTTGAATCCCAGCACTTGGGAGGCAGAGGTAGGAGGATCATTGTCTGTTCGAGGCCACCCTGATACTACATAGTGAATTCCAGGTCAGCCTGGACTAGAGAGAGACCCTACCTCAAAAAACCAAACCAACCAAACAAACAATAAGATCCAAAAACAAAAACAACTGCAAAGACAAAAAAAAAAAAACCAAAATTATGGTCATTGTTTACTAAAATTCAGAATCTAAAACCAATTGTAATCCCAGATAAGACAGCTGATGGCCTTGGTGTTTGCTGACAGCACTGGGCTGAGCCTGAACCAGCCCAGAGTGATGGCACTCCTTGGTCATCCTTGCAAGGAAGATCAAAAGCTCAGCCTGGTATATAGTAAGTTCGAGGTCAGCCTGGGCTATATAATGAGTCCCTGTACTTTGTATGAACAGTGTGCCAGGTATGGAATCTGCTTTAGGCCAAACAGCCACACAGGAAGGGGCACCCTGGAAGCCAAGGCAGGAACCCACATAGCCGTGGGGCTTGCAGATGGAACAGCAGGAAAGGATTTCGCAACCCAAACTTTAGAAATGCAGCGGGCACACTCCTTCAATCCCATCTCTAGGGAGGCAGAGGAAGGAGGATGGCTGAGTTTGAGGCTTGCCTGGAACTACAGAGTAAATTTGAGGTCAGACTGGGCTAGTCTCCACCTGAGAGGGAAAAAAAAGAAACTTTAAAAGTAAGTGTTACATTTTTTACAAGAGCAATTCACAAAATAAAGAATTTTAAAAAATAGCAACATTGTATTGTGCCAGGACAGCTAAGCCCTAAACCCATAAGAATCAAACTATAAGTTATGAAACAATGTTGCTTCTTACAACTATTCAGTCTTAAACTCAGAGTGGTGGCACTTGCCTTTAATCCCAGCACTTGGGAGGCAGAAGTAGGAGAATCACTACATAGTGAATTCCAGGTCAGCCTGGGCTAGAGTGGGACCATACCTTGAAAAAACAAAAATAAAAAATAAACGTAAAAAAGAAGGGGCAGGGTTTGGAGACACAGCTTAGCAGTTAAGGCACTTGCCTGCAAAGCCAAAGGATCCCGGTTCGACTCTTCAGGACCCTCGTAAGCCAGGTGCACAAAGGGGCGCATGCATCTGGAGTTCATTACAGTGGCTGGTGGCCCTAGCATTACCCATTCTCTCTCTCTCTTTTGCAAATAAAATATAGTTTTTTAAAAAAGAACTGTACAGCTTTACAGCTTTTTTTCATACTCTAACTTACATTCTTCCACATGCTATTGAGGGAGACTTGACACAAGCCATTTCACCAAGTTCTGGCCCTTGGCAGCTCTATCCTGGGCAGATGGCTGGGCTGCCATCACAAATGAAGGAACCAGTCACAAACTCAGGGACATTGGGGTGGGGTAGAAGTGCGGCACTGGGGAAATGAAGCAGCCCTAGAAGCCACAGTGATGTGAGGACTCTCAAAGTCCCGGCCCTGGGTCTACAACTCTCAACCATGCTTGCCCTGCACTGGTCACTTCGTAGCAAAGTGATGTAACAGACAGGAATTTGAGCAAGCAAACCCACAGAGGCGTCCCCTTGCAGAAGACTGGGAGAGGGAAGACACCCACACCTGACTGGCTCCTCTAGGAAGTCTTAGGTCAGGACAGAACTTACACCCCAAGCCTGTAACTCACCCCAGTGGTTTAGAAGAAATAAGCGGTGACAGTTCTAGATACTAATTCAGTCCAGATACTAATTCACATGCTACAGTATTTGTTTGTAACAAGCATAAGGACCTATTGTGAATTCTTTTTTTAATTTGCTTAGTAAGTTACTTAGTATTAAGATGAGAAGTAGCAAACTGTAACTTCTACAATTCAAACCAAATGTCTTTCCATTCTTCTGTATTTGGAAACGTGATATAAAAATTTCGCTGAGAGGCTGAAGAGATGGCTTGGCAGTTAAAGGCACTTGGCTGGGAAGTCTGACCGACTGGGTTCTATTCTCCAGTACCCACATAAAGCCAGATGCACAAAGTGGTGCATGCATCTGGAGTTCATCTGCAGTGGCAGAGAAGGCCGTGGTATGCCCATCCTCTCTCCAAATAAATAAATACTTTTTGAAAATCTCATTGGATAAATTCCAGCTTAAAAGAAAATTCAAAGCCTGATTCAGGAATAAGTGGCTACATCAGCGTCATAGTCTCGTAAGCAGAGGCACTCCCACAGTGAGCCTCAGGTTCGGCCATTAGCCAAGAATATCCTGCGGGCATTCATTTTTTTCAGCCAAAGCTTTCTGGAGTGGAGGGTCGCGATACAAAGCCCCCCACCTCAGGCCGCGATACAAAGGCTGGTGCCACAAGCAGCCATCTTCAAAGCAAACTGACCAGAAATAGAACAGTTGATCCACAGGCTGCAGCGACAGCCCACCATGCCCGTGCAGCACACACAGGGGCTCTCGTTTCAGTGCCGGTGCGTGGGCTCGGGCAGGTTCTTCCAATGGTAAGTCAAGGTCAAAGGGACCCAAAGCCACTTCACTAAGGAGTGCAGAAAGTCACTCAGGATCGCTAGCTGGTTCTATGAGTAAACAGAGACCTGAAGCTCTCTGAGCCTCTGCGGCCATTCTTCAAAATGAAGACACACTGCCAACTTGGGCGGGCAGAATAGGTCAACACTAAAACGGGGAAGCTGGGCCTTCCTCCCCAAGGAAGTCACTTGAGACTGACAATCTGCCACCCCTGGCTGCCTGGCTGCAAGATTCCCACACTCCACGGCAGGGGCTGCCCTGCCCACCTCGCAGGGGCACCGGGGCTGCCCAACGTCTCCAGGGGCCAACATCTGCCCCCGAGGCCGCGACACCCCCCAGGTGCGCCGTCAGAGCGGGTTTCAAACCGCCAAAAGCCCTGTGCAGGGCTGGAAAGTTAGTCGGCCTTCGAGACCCTCGGTGACACCAGGGAAACTCCCCGCAAGGGCAGGCACGGCCGCGGGGCGCTGCGGGCGGCGCGCGCCTGAGCGGAGTGGGCACGGGCGCCCGGCCGGGGCGCCGGGAGGGGCCTGGCGGACAAAGCGGCGCGGGCAGGGCCGGGCCGGGCGGCCGGGGACTCGAGCCACGTGCCCGGCGGAGACGGAGCCGCCCGCACCCGCCCGGCCGCCCTCCGCTCGGCGCCGGAGAGCGGGCTCGGGCGTCAAGTTTTTTGGAAGTTTTCCAAAGAAAGAGGCTCCCCGGTGGGCCGGGGACGGCGCCCCGACGCCGGCCTCAGCGCGGGGACCGCGGGGGGCCCCGCACCGCACCAGGGCGCGCGGCGGGGCAAAGAGGCGCCGGCGGCGGGCTCGGGGGCTCCGGGCCGCCCGCTCGCCCCGTGCGCGGCCCCGGCGGGGAGCGGCGCGGCTCCTGCCGGTCGTCGGGAGCAGACCGGCCGATCGCGCTCCTCCGCGGTCCGGGGCTCTCCGCACGCCGGGCTCCGCGCTGGAGGCGCCTCGGGCCTAACGCGCGGCCCCCGCAGGCCCGGCCCAGCCCGGCCCCGGCGGACCCCAGCGGACCCGCAAGGCCCCGAGGAGGCCGAGCGACGGCCGGCGCCGCGATCCCCGCGCCCCGCCGCCCCCGATCGCGAGCCCCGAACCCGGCCCGGCCGTCAACAGCCGCGGCCCGCGGGACGAGCGCGAGCGGCCGCGCCGCGCGGACTCACCGGGGCCGGCTCCCGAGTACATGGTGGCGCCGCCGAGCTCCGGGGCCGAGGGCCGGCCGCGCGCCACGGGCCCCGACGCCGCGAGCCGCTCGATCCGCCCCGGCGCGGCCGCCTCGCCGAACTGCTTTACCCGACGCGGCCCGGGCGGCGGGCGGAGGCGGCGGCGGGCGGGAGCCGGGGGGAGGGGAGGAGGAGGGAGGGGCGGGGACCGGAGGAGGGGCGGGCCCGGGGGGGGAGGAGGCGGAGGGAGGGAGGGAGGAGGGGCCGCGCGGCGGGGGAACCTCGCGCGGGGGCGGGGGTCTGTCGCCCTGGGTGGGGGCGCGGGGCGCAGGCCGGAGGGGGGCCCCGGGGAGGCGCGGGCGGGGACCCTTCCCGGCTGCCGGGCCACGCCACGCCTTTCTCCGGAGCGCCGCCAGCCCAGCACTGCGACCTGAGCCCGAGTCCTCCCACGCCGGCTGGCAGAGCCCGCGTCCCGCCCCTGCACCCCGGCCTGGCTCTTTAAGTTATTAAGGAAACGCGGATGTCGGGAAGCTTTCTCCCCACCCCTCCCCGGAGCTTGAACTTGAACGCGTCCCCGGCCCGCGCGCACGACCACACTGCCACCTCCCGGCGTGGCTCGGGAACCCAGCTAATCCCGGCAAAGCGCTTTTGAGAATACTGCAAGTTTTAAGACCATATTCGCGGTTGTCAGGGATCAGGTCAAAACCGGAGCTCCCCGTCCCTGCGGTCAGAGACATTCCCCCCCCCCCCCAGCTCTGCTCGGGGGGCTTCAGACACTTGGCACACGTCTGTCCCTTCCACGCTTGGTGTTGGCTGGTGCCGAAGATAAACAAACAGGTCCTGCTTGCAAGGAGCCCGCCAGCCAAGAAGTCCTGGGCTAGAGTGAAACACTACCTTAAAAAAAAAATCCAAAAAAAGTCACTATGAAATGTGTTTCTGGGTATCAGGAAGCAGTTGGGTGCACGCAGATGGGACACGCTGCCGGCGCAGTGAGAGGAGGCGCCGTGTGTCTGAGGAATAGAATCCCACTGAGAGCAAATGCGCTACAGCTGAGTGCAGTCCCAGGAAACCCATCTGTGCAGTCCCCAAACCCCTGTTACCCCCGCATTCAGGAGCCTGGGGCCAGGTGGAAGAGCTGTCTGGGAAGGAGAGGGCAAGAGAGGGAGGGAGGGAGGCCGGTCTATACAGGGGCAAAGATAAGAGTAATTCAGGGACGCATCATTCAGTGCTGACCAAGCACAGAAGAGCAGGGTGATGGCTGCTGCGAGCACAGGCTGGGCTGATGGAATAGGGCCCTTGGGAGATTCGGGGGTGCCAGCCTGCTCTTCCCAGGAATGCCACTGCTCGTTCTGCACCCATCCCTGTAAGCTGCACCCATACCCTGAGGCCCTTGTCTGCACCTCAGCATTTTTTTTTTTCTGATGTCCAGTCTCACTGTAGCCCAGGCTGACCTGGAATTCATTATGTAGTCTCAGGGTGGCCTCGAACTCATGGTAATCCTGCTACCTCTGCCTCCCGAGTGCAGGGATTAAAGGCATGCGCCACCACACCTGGCTTTGCACCTCAGCTTTTTCACAACAAAACATTTAAAACAATCACTGGTCAGTTTACGAACACAACGCTTCACAAATGTTCCAACTCCCGCATAACCACTGCCTTGCCTCTGTTCCGTCTCCCTGGATCACCCAACAAACTGAGCTCTACCTCTGATCACTGGGGGAGGCCTCGTGCCCTGCCTTGCTTACACAGCCCTAGAGCCTGGGAATCTCCAGCAAGCCTGGAAACTGTTACCAGGCACAAGGGTTCTGACTGCATTGTGTCCCTTTTCTTTTGAGATCCGACACTGCCCTCTGCTGGTGACGGGTCACCATCTCTGGCAGGCTGTCAGCCTCCAGAGCCCTAGTGCCCAAGCAGTCAAGACTCTCCATGGCAGGAGGGTGGAAGGTGCCCTTTTCCTGGGCATGGCTATCCTTTCTTGCGTGCCATCCCTGTCCTGCAGTTCCAGACAAAGAACTTTATGGCCACAGACCAAGCTAAACAGGCCATCTCTTCCTCTAGCCGGCTCCTCCCACCTCCCACAGCCACTTTCCAACCCACGAGGTGGCTCCCAGCCCTCCCACCAACTGGAGGAACTGGAGCTCCCACCCACCTTACCCCAGGGCTCCATTCACCGTGGGACTGAGCCTCCTCTGCTCAGGCCTAAAACCCTTTCTCACCCTCACTTCTCTGCTTCCCAGGCCTGGCTCAGCTCTGCACTGTTACAGAAGCCATGTGGTCTTGTAGGGCCAGGCTGGGACCATGACACAGGCCAGTCCACAACTTGTCACCCTGACCAATAACAGCCCAGCAGAGAGAGCAAGGAAAGGCACAACAGCATGCTCCTGAGAAGGGCCTAAGAGGCCTCAGCTTCAGGGGCTTTTAGTTCCTTCAGGGATAAAACGGGAAGCAGGGCTTGGAGGCACGTGTCTGTAACCTCAGCACTCAGCTGGCTGAGGCAGGAGGATGGCTGAAAGTTTGAGGCCAGCTTGGGTTATATAGCAAAACCCTATCTCAAAATAAAAAGGCTAAAAATGTGGGCACTGGGACCAGTTTTTTCTGAAGTATGCCTGCACACAATGACAGGCTTTAAGAAATAAAGTAAGACCAGAAGAACTGGGTTAAAGAGCACCGAAAGTCATTGATTGACTGTGGCCTTTTCAGCGCTGTTAGCAAGGCACGAAGTATCTGTTTATGAGAAGAAGGAGGGAAGGGGTGATGTCTAGAATGTTTTCTGATGTTGTAATGGAACGCCACAGCCTGTATAGTTTAGAGCAGAGGTTGAGCCAGGCGTGGTGGCACATGCCTTTAATCCCAGCACTTGGGAGGCAGAGGTAGGAGCATCGCTGTGAGTTCCAGGCCATCTGAGACTACATAGTGAGTCCTAGGTCAGCCTGGGCTAGAGTGAGACCCTACCTCAAAAAAGCAAAAAAGAGCAGGGGGAGATGGCTTAGTGGTTAAGGCATTTGCCTGCAAAGCCAGAAGACCCAGGTTCAGTTCCCCAGGACCCACGTAAGCCAGATGCACAAGGAGTTCGTTTGCAGTGGCTGGAGGCCCTGGTGGGCCCATTCTTTCTATCTGCCTCTCTCTGCCTCTCTCTCAAATAAATAAATACACAAAATGTCTTTTTAGGAAGAGAGCAGAGGTCGGTCAGCAGGATGGCAGTGAGCTTGGCTCACTAAAGAGGTGCCTAGCCCCTGAGCTACGGCAGACAGGGAGCAGCCTGTGTCCTTGGGTCGCCCTAAAGTGCTAGGGAACAAGTTAGAGCTCTTCGTAATCTCCCCTCCAGCTTCTGCATGCTAAGATTCTCAAAGTAAAAGCATTTCTTATAAGCCAGGAGTGGTGGCTCATGCCTCTAACTCAGCACTCCGGAGACTAAATCCAGGCTAGCCTGGGTTACATAATGAAACTCTCACCACAAACAGAGCTGGGCCTGGGGGCATACCCAGGAGGCTGACGGCCAGCCTGAGACTACAGCTTGAGTTCTAGGTCAGCCTGGGCAAGAGTGAGGCACTATCTCAAACTAAAAAAAAAAAAAAACATACAAAACAAAATCAAACAAAAAAGTATTGCTTGTTGTTCTGAAGAACTCAAGAACTTGATCATGATTTTACACATATTTCTTGCAGTAGGAACAAAAGTCACAGAAAGCAAAGTATACATGCTGTTTCCCAGCATGACGGACCCTGAAACACATCTCCTTGTCACCGTGTACATCCAGCAAAGGTCATGGGGTTCGTGATCCTGAGGTGCACGTGGTCAGGGCTCCATCTGCAAGTGCTGCAGCTGAACCCACTTGGGCACCAAAGGGTGCGGAGAATGTGGAGCAGAGAAGGGCAAGGACACCGCCACAGACTACTGAAGTCACTAGACACATCTGGGGCTGAACAGGTGCCTCAGCAGTTAAAGGCACTTGTTTGCAAATCCTGATGTCCTGTGTTTGATTCCCCAGTACTCATGTAAAGCTAGATGCAAAGTGGCTCATGTATCTGGAGTTCATTTGCAGTGGCAAGAGACCCTAACATACTCACTCCTCTATCATGACTTTAGCTCTCTGCCGCTTCCTTTACAGACTAAGGAGTCATGAGGAGAGACTTCCATAGGCCTTCTGGTCATGAAGATGGAGATTGACTAATTCTCCTACCTCAGCTTCTCACGTGATGCAATGACACTGCATGCCACCTGGCTTAGTCCCTTGCTTCCTCCCTCCTTCCCTGTCTCCCTCCCTCTTTTTATTTCCTCTCATTTCCCCTCCTCTTCCTCTCTCTCGATATTTTTATTTATTTATTTGGCAGAAAGAGGGAGAGAGAGAATGGGCATGCCAGGGCCTCCAGCCACTGCAAATCAACTCCAGATGCATGTGCCACCTTGTGCATCTGGCTAACGTGGGTCCTGGGGAGTCAAATGCTAAGCCATCCCTCCAGCCCTTCCTTCCTTCCCTCCCTCCCTCCCTCCCTCCCTCTTTCTTTCTTCTTTACTCTCTATGTCCTGGTACACTGCCTCAAATCCCCAAGTGGCTTATCTGTCGCCGTGGAGCACTGGGCCTGGCTGCCCCAGTTCTGTTGCTTCTCAGTCACATGTTCTACCATGTTTTATCATGGCAGCCAAGATGGACTAAGACACTCTCATGATGACAAGGGAAGAGCTTTGCTCTGTGCTTTCTGGCCAAACAGACGGACAGGCTCCATGGCGGTGGGTCACCCCCCTTCTGTCAACAGATACCTCCAGTCACAATCAGCAAGTGCTGGCTTGGCACTCGCCCTGTGGCCCAAGCACCTGAACCAGGCATTGCCTGAGAACAGGCTCATTCAGTCTTCAGATACAGATGGGACTGAACAGAGGGACCACGCAGCAAGCTCGGTTCCCAGCCACTTGGTCTACAATGTGGCCCTTCATGAGAGGAACAGAGGGACTGTTGGCCTCTGGGCTCCTTCTAAGAGCTGAATCATTTGGCATCACTAATCTTCAAAGTTATGTTCATAAACTCCTTATGAGCTGAAATGTTTTACACCCCCTTGACACAAAAAAATTGACACCTAAAATATTACACAAGTTTAAATGCTTACAAAAATATAGCTTCGGGCATTTGTAAATAATGATATTTAAAACTAAAATTGTTTTATCACGTTAAAGAATGCAGCCAGATGGAAGATAATAGCACATTGATTTCCTGTCAGACAGAATCCCTAAGCAGCTTGGGGTCCGCCTCTTCTTCAGCAGGTCTGTCCCCTTGTGGAGCCACGCTTCCATCTTCATTCTCCATAGAGCCGTGCCCATAGGCCAAGTGTCTGAGGGTAAGAGTCTCACTGATCTCTGTACATCCTTTTCACCCATACCAATGTGTTATGGCTGGGCAATTTAGCACACACCTACACCCCCCAAATCTACAAGGCTGAGGAAGGAGGATTACTGCAAGTTCAAGACCAGCCTGGCCTGCATAACAAGAGACCCTGTCAAAAATAATAATAATAATGACAATAATAATAATAAAACAGACCTGGAAATGCCTCAGTAGTTAAAGGTGCTTGATTACAAAGCCTGCTGACCTAAGCTGTATTCCCCAGGACCCATGGAAAGCCAGATGCACCAAGTGATACATATGTGTGGAGTTCGTTTGCAGCAGCTAGAGGCTCTGATGTGCTTATTTCTCTCCTCTCTCTCTCTTTCATCTCTCTAATAAAATGTTTTTAAAACACACAAAAAAGCGCTATAGGATGGATAAGGATAGAGCTCAGCCCAGCACTTGTCCATCATGTGCCTTTAAGGCCATACACGTATGTATTGGTATTTGTATATATGAATCTCAAACTCTGTTGTGATTGCTTACGAGGCTCCAAGTGCTGGAAAAATAATTTAGCATTATATTGCTTATCAATATTCAACTGATCAAAGCACAGATGTCTTCCAAAATTTGCAAACTAATGACCAATCATTGCATGAGTTTGTCTTGAATGTCAATTTGGTTGGACCGAGTGACACCTAGGACTCTGCAAGGCGCACTCGGGTGTCTCCTTGAGAGCATTCCCACACCATGAGGTTCGGACCTCATTAGTGGTGGTATTGGTTACAGTGTCAATGGGAGGGCTGGAGAGAAGGTTTTAGCAGTTAAGCGCTTGCCTAAGCCTAAGGACACAGGTTCGATTCCCTAGTACCAATGTAAGCCAGATGCACATGGTAGCACATGTGTCTGGAGTTCGTTTGCAGTGGCTGGAGGCTCTAGTGTGCCCATTCTCTCTCTCTCATAAACAAATAAATAAAATATGTAAAAAAAATAAATGGGAGGTGGCAGCTGGAGGAAGGTGGGCCTGCGTGCTGGAAGGTGTCCTTGGGGTGTGTCCTTGGAGCCGCGTCTTGCCCTGGCAGCTTCCATTTGGCCACAAGAAGAACATCCACTACACAATTCTAGTAGCATGATGCTCCGACCCAGCACATGAGGCCAAGCAGTCCTGGAACTGACCCTTGGAAACTAGAAGCCAAGATGAAAACCTTCTCGCTCAGATTGTGCTTACCACGTGTTTGGTCACCAGTATATGGACACTGACTGCCATAGTTACAAAGGATGTAATTTGTTAGAATCACATCTTCCTTCTTATTCTTTTTGCTGTGCTGGGGTGTCCTCACAGGGTGCTATACTAATGAGGTGCCCGGCCCAGGAGACTCACTGTCAGACAACAGGCCTTCCCTGAGTCACCAGGTGCAGGGAAGGACTGGTGAGTCACAGGAAGGTGAGAATGGGAGGAAATCATGTCACAACAACATAACTCACTTCTCTGAACCCTTTCCCAGCTGCAGGCAGGAACCCTAGGTGACCTACTCCCCATAGCTGCGGGTAACAAGCTGTGGCTGGTGGCTCCTTCCTGGGTGGTAAAACGTCTCTGGAAACATCCCTCCAACGCCAGCATGAGTGAAATTAGAGGAGTTTATTTCCCGGAGTTGGGATCACTCCCCAAAGTAACTTCAGTGTTACCTTTTATATATATATATATATAATTTTATTTATTTATTTGAGAGTGACAGACACAGAGAGAAAGACAGATAGAGGGAGAGAGAGAGAGGATGGGCGCGCCAGGGCTTCCAGCCTCTGCAAACGAACTCCAGATGCGTGCGCCCCCTTGTGCATCTGGCTAACGTGGGACCTGGGGAACTGAGCCTCGAACCGGGGTCCTTAGGCTTCACAGGCAAGCGCTTAACCGCTAAACCATCTCTCCAGCCCCGGTGTTACCTTTTTAGATTTTACTTTCATTTTCTAGTGTTCAATGCCGAGGGGAGGAGCGAGCAAGCAGGCGGGCAGCTGGTTTGCAGAAGCAGGACGTGATGGTTAGCTTGGGCAGTCTGTTCGCTTCAAAACATACCTGTGAATCAACTTACATATGGATCATGTAGTCAGTTCACCCAACCATGAGCTCTGTTTTACACTATTTTAGTCTAAACTGTCCTTCCCTGTTATCATTCCTCTGGGTGCCTGTTGCAGTCAGGTTCACATTGCTGATAGAAATCACCCAACCAAGAGCAGCTTTTGGGGGAAATAAAAAGGATTTATTTTGGCTTACAGACTCAAGGGGAAGCTCCATGATGGCATGGAAAATGATGGCATAAGCAAAGGGTGGACACCACCCCCTGGCCAACATAAGGTGGACAATAGCAACAAGAGAGAGTGCCAAACACTGGCAAGGGTACACTGGCTATAACACCCATAAGCCCGCCTCCAGGAGGTGTTAATTCCCAAATCTCCATCAGCTGAGAGCCTAGCATTCAGAACACCTAAGTTCATGGGGGACACCTGAATCAAGCCACCACAGTCTCCCTAGACAGTTCTCTCTTAGGGATTCCTTCAGCTGGTGACAGAGATAAGTTCAGCTCCTCAGCAGGTAAGTCTTATGGTGACTCAGGGCACCAGTCCAGCTTTTAGGTTCTTTTCCACGACACCACAACTTCCAGGATGGGGAAACTGAAGAGCTGGAAGCCATCTGGCTTGGTGACCCTAATCCAGTGGGTATCTGCAGGAAAGATGTGACAGGTTGGACTGCTCTGGGGAAGTGACTGCCCCTTACTCTCTCACTGTGGCTTCGGACCAAGGCATGTCTCCAAGGTTGCCTTCAGAGGCCTACGGGCAGCTGCGCAGCCTGGCCTCAGTTAGGGTCTCACACGGGGCATGAACAGAAGGCATCTTCCCTCCTCCTAGCAGCTGCATGGCCTGAGCGCACACGACGCCCTGAGCCCTGTCCAGGGGGACAGAGCCTGTGGCCAGCACAGCTGCCATCAGCCCACTGGGCCTCAGATACAGTCGAACTGTAGTTCTACAGCACAGTGTTTCGCAGGGCTTTCCAAAAAAAAAAAAAAAAAAGGACAAATTGACTTTCCTGATTAATGTAGTTTCACTTTTGTGGTGCTGAGGATAAATAAATCCAGGACCTAGGCAAGCACTCTACCATTGAGGTACACCCTGGCCCAGAAACTGACAAAGTGTTAAATTTATATATAATTGCAAATGACAGCCAGGAGCAGTGGCTTGAGCCAGCACTTGAAAGGCTGAAGTGAGACTGCCTCACAATAAAACAATGACAATACACCCCTATGGCCCCCTCAACTGCAAGTGACTTAAAAAGCCAGAAATACCTTGATAGTCAGGTGAGCTGCATTGTGTAATGCAGACTGACTATATTCTTTTTTAAAAAATTAATTATTTATATATTTGACAGAGAGCGAGAGAATGGGCATGTCAGGGCCTCCGGCCGCTGCAAATGAACTTCAGACATGTGCACCTCCCTGTACAGCTAGATAACATGGGTCCTGGGGAATAGAACCTGGGTCCTTTGGCTTTGCAGGCAAATGCCTTAGCCACTAAGCCATCCCTCCAGCCCAGACTGGCTATTCTTGATTTCAAAGTTTCAGTGATGGAGGCTGCCTGAGAAGGATCTAAGACTAAAGCAGCCGGTCAGCAGCAGCAGAGAAAACCTAGAGACCCAGCACACCTGTGTGGCCAACTGTGTTTCTAGGAAACCATGAGACTATGCAATAGGGGAAGATCTTTTCTGGAAATGTGTTGGGAAAACTGGATGTTCACATGGAGAACCTCAAGATCATCCTCAAGGAAAAGTTGATTCTGTGAACTTTTCAGAGCCTGAGACTATAGAGTGAATTCCAGGTCAGCCTGGGCTACAGCGAAACCCTACCTTGAAAAAAAAAAAAACCCGGCAAAAGACTTGAGTAAGGCATTTCATAAAAGCAAATGGACAAATTGGCCCAGAAGCACATGCTGAGGTGCCAGGGAAGTGGACGTGAAAGCTATAGAGACAGACCTCTTGACAGTTGCTAGAATGGCTGGTGACAAACCTATTATTGCACATAGCTGAAATGCCAGTACTCAGCAGGTGGAGACAGGAAGGTCGTCTCAAGGACAAAGCTAGTATGGGCTGCAGAATAATACCTACCTCAAACACCACACATGTGCACACGCGCGCGTGCACACACACACACACACACACACACACACTCACACAAATAAACTGGATACTCTCCAGTGTGGAGAGGCATGTATAGCAGGTGAGATGACGCACAGCTGCCTCAGGAAGAGCCCCGGTCTCCAATGGTAGCAGTCCAATACCAGGCTTCACCAGCAGAAGTGAAAGTGTGTACCCCCAAGACACACGATGTTCACAGCCTCTTTGCTGGTTAAGTCCTGTCAGGGCTGGGGCATGAAGTGTGCCCCAAAAGCCTCATGTGGTGAAGGCTTGGATCCCATAATTGGAACATATGGCCTCTGACCTAATCAGTGGATAGATTCTTTGATGGAGTGAAAATGTGGAAAAGTCAAAGGTGGAAGAAACTCTGGGAGGCGGGGCCCAATTAGAGGATGGAGCTGTGGGGGACATGCCTTTGAAGGGTGTCATTTATTTATTTATTGTGGCTTTTTGAGGTAGAGTCTCACTCTGGTCCAGGCTAACCTGGAATTCACTATGGAGTTTCAGGGTGGCCTCGAACTCACAGAGATCCTCCTCCTATCTCTGCCTCCTAAGTGCTGGGATTAAAGGTGTGTGCCGCCACACCCGGCTGGAGGGTATGTTTCGTTCCATGTCCCCTCCACCCTTTCTTTGAGTGACTTTGTCTCCCCAAGCCCTTCTGTGGTACTGCACCACACCACAACCCACAGGAATGGAGCCAGCTGGCCCTGGGCTGAAAGCTGCAGAGCCTTGCACCAAAATCACCCCTTCAAGTATTTGTTGCAACGACCAAGATCTAGCATAGTGCCAAGCTGGAAACAATGCAGATAAGTGGACTGTCCTCAATCCCGTCCTAGTCTGTGCACACGTGAGTACTAGCCAGCAATTTACACATGAGAAACAGGTGTGTGCAGCTCAGCTGGCAGCACACTTGCCTGTCACACAAAAGTCCTGGGTTGCATCCCCAGAACAGCATAAAACCAGGTGTGACGATGCACGCCTGTACTCCCACTCTGGAGGTGGAGGAAGGAGGATGAGGAAGCTCGAGTTCAAGGCCAGCCTGGGTTAAACAGTGAGATGCTGTCTCAAAAAAGGAGCCAGGCGTGGTGGCACACGCCTCTAATCTCAGCACTCACTCTGTGGGTTCTAGGCTACCCTGAGACTACATAGTAAATTCCAGGTATGCCTGGGCTAAAATGAAATCCTACCTCAAAACAAAACAAAACAAAAAAAATCAAATGATGACGAGATGGCTCAGCAGTTAAGACACTTGCCTGCAAAGTCTAAGGACCCAGGTTCAATTCCCCAGTACCCATATAACACCAGATATACAAGTTGACATGTGTCTGGAGTTTGTTTGCAGTGGCTGGAGGCCCTGGCGTGCCCATTTTCTCTCTTCACTGGGCACACACTCCCCCCAGGTTCCAGCTCTTCACCATGTACACACTGACCTCCTGTTTTCAGCCCTTCAGTGTGCGCATGCTGACCTGGGGTTCCAGCCTTCAGTGAGCACACACTCCAGTTTTTCAAAAGACCCCTCCTTGGCTGATGTTATCTAAATATTTTTAAAATTAAGTTAAACTAAATTTATTTGAGAGAGAGAGAGAGAAATAGGCAGATAGAAAGAGAAAATGGGCATGCCAGGGCCACTGCAAATGAACTCCAGACACATGTGCCCCCTTGTACATCTGGCTTACTTGGGTCTTGGGTAATCGAACTGGGGTCCTTGGGCTTCACAGGAGAAACACCTTAACCGCTAAGCCATTTCCCCAGCCTCATCTATTAATTCTTTATCCGAGACTTTATTTTTATTTTTTTTGAGACAGAGAGTGAAAAAGGAGAGAATTGGCACACCAGGGCCTCTGGCCCCTGAAATCCAACTCCAGACATGTGCACCACCTTATGTGCATGCATCCCTTGTGTGTCTGGCTTACACGGGCTCTGGGGAGTCAAACCTGGGATCTTAGGCCTCACTAGTGCCTTAACCACTGAGCAATCTCTTCAGCCCTATGTTTATTTTTTAATTTAAGTTTTCTCTTCATTTACTTGTTTTGGTTATTTGATGTAGGGTCTCACTGTAGCCCAGGCTGACCTGAAATTCATTCTGTGGTCTCAGGGTGTCCTGGAACTCATGGTGATCCTCTTACCTCAGCCTCCCAAGTGTTGTGATTAAAGGTGTGACCCACTACATCTCCCTCTTTTTTTATTATTATTTTTCTTTTTTGGTTTTTCGAGGTAGGGTCTCACTCTGGTCCAGGCTGACCTGGAATTAACTATATAGTCTCAGGGTGGCCTTGAACTCATGGTGATCCTCCTAATTCTGCCTCCTGAGTGCTGGGATTAAAAGCATGTGCCACCATGCCTGGCTGTTTTTTAAAAAAAATTATTTATTTATTTATTAGAGTAATAGAGAGAGAGAGAGAGAGAGAGAGAGAGAGAGAGAGAGAACGTGAGAGCGAGCAAGAGTGAGAATGGGCACTCCAGGGCTTCCAGCCATTGCAAAAGAACTCCAGACACATGGACGCCCTTGTGCACGTGGCAAATGTGGTTCCTGGGGAATTGAACCTGAGTCCTTTGGCTTTGCACGCAAGTGCCTTAACTGCTAATCCATCCCTCTAGCCTTTTTTTTTTTTTTTTTTTTTTTTGAGACAGCTTCTCTTTGTGATGCAAGCTGGCCTAGAACTCACTAAAAGGTTCAGACAGGCCTCAGACTCACAGTGACCCTCTCAAATTCTGGGATTACATGTGTGACCCACATGCCTAGATTCAGAGAGAGTAAGTTTATCCAACATACTCAAAAAGGTTTGCAGAGAGGATATAAAAATATGTATCACCGGATGTGGCTCATGCCTTTAATCCTAGCACTTGGGATGCCGAGCTAAGAGGATCACTGTGAGTTCAAACCCAGACTGAGACTACATAGTGAATTCCAGGTCAGCCTGGGCTACAGTGAGACTCTACTTTGAAAAAACAAATATAGAGTGGCTCCAGCCCAACTCTGTGACCAGCAACCTTTCCTAGATGTTGTTTTGGCACAACCAGCTAGAGCATTGGTGGCCCAGTCCCGGGGAGTTGAACCCAGAACCCTCAGCAGTCCACTCAGGGAAGAGCTGGCCAGCATCCCCAGGGTACAGCCAACTTGCCCTTGGTCCCAGCGCATGCTCTGTGCTGCGAGACCCTCACCTCACTGAGCCAGGGCCAGTCCTATGAGATGCATTTCCTTTGCCACTCCAAGCTTGGAGATGCCACTCAATGTCTCCAGCTGCCTCAGGTTCATTGTATCGGCACTGACTTCACACCATGGAAGGAGGGTGGAGAGAAAGGTGTCCCTTTCAGCCTCCAAACTGACGCCTTCAAGCCCAGACAAAGGCTTGAGCACCTGCACTCAGCTGCCTCCTCAGAGGGTTCAAGGTCCCTGCAGCCCTGGTCTGCTCTTCCTTTGAGGACTGCCAGCCTGCCGCTTCAGATCGGTCCTGGGGCTTATGCCCCACTGGGAAGTGGGCAAGCGAAGAAAGGATCTCTGAGACGTTCTTGTCACTCTCATGGAACCCAAATAAACTGCAAACTGACTGGAAGATGGAGCAGTCTCTGACCAAGAGAGACAGGTATCAGGCAATCCGCGACAGGCAGGTCTTCTTGGTGGTGGTGGTGGGGGGTGTCCACCAGCAGGAGCAGGACACAGGCCTTGCTGCTGGTGGGGAGACACTGAAGCCCCCAAGGATGTGGCTGCTCCAGGACTCTCAGGGTCTCTATTTCCAACAGAGGACAGCACTGTCGTGGTTGTGGTCCAGCTGAGGTTTCCAGCTGCCTCTCCCGTGCCCTGCCACTGCAGTCCGGCACCTGTAACTGGTGGGCTCTTCCTTCCTTGTTAGGATCTTCCTCCATGACAGGGACCACGCTTGGCCGTCTGTCTGCCCTTAATGGACTCCTGGAAGAGGGTGAGAAAATTGCCACCACTGCCTTTGGAAGGCTTCGGCCCAATGCGCTGTTTGTCCCTAGAGCTCTCCGTGGCCAGAGCGCACTGCAGGGCTCCACCCGCCGCTCAGCCCTCTCGCTGGGACCTCTTAGGCCAGCAAGCTCCTGCCCCCAAGAGGTGAGCCGGCATGACCTGTGTTGGCCCCCTGGGGTGAGAGTGGAGAACTCCTCAGTGGGTACCGAATGGGCAGGGTTCAGGGAAGGGAGCCCTTGAGCCGCCACCTCCTCCACAGACTGTTCTTCAGCGCTCTTCTTCACTTTAGGCTTCTTGGGGTGCAGTCCAAAAGGAGGCGGCTCTTCCAATTCCCCAAAGCCCTCGGAACAGGTTGGCTGCGCCCTCTGGTGACCGCATGTGGTATAGCACAGACAGTCGTGCAGCTGGGGATGAGCCTCCTCTGACTTGCGAGCTGACACTGCAGGGCCGGCCCCCTCCCTGCCGCTGTCTGAGGACCAAGGGCCCTGGATCCCGGAGGTTACCCGAGCCGCCCCCTTCATGCCTCGGGACCCCACCCTTGGAGCCTCCCTTCCACAGTCGCAGCAGAGGCCGCATCAGCTCCGCTTTTCCAGGTACCCGGATGCTGGCCAAGTTCCCTGGTGAGGCTGGCCTCCGGCAGGGTCTAACCTGGAGGCAACTAAGGGCGGCTGCTCCAAGGCTCTGGAGGTTTCCAGCTCCAGGAAGCCCATCTCTGTCTTGATTTTCTGCGTGTCCTTCAATTAACCTTTATTAATGACTGAGCATTAATATAAGGGTATGAACATTAAGAGAAGTGCTTACTGGGCAGTTTGATAAGCATAGGATATACATTTAGCCAGACAACAGCAGACGTTACACCCCTAGGGCACATGACTACCCCTGTTTTAAGTTTTCATTATCAGGGATGTATTCCCTCCCATGGAGCAGGCCTCCAGTCCAATTAGAGGGCAGTTGGTTTCCACCATGCTGAACAGGCTGTCTTTTCTCCAGTGAGTGTTTTTGGCATTTTTATCCAATATCAGGTGGCTATAGCTACCTGGACTTACATCTGGGTCCTCTATTCTGTTCCATTGATCTACATGTCTGTTCTTGTGCCAGTACCATGCTGTTTTTGTTACTATGGCTCTGTAGTATAGGTTAAAATCAGGTATGGTGATAACCCCAGCCTTATTTTTGTTGCTCAGTATTGTTTTAGATACTTGAACTTTTTGTGATTCCAAATGAATTTTTGGATTTTTTTCTATTTCCATGAAGAATGCCATTGGAATTTTGATGGGGATTGCATTAAATATGTAGATTGCTTTGGTAAGATTGCCATTTTCACAATATTTATTCTTCTGATCCAGGAACAATGGATGTTTTTCCATTTCCTAGTGTCTTCTGCAATTTCTTGCTTGAGAATTTATAGTTTTCATTGTAGAGATCCTTCACTTCCTTGGTTAGGTTTATTCCAAGGTACTTTATTTATTTATTTATTTTTGGTGCAATTGTGAATGGGATTGATTCTCTGATTTCATCCTCTGTGTGTTTGTTAGCATATAGGAAGGGTACTGATTTATGTGTATTTATTTTGTATCCTGCTACATGGCTGTAGGTTTTTATCAGCTCTAACAGTTTGCTGGTAGAGTCTTAAGGGTCCTTTATGTATAGAATCATGTCATCTGCAAATAATGATAACTTGATCTCTTCCTTTCCAATTTGTATCCCTTTTATGTGTGTCTCTTGCCTTATTGCTATAGCTAAGACTTCCAATACTATATTAAATAAAAATGGGGACAGTGGACACCCTTGTCTTGTTCCTGATTTTAATGGAAAAGCTGCCAATTTTTCCCCATTTAGAAATATGTTGGCTGTAGGCTTGTCATAAATAGCCTTTATTATATTGAGATATATTCCTTCTATTCCCAGTCTCTGTAGGACTTTTATCATGAAGAGATGTAGGATTTTGTCAAACACTTTTTCTGCATCTAATGAGATGATCATGTGATTTTTGTCCTTCAGTCCATTTATATAATGTATTATATTTATCGATTTGCATATGTTGAATCATCCCTGCATCTATGGGATAAAGCCCACTTGGTCAGGGTGAATGATCTTTCTGATATATTCTTGTATTCTGTTTGCTGGTATTTTATTGAGAATTTTTGCATCTATGTTCCTGAGGGAGATTGGTCTGTAATTTTCTTTTTCTGTTCTATCTTTGCCTGGTTTTGGTATCAGGGTGATGCTGGCTTCATAGAAGGAGTTTGGTAGGATTCCTTCCTTTTTCTATTTTATGGAAAAGCTTAAGAAGCAACGGTGTTAGTTCTTCCCTGAAGGTCTGGTAAAATTCACCAGTGAATTCATCTGGGCCTGGATTTATTTTAGTTGGGAGATTTTAGATAACTGCTTGGATCTCCATACTTGTTACAGGTCTATTTAAGTGATTAATCTCATCTTGATTTAATTTAAGTTGGTCATATAAATCAAGGAAATCATCCATTTCTTTCAGATTTTCATACTTTGTGGAGCATATGTTTTTATAGTAGTACCTATGATTTTTTGAATTTCTCTGGTATCTGTTGTGATGTTGCCTTTTTCATCTCTAATTTTATTAATTTGTGTCTCTTCTCTCTTTCTTTTGGTTAGATTTGCTAAGGGTTTATCAATCTTGTTTATCCTTTAAAAAAAAAAACCAACTCTTTGGTTCATTGATTCTTTGGATTTTTTTTAAATTTTTTATTTATTTATTTGAGAGTGACAGACACAGAGAGAAAGACAGATAGAGGGAGAGAGAGAGAGAATGGGCGCGCCAGGGCTTCCAGCCTCTACAAACGAACTCCAGACGCGTGCGCCCCCTTGTGCATCTGGCTAACGTGGGACCTGGGGAACCGAGCCTCGAACCGGGGTCCTTAGGCTTCACAGGCAAGCGCTTTAACCGCTAAGCCATCTCTCCAGCCCTGGATTTTTTTTTTTTGATTTCTATTTCACTAATTTCTGCCCAAATCTTTATTATTTCTTCCCATCTACTGATAACAAAAATTGAGAAAAATAAATAAATAAATAAATAAAATGCCAAAAAAAAAAAAAGAAAGAAAGAAAGAAAGAAAGAAAAGAAAGAACTAAGAACCAAGAAACATCAACAGTGACAAAAGTCACTCCTAACATACAACCCACTGGGGAATGGCAAAGATGACCAAAGGCACATCAGACCCAACAAATCAGCACCATTTTCCTTATGAGAGGATCAAATTTGCTCCAGTTTACAGCGAGGCCTACGTTTCAGTTTCCCGGAGAGGCAGGCAAGACTTCTGGGAAAAACCACAAACGAAGGGCATGCCCAAGGTGGTGGGCTCTGGGGGCTGAGGCAGTTTCTAGAGACAAGTTCAAACATACCCAGCCATGTCCCTTTCACAACCCTTGGCTCTTTCTCCCCCATCCAATCAGAGACTGCTGCTTGCCTAGCCAATCATTTAAAAAGATTACCTAACCCACCTGTTACTTTTCTAGTTGTACTTAAAAGGGGCCTCTGTGCTCCTCTTGGGGTCACCATTTTGTATGAATGGTTGACGCCCTCATGCTAGCTGATTCTGCAGAATAAATGCTCTTTGTTTTTACATACTATTGAGTCTGAGGTCTTTCCTAGCTCTGGGAGTTTTTATTCCAGTCACTGGCCTGATAAGCAAGGTGCAAGCCTGGTTTTATCCATGACATGTACCAGCCCAGTGTAAAAGCCCAGTTACCATTTGGGGTGACTTTCTAGCTCACCTGTGTTGAAGGTGAAGCAGATTCCTTTTGGTGCACTCCAGACTGAGCCTGGCTGGTTAGGTCAGTGTGGGGCCTTGATTCAGGCATCCCTCATTGTGGTAGTTTGATTCAGGTGTCCCCCATAAACTCAGGTCTTCTGAGTACTCAGTTCCCAAATGATGGAGATTTGGGAATTAACCCCTCCTAGAGGTGGAGTATCCTTGGGTGTTATAGCCAGTGTCCTCTTGCCAGTGTTTGGCACACTTTCCTGTTGCTATTTGTCCACTGATGTTGGCGGGAGGGTGATGTTCACCCTCTGTTCATGACATCATTTCCCCCTGCTTTCCCTTAAGTCTAGAAGCCAAAATAAACCCTTTTCTTTTTTTTCACACAAGGTGCTCTCGTGATTTCTGCCAGCAATGTGAACCTGACTGCAAGAGTCCGTCTGCTCTTCAGATCACCTGTGCTGGGTGCTATGTGGGGAAGGGGTGGCTCTGATTCCCTGGTGTCCTGGTGTTGGTATGTAAGGGAGGGGAGGCTGTGGAAAGCTGTCTGAAGTTGCTGTGGAGCTGCTCAGCTGGTCACTATTGTTTCCTCCTTCAGGATGTTTTGGTTTGGAGGCCAATGTGAGCAGGAGTGTCCTTTCCCTGTAGATTTGCCTTTTCTGGTTTAGTAAGGCCTGGAGAGTAGGAACTCATTCTGATCTGCCTGTGGCCCCTCCTGCTTCTGCTGGGGTCTCCCCTGGCTTAGTGATTCCTTACACCCCTTCTGCCTGTGGTCCCTCCTGCTCCTCTGCTGGGGTCTCCCCTGGCTTACTGATTCCTTACACCCCTTCGGCCTATGGCCCCTCCTGCTCCTCTGCTGGGGTCTCCCCTGGCTTAGTGATTCCTTACACCCCTTCTGCCTGTGGCCCCTCCTGCTCCTCTGCTGGGGTCTCCCCTGGCTTAATGATTCCTTACACCCCTTCTGCCTGTGGCCCCTCCTGCTCCTCTGCTGGGGTCTCCCCTGGCTTAATGATTCCTTACACCCCTTCACTTTTTGGTAGAAGACTGCCGTTGTGTGTTATCTTGTCTCGTCCCTCTCCCACCCTATAGGTTTCTTTTGTAATGCTCCTATTCCACCATCTTAAAGTCTGGAATTTTGTTTTCTTGATCTTCATTTGCTTTCATGTCTGTTCTAGTTGTGATTGTTCTTTTCCCTCCTGTAGACTCCTGCATATGATTGCTTTTCTCTGTGAACTATTCCATCTAGTGTTCTCTGAGGGGCTGGCTCAGTGTTCATGTATTCACACAGGCAGCTTTTATTATAAAAAAAACTTTTTTCTTTCAACTTCTATTTGAAGAATAATTTTATGGGTATAGTAATTGGGGTTGGTAGCTGTGATCTTTCAATTTTTTTTTCAAGGTAGGGTCTCACTCTGGCCCAAGCTGACTTGAAATTTACTATGTAGTCTCAGGGTAGCCTTGATTTAAAGGTGGCCCATGCCTTTAATCCAAGCACTCAGGAGGTAGAGGTAGGAAGATTGTTTGAGTTCAAGGCCACCCTGAGACTACAGTGAAATCCAGCTCAGCTTGAGCTGAGTGAGACCCTACCTTGAAAAACCAAAACAAGACAAAACAAAAAACAAAAACAAAAAGAAACCAACAACAAAAAACCCCACCAAATACGCCACCTTGTGCATGGGTCCTGGGGAAGCAAACCTCAGTTCATTGGTTTTGCAGATAAGGGCCTTAACTACTAAGCCATCTCTCTAGCACTTGATTAATTTTTTAGTACCAGGCACATATTTCCTCATGTGGAGCAGACCACCAGGCCAATTAGTGAGCGGTTGGTTTCCCCCATAACAAACATGCCACTATTGTACCCAATGGCTCATTTGGCCTGGCTGGCCAAAGTTGTCTTACAGTGTCCATTGCTGTTTATCACTGTTGATGACTTCTCTTTCCCATAGGGCTGCATGTAGCATAACATTTTCTTTTTCTTTTTTTTGGTTTTTGAAGGTAGGGTTTTGCTCTAGCCCAGGCTACCTGGAATTCATTATGTAGTTGTCCCAGGGTGGCCTTGAATTTGATCCTCCTACCTCTGCCTTCTGAGTGCTTGGCATAAAGGCACACCTCACCATACCTGGCTTTCTCCATTGTTCTGTCAGCTGATCTACAGGAAGGAGGTTTTCAGCTCAGCTCCAGCTTGATTTCTCAATCACCTTGTAGCCCCAGCATGTGGAATCCTCAGCAATAGGGTCTTACCATCTATCAAATGTCTGGTCTTTTTAAATATCCCTTGTTTGCCTCATGTTCTGTTGATAATTTTTTTCTCAATTTTATTTTTTATCTTTTCACAATTTTTATTAACATCTTCCATGATTATAAAAAATATTCCATGTTTTTTTTCTCCATTTTTATTAACATCTTCCATGATTATAAAAAATATCTCATGGTAATACCCACCTTCCCCCACTTTCCCCTTTGAAATTCCATTCTCCATTATATCCCCTCCCCATCTCAGGCTCTTCTATTTTGATGTCATGATCTTTTCCTCCTCTTATGATGGTCTTGCGTAGGTAGTGTCAGGCACTGTGAGGTCATGGATATCCAGGCCATTTTATGTCTGAAGGGAGCACGTTGTAAGGAATCCTACCCTTCCTTTGGCTCTTACATTCTTTCCATCACCTCTTCTGCTTTAGACCCTGAGCCTTGGAAGATGTGATCGAGATGTTACTCAGTGTGGGGAGCCGCGCTGGCTTCGTCAGGCTTTGCTGCGTCAGCTTGTTTACTGCTTTTGTATCCTAATCGTTTGCACATGAGCATATGACGTTATCCTAACATGGCTGCTCACCTATCCCGATTGGGTGATGCAAAGTCGTCTGATAAGACTTAAGCCAATCAGACAATGCTTCACATCTACATGACCACAAGTATATAAGCTTGGCGCTCTGTAGGGTCGGGGTCCTTCTCTCTATCAGCTAGGAGCTCCCAATAAAGTGTGCTTGAGAAGAATCCTGTTGTTGTCGTTCTTCCTGCTGGCGGGAGGGGCGCAACAAGTGGTGCCGAACCCCGGGACTTGTCAACAAACGGCCAATTGAGAGGACCCCTGAGGATACTTCCGAGGGAGGATTCAGAACTCAACACACGGAGCGGCGGTACCGGTAAGTTCCCCTGGATGTGCTATATGCTAAGTTTTGGCTTGTAACTGAGGTCAACGCATATTAGCACATCATCAAGATAGCATGTCAGAGTCTGAAGAAAATAAAAGGGGAAAACAAAAAAAGGTTAAAATAAAAAGAGAACCTAGGTTTCAGACAGAACAGAATAAAAGTGCACAGAATAAAAGTGAAACGCAAAAGGGAGGGCCAAATTCAGGTCCGAAGCTATATCCAGATTTGACGGAACTTGCAAGTTTATATATAGAAAGTTCTAGTGAATCTGAGGGAGAAAAATTAACTCCAGAGGAAGAACAGGATTTTGAGGAAGTAGAGGCCGAGTGTGGTCAGGAATGTTCTAGACCCAGAAAAGATGGTGTCTTTGCTCCTCCGCCAGCTTAGTGTACAAGCTCCATTCTTTTTTCTAACAGCGAATGTTAGCACTAACATCTCTTCGATAGATTGTAGGAATATCACGTGTTGGCTTGCAGAGTGCTGGAATGCCAGTGTCAATCTGGCTTTAATAGTAAAATTACCTACTTTTGTCCCCATTCCAGTAAAGGCGGATCCAACTACCTTTCCTTTAGTAGGACTTATTCGTCATAAAAGAGATTTTGGTATTACTGCAGCAATCATTTCAGCCATAGTCATTTCAGCTGCAGCAGCAACTATTGCTGCTCTTGCCATGACATCTCAGGCTCAAACTGTGGAAGTTGTTATAATACAACTTGGCTGTGTTTCCCAGTATCAACATTTGTGTATTACTCCTTTGCAATTTAATTTTACTGCTTCTTTTAATCAGAGTTGCAGGCTAGCTGAATTTTTGACAGGAAACTGGACGCTTGAAGGAGAGCAGTTATCTCGGAAGTTACTATTCCAGATTGTACAGCTGAATGGAATTCATCTGGAGCCAATCTCCTTGGGAGATTTTACTTCTTGGCTATCTTTTGCATTTTCCTTAAGGAATGGGTGGGGGTGGCTATGTTCGGAGCAGCCCTTCTGTGTGGTATGGTGTTCTGTCTCTGCCTTATCTGTCAAATCAGACGACAACGTCAGCAGGATAACGTAAAGATTGTTCAGGTACTTATGGCTTTGGATCAAGGAGCATCTCCACAAGTGTGGCTGGCGAGCCTGCGAGATGGTTAGTTCCACCCTGCCTACTGTAAGGCCTTTGCACACCAAGTGACCTTGTTGTCATTGCACCTTGGAAGGCTTACATCCCATGGTTAGTTCCACCCTGCCTATTGTAAGGCCTTTGCACACCAAGTGACCTTGTTGTCATTGCACCTTGGAAGGCTTACATCCCTGCATGAGCAGCCTTTGCACCCTGAAGGGATTTTTCCCCTTGCACTCGGGAAGGTGCTTAAGCAGGCTTTTGGTCTTGGGCTCTACCCTCGATCGGACTGGCCATCATGAGGGCTGGTCCTGGATCGGGTATCCTGAGGTTCAAAACAATTTTTATAAGGGGGAACTGTGGGGAAGCCGTGCTGGCTTTGTCAGGCTTTGCTGCGTCAGCTTGTTTACTGCTTTTGCATCCTAATCGTTTGCACATGAGCATATGACGTTATCCTAACATGGCTGCTCACCTATCCCGATTGGGTGATGCAAAGTCGTCTGATAAGACTTAAGCCAATCAGACAACGCTTCACATCTACATGACCACAAGTATATAAGCTTGGCGCTCCGTAGGGTTGGGGTCCTTCTCTCTATCAGCTAGGAGCTCCCATAAAGTGTGCTTGAGAAGAATCCTGTTGTTGTCGTTCTTCCTGCTGGCGGGAGGGGCACAACAACTCAGTACTCCAGTCACTTCTTTCCAGCACCATGATACTTTCTGAGTTGTCCCAAGGTCACTGCCATCTGAAAAGAGAAGATTCTCTACCAAAAGTGAGAGTAGCATTAATATAAGGGTATGAATATTAAGAGAAGTGCTTACTGGGTAGTTTGATAAACATAGTATATACATTTATCCAGACATCAGCAGATGTTACACTCCTAGGGCTCATAACTACCCCGGTTTTAAGTTTTCAGTATAAGGGATGTATTCCCCTGCTTGGAGCAGGCCTCCATTCCAATTAGAGGGCAGTTGGTTTCCACCATGACAGATGTGCCACTATTGCACTCGTTGGCTCATTTGGCCTGGCTGGCCAATTATAAGGCTTGCAGCATCCACTGTTGAGTATCTTCACTGGTGGTATCTCTCTTTCTCCCATTGAACTGCATGTAGAATGGCTTCTTCCAGCTGTCTGTCAGCGTTGATACTTTTTTGAGCTTGTCATCGATACTGGCCTCCTAATCTGTTTCATTGTTCTTGTTCTCAAGCCCTGATAGTCTGTCCTCCACACGATGTATTTTGTTGGTCAGGCATTCTTTGGAACCTTTCGTTCAGCATCTCCAACTCTTTATTGAATTCCATTTTCTTTTCTTTTTTTTTTTTTGGTTTTTCGAGGTAGGGTCTCACTCTAGCCCAGGCTGACCTGGAATTCACTATTGAGTCTCAGGGTGACCTCGAACTCATGGCGATCCTCCTACCTCTGCCTCCCAAGTGCTGGTATTAAAGGCATGCGCCACCACGCCCAGCTTTGAATTCCATTTTCAATTGGCTTTCTTTTCTTTTCTGTTTTTTTGAGGTAGGATTTTGCTCTAGCCCAGGCTGGCCTGGAATTCACTATGTAGTCCCAGGCTGGCCTCAAACACATGGCGATCCTTCTACCTCTGCCTCCTGAGTGTTGACATTAAAGGTGTGTGCCACCATGCCTGGCTGATTTGTTTCCCCCAGGCCCTTTTGGTTTTTCAAGGTAGGGTTTCACTCCAGCCCAGACTTACCTGGAATTTACTATGTAATCTCAGAGTGACCTGGAACTCATGACAATCTTCCTACCTCTGCCTCCCTAGTGCTGGGATTAAAGGCGAGAGCCACCATGCTTTTTTTTTTTTTTTCTTCTTCTTTTGAGTAGGATCACACTGTAGCCCAGGTTATCCTGGAATTTACTATGTAGTCTCAGGGTGGCCTTGAACTCATGCTGATCCTCTTACCTCTATCTAGCCCGAGTGCTTGGTCTAAAGGTGTGCACCACTGCGCCTGACTTGACTTTCTTATTGTTTCTTGGAATTCATTCCTGCATTTAATCATACTGTCATTGAGATTATTCCATTGTTTACTGAGTTATTTTTTGTTCTTGTTGACTTTTATCCATTTCACTCAGCCATCTATTCAGTGCTTTTTTTTTTTTCCAAGGTAGGGTCTCACACTAGCTCAGGCTGACCTGGAATTCACTATGTAGTCTCAGGGTGACCTCAAACTCATGGGGGTCCTCCTACCTCTGCCTCCTGAGTGCTGGGATTAAAAGCATGTGCCACCATGTTCAGCTCTATTGAGTACTTTAAAAAAATATTTTTTTGCAAGAAGAGCACACGAGAGAGAATAGGCACCAGGGTCACTTGCCACTGCAAACCAAACTCTAGATCATGTGCCACCTTGTGCATCTGGCTTTACGTGGGTACAGAAGAACCAAACTTGGACTGTCAGGTTTAGCAAGCAAGCATCTTTAACCATTAAGCCATTGCTCCAGTGCATTTGAATTCTTTTTGATCCCCTTCAATTTAATTCAGCTGCTTGCTCATGGCCTCATTAGGTTTGCTAAATACGCTTATAATAATCGCCTTTTGAGACCTTGTTCAGAGGTTCTTGCAGGGGAGCTCAGCTACTCATGCACCCTTGACCAAGGACCTGTCCTCTATTCAGAGAAGGTTGTCCTCTTTGACTGAGCACGCAGCTTCAGGAGGGATGCACATGGAGTGGTGAGGGACGAAGAGGACATCTGTCCAGCCAGCCAGATCAGCTGAATAAACTTGGTCATCAGTGGGGTGACATGTCACAGCCAGATCGTCCTCACATTCTGTAATTTCATTTTGGAATTCTTTGGAGTTTCCTCTAGGCAGTTTTCATTGAAGATTTCCATTATGAAACTAGGCATTCGCTGAATTTGTTTTTCAAGGTACGGTCTCACTCTGGCCCAGGCTGACCTGGAGCTCACTATGTAGTCTGGGGGTGGCCTTGAACTCTCAGCAATGCTCCTACCTCCGCTTCCCAAGTGCTAGGATTAAAGGTGTGTGCCATGACTCCTGGCTGGAGAATAGGCATTTTTTCTTTTCCAGGTAGGGTCTTACTCTAGCCTAGGCTGACCTGCAATTCACTATGTAGTCTCAGGGTGGCCTCGAACTCATAGCAATCCACCTACCCCTGCCTCCCAAGTGCTGGGATTAAAGGTGTGTGCCACTATGCCTGGCTGAGTAGGCATTTTGGGTTGGCACATCTGGCTTTGATTTCTTGTGTTGTTTTGCATGGGGGTTTACTCATTTGAAGATAGTGCTTTTGAGAGTGCAGCAACCGTAGCTTGTGTGGAGTCATGTTGAGTGGCCAGTCATCTCTGATCCAGGTTGGTGTGAGATGGCTGTCTCTCTGCAGGTTTGGGCTGGGCTCACTGGAAGCTGAGCAGGCTCCTCGTGCGTGCATACTTTCCAGGAGGGTCTGGACTGAGGTTTGGGCAGCCTAGCCTACTATGTAGTCAAGGCTAACCTTGATCTCCTGCCTCTACTTCCCACATGCTGCGATTTTAGGCATGTACCACCATACCTTACTTATTTTTCCCCTTAAACAGTTGCACTATGGGCTTGGTGTTGTGGTTTTAATCCCAGCACTTGGGAGGCTGAGGTAGGTGGATCACCTTGAGTTCAAAGCCAGCCTGGGCTATGTAGAACTGAGTTGCAGGTCAGCCCTAGCTAGTGTAAGATGCAGCCTCGGAGAAGAAAAAGAAGTCTGACATAAGCAGAGAAGGGCTCCAGAACTGATCTAAGCACCAGGCACTGTGTAGGCCAGGCTGCCTAGGACACACAGGGCTACACGAGACTGTTCCAAAAATAAAAACACAAAGGAAAAGAGCCAGGCGTGATAACTCATGCCTGGAGGTTGAGACAGGTGTCCTGCTGAGAGTCTCAGACCAGTGTGGGCTACACAGTAAGGGCATGCCTCAAAAACACCTGGAGAGAGCGGGCGAGAGCAGAGAATGGCTGTGCCAGGGCATTTAGCCACTGCAAACAAGCTCCACATGTGTGCGCCTCCTTGTGCATCTGGCTTATGGGCGTCCTGGGGAATTGAATCTGAGCCCTTTGGCATCTCTTCAGCCCTCACCATACCCGGCCTTAAGCTATACTAGAGTTGTAGTAAACAAAAACAGCATGGTACTGGCACAAAACCAGGCATGTAAATCAACTGAACAGGAAAGAGGACCCAGATGTAAAACCCAGGCAGCTACAGCCATCTGAGTTTTGACAAAATATTAAAAAAAAAATTCACTGGAGAAAAAGACAGCCTCTTTAACAAATGGTGCTGGGAAAACTAGATTATCTATATGTAGAAGGATGAAAATAGATCCTTATTTCTCTGCATACACAAGAATCAAACCCCAAATGGATCACAGACCTTAATATTAGACATGAAACTCTGAAACTTCTAGAGAAAAAAAGCATGGGAAACACTTCAATATGTTGGCATAGGCAGAGACTTTCTGAATATAACCCCTAGTGTCTCAGGAAGTGAAACCAAAGTCAACCATTGGGATCTCGTGAAATTACAAAGTTTTTGCACAGCAAAGGACACTACAAAGAGGCTACCTATAGAATGGGAGAAAATCTTTGCCAGCTGATCATCTGATAGAGGATTTAGTATGTAGGATACCCCCCCCCAAAAAACCCCTACATAATAAGAAATCAAACAACCCAATCAAAAAATGGTCCATGGAACAGAATAGGCCAATAAACATTCAAAAACATGTTCTATGTGCTTAACCATTAGGGAAATGCATATTAAAAGTACTTTGCAATTCCATCTTGCTCCTGTCAGAATGGCTATAATCAAGAAAATAAGCCAGGCATGATGGCACACACCTTTAACCCCAGCATTTGGGAGGCTGAGGTAGGACTTCTGTGAGTTTGAGGCCAGCCTGAGACTCATTCCAGGAAGCACATCGGTCTGGAGTTCATTTGCAGCAGCTAGAGGCCCTGATGCACCCATTCTATCTGCCTCTTTCTCCCAGACGCAAAATGGCCTGGATACTAATGACCTCCCCAGTGGCTGACACTACTTACATTGTCTATACTTATGAAAACTGTCATTGAGAAGTTGAAAAAAAGAAAGCCACACATCCAGATGAAGAAAACTTTGCACTTCAGAGTATGTATTACCCTTGTATTCCTCAAACCTCTATATGGGGTGTGTGTTCCTGGGCATTCTCCTCATAGACCCAGTTCTGTTTGCTCCTGGATTTATTGTACAAAGATTCTAGCAAGATCAGGAATGGTCTGAGAGGCCAATGTTACTAGGTGACCCATGGAGGAACAGACTAGGTCTAGATGAGTTATCACAAAGCCCAGGACCCAAAGGGACTCTTCCTAAGCTGGGCATCTCGAGCTCTGCATTTTGTGAATGAACACAAAACGAAAGCCAGGTATGGTGGCTCATGCCTGTAACCCCAGTGCTCGGGAGACTGCGGCAGAAGGATCATTACTAATTCCAGCCCAGCCTGGGCTCCAAATGAGACCCACTCTCAAAAAGTGAAAACAAGTAAGTATGGAGGCTATCAAAAAATACATATTAAAAACACACATATATAAAGTGAAAACAGAACTAAAATCCCTTGAACCCAAGAGAAATGAACGGTGGGTTCAGCCAGACATTTGGCTGTGGTGAGTCCTTCACTTGCACAGAAAACCAAGGGAGAGAGAAGATCAGTAATCAGTGTTTCCACACATCACTGGATCTCACATATCCCCTGAAAATTGAAAGTGATTTGAAGGAGAACCAAAACAAAGGCCACTGCAACAAGAGCACTGTGCGCCACCTCTTTAATAGGTCAAAGTAACTGTACAATTCATTATATTCTTCCTGAGAATAATTTATATCCCCCAACAACTAAAGGGAGGGCATACTCTTCAAAATCACCTAACAGAACAGATGGTGTGACAACTGCACATCTACAGAGAATCAGATTCCCCCAGTCTCTGTTGCATGGGATTCTCTCCTGGGAAGACAGACGCAATGAAGGTTAGTTAGCTCCAGTGGCTACAAAATAGTCAACATGGCTTTAATCTTTCTTTATAAATTATATAAAAATGGAAAACAGGGATGGTCCTGGGACGTCTTCTCAATACAGTTTGGAGGTGCTCTGGTACAAAGCATTTCTGCTTCCAAGAGAAATTACATTGCTACAAAAAACTGGCACAGAATTCTGGTGAGAAAAGACAAGAGTTTTAGTCCTGCTCTATAGCTAGTTCGCAACCCAGTGCTTCAGTATCCACGGGAAAGTAAAAAGGGAGAGAAAGGGTGGTAGCTTTCTTCTGAAGCAAGCTTTCAAAATACAGCTTTTATATTCCTTCCTTGTAAATGGATTAGCATATTGCATCTGAAGGGTGTCCAGCCTGGACAGGAACTGGCCTGAAAGGTCTTGCGGCCTCCTGGACTCCTCACAGACTCTTTGCTCTTCTACCAATGCAGCAACGGTGGGCTGGGAATTAACATGGTCCCCAAGCCATTCCACTAATGCATTTTCCAATGAGAGGCAACCCACTGTAAATACCAACTGTCCTTTGTGACTCTTCAAAGCTTCTTCCTGCACAATTTCCATTCTCAGAAAAATCCACATTTTGGATCCAGACTTTTCTGAACATTATGATTTAGAAAAATAACAAAAATGAACCCAATCTAAATGTGGTCAAATGCAGACGAGAGATTTTCAAAACTAGCTGTCGTTCCGTGGGAGCTGCGAGTGCTGGCGACTGAGGAAACAGCCATTCCTCGCTGCTGGTGGAAGGCTAGAGAACATCTCCGAAGGGCAGAAAGACTTCCTTCTCGCCTGATGACGCTCAGTGTGGCCTCGTCTGTCCTAGCAGTTTGAGTCTTGCTTGGTCAATGACATCGAGCAGGTTCTTGGCATCTACGGCCAGGGCATGTGCGGCAGTCAGCATCTGCTTCTTGTACTCCTGCTGCAGGCTGGTCATGACATACTGCTGCGCCAGCTTCATCTTGCCGATGAGCTCACCCAGGTCGGAGTTCAGCAGCTTCTGAGCCATCTCAATCTGAAAAAAGAAGAGCGGGTTAGGAGAGCCAACACTGGGCACTTGTCTGGTGCCTTCATGAGAAGAAACTTCTTTCCCTTAAGCAAACTGCCCTCAGAAATAACAGAAAGGACTGGGTGTGGTGGCACACACACACACTTGGGAGGCAGAGGTAGGAGGATCACTGTGAGTTCGAGGACCACCTGAGATGACACAGTGAATTCCAGGTCAGCCTGGACTACAGCAAGACCCTACTTGAAAACAACACCAACAAAAACAACAAAACAAAAACCCCAGGATGGGAAGTGAATTCACAGCCACTGCACCCCATGTATGCATGTCATGACAAGAGCACAGGTGGTCGGATCTGCTCCTACCATTCCTAGTTTTCTCTGCCTTGTGGCCGACTCACTTCGCCCCAGCCATGATCTAGTGCAAATGCTCTCAACTCGGGCAGTACAATACGCAGTAGCCTGCTGAAGGTGACATCGATAATTTGACTCCAATCCAGGACAACTACAAGCATCCTCTTTTACTATGCTAACTCTGTCTGTCTGTTCTCCATAGCAGCAGAGAAATGCTTGGTCAGTGTCAGGAGAAGACACGCTTGTGGCACCTTGATGGACAAGCCACGGAACATACATGCTGCCCGGCCAGGCAGGTGAAGGTCTGTTTATTCACCAGCAGCCACTCAGCCACTTGCTCTTCTAAGATTCTGGAGCCCTGACATTCGTCTGCAGACACAAAACAGCACTGGACACGGCGGGAGAAGTGTGCAGGGAGCCCACTGAACAAAAACCGCGACAGATACGTACAAAGAGGGCCAGTCCTCTGCCTCAGAATGACCTTATAGAGGACAGCTGAAATTTGGCCTAGCGTGTACAAGTAGGCCAGCTAGCGTTCACTCTCATGAATGTGGCAGTGAGTGGCACAGAAGACTCTGAGCAAGGGGGATGACATAATCCAGATGGGTGGTAGGCAGGGTGAAGGATGGGGACACAAGAGACCATTACAGGCATTGGTGCTGTGAAGATATGAGAATCTGCCTGTACTTGTGTGTGTGGAGGGGCAGAATGGGACACAGATGTCCGATGTGTGGTGATGTCACTGCCTGGGAAGGCAGAGGAGGAAGAGCAAACTACTAATGTCCAGTGGACAGCTGGAGTCAAGAGTTGGTGCAGGTCCTGAGAATGGATTTGGGAGGAGTCATCAAATAGCAAAACAGCTATGGAAGCAGGGGTAACTGCCAGGGTGAGGGGGAATCTTTAAGAGAAGGTGGCCCCTCATGGTTGGCCATGCTCAAGGGCAGCAGAAGAAGAGCCAGTGTAGAGGCCTGGGCAGGAGTGAGGAAGGCTCTGTTGGGGAGTGGGCGAAGGGTCTGTGATGCCTCCAGGGAAAATGAGGCTGACTGTAGCTGCTCCCAGGCAGGGAGAGGAATGGAATGGGAGAGGGCAGCAGGAGCACAGGAAAGTCCTACACTTTAATGCATGGGGCTCATGTCTATAATCCCAGCCCTCGGAAGGCTGAGCAGGAGGATCACAGAGACTTTGAGTCAAGCCTGGACGACAAAGTGAGTTCTAGGTCAGCCTGGACTATAGTGAGATCCTACTTAAAAACAAGACCCCCAAAACAACCCCCCCCAAAAAAAACCCAAAACAACAACAAAAAACCCAACTGCTATTTGGGAAATGGCTCAGTAGTTGAAGGCATTTGCTTACAAAGCCTGCTGGCCCAGGTTCAATTCCCTAGCCACCTATGTAAAGCTGGATGGACATTTGTTTGCAGAGGCAAGAGACCCTGTTACATATATATGTTTGTGTGTGTGTGTATACACACACACATACATACATACGTATACATACATACCTATACATACATACGTATACGTACATATACACACACACACACACACACACAAATAAACTTAAACTTCAAAAAAAACTTTAATGGGACTAGAAGATGGGTTAGAGCTTCTCACATCAATGTGACTACAGATATCTATAGTTCTAGACATGTGCTGGGGGTGTGGGAGAGCAGAAACTGAAGAACAGGGGCTTGTGAAAAGGGTTAACTCTGCAATCAGTGTGAGACTGTCTGTTGCAGTCAGGTTCACATTGCTGGCAGAAATCACCCAGCTAAGAGCAGCTTTTGGGAAAAAAAGGGCTTATTTTGTCTTATACACTCAAGGTGAAGCTCCAGGATGGCAAGGGAAAATGATGGCATAAGCAGAGGGTGGACAACAGGAATAGTAGACTGTGCCAAACACTGGCATGGGGAAACTGGCTGTAAAACCCATAAGCCCGCCCCAAACAATACACTGCCTCCAGAAGGCATTAATTCCTGATCTCTATCAGCTGGGAACCTAGCACTCAGAACGCCTAAGTTTATGGGGGACCCCTGAATCAAACCAGCACTGTCTCAAGGAAGTATGTGGATGAACAATAGAGTAGGAACACTGCATATTCTCCTCTGGACTTCACATATGCATGGGGCACATCTGTTACACACCTGCGTATACCACACACATCACATCACACACACCATATATATAAACAAGAAAATAAGCTTTTTAATTTTTTTTCTGAGGTATGGTCTCACTCTAGTCCAGGCTGACCTGGAATTCACTATTGTAGTCTCCGGGCAGCCTTGAATTCACAGAGATCCTCCTACCTACCTCTGCCTCCCTAGTGCTGGGATTAAAGGCATGCACCACCATGCCTGGCTAAAAGAAATAAACTTCAATGATTATAAAACACCTTCCACTGCAGAGTGAGCTAGACCGTGTGCAAGACTCCTGTGGCGGCACCACTGGTTAGAGCCCCTGCCTGCCCTGAGCCCATGGAGCACCTGCACTTCTCAGCCCCGTGAAGAGCACGAGGCAGACAGCTCCTATTTGGTTATGAGCTTCAAATCATTTAAAAGTGTGACTAATCAGTGCAGAGAACCATCAGCACAGCTGGGTGGACTGCCCTGAGGTGAATGCACATTCCTTCACCCTGCACAGGACCCTGTTATTGCCTCAGTATGCTGCTGGCTGGAGGTGCAATACCCCTACTTACTTAGGACATATATCCACACTTGAAGAATCTTGTGACCTGTGTTCCTCAAAATGTTAATATCAACTGGTGAATGCTTTGAACTCCAGCCCTTGGGAAGTGGGGGTGGATTTAGAGTTCCAGGCCAGTCTTTACTACCCTATATCAAAAGGCCAAATAAATAAAAAGTCAGTGTCATGGAAGACAAAGTGACTGAGTAACTTGCGTGTGGAAGAAGGCCGCAGAGAGCCTGCGTATACCACACACATCACATCACACACACCATATATATAAACAAGAAAATAAGCTTTTTAATTTTTTTTCTGAGGTATGGTCTCACTCTAGTCCAGGCTGACCTGGAATTCACTATTGTAGTCTCCGGGCAGCCTTGAATTCACAGAGATCCTCCTACCTACCTCTGCCTCCCTAGTGCTGGGATTAAAGGCATGCACCACCATGCCTGGCTAAAAGAAATAAACTTCAATGATTATAAAACACCTTCCACTGCAGAGTGAGCTAGACCGTGTGCAAGACTCCTGTGGCGGCACCACTGGTTAGAGCCCCTGCCTGCCCTGAGCCCATGGAGCACCTGCACTTCTCAGCCCCGTGAAGAGCACGAGGCAGACAGCTCCTATTTGGTTATGAGCTTCAAATCATTTAAAAGTGTGACTAATCAGTGCAGAGAACCATCAGCACAGCTGGGTGGACTGCCCTGAGGTGAATGCACATTCCTTCACCCTGCACAGGACCCTGTTATTGCCTCAGTATGCTGCTGGCTGGAGGTGCAATACCCCTACTTACTTAGGACATATATCCACACTTGAAGAATCTTGTGACCTGTGTTCCTCAAAATGTTAATATCAACTGGTGAATGCTTTGAACTCCAGCCCTTGGGAAGTGGGGGTGGATTTAGAGTTCCAGGCCAGTCTTTACTACCCTATATCAAAAGGCCAAATAAATAAAAAGTCAGTGTCATGGAAGACAAAGTGACTGAGTAACTTGCGTGTGGAAGAAGGCCGCAGAGAGGAGATGGGCAGGCTGTGTCATGTAACGCACAGTGCAGGCTGCTCCTTCTCTGGAAGCATGGACTTGGAGCACACCCTGCAGTGCAGCCACCAGGGGTTCAGAGCTACGGGCGGGAAGCCACAAGGACAGCCTTGTTACAGGAGTACACGCGTGCTCTTGGCTAGGTCTCAAGTGCAGATAGCCAGAAAGCAGGAGAAAGAATGCAAATGTGGCGAGAGGCTGAGGTGGTGACACTGAATGATGGATGTGCAGGAGTTCTGTGCTGATCTTGCAACTTTTTTGTAGGGTTAAAAATCCCTTCAAAATAAAGAATAAAACCAGGCTGGAGAAATGACTTAGCAGTTAAGGCGCTTGCCTGCAAAGCCAAAGGACCCAGGTTCAAGTCCCTAGCACCCATGTAGCCAGATACACAAGGAAGCACAAGCATCTGGAGTTCATTAGCAGTGGGTGAAGACCTTGGTGTGCCCATTCTCTCTCTCCCTCAAATAAAAATCCCTGAAACACTCACAAAACTACCCAGTAATCCTCTTAATGTTCATACCCATATATTGATGCTCTTCTCACTTTTGGTTAGAGAACCTTCTCTTTCCAAATGGTGGTGACTTTAGGACAACTCAGAAGGCATCATAGTGCTGAGAAGTGACAGAGAAGTGCTCAGCACTGAAACATCTCCATCACACCTTCCAAGGCTTGGGGTCCATTATGGAAGAGGTGATGGAAAGAATGTAAGAGCCAAAGGAAGGACAGGACTCCTTACAATGTGCTCCTCCAGACACAAAATGGCCTGGATATCCATGACCTCGCAGTGCCTGACATTACTTACACAAGACCATCATGAAGAAAAGATGATGACATCAAAATAAAAGAGAGACTGATTGAGAAGGGGAAGGGGTATGATAGAGAGTGACGTTTCAAAGGGGAAAGTAGGGGGAGGGAGGGAATTACCATGGGTTATTGTCTACAATCATAGAATAATTGTCAATAAAAAAATTAAAAATCCCCAAGACAGGGCTGGAGAAATGGCTTAATGGTTAAGGTGCTTGCCTGCAAAGCCAAAGGACCATGGTTTGATTCTCCAGGACCCATGTAAGCCAGATGCCCAAGGTGACACATGCATCTGGAGTTTGTTTGCAGCTGCTAGAGGTCCTGATGCACCCATTCTCTCTTCTTTCTCTGTCTCAAATCAATAAAAATAAAATATTTTAAAAACAAACAAACAAAAAACAAAAAAGAAAAATAACTACAGAACCCCTGGGCATGCTAAGTTGAAGGAATAGGGAGGGGCATGGGGTTCAGGGTATCATCTGTAGACCCCAGGGTCTAGTGAGAATGTACTCTGTGTGTCCCCACAGATTACCACCTGATTGGGGCTGCTGAAGACAGAGACAACACACAGTTGTCACCTTTTATTTGGAAGTCATAAAAGACAAAACTGCTAAAAGTGGCATAAGTGGGGGCTGGAGAGACGGCTTAGCAGTTAAGGCGCTTGCCTGCAAAGACCCCAGGTTCGATGCCCCAGGACCCATGTAAGCCAGATGCACAAGGGGGCGCATTTGTCTGGAGTTGTTTTACAGTGGCTGAAGGCCCTGGGCACACTCATTCTCTCTCGGTCTGTCTTCTCTCTCTCTATGCTTGCAAATAAATAAATAAATAAACTTTTTTTTTTTTTTAAACTGGCAAAAGCTGGGCATAGGGGAGGTAGGAGGATCAAGAGTTCAAGGTCAAAGTCCAATCTGCAGCCAGGATTATTAAGCAGAAAAGTGGCAAAACTGATGACTATTTCCAGGAGACAATATTTTGGGTAGACTTTGGGCCTTTAAGCATATTTAGAAACATCCATTTACAAGAACCTTCACATGGCTTCTTCAAAGGGAAGCTCCTCACTGCAAACACCCATGTTACGAGAAGCAGCATGTTCCTGTCAGCAGAGCCTTCCCCATGCTCCCAGCCACCTGTGTTCCAGGGAAAGGCCTCACTCAGTGGTTCTGAAACCTGACAAGGTGCCACTCCTCCTGCTCTTTGCTGAAAAACCAAGTGTTGGCAGGGACCAGTGTCAGTGAGAAGCCATCTCTAATAGGACAGACAGACCAACGTTTGCTGGCCACGAACTGAGTAGCCTTCTTCAGCATCTGCTGAGGACATCAGGCGTCCCTGAAACACTCGTGTGTTCAAGGCTGTGAGGGTGCTAGTGAGAGGTGGCAATGGGGTTATGAGGGTGCTGACCTCAGCAGTGGATTCATCTGTTGCTGAGTCCATAGCTGGTAGCAGGAAGTAGAGCCTGGTTGAAAGAAGTGCTGGAGGCATGCCTACAGGGCATATCCTGTCCAGAGACCTCCTCCCCTGCCCGCTGGCCCACCCCTTGCCTCTCGGCTCCAGGCTTCTCAGAAGAGGAGCACTGCTTCATGACGTGCTTTTCCAGCACTGTGTTCTGCTTCACCACGGTTGGTCCAGAAACAACAGAGGCATGAGGCCACAGAAAATCATCTTGGAAACAAGTTTTCATCTAAGGCATTTTGCCATAGCAACAATAAACTCCTAAGGCAGCCTCATAGCCATCCCTGAGTGTGTCCCCACCCAGCACTATTACCTACCTCTCGATGTGTGCTAGCTGGGAGGACAGGAATGGTCTCATCCACAGTGGCCAGTAATGTTCGCAGGGCCAAGCCCACTTCCTAACAGACAAGGATCACAGACAACATTAGGTACACACAGGCATTCAAGACAACACTAATCAGTTTTCCTTCAGCTATGTATTGTTTTTTTTGTTTCTTTTTTACCAGGTGTAAGAAAAATTTCTTTTCATTTATTTTTTCCGTTCTTTTCTTTTGCGAAGCAGGTTCTTATTCTGTAACCGAGGCTGGCCTGAAAGACATTAATCCTCCTGCTTTTCCCCCTTAAATATCGGGGGGCCTACGTAAGGAAAATTTCTTATTTAATCTAGTACTGACACCACCTTGGACATAAGACTTCTGTCCCTGCAGATTCAGATCTACCTATCTTCTGCCCCGTGGAAGAGTCTCAAGGACAGATGCTCCCATGCAAAGCATCCTGACGGAGGGTAGGCCCTTTTCCTTTTCTTCTCATCCCAGCTTCCAAGCATCCTGGCACATAAAACAGGCCAACAAACGACACATCTTTCCTCATGAGCACAAAGAATCTGTCCTCAAGGCCAATCAAGGAGGTATTATGTTCCCATTGGCTGAAGGTAAGGTGGCTGGGCTCTAGCAGCCCCTTTGAATCTTATACTCCATCTAAAACCATATGGGGGAGGGGGCTGGAGGGATGGTTTAGTGGTTAAGGCGTTTGCCTGCAAAGCCAAAGGACCCAGGTTCAATTTCCCAGACCCATGTTAGCCAGGTACACAAGGGGGCGCATGTGTCAGGAGGCCCTGTGTGCCTATTCTCTCTCTCTCCCCCCTATTTCTCTGTCAAATAAATATGAAAACCATATGGTAGAGTTGTAAAATGAATGTGGGCCTGGTAGCATCCTCCTGTAATCTCAACACTTCAAAGGATGAGCCAGAAGGATTGCTGTGGTTTGAGGCCAGCCTGGGTTACATGAGACAGTATCTTAAGAAGAGGGAGATGAGTAATTACATCACTTGGGAGTTGAGGAAAGCAGATCACTTTGAGTTTGAGGCCAGCTAGCCCAGGCCATATAGTAAATCTTTGCCTTAACAAAACAAGAGGGTTGGAGAGATGGGTCAGTGATTAAAGTGCTTGCTTGCAAAGCCCGAGGGCCTGGGTTTGATTCCCCGGTACCCATGTAAAGCCAGGCACAAAGCGGTGCATGTATCTGGAGTTCATTTGTGGTGCCTCAAGGACCTGGCACACCTGGTCTTTCTCTGTCAAATAAGACCATCCTGCTTCTCCTAGGAGCGCATGCACTGTACCTTCACCATGGGGACGTACTCCTCCGGCGGGGCTGGCTGGATCTTGCTGGACATCTCAATAACAGCTTTCACCAGGCCTGTCACATTCTCATACACCTTGTCATTGGACCGGTCCAGGTTGGCAGTGGGAGGGGGGCTTATTTCCTGGGGCTGAAGCTGAGAACATAGAAGCTGGTCACTTTCCACCCTCAATCAGATAGTATGCCATCATTACAGTTAAGTTCGAAGGTCTTTAAAAGAGATCAAAGCAGATGGAAGGTGACTTTCATGTTTGTACAGAACATGGTTCAGTTTGAGGATGACACTGCAGTAATTCATCCCAGTGACAAATAAACAAGGCTGTGATTATTTTCTAACTTTGAGCTCAGTTAAAGGAAATGAGATGGAATCATACACACTAGAGAAAAGCCCCCTAGATTCTTTCAGAAGTGATTCAATGTCCCCAGACTCCCAAATCATTCACCACAAGAGCAACAACCCAGACAATTTACACCAAGGGCTTATCATGTACCGAGAAAGCTACTGACCTGCTCATGATCAGTCACTCTGTTACAACTAAGCACCTCAGCTTTCTTCAAACCCCAAGTATGTAGTCTAAAACTGTGGATGCATGTGTGCCTTGTTTAGAGAAAGCCACTCAAGTCCACTGGCATGGGCTTCTTGCCTGCTGTGTGCTGACTGCTAAGTGAACCTAGGCGTCTAGGCCTTGACTGCCTCCCTAAAGAGCAATGATAAAACCTCAGATGTACACACATTACAAATGATCTGGGCACTCCAAGAAATGCTTTGTAGTGTTCAAAAATTCAATTTGCTTATAATTGCATGAGATATAAAAAGGGTAGTGTAGCTGGGCATGGTGGCGCACGCCTTTAATCCCAGCACTTGGGAGGCAGAGGTAGGAGGATCGCCGTGAGTTCGAGGCCACCCTGAGACTCCATAGTGATGAGACCTTACCTCAAAAAACCAAAACCAAAACCAAAAAAAAAAAAAAAAAAAAAAAGGGTAGTGTGTGTGTACATGCATATGCATGTTTCAGAAGGACTGAATTTCAGTATAACACCTGTCTAATCACAGGTCTGCTATGGCATCCAGTCTAAGCCAGTGAGTGCCCATTTTGGGATGCTCAGGTGTCTTAGCCCAAGTACACCCCAGATAAACCATTTTGTGATAGAAAAGGGTAAGAATAACTCATTCACTACAAAGATGTTCATGTCTTAGTTTCTGGCAAATATGAATGATAACTTTGGCACCTGTTGGTCGTAAGAGGTGACAAATCAAGCCAGAGTGCCCTCCCATTTGGCTTCCCACATGCTACTTCAGAATCACATGCGGAGAGCTGAGTGTGATACAGCGAGCCAGACAGACATACAGACATGATGTGCTTACCCTCCATGGCTATTGTCGAACGGAAGGTGAGGAAAAGTTAAAGAAATTTATCAGAGAAAGGGAAAAAAGAAAAACACTATTAATAAGGCAGCAGGACCCCCCCATAAAACATATGAGCAGAACACCCAGGCGCCAGCTGCAAGTCTGCCCTTTGCTCCCTGTTCACTAGTTATTGGGAGGACCCTTGTGTGGGGTCTGCTCAGGGCACAGTGTATTACAAATCCGGTCATGTGTCACGCTTGTTCCCATGAGATAAATGAACAGGACAGCATGCAAAGTCTTTGAGGGGTGGCTGGCAGCCATGAGAGTGGAGAGAGTGCAGCTCTTCATGAGAGAGGAGGATGTGTTTAACACAGGAGTCTGCTTCCTGACTTCCAAAGGACATGGCAGCAACTACTCCTCTCTCAGTTCTTGTATGTGGTAGCAGCATCCAACACAATGCCCAACATACACTTGATTGGGGCTGGGTATAAGCCCTCAGAATGCCCCTCCAACCCAGGGGCTTGTTCTGTTTTTGGAAAGAGTCTCATTATGTAGCCTGAATGGTGATGGATCCTCTAGTCTCCCAAGTTCAAGGATCACAGACATAGGGTGTTGTCAACATGACCAGAGAGCACTTTTGTTCTCTAAATTGACTGGCTTCGTTTGTTGTTGTGTCTCCATAGCCCAACCCCCGGCTTTCCTACTGTGATGTGATTGGACAGAGTAGTGAATAGGACATGCAGCACTCTCTCATGTCCAAAGATCTATCTCAAAGCAAGCACCCTTGGCATGCAAGTCCCACAGCACCTTCAGTTCAGAGGTGCAACATCCAGGGTTCTCCTGGGCACTGAAAGACTCATCTCAAGACAGGACTTGCTGTACTTTATTCAGCCTATTGAGAATCATGATGCCATGTTCTCTCTTTTCCAGGCCAGGCCTGCTCAAACTCCTGTTAGCACAGGAAGATGCATACAAGATTGAGGAGAATTCCGTCAAGACATCCAACAACTCTGGTTTGAGCAGGTCTAATGGAAGGTTATTTTAAGTTTGTTTTTTTCTTCTTTTATAGGTCTTTTTTTTTTTTTTTTTTTTTTGGCTTTTTGAGGTAGGGTCTCACTCTGGTCCAGGCTGACCTGGAATTAACTCTGTCATCTCAAGGTGGCCTTAAACTCATGGCAATCCTCCTACCTCTGCCTCCCGAGTGCTGGGATTAAAGGCGTGCGCCACCACACCCGGCTAAGTCACTTCTTTTATATGTTGTGATGCCTTCAGAAACCCTTCATAGTGACATTGCAGAAGTCAAAGCTTGGTTGGAGAAACATCTATCATTGATTTCCTATGTTCTGGAGTTTTGACAACTCAGACATCCTATAGCTGGCAGTTAATGAGAATCTAGTACCCTCTATAGACACAGCCAATTCCAATCCTTGAGGCAGGTGCTTGAAACCAAGAAAACTAAGCTTGGTACCTGTGACTCCAGATGGAGTACCACCCTAGCATGGGCAAGGCCCTTGGCTCAGACTCACCATTATGAAAACAACCACAACAGAAGAATCACAGAAAGTAAAGCCAAGAAAGAAAACAAGACTCTTCTGGCTAAATGTGATTTGGATGAATTGTTTTATATACAATTAAGGGCAAACATTTCTGTACCAAAACTACATTGTTGAAAAATGATAAAAAAAGGGCTGGGAAAGTTACTCACTGGTTAAAGGCACTTGCTTGCAATGTCTGACGGTCTGGGTTCAATTACCCAGTGCCCATGTAAGGCCAGATGCACAAAGTGGTACATGCATCTGGGGTTAGTTTGCAACAGCAAGAGGCCCTGGTGTACATATTCTTTTTCCCTTCTGTGTGTCTGCTTACAAATAAATTAAAAAAAATTAAAAATATACCAATAATGTTCTTTCAGTTAGGATTTAATAACCTCTATTCCCTCACCCCCCAGATAAAACAGAGATGCCTACTTCACCTTAATATCTTTACTTCATGTATATGGAGCAATCATACTTTATTCAAGTGTCCTTCTCACTTAATATCCTACACATTAAGGGTATGGTCAGTTTTCTTTATTCATGATTTTATTCCCATCATAAAAAAGTGGAGTTAGGGCTGGAGAGATGGCTTAGTAGTTAAGGTGCTTGCCAGTGAAGCCAAAGGACCCAGGTTTGATTCCCCAGTATCCATATAAAGCCAGATGCACAAGTTGGTGCATTGCATCTAGAGTTCATTTGCAGTGGCTAGAGGCCCTGGCACACCCGTTCTCTATCTGCCATTCTCTCTCTCTCATATTTTAAGAACTGGAGTAGGGTGAAAAATGTCAGGATTCTAGGGTAGCACTTCTTCTCAGTTCAGGTTTTATTACAACACTGTAACTCTCAGGATGTTATGAAGGTCAGCTCTATGGTTGATGAAAATGGAATTTGGTTAACCTAATTTTTCTTATTCTTTCTTTTAAATTGTAGTTAAAGATACTGTATTAGGAAAATTCATGTCCTCTCTCTCTTCTCCAAGAACAAAGAGTGTTGCTAACAGACCTGGAGATAATAGCTGGCCAGTAAGTGTTTTGGGCCTGACTCTTTGGCAGAAGCACATCCAGTCTAGTCCATCTGTGTCTGCTTAATGCCCAACAGGTACATGAGTTCACGGCAGGGCCATGGTCTCTCCTTTATGACACACTGAAATGACAATACAACCACCCTGACCCTAAAACAGTCAACTGGTCTGGGAGGTGAACACTTGGAGCAGAATGTGTAACTGTGCTGTCCGTCGGTCCACAGTGGAATGCTGCCCCAGTTGCTGGTGCTGTGTGACCTAGAACAAACCATTCCATCTCTGTGGGCCTTGATTGTCAAGAATGAAAGACTTAACCACCCCCAACTCTGTGAGGCCACGTGAGTACATGGAATTGTGTCACTGCACCTGACACAAAGAAGGTATTTAATACATACATGGTGGAAACTGAAAACAAAAATGACACCCATCAGCAGATTTAAGACGCCGTCCATTTTAAGAGGCACCCAGGCTGTCCCAGCACCTGTGATCGTCCTTCTCCTCTTCCGGAGTGTAGGGATTACAGGTGCATGCCACACTATAAGAAGGATGTATCGTTTTTAAAAATATAACATTAAGAAGTGCCATTCCTAATTTTCAAGATGTTAAAGTGTGAAAGTATGTATCAGATTGAGAAGTGGGATACATTTTGAGAGATAGTATTATCCTGGGTGGGAAGGTAAGAAAGAGATGCCACCTTTAAGTGGCCAGGCTAGAAGAAGGGAACATTTTTTTCTTGCCTCCAGAGGAGCTGCCTCAGCACTCTGAGGGGACCCTGGAGAGTCAGACACTGGTGCCTGCTACCATACCCGTACGGAAGGCAGAAACTGAAGAGCCTCAGCCCATGGGAAGCTTGCAGTTGTTACTTGAATCAAATATTGCTTTTGATCTGAGGGAAGGCTCTAGTAGTCCTTTAACAAACACAATTCTGACCAGAGACAGAAAATAGGTTTCCCATGAAGCCCTATGTATAAATGTGAAGAAAGTGAACCCCAGACCTCACTTACCCTAGGCATTCTGGCTTAATTTTTTTTTCTGTTTCTTTTTTCAAGGTAGGGTCTCACTGTATCCCAGACTGACCTGGAACTCACTCTGTAGTCCAAGGTTGGCCTCAAACTCATGGTGATCTTCCTACCTCTGCTTCCTGAGTCCTCGGATTAAAGGTGTGTGTGCCACCATGCCTGGATCTGGCCTAATTCTTTAAACTAAGAGGACCTCTATTACTCCAAAGACACATATTACTTGGTTAGAGGATGCTGGTACAAAGTCACTAAAAACCTACCAGGCTCAGAGAATCAGCAGAGTTCATATAATGCCTTCCTGCCACCTAGCAGATACAGAATTAGATCTGTTGAATCCTGGGCCCCTACTACAGTCCCTATGGCAATGTCCTTGACCACTAAAATATAGTTACCAAGAACTGAGGTCTCATGGACTTTACCAACTGTGAGCAGACTGTGCTGTCTAGGTTCAAATGCTCACCTTGACACCCTCATTGTAGCTGTCCCCAGGGCTGCTCAGACTGGCCAGGCTGCCCAGGTGGCCAGGGGCTCCAGGGCGTGGCGGTTTTTTTGGTGGAGCTGAAGGATCTGGAAGAGCAGAAGAATTCCCATTATGTATGTTAGTGAAGACAGTCCCAAACACACAAACCTTGACCAGCACCGTTCCAACAAACACTAGGACTGTGTTCTACAGAGGCATCTCTGATGCCTCACGATAGCTGATACGGCTTTCCAGTGAGTGCTCTCAGCATGGGTCAAATGCAATAAACAGCATACTTGCTGTGGTCTACAGAAGCAAGACTGGGAATATCACCAGGGCATTCCAAAGTGGCGACACTACACACACTGAAAACCTGCTCCTGACACATCACACAGATGTCCTCACACAACTCTCCTCACTGACCTGGTTTGCCCACAGGCTGATAAATGTGCTGGTTTCCAGGCTGTAGGAAAAAGCAAAACTCAGTCAATGAACCTCTACATACAATGGGTAGTGACTCATGTCTTCCTTCCCTGTCCATCCACCCTCTGAACTCTGTGATAGGGGTTGGGCTCTCAATATGCTCAGCAGACAGGTAACCAATGATGCCCAAGGGAATGTAAAAAGGGATATGAAGAAGGCAGCATGGGATTTGCAAGTTCCCACAGGTCACCTTTAAAGGTCGAAACTCCCAGGCCTTCCAGGGTCTGCTGCTCATCTGGCTCACTGCTAAGGATCTGCTGATCACTCACATAGGAGTAAGGGCAGAGACACAACAGTGATGGTGAAAGGGTATCTGCAGCACTGGGGTGGCCAAGGTACAGTCATCAGGACCTGGTGCTACACTTCTACCAATTCCAGGCCATATGGCACATGCCCATTAGGGAAGCAAATCATAGCCCCTGGGATGGGCAAAAAGACACTGCCACTGAAGATTTCCATGCTGTCATGCCGGAAACTGTACACATGCATGCATTCCTTCACTATGGCAGGGTCTCCCTATAGACACTAGGCTGACCTCAAAGCCTTCCTGCCTCTGCCTCTTTTGCTGGTATTACAGGTGTGGTGGGTTGAATGTGACTGCACGCTCAGTCTCATGTGTTTGTAATTAAACCTCCTATTTAGTCTCCAGCTAGTGGAGCCTATGGGAGGTGGAGTCTTGTTGGAGGTGTGTCACTACGGCTGGCCCTAGGAATTTATAGTACAGCCCACTTGTTAGCATAAGTCAGTTCACTCCTGGGGCTGTCTTCCAGCTGCTGTGACAGATGTGAGCCAGTTTCCTCCTCTGCCACAAGGAAACTGCTCTCAAAACTGTAAGCTGAACTAAAACCTTTTTCCCCCATAAACTGCTTCTGGTCAGGTATTTTGACTTAGCAAGAAGGCAAATGCAAGATGGCTGTCCCTCACACTGCTGTTTCTGAAGCTGTATTTCAGTAAGCTCTGGTGAATGTGAGGTGCAGAGAAGCACCTGTCAGCGGTGTGAAGCTTTGGCTTGGTCCCCAGCAATGTAGGGCAACGGCAACAGCCACCTATGTGAGTCTAATTCAAAGGAATGGAGATCCTCTACCTCTGAAAGAACTCTGCTTATGGATGGACCATTCTGTCCACCATCATAAATGTTGGCATGCAGCTGGGTGTGGTGGTGCATGCCTTTAATCCAAGCACTTGGGAGGCAGAGGTAGGATTGCCAAGGGTTTGAGGCCACCCTGAGACGAGACAGTGAATTCCAGATCAGCATGGACTAGAGTGAGACCCTACCTCAAACAAACAAAAAACAAAACAAAACAAAAAGTTGGCATGCATGGATATCTTATGACATAATGTGGAAGTTGAAGCTCTCATATTGAAGCTCAAAGTGAACTTCAGGGACAGCTTGGCAGATGCTTACCAGGCCCTGAAGACTTCCATCCTCCCTGTCGATGCTACCTCGAGAAAGCCTCACGTCAGGTTTCTAGAAAGATGAAAACACAGCCAAGTTCACTTAATTTGTTACTGAAAGTTAGTGACAGATTCTGTTCTGAAGCCCTCTGCTATACATCCAGCCCAACTCTGCCCTCCCTGCACTGTCTCTAGGTGGAGCACTGGTCATTGTGTTGTGCATTCCCAAGTCCTGACTGATAAGCCTGTTTTCCATTCTTTCTGCTTTTTGGTGCTGGGATAGAATGCAAATGCTCCACAATGAGCTTGTGCTTAGAGCCTGGTATTAATCGTTAGGTCAGTCTTCAATATTCTGTCTGTCTTCTTTACCTCCTGAGGCAAGGTCTTGCTACATAGCGTAGGCTGGCCTGGGACTCCCAAAGTCAAAGTTTCTCCAAGTGGCCTAACACCCTGCAACTCCTATAGACACCAAAGCGACATGGGCAACAGCTCAGAGTGGCCTTTTCCCAGCTCGAGGGACTACTGCTTAGTGTGGGTCCTGTACTGTTCTCACTTGCTGCTTTCCACCTATAAGCACGGACTCGAGCTCTGAGGCAGCTCAGCTACACACTCGGCTTTCGTAGACAACAGCTCACTAAGGCTCCCAGTCCTTTCCCCCACATCAGACTTCTTGCTTAGAAGGCAGGAGCGACAGGGCCAGCACTGTGGCCTGTCCTCCGATGGAAGACCTTGCTGCTCATGGCTTCCCAGCCCTGCCTCTGTGGTTTTGTTTCACAGGGACTGACTGGGTCTGCTGTATGAAAGAAACAGTACCACTGCCAGAAGAACACAACCAGGCTTTATGTAGACAAGGCTTCATTAAAAAAAAAAACAACAAACCTATTATTTATTTATTTGGTTGACAGAGAAAGAGGGAAGGAGGGAGGGAGAGAATGGGCATGTCAGGGCCTCCAGCCACTGCATACGAACTCCAGACGTGTGCACCCCCTTGTGCATCTGGCTAACGTGAGTCTTGAGGAATCAAACCTGGGTCCTCTGGATTTGCAGGCAAATGCCTTAACCAATAGCTAAGCCATCCCTCCAGCCCCAAGACTTCATTTGTGAAGTTAAAAATCCCTTTTAAAAACTAGCAACTACTGTGCATAGTTCCAAAGTGCCAAGCTACTGTACTTTTAAGCAGTATCCAAAAGGAACGCAAGCCACCTAGCTGCCAGTGTCCAGGAGCTTGGTCAGCTTGCAAGATGCTTTCATGGTGTGGGTGCTCCACATTGGTTCATCTCAGGAAAGACCACTGACTGAGCTGGGGACTGGAGAGGGGACATGCTCAATAGAGAACATCTGTTCTCTTGAGGAATTGTGACCTTGGGCAGGTGTCTTGGGATTGGTATCATTAAAATTATTCCTTGCAGGGTCATGGTAATGGGGAGATCCAAGGAGGGACCTCTGAGGAGACATGTGTGATCCACAGAAGGACTTGGGGACACATTAGATGACAGCAGCCATTTGTAGTAGCATCCACAAAAACTAGTCTGAAAATGGAAGTCTTTGCTGTACCTAGCAGAAAAAAATTCAGGTAATATTATGGAAAATATTTTCAAAGAGCAGAGCTGAGGTCACCAGGAAACGGGGGCACACAGCTTGGAGGGAGGAGAGGCCTGTGCGGTTCACCATGAGGGTAACAAGGTGGGCGTCTTCAGATGTGTTCACAGCAGTCTGAACAGCAAATGTGGGGCTGCTAGAGTTCATAATTAGGAAGCTCACATTGTATTTTGTGTTTCTTTAAAATGGTCTCTTTTGTTTTTTTTTTTCATCAATTTTATTGGCCAGATATCTAGAATTTATCATATAAATCTTTGAAAATAGTGAGGCATTACAAGAACATTTTACAAGCCAGCTCTGATTGCACACTTTATACAAATACTTGTTTTCTTAGAAGAATACTTTAATAAAGAAAATAAGTCTCTGTACATCTTAAAAGCAAATTTGATGCTGTTTCTTACAATTCAATCATCATTTGCAATTTTCTTTTACAGCATTTCTATTATATCCAACAAACCAAATTACAACCTGTGGTTTCTCACTTTCAAGAACTACTGAGGTTCACGGCTATAGGGTTTTAGGTTTCTTTTTCTAATCTTCCCTAAAATCAGGCTGGAAGAGGTAATTTTTTCTTTTTTCCGAGGTAGGGTCTCACCCTAGTCCAGGCTGACCTGGAATTCATACTCTCAGGGTGGCCTCGAACTCAGAGTGATCTTTCTACCTCTGCCTTCCGAGTGCTGGGATTAAAGGTGTGTGCCACCAAGACCGGCTGTAAATAATTTTTTTACTGACAACTTCTATAATTATAAACAATATCCCATGGTTGAAAGAGGTAATTTAAACAACATTCTTCCAAAACAGAACTTGGATCAGGCTAATTACCATGATTGATGAACAATCTTTTCACATCTACTTAGCTAGAGAAGCTGATAGTTTAAACCTGCTGTACCAAGCAAACCCACAGTTCCTATACAGAAAAAACAAACAAACAAAAAACAGAAACCCTAGAAATGAGTGAAATACAAATAGTAAGAAAGCTAAAACAGCTGCTAGTAATTAGAGAACACTTTTAAATTCAATGTCTTTCCCGGCTGAAGGCGGCGGAAAAGGCAAGGATGTGGCAGTTGTACAAGATAAAGATCTGAAATAGGGCACTGAGGGCCAGTGGTGTGTCGTCCCCAAATGAGAGCAGATCTAGAATCGTGATCAACATTTACCATTCTTGTGCTGTGGCTTTCATATAGCTTAATGTGCAGCCACTTGCCCAGAGCAAGTGATCATGTACACCAGGGGAACAGAACACTGACCATATTTGCCTTAGATACAGGACCACTAGGGAAGCATCTGGTGGTGTTCACTCCATCCCTTCACTGTTACTGAAGACTGCGTCCACTTGGCAATGTTGTCTTACTTTTCAAGGTAGTGTAGATTAGTCAAGTTCTTTAGTGCCCAGTAATAATTACCCAACATCCTTAAGTTTTTCATTAAGATCTTGTCCAACAAGATTAAAAAGCACTTAGGAACGAACTATACAGTATGTTCTGTTAAGATTTGCTTTGTGTACTAATATATGGTCTATTTTAGAGAATGTTCCATGTGCTGCTGAAAAGAATGTATATTCTGTAGCCTTTGGATGAAATGTCCTGTATATATGTTAGGTCCATTCCTTCTATGATCTCATTTAGTCAAGATGCCTTTCTGTTTTTTTTTCCCCCCCTGGGATGACCTGTCAATTGATGAGAGTGGGGTGTTAAAGTCACCCACCACCACCGTGTTTGGTGTTATCTGTGACCTTAGTTCTAATAGTGTTTGTTTGACGAATTTGGGAGCCCCCATGTTAGGTGCATATATGTTTAGGATTGTAATGTCCTCCTGTTGGAGTGTGCCCTTAATCAATATAAAGTGACCTTCCTTATCTTTCTTGACTAACGTCGGACTAAAGTCTACCCTGTCTGATATTAGGATAGCAACCCCTGCTTGTTTTCTAGGCCCATTTGCTTGAAACACCGTCTTCCAACCTTTCACCCTAAGATAATGTCCATCCTTTGTAGAAAGGTGAGTTTCTTGGAGACAACAAATTGTAGGATCCTGCTTTTTAACCTAGTCTGCAAACCTATGTCTTTTGGTTGGGGCACTGAGACCGTTGATATTGAGAGATATTATTGAAAGGTATGTATTTGTTTGCCTTTTTTTTTGTAGTTCCAGTTCTATCTTTGCTCTCTTGTGTTTACTAGTATTTGAGTATTGTTTGTTTTTCCAGGTTCCTTATACGTGTGCTTTTCCTTCTCATAGGCATGGAGGATTCTATCAAGTATTTTCTGTAGAGCTGGTTTTGTCTTCAAATACTCCTTTAGCCTGCTTTTGTCATGGAATGTCCTTATTTCTCCATTTGAATGGATAGCTTTGCAGGATAAAGTAACCTTGGTTGACAGTTGTTATCTTTCAGAACTTGGAATACATCACTCCAAGCCCTTCTGGCTTTTAAAGTTCGTGTTGAGTAATCTTCTGTGATCCTGATGGGCTTGCCTTTGTAGGTAACTTGATTTTTCTCTCTAACTGCTTTCAATATTTTTTCATTGGATTGTGTGTTTGGTAGTTTGATTATAATATGGCAAGGAGAGGTTCTTTCAGGTTTTGTCTGGCTGGTGTTCTAAAGGCTTCCTGGCACCTCTTTCCCAATTTGGGGGAAGTTTTCTTCTATGATTTTGTTGAGGATGCCTACTATGCCTTTGGAGTGAAATTCTTCTCCTTCTACTACTATACCCTGAATTCTTATGTTTGACCTTTTCATAGTGTCCTGAATATCTTGAAATTCCCATTCATACTTTTCTATTAGTTTGTCTTTCTCTTTGTTGGACTGTATTAGATCTGCCACCTGGTCTTCTAGCTTAGATATTCTATCCTCTCCTTCATCCATTCTACTGGTGAGATTTTCTACAGAGTTTTTTATTTCATTAACTGTGTTCTTCATTGCTAGTAATTCTGACTGGTTTTTCTTTATTATTTCTATTTCCTTACTTATGTCTTGAATTGACTTTTTTATTTAATTAAATTGGTGTCCTGTGTCTTTGATTCCTTTGATTTTCTCTTTGATTCCTTTGATTTCTTCTTCTTTGAACATATTTACAATCATTCCTTTGAAATCTTTCTCAGGCATTTCTTCTAACTCGTTCTCATTGGAGGTCATTTCTGATGCATTAATACTTATTGGTGGATTTATATTGTCTGGATTTTTGGTGTTCCTTGTGTTATAATGTATATATTTTTGCATCTTAGATTAAGTTAGTGCTTGGATTTTCTAGTTAGCTGGGTATTCTTAGCTGTATCAATTGATCTGATGTTACATATCTTCAGCGTGGGAATTTAAGATGTTAGGTGTGGCTCTTAACACTCTCAGAGTATCTACAAAAGTGTTCCTAGGGGTTGGGTTTGCCTGCTATAGGAGTATTCAAGTAGGCTGAGTGGAACAAAATACAGACAGATTCTAAAATTTAACTGAACAATGTACACATTCAATCAAAAAAAGCACCGAGTATTTATGCAAGAGTAGGTATTATGACAACCAGATCCTCTATCAACAAAGAGGTTAAGATTTCTGGTGTGTTGAGGGTTCCAAGTCAGCTTGTGACCAAGTGAGACCCTTCCCTGGTGCAATCCCAGTTACCTTTTTGGATGATTTTGGTCTCTGCTTGCATCCTTCTTTGGTGTCCTGTGGGTTCAAGTCGGCTGGTTGGGTTGCTGTTCTGTTTTCTGGAACTGGGCACTGGATTTTCCTGTGGGGCAAACCGAGCCTGGCAGCTGTTACTGCTGGATCTGCCGCTGCTGCCTTAGCCGGAGCCGTCGCTTCCGCAATCGCTGCTGGAGCTACTACAGCCTGCCTGTGTGGGCTCTGGATCTCTCCTACTTCTCTGCTGCAGTTTAAATTTCTTATACATCTCACTTTTTGGTAAAAGTGTGTATTTTACTGGGTTTTCTTTGGCTTTTTCTCTCTTAGGCCTCTTTGGTGTGGTTCCTATGCCACCATCTTAACCGGATACAGTATGTTCTGCTTCTCTTCTTAGTTCTCTCGATTTTGCTTTCACTTTCTTTTAATGGTTTCTCGAGGTAGAATCTCATTCTAGCCTAGGTGGACCTGAAATTCACTGTGTAGTATCAGGGTGGCCTCGAACCTATGGCAATCCTCCTACCTCTGCCTCCTGAATGCTGGGATTAATTAATTTCGCTTTCTCATTCCAGTGTAATAAATTACTACAGGATTTTATCAAAATACTGTGGCAGCAGTTGGAAATGAGTTACTTTGCATTACCAGAAGTGTTCAATCACATTACCATGGGTCACATTTGCATAAAACTAGAAGATGGCCAATGTCCAACATCTATTGCAGTGACTTCAGCAACTCCGTGCAGTCAGTGTAGCCATAGCTGTTCTTGTCATCATCCCTCAAAATGCCATCTGTTATGTTCATTTGTTCATCTTACTACCCTTCTCCTTATGGACATGAGTGATAGCTGTGGCAAGTTCTAGGCCGTCAAGCAAGTTACTGCCTTCATAATCGTGCATTTTGAAATAATGGAGCTGTAGTTCCTGTGAGGACATCGCCACCTCTGGTTTATTGATGCACCTTCTAGATACTCCAGATGCTCCATGATGTGAGCTCACGGTGCCCACTGTGGACGTAAAGTGATCGCACATGAGCCTTGCCAACCCCTGTACCCAGGATGTTTTGTATTTTTCTTTTGACTTTTGAGGTAGGTTCTCATTCTAGCTCAGGCTGACCTGGAATTCACTATGCAGTCTAAGGGTGGCCTCAAACTCGGCGATCTTTCCACCTCTGCCTCTGGATTAAAGGCATGTGCCACCACACTTGGTTCTTTTCATTAAAAAAAATATTTTATTTATTTATTAGAGAGAGAGAGAGATGGGGGAGGGAGAATGGGCCTCTAGCCACTGCAGATGAAATCCAGAGACATTGCCACTATGTGCATCTGGCTTATGTGGGTTCTGGGGAATAGAACCTTGGTCCTTAGGTTTTGCAGGCAAGTGCCTTAACCACTAAGTCATCTCTCTGGTCCGTGTCTCTTTTCTATTAATTCATTTATGCTTCATAAAAGAACTGATCTATAATGATGTGTATGGTGGTTTGATTTAGGTGTCCCCTGTAAACTTATGTGTTCTAAATGTTAGGTCCCCAGATGGTGGCAATTTGGGAATTGGAGTCTATTGTCGCTATTGTTCATCTGATGTTGGCCAGGAGGCGATGCCCACCTTCTGCTAATCCCATCACTTCCCCCTGCCATCATGGAGCTTCCCCCTGAGTCTATAAGCCAAAATAAACCCTTTTCTCCCACAAGCTGCACTTGATTGGTTTTTTTTTGTGATAGAAACTCAAAGCTGACTGCAACAGCCTGGAAACTTGACAAGGATCTGCACTCCCGCCCCGCCCTGCAACTCCTGCAGTCTCAGCACTTTGGGACAAACACATTGCATTCAAACTGCTGGGGTCCCAATGTGTTAACAAGACCACCCGAGGCTACTTTGTAAAGGAACATTTGTCCAGTAGCAGGCAATCTAATTCCGCAGGGGCACCTGCACTGTCCACTGGCAGGTCTTTTTTTACAGGGGCTGTGATCTCAATGCATATGCTAGTCTTCAGCTGCATAGGTTAAAGGTGTTTGGGTAATTCTGTTGCATGCAGCTGTATTCCCTGGTTGTAGAAGAGTCCAAGGATGTATGCCGAAGAAGGTGGATGTGAACTAAAGTCCCCTGAAGATGGACAGCCCCCCGCTTTCTCCACCATTTACATATCACCACACTTGGTCCCCATCCTACTCTCAGGTGCACTTTCTGCACCTGACAGCAATGGCCAAGATGGGGAATAAAGGGTAGGTGCCAGGACCCAAATCTCTGCTGGTGGCATTTGGAGAGGAATAGCCTGTTGCTCCAGCTCATTTCTTGTGCCCAGAACTCTTGAGATGGCCCCAGGCACATGAGAAGAAGGCAGATGCAATAGAAAAAGAAAAGACACAAACTAAGCAGTTATTACTCACTTCTGTGCTTGGCACCTTTGCTGTGATTGGCATAGGGACTTAACAGTGATGGGAGGGACATGGACCCTGTCTCCAAGGGCTCTGAGTCTAGTAATGAATACAGAATGATCCAACACAGTACCACAAGTATTATCCAAGGCACTTACAGAGAAACTGCTACAATGCTACCTACTGTGGCCTCTATGTCCAGCACAGAGTCACCCAACAGACAGGCTGGAGGTGTGGTGAGTGGTAGAGTGCTTGGACCCAAGGATTTCATCCATAGCACTGCAAAACTTAAACCAACCAACTCCCTTAACAAAACATACTTCAAGTAGCGGAGGGCTATATTTGGCCAGGCTGAGGCTACACAACGTCTCGTCCTCTCTGCTCCCTCTGCACTCCCCAATGGCACCATTTGGAGTAGTCTCTCACTGGGCACCAATCTATCCCCTCCTCTGAGAGCACTGTGTGGGGACACTGTTGGTGGTTCCACCTTGGAGAGGGAAACTTCTGCATCTAGCAAGCATAGGTCATGGGTGCTACTTAACACCCTACAGCACACAGGACAATACCAGAAGAAATGCCAACCGTGAATTGTGATAATGATAATAGTAATAAAGTTTTTGTTGATTTTCTTATATTTCGCCTATGCTATAAGCTTTATGCTTCACCAGGTCACTGTCTACCACAGTCTACACCTGACAACTGTTTGCTAGTTTTCTCAGCAGAATCCCGTAAGACAGCATAAGCACCTCTTGTGTTGTGGAAACAAAGCCATGGTGCCCCTGAACCGTCTGAGGATGGCTTCCAGAGGGAAATAAGTCTGGTTTGAGACCACAAAGCATGACTGGGAGTTGGCAGGTTGAGGAGGGCAAGTATACTCCTCCCAGAGAGCAGGTAAAGTGGGCCAGTCTGGAGCACAAACGAGGTGGCCAAACGGGATGGGGAGGTGCTCCCAGAACTACTGGCCTTAAGAAGGAACAGTGAGGGGTTTGACTCTGAGCGGACTGTGGGAGGCACTGGTGGGTTCGAATTCAGAGATGGTAGCATCAGATCACACATTACACACACTGCTTCAGCCATGGAAGAGCTTGGAGACGGTAATTCAGAGAGCATCCCCTTTTAACTTGAAGCTGGCCAGCAGAGCGCTTGCGTTTACTTGATGCTTGTCTCATCTCCCTCAGTGGAGTTATGACCTACCTGAGACTCCCAAGGGAAGCCCTGTCTTGACTGCTTTGTCTCTGCAGCCCTCACACCCGCTGGTCCACCCCACCAATCCCACTCCTGCTTCCCACAGGGACACTGTCTACACGGATGACGATGCAATGGCACCATGTTGAAGATAGCGTGGCTCCCACTGTCTTGTGCAAACACTGATGGTTTTCTACAGTCAAGGATGAAATCTGAGTTGCTTCACTCTGCACCCCTCAGGTTTGAGTCTTTTCACTGTGCGCCCCTCAGACTCCAAACTCTTCACTGTGTGCCACACAGCCTCGAGTCTTTTCACTGTGTGTCACAGCCTCGAGTCTCTTCACTGTGTGCCACTCAGCCTCTGGACCCCACATCTACTGCTGTTGGGCTCTGCACCTGCCACCCTTAAGACCACCTTTGAGGGCTGGAGAGATGGCTTAGCAGTTAAGCGCTTGCCTGTGAAGCCTAAGGACCCCGGTTCGAGGCTCGGTTCCCCAGGTCCCACGTTAGCCAGATGCACAAGGGGGCGCACGTGTCTGGAGTTCGTTTGCAGAGGCTGAAAGCCCTGGCGCGCCCATTCTCTCTCTCCCTCTATCTGTCTTTCTCTCTGTGTCTGTCGCTCTCAAATAAATAATAAGTAAATAAAAAAAATAAAAAAAAAGACCACCTTTGAATTCAAAGCAATTTTCTTGTATCAGCCTCCTGGGTGCTAGGATTATAAACACCTGGCTAAATGACTCTCTCACCTTGGTACTGGGAAATCAAATCCAACCCTAATGACCTTTCAGAAAAATTTTGAAAAAGCATCTCAGGCAGGGCATTTGTAAAATCCAAGGGAGTTAGTCAAAGAAAGCCTTCATATGATAATTATTTAAAAACAGAAAGTATGTCAGGCATCACTGGTGATACAGGTTTCTAATCTAGCTACTTCAGTGTTGGAAACAGCAGGATTACAGGCTCATGGACTAACTGGGCTAGGGTGTGCCAAAGGCCAGCCTGGGTAATTTGATGAAAACCCTACCTTAAAAATATGGGAGAGGCTAAGTACTAATAATCACCATTGATCTAGAACTGCTCTGGCAAAGGAACTGAGACAAGATGTTGCATGCTGAGGAGCAAGCAGGTCCTTAGAGAGGACTACAGATGCTGCAGAGGGTATGGCTGCCCCAGCTCTTGAGTGTAGGAGGGAGACACACCAATATGGACACTGCAGTCAGGCATCTGTGGACTTTCTAAGGCACTGGGCAGAGTGCCTGGGTGGGTCATGCACACACTGGGAGCTAACTGGAGCCTGGAAACACCAGAACCGGGTTATACAAATTCAGAGATTCACCAAAGCCTTCACACCATGTGCTTCAATGCATGTATATCATCTTAAAGAAAGAAACCCCACTCCCAGCACTGGCCAGCCTGCAGAATACAGGCATGCCTGAACCTTCTGATGAGAATTCCCCAAATCCCTCAGAAGACCAGTGTGGGTCACATCCAGCTAAGGCTGTCCCATGACCCCATGTCATTACCCACGCCCTAGTCTCTGTCTGGAATGTACTTCCTGAGCCTGTTTGCCCTGAAAATTCCAGTTTTTCCTTTAAGCCTTGGCTCACATATCGTCTTTATTCTGTCATCTACTCAGTGTCCACCAAGCACAGAGGTTCCTTTTCAGTCTTGTTTGTCCTCCTTTCAGAGTGACACACAGCAGCCCTCCCTTCACAGGGATCAGCAGTGATAATCTCTCTTCAATGGAGCCACATATACCACATCCACACTGAAACCTGTCAAAGCTAATCTGGAACTCAAAACATTTCCTTTTTTTGGGTAGGGTCTCACTCTAGCTCAGGCTGACCTGGAATTCACTATGTAGTCTCAGGGTGGCCTCCAATTCTAGGTGATCCTCCTACCTCTGCCTCCTAAGAGCTGAGATTAAAGGCATGCGCTACTCCCATGCCCAGCTATATCAGTTACTACTTATTTTTTTTTTTAAAGGCAGGATCTCACTTCTAGCAGAGGCTGACTGGAACTCACTAAATAGTCTCAGAGTGGCCTCAAATTCAGCTCCCATCTCTGCCTCCCAAGTGCTGGGATTAAAGGGGTGTACTACCACACCTGGCCATATTTACTGTTTTTTTTTTTTTTTTTTTTGAGGCAAGCCCAACAGACTGGCCTTTTTTTCTTTTATGTGCGCATACATGCAAGCACATGCATGAGAGAGAGAGAGAATTGATGTGCCAGGGCCTCCAGCCACTACAATCAAACTCCAGACATGTGTGCCCCCTTGTGCACATGTGCAACCTTGAGCGCTTATGTCACTTTGTGTGACTGGCTTATGTGGGACCTGTAGAGTCGAATGTGAGTCTTTAGGCTTTGCAAGCAAGCACCTTAATCAATAAGCCATCTCTTCAGCCTCATTTTTTTTTTAATTAAACAACCATCAGGGAAATGCATATTAAAATTACTTTGAGATTCCATCTCACTCCTGTAAGGTTGGCTACCATCATGAAAACAAATGACCATAAATGCTGGTGAGGATGTGTAAAAATCATTTCCTTCTTCTACTGGTGGGAATGCAATTTGGTATAGCCATTGTGGAAATCTGTGGAGGTTCCTGAGACAGCCTAAAAATAGATTTACCATATGACCCAGATATAGCACTCCTAGGCATATATCCTAAGGACTTGTCTCACTACCTTAGAGATACTTGCTCAACCATGTTTACTGGCACTCTATTCACAATAGCAAGGAAATGGAACCAGCCTAGATGTCCCTCAACTGATGAGTGGATAATGAAGATATGGCACATTTATACAATGGTGTTCTACTCAGTGGTAAAGAAAAGTGAAGTTATGAAATTTGCAGGAACATGGATGGATCTGGAAAGGATTATACTAAGTGAGGTAACCCAGGCCTAGAAAACTAGGTAGTAGAGGACAGTAAGCTAGAAAAGAGATATAAAGGGGAGAGAAAGAAAGGGAGGAGGGACTTAATAGGATGGTATTGTATATATGTAAATAGAAGAACAATACTGAGGGTGGAAAGACCTAAGTGAGATTGGGGGAAGAGATTGAGTAAAGGAAAGATGGAGGGAGGGCTAATCAAAATCTAAGAGGGTATGAATAAGTCATATGGAAACCTACTCTTTGGGACATTGGCACACCAAGAAGCTATAGATTTTTACTAGAAAATTTTTAGTGCCAGCACTGGGATACCTTCCAGTGGTTACTGGCCAGGGAGGTCTCTGATAGCCCCAAAACATTGCAGGCCAATGCTGAGGTCCTTGGTTTCCCACCAGGAATAAATGGTAAGACCCTATGGCTGAAGACTCTACATACTTGGGGTGCAAGGTCACTGAGAACCTCTGTTGGAGTTGAGCTGAAAATTTCCTCCATGTATGCCAGATGACAGATAGCTGGAAAAAGCTACACTGCATGCAGCTCAATGGGAGAGAGAGAAATCACCAGTGGAGATAAACAACAGTGGACACTGCAAGCCATATATATATAGTATATATACAAATAACAGTGGACACAGCCAAGCCAAATGAGCCAACGGGTGCAACAGTGGCATGTCTATTATGGGGGAAACAAACTGCTCTCTAATTTGACTGGAGACCTGCTCCATGGGAGGGAACATATCCCTGATACTGAAAACCTACAACAGGGGAAGTCATGAGCCCTAGGGGTGTAACGTCTGCTGCTGTCTGGCTAAATGTATATACTATGCTCACCAAACTGCCCAGTAAGCACTTCTCTTAATGTTCATATCCTTGTATTAATGCTCCCTCAATTTTGGTTAGAGAACCTTCTCTTTTCAGATGGCAGTGACCTTGGGATGACTCAGAAGGCACCATGGTGCTGGAAAGAAGTGACCACAGCGCTCAGTACTGCAATATCTCTATCACACCTTCCAAGGCTCAGGGTCCATTGCAGAAGAGGTGGTGGAAAGAATGTACGAGCCAAAGGAAAGGTAGTGCTCCTCCAGACACAAAATGGCCTGGATATTCATGACCTCACAGTGCCTGACACTACCTACACAAGACCATCATAATAAGAGAGGATAAGATGATGACAACAAAATAAAAGAAACTGATTGAGAGGATGAAGGGGTATGATGGAGAGTAGAGTTGCAAAGGGGAAAGTGGGAGGGGGAGGAGATTACCATGGTTTATTGTCTATGACTATGGAAGTTGTCAATAAAAAAGAATTACAAAAAGAATTACATGAATTCCAGACACACATGCCATTTAAAAAAAAAAAAATATATATATATATTTATTTGAGAGTGACAGACACAGAGAGAAAGACAGATAGAGGGAGAGAGAGAGAATGGGCGCGCCAGGGCTTCCAGCCTCTGAAAACAAACTCCAGACGCGTGCGCCCCTTTGTGCATCTGGCTAATGTGGGACCTGCGGAACTGAGCCTCGAACTGGGGTCCTTAGGCTTCACAGGCAAGCGCTTAACCGCTAAGCCATCTCTCCAGCCCCACATATGCCATTTTGTGTTCAGCTTTATGTGGGTGAATCAAATCTGGATGGCAGGATTTGTAGTAAGCAGCACAGGTGCTGGGTCCAAATGGCAGTGCATGCACTCGCTCTGCATCTACTCCTCACCTCTGTAAGGATAGGCAGGACACAGCCCTGTTGCATTTATCCTCAGTTCCAAGGTCTATGCAGCGCTAAAAAAATGCTAAGTTCACTTGTATTTTTTTTTTTTTCATAATAGAGCGACAGACACACAGAGAAAGACAGATAGAGGGAGAGAGGGGGAATGGGCGCGCCAGGACTTCCAGCCTCTGCAAACGAACTCCAGGTGCGTGCGCCCCCTTGTGCATCTGGCTAACGTGGGACCTGGGGAACCAAGCCTCGAACCGGGGTCCTTAGGCTTCACAGGCAAGCGCTTAACCGCTAAGCCATCTCTCCAGCCCTCACTTGTATTTTTAAGTTTAAGCTAACTATTAGTAAAAACCCGACCCAAGAAAAAACATCTTTTTGTTTATTTATTTTTATTTTTTTGAGAGCGACAGAGAGAGTGAGAGAGGGGGACAGAGAAAGAGATGGGGGTGGTGGTAAGGGGGAGAATGGACGCATCAGGGCCTCCAGCCACTGCAAACAAACTCCAGATGCATGTGCCACCTTGTGCAACTGGCTTGTGGGTCATGGGGAATTGAGCCTCCAACAGGGGTCCTTAGGCTTCACAGGCAAGTACTTAACTGCTAAGCCATCTCTCCAGCCCCCATTTTCTTTTCTTTATTCTAAGAGATTTTTATTTATTTGCAAGCAGCAGGAGAAGAGAAGAGAGACAGAAAATGGGCACACCAGGGCCTGTAACTACTGCAAATGAACTCCAGATGCATGTGCCTCTGTGCATCATAGGAACTGAACCTGGATCATCAGTCATCTCTCCAGCCCAAATAATTAGTTTTCTAATGGTTTCTGAGGCACTTGGAACTTATGGCCCTCAAGGTTTTGATGGACTGGTCACTTCCTCATAGAGGAGTTGTGAAGGTTAAATACCATTTTTTGTTGTTGTTTCTGAAGATAGGGTCTCACTCTAGCCTAGGCGGACCTGGAATTCACTAAGTAGTCTTAGCCTGGCCTTGAACTCACAGCAATCCTACTTCAACCTCCTAAGTGCTAGGATTAAAGGAATGTGCCACTATGCCTGGCAAAGATGACAAGAGAACTAACTTACTTATTTACTTCCTTTTTCTTTGTTTTTGAGATAGGGTCTTGGTCTAGCCCAGGCTGACTTGGAATTCACTATGTAGTCCCAGGCTGACCTTGAACTCACAGGAATCCTCCTAACTTTGCCTCCTGAGTGCTGGGATTAAAGGCGTATACCACTATACCTGGTTTCAAATGACTTTATATAGGAAAATTACATAGTCACTATCATGAATATGATCGCAACATTGCTACTGTTGTTTACTGTCATGCTCCTCACTGTTCAACTGTGAAAAGGACATGTGCCAGGTGAGAATTACTGTCCTATGGGACAGAGATCAGAATGCGGTACATGTGACATCTAGGGCCTACACAGAAACAGACACTGGAAGGAGCGCCGCCCAATGTGAACCACTTCCAGGTTCCCATGTGCACACTGAGACAGTTCTGCTATGGTGGTCCTAAGATCTCCTTAGGAATGCAACTTAATGCACTGCACAAGTGCACACATCACTTGGTTAAACTACAGTTTAAGAAACGAAAGCATTACAGGGTTGGGGATGCAGATCAATTCCCAATATAGCATTAAAAAAAAGAGAAATAAAACATGGGTAGTGAGTGAGTGTTGACTAAATCAAGCCTGAAGAGACAGACTTGGGCTGTCCAGGTAAGTACGAGTAAAAATTTATGGGCCCATCATGAATCCCTGCTCCTGCTTTTTGCCTTGTATGGTGGGGAGATGGAACCCCAGACCCCAGTTCTGAGGCTGAGAACATGGGAGTTCAAAAGGACATTTGTGTCTAGGCATAGTGTTCTCTGTGCCCAAGGGACTTTGGAATGGGCTGTCAACCCCAGCCCATCTGCACAGCAGCAGCAGGAAAGCAGAGCCAGCATGTCTTGTGTGTCTACAGCAGTGGGACCTCATGTTTTATATGCACCTGGACACTAAGTGAGTCCTTTCTGTGAACACAATCCAGCAATGGGAAAAACCTGCAGAAATGCCCTGAGCCCTAATACACTGCAAAGTTGGGGAAACTAACCCCTAAAAATTAATTGAGAAGAGTGAATGAACAACTTACCATGCAAGTTTTAGGGAGCAGATATAAAAGTGAATCCAGCCATGGAAAAGGGAAAGCTTTATGATCACTGTAGACTTGAACAGGGTTTAGAAAGTATTAGAAACCACCTTGAAGCATGATTACCAGAAATCTCTCCTCCTTCTCCAACCAGCGTTGGTCTTCCTCCATTTCCTGCTGCTGTCGGATCAGCCGCTCTTCCATCAGGTGAGGGGGCAGCACCTGCCCGATCCCCCGAAGGTCCAACGCCGCCGAGTCCTGAAATGACAGTTAGAAAGAGCATGTTCAACTTCTGGCGTCAGTTTTCATGCCTCTACTTTGTACTGTTAAGGAAAACAGTGAAGGTGGTAAGCACAGAGTCTCTCATACTCCACCCATCTCTTTGGAGGTTGGAATTCTACTGTTTCTCACAGATTCACTTGGGGGCTTGGTTCTAAGAAATAATCCTGCTTGTGTAAAGACTGCATTGCTACCACGGTAAAACTGGCCAACAGTATGGAAATAAATCACAGGTTTAACTAAGACACATCATATCATAGAGCATCATCAGTCACTAAACATGTTTATTCCCAGAAAAAAAACACCAATAACAGACAAGCATGGATTCACCATTTCAAATAAATAGTACTGTACAAATGTCCCTTCATTTTAATGGGAGATCTGCAGATAAATTAACATGGCTCACAGAAGAGATGGCTTTACCTGTTTTCTTTCCCCCTCTGGTCTATTTCTATGGTCATTATACATTCTCAAGGACTCTTCCTTTCAAATGAATGGACTAAGATTGCAGCACTTATCCTCAGGTATCTTCTTTTCTTTTTCTCTTCTCTTCTTTGTTCTTTCCCTTCCCTCCCTCCCTTCCTCCTTCCCTCCCTTTCCTTTGCTTTTTGAGGTAGGGTTTTATTCTAGTCCCGGCTGACCTGGAATTCACTATGTAGTCTCAGGATGGGCTTGACTTCATGGTGATCCTCCTACCTCTGCCTCCTGAGTGCTGGGACTAAATGCTTTCTTTTCTTTTTCTTAATTTGCAGTGTTGGGGATTAAACCTAGGGCCTCAGCCTGGAGATATGGCTTAGTGGTTAAGGCACTTGCTTGCGAAGCATAAGGACCCAAGTTAGACTCCCCAGAACCCACATAAGCCAAATGTACGGGGTGGCGCATGCGTCTGGGTTTGTTTGCAGTGGCCAGAGGCCCTGACGTGCCCATTCTCTCTCTCTAATAAATAAATAAAAGTTAATCTAGGGCCTCATATGTATTACATATATGCTCTACCAATGAGCTATATTTCTATCCCTGGGTATTTCCCCCCCCCCTTTTTTTTTTTACATTTATTTGACAGAGAGAGAGAGAGAGAGAGAGAGAGAGACAGAGAAAGAGAGGGAGAGAGAGAGACAGAGAATGGATGTGCCAGGGCTCTAGCTACTGCAAACAAACTCCAGACGTGTGTGCCCCCTGTGCATCTGGTTTACATGGGTCCTGGGGGATTAAAACTGGGTCCTTTGGCTTTGCAGACAAACACCTTAACTGCTAAGCCATCCCTCCAGCCCCTTCTCCCACTTTTTGTTTTGTTTTTGAGACAAAGTTTCTTACAGCTAATCCAGGCTGGTCTTGAACTTGACATAGTTCATGACCTTGAATTTTCGATCCTCCTCCTTCCACCTCCCAAGTTCTAGAATTAAAGGTATGTACTACTGCATCCAGTTTTATGCGGTGCTGAGGACTGAACCCAAGGCTTCCTGCATGTTAGGCAAGCAATTTAAGAACTGAGCTACCCTGTCCTCAGATCCCAAGTATTTCTTCTAGTTAAGAACAGCCCCTCCCCCACCAAATTAGAAAAACATCTGAAAAGATGGGGTTATTTAGTTATTATTATTATTATTATTTTTGAGGTATGTTTTAGGCTGGCTGGGAACTTAAATCCTCCTGCTTCAGCCTCCCAACTTCTCAGATTACAGGATCAGGTTCTGCCATAGCTGACTAGGGTCAGATTTAAATACAATAAGTGCCTTTATATGTTATGCAACAAAAGTGTACAGATACCCAGTTTACCTCCATGCTGGGCTGCCACATAGACACCTCCTGAGGTCTGTGATTCCATGATTCTGTTTGGTCCAGAAGGGATGCCTGACCTGGGTAGATGCTGCCAGCCATGGCTGCGATTCCATGGGAACCCGGGTAGCCAGAGACCTGCAAGTCAGTAGACAAGGTAAGATAATGTGCAACAGAGCTTCTGCATGGCTCTGCTTGCCACATGAAACAAAGTAAGTCCAAACACAGAGAAAGACTATTGCCCCCATGTCCAAGTTCTAATCCCTTGAATATGTATGTCCTATGACTAGACAAAAGGGACTTTGCAAATGAGACTGCAAATCATGAGCATGGAGGTAGACTATGCTGGATTATCTGAATGGATCTACATAATCACAAGGGCTTAAGTGCAGGATAGAAGTAGAACACTGAAAAATGGCCAAGAGACTCAACACTGCTACCCTGGAAGAAAGGGCCATAAGCCCAGGAATGCAAGGGCCAAAGAGATAGGTTCTTAGTCAAAGCCTCAGGAAGTGCAATTTTCTGTAGCTCCATTAGCCTATGCAACCTTATAGAGGGAGACCAGACACTATTTAGTTTAGAATTTTACATTTATGGAAATATTTAGAGCAGAGTATCTCTGGAAGGAAAGACTTTGAGGCCAGCCAGGACTACTGTCTCAAAAAACAAATGAAATAACACCTAACAGAGCTGGGTATGATGGCATATGCCTATAATGCTAGCACTCATGAGACAGAGGCATTGCAAGTTCGAGGCCAACCTGGTCTACTTACCAGGTCAACTAGGGCCAACACTGCAAAACCCTGTCTCAACCCCAACTCCACCCCCCAAAAAAAGTACTACCAAGAAACAAAAATCACAATAAAAGCTCCCACAGACAAAAATAAAACCTTCCAACAAAACTCCAGTGAACAAGGGCTGATGGTAGGAAAGGTCACGTCATGACTGAGGCAGAAAGAGGATAATCAGTATGACATAGTGTAAAATCTGGGCAGAAAGAAAGCACAGGGGTTTCCTGAGATGGGTCCCCCTCGACTGAGAGAGCAGGGAGCAGAAACAGGGTTGTCCCCAGAGTGTCCAGAAAAGAGGGTATGGACAGACTAATCGTCCATCTGCTCAATGACCAATGTTCAATACAGCTTTCTGTACTTACACAAAGCACAACTCAGTCCCCTTTCTCAAAGGCTTCCACTGTAGTGGGTCAGCCAGCACTAACACACAGCCTGAGCCCTGAGCTGTGAGCACATAACTGAAGAATGCCCTCTGCACAGGTGTGTGTGAGGGGTTGTCACTGAAGCGATGGCTGGGGTGACCACTTTCTTAGCTGTTGCTACCCAAAATAAGTAGGTGAAAGAGAACATAGAGATAAACGCAATGTTCTATCTCACTCCACCCAAAGTACTGATGGATCCAGAATCACATTCTAGGGCTGGTGAGGTGGCTTAGAGGTTAAGGTGTTTGCCTGCAAAGCCTATGGACCCTGGTTCAACTCCCCAGGACCCAAGTAAGCCAGATGCACCAGGTGGCGCATGCAACTGGAGTTCATTTGAAGTGGTTGGAGGCCCTGGGGCACCCATTCTCTCTTTATCTCTATCTGCCTCCCCTCCTCAAATAAATGAATAAATTTTTTTTTTTTTAAAGAAGTAAGTTCTATATCATAATGAGCACTTGTGTTACCTGGTAATGATTGGTCTGTACCATGTGCTGTGGGCTGGGATAAAACCCTTCACTGGACCTTGGACTAGGATAGCCAGGTCTGCTGGGCTGTGAAAAAAATCAACAGGACATCATAAAAAAGAGCACTTCATTTTGGAAAACCTCTGATTCATAAAAAGAACAGAGAATGACACCTGTCTAGCAAGTTGGCTAAGAAGAAAAGGAGGCTAACACACAATGGGGTCAGATTGCTGGAGAGTGACTAAAGTGTGATCCCTTCTCACAACTTACCTGACAGTTGACTCAAACTGGCTCATGAATCAACATGTGAGATCTAAACTCCCAAGGCTCTTAGAGGGGTGCCCAACAGAGTACATCTTTGACATGATCTTGAGAAGGTCATGTTTTCTCAGCTGTGACATCAAACTCCACACTGGACATTATCAATGTTAAAAACATTTGTGGGGCTGGAGAGATGGCTTAGCAGTTAAGGTGCCTGCCTGAGAAGCCTAAGGACTCATGTTCGACTCTCCAAGATCCCATGTAAGCCAGATGCATGAAGGTGAGGCAAGCACAAGGTCACACATGTCCACTAGGCAGCACAAGCATCTGGAGTTCAATTGCAGTGACTGAGGCCCTGGCATGCCAATTTCCCCTCTCTCTCCTTTCTGTCTCTATTGCGCTCTCTAAAAAACGTCCACTCATAAAGCAAACACTCAGCGTATGGAATGTTCAGAAAAGGAAGAGCTGAGGGACAGCAAGCACAAGAAGTCACTTGGGGTAGGATGAGTGAGGGTTAATGTATTTGGGGACAATGTTCTCAGGGTCACTCTGAATGTAGACTATGAATACATAGAAAACCACTTAATCAAACACACTGAGCATATTGTACGGCCTGTGGGTCATGTCTATGTAAGGTTATTAAGTCATCACCAATGAAGGATGCTGAGAGACCACAATGCTCTGTCTAGTGAGCCAGGAGCAGGTATCTGTCTGCTCTGCTTCTTCTGCTGGTTGGGCGAGCAGCTGAACTGACTGTCCTGTTTCCTCATCTATAATGTGGGGACTAGGCCCTGCAGCTCTGAAGTTCTCATTTTGTCTCTGAGATAAATGAATTCAAAGTTCAGAGAGAAAGAATGATTTTGTTTGAAAAAGAGGGCTGAAAGAAGAAGCAAGTCCTTTAAAAGTAAGGATTTAGTGAAGTGGAAACTTATCTTTTTCCAACTGAAGGCAAACCAGAAAAACCCTGCTATGTATGTGAAGCCTCCAGAAGCTATACAATTCCTGGAGGCACTGTGTCTCCTCACCCTCAGCCCTGTCACACTCAAAACAGCATCCCAGAACCAGTCTATTCCAAACCTAAGCGCACGAGGCATGTACTCCTCAAAGACCCCTGCAACAGGGAAGAGATACAGAGGGGGCTGTAAGCTGTTCTCTGTGGCCAGAAAGGCCATGTCTAAAGTATATTCCTTGGAACTCAAGGGACTGTATTCAAGCCTAATTTTTAAAGTTTAACTGGGAAACGTGGCTGTGCTGATTTCAAATAGGTTAAGAAGAGTCAGACCACCGCTGTGCTTTGCTGCTTCAGTGGGACAGACATTTAGAAGGACCATGCTCACAGGTAGGCTTGGGGTGGACTTTCTGAATCCATTGTTCTTGGAGTCCAAGTATGGAAAGATGCATAGACAAGATGGAGCAATGAAGAGAGCCGACAGTCAACAGGAGTGTCTGTTGGCATGCATTTAGAAAGTGTCGTGTAAGAAGCAGGTAAAGAGGCTGCGGAGTTAGAACTCAGTGGTGTAAAGAGCTTGCTTGCCTTGCAAATATGAAGACCTGAGTTCAATTTCGAGAACCACATAACAATGCTCATTTGTCACATGAAGACGGGAAGATCCTGGCTCAAAAACAGTAGATGGCAGAGCTAGGAAGATGGCTCAGCAGTTAAAGATGCTTACCCACAAGCCTGCTCTGCTGGCCCAAGTTTAATTCGTTAGCAGCCACGTAAAGCTAAATACCAAGTGGTACACATGCCTATAACCCCAAGGTGCCCACAGAGATAGGAAGTGGAGACAGGACAACCCAGAAGGTCGCAGGCCAGCTAGACTAGTGCACACACAGTGGAAAAAACAACTGTCTTAAGCAAGGTGGAAGGAGAGGACACTGAGGTTATTGTCAGATCTCCATACACAGGTGTATGCACCCATATACATAAAATCATACACACACCCAATTAAAGAAAAGAACTAAAAACAAACAATGCTAGGCATGGTGGTGTATGCCTTGAATCCCAGCACTCATGCAGCTGAGGCAGGAGGATTGCTGTGGGTTTGAGGCCAACCTGATACTATATAGTGAATTTCAGGTCAGCCGCGGCTAGAGTGAGACCCTACCTTAAAAAACAAACAAAAGTCACAGTAGGTGGCATACCTGAGGAGTGACACTTCAAATCATCTTTTGGCCTCCACATACATGAATACAAATGTGTACCTACATGCATATAAGACACACGTGTGCACACAGACAGTACACAAAGGCACAAGTACACACAGAGGTGTTTAGTGAGTGTACCGCATGCACACTGAACAAATTACAAATAATTGGGCCGTTGTGACAGCAATGCTACAGTTCCATGTTATCCCCATTTTAAATCAGCTTGAACAAGTCACAGAGCTGATAAATGCAGAATCCCAATCTGTGCCTTGCCTCTACTTGATGATAAGTGCACTTACGACTTGCCAAGTAAGAAGGAACAGAAGAGGAATGAGGCAGAGACAAATTCAGTACCAGAGCAAATATAACCCAAGGGTCCACTGCAAAATAAAAACAAGGAAAGGACAGGGCTGGGGAGATGGCTTAGTGGTTACAGGCACTTGCTTGCAAAGCCTGCTGTCTCAGGTTTGATTCCTCAGCATCCATGTAAAGCCAGATGTGCTTGAGAAGAGACCCTGGCATGTCAACACATACAAGTGCAAGTAATAAAATTTTTAAAAGGAAAAGATAAAATATGTTTGGGTATAAAACATAATTGTACAAAGTTCCAGACCTGTGACCTGGAAGGTGAGGACTCAACTCTGCTTCAGTCCTCTGCATACAGGAGCTCCCAACAGCAAATGGTGAAGCAGAACAGTGGCAGGACCACCTCCTAGAGCTGTGATGAAGATGCTTCTACAGTGTCACTGTGGGTCATTAGGGTCTCTCTACCTCCTCCTTTACAACAAACTCTGGTTTTCACATGGAAGTGGGGAAATTCTGCTATGCTACATCCTTCCACGAGAAGAGGGAAAAGGAGGTCTTTAGCTGGGTGACGCCTCCCTCAGTATAGTGTAGGACCCCCGTGGGGTGCTCCCGATGGCCACAATTTGTGGCCTAGCATACTTCTCTTAAGGTGACTGAGCCAAACAGCAGTTAACAACAAAATGCTTGTCATCTGAACCTACAACCAGAGACAATTCCATGTTGCATATTAACATGAATGCTGTTTTCTACGGTTTATTGATTACCTGTCCAGAGTGCAAGTGTTGGGGATGGTGGGAGGTGGTTCATCATGCTTCACAGAGCTAGGTTATTGGAAGTAGGAGATTGCTTTTTGTGTGGAACGAGAGCTCAGTTGGTAAAGTGCTTGTCTTGCAAGCATGAGGACAAGAGTTCCATTCCCATTCTCCACAAAAAGAAAATGCCTGTGTCTGGTGGTATAAGCCCAGCTCTGGGGAGACCAAAACAGGAGGATCCCTGGGACTCACTGACTAGCTAAGCTAGCCTAATTGGTGAACGAACTCCAGATTCAGAGAGAGAACCTGTCTCAAAACAGATGGAAAGCAAGGTTATCCTCTGACACAAACATGCATGTATCATGTGAACAAATGAACGCGCACACACCCACCCACACCCACACACACAGTTTTTAGAAATCATGATAAAACCAGCACAATATTTAAACAGTTCTGTTAACAAGTCTCTGAGTATTTCCTTTCAAAAAGCAAATGAAGTATTTCCAAGTTACAGTTTCAGCTAACCAAATACAAATAGCAAGAAATTACTCAGTGAAAGAAAAAGGCCTGTTGTCTTTATTTTTTAAAATTAATTAATTAATTAATTAATTTTTGGTTTTTCGAGGTAGGGTCTCACTCTAGCTCAGGCTGACCTGGAATTCACTAAATAGTCTCAGGGTAACCTCAATCTCATGGCAATCCTCCTACCTCTGTCTCTTGAATGCTGGGATTAAAGGCGTGCGCCATCATGCCTGGCCTTAAATTTATTTATTAGAGACAAAGGGAGGGAGGAAGGGAGAATGGGCACTCCAAGGCCTCTAGCCACTGCAAACGAACTCCAGATGCATGAGCTACCTTGTACATCTGGCTTACATGGGATCTGGAGAATTGAACCTGGGTCCTTAGACTTCTCAGGCAAGCACCTTAACCACTAAGCCATCTATCCAGCCTCACTGTCTTTTTACTGTCCACAAAAAAGTCCGTATTATTCATACAAGTCACAGTGTAAGAAGATGCTACCATGTCCAAAGCCAAAGGTGTGTGAAGACTTCTTAAAGAAAGGAAAGTACATAGGAGACAACTTGGTTCCCGTCCCCCAGCACCCAGCCAGTGTAAAAGGCTGTAGCCACCCTCCTGAGCTGGGAGGGGGTAAGAAAAGAGAGTTGGAAGGAGGCAAGTAAAAGCAAGGTACAAGAGTGCTGCACCATACCTAGCCACACAAAGGAATAAAAAAAATTGTAGGATGCCCCCAAGTCACCACCTGCACCAAAACCAAACCAAAGAAAAGGAGCATGGCCAGATGGAATTGGATTTATATTAAACAAAGCAAAATAGCCAGGTGTGATAGCACTCGCTTGCCTTTAATCCCAGCACCTGGAAGACAGGTAGGAGGACTGCCATGAGTTTGAGGCCAGCCTGAGCTAGAGAGAGTGCTTCAGAAAACCCAAAAACAAACAAGCTAAAATATCCCAAAACAATGACAGACTTCTGTCAGAGTACTTGATGAATCACTAAAGGCCAGTGGTAAGACCCTATTGCTGAAGACTCCATACACAACTGACACGTAAAATGGAATGACATGGCTGGAAGCCAGGAGAGAGTCAGTCCCCAGACAGTCAGTGTGTCTAGTGCCAGAAGGTGCTACATGGGCGACTGGGGGAAACGACCAAGATCTGTCCAAGCAACTCATTGTCTAACCTAATTAGCAACAAATAACCTGATGTGATGCCCACACAAGTGCAATAGTGGCACACAGCCACGGTGAGGAACCAACTGCTCCTGATTTGGCTAACTGATCCACTCAGTGGTACTAGACCCTTAGCTGGAGCTGGGAAACAAGTCAGAACCATACCCAAACACAAGCCCACTCTACAATATCAAGCTACCATCAATCATGGGGTACAAGAGGGCCTACACCTATCAAACTGTCTATCAAAAAAGTAAGTGTTATCTCAATTTTCCGGGTGCTGACTTACTCTCTGTTGGAGAATCTGCTTCTCTTTTTCAGATAGATGCAGATCCTAAGGAGAGAGCTGCCCCAACATACCTCAAAAGGGGCCCAACTGAAACTAAGGGCAATTGGCGAAACAAGCAAGGGTGATGTTTTCCTGTGAACCGGATACCAGCACAAAGGGGAAGGAGAGCAACGCAGAGAAAAATCAACTCCTACCAAATCAGAGAGCCAGAGTCTCAGAGGCCCCCAACACCTCAGCACTGAAGCAGACCACAAATGAACCCAACATGGCTCAGGGAAATTTTGTGGAAGAGGGGGCAGAAATAATGTCAGAGTCACATGTTGGGTCATGATTTGCAGAGACATTTATCATACCAATAACTGGGGGCTAACTCCACAATGCACGACCCATTCACATCAACAAGGAGGGTCCAATGGAAGGGGGTAGATCACAGATGAGCCTAAACAATGGTACCAAACTGCCTGTTTTTGCTGAAAAGAAAACTAATAAATTAAATTTAAAAAAAAACAACCCCAAAATTAAAAAATAAAAAAATAAACTAAACTATAAAGCACTCATGGTGTAGCCTGACATCTTAACCTGACTGACTGTTAAAGATCACTTCTGGCAGCTAACAAGCGATAGCCTCCCTCTACTGTCCCATGGAGGGAGGATGGGAAGAGGCAAAGGAAGAGTAATTTCAGATCAAGTGTGCTTTGTGACTGCTGGCTTCTCTCTCCTCTACAGAGCATGCACATTAGAAAATGTCCACCCAGGAGGGCCCTCTGTAGTGGAGGAATGTTACAATGCCTACCCAGATCCCAGTAGCCAATGAACACAGCTGCCCACCCCACAGACTTCAGAAATAGTGCAGGGATCCGCGAAGTGGAGGCTGGGGGTGGGGAAGCTACAGCTACCTTGGGTGGTGCTTCGTCAGACCCTCCAGAATCCCAGGACACTGAGGCCTGTCTTCTGGACTCCATCCTCATCCGTTCTTCTTGCTGCACCTTCTCCTCCTCCAGGATTGTGCTGGAGAGACAATACATTGTGTTAAAGGAGCTGACAGAGAGTCACATCCCAAACCCCTAACCAGACTCATGTAAAAGATACCAGTTGCTCCCAGGAAAGGATAACCATTGAGAAAGGCACCTGTTGGTGGTTGCAGGGGAGGGTTGGGAAAACCCTTCACAAAATTATTTTCCAAGAGCCATGATTCCAACAGGCAAGTCCACTTAAACCCAGCCATGGGTAAGAAAAAGATCCTGGTACAAATGAAAGTTGTGCTGTCATGATGTGCTTGTCCACCAGCTTATTTGTGCAGAACACAAGGACCCTGAGGAATCCCAAGCAACCCTTTACTAAGTGTGTGTACATGTATGCAGCAGACTACATGAACACATGCTCCCAGTCTGACTTTACCAGCACATGATATGACCAGCCAGCAAGGAGGCCAAGATCTTTCCAGCTTGCTTAGTGTGCCCACCTACTTACTTTCAGATCAAGAAGACACTGTAAAATGCAAGAGTACTTACAGGTACTTCTGAAAACACTGCTTACTCTAAGCTGGAAATGCCCCACTTACCACCGCCAGGCTGCTCAGCGGGCCTCCGCTGTGAGGTGAGGTGAAGCGAGGCGAGGCGGGTGGCTTCTCAGTCCTGGCTGTCTGCCATTAGAACACAGCCCAGAGCTACACAACTGGTCTCCAACTCCCCACAACCTCCTTGGGACTTGGTAGGTAGCAGGTCTTTGAAACCTTAGCGTTAACTGTGGCAAGAACCACTCTTCTCTCTATGCCTGCAATGAGGCTCATTCAAACATTCTGGACCCTGGCAGCCAGACGAAGTAAATAACCACCGAGAATTACTCAGGAAACAGTGACATCAGCTGCACAGACTCTTACTAATCTGGGAATCTGCTCGACATTCCTGCTGCCTGGAGGGTGGAGTCTGTTCCTCTCACAGTCACCTCCCAATCAGAAGCAGACACACAAAATTCATCTCATAACTGCCTTTAGTTAGCAAGCCATCACTACAAATGTGAAGGACACTTCCCCCACTGCAGGAATGTTTTCCTCAAAGGAGAAAGTCTGTTGCCACTTTAAAGCTTCTAGTCCCAAGGGCTCAGCCCTCCTCTCAGTAAGACTGCTTTCCTTTTGTTCCAGTTAGGGTTTGCAGTGGAGCAAATAAACACCAAGTTGCTTTAGTAATACTTAAAAAATTCTTGGGGACAAAGAGTGCAGCTCAGTGGTACAATACTTGTATGGAATGCACCAGGCTTGGATTCCATCAAAATGAAAACCCACCCAAAAAAGCTACTCAGAATTTCTAGCAGCCTCACAGGACAGACCTGATGTTCTTGGTCCCAGCACTACTGGCTGGTGTGCAGGACCAGGGAAACACAGTGAGGGGAAGGCTGGAACACACTGATGGGCTCCGCCCTGCTTCAATCCTAACAGCATCCTGAGTGGGTGAGAGGGCAGAAGGAGATGGTATTGAGCTGTCAGGAATCTCTGATGGGGGTCTGGTCCTGCCTGCCAACTTTCTGCAGGGTGATGACATTAAGGCAAATAAAAATTTGAACATCTGGGGCTGGAGAGATGGCTTAGCGATTAAGCGCTTGCCTGTGAAGCCTAAGGACCCCGGTTCGAGGCTCGGTTCCCCAGGTCCCACGTTAGCCAGATGCACAAGGGGGCGCACGCGTCTGGAGTTCGTTTGCAGAGGCTGGAAGCCCTGGCGCGCCCATTCTCTCTCTTTCCCTCTATCTGTCTTTCTCTCTGTGTCTGTCGTTCTCAAATAAATAAATAAATAAAAATTTTTTTAAAAAAAAGAGAAAAAAAAATTGAACATCTGAACATTTGAACCATGACATGAAGGCCATCAAGAGAGTGGGGGGAGGGCTCTGCCTGGCCCTTCTGTCCCAGGCCTTAGGGGAGGCTGCAGAGGAGACCATCACAGTGCACTTGACTGAAGTGCAGCAACTCACTGTCCATTCCATTTGTATGGGAACAACCACCTTTATGTTTTCCCTTTCCATTTAAATGTAAGACTCTACAAAACCTCTGTTATGTTCAGAACGGAACCATACCGTGCACACAGCAGACTAGTATATAGGCATTACTAAAATCCATTAACCATGTGACTTAGCTGAGGTCAAGTTCAAGTTCTACAATTCTATTAATCCACACCTCATCCACAAGTAGAGTATCTCTCTAACAACCTCTCTCAACGAGTTAAATGTCTAACTACTGACCATGAAGAGTGGTTGGTTACAAATAAAATGAAACTTAGACAATATATAAAGAGCTTTGAAACCCAAGAAACTATGATATAGATTTCCCATAAAATAATATCCAATGACTATTTCACACACAAGGGGCTGCAAGTATTTCACATGGATTAAAATCCAATCAGAGTCTGAAATACTAAAAAGCAATCATGCTTTTTGCATGGGGGAGGGGCTGTTGTTGATTTTCAAAAATTAAAAAAAATTATTTGGGGGGAGGGCTGCGAAACGAGAGCGTCAGGGCCTCCAGCCACGGCAAACAAACTCCAGACATGTGTGTCTTCTTGTCCATCTGGCTTACATGGGTCCTGGGAAATGGGTCCTTTGGCTTTGCAGGCAAGCACCTTAATACTAAGTCACCCCTCCAGCCCACTGTTGACTTTTGAGGTAATGTCTCACTCTAGCCCAGGCTGGCCTCAAACTCATGGCAATCCTCTTACCTTTTCCTCCCAAGTGCTGGGATTAAAGGTGTGCACCAGCATGCCTGGCCGTCTCCTGTGGCATTCGTAACTGCCTTTTACGTGCCTGTTACGATGCAACCATTGACACAATGCTCTGAATATGCTGCCAGTCTAAACAACACAAGGGACCTCCACTCATTCACAGTGTGAACAGGCTCCCGGGTCATGACAGAGACACACTTAATCCCCAAGCCTGCCAAGGGAGGACAGCAAAGGCTTATGTCTTGCACAGTAGGGGTGTGTGCATGTGGCAACCAACACAGGTGAGTGCCTTCTTCCATGCCCAGGGAAGTCCCTATACTGCCATGTGCTCTATAACCCCTCACAAACTACCTGACCAGAAACCCTTCTTCCCGGCTCAGCCCCTCCTAGTTGCATTTCAAGTGCACTCAGTGCTTCCTGAAGCCACCAACTCTTTTTTTTTAAATTTTTATTAGCATTTTCCATGATTATAAAAAAATATCCCATGGTAATTCCCCCCGCCACCAACTCTTTTGAGGCTAAGTTACATTTCTCTCCTCTAAGTTCTCTAAGAATGAATGCTTACCAAATGTAACTCTAGTCAAAATGTACATAAGAGTTTGGCTTTTTGACGTCTGTCATGCAAGGCCTGTTTTCACAGAGTGAGCACAGGCCCCACAAAGGGTACTGCATCCACTGACAATGGCGTATGGGACAGGGGAGGTCTGAGAGGGAAACAGGCTGCGACTGACCAAGAGCACACTGACATGCTTCCTGCACTCATAACTGGCCAGGTGGGATAGGCCTGTGGTTCACTTTGTTCGAGGTGGCATCAGGGAACTGGAGGCTACAGTATGAGACCACAGCAAAGAGACTAACTGGTCCCAGAGAGAAGCACATCCTGGTTGGTTTCCAGGGCTTGCTTTCTATCACTGAAACCTGGTCACAAATCCCAACATTTTATGACTTCAAAAAACCAAAAAGTAGCTAGGCATGATGGCATCCATCCATCCATCAATATATATACCTTTCTTCCTCCCTCCCTCCCTCCCTTCCTTACTTTCTTTCTTCCTTTCTTTCTGAGAGAGAGAGGGAGGGAGGGAGGGAGGGGGGAAGGAGGGAGGGAAGGGGAGAGAGGGAGGGGGAGAGAGAGACAATGGGTGCACCAGGGCCTCCAGCCACTGCAAACAAACTCCAGATGCGTGTGCCTCCTTGTGCAGCTGGCTTACATGGGTACTGGGGTACCAAACCTGGGTCCTTAGGCTTTGCAGGCAAGCACCTTAACCACTAAGCCATCTCTGCAGCCCTACGGCAGATTGTTTCAGATTGTTTGTGAGTACAACTGAGCTCACTCTTCCATCATGCTGCTGGCCTTGCCACCTAAGATGGCACACATCTTTAACCCCAGCACTTGAGAAGCAGAGGTAGGAGGATCACTGTGAGTCTGAGGTCACCCGGAGACCACAGCAAAAAACCAAAAATGAAAAAAAAAATTAAAGGGGTTTGTTAACAGCAATTTCCAAGCTCCTCATGTAAGCTGGATTCAAAAAGTGATGAAAACATTTGGTGTTCCCCTGCAGTGACAAGAGGCCTGGCATATCCATATACACTCATGCAAATAAATAAATGAATTATTATTTTTTAAATAAAAGCCTATACAATCCAAGGGAAAAAAATCAACAAAACCAGAACTTTAAAAAGTCCTTTCTTGGGACTGGAGAGAGTGTTCTGTGGTTGGGTTTCTTCCTGTGTAAGCATGAAGGCCTCAGACCCTCTTAGTCCGAATCCCCAGAATCTACATTAGACAGTGTCCACATGTGTCTGTAACCCCAATCCCTTAGAGCAGAAGAGTAGGATAAAAACAAACAAACCAGGAAGCTTTGGGATCAGTAAGATACTCTGGTTCACATAAGAGCTATGGAGTGGGACACTTGATATTTGACTCTGACCACCTCAGGCAAGTGTCCCTGACCACATGTAAGTGCATGAGTCAGTGAATGGGCACACACATGTGCATACATCACACGCACATTACACACACATTTGCAACAAACAAACAAAAAAACCCAGGACTTGCTTTTTGAGCTAAATTAAAATTTAGGGAAGCTGGGCTGGAGAGATGGCTTAGCGGTTAAGCGCTTGCCTGTGAAGCCTAAGGACCCCGGTTCGAGGCTCGATTCCCCAGGACCCACATTAGCCAGATGCACAAGGGGGCGCACGCGTCTGGAGTTCGTTTGCAGTGGCTGGAAGCCCTGGCACGCCCATTCCCTTTCTATCTGTCTCTTTCTCTCCCTTCCTCTCTGTCACTCTCAAATAAAGAAATAAAAAAAAAAATTTAGGGAAGCTATGAGAAGGCCATGTGACATGACTTTTAGGCAGTGGGAATGCCATGTTAAGTAGGGTCTTATCAGGCCATTTTATTTTATTTTATTGGGCATTGTGAAATGGTCACCCTGATCTTAGGGCAACACTTCCCACCCAACCTGCAACCAGGTCCTTTTAGGTTCCTCATCACAAAGAGACTCTCTCAGGTGACAACTGGCCAACTTCTGCTCAATCACCTCGTCTCATCTGGGTTTACTGCCTAAGTCTTCCTTTTAGCCCTAGGTGATCATCTAGTGCCTGCTGTGGGATTTAGATGGAAACTTCCTATGGCAGTGAGATATGGGTCAAATCTTCCCGGCAGCTAAAGAGCACCTGCACACTGGATAACTCCGATGTGGAACTGAGCTCATTACCTGCATGCCACAAAGATAAGTAGGAAGGGACTCTTCCCATCTCAGGGCTCCACTCTCACACCAGAAATAGCCTGTCAAAGTGTGTGTCTCAGAAACTTGCATTTGTGGCCCAGAGTAGCCGGGAACGTAAGTGCTCCCCGCACAGAGCCGCTCTCCCAGCTGCTTTCCTGCAGCTGCTCTAGCGCCAGGCAGTGAAGGAGGACGTGCAGGTCACGGAGGTCAAACTGGAGCATATTTTCCCAAACTCCCAATATTTTTAAAAGCACCACATTCCATCAGAAAGCCTTTAGCTGCCTAATGTAAACTGGCAATAAGCCCTCATGGTTTTTCCAAGTTCCAAACTTGCAAAGAGATGAAACAAGAAAAGCTGAGACTTGTCATTTAGTCAACATGAGCACTTGATAGTTCTGTCTTATTCATGAGTCACAAAAGAGGAAGGATAAGTTTATTTAATGTTAAGCTTATTTCTTCCCTCACTTTAGCACACAAAAATCACCAAAGTAACCAATGCACCATCAAAGGACACGAAGACTGTGAGAGCCACTCTGGTTTTTGCAACAGCCTGCTATGCTCAGGCCCCTGGACCCTGACTGTCCAGCCTGCAGGTCTTACTGGATGGCAGACAAAAACTAGTCCTTTGTCTCCAAGGGTGACAATGAGTCTCTAGCCAAGGTAAGTTTCATGAACGTTGATAGCTGGTCCTGGTGGTTGAGGTTTAAGTCTCTTGGATGTCCCAAAGGAAAAGGCAGTAGTGGGAAACTGCTCCTTGGTGGACTATAGCCATGGACCTCCCAGCAAGTGGTTCTATCCTTAAGCAAGGTGGTTCCATATTGTTACTGCCTTACAGCTATAGAGAATGGAACTTTTCTCCCCTCCTCTCCTCCTCCTCTTCTTTGCAGAGTGATGGAGGAACACTGCTCAAGATGTAATCCAGGGCTTCACAGGTACTAGCCAAGTACTCTACCACAGTGCTATACCCACAGGTAGCTAGTCAAGCACTCTACTACAGAGCTACACCCTCACCACTATTTCATGTGTCCTGTGAATTACTATGGCGCAAACTATTCTCTTTAAAATTATAAAACATTGTGTGAGTGTGTGCATGTGCACATGGACATGCATGTGCATGTATGTGGAAGCTAAATGTTGACACTGGGTTATCTTCCTCAATGGCTCTCCACCTTATTCCTTGAGACAAAGTCTCCCAGTAAACCTAGAGCTCACCAATTCAGCCAGACTAGCTGTTAAGCAAACCCCAGGGATCCCTCTGTCTCTGGCCTACTTAGCACTGGGTTTATATAGTGCTGTGCCTGGCTTCTATGTGGGTGCCAGGGATCAGAACTCAAGTCCTCATGTTTGGATGGCAAGCAGTTTACCCAGGCCCCAGAGATTTCTCTCTCTCCCTCTCTCCCTCTCATTTTTTCTTGAGGTAGGGTCTTGCTGTAGTCCAGGCTGAGCTGGAATTCACTATGTAGTCTCAGGGTGGCCTTGAACTCATGGCAATCCTTCTACCTCTACCTCCTGAGGGCTGGGATTAAAGGCTTGCACCACCACACTCGGCTACAAAATATGCTTTGGCCATAAAGTCAGTCTGGGTTTGCAGTTACTTAGGCTAATCTGGAAAACATCCAGAGAAAGAACAGTGATAAATGTGAACGAAAAAGTTACAGGAAAAGGACTTGTTTTGGCAAGTTCATGGAAATACCAGTTTTGAAACATGACCTCTTACAATTACTCAACATTGCCTCACCAGAAAGGAATGAACTTGACCTTTTAACAAACTTGCTGGTGTCTTTGCAGAAACCAAGCCTACAGCTTGAGCCAAGGCTCCTGAAGTAGAGGCTAAATGGGCCCTGGTCACCATGCCACAGCCACGTCTCTGCCCCTCAGAACAGGTGCTGACATGGGACATCTAACTCACTGACAAGTTGTAAGCATATTCTTCTCTTCATTTATACTATTAATATTGTTATTTTGAGGTAGGGTCTCACTCTAGCCCAGGCTGACCTGGGATTCACTATGTAGTCCTAGGCTGGCCTCGAATTCACAGTGATCCTCCTACCTCTGCCTCCCACGTGCTGGGATTAAAGGCATGTGCCACCACATCCAGCTTCTCTTATGATGAAAGCTCAAACTACAACAAAAAGCCCTGCTGTTTGCTTGCTTTGTTAACTGACTCAAGATTTTTTTCTTTAAAGCCATTTCTACTAAAATCCTATTTTAACATGGTGACCTCCTTTGATTTCAGAAATGCCTGAAAAACTTCCTGAACCCATCCTGTTGCAGACTGATTGTACCTCTGGGTAGGAGAAGACAAAGTGACAGCTCAGGAAACAGATGACAATGCCAGGCTTCTGAGGAGTAGATATGAAGAGGAAGTGGCACTAAGTGGCTTCTATTTTTTAGTGGCAGTTAGCTAGAAGACAGGCCTGGTCTTCCTGGCTTGAGAAATCAGAGGACTGATTTTGGAACAAGTGCAGCTGGTGAGAAATGAACAACGCTCAGAAAGGAGGAAACGCACACAAAGGGAGACATGAAGCAGTGCAGAGGGGCTGAGAACCCGAGCACATAGCTGCCCTATGTGTACTCTCTCCCAGGGAGAACTGGCAATGTGAAAGCAGTCACATCAACTGCTTCTGCAATACTCTTAACAGCCATAGAGGAATGCAACTGGATTTAGAGCCCTGGCAACCACAACGTGCAGGATGTGACCCAAAATAAACATGACATGCGACTCACTTTTAAGAAAAGAAAAATATGAAGGATGTTGATCCTGAAGAGGACTCAGATGCTGGGAGTAGCTCGTAAGGACTTCAAAGAAGCTGCTTTATTCAAGGACATACTAGAATAGTTGGTCATACTAAATGAAGTGGTAGGAAATGTCAGTGGAGAAATAGAATAAAAGAACGAACTAAGTAACCGAAAAACAGACAATGTGACAGAAAAGCTCTATAGAGTGAGATGCTTGGTAGGACAGAGATGACAGAGAAATTTAGCACTTATGATAAATCAACAAATATAAAAACCTAAAACCAGGAGTGGTGGCACACACCTTTAATCCCAGGAGGCAGAGGTAGGAGGATTACTGTGAGTTCAAGGCCACCCTGAGACTACAGAGTGAATTCCAGTCAGCATGGGCTACACTGAGACTCTACCTCAAAAAACCAAAAAACCTGAAAAAGAGAGAAAATGATTGGCAAAGGGGGAGAGGAGGAAGAGACATGAGAGCCTCTGAGGTTAGACTTGAAAGACACTATCAAAATATTTAGCTAGCTGTGACCCTTACACTTGCAACCCCAGAACTTTGGAGGGTGAGGCAGGAGAACTGCTACAAATTCAAGGCCACAGAGCCTACAGAGTGAGACCCTGTCTCAAGAAAGCAACTCTCCCAAAATGTTACAGGCGCCTGCAAAGGTGAAGAGGGAGAAACTGAAATAGAAAACACTTATCTTGGTCAGGGGAGATGACCAGTGGATAAAGCACTTGTCGCACAAGCTTAGAGCATCCTGGTTTGATCCCCAGGCCCCTCGGAAACAACTGGAAGTAGTGACAGGTTTCCATAATGCCCGCATGCTGATGGCGAGACAGGAGGTGAAGACAGAACTCCCTGGAAGCGAGGAGAAACCACAGCAAAGAGCAGCAGCAGAGAAGGAGCAGAGAAGAAGCCTGCCACAATGAGGCAGGCTGGCAAGGGCCAACACACACTGTTTATAGACATTTCTTTCATTTTTATTAGGGAGAGACAGAATGGGTGCACCAGGGCCTTAAGCAGCTGCAAATGAACTCCAGATGCATGCACCACCCTGTGCATCTGGCTAACGTGGGCCCTGGGGAATCAAACTGGGATCTTTGGCTTTGTAGTCAAGTGCCCTAACCACCAGCCCCCAACATGAATTTTTGACCTATATATGTGTGCTAGTGCGTGCACACACACACATTTTAAAGGAAGTTAAAGACTAAAGGCATGGTGTCCCAAGCCTTTAGTCCCAACACTTAAAAGACTGAGGCTGAGGTAGGAAGATAGCCTAGGGCAACAGAATGAGTTTCAGGTCAGACTAGGCTAGAGTGAACCCATGCCTTGAAACAAACCTCCCTAACCCCCCAAAAGTCAAAAGAAAAAAGGTATCTTAAGAAATAATAATGGGGGCTGGGAAGATATCTCAGCAATTAAAGGAACTTGCTTGCAAAGCCTGCTGGGCCAAGTTCAATTCCCAAGCCACCCACATAAGCCAGATGCCAAAAGTGGTACAAGTAGCTCATGTTCATTTGCAACGGCAAGAGGCCCTAGAGTAACCCCACCTCATACAAAAAAGAACTAAAAAGAAATAATGGTTGAAGTTTCTCCAAGTTTGACAACATGCATAGGTTTACAGATTGAAGAGTAAGTGACTAATACAGAGGAAAGCCCACCCCACTTAGAGAAAATATGGCAGCTATTGAGGGAAAATAACACATTACATACTGAGGAACCATGATTTGAATGGCCAATGACTTCTTAGAAACAAGGGTGTTGGGTTGGGGAGATAGTTCAGCAGCTAAAGGAGCTTGCTTTCAAGGCTGCTGGCCCAGGTTTGATTCCCCAGTACCCACACAAAGCCATATGCACAAAGTGTTGTATGTGTCTAGAGTTCATTTCCAAGGCTCTGAGAAGACCTGGTGTGTCCATTCTCTCTCTCTCTCATAAACAAAGTTTTAGAAACTAAAAAAAAAAAAAAATTAAAAAAGAAATAAGGGTACTGGCAGCAGTGAAAGGACTTTATTAAAAGTGCTAAAAGCAAAAACATAACCCAACCCTGGGAACCCACAAGTCTATACTCAGACAAATTAAGTTTCATTCACTTTTAGATAAAATGAAACTAATCAAAGTCAACCCCAACAGATCTGCACCACAAGAAATGTTGAAGACGCTCTTCAGGTTGGAGGTGAACCAGATGGAGTGAGCGCTGTAGCAGGAGCATGGCGCAGCGTGGGGAGAAAGAAGCTGCACACTCCTTCAGTGCACTGGAGACACAAACAGCAGCAACCTTTCCTTTCCTGTGGGGGACAATGGCATCCACACGCAGCAGCTTGAGTATAGTGGACTGAGGGGGTGGTAAATGTACTTTCTATATTTTCATGAAGACCAATTGCTAACTCAAGTCAACGATAAAGTGTTGAAGATGTACATGCGATTTTCAGTGGGCACTAAGAGTCAAGAGGGCTGCAATTGATGCTGGCTTCCAAGTGCCAGCACTCACTCCAGAGGACTCCCGCCTCCCCCTGCTCAGGCTGCAGCTCTTCGCACTTTCCTTCCACCCCTCACTGTGTATACCAGGGAGTCCAGCATTCACTTCTGGAATTAGATGCCCACCTCTTAGTTTGGCTTTTGATGTGGGGCCAATATTCCTACACTTGCTTCTCATCTCTCCATCCAGTTTCATTTTCCTACCCTATATTTAAGCTCAAGTACTGGAGCATTACCCAGAACCAGCCACTTCACAGTTGAGACAGGAAGACGGAGGCATTCGTGTTTGCTTCATTCTTCCTTACAATGTCTACAGATGCTAATGGCATTAACCCTAGACACAAAATACAGTGCATGGAGATTAAGTCTAAAGAAAAACTGTGGTTGGGAGTGGTGGCACACGCCTTTAAACCCACACTCAGGAGGCAGAGGTAGGAGATTGCCGAGAGTTTGAGGCCACCTGAGACTCCATAGTGAATTCCAGGTCAGCCTGAGCCAGAGTTAGATCCTACTTTGAAAAACCAAAAAAAAAAAAAAAAAAAAGCTGTGAAGGTAAAGGTAGGTAGGAGGAACCAAGGAAGGGACAGCAAGCTAATAAATTTAAATTTATTATGTACTTTTCATTGCTCTCGGCTAAGGATGCTTGGGACTCACTGGGAAACAGACTTCTCTGTTGCATGGGCATGCAGCAGAGCACACTGGCATGGAGACCTAAGGAGGTAATGGTAAGACAACGATCCTGGAAAGGAAGCCTAAGCACTCTGGCATAAAGCAAATGGGGGTGGGGGTGGGGGTGGGGTGGGGTTCACCTCGGAGCTGCCTTGTAGGATGAGTGGAGAATCACAGAGGGCTAGAATATTGGCCTGAGAAGCTGTCCTCTGGAAGGCTATTGTGCAGGCTCAGGCAGCATGCTGGCCTTCTTGGTAAGAGGACAGCAGGAACTGCTACCACCCTGAAGCTTCAACGAGGCCACAGGAGTTCCTTTTCTCACCCTAACTCAGCACCACTCAGGAACACAGCTGCTCAGGGAGAATTCCCCGTGGATCGTGGTGGGTGGCTTAACTCAGACCAGGTCTGTCTGCGTCCTAAGCTTGTGGTCTTATACAGTTCTGTTGCTGCTCATCTTAAAATTAAATCCCAACAATCAGACTAAGGACATTTAACTAACCCTGGATATTCATTAAAAGCTTCACTGTTACTACTGCTATCCACCAGGCTGGCTGACGTTGTGAGTGCCAACGTGGGCCATGGGCAATGGAGAGCACTTTGCATACATTATTTCATTTCATCTCTGAAAACAAGTGTGTATCAGTATTTGTGATCTTGATCTTACAGGGAAGCTAAGCAACTTGCTTTTTAAAATCCTCGAAAAAAAATTCAATGATTTACCACAATTTCTCAACTGCTGTAACAGTAAAGGTGTTGTTGCTGTAGCACCAAGCAGCAGCCTCATGGTCAACAGAAACACTGTGCTTCTGAGATGCCAGGCAACCCCACTTGGGTATGACAATGAGATACACCATGAAATAAATGTAAGAACTGTATCCGCAGCCACTGAACTAAGCTATAGCCTTAACCAAATAGATTCTCCCAAAGGCCAGCATTGTATGATCATGTTAAGAAATAAAGTATGGCATCATAAATTAAATAACCACAAGCAAAATCACAGTCAAGGCGAACAGATTTGGGAAAAACATCTGAGTTCTCTGGGGGTAAGGCTATCTGACATTTACTGTTTTTTTGTGAAAGCCCTGGATGTAATAGAAACTTTAATAGAACTTATTTCATTACCATGAAACACTGTTAATGGAAAGCCCAAGTAAGAGATTCTATGATGATGGATTTCCTGGCCCATCTGGTATTCACCCTGAAAAGTCAGACTGCACTGCAGACAGTGAGTAATGCTCAGTTCCCCTGCTCAGTGCACACAAGAAGATAGCCATAGTGACAGTAGAGGCACGTGTGTGCTCCTAGCTGGAGGTGTGGCCACACCGAGGTGAGTATGACAATCCCTGTCCTCAAGGAGCCTCAGTCTAGTAGGGAAGAGACATACTAGACTGTGAGCTCCTCGAGGGCAGGAAAAGTGCTCCAGTCATCTGTGTCCCAGTGACCAGCACTGGGTCAGCTGCATTTGTGCAACTGAACTGAATGTAGGATGCAGCCACCTGAGGCAGCATGGATAAGTGCAAGCTTGGAGCTGAGGGGCCTCAGAGGGTGCAGGCTGGCCACTGTGAAGCCCTGGAAGCCCAGAAGAATCTGTGCAGATGCCAAGGAAAAAGGGAAGGGTGAAGGAGGCATTCCAGGAACATGGGGTGAACTTGGCCTTTTAGTGAGCAGGGGTTGGAAGACATTCTCAAGCCCTAGGTCTCCTTTGCCAGTCTTTGTCTAGACATGAGCAGTCACAGGAAGCCAATGGAAGATGCTAGGAACAGCAATTACCTCCCTAGGAGGCTGGACTAAGCCAGTTATGCAGAGGGATGGAGGAGGATCCAGGGACAAGGCACAGGTGGCTTAGAGAGGGCAACAGCTCTGCTTCTGGAATTATCTGATGTCCAACTGGCAAGTTAAAGTGGAGGTTTGGGATTTGAGAGAATAGGGGCCAAAGCTACAGACTGAAGAAGAAAAGGTGGAACTTCCCGAGTGTGGAGAGCATAGGAGGCGGGGCAGAAACCCACCAATCTAAGGAAGAAAGGCGGGACAAGAAGTCTGTAAGCAAGGGATCCAATGGCAGGTAAAGACAGTGAGGCAAGGAAACATACAGACAGCAAGGCAGGACACCATCAGGCAGGTCAAAGCAGAGGAGCAGGTACAAGAGAGTGTGATGATCTAGTGTCAGAAAAGGAGAGATTTCAATGACAGGATCTGTTAAGATTGAAAAGGACAAACAAATCCTGCTGAGCAAAACATGATAGAACTCATACTGGAAAAAAAGCAGCTGTAATAGTACTAGACAAGGAAGCAACGTGAGAGTTAAAGATCAAAGACTTTGGCTGGAAGAGCTGTGCAGAGATAAGACTACCACTGCTGAGGGGCACCCGAAGACCTGCAATGCAAAAGGCAATGTAGAGTGGGGAATCACACCCAGAGGTAAGGCTGGTAGGGCACCAAGAGCCTGGCTGCCCTGCAGTGTGGGGGTCTCACTGCACTGAAGACACACTACTGCAGTCTCCTCTGCGGAATCGGTGCGCTCTCTGGAGAAGGGCAAGGGCACAAATGTGCTCAGCAAAAACATTAACTGGATGAGCCTCCTCTTCCCGTGGGGCCTGACCCTCCCTGAAGCCTCCCACAAAGAACTGCCCTAGTAGGGTGGGCACCTAAGGTGGACCACCTCTTATCAAAGAAGCCCTCAGGGTCTTCCTGCACCTAACATTTTGAGGTGCTTTTGAAAAAGACTAAAATAGAGTAAGTATATAAACACCTCAACATCATCACGTATTAGGAATCTCTCTGAATGGGAAAGTAGGTGAACCATGGCGCTGTTTGTATGGTCAAGTTTCTCACACATACAGATTATGTTAAAACACTGTCTTATGAAAGTGTTAGCTCTTGGTCTAAATCCACACTCCAATTCAACTTAACAAACATTTATCAGTGGTTACTTGGTGCCCTGTTCCAAGCTTGGCACTGAGCTGCAGAAATGAGTGGGACATGGTGAGGGTCTTCAGCTCTGAGTTAAGCTGGGGACACACACAAAGCAATCCTGACCTTGCAGGCCCGGCAGCAGGTAGACTGCCAACACTTCTGAGACTCAGCACCAACATGGGTCTCTGTGTGAGCTTCCATGGGACTCGGACACTACTGGAGACCTATGGCCCTACCAGTACCTACCTGGCCCTAAAGCCACAAAAGGGCACCAGAACCAGAAATAGATGTTTGACATATAATTGCAGAAGTAATCAAAAGGTGCTAAAAGAAGTGCCATGTCTTAGGGACAGGGCTGACCAAGGAAGCTTCCTGAAGGAAGGACTCTTAAGCTGCATTCTGAAGACTGAATAGCCCCAAGGGCAGGGAGGTGTGAGATGAGACTGGAGGTGAGCAGGGCTGACATGGTTCCAGGTCCTGAGAAGCCAGAGTAAGTCAGAAGGTAGGGAGGGAGACTTGAGTAAGATTTTAAGATCGAATTCACTAAAGGGTCTAGGAAGACATGCAAATCCAATTTAAAAGTAGCCATGTTACTAGTAGCAGCATTTCCACCTCAGAGGAGCAGATAAGGACCTCAGAAGCTAGGACTGCAGAGGAGGAGAAGCAGTGGAATCTGCCCCCGCCCCAGGCCCTCTCCACCCCACTCCTACCTGAGCTGAGCTTTAAGTTCAGTAAACCTGGGCCGCCTGCTGGGGTCATAGGCCCAGCATTTCGTCATAAGGCTGTAGAGGGTGGGAGGACAATTTGGAGGCATTGGTAATCTTTCCCCATTTTCAATTCGACCGATCACATCATTGTTCTTCACTCCTTGAAAAGGCTTCACACCATGCATCAGTATCTCCCACACACATACACCTGTGGGGTGGGAATGAAAACAGTGCAGTGAGCTTGGCTCCAACCAAAGGAGGCCCAGGTGGCAGGGAGAACTAGCTGGGAGATCTGGGCAACTCGCCCAACTACAGTGGCTTCAGTCAATACACAACAGCAATCACTACTGAGAACAAGGAAGCGTTGAGTCATTATCAAGACAAGGTCATAAAGGCATGATTTTTCAAAGGTTTACTTCTGAAAACCCCTGTATTAGAAAGCGGCCCACTTGGCTTGACCAACCAGTACATGTAAAAACTGAGTGACTTTTAGGTATACTCTCATCAGTGTCTACCAATCTGATTATAATTATAGTAGATGACTGAGCTTAACAAAGAAAATGCTGTTATTTTAGGTTTTTAGCCTATGATCAGGAAGATGGCTAAGCCTTAAAGGTGCTTGCTTTCAAAGTTTGCTGTCCCAGGTTTGATTCCCCAGTACCCATGTAAAGGGAGATGCACAAATTGGAACATGCATCTGGTGTTCATCTGCAGCAGCAAGTGCGCCTATACACATGCTCTCTCCTCTCTTGCAAATAAAACTAAACAGTTTTAAAAGTTTTTAGTTTAAGAAAGATTGAATTTTTCACTGAAGCACATAAGGGCATTATTGTCTAGTTTCTGTCTCAGCTACCTTGTCCACAAAGCCACAACAGGACCTCAGAAAGGGCATTTGCACTCCCCCATTGGGAAACCAAGCACTTGCCCACCATATCACCCCAAAGAATTCACCTTTTACACAAAGGAACAGTCATAACAGCCCTGATACTAAAATGTGGCATGCAATACAAGAGAAAGGGAAGCAGGTAGTGGCATGGGGTGGAGGCCCCAGCACCCGGCCAGTGCCACTGTGCACCCTGCCCTTCTGACTCCTTGTTGCTCCCAGACAGGCCCATTTATCTATGGAAGTTACTGACTTTTAAAAATCTACTCTTACCCTTAAATGCACACATGCAAATGGTGTCCCAGGAGAGGAACTGTGACTGTGCAGAATGACAGTGGCCACCAAGGAAGGAAGCTGTATTACGTGTTAATGGGAGTTAGATTATAAAACTTCAGCCCAAATCCAGTAATTTTTCTAACTCCAACATGAAGCGTCTTTGACAAAACAATGGTGTGGGGTTGAAGAGGGAGCTGCTTGTCATAAGGAACCATAAAACATTGTCAGTAGGGGGCTGGAGAGATGGCTTAGTGGTTAAGTGCTTGCCTGTGAAGCCTAAGGACCCAGGTTTGAGGCTCGACTCCCCAGGACCCACGTTAGCCAGATGCACAAGGGGGCGCACGCGTCTGGAATTCATGTGTAGGGGCTAAAGGCCCTGACACGCCCATTCTCTCTCCCTCTATCTGCCTCTGTCGCTCTCAAATAAATAAATAAAAATATTGAAAAAAAAACATTGTCAGTAGGAACCACACTGGTTATCAGTCCTTGTGAACTTAGTATGTCCCTGGCACCTTCCTTTACCCTCATGAGAGCCTTATATTTCTGTGACTACTGATTCATAAATCAAATCTACAATGCCCCTTATGAAAGGAAGCACCATTATCTTACATGACAAAATGGGAAAATGGTGCCCAGGTTATTATAACATAATCTCTTCCTACCATTCAGCTTTTAATTTTTTTTTTACCTAAAGTGCCTTATGAAATTCACTTAGCAATCTGGACAAAATGAAGTCCACATGAACACGGCAAGGACAACTGCACGAAACTGTCCCAATTCACACCAACTGTGCAATGTCAAGATGCCCTGCTCCCACAGTGCTAAAATGTGGACAAGTAGGCAGCTCAGCCTGCCTGGTGGTTCACATGAAGCAGCTGTGCTCTCATCACCCCTGTGGTGATTGGATCCCCACCCCTCTCCAGTCCTTTCCTACTTCAGGACTTCTTCGGTGACTCACACCAATCACAGCACCGAGTAATTGCTAAAACCATCAGCAAGTAGACAAAAGAAAAAGTGAGAGAACTTAATTGATGTACATGGAATTAATATGACTTATGGAGGAAAAATACTACGTAAACTTAACAATGTATCTCACATGAAGCAGTTTTCAACTTTGCAAAGATAATTTTTGCCCAAGATGACTCACAACACCCACATATGGGAGCATGATGAAAAAAACATGCACCATCAGAGAATGGTGGAGAGCCTGCTAGGTGAAGCTTCACAGGATCACGGAAGATGGTACACTGTGGTTTGGTGAGGGGTAAGGAGGAGCTCCAGGCAGGAGGTCTAACATCAGGAAGGGTGGGGCAGAAGCGCCAGTCACATTACAGAAAGTCAGGACAGAGTGTGCGCTTGCAGTGTAGATGAATTACAGCCACACTGCTTACACCCATTGGGAGGCACTGTAATAGTCAACAGAGCAGCAGGACATGGAGGAGCACCTTGGACCAATAGGAAGGACAGGCTAGACATCCAAGAAGGACAAGCTATAGGAGGTGAAGGGCCAGCTCCCAAGTCTCCAGACAAATAGCTCCAGTCAGGTAATGGGGCACACATACACACACTGAGGGTGGGAGGGGCTCCATAGAGTCTGAAGAATGAACGTCTGGGTAGAAGGAGTGGGCATGGTAGAGAGAAGGGAGCAGAAAGACAGGGATAGCAGGATGTCTGCCTGTGGGGGGACAGCAGAGGGGAGCAGGAAGAGCACAGCAGGCTGCACTGCTGAGGACAGAGGAGCACCTAACAGCTGGGCACAGTTAGAACTACCCGACTCAAAGCAAGGTAGATGAAGGAGATGGGCAAGTTAGGAAGGCAAAGCAACCTACATATCCTGAAGAGACAATGCTAAGTTTATTCTACAGAATCCCTGAAATGTAATTTTAAAGTACTGCACTTTATTAAAACAATACTCACCAAACATCCACACGTCACTAGCTGAGGTAAACCGTCGGAAATTGATTGACTCTGGAGCCATCCATTTAATAGGCAATTTTCCTTTGGATGCTAGAATATTAATTTTAGAAAATGAATTTCGTTGTTACTTGCTTAAAGACTCAATATGAGAGCTAGCTGAGACTTTCAGCATCAAGAGAAAGTCTTAGCTCTTTGCCCCTCTTGGAGTCTGTTTCTTTGGGAGAATGTTTTTTCTTTTACTTTGTTGGTGTTTTGAAGTAATTTGGGGTGGCAAGTAGCTAGCCCCAGTAAGGGGACAGGAAGCATGGACAGCCTTCCCTCCAGGGTACTTGCAAGGCTTCTCAGTGTACTGAAGTAAATCCTTACCTCCTCTCGGTTAAAGCCCTGCTAACAATGTACATTGGTCCTCACAGGGCCAGTTACCTTACACAAAGCTCTGGCAGGGTAGATAGGAAGCCTGTGCTTGAGGAAACACAGACCTATGTAAATATATCATAGAGGTGACAATCTTAAATCCTAGGCCAATTCATCCTGGTAGGTTCTGTTTTCTTTACACAGGAGGCTCAGACTTGCTAAGTGACTTGCCTGAGCAATCCTACCAACACAAGCCAGAGTTGTTGGCTCTGCCTCCTGTCCTCTGGGTCAGAACCTCAGCAGCTAATGTGCATACTGCAGCTCAAAATTTTCTTAGCCCTGTGCATGTCTGAGTGACTACAAAGTACCTCAAATGCCTATTCCGGGAGTTACGACTTTAGGAAAGAGATGAATGACCATAGCTTGAGTCTGCGGAGGAACAGGACTGACTACATCTTTACCAGCATGTGCAGAGTAGAGCAGGAAAGGTGATAGAATGAAAAAAAAAAAAAAAAACAAAAAAAACAAAAAAAAAAAAAAACAAGGGCAACTGTGGGGAAGACTGAAGTCAGTCCTGAAAATAATGTTTCATGCCAGAAAGAGGCATGACCTCAGTATAATAATCCTTCAATTGCTGAGTTCCTGAGATAACCTAGGCTGTCTTTCCTTAAGACTCTCATTCTGAAAGGTAGACACAGAAGCATTCTCAAAAATGATGCAAAACACAGTCCATACACCCTGTGAGTAGAGAGGAAATGCAATGGGGAGGCTGAGATATAGGCATAGGATAGACAGGCGGGATCTAACAGAGTGGGACTTTCTTCCTTAAAGAGTAAGTCATCTCTGAAGACCTTCAATTCTCAGAAAAAAGGAATATTCTCTAGAATTCCTAACCTTTGAGATTTTTCCAAAGGTCAAGGAATTCTTACTTGCTGACCTTTCTAAGATGGTCATGTTTGTGTGGATTTGCCAACTGCCAATTTTAAATGTTTAAATGATGTGGAATCTTGGGCATTGTACTAAGCACCTTGGAATTTAGCTCTATCTTTCGGCTAGAGATGATATGTTGTTTCAAAACAGTGAAAATGAAGCTGGGTGTGGTGGCGCACGACTTTAATCCCAGCACTCGGGAGGCAGAGGTAGGAGGATTGCCATGAGTTCGAGGCCACTCTGACACCCTGAGACTCCATAGTGAATCCCAGATCAGCTTGAGCTACAGTGAGACCCTACCTCGAAAAAAAAAAAAAAAAATCAAAACAGTGAAAATGGTCTTTTGTTAGATGAACACATAACACAAAACTACCAATTTTCTTATATTAAAGGATCGCTGTTGAACAGGTATGAGGTATCTAGGGTTACTGGTTGAAGTGCTCTGAGCTGATTCTAAGTTGTTTTTTGGCCTGTGCTTCCCCCCCCGCCCCCGAACCTGGGTGAAGTGAGAATGTTCTTGGATCCAGGGTCTCATGTACACTTTGCACCCACACCATCTGACTGCAGTTTCTGGCTGATATAAAATAAAGCTGTTGAGCTGGGCATGGTGGCGCATGCCTTTAATCCCAGCACTTGGGAGGCAGAGGTAGGAGGATCACTGTGAGTTTGAGGCCACCCTGAGACTACATAGTGAATTCCAGGTCAGCCTGGGCTAGAGCGAGACCCTACCTTGAAAAAAACAAACAAGCAAAATAAATAAATAATATAAAGCTGCAATAACATCTGAAGTTTGGTGTGAGCCTAGGTCCCATGCCTCTGGGGTCACTGCCCACGAGTCTTATCAATGTGTCACTATTTTACTGTAGCAGTTATGGTGGGTGCATAGGAGAAATGATCTCAATGTGACTTGACTTGCCTTTCCTTAGTGGAACATTTGTGTGTGCCACTTGTGGCCCATGTAGTTTCTATAAGAACTGTGTCTCCAGAATGTCCCCGGGAATTGCCAGGACCCTCTGGTGACAATGGCACCAGTATCACTATGATCCTGATGGCCTGGATGGTAATTGCGGTGATCTTGTTCTTGCTGAGACCGCCTAATCTAAGAGGATCCAACGTATCTGGGAAGCCAGCCAGTCCTCATAATGGACATCCTGCTCTCCTGTGGACTAATTTTATGCTATGGGAAGCAAAGACAGCTAACACCTTGCAAGACCAAATGACTGAAGATGATCAGAATACTCTTAACACCATTAGAACTGATTTCCTTTTGCACATGCAGTATGGGATGGTATTGTCTTCATGAGCTTCTAGAAAATTCACTTGCAACCTTCTTTTTGCTTCCTAGGTTGCCACCATTCCTATTTACAGTATATTTGAGTAAATTATTATATTAAGAAGTTAAAAAAATGTGTCTCCACATCTCTTATTCATGTTTTAAATGTATTTCTGACCTTAGTTCTTAAGAGTTCTTCTTATGTTCTAGAGATTACTGTTTTGTTATAATAAGTATTTATCCTAGTCTGTACTTTGTCAATTCATTCTTTAAACAGTGTGTACTGCAGAACAAACATGATTAATTGTATTGTGGTCGGCTTTGCCAATTTTTCTTTTCATGCACCTTTGCTTTGGGCATCATGACTACAGAATCTCTACTGGGCTCTAGATCCCAAAGATTTACTTTTCTGTTTCTCCTAAAGGTTTTACAACTGTATGTCTTAGTTACAAGTCTATGGTCTGTTTTGGGTCATTCTGGGGTAAGGTTTGGCAACAGTTCCAACACCATTTGCTGACAAGGCCATCTTTCCTCCACTGAACTAAATGATTTTTGACCTCAGTAAAACCCATCATGATACAACTCTTAACACCACATTAACATATGGCTGTGATGTACACACAGGAGGCTAAAGCATAAGGATCTCAAACTTGAGGGCACCCTGAGCTACATAGCAAGATCCTATCTCAAAACCCACCCCCCAACAAAACAAAACAAACTTCTTAGTTATTTTCTGGTTTCTTACCTTTGTAGTAAGTACTATCTTCCATATACCGGGATAATCCAAAGTCTCCCAATTTCACACAATCATTTGAGGACACCAGAACATTCCGAGCAGCAATGTCCCTGATAAAGAAAAATTGAGGACAATGAAATAACCAAAAAAAAACAATCTCTGAAACTCATGTGTATTACATAAAGGGGTACCAGCAGGTATTTTGAAAAACAGTTTATATACAATGCAAAGAGATTTTATTATTGACTTGCTGGGTGTAAGGCAAGAGAATCACCATGAGTTCAAGGCTGGCCTGATCTAACTAGTGAGTTCAGAATAGACTGGGCTACAGAGTCTCAAAAGAGCACAATAAAACAGAATAAATAAGCAAATAAATTCATACACACATGTATAATTTTTCTTCATGTGTATTCCTTTGGAATATGTTCACAATCATTTTGAATGACAAAATGTGTTACCAAACAATACAAGTACCTCCTTCATAAAATCCCACTACTGACCACACTGAACCGGTGAACAGTGGCACATGAGCAAGGCCAGCAGCTTCAGTGCTATGGACCTTCCTTATATAAAGCTTTCTCCGGGACACTCACTTAGCTACTTGGACATGGTTTTTAGGAATCACTCACATTCACACTCTGAGCTATAAATTTTAAACAGAAATTCTCATGAATGAGAACAGATGTCATAATACTGGTCTTCTGCAAAGTACCAGGACAGTTACCTGCTTTAGGGACCATTTTACATGTTCACAGTTCTAGGCTCTGCATTATGTTTGGGGAAGGAACATATATTTTGCAAACATCAAAAAAGACATTATCATTACTATCACTAATGTTTGTGTACATATTCCTAAGTGTGGCATGTACATGCCACAGAGTATGGAGGTCTGAGGACAACGTGCCTGTCCAGCTCATTTGAGGCAGGGTTTCTTGCTCTAGATTCTCATCCTGCTATTCTTTACTGGACTTGCTTGAGATTCTGTATTTTCATATGAATGTCAGTGTTAAAATTACAGAACCTGCCATGGCTCCTTCTGGTTTTTTACATAGGCTCAGGGGATTAAATTCAACTACTCCACTTAAGCAGTAAACATTTATCCACTGAGCCATCTCCTCTCCAGCCCAAAAGAGCTTTTTAATCATGGCCTGCCCCCCCACCCGGCAGTGTCTCATTTTATAAGCCCAGGTTGTCCTTGAACTGAAACAATCCTCTAGCTTTAGCCTCTCAGTCCTGGGACTCCAGGTGTGAGCGACCAATCCTGGCTTATGAAACATTATTTTTATTTTTTGTATGTGTGTGATGTACACATGTGTATGTGTCCCTGGATGTATGCCTTTGGCAGGGTACACTAGTCTGCCCTGGCTGGAGGGAAAGGCTGGGTGCCCCCCGCCCCATAGGACCAGGTTTATAGACACATTTGGTCATACCCAGCTATTTATGTGGATCCTGGGAACTGAACTTGAGTGGTCTCTCTCAAGCCTCTTCAGGCCCTCATGTTTGCACATGAAGTGCTCTTAACAACTGAGCCATCTCTCCATCCCACGAAACAGCTTCTGTGTATTAATATGTCAGGGCACTTTCCTGAGCAAGGACATGTCACACTTTCTAGTAACTGGGCAATAGATTTTAAATGGTCCAAAAGCTCTATGGGCACAGATAGCTATTTCTCACTATTGTGATTTGAGTCTGAAATGATTTCCATAGGCTCAAGTGTGACACCTGGTTCTCAGCTGATGGCACTGTTTGGAGAGGGATCCTTTTGGACATGGAGTCTAGCTGTCAATGGGGTAGGCCTGGTTCTGCGATGCCTTCCTCACTGTGATGGATGAATCCCGGGAAACCATAAACCCAAGCAGATCTTCCCCGACATGGCTTCAATGAGGCCTTTGGTCACAGAGACAAGAAAAGTCATCACTCCTCTCAGAAGGCAACTTAGCAGCTTTTCGACTGTCTTACCTGTGGACAAACCTTTTGCTCTCCAGATATGCCAGTGCTGTACTAAGCTGATAGGCATACAGGATCAAAGATGCAAGATCCAAGCTATATTTCCTGACTTGCAAAAATGACCGCAGCTTTTGGAACATTGACCAAAAACAAAAGACAAAATTAATCTGAGAAATAGCATAAAAATTAACAGCACACAAGCTACACACAACTGTAGTGGTTCCCATATGCATTTAAATCATGTGAAGCTTTAGTTCTTCCTTGATAAAAAGTGTAATTAATGAAACACATTCTTTCACAAGTTATGTTTCACTAGTCTTTATTAGAAATCCTTTTGTCAAACAGTCTTCATGACTATAGGCCAATTTCTTCTTCTTCTTCTTTTTTTTGGTTTTTCAAGGTAGGGTCTCACTCTGGTCCAGGCTGACCTGGAATTAACTCTGTAGTCTCAGGGTGGCCTTGAACTCACAGCAATCCTCGATCCTCCTACCTCTGCCTCCCGAGTGCTGGGATTAAAGGCGTGCGCCACCACGCCCGGCCAGGCCAATTTCTTTAAAAAGTACAGAAGGACATGCCTCAAGGAAATGAAAAAAAGCATGAAGTACTACGACATAATACTTGGAGAATAAGAATAAGAATATCCAGTTACTGTTCAAAAAAGCAAACACAGCACAATCCACCTGTCTCTGTTGCAGCCCTCACTGTGCCTCTAACATCATGTGAGGATCATGACATGAAAAGATACTTCAAAGGAGCCCACTGTCTTCTTGCTCCCATGGTCAGATTGGGTGTTCCTACACTAGGGTTTACTGGTCCTATCAACTAACACCACTAATCCAGTTAAGCGTTAACATGGGAATTTATCAACACTTTCTACATCATCAATAAATGAAAGAGAAACAGCAATATTTTAAGAAGAATTAGTAAATTTCCCACACTCAAAAGCAGGAATAAACTATAAATCCAAACCATGTATCAGCCTTTCCATATGATTTACAACTGAAGGAGAGAAGGAGAGCGAGAAGGGAGAGACAAGGGATGGGCTCAAATGAAAAGGAATGCTGGGCCCTTCCCAGCCAGGTCTGCCTCAGTAGTTCTGGGTAGGGCTCAGGACTGGCATTTCTAGCAAGTTTCCATCTCTCCTTACTCCAGGTGGAGGGAATGACTGATCAGTTTGTGTTCTGAAGAACGTCAAAGAGGGCCTGTGGCACTTTATTACTCATATGTTTCAAAGAAACTGTGACTAATAGCAGCTAGTCTGAAAGATTCTGCATGTGAATTCTCAAAAAAAAAAAAAAAAGCAACTGTTTAGATATACCTGAGTTCAGAATTAATTACCCATATTCCTTCAAATGGGTTCTTTTAGCCTCAAATCACTGGTCTAATTCTTTAGGCAATGATGCCAGAAAGAAAAGCTACTTTGATTACTGTCCTAATAAAACTCCTGGACAGAAAAGACACTACTGGTAAGTGCTAGAGACGGGATTTGTCTGATGTTTAATAAAATTGTATTTTCTTAAGAGTCGGGTCTCAGTATGTTACTTAGGCTGCCTTCAAGCCCCAGGACTCAAGGGACTGTCCTGCCTCAGCTTTCTCAGATGAGCACCACTGTGCACTACCAAATGATGAAGACATTCATACCCATAGTGTCTCAATGAAAGCCATCATAATCCTCAACGGAAATCTCCCAAATCCAAGATCTAACCGAAATACTCCCATTTTTTGCTAGTAAAGGCTATCATATGTTAAGCACAGGCTCACTGACTGTGATGTTGACTCAGTCAGACCTTAGGATCTCAGTACCTCTCCAAGTGTGCACAGCTCCATGATTATCCAGACAGGATTCTCTGTGATGACTCCAATCAGCTTCACAATATGAGGATGGTCAAACTGCCGCATTGTTACTGAGAAAAAAAGTGGTCCCCCGATGATCCAATTTTTCTAGACTAGTTCAATTCACATGTGGGTTGAAGGCATGGGCATTTTGGGCTCAATACTGTGGGTTAGTTCTACTTATACATGGTATAAACTGGCGGAAAAAGGCACATGGTACTGCTGGGGTCTAAGATAAGCACTCAGCATATCCATACCAGACAGAATATAACTGAAAGTAAAGGAAACCTACTCTTTCCTTCTGTGGACAAAGTTGACCTTGGCTTAATAACTAACTTTCCAGATTTTCCTCTGGAATCTGATAAAATGGGACTGAGTGATTATTTCCTAGGTAGCATGGCCTATGGTGTGTGTGGGGGAACCCACTGTTATTTGGTGGGCTGATGGGGGAGCAAGGAATAGGCAGACATGGTAAGGAGGTTCTTTGGGTGTGGCCATGCTCCTTGTGAGGTCCTGAATGCCATACCCACCACACTACCACAAGGGACTTCTACACCTGTATCTACCACTGTGGTCTTGTTCCCTCGCAAGAAACTGGCTGTTCTCAGAGCCCTGACAAAGACTAATTCCCACAGTGGTGAGAACATTTGTCAAAGAGAAGCACGAGATGCTCAAAGGTTTTAGTCTAGCCCTGCACCGCACTGCTTTCAGGACACCCACAAGTCAAGTGTCTGCAGCATTCATGTAGACTTGCCCACGTAACTAAGCCCAAAAAGACCACAAGGTGTTACACATCAAGTTAAGTACAATTAAGTTTTTGTACACATTTAACAATTCATCTCAAAGTCCTTATTTCTTAGAATTTTCTTTTCTTTCTTTCTTTCTTTCTTTTTTTGAGGTAGTGTCTCACTCTAGCCCAGGCTGGCCTGGAATTCACTATGTAGTCTCAGGTGGCCTTGAACTCATGGAGATCCTCCTACCTCTGCCTCCCATGTGCTGGGATTAAAGGCATGCACCACCATGCCCAGCAGAATTTTGTCATAAGCAAGCTATGATATCTTATTGGCTCCCTTATTAGGTAATGTGCCTTTCTGGCCAATTTGTGCCCACTAATAAGCAGGTCTGGCCTATGGCACTGAGGACAAAGTTCCTGTAAATATCTGCTAAGTACTTTCCATAGGTAAAGCTTATTAGCCTGCCTTGTATCTTAATTATTATTATTATTGTTTTTTTTTAAGGTAGACTCTTGTTGGCCTCAAATACATAATGATCTTCCTACCTCAGCCTCCTAAGTGCTGAGATTCAAGGTGCGTGCCACCATGCTCAGCACCTGTTTTGTATCTTTTTTGTTGTTGTTGTTTTTTGAGGTAGGGTCTCACTCTAGCCCAGGCTGACCTAGAATTCACTATGGAGTCTCAGGGTGGTCTCAAACTCACAGTGGCTGGGATTAAAGGCGTGCACCACCACACCTGGCCTATTTTGTACCTTAATTGAACTAGTCTTGAAAAAATATTGGCCTTGAATGTGTGATCTTCATACTTCAGTTTTGAGTGCTGGGATTACAGTTAATTATCGCATTGGGCTAATTAACAATCTTATTATCTTAAACTCCATTTTTCATGTCCTTTTTTTTTTTTTTAACAGAAAAAAAATGTTTACAGCCAAGTGACAGTCCCCTGAAAACTCAAAGGCCACATTCATTCCTTTGGTGTCTCTTCCAACTATTCCTCAGGATGTCCTGAGGCTCTATCACACAGTCACTCAGTGTGGAGCTATCAGGCTGCCACTGCCAGGTGAGTCCAGATAAAGGTCCTGCTGCTCTTGTCGAACACCACAGACCCTACCAATACTCTGAAGGCCATTTCAGGTTTATAAAGTTGTCTTGTTTTCACATGATTTTCCCCCCCACACTATCCAAGAAAAGGGCCTGGCAAGTTGCTTGTTTTAAATATACAATATAAACGCCTAGTTAAAAACCAAAACCAAACAAAACTTGAGTGTCTTATTCAATTCCATCTGGTCAGAATCACATCACTGCTTAAGCATTGTTACTTGGGATAACGTCAGGCAATCAGTGTACTTACTCTTTGTTTTCTTTTTGAAAAAAATATTTGTTTTAATTCATTTATTTATTAGAAAGAGAGAGAATGGGCATACCAGGGCCTCTAGCCACTGCAAACGAACTCCAGATGCATGTGCTACCTTGTGCATCTGGCTTATGTGGGACCTGGAGAATCAAACCTGGATCCTTAGGCTTCGCAGGCAAGTGCCTTAACCACTAAGCCATTTCTCCAGCCCCTTACTCTCTATTTTCTATTTACTACAGGTGATTATACTGTCACTTTGGATTTTGTCATTATGTGATCCTCACAAACAACTATCAAGACATTTTTCTCTGGAGTAAATAGTATAGCTATTACATGGTCTGGCATGAGGAGAGAGGACATTCTTGTGGTTACCTAAAAACTGTCCTGTTGAGCTAGAAATTCCAGGTAAGTTTTGCAATGGGTGAAGGCCTTGGGGCTGTGGCTGCCCAAAAGTGAAGTCTCACTGCAAACCTAGTCCTGTGCAATACTTTATGCTTGATCTGTCCATGTCTGTGTGTAGTGAAAGGCAGAGCTCATAGCTGGAACAGACCCTGAACGGCCCAAGTCATAAGGATTCACTATATGGCCCATCCTAAGAGTTTAATAATCCCTGACCTAGGCCATCCCTTGCATCCATGTACAGCCTGTTAAGGCCTTGGAGAGGTTCAGGCATCAGAGATGCCTTATTTTCCTGAAGCAGCAGCTGAGCAACCCTTTCAAAGAAATAAAGGTTTAGCTTCACCAAATTATGCCTATAAACCCTATAGCTGAAATGATGTCCTACAGTCACAATATAGTAACTGTGCAGAATAATTTTAGGAAAGCACAAGCAATTCTTAAAATGTGCATTTTGAAGAAAAAATAATGCTCCAAAATCATAGCAAATGTAAGGTAGGGAGGGCATCAGGTCTGAAGAATATCTGGCCTGTTTTTTGTTCCTTGGCCTGAGCACTTAAAAAATGAACAAATGAGGAAGAAACCATTGGCCAGGCCACTTCTTATTCTTACACTAGAGACTGGGGCTATGGCTGAGGATGTGTTTCATGCCTGGAACCATAACATCCCCTATTGTAATTCATTGGGCGCTGGGTGGTGATACTATTAAACTAGAAAGTAGAATGGGCTCAGTCCTATGACAAACACCTGCAAAGTGCTTTCCACAGGCCAAGCTCTGTGCTGGGCACTGCACATCAAGCGGTAAGCACAGACTTGGCCCTGTCGCCATGAGCTTAAAGTCTACAGGGAGGGACAAAAAATAATCGTGTGTGAACACTGTATGAATATGATCATGAATACTTAGGAGGTGCAGAAGGTGGCCCCATGACGTGGGAGTACCCAAGGGAGACCCACTTTAGGTATGGTGGTCAGAAAAGAGAACCTGATGTATATGCCAGTGGACAGAAAGGGCCTTTTCTCCACTTGACTTTCAGGAGAGAAGATCTTATAAGGCAGCTTCCCTGCACATTACCCCAGGAAGCACACAATGCAGGCAGGAGGCTGTGCTAAAATCCTTGAGAAGGCTGTGAAAGGAGGTTCTTCTGGGGTTTCTTTCTGGTCAAGTCTTTAATTTTGAAGGAGGAGGGACTAGTCATAGTGTCTCTCTTGTTCACTTCTGCATGTGCACTGATCTCAGTACAAAAGCACAGAGAGAACATGGACAAAGAGAACATGAACCTTTATGTGTGCAATGCAGTTACCTGGGGAGATCTGTGGTAGGTCTCTGTTCAAATTTATACATTAATTTGCAACACAAATAAAAAAGGCAAATACAGTGAATATTTTTTCCTTTGGAGAAAGTTTGGATTTCAGATAAAGACAAGTGAAATGGTGGTCTGTGCCTGTAAACCCAGCACTTAGGAGACTGAGGTAGAAAGACTGCTGGGAGTTTGAGGTTGGCCTATGCTAAAGTGAGTTCCTGGGCTAGGGTGAGACCCTGTCTGGAAACTCAAACTAAAAACAAACAAAAAATTTCAAATGGAATTCCACAAAAGTTTCTAAAAACTTACAGGCTTCTTGAAGGAATTTCTCTCTCACGCTGTCCGAAGTACAGTTTTTACATGTTTTAATTGCAACTGCCAAAGCTGGATTCTCCTGTTTCAGGGAAATGACAGAATCACACACACATGCAAAAAAACAAACAAATAAACAAACAAAAACTAAAGCAGAACAAAACAAAAAAACAGGCTCTATAGCAATCAAAGTAAACAGGCACCAAACAGAATTGAACTATAGCATTTCAGACAGGTATTTAAAGATATTCCCCAGAGAAGAATGGATATACATGTGGAATGCCAAAGGCAAGTTATTTAGTCACAGGTCACAACGTTCAGCATGTCTGCGTGATAGTACCTGTTGGAGGCTCGCAGGCTGCACCTGCGAGCAACACAGACAACAGTCCCTGTTCCTGTCCAGTTTATACTCCAGTGAAGAACACTGATGATAAACAGAGTACAATGGTTTCATAATGTGCTATAACAGTTATGGAAGACAGCAGTAGGTCAGGAAATGAAGACTGAGTGGTGGCAACTGTATGAGGAAGACCTCACTGAGCAGATGAGGGCAAACATCTCAGGAAGCCAGGCATGGCGAAATGGGCATATTACACATGGCTGAGGGAAGGGTGTTATGCTCTGCTTAAGGAACACTTGTGGGCCAGTGAGGCTATACCAGCAGAGTGTGTGAGGGTAAAATGGCTGAGCCCACAGTTAACTTCAGAGGGGTCATATCAACACTTATGTGAAGACATGGCTTTTACTTCAGTACGAATGGGAGCTTGGTGTACTCTGGAAAGTAGAGGTCAGAATTCTTTTGTTACTATTTTTGAGCTAGGACTTTACTCTGTTGTCCAGGCTGGCCTCAAACCTACGACAATCCTCCTCCCACAGCTTCTTGAGTACTGGTGATTGATACGAGATGCCCTATGTGGTGGTTTGATTCAGGTGTCCCCCATAAACTTAGGTGTTCTGAATGCTAGGTTCCCAGCTGATGGATATTTGGCAATTAATGCCTCCTGGAGGGAGTGTATTGTTGGGGGCAGGCTTATGGGTATTAAAGCCAGTTTCCCCTTGCCAGTGTTTGGCACACCCTCCTGTTGCTGTAGTCCACCTTATGTTGGCCAGGGGGTGATGTCCACCCTCTGCTCACGCCATCATTTTCCCCTGCCATCATGGAGCTTCCCCTCGAGCCTGTAAGCCAAAATAAATCTCTTTTTCCCAGAAGCTGCTCTTGGTTGGGTGATTTCTAACAGCAATGCAAACCGGACTGCAACACCATACCTCCTGAACTTGTGGTTCTGACCCTTTTGGTTCAGAACATGCACTGTGATTCCTTTTTGTTGCCACAAGATGCTGCAGTTGGTGGGGTCAGGCATATGGAGTGGTGCAAGTGGCTATCACCAAAACCTGGGTGACAGATGATGATGACATGGGCAGTGGGCAGCAATGGAGGTGAGAGGAAAGCTGAGCTTCTGGATTTGTTCTGAAGTCTGAGTACTTGGTATGCTTGGAGAGAATGAAGTCCAGGCTTTTGCTTAAGATACTGGCAACGTGGAAGGAGATGATCAGTACATCATGATCTCTTAACATGAAAAGCCTGGGGCATCAGTGAGATAACCAGAGCACCAGGTCATGGCCGAATGACAAACTGCACATGGGAATCAGGACAGTCCAGTCCATGGGACTATGTAAAGTCTCTAAGGGAGGCAGAGGCTCAAGGACTGTGCTTTAGAGCTCTGCAGCAACAAAGAGGTCAGGGAGGAGGGAAGAAAATGGTAAGGAGACTAAATAGCAGAGCAGGAGAAAAATCAAGAGATTTGTTGTTTTACAAGGTAAAACATTCATCTTCTTCAACAAGTTCAGAAGACAGAAAGCCAAAGAGACAAGAAATGTGAAAGGAGAAATGTTCTGTGATGGAGCAGGTCCAGGAGAATAGCAAGGTGAGCTGGGGACAGCCATGAGGTATCATCTTGGCTCAATGCTGTTACTGCCCGAGCCATCTATTCATCTTAACTCACACTGTCTCACCTTCTTTTACACAGCACAGAAGAAAATTTGGGAAGTGGAGCAGATGGACATTTATAAGGTTTAGCAAATACTGACTAGCACTCAGTTCCACTGCCATTACTGCTTAAGTCCTTTTGAAGAAACTCCCAACCTTCTTGTGCAATGCAGATGAATCAGCTGGGCAGAGGTGCATGGGATGCTGCTCAGGATCCCTCTCTGACTGCCTCAGAATTCCTCTTCCTCCCCGAGAGTGACTGGTGACTGCACTATCAGGTGTGGAATGCACTGAGCTATCCGGCCACAGATGGGGCAACTTGGTCTGAGTCTGGTTACACTGCAGGCCCTGAGCATTTCTGTGCTCTCCATGGGTTTCCCACGGGCTATCCCAGCACCCTCTTAATGACTCAGCAGTGGGCCCAGACCTGGCATTCAGAGGGTGAGTCACAGGATGCTAAAAAGCGGCCCATGCTACGGGGGGGGGGGGGGGGGGAGGGCAGGTATTGCTGCTTTAAGGTTGGTTGACACAGCAAGGACTGCGGCAGCATAGTGACAGCAGTCATTCAGAGCAAGAGGCGCTGACCCTGGCTGGTATGTTGTTACAATATTTGACTTGTGTTTCTGTTATTGGTGGTGGTTTGGAGGCAGGGTATTACTTCAGCCCAGGGTGACCTAGAACTCATGGCAATCCTCCTACTTTGGCCTCCCCAGTACTAGGATTACGTTATACAGATGACCTCCCCTGCCTCTGCTTGAAATTGTAACAGTAATCTTTCAGGTGTATGACCAAGAATTTCAGACGTCACATAGCAAGGTAAATTGATGTACCTACTTGATTGGGTCATGAGGTACTCAAAGATTTGGCTCACCTTTTTATTTTTTTCCCCTAAATGTTTCTGTGCTATTTTTGAATGAGTTTAATTATTATTATTTTTCCTAAGGTAGAGTCTTGCTCTAGCCCAGACTGACCTGGAACTCACTATGTGGTCTCAAGGTGACCTTGAATTCACAGCAATCCTCCTACCTCTGCTTCTCAAGTACTGGGATTAAAGGTGTGTGCCACCATGCCCAGCTCGCTCACTCGCTTTCTTTCTTTTTAAATTTTTTTTTCTTTTTTGTTACTTGGGGGGGGGGAGAGGGAGAGAGAAATGGGCAGGGGGCAAGGAGAGAGAGAGAGAGGGAGGGAGGGAGGGAGAGAATGGGTGTGCCAAGGGCTGCAAACGAACTACAGATTTGTGTATAAACCCTTGTGCATCTGGCTTATGTGGGTCCTGGGGAATTGAACCTGGGTCCCTCGGTTTAGCATGCAAACACCTTAAACACTAAGCCATTTCTCCAGACCCTCTTTTTCTTTTTAAAAATTTTTTATTATTTGTTTATTTGAGAAAGAAGAAAGAGAGGAAGAGAAAGAATGGGCGTGCCAGGGCATCTAGCCTCTGCAAATGAACTTCAGATGCAAGCGCCACCTTGTGGCATATGGCTTATATGGGTGCTGGGGAATGGAACCTGGGTGGCTTTGTAGGCAAGGTCCACTCCACAGTAGGGAATACATGCCTGATACTAAAAACCTATGATGGGGGAGGTCATGAGCCCTAGGGGTGTAATGTCTGCTGGTGTCTGGCTAAATATACTATGCTCACCAAACTGCCCAGTAAGCACTTCTCTTAATGTTCATACTCATATATTAATAATGCTACTCTCATTTTTGGTTAGAGAAGCTTCTCTTTTCAGGTGGCAGTAACCTCTGGGATGACTCAAAATGCACCATTGTGCTGAGAAGTGACAGAGGAGTGTTCAGCACTGAAATATCTCTATCACTCCTTCCAAGGCTCAGGGTCCATTATAGAAGAGGTGGCGGAAAGAATGTAGCTCAGATGTAGGGTATCTGCCTTGCACACACAAATCCCTAACACTACAAAGAAAGGAAAAAAAAAAGACTAAAAATTTAATAAAATAAAAGTCCATAAACCCTGCTGTATGAATGGCGAACTCTGGAAATGGATCTGTCTTAACCATGGAAGTCTAGAAGCCTCACCTTCTAGAACTGTGTCATTCGCTGACGTGTTTGAGGTAACGGAAAGCAGCACACACACACCAGGGCCTCCAGTGGCTGTGACGATCCAGATACACGCGCCACTTTGTGCATCTGACTTTACGCAGGTACTGGGGAATGGAACTTGGGTAATCGGGCTTTTGAGCCATCTCTCAACAATTGAGCCATCTCTCCAGTCCCAGAACTGTCTTAAATTCAGCTCTTCCCATCAAATTTAGACTTAGGGTTCCTTTAACAGGATTTTGTCTTCAAGAGAGGAAACAAGTAAAAACTAAATAATAAACCTTACATTTTGATATAAGCACAGAGTATAAGCTTCCAAAGCTGTATTCTAAAAAGAATTTGTAGTCGTCTAGCTACATGGGGGCAAGGAATTACCTGTGCATATATGTACATAGGAGACAAAATTGGGCAGATCTGAGGGGCCTGAGGAAAAACATTACCCACAGTTTCCACAGCAAGGATACCAGGAAAGGTCACATGCTTGTGCTGTTCAGTCTCACCAATGTCATTTCTGTACAACTATCATCAGTGTAGTCTTTAAAATAAAGGTTTTTGGGCTGGGGAGGTAGCTTAGCAGTTAAGGTACTTGCCTACAAAGCCTAAGGACTCAGGTTCGATTCTCCAGGCCCCACAAAAGCCCATTCTCACTCTCTCTCTCTGACCTTTTCTCTGTCTCAAATAAATAAATAAAAAATAAATCAGAGCTGGACATGGTGGTACATGACTTTAATCCCAGCACTCGGAAGGCAGAGGTTGGAGGAATCACCATGAGTTTGAGGCCACCCTGAGACTATGTAATGAATTCCAGGTCAGTCTGGGCCACAGTGAGACCCTACCTTGAATAACCAAAATAAATAAATCAATAAATAAAATTTAAACAAGTTCTTGAGCAGGATGAGCTTCAATTCTAAAATGTTTTTAAACTTCTCCAATCTAAAGAAAGCAGAGCTGAAGTAAGGGTATTGGTGAAGCCATGGAGACTCTGGCCTGGGTATAAAGGCAGAGCTGCCTGGGAGAACAGCTGAAGAATCTGTCATGTGCTAAATGCAGCAGGTGTGGTGGCATCTCTAACCCTATCATATGGGAGACTGAGGTAGGAGGGTCACCTTCAGTTTGAGGCCAGCATGGACTATACAGAGTGCCAGGTCAGCTTGGGCTGGAGTAAAATCTTGCCTACAAACCAACAGTCCAACATGACTGCCATATAAGGAAGCTCTGAACATCAATGTTGATGGCAACACTTTGGTAACCAGGAGTGAAGAGACCAGAGGCCCACCTGGAGAAAGGATAAATAAAAGGTGGCATATCTTTGCAAAAGAACATTATATGGTAATGAAAGGGAAGACCTTATACTAGGACAGGAAGCAAGTGGTTGCCAGAGGCTGTGCAGGCAGATGGTAGAGTGCATTGTAACTGCCAGTGAGGATCAACCTCTTGAAGTGAACAGTGTCCTAGAGTTGACTGTGGAGACCAGTACACAATTCTGAAAACACACAAAAGCACTGAATTATACAAATTCATTGGTCTTGCTTGGAGGGAAAATACTGACACGTTTTCTTTTTAGTGAATGGGAGTACTGGCTAATTGTTACTGACTGGTCATCTTCCTCGAACAGTCACCTGTGAAACCTACTGCTGATGACACAGCCAGTCATGAGTGAATGAAGACAGACTCACCCTTTGGGAGCTCATATTGCTGTGTTTTGAATGTCTGAATATAGTGAGTAAGCTACGGGCATAAAAAGCTTCAAGGATGACAAATATACATGTAAGAACCCAGGAAAAAAAAGAGGCAACAGAAATCTTAACAGTCAAAAATGCATCCAGATTTGACTTACTGGGCTTAAATACACGCCTTGATGCACATCTCCAAACTGGCCTTCTCCAATGCAGCGCCCAAGCTCTATTCTTTCTCTTTGAATCTCATAATCCCTGGCTGCAAACACGATCCACACATTAATATACATGTTCCACATTCCAAGTGTAGAAATAACTCTTAATACATACATGTTATTTCAATACCATTCATGAAGAAAAAGTCACAGAAATGCTTTGAACAGAGTGGAATGCTCTTAAACAATAAATAAATAAAAGGAATCACCATATAAGTTATGGTATTAAATGAACTCTCTAACAACGAATTCCACTGAAAGTAGGTGGGTGTGTACCCCCCTACCAATGCTGTTCCTAGGAGTCTTTGGATCTCTGATTTATTTGGTATTGGCCAGTTTTCTAAATAATTGCTTTAATTATTAAATTGCATGCTTAACTAATAACAGCTATTAGTTTAGGTTATTAGCATATGAAAGCTATGAGAACAGTTACATAAAGCATTATTCCATAAATAACTCAAGTTTACAAGTATGAAAGCAACATTATACTGTGCCATAAGTAAAATTCACTTTTTGAAAGTTTAAGAGTTTTCCACTTTGTTATATTCCTATCTCTAGATTATTTATGGAGCTAAAAGAGTTTAAAGAGGTAGTTTTTAAAAGCTAATTTTAAAATTAGATAACATACAATCAAGGCTGAATATATCAGCATGAACTTTTGAGAACGTGCCTCAAACTAATAGATTAAACTGTGAGTTGTAAAGTCAATTATTCAGAAAGCTGCTGAGGCACATGGTGGAACACAGTAAACTGAATTCTAATGTGATAATTACTTAGTACTTGGTTTTCTCTCAACTATGAAAACCATTCCATCGCACTGTGTGTTCCAATAGTGGTATCACCAGCAGAACAAACGCCAAATATTCGAGCACTGTTCCCTGGTCATTCAATGCAGTCATACACAACACCCAACCCATGTTTTAGACATCTGCCTTCCTCTTTAAAATCACTTTAGCTAGTAATTCCACTGATGTAGCAGTATGAGTAAACCAATAACAAAGAGTTGAAAAAAAAAGTTAACTGAAAACTGAAACACCCCGCATCACTCGGGTTGCAAATGCAAGCAAATGCAGTATGTCAAAGGATCCTGTTACCTTCATCTATTCCATAGCTTTCTGTATTGCAATTAAGAGAGAGAAAAATTGAAGACCTTGCTTAGAAATGACTAATAACAATTAGGTTAACAACAACAAAGTCGGAGAGTACATTTCAATTGTATTAACCTAAGTACCTGAAGCACAAATGAATAAAAAAGAACTAAATATTCCTGAGTTAACGCAAAGATATTCAAAGTAAGGCCTCTGAATCCCAAATTCCTAGTCTGTAAGTCATTTTTGTAGACACTGGATCAAAATCTTCATGCTAGATATTTACTATGCAACTAGAAATAACAAACATGTGACTGTGGTCTCTTTGGAAGGAAGAAATGACCACATGGCTAGTTAAAAGAGGTAAACCTGAATGGAAACTCTGTTCCAAGTTGCCAATAACAGGTAAATCCTAGGGAAGAAGTATGAGCTCCTGCCAGGGTCTTGCTCCCTCCAATGACACAGGGCTCTGGGCAGGCAAAGTGGGCACGCCCTAGAAAATGCAAGCCTCAGAAGCCAGTATGCTTCCCCTTCATTTTGGCAATGTCTCCTTATGCATGAAGAAGACCTACAGTCTTTAGCTGTACTGAATGAAGTACATGAAATCAGGACGTCTGGATTTCACATTGATCTCTAAGCTTCCAAAGCCTCTTTAAGAGGCAGGTTTGTTGTTATTGTTGTCTTTATACCAAAATAAGATTTCAAGGGCTCATCTAATGGAAGGCATGGGAACAGCATACCCCAAGGCAAGATCTGAGGCATGCAGATTCTGTCACCAACAAGCTGAGGATCACCATGGGGAAGAGCACCTTGACATTTCCAGGTTCTGTGTCATCCCCAGCCCAACCCCTTTCACTGAATCATCTGGACTGAAGGCTGGGAACTCTATGTATTGCCAGTGAATGGCTGGAAGGGAAAATAAATTCTGGGTGTATGCACAGTTTTATGTAAGCCTAAAATAATACTAATATTCTACACAGAGAAAATAATCAATAAAGGATATTATCAGAGAGTCAGAAAATAAGATCAAAGAAATCTTTTTTTTTTTTTTCCCCGAGGTAGAGTCTCACTCTGGTCCAGGCTGACCTGGAATTAACTCTTTCATCTCAGGGTAGTCTTGAACTCATGGCAATCCTCCTACCTCTGCCTCCTGAGTGCTGGGATTAAAGGCGTGCACTACCACGCCCAGCTAGATCAAAGAAATCTTGTAACTATACGAATCATTTCAGCACTTGCAATCCAGTCTTCTGACCTCAGGGTGGCACACACAGAATTCTCTTTCCAGAGGGTAAAGGAACATTTCTGTTGGGCATTCACGTGAGAGCAAATATGGAAAGCTCTTTAAGATGAGGTGCATCCCGCCAACCCTAAAGAGAGCAGAGCAACCTACTCACTTGAAGGCATGGTGTACGTGTCCTCTTCATCGATGATCTCAGCGTAATCATCAGTCTCTGTATGGAAATAAAAGTGACATCAATGCCCAACATACAGTAATACACACTTATGTATTGAAAAACAAATAGACAAACACAGAAAAGCCTTGTGAAAACTAGGAAGACGTGAAATGACTGTGAATTATTTAAGGGGAAAAAAAAATCTGCTGACCACAGAAACTCCTTCAAGTACACCAAATGCATGCTTAAAAAACTATATTATGTATGGGGAGGGGAACAACTGGGGATGTTAATTAGGCGATAGAGTGATTTCCTAACATGCATGAAGCCCTAGGTTCTATCTTCAGTACTAAATAACCAGGTGTGATGATGCATGTCTGTAATACCAGCACTCTGGAGGTAGCAGCAGCAGATCAGAAGTTCAAGGGTATCCCCAGCTACAAAGCAAGTTCAAAGCTAGCCTGGGCTACATGACATCCTGTCTTTAAAAAAAGCCCCCCCCCCCAAAAAAAAACCAAAGAAAATAGAAAAAGACACACTGTGTTCTGCTGGTGTTTCTGAAACAAAACAGGCATTACAGAATCCTGCAAGCTCCGATCTTGTTAATAACCAGTGTGACAGTGTCACCTGAAGATTCTCCTTCTGAGAACAAATGGTAGTCTGGCCAAATTTTGAATACAACTGGCTCTGGGTTCGAAATACAATCCAGGAATTTATATTTGTTGCCTTTACAACCAGATATTGAAAGAGTACACATTAATTTCAAAAAAAAAAAAAAGATCTGACAAAACTTTCAAAAAGAAGCAAGCAGATTTTAAATGAGTTATCTCTTGAGATTATAATGTCAAGGCACTCTGGTGTTTTTACTTCCTCTTTCTGGTAACACAGCAACTTAAAAACCCTTGTGTGAAAACAACAGGCACTTCAGAACAACCTGTTCCACTGATTCTGTTCTACTCTTTTTTAGAAGAGGCCTTTGCCTGCTAGGCCATTCTGACCATCAGCCAGGACCTGGACTGCCCCCGGGAAAGTCCTTGGAGAGAGCCAATCTGACACCTGACAGGAACTTCAGTGGCTGCCAGCTACAAGTGCTTTCTCCCGTGTCCCAAGCACAAAAGCCAAAGAAGCTGGAGAGCATATCCTGTCCAGTGGCTAGGATGCCAATCACTGCGTACACTTCTGTGGGTCATGAATGAGATTAAACCTCTAACTGGAAGAATTCAGTTTCTTTTTTAAAAAATATTTTATTTTTATTTATTTGACAGAGAGAAGGGGGAGACAGAATGGGCGTGCCAGGACCTCTAGCCACTGCCAATGAACTGCAGATGTGTGCGCGCCACCTTGTGCATGAGGCTAACATGGGTCCTGGGGAATCAAACTTGGATCCTTTGGCTTTGTAGGCAAACACCTTAACCGCTAAGCCATCCCTCCAGCCAGAATTCAGTTTCTTAATGTGTAATGACCACTGAAAGTGATTTAACAATTGCATAAAGTGAGCTAGGTGTGGTGGCACACACCTTTAATCCCAGCACTAGGAAAGCAGAGGTAGGAGGATTGCTGTGAATTCAAAGCCAGCCAAAGACTACATAGTAAATTCCAGGTCAGCGTAGGCTAGGATGAGATCCTACCTCAAAAAAAACAAAGGGCTGGAGAGATGGCTTAGCGGTTAGGTGCTTGCCTGTGAAGCCTAAGGACCCCAGTTCGAGGCTCGATTCCCCAGGACCCACTTAAGCCAGATGCACAAGGTGGTGCATGCATCTGGAGTTTGTTTGCAGTGGCTGGTGGGCCCATTCTTCTCTCTGTATCTCCCTCTTTCTCTCTCTGTTGCTCTCAAATAAATAAACAAAAAAATTAAACAAACAAACAAAAATTGCTTTACAAGTTTGGCTGGCAGAACATAACATCAATAAATAAACTCTCCTTAAGGCATCAATCAGATGTAAACTATTCCCAAGTTCTGGATGACAAGTGAAGACTCTTGTTTTTACATGTTTATCAACACCACTTACAGAAAAGAAAAATTTATTATCTTCAAAGCCTTACCCTTCTTCTAGTTCTGTATTTCTATGACACTAGCCTCAAGGAGGGCTGAGAACAGTGAATCAGCACCAGTAGTCCTGGAGCTTTGTTTTTGTGTGACATGGGTTATAAAATACCATGGGGGGGGGGGGAGAGACAACTAAAAAACTGGTAGGAGGAATTGCTCAGGACCAGGCAGAGAGGAATCTTCTCCAATAGCTAAGATAGACAAATGTGTGCCTTTAAAGGAAAAAAAAAATGATATTTTATGAGGGAGAGAATGGGCACACCAGGGCCTTTAGCTACTGCAAATAAACTCCAGACACATGTGCTACCTTGTGCCTACGTGGGTCCTGGGGAACTGAACCTGGGTCCTTAGGCTTTGCAGGCAAGTACCCTAACTACTGAGCCATCTCTCCAGCCCCATTTTTCTTTTCACTCTGTAATTTAGCAGCCTCACCTCAGCATACATCGCAACATCAAATGCAGCTAAAGCTGCTGTGTATCCACTTCCTGGGTGACACAGGAGGTTTCAACAAGCCTGTTTAGAAGCCCACCCCACCCTCTAACAGCTCCTACTGCCGGAATGAAGACAGCAGGCATCAGAGAATGACAGGAATGGCAGTGAGTTCATGCGGACTTACATGTGCCATCATGCTTCATCTTAGAGGTCTCCTGGACTGAGGAGATGGCTCGATGGTTGAAGGCACGTGCTTGTAGAGCCCTCTTCTCAAACTAACTTGTCCATGTCCCTACTTGTAATCACCTCTCCTGATTTCTCACTCTCATCACCTGTACCTTCCTTGTCACCTGCCTCCCCACATCTTCAGAATAGTGTCCACTGAAGCAGAGCCCTGGATATCTTGTTCTCAGTGTCTTCAACATCTCTAGAACAGCACCTGGCTTAGAGCAGGGACTCAGGTGATAGGTACTAAAGAACCAGGATGAATGCCTGGCAGCAACAAAGCAAGGAGACAATGTGTCCCCTAGACTCTGGGTCACAGGACTTGAGAAACTTGATAGAGTGGCACAGACAACCAACAGTAGAGCTGCTATGTCTGGGAAAGGAACATGGACACATGTGACCTTTAGGGGATTACTTCACCTGCATGTCTGCAGCGATGTCTTCATGGGTACAAGGAGAACAGTATGTACCCCAGGGTCATAAGGACCACAGGAAACAGTATGGCAGACACATTCACTGCTGCTGTACGGCAGTGAGGCCTGCAGTTCCTGCCTACTGATCTAGGTTGCCTTACAAAATCCAAGAGGAGACACCAACTACTGAAATACTTCCGAGCGGTAGGATGAAAATGGTTTATACACAGCAGGTTAGCGCCAACATGGATATGGGAAAATCAAATTGCATACATTTTAGTCAATGCACACAATTACATGAAAGGGCTTGTGCACGTCAAGCTCATGCCATCAATCTAGCACTTGGAAGATTGAAGCAGGGGATCACCCATGACTTTGAGGCTAACCTGGGCTATAGAGTGAGGCCTTTTCTCAACACACCACCACCACCAACAACCAACTATCAAACAAACAATAAGCAAAAGGAATAGCAAAGAAACAAGGAAGGAAGGATAGAGCCTGTACATTTTTTAGTGCTATATGAGTTCTATATAAAACCTCCAGGATTTGCAAAGCAACGTGTGAATACTACATGGGTTGATTGGTTTGCACAGAGCAGTTACACTGTGGAAGGCACACAGAAATGAATTTCAAGTGGTGACTTCTTTAGAAGTATTTCTCTAAAAATCCATGGTGCTAATTTGATTATATTTTTTCTTTGCTGACTTTGGGACTTAGGGACAGCATGACATGGACACCAAACGTGATTCACATAATTGGGGGCCCTGAGATGCTGTGGACCCCAGCCAGAACTCCCTGTTCCTGAATAAAGGTAGCATAGGAGGAACATAAGAAGAAAAATCAAGAAATAGCTCAAATATCTAGCACAAAAAATATAAGCAAGATTCATGGTCTCCATTTAATGACGACAATGGCATATTACACATGCTAGAATAGTGTCATAAGCAAGCATGCACTCCACTACTGAGGGGACAGAAGACAGGAGGACTGCTAGGTCTTGCTGGTTAGCCAACCTATCTAAACAACATGAGCCCCGGCTTCAATGGGACACTCTGTCAGGATTAACCCCTGTCCAGATCCCAAACTGACACCAGCGCTATCCCTTCTGACCAGCATAACTGCTCCCCAAAGTGGCTCAGAGGGAGGTGGGGTTCAGCACAGCTCCTCAGTGCAGAGCTGGGCTTCGAGGTATCATAAGACATTTCATCTTTTACACAATTCATACAACTCTTGGCTTCAAGGCTATCATAGGTTTCAGATATTGTGGGTAGAGGAAGGGCACAATTTGCTCCAGGGACACTCACAGAAAAGGCAGGGCCCAAAGGTCTGAGGTATGTCACAAACCAAACTAAACCAAACCAAACCAAACCAAACCAAACCAAACCACAACACAACACAACACAACACAACACAACAGTAAAAATAAAAAGTGGGTTGGGATGTAGCTCAATTGGTAGAGCACTTGCCTAGCAAGCATGAGGTCCTAGGTTTGAGCCCCAGCACCACATAAAACTAGACTCTGGCAGTGAATATCTGTGATCTTAGCACTTGAGGTAGAGGCCAGGGGATTTTTTTTCCCCCCGAGGCAGGATCTAGCTCTAACCCAGGCTGTTGTGAAATTCACTATGTAGTCTCAGGGTGGCCTTGAACTCATGGTGATCCTCCTACCTCTGCCTCCCGAGCACTGGGATTAAAGGTGTGTGCCAAGAGCCACTACACCCGGCTAAGGGCGGAGGATCTTAAGGGCTTTGCTTTTGGTGTGTATGGAGTATGTGGAGTACATTCTTTTTTTTTTTCTCTCAATTTTTATTAACATTTTCCATGATTATAAAAAATATCCCATGGTAATACCCCCACTTTCCCCTTTGAAACTCCATTCTCCCCATCTCAATCAGTCTCTCTTTTAATTTGATGTCATGATCTTTTCCTCCTATTCTGATGGTCTTGTGTAGGTAGTGTCAGGCACTGTGAGGTCATGGATAGCCAGGCCATTTTGTGTCTGGAGGAGCATGTTGTAAGGAGTACTACCCTTCCTTTGGCTCTTACATTCTTTCTGCCACCTCTTCCGCATTAGACCCTGGAAAGTGTGATTGAGATATTACTCAGTTGGAGTACAATCTTGTGTGTGAAGATGCACCCACCTTGTTTGCACACATGTGTATGCCAGAGGAAGACACTAATGGTCCCCTCTATTGCCCTTCCTGCTTTCTTTCCTTGAGATGGTCTCTCATTGAACCTGGGGCTTGTGTTGTTTGGTTAAACTGGCTGACCAGCAAGACACAGCAATCATCCTGTTTTCTGTATGCATAACCACAGCTGTCTTTTTGTATGGGGTCCTCATGCTTGCATAGCCAGCATTCTTACTTTGAGCCATCACTCCATCCTCCTATGTAACAAGTTTGAGATCAGCCTGGACTATATGAGATCCTGTCTCAAAAAATTAATTAAGTGGGGCATGGTGGCTTACACCTTTAATCCCAGTACTCAGGAGGCAGAGGTCGGAGGATTGCAGTGAGTTTGAGGCCATCCTGAGACTACATAGTGAACTCCAGGACAGCCTGGAAAAAAAATTAATTAAAAATAAGTTAACAGACAAAGTTATTAGGGAAATAAAAATATTGTAAAAAGAGGACTTTTAAATTTTGGGATATTTGAGTGGTCCAGTATCACAACTAGAAAGCTGGGAAAACCCTATTAAAAAGGGAGGAAACTCAACAGCTCAGAAAACTGGAGAGAAAAGTTACTATATTCTCATGTTAAACAAACTCTTTCCTGAGACTGTCATAATGCACCAGTGGCACTACGGGCTGATGCTACGTCACATAAAACCTGATGGCCCTGGAGCTGCCATGAAAGCATCAGCTTGGTGTTTGGGGGGTGTCCTGGTGGAACAGGGACCATTAATGTCCCTTGGTCTGTAAAGAAAAGTAACTGAAAAAAAAAAAAAAAAAAAACAGAAATTAATTTTCTCACAGTCCAGGAGGTCGACAGCCTAAGATCAAGGTGCCTTTTTGGCTTTTCTCTTGTGTCTTGTAAATGACTGTACCATCTCTGTCTTATCATCTCCCCCTGTCTGCAGGATGGTCTTCAAGTCCTCTTTTCTTGAGGACACCAGTCATGGTTAATTAGGACCTCCTTTGAGCTTCCTTACCACTTCTAAAACCCTGTCTTCAAAGGCAGTCATATCATAGGACCCCATTATTTAGGACTTGAATGTATAATTTATTTCCTTCCTTCCCTCCTTCTTTCTTTCTTTTCGAGGTAGGGTCTCACTCAGGCTTGGAATTCACTGTGTAGTCTCAGGCTCACCATGAACTCACAGTAAGTCTCCTACCTCTGCCTCCTGAGTGCTGGGAATAAAGGCATGTGCCATGGCTGGCCTTGAGTGTATGAATTTTTGAGGCCACAATTTAGCCTATAGTCATTTAATGAATGTTCAGCCAAGGATTGAATAAACTACAACATAATTTTAAAAAGGAAAAGAAAAAACAAGGGCACACAAGCCTTAGGCTCAGAAATCGCTGAGGCTTTGCAAACATGTGCAGTTTTTCCAATATAGGGGACACCTCTTCCTTTCCCTCAGGTGCATAAAGGGGCAGTTCTAGCTCCCTTCCTGCTCATGGGGGTAGGAGGAGCATGTACTTATTGGAGGGAGGGGTGTGATACACCATCAATCTCATACACCTTCACTCTCTTATCCAACCTGGATACCAGATATGCCATGACCTCTGTAGAAACCATGACACAGTGGACAATGGTCTTTTCCAGGAGCAAAGACACATCCACTTCACTCCACAATCTTAAACAGCTAGACCAGAGATTGGCATACTGTGTATGCAAGGTTGGAAGGAAATGTTTTAGGACTGTGCCCCTCTAACTTTGTTGTTCAAATCACAGCCCAAAGGCTACTATGGGAAAAGACATGCCTTGTGTTCCCACAAAACTTACTTGCGGACACTGATTTGAGTGTCACGTAGTTCTGATAAGTCATGAAGATTGGCTTTCTTTTGCTATTTTCTTTCTAACCATTAAAAACATAAAGGCACTGCTACCCCATGTGTCAGCCTAAGAACAGGTAGGAGGTGAGATCTCTGACAAGCTCTGCTACTCACTGGTAAGATGAGAAATACCCTTCTTTGGCCACCTCGTAGCACGGAGCAATTCAGATGTGGAAAAATAAATACACATGAATGTTTGCATCCTACCCATCTGTGGTAACCACCATTTGTTTTTAATTTACATCTGAGTGCCTCCCAGTAAGTCTCAAAACCACCAGGGACTCTTTCCCCAGGAGAGGAAGGTGGTAAGCAAGCTGCTGAGGTCATCCGAGTCAGCTGGTGACAGGACAGAGCAGGAGAGGATAAGGCTGAAGCCCAACCAATCACTGGTCTCTGATGACCATTTTTTTCATGTGCAAGCCCGTGCTGTTTAATGACGCTTGGGAGCGCTGTCCTGGGCCAGGAGTGGCTGGGTAAGGTGCCTGCTCTCCAAGAAGGGCCGGTGCTTCTCTATTAGTACCACAGAAGACTCTTGGAACAAAGGTCAAATCTGGCTTTGAATCTCATGAGGAATTCACACTCCTCTGAAGTCATTAGCTTCTGAGCTACGTAACACTCTCTACAACCACTTTATTCATTCTATGCAGATGTTCATCCTTGTCACAAGATGAACAGGGGTGAAAGTTTCAGTGAATGGACTGTCATTTACTCATAAGAAAAAAAATGGAAAAATGAAGAAAATCTCCATTTTAGCTTTTAAAGGCATATAACATTTCATGCAGGTGTTGCACAAACAAATGAGAAACATGACACAAAATGTGATTTTAGAATTACCATGTTATTCAGAAGTATCAAATGTTTGAGAAAACAAGTGTCATTACTGCTGATATTTCCCTTAACAGTTGTGTGACTTAAAATCCAATCATCTTTCCTTTCCATGACCTCACTCATACACTGAATCATTGTACAGATACCACATAAACATCATATAGCAGTAACATAATGTGAAAATAAGTATTACCGTCCCCACTAATTTCATCTGCAGATCCAGGTGGCATGCAAAGAAAGGGGGGGGGGGTAGGAAACAGAGGGCAGGAAAGAGAAGAGGGAGAAAGGGGAAACACACTATTAAAATGACAAGTAAGTCAAAAATGCAAGCAAAATAACAAAGTCACCCTTAAAGTCTAGGTCAAATCATAAAACCAAGATTGTACCAGTGTTTTACTTGGAGTTGTACTTGCACGATGCACAGCTAGACAGCAGTACTACAGTTATTTCTACCACACTAGGTAAAATTAATTTGCTGGCATTTCATGGTTAAACATGGCATCTATCTCCCTCAAAGAGAACCCACACTCTCTTAGATAAAACTGTAATCAAACTAATCATTACGGCACACATAAACTGATAACCAGGTCATGCTTGTTCTAATTAGCTGGTGGGATTTATTTCACATGGCACAACTAGGCCACACCTACGCTGTTAACCAGGTACGGGTAATTCTTAAAGCCATGCTGACAAGTAAATCTCCCATTTAAAATTGTACAAAACATATTTTGAGACATTTTTGATAAACTACTATTTTAATAATCATCAAAAATTATTTCCTACAAAACCATCCAATTGGGTCTATACAGCATTTGTCCCCCAAGCACAGAGAGCATACATGGGGTTCACTCTGATCATCCCACATTCAATTGCATGCTGTATTAGGAAACCCACAAGGCCAAAACCGGTCCTGCCAACTCCTCAGAAAACACTCAGATAACAGAAGTGACACCAGGAAGCTTCTTCTCACCCTGTCATGCATTGAGAAGCTAGTGAGGAGGCAATCTCATTGAGAACACAGCCCAAAGACTGCAAGACACCCCTGTTACACACGAACATTGAGAGAACAGCCCACAGACTACATGACACCCCAGTTACACACAAGCATTGAGAGAACAGCTCAAAGACTGCAAGACCCCCTTGTTATACATGAGCATTGAGAGAACAGCCCAAAGACTGCAAGACACCCTGTTACACATGAGCATTGAGAGAACAGCCCAGAGACTGCAAGACACCCTGTTACACACGAATGTCCAGTATGGCTGTGGACTGCTCAGGACAACACAGAAGCGTCTTGCTGGAGTTAAGATGGGGGCCTTGGCTAACAGGAGAGCGCAAGTGCAGTGCAGTACCGGTCGAAGGAGGCTCAAGGGAACAGAAGAGCAAGGGGAGAAAGCGGCTAGCTTTCTTAACTTTATGTTGGCAGTGACTGACTCCTTCACAAAGAGGCAAGAGAAGGAAAGAGAAAAACAGAAACAAATTATTTCAATACAAAAGACATTTTAAGGCAAATCTGTAAAAACAGGTTTAAAATTAAGAACTTTTATTGGTCCACTGACCTTATTTGTAACTATGACTGACCTGCAGTTTTAAAATATAATTTTCTGTTTTAGCAAAGATTAGCACTGTGTACAGAAAGAAGAAATCATGAAATTCTTCCAGCTCTGTAGAGCCAGCCAAACAACAAATAACAAAACTAAAACAAAATGGAAAACATAGTAATAAAAAGCAAAGGCCAATAAGTAATTTAAGAATCAAGAATACCCGCTGCTGTTGTGAACACTTAACAATGAACTATAAAGAAAATTGTCTTTTGCAAAACTTGATTTGTAGAAGTGCTTTATGAGCAATTTATCCCAAATCTTTCACAGAAAAAAAAAAAAACAGGCTCAGAGTATTTTAACACAAGAAACTGGTGAGAAGGATGTAAATTGGCACCATCCATCCATCCATTCACTTGCCCATCCATTTCTCCAGCAGCAGCAGCAGCAGAAAGGACACAGAGCAACAACGTAGTGTGACAGAGCAGTGGGCAGACACCCTCCAGTGAGGTCTGAGCAGGAATGAAGCCTGAAGGTGCAGCAGACTTAACATGTCTACACAGGCAGGCTGTAGCATTAACAGTCCTGACTTCCAGGGTGGATGAAGGAGAAATGAGGCCAAAATATACGGCCATCAAGAAGGCAACAGGCTCAACAACACTATCACAAAAGCAACAGAAATGACAAGAATTGAAAAACATGTATTAGTAATATTTTCCAAATGACATGCTTTGATTTTAGTGACATTCACTGACCACTTCATCTTTTTGCTTGATGTGAAAAGCCACCCTCACTCCACATTCTATTTTTAGACTTCCTCCATGATGGCTCTGACCCAGTAAGTAGATGTACATGATGCTAGATGTTTAGGAGTGAGGTGAGTAAGTTACTGGGGTGAATAAGACCATGGACTGTGGTTAACAATATTCTGTCAGTATTAAGTTTCCTGGTTTTGAAGATTGTATTCAGACTGTGTGTAATGATGGATAATTATACTTGGATTGTGTAAAATGAGGTCTTTGGTCTTAAGAAATACAAACTGGGGCTGGAAGGATGGCTCAACGGTTGAGGCACATGCCTGCAAAGCCTAACAACCCAAGTCTGATTCCCCAGACCCACGTAAAGCCAGATGCACAAAGTGGTGCATACATCTGGAGTTTGCAGTGGCTGGAAGCACTGGCATGTCCATTCTCTGTCTTTCTCCTTGCAAATAAATAAATAAATATTTTAAAAAAGAAATACAAACTGAAGCTGGGTGTGTGGTACATGTATGTAATCCCAACACTCAGGAGGTGGAAACAAGAAGAGATCAGGAATACCTGATCAGTTTCTGCTATGTAAGAGTTATCTCAAAATACACACACACACACACACACACACACACACACACACACACGCACGCACGCACACATGCAGGGACGGGGGGGGGGGGGAAGAAACCAAGCAGATCTAGGTCAAGAGTACACCATGCCACTACTACCACCATTCACTACAAATGACCTCTACTTACTTTATGGCCATGGGAACATTATCCTGTTTCCACTTCTTGGAAGTAGCAGAAGTTATCTCAAGCAAAGGAAAGAGTAAGGGGTTTCTGGTACTGTGGCTACTGCACAGGCCTAGCTATTCTTATTTCTACTATTTCAAAACACCCAAAATTTTCTAGAGTGACTTAAAGACTAATAATTTTATAAATGTAAGTAAACTTCTCTTGAGTAATATTAAGAGTAGCCTGAATCATACAAACAAAAATCACTTGCTATGCTTATTTATTTTTTGGTTTTCTGAGGTAGGGTCTCACTCTAGACCAGGCTGACTGGAATTCACTCTGCAGTCTCAGGGTGGCTGCAAGCTCAATAGAAGAGAGGCAAGTACATTATGCTGTATGTCAACAACCACAAGCAGACACAAGCATAGCAGAAGGGCACAAGGACATGGTCATGTGGCGCTCAACAGACACAAACAGCAGGGAAGTGCAGGAACAGAGTCACGTAGAAGCTCAACAGCACAACTATGGAAAGATTCGTTTGCAAAGGCATCCAGGACAAATAGTGTCCATGCCTGTACTTGGAGCAGCAAGCGCACGCAGGGCACACAGCAGACATGCAGATCAGGTCTCTGCAGAGGTTTTGAGGGCACTGGCAAGGATCATAAGAGATCCACACACAAAGATGACACAGGATTAGGAGGACACAGGTGGTGGCAGATAAGACAGTGAAGTAACGAAGGGCCAGAGAATGCAGACCCTGTAGCTTGTGGGTAGGGTTTGCCTTTTATTCTGAGTGACAAGAGATGGACTCCAAGGACTGTGCCACGCCAAAGGGAGCACGCAAAACTGCACAAACCAATGTGGAGTGGGGGTGTGTGAACAGAGGCAGGTGTGGGCAGACAATCAAATGTCTACACGATGGAGCAAGGCACTATAACGAGAGGCGAGGCAGAGGTCAGAATGGAGATAGGACTGCTCCTGAGGAGATGGAGGCAAAGGCACAGGCTATGTGAGAACCGGGATTATCTCAAATGCATTAGGTGTGGGGTGCTATTGGATTCCCAAGAGTAGGCAATAAGGAGGCATCAGCAACAGGGCTACTGAGATTGACAGAATACTGCTAGTCACCACCAGCTTAGTTAAATCTTAGTAGAGAGGGATACAAAGGCAGCAAGTGTAATGTGTCTGGAAGCCCACAGAGGGCAGCTTCACAAAGATAGAGAGGCAGGCCTTGGAGAGGAGACTTAGGTAGTAGGCACAAGGCAGGCAGAGCCCCCAGACTCAGATGACAACACGTAGGTTAAGGCAGTGTGGAAGTTCTTTCCTGCTGGTAGAATTTCCCAGAATGTGTTTAGCCTGGAACAAACAGGGCAGACTGAAGTGACTGCAGGATGGTGGCAGAGGAGCAGGCAGGGAGCTCCAGCACAAGCGAGGATTTAGGAGCCCAAGTAAGAAGAAAGCTGTGTGCTTGTCCTGCTGCCGAGGGTCTTCTGTGGCAACAACATGGAGCGGATGGAGCTGGAGCCAGGTGGGCCATGCATCTAGCAAGCAAGAAGGAAGTTTGACAGAGCAGGGAGGAAGGCATATGCCAGAGAGGGTTATCACCCAGCAGGCTTTGAGGCTGAAGAAGCCAGTGAGGCTGCAAGAGGCGTGACACAGGACAATGGAACGGTGATAGGCCCATGGAGTGGGAGTCCTAGTATACTCAGAGGATTGTTGGAAGTGAGGATTCAAGGAATAAGTAAAACAAGCAAATAAATAAAAATCGCAAAAATGGAGCTGGGCGTGGTGGCTCACACCTTTAATCCCAGGACTCAGGAGGCAGAGATAGGAGGATCACTGTGAGCTTGAGGCCTCCCTGAGACTACAGAGTGAATTTCAGGTCAGCCTAGGCTAGAGTGAGGCCCTACCTTGGGGGAAGGAAAAAAAAAAAAACCAACAACACAGGGGGTGGGAGGGATCAGACAGGGTTTTCTTAGAAGTAAAACTACAGCTGGGCTGAGTCAGTGCCAGCACCATGGCAATGAGGGGTTGTAGGAAGTGGAGAACAAGGCCACTTGTGGCTTGCTGACAAGAAACACAGAGATGATCCTCCCAAATGAGTGTGGGGGACCCAGAGAGCCAGCAGCAAGCCAGAGTCTCAGAACTCAGAGTCAAAGAAACACAGGATCTTTCAACCCCAAAGAGTAGATTTTTTTTTTTTTTTTTTTGTTTTTCGAGGTAGGGTCTCATTCTAGCTCAGGCTGACCTGGAATTCACTATGTAGTCTCTCAGGGTGGCCTCGAACTCAGCAATCCTCCTACCTCTGCCTCCCGAGTGCTGGGATTAAAGGTGTGAGCCACCATGCCCGGCTCCAAGGAGTAGATCTTTGATTTCTGGGGATTTTTTTGAGGTAGGGTCCCATTCTAGCTCAGGCTGACCTGCAATTCACTCTGCATCCTCAGGGTGGCCTCGAACTCATGGCAATCCCCCTACCTCTGCTACCCAAGTGCTGGGATTAAAGGTGTGCTCCACCACCACGCCTGGCTTTTAGATCTTTGGTTTTTTGTTTTGATAGATCTTTGAATTTTAACAGAACGGCCAGTACTGTTATTTCTGCTAAATGTGGCGGGGGGGAAGCTGTAATGGATCACACGCACACTAAAGTATTTTGCTCCCTTCCACAATATATCAGGCTTCTGGAATGAGTCAATGGGGTCTAAATGACAAGAAAATGAACACAAGGTTCAAGATCTGGCTTCCAGCAAGCTTTTGATTACTCAATGGTTATGTGAACCTGGCCAAACCACCTAAGTTCTGAGAACGGTAAATGCCTCATCTTAGAGCAGAAACAGGACTCAATGTGATGGTAAATATGGTGCTGCAGCCCCATCCCTGAGCATATACAAGAGGCTGCTCTTATCTCCAGAGCAGGGCCCCAGAAGTGATGAACAACAGGTCTAAGGTGCAGGTATAGACTCTCTTGCCTTGCACTTTGCTGATCTCCACAGTTTATAAATCTCTCTGGCAAACATAAATGAAGCAGCCTAATACAAACAAAACTTATTTTGTTAAATGTTTTCTTAGTAGTTCAGAGTAATTTTCAGTCATTCCATCAAAATATACAGAAGTAATCCAATGGAAAGAATATTGTGTGCAATGAAACAACTAGAATATTCAACTACAAATCTTTTTTTAAAAATTTTTCAATTCAATTTTCATTTATTCATTTGAGAGAGACAGACATAGAGAGAAAGAGGCAGAGAGAGAAAATGGGCATGCCAGGGCCTCCAGCCACTGCAAACGAACTCCAGACGCGTGTGCCCCTTTGTGCATCTGGTTAATGTGGGGGTCCTGGGGAATTGAGCCTTGAACTGGGGTCCTTAGGCTTCACAGGCAAGTGCCTAACCACTAAGCCATCTCTCCAGCCCTACAAATCTTTTTTGAATCTATTTATTTATTTGCACATATAGAGAGAGACATGCCAGGGCCTCACTGCTGTAAATGAGCTCCAGATGTATGTATCACTTGGTGCATGTGGCTCTATGTGGGTGCTGGGGAATTGAACCCAGGCCAAAAGGCTTTGTAAGCAAGCACCTTAAATGCTGAGCCATCTGTCCAGCCCTACAAATCCTTTTTTTTATCAGCAATAATACTAAAAATAACAACAACAAAAACACAGTAGTACTTGGGTCCATTACTACACAGGGCTCAGCAGGAATAATCAGACCAAACATTTCTTTCTTTTTCTTTTTCAATTTTTCAAGGTAGGGTCTCACTGTAGCCCAGGCTGACCTGGAATTCACTATGTAGTCTCAAGGTGGCCTTGAACTCATGGCAGTCCTCCTATCTCTGCCTCCGAAGTGCTGAGATTAAAGGTGTTTACCACCACACCCAGCTTTTTAAACCAAACATTTCTATTGAAAGATAAAAATGACCACTACAGTTATTTTCATGACCAGAATACAAGACAGAACAATTATCATATAGCCTCTAGTACCATTATGTGTAACTCAAACACTGAATAAGTACTACCATGTAAACATAATGGTAACCACCATGGACTTCTGGTCACACTTAAGGTTTTGTTACGCAATTAGGACCTGCTTATTCTTAAAGTACAAAACACAAAACAATAATCAACCACATTTAAGTCTCCAAAATACTTGAAATCAGCTTTAGCTGCTGAAAAGAGCAATTTCCCAACCAACACTGCTCCAGTAATAACATTTAGACCCATGGGCCATACGTCACTCAGAGCATATTCACAGATCCCGGAGGACAGCCTTTGACACAGGTCTTACAGAAAGAATAGTAGTATGACATGAGCTCACACAGGTATAAAAAAAGAAAACATAATGACTAGCCTTAAAAATCCTTTTGGCCCTCAGAATATGCCCAGGGAAACAAGTTATTCTAGAAGGCATTCTGTGAAACTGTCTCATTCTATAGAATCTGTTGGAATTTCAAAAGCAAACTCTCCAAACAAGTTGGAGAACACCCATTCCAGTACCTGACATACACAGCAAGGTTTGTTGGTGATAGAAGGCAGGGTATCGCAAGAAAGCAGGCACACAGTTAGATTGCAGCCCACCCCACTGGCCTACAGATGGCACGGTTTGTTATGGGAGCAGATGCTGAATGCCACAACAGCAGCAAGGCCTTGGCTGCAGAATGTCAGCACCTTACCCACATGGGAGAGAGACAGCCAGGACAAGAAATAACCTTGGGATGTGCTCCTAGTACTGACTGGCTTGAGAGGCTCCAATCCTAAAGGACATCTTGAGGAATGCTGAAAACTCACCTCTGGGCTAAGTGTACTGCACAGGAACCAGGCAGATCAGATGCCACTTTATAGTCAATGTGGAGGACAATACATCATCCTTATTAGTCTGGCTCTGCCTAGGTGGCAAGTAGTGGGTGGCACAACTAAGGACCAACAAGACTCTAAAAAACCCCAGTTCTACTGCTAACTATCCCCAGACTGAGCACTCCTCTCTGCCTGGCTTGGAATCACCCAGAGACAGTCATGGTTTACCAAAGCCCTCTGTAGAATAGAGAGACTGTGATATAATGAGGGAAGGTCAGGCTGATGGGCAGCTCCAAGGTACAGAGAAGAGGAGACCACAACCACTAGAATGATGTTGCTGAAAAGTGCTGTAGATGTGGCAAGTGTATGGAGTGGATGGCTGTGGGGGGGCTGAATTGGAACCTGAGTGCCACCCAATGAGCACAAAATTTTCCCTCCAAGTTTCTGATCAAAGTAGCAGCTCAGAGAAGGGAGTGTGGCCTCTTCATTTAGCACAGTAGAAAGAAAGAAAGGAAGGGAGGGAGGGAGGGAGGGAGGGAGGGAGGGAGGGAGGGAGGGAGGGAGGGAGGGAGGAAGGGAGGAAGGGAGGGAGGGAGGGAGGAAGGAAGGAAGGAAGGAAGGAAAAATCCTAAGAAATGAGGGTGGGGGTTGGGGCCAAATAGTGACTCTACTTTTACTACCTGTGTAATACTGACCAAATGAGGTCACCTCTTTGCTTCAGTCTCCTATCTGTGCACCAGTCTATTACAAGGGCTACATGAGTTAATCCATGGATAACAGACAGAACATCAAACAAAGCCTGGAACACAATAGTGTTAATAAAACTTACCCAGCTGGGCACGGCAGCTCATCCATTGTATCCCAACACTTGGGAGGGAGGCTGAGGCAGCCTGGACTACATAGTGAGACTTTGTCTCAAAAAACCCTCTAAAAACGTCAGCCAGCTTTCTTATTAATGTACTTGATGGAAACTAGGGGATCTAAAGGAGGATTTGGCAGGGCATATAAAATGCAGGACTTTTATTATGAACTGCACCTGAAGAAAAGAGGTTGTAACCTGAAGAATGAGGCCAGTGAAATAAAGATTAGTAGAACACAGGGACAAACACTGAAGGGCCCCAATCTCCTGTGTCACCAGGAGACAAAGGCCAGAAATGACGCACAGGAGCCCACTCGCTGGTTCATCTGACTTTTGTACCTGGGGGGACCAAGGGGAGCATGTGGCAAATACATAGCATAGCTAGGGAAGTAATCAGTTCTGGGCTTGACCCACAGCTGCTATTTCCGAGTCAGTTTAGTATCCATGAGTGACCAGAGACACTCAAACCTTACCTACTTCCCTACACACACCTCTGCAGATTGTTCTCAAAGGCCCAGGGGCCACTTCTCTTTACTAGCCATCTATAGTAGGATGTCGGGGCCCCTTCACCACCATATTACCAACTGTGTGGGCTTGGTAAGTCAGCAGAGCCTGTATCTGTACTCACAATGAACTGAACAAGGCCATGTATAGAGGGCAGCTTGTACCTAGAATTCCTTCTGGAAGTCTGGGATTCCTCTCCTAAGTCATGGGTTAGGTTCACAAATGACTAGCAAGTCCTGGAGAATACATGGTAGCCCTGACTTGCTCCACTGGGTCAGGAAGTGAGGGCTGACTTCCTAGGTTGCAGTATACCAGTAACTCACACTTCGCAAGAATCACTCAGCTGGCATGTATCACAAGCACATTTATGGAGAGAGAGCTTATGGGATGTTTGTGGGCAACACAGGAAACAGCAGCTTATTGCCAACTAGGCAACTTTAAGAAAGGCTGTAACAAATAGGAAATGAGTCTCATTTATGTCAGGTGTTAAAACTCATCAGGAAGGTATTGTTTTAGAAGCACAACCAATATGTTCACAGATATAGTTAAGAATAGATGTTAAGTGTGAATACAGATGTACATGTGAACGTATGTGCTTGTATGAACAGTAGAGTATACATGTCAAGATACCCAGTGGGAGCCCTGGAGGGACACTTTTTCCTGCCTCTCTCTTTCCTCTATTTCCCACATAAAAGTATTTTTTAAATGTGTGTATATGGGTATGTACACTATGATATGCACAGGAAGGTCAGAGGATAACTTCAAGGTATCTTTTTGATTCAGGGTCTCTTGCTGCTTCAAACAAACTGCTAGACTGCTTCTGAATGTCAGATTAGCTGACTTACAAGCTTTAGATTCTCTTGGCTTCATCTACCACTGCCACAGGCACATTAGGTTCATAAATGCATGAGCCACTTTGCATGGCTGTATGTGGGTTCTGAGGACTTGAACTTGGCTAGTAGGTGTTGCAAGCCAGCACTTTTAACCACTGAGCCATCTCCTCAGTTCAATCTTCCACATTTTTAGATGGGGGGGGGAAGCACATATACTTTGAAAACATACCAGGAAAATGCACACTGAGCTAGCACATAGTTAAGATAATACTTAAGCAGTATCTTAACTACACTGACTAATGACCAAGCACCATTTGTGTTAATTGTGAAAGACCAAAATTAATAAAAATTGACATTTTTGAACTTCTTAAAACAATCTATATAAAGTATATTCCATTAAATTCTGCTGAAAAGCAAATATGAATTTTAGTGGCAACTTCAAGGTTTTTGTTCTAAATATAGCTAATGTAACACTAAAACTAGAAACTAACCTGGGATCCTGTATAGCCTGGCAAGTAATGTGTGGCACATGACATGTGCCCAGAGATCACTTACTGATGGTGAAATCACATCAATGCTTTATTTTTAGAAGCTGTTCAGAACAGAACAATCAACTAAAAACGGAGATTCTCCCCCAGTACTGCCTTGGCTGCTTGTTCTTCAAGCCCTACCTGACACAGAGACTGCGTGTGTCCGCATGCCTTGCTTTTCACTGTTGGCCAACCTGTAACAGAAGGGGACAAAGAGTAAGTTCTGCCCTCCCAGGACCAAACCACAAGCCTTGCCATTACATTTTACATATGTTTTATTTATTTATTTGAGAGAGGAAGAGAGAGAGAATCAATGGGTGCACCGGGGCCTCAAGCCACTGCAAATGAACTCCACATGCATGTGTCACCTCGTGCATCTGGCTTATGTAGGTACTGGGGAATAGAACCCGGGTCCTTAGGCTCTGCAGGCAACTGCCTTAACTGCTAAGCCATCTATCCAGCCCATCACTACCTTTTAGATAGGTGATTATTATTTTTTTCAAGTTGGCATCTACTTCTCCCCCACATTAAAAAAATTTTTTTGTATACTTTTTTATTTATATATTTGAGAGCAACAGACAGAGAAAGAAGCAGAGAGAGAGAGAGAGAGAGAGAATATGAATGGGCATGCCAGGGCCTCCAGCCACTGCAAACGAACTCCAGATGCATGTGCCCCCTTGTGCATCTGGCTAACGTGGGTCCTGGAGAATCGAGCCTCGAACTGGCGTCCTTAGGCTTCACAGGCAAGCACTTAACCGCTAAGCCATCTCTCCAGCCCTCCCCCCTATATTTTGAGACAATGTCTCATGCAGATCAGCCTGGCCAGAAACTTGCTACACAGTTGAGGCTGTCCTTGACCTTCTGCTCTCCTTACCCTAACCTCCCCAGTGCTGGAATTAGAAGTACACACAAGTACATTCCACCACACCCTGTTGGCACCTGTGTCTTCAGACACAGTATGGGCAAGCTACACTTTAATGCTTCCAAGATCAAAAATTAAAATCAAAACTGGGGTGAAGGTGTGTAAGGGGCTTGCCTGCGAAGCCCAAGGATCCATTTTTGACTCTCCATGTCCCCCATAAAGCAAGACGCACAAGGTGACGTAAGCACACAAGGTATACATACAAGGTGGCACATGCATCTGGAGTTCGACAGCAGTGGCTGGAGGCCCTGGTGCACAAATTCTCTCTATCGCACATACAGAAACACACACACACACACGGTCAGTGCATGCAACATGTGGCATATGGGTCCTACATTCTAGGCTGTATGGGACAGTCCATGATTGAGGAAGAGCCCCACCACTGGACTACCTTGTGCTCTGTGAAACAAAACACAAAACGCTGTAGCATGAGGGGTCCTAAAATCTGAAGCAAGCAAAATTTCAAGAAATACATTAATATATTATTACTGGGCTGGAGAGATGGCTTAGCAATTAAGGCTCTTGCCTGTGAAGCCTAAGGATCCAGGTTCAATTCCCCAGTACCCACGTAAACCAGATGCACAAGGTGGCACATGCATGTAAAGTTTGCTTACAGTGGCTGGTATATCCATTCTGTCTTTCTCTCCTCTCTCAAGTAAGTAAGTAAATAAAATATTTAAATACATTATTATTATTACAGACTGAAAACAGTTAAGTTGAATATGTCTGGCTAAGTTTTTTTTTTTTTTTTTTTTTTGCTGTTGCTGTTTATTTGAGGTAGAGTCTTGCTCTAGTGCAGGCTGACCTGGATTTCATTATGTAGTCACAGGGTGGCCTTGAACTCATGGCAATCCTACCTCTGCCTCCTGAGTGCTGGGATTAAAGGTGTGTATTACCATGACCAGCCTTAATGGCTAAAAATTTAATGACATTTAAAAATTTAGTTTAACATCTCTGATTTTCAAGGTAGGGTCTTGCTCTAGCCCAGGCTAAACTGGAATTCACTATGTAGTCTCAGGGTGACCTTGAACTCTCATTGATCCTCTTACCTCTGGACCCTAAGTGCTAGGATTAAGGGCATGCACCACCACACCTGATATAAAAATGTATAACCTGGGCAACCCAGGCCCTGAATTGCATTGCCCCCCACAGTGAGCTGTTGGTCAGGGTGGCCCATGAGATTCCCAAAACAATGCAGCCATTGCCAACAAACTTGATTACCTGCCAGAGCTAAAGGGTTAAGACTTTATTGCTGAAAACACCACAGGCTATGGTCACAGGACATCAGAATACCATGTTGGAGCCAATAGGTAAGCTAGCTCCCTCCTGGCGAGCCATCATAGTGTTGGAGAGCCCTATGGGAGCCACTGAAGGACAACAGTCATCAACACCATCAGTAAGCAGGGGACCCTGCCGACTATGAAATCAACCAGCTGCTCAAGAAGTACACGTTACGTAACAGAGGCAGGCATGCAGCCTCTATGGGTAACCAACTGTTCCCTGATTGGATATGAGGCCTGCTCAGGGGAAGAGAATTCATATATGATATTGAAAACCAAGTCAAAATCCCATTGTTAGGAAACAGACTTCAGAAAGCTCTGCTCTCTGGAAAAGAGTGGGCTTGCACACCAAAAACAAACAAACCACCACCACCAACAGAATTCTCAAATAACTTTGCAAACTCCCTTTAACCCAAGCTGCTCTAATTCTTGGCTGGAGACTGCTTTATTTTAAAGATGGCAGAGAAAATGGAGGAGAACCAAGATGCAACGTTAAGATAAGAAGATAGCTGACTGCCCACCATGAGATGTACCATCTCTACTACATCTGTTGGGGCCCAGAAGAAATTGAAAGGAAATGGTGACACGAACACTGCTGTTACTTCTGGACTGACAACCAGGTCCAGGGTGATGGTGACAAACAGTGATTAATCAAAACCCATCAAATCAGAAATCCAGAGGCTACAGGGAATTCAACACTAAATCAGACTGCCAACAGTCCAGCTATAGCTCAGGGAACACTGCAAGAGAGAAGGAGTAGAGAGACTGTAAGAGCCACAGAGTGGGTAGGAATATCCTGAGACATGGTCTCCATGCTAACCCACAGGGACTGACTGAGGCTTTCATGTCCCCAAGGTGAAAACCATAACCCCACTAAGGAGGGTTCCCAGAGTAATGGGAGCAGGGGCTAAGGAATAAAAGAGTATAAACTAAAGCCGGCTGTAGTGGCACACGCCTTTAATACCAGTACTCGGGAGGCAGAGGTAGGAGGATTGCTGTGAGCTCAAGGCCACCCTGAAACTACACAGTGAATTCCAGGTCAGCCTGGGCTACAGTGAGACCCTACCTTGAAAAACCAAAAAAAGTATAAACTGCTATATACAAAAATGTTAGGGTGCTGGGAATGATGGTGCATGCCTTTAACCCCAGCACTTGGGAGGCAGAGGTAGGAAGATCACTGTGAGTTCGAGGCTACCCTGAGACTACATAGTGAATTTCAGGTCAGCCTGAGTTAGAATGAGACCCTACTTTGAAAAACAAAAAAATAATTTTTTTTTTTTTAAATTAGGGCCAGAGAGATGGCTCAGTGGTTAAGTGCTTGCCTGTGAAGCCTAAGGACTCAGGTTCAATTCCCCAGGACCCACATAAGCCACATGCACAAGATGGTACATGTGTCTGGAGTTCATTTGCAGCGGCTAGAGGTCCTGGTGCATCCATTTTCTCTCTGTCTGCCTCTTTTTCTCTCTCTGTTATAAACAAGACAATATGTTTTAAAAAATAAAAGTGAAAAATAAAAAAAACCCACATACTCCTAGCCTGACACAGGACACAGTGTTGATTACAAAACTAATGTCTCTTATGGTGGGAGAAAATTGCTTCTCCAGACACTCCTTATTCACAGTTACGGCACACCAAAGGTGTAGGTCCTGCCTACTGTCAGGCCTACAATGTTGTAAGAACTGCCTGTCCAGTGGGTGACATTTGAGGATGTGTGGTAAGTACTCAGCAAATGTCATTGGAAATGGAACTGCATTCCTTCTTGGTTCAGGGGCCCAGGTTTCCAGAGAAAATGACACAGATGACCTGGAAGACGGGTGTGAATTAGACAAGGAAAAGTGGTACTATGCAGGAAAGAACACTGAAAAACAATTTTAGGAAAAATACTCACATTCGGTCTGACAATTAAAAGAGCACGAGTTAGAAGAAATTAATGTGAGAAGCAGGAAAAGAGGCTGTAGCACTGGTGGGTCATGCAGTCTCTGCAAAGAGCCTGGAATTACCCCAAGAGCAATAGAACAGGACAGGCCTTTGACTGAACTGGACAGGAGGGTTTAGTAGAAGGTGGAAAGACATAAGTTGACTTGGCAGGACTTAGCCCTAATCTGCTTCCATGTGGCTGACCTTGGCTGGAGTCTAGGAACTGGGTTTGGAAGTTTCCATCATGTCTGAGCTGAGAAGGGGTGCTCGCCGTGCTCCTAGTATTCTGCATGGTTATGCAGGCCTTCTGCTTCCTTCTCAGAGTCTGGCCTTCTGGTCTGGGCCAGGCAGAGTGCATACACATAAACAGGCTCCAAACACCTTGGTACCAAGTCTTGAGGGGCAAGTCTTACATGCCTTATCTGCACTTACTGTGGGGGGAGATTGGGGTTGGAAGCTTGCTTTTTAGGCTCCTTGGACTCTAATCTACACCCTGCCCTTTGCAGTAAGAAACCACATTTCTCTGACTCCTATACAAGCGCTGGGCCTGGGTGGGATCAAGGATCCTGTAGTGGTTTGATTCAGGTGTCCCCCATAAACTTAGGTGTTATGAATGCTAGCTCCCCAGCTGATGGATATTTGGGAATTAACGCCTCCTGGAGGGAGTGTATTGTTGGGGGCGGGCTTATGGGCTTTATAGCCAGTTTCCCCATGCCAATGTTTGGCACACCCTCCTGTTGCTATGGTCCACCTTATGTTGGCCAGGGGGTGATGTCCACCCTCTGCTCATGCCATTGTTTTTCCCTGCCATCATGGAGCTTCCCCTCGAGCCTGTAAGCCATAATAAATCTCTTTTTTTTTTTGCTCTTGGTTGGGTGATTTCTACCAGCAATGCGAACTGGTCCTACTGGGATAGCACTGGTGGTGTTAACAACCATCAAGCACGGGAGAGGGCATGAAAAGTGGGAAAGCATCAGTAATGGAAGCCGAGGAGCTGGCTACGGTGAAGAGGGCCAGGGACAGAACACAGAAAAGCCCAGGTCTGCCACTCCAGGCCCATCTTTCAATCCTACTGTGAGTACCTCTACCACCTTCTACTGCTGATTCATTTGTTTATTTATTTGGCTGGATTTTTTTTTTTTTTTTTGAGGTAGGGTCTCACTTTAGCCCAGGCTGATACTATGTATTCTCTATTTCTTTATTTCTCTATTTCTTTAATTATACAAAACAACACCCCACTATGAAATTTATAACATGAGTAACTACAAATGAATTCTTTTTAGTTTCACTATCTGTAAAATAGCATAGTGACTATTTTCATGTTCAGTAAGGGTTTGTGAGAACATTAAATCAAAATATGTTCACTTTGTAACTATTATAACTATTCTTATGTTCCCTTTGTGAGATTGAAATCAAGTGAAAACTACTTTAAAACTGCTTAAATCTACATCCCAAATATAGTTTAAACTGATGATTGATTTCTAGAAATACTTTTTCCTAGGTCCCTGAATAAATGTAGAAATTTTTTAGGAGAAAAGCATAATGGACTTCTTAAAGTTTTTAACAAAACCGAGTTACAAAATGCATGGAGAATACTTACTTTGGTATTGATGGCAATGCTCGTTCACCTTCTGTGGGGAAAAGAAAAGAGACATGAAGTTCCTTGTAACTCTCTAGTAAGTGGTTGTGAAAGAAATCCCAGGGGAAGGGGGGAGAGCTTATCCTGGTGTTTCAGCGATGAATTTGAAAGTACACCATTCCATGTCGCTACCCAGGGATCTCATGATTTAACACAACAGAGTGCAGGTTCATACTGGTGGAAAGATACACTGAGCCATCCTAAAGAACTACAACAATAAGCTGATAATTTCCAGTCCAAGTGATTAAAAGGCGAAGGATTTCTTAAAGCCAAAGCCAGCATTCCACTGTGATAGGATCTCATTCACTAGCACCATCAGCAGCAGCTGCAGAGCAGCGCATACACAAGAGAAATCGAGGGCCTGCAGGAACAGCCTGCATCAATGGCCAGCTGGGATCCTCCAGTTTGCCCTCCTGGGTGCTATGCACTCCTTCAAGATGCTCTGCTCACTGATCCTCTGAAGCTCAGACCAATCTGTATCCCTTAAAGGATCTCCCTGGAATGCTCCCCCACTCTGTGCTCAGCCTTCATGTGCTTTTGAGGCCCTCAGAGGACCCTCAGACTGCTCACCCTGCCCTGAGAAAGCATTCAGAGCACTGGGTGGTGAAGAGACACCAGCCAGCATAGGCCTCCAGAATACGTATAACCCACCCACGGCAGGATACCCAGTACACTACTGGCTTGCTGGACAACTCTCAAGCAAAATAACCAAATCATACTAGGAAGTGTGTGTGTGTGTGGACAGGCACTGTTTTTGTATTAGGAATATATATATATATGGTTTTCCGAGGTAGGGTCTCGCTCTAGCCCAGGTTGACCTGGAATTCACTATGGAGTCTCAGGGTGGCCTCAAACTTACGGCAATCCTCCTACCTTTGCCTCCTGAGTGCTGGGATTAAAGGTGTGCGCCACCATGCCCAACTAAACTATTTTTTTTTAAAAGGAGGTTATGGGGATGAAGTTGTGTGATAGAGCAACAGAGTCACATAGTACATAAATATGATGATTTAGAATAACTACCAAGCTGAACATTTCATTGTATAAAAACAGTATAAAATTGGTCCCAACCAATGCCTAACTTTCAAGATGACATTTCACTCACTATGGGAAATGTTAAAGCTTTATACATGAAATGACTCAATGTTTAAAGTTGGAATGCTAACTGCTACTGTGTATTAAACATGTACAACGAACAGACTCAAAAAGGACACTTGGAAAGTGAGGATGAATTTTAGAGAATGACTCACTAAGAACGGGAGGGGTCATCTGCTCCTTCACTATCTGTACTACAGTACTCAACCTGTGAAGGAACTCAAAGAGTTCAAAGAGCACTACAAGGTACTTACTTCTATTTAAGTCATGTACTTATGGCTGCAAGCTTTCCTTGAGGTCAGTGAAAGACACTTTTGGGGGGGGGGGCTTTATTTTTTGTTTAACAAGATGATGTCAAATTCTGTTTTACTGCAAAGGACATCTTTCATTCTTCTTTTTTAATTTTATTAAAAACGTACTTTGTATGGTTACATTATGTGTTGGTACCATCTTTTCCCTTTGCCCTGCCTCCATTCCGCAGGGAGACCTGCTCAGTGTGGTTGCTGGTACTCCCCACGGGATTGTAGGTTATGTGTTGTGGGAACATCAATCAGTTATTGGGGGGGAGGCAATGCCTCTGGGTATGATGCCCCAACCTGTGGCTCTTACAATCATTCCACCCCATCTTTTGCAAAATTCCCTGAGCCATGGTGGGTGTGTCTTAAGTCTAATTCAGTGATGAGCTCTCAGGAGCCTCTGGATCTCTGCTTTGTGTGTGTTATCGTGTCCTCAGCGTCTGTTTCCTTCACCCTGGCGCTGAAGGCAACAGCATTAGAAAATTTTTCTTCCTCCCTTCCATACCTTTTCCCCTTTTCATTTACTTCCCAGCTTCTTTGCTTTGAGACTAGGGCTTGCCATGTAGCCCAGGCTGGCCTCACACTTATGGCAATCCTCCTGACATATCCTCCCAAGTTCAGGTACATAGTCACAGTCAACAGGCTGAGCTGAAGGAGTGCTGTATGGACGAACTTATCTGTGTTGAAAGTACCTATCCAGGATGTCATTTCTTTCTCCTTTCTTTCTTTATTCTTTTAAAATATATTTTATTTATTTGAGAGAAAGAGGGAAAGGGAGAGGGAGAGGGAGAGGGAGAATGGGCATGCCAGGGCCTCCAGCCACTGCAAACAAACTCCAGATGCATGCACCTCCTTGTGCATCTGGCTTATGTGGGTCCTGGAGAGTCAAACCAGGATCCTTTGGCTTTGCAGGCAAACACCCTAACCACTAAGCCATCTCTCTAGCCCCTCTTTCTTTATTAAATTTTTTTTTTGATTTTTATTTATTTGAGAGAGAGAGATACCAAAATAGGTAGGTAGAAAGAGGGAGAGAAAATGGGCATGCCAGGGCCTCCAGCCACTGCAACTGAACTTCAGACACATGTGCCCCCTTGTGCCTCTGGCTTACGTGAGTCCTAGAGAGTTGAATCTGGGTCTTTTGGCTTTGTAGGCAAATGCCTTAACTGCTAAGCCATCTCTCCAGCCCTCTCATCTTATTTTTTATTTGGCTTTTTGAGATTTCTTATAATGAAAAATTCATTCAATGAAAATGCCCATTTTAGGAAAAAACACAAGTAGATGTCACTAATGTGACTTTTTTTTTTTCGAGGTAGGGTCTTACTCTAGCCCAGGATGACCTGGAACTCACTGTGTAGTCTCAGGGTGGCGGCGATCCATCTACCTCTGCCTCCCAAGTGCAGGGATTAAAGGCATGTGCCACCATGCCCAGCTTTACCAGTGTGACTCCTGTAGGAATCACTTCTGCTACATATGTCCACCCAGGTGCAAACGGAGGACATGTGTTGGTCTGATGCACTTGTGGCCATGGCTTCAGCTCTTTTTCAGAGCAAGACATCAGCACTACTTTTAAGCAAAGAGCCCCATCGCTGTTAACAACACTCCTCATACTCACATACGATACATACATGCCACTCCACATACCTGTCCCATCCTCGCTGCTTACGACCACTTTCCTACTGGGCAAGGTATATCCCCTGAATTCTCTCCCTGGCTTGTAGCCTCATTTGCTTCATTTTCCATTTCTGCCCTAGTCCCTATTTCACTACATTCAGCAAGCTTGGGCACATGACACCCAAGTGCGATAGGACTCTTGAGTCATTCCAGTCACTGAGGTGAGTGCTGGAAGGGAACATAGCAACAAAGACAAAGTGCCTACCTGCTGCAGGCCAAGGTGCTGTGTGCTTGCTACTTGGAACCTATCCAACCAGCCTACAAAGTAGACACTATTTTGAGGACCCTCAAGGTCAGTGTCCAGATCGTAGCACAACTAGCAGCAGCAAAAGAGCAATGTATCTGAACATGGGACACTATGCCGCCAGGACAGTTCCCAACCTGACCTACAGACACATGCTTTTGCCCTCAGTACCAAGGAAGGCAGGTACTATTCTCTGCTTTATGGCAGCACAGTCAGGCTTCTAGAAACGGCAGTGTGTGGGCTCCTGATGGGAACTGACAACTTTGATGTCACCAAAGCCCAGGGTTTCCCTACTCCTCAGAGCTGCAAGGCCCTGCTGGGAAAGGTCTCACTCCATTTCTTCAGCCTCTCAGGAACATCCTTTGTGCTGCACTTGTAAAACCTTCCCCATGCTAAAATGACATGGCCTTACTTCTGAGATATTTATTCATTTTAATTTTGACTTCACATCATGGCTTAGAATTTACTTTGTTCTTCTTCTGTAACTACTCTAAGATTTTGTAATACACAGGAAAAAAACAAACAAAAAACAAACACACAAACAAAAAACACCCCCAAAGCAGGATAGATTTCACCACGGATTACAAAGGGGCACTTTTTAAAAACCCAGCAGCAATTCTCCAGAATTTACTCAGAAGTACTGATTAACTTAGCTTGGGAATGGCTCTATAAGGGAAGTAACGCACTATGCCCTCAGCATGGACAAGGTCGTCTATACAGTGCTCCCACCCAGCTCTGCCTGTGCCTTGTTCAGCTGTCACCAGAAAAACGAGCATCTAGACCCTATGAAGCCAACAAGGATGACCTCAGCTAACAGTTCAGCAGCGGTGTAGATAGAAGCTCACCTTTCTGGGGTCTGATAATGAAGGACTGCGTGGCTCCGTTCACCAGCCGGCAGTATCCATCAATCAGGTCAGCCATGTTCTCTGCAATAGTTAGGGATGGCGCTGTCACTGTCAGAGGCTAACAGGGCAAAAGACCAAGAAAGAGACATTATTGTTCTTCCCAGGAACCAAAGGAACAGCTGCACTGTGACGTCAGATCTCTAGACACTTGAAAACACAGGAGTGGGAGTGAAACAAGATCTGTCAGCAGACCTGAGTGAAAAAGGAAGTTTGATATTTAAGGATACTATTCCTGGACAAACTTGTGTGTGTGTGTGGGGGGGGGGGGGACACTTGAACTGAGGCTCACTATTGAAAGCCAAAAACTATCTGGTCCTCTGGAACACACTAATTTGGAGAACAATTCAGATTATGGGTTGAAGCAGTTTGTTTGAAATACAAATGTGCAACAAACCTTCCAACCACCCATCATCATTTTCTACCATTAAAGACAATTTCTGAGCCAGATGGCTCAGTAGTTAATGGTGGTGTTTGCATATGAAGTACATTGTACCTGAGAAGTCACCTAAGATCCACTACTGAGTATTATCCAGAGAAAACATGGCTGTGTTTTATATATGAATGCAAGTATGCCCCCACATGGCCACTCAGCACTGCTTTCCATATGAACAACCAAAGATTTACACGAGAATGAAGTACTGCATGGGACACCAAGACAATGTTCTGTGTGGACAATACAGACAACAGGAAAAAATACTGCATGGGACAGCAAGAGAAAGTACTGGATGGGACAAAAGAAGAAAGCACTGCATGGGGAAAAGAGAGCATTATGTGGGGACAGCAAGAGAAAGTACTGCACGGGGACGAGAGAGCAAGACAGCAAGACAAAGTACTTTGTGGGGACACCAAGAGAAAGTACTGTGTGGGACAAGAAACGACCATCTGAATATCACCACTGAGGCTTATGCAGGAAGTTTCAATATGCAATAAATTTTCAATACTATATAATATTTGTAAATCTGCAGACTCTACAGACATTCCAGAGTTTCAGATGTCATTAAACTCAGGATCAAAGGGCAAGTGACACAGCACCCATTATTATCCCAATTACTGCTGGCCAGAGAACAGTCTGGGAGTTTCATTCTCAGAATACATACATGTGTAATTCCAAGAAGTTGACTTCCTTGATACTTCAGAATAACCTAATCATGTTCTAAAAATGCTCTTGACTTTTTTTGTATAGAACATAAGGCTTTCCATTTTAACTTTTTTTTTTTTTTTTTGGAGGAAAGCCCAACAGACTGGTCTTTTTGTCCGTGTGTTTGGGGGGAGAATTGGTGTGCCAGGGCCTCCAGCAATTATAATTGAACGCTAGGTGCATGCACCACCTGTGTGTCTGGCTTACATGGGACATGCAGAGTTGAACATGAGTCCTTAGGTTTCGTAGGCAAGCACCCTAAGTACTAAGCTATCGCTCCAGACCACTTTAAGTATTTTGAATGTACAGTCCCTTCATGTTAAATACATTCACACTGTGATGCAATCAAATCCCAGAACCTTTTCATCTCACGAAACCAAACTTTTGCACCCATAAAACAAGTGCACAGCTCTATTCCCTCCACTGTCTCAACCACTACTCTTCCTGTCTCTAAAAGTCTGACTACACTTGTATCTTATAAAAGCAGAACCAAACAGTATTCGTCTTTTTTGTACCTGGCTTATTGAACTTACTATGATAGCCTCTACCATGTATGGTATGTCAGAACCCTTTCCTTTTAAAAGCTGGATTGTATACCATGGGATATACAGAGCATATTTTTTAAAAAATGAATTAAGAGTTTAATCCTGAATCATTTTATAACTGTATCTCTTGAAGCATTGTATCACAGCAGGTCACAGCAACTTTGGGATAAAAAGCAACTGGTAAACTGTCCAAAACAAGATTCCAAATAACACATCTAACTGATTTATCTACCCATACACATCCTAAATAGTTTTTGATTCAAAAACATGAAGGAGATCCATCTGCTTATTTTCAGCATATTAAAAAGGAAACTAACTGGACCATTTCTGTTGTCTATTTTATACAAAGGCTACACAGGGTTATACTTTCTTCAGGTTACAATTAGAGTGACTACGAATTAGTGCTCTACACCACCACTACTCAATTTTTTTTTTTTTTTTTTTTGAGGTAGGGTCTCACTCTAGCTCAGGGTGACCTGGAACTCACTCTGTATTCTCAGGTGCCCTCGAACTCACCGTGATCCTCCTACCTCTGCCTCCCGAGTGCTGGGATTAAAGGCGTGCGCCACCACGCCAAGCCTCAATTCTTAAAAATTAGAAATTGCTGTAGCAGTCTTCACTAGAACATAACACTATGAGAGAGTCAAAAAAAAAAACAGCTATTGCAAAAAAAAAAATTAAAAAGCTACTTCAGAGATGGCTTGGAGGTTAAGTGCTTGCCTGTGAAGCCTAAGGACCCCGGTTCGAGGCTCAATTTCCCAGGACCCATGTTAGCCAGATGCACAAGGGGGTGCATGCATCAGGAGTTTGTTTGCAGTGGCTGGAAGCCCTAGCGCACCCATTCACTCTCTGTGCCTCTTTCTCTCTCTGTCTGTCGCTCTCAAATAAATAAAAATAAACAAAAATATTTTAAAAGCTACTTTCAAAGCAAGTAAAGTCATACATAAAAAATTAACAAGCAAGGCTAGGGTTTGACAATTCCATCTTGGGCACTCTTCATTTCTGCAGTCACTCCCCAAATCCACTGTATTGTTACTCCTTGACCAAAAAGGACCAGAACAAAAAGTTTACTTCAATTGATTGTTCCCATAGGAAGCTCAGCTTGGTTAGTGTGTCAGGTACTTTCTGAGGTACCAGCCCTGCCCCTCGAGGCCCCTCAGCAACTCTACAGGCCAATCACAATCAGTTCAGACAATACAGTTGTATATAGAGAGAAAGGCTGCTATTAATGTTTAAAACAGCAAATGTTACTCATTGAGTTAAGTTGCAAAAGCTGTAGCAAAAACATTCAAATTAATAACTCCCACACATGATACGTAATACCAGAAATCTGAAAATTCAAATGTTCCAAGACCACTTCTTTCAAAGTATGTATGCTTTTGTGGAAGGACTGCAAATAGGCCTAAACCACTCCCACTCTACCAACCACTTCTTTATCAAGTTCTGTAGACAGTTGAAACAGTTGAAAGTAATTTTTTTTCTTTTCTTTTCTTTTTTTTTTTTTTTTTTTTTTTGGTTTTTCGAGGTAGGGTCTCACTCTAGCTCAGGCTGACCTGGAATTCACTCTATAGTCTCAGGGTGGCCTTGAACTCTTGGTGATCCTCCTACCTCTGCCTCCTAAGTGCTGGGATTAAAGGTGTGAATCACCACATCCGGCTATTTTTTTTCTTTTTTAAAATTAAAACATACAGGCTGGAGAGATGGCTTAGTAGTTAAGGAGCTTGCCTGGGAAGCCTAAGGACCCAGGTTTGATTCCCCAGGACCCACATAAGCCAGATGCACAAGGTGGCACATGCATCTGGAGTTCATTTGCAGTGGCTAAAGTCCTGAGCACGCCCATTCTCTCTTTCAAATAAATAAATATGGCTTTTGATTTTTAAAATCTATCTCTTCTATTCTTAGGGTATTTAATTATTATGTATGAGGAAGTTGTGATTCTCATGATCCAGAAAAACTTCACCCTTGCCCTGGAAAAATAATTCCCATTGCCCACCAGAACTAGTTGGTAAGACTTTACTGCTGAAAACTCCAGAGATATCAAGCTACAACTGATCTGGAAGCATCTTCCCCGCTGGCTAGCTTTCGTAGAGTTGAAAGCTGCTATGTAAGGTGCTAGGGTGGGGGTGTCATCAATAATCTCACCCAGTGGTGGACCCTGTGAGCTACACAACTGACCAAGTGAGCAAGATGTGTCCACTGGCACAATAGTCTCAAGACTGTTATATGGGTAGCCAGGTGCTCTCTGAATTTGAGGCAGGTTCCATGGGATGAATTCCTGCCTTGTACTTGATCCTAGTCAAAAGCCTATGGCTAAGGAGGTCAGAGGCCCTACAGATGGAAATTGCTATGGTTGTCTGGCTAAACAGATACATCCTACCAACTAAACTACTCTTTAAATATTTACGTCTATGCCTATAAATTAGTGCTACTCTCAGCCTTGGTTGGAAGCTTTCTTTTTACAGTGAAAGGTGACAAGTGAAAACACTCAAATTGTGTTGAAGAGCCAAACAAAATTAATTGTTGAATGCGCAATACGAAACGCAACATGCATATAACCTTCTCCAGGGATGAGGAAACATTGCTGAAGAGGGGGCAAAATGAATGTAAGAGCCAAAGGATAGGGAGGAGGGCTGTGGAATGTCATGTTCATCATTACATTCGTGAGCTCATAGTGGCTGTTGTTACTTGTGTAAGATCTATACAAGATTGGGCCCAACAACATTCCGTCACGGAGTGTGGAGGAGCTCACAGGGCCCTATCCTTCCTTGAGGAGATACTGGCAGTTAATGGTTGCTGGGGGAGGGGGTACTGACATACTTTCTTCAGTGGTATATCTACCCATGCTCAGGTAGATGGCCCCAACCCATGTTCACGCAAGCAAGCCTAATTGAACTCAGTGGGTCACAATAAGATATTACAGTAGAAAAAGATGGAAAGGAGAGGTTCAGTGAGAGGGGGAGGGCAAAAGAAGAAAATAGGACATGAATGTCATCAAAATACATACATGTGTGTGTGCGTGTATGTGTATACACACACACACATACTACAGGTATAAAAATTGACAATAAGTAAAATAAATTTAAGTAAATAAAAAGGAGCTGAAAAAAATTCTAAAATACTCCAAGCTTCGGCTTCATTTGCTGATGAAGGTGGACTTGCTTACCTCAGGGGCGCCTGCGATCTTGAGCTGCAGCATACCCTTCCTGTCCTTGTCCTCACTGTTTGAATACTGAATGCTCTGCACTTGGTTGAAGTCAGCCAGATGTGTGGGCTTCAGGAAGGAAAAGTAAAATCCTTATAGTCCTGTTAACTGTTGTTGAAATTTGCAAGGCCCAGCCATCAGCCAACCCTGTTAGCAGCTGCAGTCACTCCTGCCATTTCACGGATGAGGCCACAAGCAGACTTTTAAGCACTGACCCCAACATGTGACCAGAAGGGAAGGAGGCAACCAGATGGGGAAAAAGCAGAGTGGGAATGGCCATCAGGGGCTACATGTGGAAAAGCAGGTGGTATGGTCACATTCACGTTAACACTGCATGGACAGGGAGATATCAAAGCTCAAAGCACAAGAAGGCACCAGTGAAAGGCCATTCTGGCTAGTACCACCATGCAAAGAAGGACTCAGAATCTTCCTTAACCACACAGAACACACCTTCTCAGCAAGCCATTCCTGGGACAGTTCGGCTTTCCATACTTTCTGTGTATCTCTGACTATAAGCTACATCAAAGGAGGGGCTGCTTTATGCACCCCGACCCCCATGCTTGTGTTGCAAACTTCTAGCCAATGAATGGCAGAGCAGGTGCTCAATAATGCCGCTTCAAGCACACACTGGCTTAATGGGCTGTGGGGCTTTCCTCTGACGGGCAGTTTTCCTCAGTAAGGTTAAGTATGGATGGTAGGGAGGTCAGAGATTTACTAATTATGACACTATTTTCTGGAATCAGTTTGAATAAAGTAAAGGATAGGATGTGAGTACAAATATACTAAGTTACACATAAATTTTTTTTTAAAGCAATTATACTCCCAGTTAGTAGCAGAGTGCTTGCCTAGTATGGTTTAATCTCCAGAAAATTAAAAACCACTCACAACAAAGTGGAACAGTTGTGTCCAGGATTTCCCTTTAAGGCTAAAGAATTCTGAAGACTCTAAACTGAGGTTTAGGTACCTGCTCTTACCCCACCCAAGCAAGAAGTGCCATGCAATACAGAGGTTTCCTTGCAGGTGATGTCTCTCCAGGGAAGGGCCCATGCATGAACTTCACTGCTGTAACAGCCAAGCTGGTAGTTGCCATAGGAGTACACTTACATTGCAGCCCTTGTCAGTCAGGTAACTGATCCCTTCTTCCGGGCCAATGGCCAGTTCCACAGAAATAATCCAACTTGACTTTTGAAGGTCAAATAGGTAACAGCAGAGGTGCCAGAAGAAAGTGGGGGTGGGAGGGAAAGCAAAATACTTTAGATAAAGAGCCATGGAGCAGGGCCAGGGACGTGAGTTTGATTTACTGTTAACCCAATAAGGTAGTTTTGAAACTTCATCGACCCAGGATCTGTTGAGCCTGGACAGGGTTAGGGCTAACTGTGGTCATTCTAGAATACTGGTAGCCACAGTTTTTTGGAGGATGAGTATATCAACAGGCAAGCTAGCCCTTGGAGAACAGCTCATCAAATTACACAGTGGAATGAAAATACTTAATTATGAACACAGGCAGTCTACTTCAAAAGATGAGTTCATTAGCTTGATACATTTTTTGTTTGCACTGGCAAAAGGTTTCTCATTTATTACAACATCAAACTTCGGTTTCCCTTCACATGTAAGGACTAGACAAAGCAGAAGAGTCAGGCGAGTCCTCACTTCCCAAGACCCCATGCTTACCCCAAGGGCACACTTGAAGCATTCTTTGTCAAATCTGTACACTGGAGACAGGATCTCAAAGAATTTCAGAATACTTTCTTCTCTATTAAGGTTGGCAAACTGCCTGAATGTTTGCTGGATTAGTTTTCTTAGTGTTTTGGCCTGCATAATAAAATTACAAAACAACTCTGTTTAAAATCAACAAAAAGTAAAAACTACAGCAATGCATAAGATCCATTTTCTGCACACAGCTTAGTCCCACCAACACTGATATTAATACAAAATCATACTTGTCAGAAAACTACAATGTCACAACATGTACCATCTAACCCTTGAAGTTCAGTGGCATAGGACTTCCTTTCTTCAACAGAAGCTTAAGGCAGTAATTTGCATATTCGAGCATGTGGAGCAAAGTCAGGCATTATACACTGTGCCAGGTATGCAGGTGCACCAGAAGTGGCAAGGATGAAGGCACCCCAGTACTGACACAGGCCACTACAGGAGGGAAATGGATAAGTCTTTCTGAAGAAAGTACGAACCATAACCTTTAGAACCCACTAGTCACGTGTTGGCACATACAAATAAAATTCTACCTTTGGTCTAAAAAGTGAAATCCCAGTAACCATTCTTTAGAAATATGTACAGTGATTCTCTGCAAAACTGTTTATAAATTGTATAGAGTAGTCACACAAATGTGTTTGTTTGTTTTTTTTGTTTTTTCGAGGTAGGGTCTCACTTTGGTCCAGGCTGACCTGGAATTAACTATGTAGTCTCAGGGTGGCCTCGAACTCTCAATGATCCTCCCACCTCTGCCTCCCAAGTGCTGGGATTAAAGGCATGCGCCACCACGCCTGGCACAAATGTGTTTATAAAGCATTTTCCAACCAATATACTCTGCACCCAAAACTGTTTTGTGGAACTAGTGTGCTGAGGCTGAAATCCACATTTCACTGACACACAGCAATGACGACAGGGTAGTATGTATGTGCAAAACCGATGCATAAAAAGGAGGACCCCGGTACAGGCTGTTTTCCCCCTGCTCTTGGTGATGCCTAGTCTTCAGTCAGCTTGGAGCAGGGAGTGGCCTCTTCTAATGTTGGCTTTAACAGAGATGTAGAAGCAGGAACATTACAGAACATGTTAAGTAAGAAGCACACCAAGAATCCAGGAAGGAAGTAACAGTTTGCCTAAGTACAGAAAAGGAAAGAGATGTGGTCAGATGCTGGTTTCATTCTGAAAGTAGAACAGAAGATGGCACAGTTCTGAAGCAGGAGCAGGGAGCCGCGAGGGGATGGCCTCTAGGGGGTCATGAAGGAGATGCTGCTAGTTGCTGGGAAAACCCAGGAATCAAATGGTCTCTGCATATGGCAGATAGGAGCTATGGTCAGAGAAGGTACATGAGGGCATGGCTACTAAAATGGGAAAGACCAAGGCGAGAGGCCAACCAAGCAGCCTCTGCTGCCTCACCGGAGGCATGTGATCTAGTTCAGAAGCTTGCACACAAAGGGGTGGAGAGTGGGCAAGAATGAAAACCCAGTCGAGTTACTGTAGAAGGCTAAGCAGGAAGCTGAGCTGTGAGAGGGGGCTGGGCACCTCTGGAAGACTAGGTGGTTGGACGGAACAAGGGGAACAACAGAAGGCTGGTAAGCACAATACAGTGGTGCTAATTGTGGACAAGGCTGAGCTCTAAAACCTTCAACCCAGAACATCAACCAGACAGTTGGCTCTGAGGGCCTGCACAGTGAGGGCAGGCTGGTGACAAAAAGCTCCATCAGCAGCTGAAGTAGCTACAGGCTCTGCACTGTTAACCAGGAATACAGGAAGCAAGGAAGAAAGGACAACTGCCAGGTGCTGGCAACCAGCTGGCTTAACCAGGCCAATTTATATATTTATTTACTGATTTATTTATTAGTTTATGAGAGAGAGAGAGGGAGAGAGGGAGGGAGGAAGAAAGGGCACACCAGGGCCTCTAGTCACTACAAATGAACTCCAGATGAATGTGCCACACCTTGTAGATCTGGCCTACTTGGTACTGGGGAATTGAACCTGGGTCCTTATGCTTTGCAGGTAAGGACCTTAACCACTAAGCCATTTCTCCTAGGCTGGGTTTTTATTTATTTATATTTTTATTTTTTTGGTTTTTCGATGTAGGGTCTCACTCAAGCCCAGGCTGACCTGGAATTCACTATAGTCTCAGGGTGGCCTCGAACTCACGGCAATCCTCCTACCTCTGCCTCCTGAGTGCTGGGATTAATGGCATGCACCACCATGCTCGGCTTCTAGGCTGGGTTTTAATGGGAATTCAGTGGGGTGGGAGGTATAGAGAATTAAAGCTCTTCCGAGAAGGGTTAGTTCCAGGTTTATATCAGGGGCTAATATGAGGAAAAGTAAAAAGCATTCATGGTAACATCCAGAAACTGGCCCTGAGCTACGGGACTGACACTGACTTGTTTTGCCATCAGCCCTTTCTCATTTGTTTGCTCAAATTTACTATGTGGCAGTGAGTGATCTTGAACTTTTGATCCTCCCACCTCTACCACCTGAGAGTGCTAGGATCACAGGTATGCCAGGGTGATGTAGTGCTGGGCATCAAACTCAGGGCTTCATGCATACTAACTGCACCAACTGATTCCACCCTTGCTCACAGTGATTGCCCTTGTGAGTCTGCTTACAAGGAAGAGTGTACACTGGACATGGAACTTGAATATGGTCCACAGTTACCCACAAGACTGTTTTTAGCATAAATGGATGATAGTATACAATCAGTTTGCTAAACGGAGGCCAGGCCAAAAATGTAGTTGTGTTCCAATGCAGACCCAGAGCAAATACATCAGGGAAATCTACTCAGGGTTTGGCAATTAGAATGTATCCAAGAACCTACCTACATAAATTCGGCACACCTGCACAAAAGAGATCTCTGACCTGCAGTCATGGCCAAAGGAGACAATGACTGTATGTGACAGTGGCACGTGTGGACATACACACATATGCAGAGGCCAAAAAGGGTGCCTACAAAGACACTGCAGATGAACCTTCATGGATATTAATTCCATGTCTCCCCAATGAGCCCTGCAAGTAGATGCTATTCTTCACAAATCAGTGGAAATAAAGAGAGAAGAGCTGGGGTGCACAACATGTCTACAAAGCACTGTTTTCTCTCAAGACACTCTCCAAAATGCACCAGAAGAAACAACCAATCCTATGGATCCATCTCACTTTGCATGGGTTCTTACACATGATGTGTAGGTAATATCCTTGTAGGTCAGAATGGTGTCTGAGCTAACTTACTACCTCTAAGAAAAGAGACAAGCCCACATTGGAAATCCAAGTGCATGCTTAAGCGTCAGCAACTGCATACTTGACCATCATGACTTGTACACTGATGAGATTAAGACCAAATGGATTCATGAAGTCTGGTGCTGCCTTACAACCTCTCACTCTCCAAAATTCAAGCAGAGGATAGTTCAAATTTCATCAATCCTGACATGCTATCTTACAGAACTGTCCACCAGCAAATAGAAAGTGAGTCTAAAATAGGCTCTGGGTACCTGATCCTCTTTCCTAAAGTGTGTGATTCTACTGATTAGAATATAGCAACAGCTGCAGTGTGTATGTGTACACACATGGGGGTGCACAAGCACAAGGACAGACCACTTTTATTCACATTATCCAATCTTTGTTCATTCCTAACACTAAGAACATTTCATCTCCAGTACTGCCATATAGAGAATAAGGCTAGGTAAAGTAAGTTAGTTCTCTGCTTTGCACCCAATCCCCAGTCAGCTACTTGTTTATAAACTATTGTCAATAAATAACACCAAACATTCCATCTGATCATTCCTTCAATGCCTTTAAAATTCATTAGTCATGGGGTATGGGGGACACAGCACTGGGGAGACTGAGGCAGGAAGACTATGCGTACCAGGCATACTAGAACCTTGTCTCAAAACAAACAAGCAAGCAAGTAGTCATCCTAGGAGCTAGCAGGGACAGAAGCCAGAAAGTAAGTAGAATCTTCCCTTGAGCTTCAGATTAGTTCTGTCATGAGCACCAACAGCTCTACCTGGATTTCCTGGACAGTTAAAAACTAATGTGCACACCGACAGCCTGCCTGGCTGATGCCCACCACACCAAGCTGAGTTTCCACCCTCCAGGATGAGTCCACTCTCCTTGCTCTTTCTCTTGACGTCCACAGCCTTGGGGTCTGGCCAGCTCAGGTCTGTATGGGCCTGAGTGGATGAACATACAGGTCACAGTTCTGCTCTGGACTCCACAGTCTTCCTCACGACAGCAGCATGACTGCACATTTCAATGTGAGGCTGATCTGCTCTTCCTTTGCTACCTCGCCACATTCCATCCATAGTTGAGTCCTGTGAGGTGCTCCACCTTCAACACCATTTCAAATGCAGCTCGCCCATTCTCTCCTCTCTACCTCCTTCGCTTCAGTGTCACAGTGTCTCTCTGCAACAGTGTTTACTGATGACAGGTCTGTCTGGTTGTCTGCTTCTCTAGGATAGGAACTGAAACCGTCAGACCGGGACCAGTGAAAGTCAGCAGACTTTCCTGTATGCCGGCTGACCTGTCCTGTCCTGCACGCACATCATCTGGCTAAGATCCAAGAAGTCACAGCAACAGGCAAGCAGGTCAGCCAGCTCAAGTAGCTGCACTATACAAATATACGACACCCATCAGCGCGGCCTCCTCCACACACAGGACCAGCCTCTCACTCCCAGCCAGCCACAAGAAGACCTCTGCCAGGAGCACAACACACTTTTCCTCTGCACTGCAGGGTGGCTGCAACAATGACCGTCAATTCCAAACCTAGCATCCAACATTAACTAGAAAATCTTTGCTGTGTGGAATAAATGACATAATTAGTTTTTTATAAAAAGGACACCTTAGTAAGTAGTAGTTTTTCTTAATTTTCAGTGAGAAAAAATTCCACAAAATCTTAACTTCCTCCAGCTACCTGACATTAACTGACAGACACAAATCCCAGAAACTCTGAACTGGCAGGAGCAAGCATGACTGACTACCTGGCATTGCACTTCAAACAGAAGCACATTCTTTGTGTTTGCTCAAACTGGGGAAGCAGGAATACACTCCATGTTACACCAGCTCAAGTGGAGAGAAGAAACTCACAACCACATTAGTAGGTCAAGCCACTGGCAACTGCTGCTATGCTTATTAACAGATCTAATGATTATGCTACAAGCAATAACAGAGGCCCAAGGCTTCTTATGCAAAAATCAATGTCAGCCTAAACAAAAAAGGCAAAAAATGCAGAAAAAAAAGGCATAGTGGTGCACACCTTTAATCCCAACACCTGGGAGGCTGAGGCAGAAGGATTGCTATGAGTTTGAGGCCAGCCTTGACTATTGAGTGAGTTCCAATTCAGCCTGAGCTACAGTGAAACACTACCTTCAAAGAAAGAGAGTGGGGAGAGGGAAAAATGAATAGAAGGCTGAGAACATATAAAGAAAAGCATACATACCCCACAAGCTCAATACAAACATACCAGCAGTGTGTGCAGCATTCGTTCTTGCCTGTCAAGTGGGCCTGGCCCACAAGAAGTACCTGTGTTCACCCTCTCTGGCCTTTCTGCCAGTCAGAGGCACATGCTCTATCAAACTGTTACAAGCCATGCATGTACAATCATAATAAAGAAGATGGAGGAACTTTTTTTTTTTTTGGTTTGTCAAGGTAGGGTCTCTAGCTCAGGCTAAACTTGGAATTCACTATGTAATCTTAGGGTATCCTCGAATTCACAGTGATCTTCCTACTCTGCCTCCTGACTGCTGGGATTAAAGGTGTGTGCCACCACAGAGAGTTGGATTTTTAAATAATAAAATAAAGTGTTTTTGTTTGTTTATGAGACAGGCTTGTGATATAGACCAGGCTGGCACTTATCCTAAGATCCTCCTGCCTAAGCTTCCTCAGTGTTGAGATCACTGGTACAAACTACAACTAACTCCTGGTACTAAAATATTCATCTTTAAAAACTTAATTTGGTGTACAAAGTATGTGTGCAGGGCTGGAGAGATGGCTCAGCGATTAATGTGCTTGCCTACAAGGCCTAATGACCAGGGTTTGATTCTCCAATACCCACGGAAAGCCTGATGCACAGTGGCACATGCATCTGCAGTTTGTTTGAGTGGCTGGAGGCCCTGACACATCCATTCTCATTCATTTACTGATTCATTCCCTCTCTCCTACTATCTCTCTGCTTGAAAATAAATAAAAATATTTAATATTAAAACATTAAAAATATGCACAAACCACAAGCACATATGGAGGCCAGAGTAGCACATCTAGTGTACTCCACAGCTCCTCTGCTTTATATTCTTGATACAGGGTCTCTCACTGAACCTGGCATCTGAGTCCATTTTTTGTGAAACTTGATGGCCAGCAAGTCAAGGTAATCCTTCTGTTCCTGCCCCTCTCAGTGCTGGCATTACAAGTCTTCATGGCCATGGCCAGCTTTTTACATGGGTGCAGGGAGTTCACTGTAGGTCCTCATGCTTATGTAGTTAAGAGCTCTTACTGGTTAAGCCATCTCCCCAGCTTCCAAAGTATCCTTAAGGTACTCTAGGAAATCATCTTAGTTCATTACTTGGGAACTGGACAGCTCCTTCAAACACTACTTTGAAAAACTTAAAAAAAAAATTCTAGTTTTGATTGGAATAAATGAAGATTGGGCTATTTTGATTTGTTATCTACATTGAGGTATACAGAGATCTGCTAACACTGAAGACAGAGTTCATGGGTCCTGACAATCATACAGTGACATATATCTACAGCAATTCACTATAACATGTCACTGAACCTGACTAATGCAGACCTCCCCAGTGACCACTGTCTGTCCCTCCTGTCCAAGCCCCCACATTTTCAGGCATCCCATTTCCTCAGCCACCTCCAGCTGTGACATTGCTGGTGTTTCCTAGTCATTCATGACACATCTGTAAATAATACCTGCTCAAACTTAATTCTTCCTTCAAAACCAGCAACAATGGAACTTCTGACAGAAAGCACAGTTGCTCTGTTTGTTCCTACAATTCACTCAAGTCCCTGTCCCCTGCCACCTAGACCCTGTACACTGTCACCCTATCTCCCTCGATCAAACCCTGCTCCTGGTCTCTGGCTTTCAATCTATCCTCCAGGTTACTATCAGATTAATATGCCAAAATCAAACAATGGTCCTACCTCTCCGCTGGTGTAAAACCTGCTGGCCTCTTGCTTTCATATGTATCCCCCGCCCCACATACACACAAATGGCCACAGGGCCCACACACTGACTATAAGGAGAATACCACAGACAGGACGCTGGCCTTTTAGGGTCTTAAACTACAGTGGAGGAAGAGAAACACAAACAGATGAATAATAAAGTCCATGAGAAAAATAAGCACCTGAGATGCTGAGCAAGGATCATGATAGAAAAGAGACAGGGATGCAATTATAATCTCACAGTTGATTTACACAACATTGGGTCCATCAACATGAAATCATGGATGATGGGAAGAAAGAGGAAAAAAAAAAGACATCAAACCAGAAGAACTAGTTGGAAAAGGAGGAGTTATGTGGAAAGAGTTTGAAGGAGGGGAAATAAAAGAAAGTAATGGTAGGGGATTATGATCAAAATATATTATGTACATGCATGAAAATTTCAATAAAAGGGGGGGGAGTGCTAGGAAGATGGCTCAGCAGTTAATGGTGCTTACTTGAGAAGCCTGTTGACCGGTAGTTCAATTTCCAAACTGCCCATCTAAGCCAGCTGCAAAAACTAGTGTAAGGTACCTGGCATCTATTTGTAGCGACAAAAGGCCTGGCATCACACCCCTACTGCCCACACCAATGGATAAAATATGACACTTTAAAGACCTAGGTGACATGAACAACGAATGATGTTTTAGTTTTGAGCTTAGGTGAGTACACAATCAAGAAGCAAAGCCACAGTTTTATGGAAGACAGCTGAACCTACAACCATCTATCTATCTTCCATTAACATGACCGAGTGCTAGCTTCTACCACAGAAAGGAAGAAATGACATTATTTTACTCTCTCAGATGCAATTCTCCATCAGGGAAAAGGTACCAACATAGTTTCATCATCGGATTATGACAAAGGAGACTCTAATTACCTTGACAGAATCCAGTAAACTCTTAGGGAAAAATCGCTTTAAACCAACATCTTTTCTGAAACATAAAAAGAAGCGTATTAACAAATAAAACCATCAAAACCATCAAATTAATTAATGACATATTTGTAAGAACATAAAAGCACTTTATTTACCCTCACTCTAACTCAGGATAGAGACAAACACAATCGAGCTTCAATCTACCAGCACATTCAGAGAGGGGCTCAGGACAAATTATTTTCTAGCAATTCACTTAAAATTGAACACAATTTAAGTGACAATCTCTTTTCTCCTTCCTTTTTTCTTTTTTGACTTTCTTTCCTTCCTTCCTTTCTTCTTTCTCTCTTTCTTTTCTTTATTTTTGTTGACAGCCCTTCTGAAGCATTGGCTCTTTGCAAACCCCATTGTGTAATAAGTGTTTCCCCCAGATGATGCTCAGAAGTTACATTTACAGCCAGGTAATGGTGCTTTTTAGACAAAGCAATGAGCTTTATTAAGAATAGACCAAGGGTCTATCTTGGGAAGTTTTAAATGAATAAATCCCTTAGATTTATCCAAAAAGGTGACCACTTTTTTTTACGTAACTTTTAAATTTAGGATCTTACTCATGTAGTCATTGTTTATCATCTCTACTTCACAAAAGGAAAAAGGTAGAAATCAAGTGATTTTTCCTCGTCAAAAAGCTGATGTGAGGGAATGTCAGAAATATCAGCAACTGAGCTGGCTGTGGGGACTCATACCTGTAATTCCAGCACTCAGGAGTCTGAGGCAGGCAATCACCGTGAGTTCAAGGCCAGCCTAGGCTAGAATGAAACCTTGTCTCAAAAATCCACAGGAAGAAACAAATGTCAGTATGGCAGGCTGAGTAGCCATTACTATGCTAAACCTTGGAACACTCAGCCCTCAGGAGGAGCTCTCAGTCAGAAAGCTCCAGCTTGCTTCCCTGCTTACTCTGGGGGCAGGCTTAATTGATTTGGGCCACTAGATGGCACTTGTGTTCCAGGAAGGTTCTCAAGATGTGGGGTCAAGGGATCATGGAAAATAGAAAAAGACCAAGAAGAGTGAAATCTTTTTCAGTCACATAGGGAAAAAGCATTAACTAAACAAGAAGTGCCAAAAAACAGGAATTATTCTATAACTGAGTTAGATGATTCATAATCAAGAACAGAAATCAGCTGGGTGTGGTGGCGCACGCCTTTAGTCCCAGCACTTGGGAGGCAGAGGTAGGAGGATCGCCATGAGTACGAGGCCACTGTGAGACTACAAAGTGAATTCCAGGTCAGCCTGGGTTAGAGTGAGACCCTACTTTGGGGGGGGGGGGGGTGGAGAACAAAAATCACATTTTACAGTTGATCCTATACCCGAATCTACTAACAGGCAGCAGCTAAGCAAATGAATTCCCGCTTGGTCCAAAGCCCATCCCCTCTCCTTCTACTCCTGTGGCGTTAAGCAGTTCATACTACAAGTTGTTCTTGGCTCTATGGCATACTCTTCGCCCGCTCTACCGACCCAGTGAATTTGTGTCACTTTCCTTTTTCTCTAACCACTAGAATTTGTTAAATTCTCTTCTTTACCCTTTCAGACTGGCATTATCTAATATGATTACTAGATACGAAGAGGAAAAATGCCCACCCAAGTTCTACTTCTTGCTACTTTCTTAAAGAAAGAGAACATCTTTTCATGTTAAGAATGCGGATGCTCAACACTACTGGGAAGGGGGAAAAAACAAGCATTGTCTCTTAAAGAAAACAACCACTCTATTATCTCTAGGGCACTCTTCCCAAGTACTTCCTCTCTGCCTTCTTTCTTTCTCAACCAACAGACCACAGCAGAAAGCACTTGTTTCTGGAGCAGAGCTCTGGATCTGAACTTGCCTCTGCCAGGAGGGGCTTGTGATGAGCACGTGTGAATCTCAGCTTGTCTACTTGTGAAGTGAGGTTGTCAATTCCTGCCACATGTAGTGGTCTCAGCATTAAGTAAGATATGTCTATAAGGTGTCCAGAAGGCTGAGGAATTCTGAACTACCTTCGCTCTGAAACACCCTGGAAGCTGTTCCTGTCAGGAGTGCTTTGACCTCGTATGGCTATTTGGCACAGAAAGAAGTCTGCCTTTCAAAGGTGGGGTAAGGGTGTTGGCAGAGGGCAGGCTGTAGAGGCGCTGAGTAGTAGTAGGAGCCTAGAGACGCCGACCACAGCCAGCAAGCAGAGCACCTAGATAGGTGGGTGAGCATGTGGGGAAGATATGGAGACAAATGCTGACACCTTGCCAGTGCCAGAGTCAGGCAGGTGTGCAACAACTCCATTCCGCATGAGTGGTGCTGGGTGAGGCACCACTGACATCCACAGGCACCTGGCCATGACCAGCTAAGGTGTAGAGAAAGCCCAAGGCATGGATGACCTCTGCTGATCTGGGAGGCTGTATATACTTACTTTTTTCACAAGGGTAGAGACACAAGAGCTCATCACACTTGGTTCTCTTAGAAATAAGAAAATTAAGCCGGGTGTGATGGCATACACCTTTAATCCCAGCACTTGGGAGGCAGAGGTATGAGGATCACCGTGAGTTCGAGGCCACCCTGAGACTCCATAGTGAATTCCAGGTCAGCCTGGGCTAGAGTGAGACCCTACCTCGGGAAAAAAAAAAAAAAAAAAAAAAAAAAAAGAAATAAGAAAATTAAAGGTGGATAAAGACAGCTGCATATTTTAAGAAAAACAAAAGAGCTAATTTCTTTGTGAAAATGACTGCTAAGAAGTTATATTCGTTTCCAAGGTAAAAACAACTCCATTATTAACAACAGAGTTTTGGGCTGGAGAGAGAGAGAAATGGCTCAGTGATCAAGGTGCTTGCCTACGAAGGCTAAGCACCCATATGTGACTCTCCAGATCCAGTGGAAACCAGGCGCACAGGGCGATGCAAGAGTTCAAGGTTGTACTTGCGCACAAAGTGGCACAGGCATATGAAGTTCAACTGTAGTGGCTGGAGGACCCTCCTCCTCTCTCTTTTGCAAATAAAAAAAAAAATAGGTCAGTCTGTTGGGCTTTCCTCAAAAAATAATTTAAAAAGAAATAAAGTTTATTTGAGCTTAGAGTCAATGCTTAACAGCATGTATGAAGTTTTTCTCACAAATACTTTTGAGTAATAATGAATTCGTAACATTTGTCTATTAAGAGTTCTGGGACATAGTTGGCAATAAAATAAAGACCACAGATCATGGGATAATATCAACAGAACTGCCTCTCAAACATCTAAGAGGCAACTGTTCTTTGGCTCTGTGGTGTAGCCAATAGAGAAGCATGCTCAAAGTTGGGAGAGCCTTTTACACATTTCCAAATTTAAGCATATCTCAGGGACACGTGGGTCACCTCTCTTGTACTATGAGGCCACCTCTCTCTGTGCAATGCCTGGCCTGGGCTAAAAGGTAACAAGGTGTTCTGTACCAGCTCCCCTCATGTCACAGAACTGGTGCTCAAGCTCCACACAGCTGTCTCAAATGTAAGAAATAAATGCAATTTATGTCATAAATAAAATAAATAATAAAATAACTACCTATATAGATCCCTTACTATTAACTGCCAAAGTGTATCCTAGATGCTTTCAACCCTATCTGATAAAGAAAAAAAAACGTTAACTCTGGTGAATATTGCTGTGCTTCAAGTCACGAAGCCAAGCCCTGGTTAACAGGCTCCCTCCTCATGTCAGTCACCAAAGAGACCACACACAGATGCAGAGTGATAAGTCCCTGGGTACAAGAATCCTCCCAGCCAGTGACATTTCATTTCCATGGACCAGGCTGGCCTCTGTCCCAGCTACAGTGGAAAACAGAATCAAATGGGATACCTTTAAGTATCAGTGAAGTAAGTATTCAGAGTACAGAACTATTAATCTAGAAGCATTCCCCCTTCTTTCTTCCTTCTCCTCCCTATCTTCCTTGCTGGCTTGCTTTCTTTTCAGAGACAGAATCTCATGTAGCCCACGCTGTCCTTGAACTTTCTATGTTATCTAAGGATGACCTTGAAATGCTATTTTTGCTGCCTCCAACTCCTAAGTGCTGGGATTATAGGGCCATTGGCCTAGCCTTAGGTTTTTTTTTTTTTTAATATGTAGATTTTGATGGTAAAATTCTATTTTTTGTCATCTTGTATTTGTTTCTTCTTCCTCATTTCTCAAAAGGCAGCTTTATTCTGTTAATGCTTCTAGATTAATAGTTCTGCACTCTGAATACTTCAATGATACTTAAAGGTATCCCATTTGATTCTGTTTTCCACTGCAGCTGGGACAGAGTTCATTTTCAATGGCTGTGGCCCTGCCGAATCTCTCTCACTCTAAAAAAGAAAAGAAGTTTAAGAGACACATGAGCAGGGATAGCCAAATATGGACTCTGGAAAAAGCAATAATGTCATTTATTTGTAAGCAAGTAAAAAGAAGTACATCTGCAAGGTTCAAGGACAGAAAATATGCAACTTATAGTGGAAACCGTAAACCAGGACACCACCAATTAAAGGCAAACAGAATTTAGGACAAAACAACAACAACAACAACAACAACAACAACAAAAAAAAACAGCAAAGCTCCAAATGTCTTTGGCATGATGAGGATCAGCAAGCAGAAGCCAGCTTTCCAAGGGGACAGAAACATTCTGCTGTGTGAGGGACTGACAGAGCCTCAAAGGCCAAAGTTGAACACCCATGAAAATAAACCAGCAAGGATTAGAGGTAGGTATTTAAACTATAGATAGGAATGTGATGATTTGTGAAGAGTCAAAGCTGGAGTTTATTAAGACTTTTGATTTGTAATATAGATTTAAAAATAAGCATAAAGGGGCAGAACAAACAGCGAAGGAAAAGGGGAAGGGAGAAGAGGAGGGAAAACAATGAAAGAAGTTGTACAAAGCCAAGTGTGGACATGGGCTTATCAAGAGAATATACCTTAGAAAGACGTCTTCAACATTCAGTTGAATGAAACTGCAGGATGCATGCATACCCTTATTGTATTCGTAGTAAAAACCATGTTGCAACTAGTCAAAAACCATGCTGCATGTACATCTATATATTTTAAGGAGTAAGATTTTCACTAATACAAAAGCTGTTATTTGAGAGTATTGGGATAATAAGGTTTATTTTCTTCTATTTTACAATGTAGTTTAAATTTTCTAACTAGAATTTATTATTACCAAATAATAATACTACAACTCACATCAAAGGAGCTCCAAACAAATCCAACAGATGAACCCCCACCATTTTTTTTTTCTAGTATTTTTTGCTCATGTTCTTTGGAAGACCTGTATAAAGTCTGGTTCTGTGCTGGGCAAAATACTAAGCTCTTGCATGCACATTCCATGCACCTCCCTGCAGCCCTGCCATTGTCAGGCAGCATGGACATGATTGCCACTGAACCTCACAGATCAAGCAGCCAGTGCAGAGCTGGACCTGCAGATGCTGGGCTCAGAGGAGCTACTGCTCTGCTGCAGGGACCCTCTCGCCCATCACCTCTCCTCTGAGGCAGGCAGTGAGTTCATATGCGTTGAAACCATGGCAGTGCAAAAGCACAGGGACTTAGAAGGAGAGCTCATAAACATGAGACTGCAAATCACAAGGATCGTAAGATCCTCTGCTTTGGAAGAGCCACCACGTTTACCTATGTGACTACCACACACAGCAAAGTGATGTAAAACTGCCATGCATTCTGTGGCTCAGCTTGGCCATGCCTTCTAAGAAGGATCTGGTTTATAAGCTCACTGTACTTATATTCAGATAGTGACCACCACAAGCCCTTACTGTTACACAGCAATTTCCAGCCTTTCTTTCTTATTTATTTTACATCTCACAACACACCAAAGTTTTGAAGACGCTGGTTATAATCATAATTATTATTCTTCTATTTACTTATTCTTTTGTCTGAACTTCTGTCATTTCTAGAAGCCAAAATTATACTAACTAAAGCACAAACCTTCACTCATTTCAAATTTAAGACCTTAAACCTAATTCTCCAAAAAGCCAGACTGAAGCCTGGCTCTTCATTTGTACTCTTGGCTGGCTGTGCCGGCCAACACCAGCAGGCCAGTGTCTGATCCTTGGAGAGGCTTTCAGAACCTGCTGTGCTTGCATCTCTGCGACAGCACATCTGCTCTGGGCTCCACTGGATGCCTCTGATCTTGTACGGACTACATCTTTCCCTCATCCTCCCTTTCTTGTCTTGGCCTCAGAAACAGAAAACAACCCTATCCCATCGTTCCTAGTCCCTGCCCTAGGCAGGTTTCCCTGGAGACTGAAGAACCAGCCCACGTGTTCACAGCAAATCTTGCTGCCATTGTGTCAGCCAGGGAACTCCATATCACTGCTCACTCCCTCTGGACATCTCTCTATCAATTTCCTTACTGACTTTTGCCCCCTCAACTCTCATATCAACTTTTTAAAGTTCAAACTTGTTAGAATAGTTTTTATTTTTCAAGTTGTAAAAGCTAGGTATGGCAGCACATGTCTACTAATGCCAGTACTTTTTGAAGCAGAAAAATTAGGAGTTCTGAGCTCTGGACTAGACAGTGAGACCCTGTCTAAAACCCAACAACAGGGACTGGAGAAGTGATTCAGTGGTGAAAGAAAACTTGTTTGAAAAAACAATCCAGCTATGCCCTCCCTCTCCCGTGCACCTGCTGTTAGCATCCTGTATTGCTGTGCTTGTACCACATCTGATATGCTATTATAACCGCCACTATACTATTTCTTTCCCTATGTCTGTTTGCTGTTTCAAGAGACTATGTAATAACCCTAGGGAAGTAATGACTACTATTGTCTGGCTAAATGCATATACTATGCCTACCAAACTGCCCTCTAAACACTTATGTTTATGTCCATATATTAATGTTGCTCTCACTTTTGGTTAGAGAAGCTTCTCTTTTCGGACAGGGGTGACTCAAAACACACCATAGTGCTGAGAAGAAATGACAATGGAGTATTCAGCACTAAGTGAGACATCTCTATCACACCCTCCAATGTACAGGGACCATTGAGGAACGAGGTAGTGAAAAGAACCTAAAAGACAAAGGAAGGGTTGGTACTGTTTATGATGTTGTCACCCAGATACAAAGTGGCCTTGATATTCATGACCTCACAGTGGCTGATGCTACCTGCATAACAGTAGGAGGGGAAATGACATCAGAATAAAAAAGAAGGAAGAAGGGATTAAGTGGAGGGGGAAAGGAAGGATGGTGAGAAGAATTATACTCATGGTACATTGTCAACATTTATGTAAGTTGTCAATAAATAGTTAAAGAGACAGAGAGAGAGTGTGAGAGCGCGCGCACCCAGGACTGGACAGATGACTTAGCAGCTAAGGGTTTTGCCTGTGAAACCTAAGAACCTGAGTTCAATCCCCCAGTACTATGTAAAGCCAGATGCACAAGGTGGCACATGCATCTGGAGTGGCTAGAGGCCCTGTTGTGCCCATTCATTCTTCATTCTCATTCTCATATACTCTCTCAAATAAATAAAATAAAATAAAAATAAAAAATAAAAAGAGCCCATGTACGACATCACACCACATAATCCTCATTTCTTTGTAGGCAACTCCTACCTGTGTCAGTTTGTCAAACTCCTTTTTCCTCTTTAATAACCTTAACAGGGTTTTTAGTTTGTTTGTTTTGGGTTTATTTAAGGCAGGGTCTTGCTCTTGCCTGGGCTGACCTCAAACTCACTCTGTAGTCTCAGGCTGGCTTCAAATTCAAAGATCCTCCTACCTCTGCCTCCTGAGTACTGGGATTAAAGGGTGTGCAACCATACCCAGCTGATCTTGACTTCTGAGAGTGGTAGTCAAATATTCTGCAAAATGTTCCTCAACTGGTATCTGTGTGATGTCTCCTTCATGATGAGGTTGGGGTATGGGTTTTAAGACCACACTGCACTCTATCAACATGACCTGTCACTACTGACAATGACCTTAATCACCTGGTTGAGGCTGTGTCTTCGAGTTTGTTCACGACTTTCTGCAAACAGTTCCTTCCCGTATTGTGCTCACTAGAAGCAAGCCACTTAGGTAAAACCCACACTGTTGTGGTGGGCTTTACTCTCTACCACTGTTGGTGGCCAGATCACAAATCTATTGGAAGCCTTTTGTGGAGAAGATGCCATTTCCTATTGTCTCTGTATTCAGAGGATGTCCTTGAGTAGACTTGTGGGTACTGACTTTATATTTTGGGTCATGAAATGTCACTGTGTTATTTCTGCCTTTTGTCGCTGGGAGCACTTCCAGCAGGCTTGTGCATCCCACTAACAATGCTCTATCCTTCTGTTTGGTTTCCTTTTTCTAAGCACTGTTAGTTACTTCAGGTTCATCTTGCAATTCTCCCCTCCCTGAATTAGGCATGTTTCTCAGGTGCCTTGTTCTCTTTCTTTTTTTAAATGAAGTGTTAGAAACCATGGTCTGAGAGCTAGATACCACGAGAGATTCTTAATGTTGCTGGGATTGGTGACTTCATAGTCAATCAAATAAACCAATATTCTTCCTCCTTTTCTGTATTAGGATACATGAAGTAACTCAGTGAAATCTAACATGCCCCAACAATTCCTCCTCTTTTATCAAGTGTGCTGTTGCTGTGACTACATCCCTGGAGTCTGACAATAAACCCAGAGAAATCTTCCTTTCCTGCATGACTCAGACCAAACCAGCCACTGATCCACGCCTCCTCAATGGCACTTCCACCACTATCTCAGAGCCTTCGTTGAGGGTCACACAGAAAGGAGTATGAAATTCTAAATCAAAGATCTCCTCTTGTCATTCCCCTGCTTAAAATGGGTCAAGGACCCAAGGGCCAAGTCCAGATGTCTTTGAAGTGTTAACAACCTTGACCTACAGGCCTAACTCTCCACCTCATAGACCTAATGTTCAGCCCACACAGCCTACAGTTTACCAACTGTTACTGAAGTCTCTATGCTGACTTCTCTCTGGAACTACCTCCAATGCCCACCTAGTTCTGCCCCACCCACAGTGAATAGACCAGGCATTTGGCCTCCAAGCTTCAGCTGGGCAGCACGTTCCTGTGGAACCACGTAGATGCTGTCGCACGGCTGCTGGTACACTGCACTTTTCCTTACTTGTTGACACCCCAGAGCTATAAGCTTCCAGAGAAGGAAGACTATGCTATACATTCCCTATTCTCTAGCACTTAGGTACCAAAACTTCTATAGATGCTCCATCATGGCTGCTAAATAAGTAAGCACAGAAACTAGCACAGCAAATAACCAAGGAGATTAAAAATATTCCTAATTTTCTGGCCTTCCTTTTGAAATGAAAACAAAAACAGTATTTATCTAAGACAAGAGACCTGCAGTGGCCTCTCTGGCTCTGGCAATTTTAATCACCCACTAGGGAGGACCTCTTAGGCTGAGTAGTGTGACAATATTTAAATGAACCATAATGAATGAGTTCAAGGCAGGGTCTCACTCTTGCTCAGGATGGCCGTGAACTCACGGGAGTTCCTCCTACTACAGCCTCCTGAGTGAGTGCTGGGATTAAAGGCAAGAGTCACCATGCACAGCTATTTTAGTTTTTCAGTGTCATTAATGGCACTGTTACTACTATATTATCCACTAAAGGACAGGAGAAATTCTATTTAGAATAATTCTGTCTGGCAAGAAATCTTAAGTATCTCTCTCTTTTTTTTTGGTTTTTCGAGGCAGGGTCTCACTCTAGCTGAGGCTGACCTGGAATTAACTATGGAGTCTCAGGGTGGCCTTGAACTCATGGTGCTCCTCCTACCTCTGCCTCCCGAGTGCTGGGATTAAAGGCGTGTGCCACCACATCCGGCTTATCTAACATTTTTGATTCAAGTTCAAATGACTTATTTTGTCCCTGTGTGTGTTAAGAGGTATGGCACAGGTGGCCAGTCATCTTTGCGTGCACAACCACAAACACTGACTGTCTCCGGTGTGCCATGAACACTGTCACAAACCTGAAGCAATAAAATGTGTTAAGATCAGGAGTTGGGTGCTACATCAGTTTTAAACACTTTGAAACAAAGATGGGGTGCTTAGTAGTTAAAAGCACCTGTTTGTACAGCCTGCAACCTGGTTCAATTCCTCAGTACCAACATAAAGCCAGATACACAAAGTGAAGCATATGTCTAGAGTTTGTTTACAATGGCAAGAGACCCTGGCATGTTCATACTCTCTCCCAACTCCTTTTCTCTCCATTTCGTACATAAATAAAAATATATCCTAGAAGTGCTTGAAATAAAGGTGGACTGCCTGGGCCCAAGAAGGCCACACAAGGTTCAAACATAAGTGTTCTATTATTATCAATTATCACTTTAGATGATTCTACCTGATTAATAGTGGTTTTCCAAAATTACTTCTGCCTTTATTTTTCTGTGGCTATACCATCCTTGCAAATTTCTATTTTCAAAACGAGGGCATGTTAAAACTCTCACATTGTGAAAGTAGTTGGACTGACCTGGAAAGGCCACATAAAATCTGTATTCCTAGAACTCCAGAAGCAGACAAAGATGTTTGTCACAAGTTCAAGCCCTATCTAAAAAAAAATAATAATAATAATCTTTCAGGCTAGAAAGATGGCTTAGTGATTAAGGCACTTGCCTGCAAAGCCAAAGGACCCATGTTCGACTTCTTAGGACCCACGTAAGCCAGATGCACAGTGTGGCACATGTGTCTGGAGTTCTTTTGCAGCGGCTGGAGGCCCAGGCACTTCCATTCTCTTTCTACCTGCCTCTCTCATAAATCAATCAATCAATAAAACATATATAAAAAATCTAATGCCCCTTGAGGTCTTTACTGTGGCTGAGCAACTATGGATAACCGTTCACTTGATGAAAACAGCAGGCTAGAGATGGTGCTAGCAAAATGTACATTTCTGCAGAACACAGTGCCGCTGACCTTCACTAATGTAATAAACACATACCACTTATCCTGCTGAGTCAAGTCCCAAGGATGAGGGGCACAACTTCTACAAACATACAAGTGCCAGTTTAGCATGCCTACCTTTAAAACAATTTTCTTCTTACTTTTATTTATTTGACAGAGAAAGAGGGAAAGGGAGAGGGAGAGAGAAAGGGAGAGAGTGAGAGAATGGGCAAGCCAGGGCCTCCAGACACTGCAAACAAACTCCAGATGTGTGCGCTCCCTTGTGCATCTGGCTTATGTGGGTCCTGGGGAACTGAACCTGGGTGCTTTGGCTTTGCAGGCAAACACCTTACCCACTAAGCCATCCCTTCAGCCCCTGGTATGCCTGTTTTTAAATAACCTAGTACAACAGTTTAATACACAAATTAAATTCATTATCATAAATATTTTGACATTGAATTTTTTGTTTTATTGAGAGATTTACTAAGAGAGAGCACATGTCAGGGCCTCAGCCACTGCAATAGAACTCTAGAGGCTTGTGGCACCTACTGTGCATATGCAACTTTGCGTTTGCACCACTTTGTGCATCTAGCCTACTTGAGATCTGGAGAGAGAACAAACATGGGTCCTTAGACTCTGCAGGCAAGTACCTTAACTGCTAAGCTATCTCTCCAGCCCTGTTTTACTCTTTTGAGGTAGAGTCTTGCTCTAGAGCTCAGTCTAACCTGGAATTCATATGTAATCTAAGGGTGGCTTTGAACTCACAGCCATCCTCTAACTTCCAAGTGCTGGGATTGAAGGCATGCACCACCATGCCCAGCTGACATTAAATTTTTTGATGCAAGAACAACAAGTAATTCATTTCTCCATTTCTTTTAAAAAAAAACAAAACCCTCATTAAACTTATACAGAGAAAATGAATAATTCATAACCAATTTATGGGCAATTCTGGATTTCAATGTAAAACAGAAGTTAAGTGCCAGCCCAAAAAAGATTAAATGTTTATCAACAAAAAAACTAGTGTTACTTTGCTAAACTCTAATGTATTTTTGTTATAACCTACACGACCCTATTAACAAATCTGAGTGTCTGTGAAATTAAGATCACCAGGATTTGTTCTTAAAACTTTCTCTCTAAATATAAATGTTTTTGTCAGTTTCAGCATTTAATATTGTATCAAGCTAAAGTAAGAAGTGATTAATTGTACAGTATCTGCAAGCATAGCTGTTGTGTATTACTTACTCTAATACTTCATAGTTAGATTTCTTTTCCAGCGCATTGCCCCGCATCTCCCAGTAGGATCTCCTAAAATCAGGGAACAAATAAACTGATATGGGTATATAAGGAAGGTTTACACTATTAAATATTTAAAAAAAAAAAACTAGTAAAGAGGTAGCTAAATCATAAATAATTTGGAATCCTCTCAGTTTACTCAAGATGGTATCGATAGTTTGATGAAGAAAAATACCTGGAATTCTTTCAAAAAAAGAAAATAACATTGGTGAATAAAGGCCTAATGTACAGTTATCACTTACCTTATTTCCAGACATCCCAATTTCAAAGCAATTTCCTGGTCCACTTGATCAGCTATCTCTAACATGTAGTCGCTCTTCACCTGCAATAAACCAACAGAAAGCAGGAAAGTTTTTAATATACTCAATAAATGCCACTGAGTGCCTTTTACATAGTTGTTTACAAAGTGTCAATAGTTATGCTAGATTCTAAATATAAAATCATCAAAAACAACCAAGAACTAAATTTCCTACCAAGAGAAGCTTGTATAGCCTAGGACTGGTTACCTGGGACTTTACAAGCAACCACCACCACTGCATCACAGCAGTGCCTTGATGCTTTGTATGCTTCCATTCACCAGAAAGCAGAAACAAGCTCCACTTTGACAGTCTGCAGCAGAGGTGTTTTCTGAGCTCTAATGACAATTCCCAAAGGACCTCAGTGCAAGGGCCAAGAAAATTTACTTATTTCAAAATCTACTGTGCAACTGAGGTATTTCCAGGTAACTATTCACTCTAAGTGGCAATAACAAAGTCTAACATAAAGAAACACTAGAAGCACCTCTGGCAACAAAGATGTTCAATCAAAGACTGACAGGTGTGGTGGCACAGTCCCAAGATGCCTGTAGTAGGGAGGCTGAGGACTCAAGTAACAGATAAGCGCTCATGGACTGATACCACTATTTCTAAGTAACTGTCAGCACAATGACATTTTCCAATCTCCTCACAGATGAGCATTAAGAGATAAAGAGCTGTAACTGCTTTTGAGGACAGAGAGCATTCACTATGAACATCAGATGAAATGCTGTCTCCTTCCTTCCCTCCCTCACAGCACAGCTGCATTACCAAAATGACATTCCATTACAAATGATATCAATACAAAATATATGGAAATCTGTACTTGCTCTTGTTATGTAAATACTTTCCTAATGCTTTCAATTTTATTGCTTGAATGTCAAAAAACCTAAAATATTTATTCTCTAGCTCTTTCTAGAAGTTGTGTTGACTGCTGCCTAGAAAAAAAAATTTCAAATATCTCCAACTGGTATCTCCTAGCCTTCCAGCTCCTATTCCAAGGATTCTGATCCCTTCACACAAATTGTAGTTATGTTACACTGGATGGTCCATCATTATGACCTTCCCTTGTAAAGAACCCCCGCCCCACACACCCAATTCTGTCTACTAATCTGTCTTGTTCACTTGGTAAAACCAACCCATGCTTAACCTAATCACCCTTTCTTCATGCGCATGGATAGGCTTCATTGAAAGTCATGACGTCAAGTCTCAAATGGCTATCCTAACACTGCCTGGAAATTCAACAGTGTATTCTTGTGTGTGGTGATTTGAATTTAGGTTTATCCCACAAACTTCTGTGTTTTGAATGCTGGGGCAGATCTGAGAGGTGGACTCTTGCAAGAGGAAGACCCTGAGGTTTATAAGCCCTAGCTTGGCAGTGTTAAGGTTGGCTCACTATCCTGCTACCGTTTTTCACCTGCTGTGGCAGAATTGATATCAAGCCTCTGCTCATGCCATGCTCTCCTCTGCCATCATGAGGCTTCCCTTGATACTATAAGGCAAAATAATAAAATAAAAAAAATAAAATAAAATAAAAAACTTTCCTGGCACCAGTTGCTTTGGTTGAGTGCTTTATCTGGCAGTAAGAAGGTAACTACAACAGAAAACGTACCAGAAGCAGGGTTGTTGCTGTAAGAGACCTGACTATGTGGTTTTGGCCTTTTGGAACTGATTTGTGGGAGGAATGTGGAAGGATTTGAAACCTTAGTCTAAGAGACACCTTGCAATGTTGAAAGCAGAATTTCATAGACCATTCTGGTCATGCAGCTGAGAGATCTAAATGCAGAAAAACTGTGGAGTATGGAAGTTTAGCTTATGAGGGGAAGAAAGAGTTTTGTTCAGACTGGCCTAGAAGCAATTTATGTGAGAGGCTTACTACATTCTGTTTGTGTCTTGAGAATTTGTGCAGGGTTGTTTAGAAGAAATGGACTGGTGTGAGCAGATGGACACAGCTCAGAAAGAAATCAAATTATCAGTTTAAAGGCAACAGCTAGGTTTAACTGCATTTGTTGGAAAAATTAAAAGCAATGAGATTGGGTCAGTTTTTCTACAATATGATAGCAGGAAGAATGCTAATGTTTTTGAAGTAGGGGGCGTGAATTGTGAAGGATAGTCCTGTTACGCAAAGACGGCTTCATTGCTCCTTAGATTAACAAACATGGTAGATCACCTGGGAGTATAACAAACCAGGAAAGAAAGGATCATTGGATTTGCAATGTGGTTTTTTTTTGGGGGGGGGGGCGGTGACCACTGTGCAATGTGAGGCGGGGTTCTCTGTGTGGAGGCCTGATGGAGCCATTAGGATGAGCTGTAAAACACAGTGGAGACCCTGAGACTTTTATTGATAGGCCAGGACTGTGGCTGCCAAGGAGAGCTGCTGGCTCAGGATGAAGTTTTTTCTGGACTGTAAGCAGCCAAGCTGGAGGGGACAGAATTGGAAACTCAGAGACTTTGTAACTGGCTATAAGTGTCAGGGCTTGGAGCTACAGGATTTGATGTTTGCCCTGCTTATTTAGCTCTTGCATTGGTTCAATCTTTTCTGCAATGCCATTTTTTACAGTGCAAATATATGTGCCATTATGTGTTTTTTTTTGTGTGTTTTTTTTTGGCTTTATAGCTCACAGATCAGAGACCTTGCTCTATGGGGATATAGGAATAGTATTGTGATTGATTAAAAACTATGGGGGCTTTGAAAATTGAACTGAATAACCTACATTTTACATCATGGATGGTCATCAGTTTATGGGGGCTGAGAGTGGAATATGGTTTGAATTAGGGATGCCCCAAAAACTTGTGTTCTGAATGCTTGGTTTCTAGCTGGCAACTTGGGAGGTGGAGCCTTGATGGAGGAGGTTTATTGCAGGAGGACGACCTTGGAGTTTCTTAGCCCTAGCTTACTGATGTTAGTTCAGCTTCCTCTCCTGCTGCTGTCTGCCACCTGCTGTTGGGGAGCTGATGACTAGCCCCTGCTCCACCATGCCTTCCCCTGGCACCATAAAGCCTCCCATTGAGACATAAAACACGTTGCTCCAGGGGCTAAAGAGATGGCTCAGCAGTTAAGATGTTTGCCTGCAAAGCCTAATGACCTGGGTTCAATTCCTCAGTACCCACATTAAGGCAGATGCACAATGGTGCGTGTATCTGAAGTTTGTTTGGAGTGCCCAATCTTTGTCTTTCTTCTCTAGCTTTTTCTGCTTGCAAATAAGTAAATATTTTTAAAAATGTGCCTTGCTGCTTTGGTCTGGAGCTTTATCCCAGCAATGAGAAGGTAACTGTGACACTGGGAGTTCTCCTACATACTCACTCCATACTCTCTCTACGTCTTTCTCACAGGGACGATAAAAGACATCCAGTAGACACTCTTTTTTTAAAAATTTTTTTTTGTTCATTATTTATTTATTTGAGAGTGACAGAGAGAAAAAGAGACAGAGAGAGAGAGGTTGAGAACGGGTGCGCCAGGGCTTCCAGCCACTGCAGACAAATTCCAGATGCGTGCGCCCCCTTGTGCATCTGGCTAACGTGGGTCCTGGGGAACCGAGCCTTGAACCGGGGTCCTTAGGCTTCACAGGCAAGCGCTTAACCGCTAAGCCATCTCTCCAGCCCCCAGTAGACACTCTTCATCCAACCCCTCTCTTCAACTTGGAACATGATGTGCACATGAACCTATCTACTCATTTCTTCTCTTATGACTGGAGAAATATACCATTAGAAGCAGAGGACAATTTATGTGCTGCTCCTATCCTGAACACCTTGTTCTCAGAGCCTTTATCTTTGCATTGGCACTCAACCTAAGTGGTTGACAGATGTTTATTAAATGACTGAGAAGGCAGGTTTAATGAGCATACATACAGCCAGCACTAGGTAACTGGGGACCTCTGAGAATCATGTTGTTTTCCATAAATAAGACACTCAGGCAACAAGTTTTCATCATTACACACAGTGGATACTAGAACTAAATGCAAAAAAATTACTTAACCCAAGGATGTGTAAAAAAGCTTTAGTTCTAGAATCATCTTTTTACACTTCTACTGGTTCTTTTTAGTATAAAACAACAGGGCTACAGGAATAGCTTAGTAGTTAAGGCACTTGCCTGCAAAGCCAAAGGATCCAGGTTCAATTCTCCAGGATCATGTAAGCCAGATGTACAAGGTGGCACATACATTTGAAGTTCGTTTGCAGCTGCTGAAGGCCCTGGCATGCCTATTCTCTCCCTCCTTTCCTTCCCCCTGCCTCTTTCTCTCTCCTCAAATAAATAATATAAAAACAACAATAGCTTCAGGTTTAAAATTTTAGTTTTCCAACATAAGCAGCTTTTTACAATATTAAATTTTTTTTTAATCTGAGAGAGAGGAGGAGGAGGAAGGGAGGGAGAGAAGAAGGGAGAGAATGGGGATGTCAGGGCCTCCTGCCACTGCAAACAAACTCCAGATGCATGTGCTTGCTACCTTGTGCATCTGGCTTATGTGGATCTTGGGAAATCAAAGCTGGGTCCTAAGGGTTTGCAGGCAAGTTACTTAACTGCTAAACCATCTCTCTAGCCCTACAATATTTCATTGACAATTTCTATACATATAGACAATATACCCCTAACATAATGCCCTCTCACCACCCTCCTGAATTCCCCTCTACTGAATCCCTTCTTCTTTCCAACCAGTTTCTCTTCTACTTTGATGTCATCATTTTCCCCCTCCTATTACGCAGGTCTTGTGTTGGCAGTATCAGTCACCATGAGGTCATGAATACCATGGCCACCTAGTGTCTGGAAGACAGTATTGTGAGTACTTTCCCTTTCCTTTGGCTCTTACATCCTATTTTTTAAAAGTATTTTATTCAATAGAGAGAAAGAAAGAGAGAGGCAGAATATGAAAATATGAGAATAAATGGGTGCACCAAGGACTCTAGCCACTGCATATGAACTCCAGATGCAAGCATCACCATGCGCACCTGGCTTATGTGGATAATGGGGAATCAAACCTGAGACCATGGGCTTCACAGGCAAGCACCTTAACTACTAAGCCATCTCTCCAGCCCTGGCTCTTACATTCTTTCTACCAATTCTTCTGCAATGGTACCTGAGCCTTGGAGGGTATGACAGAGTTGTCTCAGTGTAAGCAGCTTGGCGGCTTCTAGTCACCTGAGACAGGTTTCAGAAGAACTACTGCGTAACCTCAATGCTAAACTGAGGAACTTATCATGAAACTATCTGCTTGATAGACTAAGTACTGCAATATCTAAACACTACTTATGGGTGGGGTGGAGGGATAGAATTGAGTCTTCTATGTCATACATTATAACCAAATTCATACAGGTTACAAGAGAGGGATGGTAATAATCCAACAATTCATATGAATAATACCCTTAGAATGGGCAATTGACTTCCACATTCTGAAAGCTGTTGTACCAGAGCTATGAGTTCATGGTCTGAACCAAACACGAGGTCTGAAGTGATCAACTATTCTGCAAAGGGTGTCAACTGAGATGAAGCACGGTCAGCACAACAGGCCGTGTTCCTGTTGTCTCTGTCCTAACATGGCATGGTGCTACCTGTCACCTAGCCTCCAGACAAATGTTCTCTGCTGCCACTGAGCACCCTGAGAATAGGGGGTGAGTTCCAGTGCTCTTCAGCTGTTGCTCCGTTTTTCCCCCTTAAAACATTTCATAACTATGTCAATCCTAATTCCAACTCTCACTTTTGAAATGAGATTTACCAATCATCTCTGTATATTTGCTTATATGGTTATGCATCACACAGTGACATTTCAGTCAATAAAATAACCATATTTAGAAAGGTGGTCTCTTACAATTATACTGCCTGCTGATGTAGCAGCCACCTTAGTCTGTGTAAGTACATTCCATGAAGTTTACACAATGAGTATAGATGCATTTCTCTGAGCAAGTCCTCATAATTAAATGATGCATGACTGTATCATACAAAGCACATATACTTGCAAATACATCATCTCAAATATGGACAGCATTTTAAGCTGATGCAAAAATCTAGATTAACCAAACCCTAAAGTCTAGGTTTCTTGGAACTTTGGCTACCAGGGTAGTGAAAATAGCTAGCTCATCTACCCATACAACCCCACTACAGAATGCAGTGTTGTCCCTTGTGTCTGCAGCATTTTTAGCATTGTGCTCTCTCTTTCCTGAGTGGGATTACTATTGTTTAAGAGCTCCAGGTACAACGGATTTGTAAGATGCTTTCCAACAAAGCCTGCTGGGGGTGGCTAGTGTGTCTAAGTGGTATAGCTCTTGCCTAGCATGCTGAAGGCAATGGGTTCTATTTCCAGGTCACTTGGAAAGATGGTATCTTCACAGGCAAATGCCTTAACCACTAAGCCACTGCTTCAGCCCGAAAGATGATTTTTTTGAGACAGGGCTGGAACTTGTGATAAACCTTTTTCTCTGCTTCTTGAATGCTAGGAATACAGAAGTACACCACCACATCCCAACTATTGGATGCACCACCACCCCCTGCTTCCTAAGTGCAGGGAGGCTATGTGGTATGTGCTTGTACAGCGTGTGCACAGGAGTGTGCAGATGCACAGACCACGTGCATGCAAGCCCAGAGGAAAACTTCACACATCCTCTGCTGTAACTCTTCCAAATTGTTTCCTTGAGACAGTTCTTGGTCAGACTGATGATGAGCAGTCTCCCACGGGACTGGGGTCAATGGAATGTGTGGCCATTTCCACTTTTTTAAAAAAATTATTTTTATTTATTTACTTGAGAGTGACAGAGAGAGAAAGAGGCAGATAGAGGGAGAGAGAATGGACGCACCAGGGCTTCAGCCACTGCAAACGAACTCCAGACGCGTGTGCCCCCTTGTGCATCTGGCTAACGTGGGTCCTGCCTTGAACTGGGGTCCTTAGGCTTCACAGGCAAGTGCTTAACCGCTAAGCCATCTCCCCAGTACCATTTCCACTTTTTACGTGAATACTGAAGCTAGAACTCAGGCTGTCACAAGCAGTCTTATCCACTGAGCCATTTCTCTAGTCCCCTTTTTTTGTTTCTTTTTTTATGCAAAAAATTAATTAATAAAGTTAATATTTGTCGATGCTAACTTTACATGTGAAAAATAGGATAAGGGCTAGGGTTACAGCTCAGAAGTCAGCACATACTTATTAGCAAGCACAAGGTCCTGGGTTAAATCCCTATTCCTGAGTGGGGGGAGGGGGGAACACAAGATGAATTTAGACTCCATGAGTTTTTCACTTTATTCACTTTTCAAGAGACTTAAGCAAAGGCTTAATAACAGCTCAGATTGTCTTAACAAAAACTATTAATCATGGGCTGTAGAGATGGCTTACTTGGTCATGTGTTTGCCTGCAAAGCCAAAGAGCCCAAGTTCAATTCCCCAGTACCCACATACAGCCAGATGCATTAGGTCGTGCATGCATCTGGAGTTCCTGTGCAGTGGTTAGAGGCCCTGGTATGCCCATTCATTCCCTACTCCTCTGCACCTCTTTCTCACTCTTAAAGAAAGAAAATATATTTAAAAATTAATCCTAAATTATTCCTTTATTTAGACCCTATATCAACTTAATGCTGTAGAAAGCACATGAGATCTTTGCTAGACACACTTGTCAAGTGCATGTTTGCAGGAGCAGGAGATAGGGAAACTAGCCAAGGCACTAACAAGTGGGCCCCTAAAGTGAGTCAACTTGTCTATTATAAATGCACGAGAGAGAGTGAAAAGGAAACACTTGTTGTCATACAGTTTTTCTAACTTTGGTGAAGTATTGTCTCTTTATTTCTGCATTTATAATGGACAAGTGGTTAGGAGCTGTACTGGAGACAAGTGAAGACTGTATATACCCAGCTTTAAAAAGATAATTGTTGGGCTGGAAAGATGGCTTAGCGGTTAAGCACTTGCCTGTGAAGCTTAAGGACCCCGGTTCGAGGCTCGACTCCCCAGGACCCATGTTAGCCCGATGCACAAGGGGGCACACGCGTCTGGAGTTTGTTGGCAGTGGCTGGAGGCCCTGGTGCGCCCATTCTCTCTCTCTCTCTCTCTGTCTGTTTGCCTCTTTCTCTCTCTGTCTGTTGCTCTCGAATAAATAAACAATAAAATTTTTTTAAAAAGATAATTGTTTGACTTTTCTACACATGTGAGTATACATGTCCCGGCCCCCCCAACACACATGCAATCCAACTTCTCAAACTCTAATGGTATATAGTTCTTTATTTGAAGTTGTTTTTAACATGTAATACATTTTGCCTAAAAATCAGAATATGAAAGCACTGGTACCACAAGTCAACCCTCACTGTAAAGAAAATACATGAGGTGCTCAGGCTTCTTGCCTGGCCTTCCTATGGTGTAGGCAGTAGTTAAGCACATAGGCTTCATGCTCACTCCCACCAACCTGACAACAACAGTTAGACAATGCATAAAAATCAGTGCCTGCCAGGGTGATGCTTGCCCAGGGTGTGACTAAAGCAACAGTTAGACAATGCGCAAAGATCAGTTGCCTGCTCGGGTTATGGGTGCCCAGGGTATGGCTAGAGCAAGAGGGAGTCCGTGTAGACAAGATGCTTCTGTGGTCACACATCCCACATCCTTCCCTGAGTACCCACAAACCTGGTAAGAGCTGAAGTAAGTCTGCAGTGTATTTTAAACTGTACTATGACTCTGGAGGTAACTAACTCAACCATAGACATTTGACAAAATGTACCAAGTGGTATACTTACACCTATTATTTTCACTATATAAAAACTGTACTTTATTTAATGTGTATACCTGCTCTATGAGAAAGGTGAGGACCGTAGAAATTTTTGCCTAAAAGTATCACTTCAAGAAAGAACTGAGTATTGCAAAAGTGCCAAAACCCAGGGAGTAATAGAAGAAGTCACTGACTCCAAAAAGCCTCCATGTTCCCAAGAAGAGCCTATTTCCAGAAGTAGCCCTTAGTACCCTCAAAACTGAACTCCAAACAGGTTCTATATGAACACATTAGCATACCTAAATCTTTAGGCCACCAATTTGCCAGAAAATTTATGCATACCTGGTGCTAGTGCAAACACTTGCTTTCTTATTAATGTCGAGCATCAACTAGAGCAACCATGACAAACACCTCAAACATGCAGGCCCAGAAAGTCCTGCATAAGCTTCCCCTCTGTATCCACTGCATCTGCCTATGCATGTTAGGGGCCACTGCTTATACTCTGCACCCTTTCACCACAGTAAACCAGGACCACAAGTGAAACAACTGCTTAGTGCTATGAATCTCCTAATCACATGCTGGGCATAGGTTGGTCTGGGGATCTCAAGAGAGGAGTGTTCCTACTAAAGTCAGAGTTGCTAATGAAGAAGAAGGTCCTGACGTGGACAAATGGGCCAAGTTAAAATACTGGCAGGGAGAGACTAGAAGATAACCACTTCTGCCTTCCCATTTCTTCTATTACTTCTATGTAAAATGACAATGAGATATAGGCTGCAAAGTATATATAGGGGAAAGTCCTCACTCATCATCAAAAATGCCCAGGAGTGGGAAGGGAAGAAGCACTGTACACTAGTAAATCTATTAAAAGAACAGAAAAATATGACTTAATAAAAGAGACTGAGATCTGTATTTAATTCCCCCTGCCTAGAAAAGGGCAGCTAATAATTCCAACAATGAAAACACCAGGTTTAAAACTAAAATTTCATTTCAAAGGGGAAAGTGGGGGGTGGGGAGGATATTACCATGGGATACTTTTTATAATCATGGAAAATGTTAATAAACATTGAGGAAAAAAGAAAAACCAAAACAAAAATCCCCTAAATTTTCACACTAGAACTATAATTCCAAAATGTGCTTTAAGACCCACCCAAAAAATGTAGAGAAGGAAGTCAATTTCTCTTAAAACAACTGTGTGAATAATAACTTGTAAAAATGAAAATCAATAGAAATAGTGGTAAGAAACAAGAATTCTGTAACGATGCACTTATTTCTATAGGCACCAATTTGGTTCATTTTTATTTATTTATTTGACAATGACCGAGACAGAGAGAAAGAGGCAGACAGCTAGAGAGAATGGGTGTGCCAGGGCCTCCAACCACTGCAAACAATCTTCAGATGCACGTGACAGCTTGTGCATCTGGCTTACATGGGTCCTGGGGAATCAAGCCTCAAATTGAGGGCTGGAGAGATGGCTTAGCGGTTAAGCGCTTGCCTGTGAAGCCTAAGGACCCCGGTTCGAGGCTCGGTTCCCCAGGTCCCACGTTAGCCAGATGCACAAGGGGGCGCACGCGTCTGGAGTTCGTTTGCAGAGGCTGGAAGCCCTGGCGCGCCCATTCTCTCTCTCTCCCTCTATCTGTCTTTCTCTCTGTGTCTGTCGCTCTCAAATAAATAAATAAAAATTAAAAAAAAAAAAAAAAAAAAAATTGAAGTCCTTAGGCTTCATATGCAAATACCACTAAGCCATCTTTCCAGCCACCAATTGTGGTTCTATACTTGGTTTTTTCCTACTTCCTAGTGGAACTTTTTTTTTTTTTTTAGATAAACAATAGACTATTTATTTAAACCTCAAGAACCAATGAGTGAATATACTCATGTTAAGTCTTCAATATTTGTAAGAGTACAAAATGAACACTGAGTCACACCCGGGCTTCAGCAGTGACAAATGGTTGCCAGGCAAGCTCAACATTAGTGCAACGTTAATTCGTGTGACAACTCCTGACTAAACCTAGGCGCAAGCCTACAAACCAACAGTCATAGCTTTAGCCAATGAAAGCCAGGTGAGAGAAGGAAAACAAAATTTTTTATTTATTTGAAAGAGGTGGGTGGGGGAGGGTATGGGTACTCCAGAGTCTCTTGCCACTGCAAATGAACTCAAAACACATGTACCTCTTTGTGCAACTGGCTTTACATAGTACTAAAGAACCAAACCCAGGATGGCAGGCTTTACAAGCAAGAGTCTTTTTTTTAGTTTATTTATTTATTTGCAAGCAGACAGACAGAAAGGAGACAGACAGGGAAAGAATGGGCATGCCAAGACCTCCAGCCACTGCAAATGAACTACAGACGCATATGTAGCTTTGTGAATCTGGCTTTATGTGAGTACTGGGGAATCGAGCCCAGGTTCTTAGGCTTTTCAGGCAAATGCCTTGACTGATAAGCCATCTCTCCCGCCCATAAGCAAGCTTCTTAACCACTGAGGCATCACCTCAGCCCATTAATACATCTTTTTTTTTTTTTTCTTTCCAAGGTAGGGTCTCACTCTAGCTCAGGCTGACCTGGAATTCACTATGTAACCTCAGGGTGGCCTCAAACTCATGGCGATCCTCCTACCTCTGCCTCCTGAGTGCTGGGATTAAAGGTCTGCGCCACCACGCCCAGCTTAAGACATCTTTTAGTGAAAATGCGCACACATATAATAGTGACTGCTACGTGATATAACACTCAAACATCAGTACTTCCACTGGTGTGCTCAGTTCCTAACTGCCTGTGGAGAGCTGGTGCAGTCCATTCATAACTGATTTTCAACTCTTTATGTCAGTGTACCCAAGTGGGGTGCTGCCTGTGGACAGCAACACATGGTGACCAGCAGTGAAAAAGTACTGGGCTCTCAAAATTTTCTTGTCAGGCCAGATGTGGTGGCGCAGGCCTTTAATCCCAGCACTCGGGAGGCAGAGGTAGGAGGATCGCCATGAGTTTGAGGCCACCCTGAGACTACATAGTGAATTCCAGGCCAGCCTGGGCTAGAGTGAGACCCTGCCTTGAAAAACAAAAAAAAAAAACAAAACAATGTTCTTGTCAGATTAGGATACAAGGAAAATATTTTGCCCATACAAATGGAATTATGTATCCTATGCTTGGCCTCTTACTTATTTTGATTTTTTTTTTAATTTTTATTTATTTATTTATTTATTTATTTGAGAGCAACAGACACAGAGAGAAAGACAGATAGAGGGAGAGAGAGAGAATGGGTGCGCCAGGGCTTCCAGCCTCTGCAAACGAACTCCAGACGCGTGCGCCCCCTTGTGCATCTGGCTAACGTGGGACCTGGGGAACCAAGCCTTGAACCGGGGTCCTTAGGCTTCACAGGCAAGCGCTTAACCGCTAAGCCATCTCTCCAGCCCTTATTTTGATTTTTTTGAGGTAGGATCTTACTCTAGCCCAGGCTGACCTGGAATTCATTATGTAGTCTCAGGGTGGCCTTGAAACCCAGTTAGTTATGAATGGACTACACCAGCTCTCCACAGGCAGTTAGGAACTGAGCACACCAGTGGAAGTACTGATGCTTGAGTGTTATATCACATAGCAGTCACTATTATACATGTGCGCAGTTTCATTAAAAGATGTCTTAAGCTGGGCATGGTGGTCTTTTTGAGGTAGGGTCTCACTATAGCCCAAGCTGCCCTTGAATTCACTATGGAGTCTCAGGGTGGCCTCGAACTCACGGCCACCTCTTATCTCCTACCTCTTATCTCCCCAGTGCTGGGATTAAATGCGTGTGCCGCCACGCCTGGCTTTGGCCTATTTTAAAATATATGTGTTTTTAAAAAAATTTTTAGAAACCAGGTGTGGTGGCGCATGCCTTTAATCCCAGCACTCGGGAGGCAGAGGTAGGAGGACTGCCGTGAGTTCGAGGCCACCCTGAGACTCCATAGTGAATTCCAGGTCAGCCTGGGCTGGAGTAAGACCCTACCTCGAAACAAAAAAAAAAAAAAAAAAATTAGAGAGAGAGAGAGAATAAATTGGTGTGCCAGGGCCTCAGCCACTGGAACTGAACTCCAGATGCTTGTGCCACCTAGTACACATGTGCCACCTTGCGCTTACATCATCTTTGTGTTTCTGGCTTATTTAGGATCTAGAGAGAGATCAAACATGGTTTGTTAGGCTTCAAATGCAAGCACCTTAATGGCGTTTTGTCTATTTTTAAATAATATTCTTTAATACAGTAGCTTTCACATCAAGAAGTAGATATTATGGCTTATTACAACAGCACTGAAACACAACAGACCTTTCTCCAGCACTCCTTGGCAAGGGCAGGTAATGCCTTTGATTTCTTTCTTGTTACAAAAATTTCCTAACTACACTTGTACAGACATGTGTACATGTCTAAATCTTGTTTAGGTCAGATTTTATGTTCTGTTCAACTGAATTTCACCTGAAAAAGCACCAATGCAAATGGGGCTGCCTAACAACCCTGAGGATAGGCATACAGTGAATGTTCTTGGAAGGTGATAAACCCACTCCCTTCTCTGTCTTGTTCACCCCTATGGCTGCAGCATCACCTTCATCTCCCTTCCAAGACCTTGGGCAAGCAATGACACTGGCAATCCACACAGAAAAGGTGAGGAGCTACACCTATACCCAATCCCTTTATTGTTTATTATCTTTTTAACTGATTTATTTGCAAGCAAAGAGAGGCAAAGGCAGAGGCAGAGAGAGCACACCAGGGGCTCTAGTCACTGCACACAAACTCCAGATGCATGCACCACCCTGTGCAACTAGCTTTACATGGGTACTGGGGAACTGAATCTGGATCATTAGGCTTTGCAGGCAAGTGCCTAAACCACTGAGCAATCCCTCTAGTCTGCCACTGCTTTTTAAGTCTTTGAGTTTAGAAAGCTATTATAAAAGTGCACAAAGAACATACATAATGACTGACAATTCAAGTGCTATTTTCAAGAATTTTCTGGACTTCTTAAAAGTGTGTTGTATAACTTAAGTTTTTGAAAATAAAAAAGGAGTGAAGAAGAGAACTGTAGATGGAAAAAGATAACAACTTGGTAGGATCCCAGATACACAGGGAGGACGGGGAGAGAGCTGTACCACCCAGAGCACACCGTTCATACCTGCACCTTGGATTGCAAACAGGAATGTTGAAGCTTCAGTGGCCAGGCACTGTCTATAGGAAAATGCAAAGTCCTGATCAAAGTACTAGAAATGGACAGCAGGCACATGACAGTACCACTGTGCATCCCTTTAGGAAGAGTCCTCATTACACCGTGCTGTCTCTAGGCTATAAACACTTTCCACCTGGACTGCAGTGTCCCTTGGGAAAAGGAAATAATCCACCAGCATACGCAGCAGTAACTGGTAATCAAGAGTCCCAAAAAGAAAGAAAACTAGGATAGCCTAGTAAAATGTAAAGGAACAAAAAGCATCCATCCACTTCTGGGTTAGTATACAAATTATAAACAAGAGTACCAGAGTCACTGGGAGCACTAAGGCCTCTATTATGTGTTCTGGAAGTCAACATCACCACAGTAGCCCTGTATTTCTTTAGTGCATACACTGTTTTTTTTTCAAAGACAGTCTGCCAATAACAATATTAATCACCTATAAAGGAAAAAGCTCAAAATAGTATGTTGAGCACACCTAATCTAAAACTCTGAGTGCTCCAAACTCCAAATTTTTTGAGTGCTAACATGATGCCACAGTAAAATATTCCACCTTGTGAAACTTTTACTTCATGAACAAAATTGTGTTAAGGATACCTTTGGGCTATGTCTGAAGCATACATGGAACATTAGTTTTACATGTCATGCCCCAACATACTACATCATGCATACATATATTCCATAGTCAGATCATGATTTTAGTCAGAAAGACTTCTGCCCAAACACTTCAGATAGGGGATATAAAACCTATAAATCATTTTGGTTATCTGAACTCTTGCCACTTCCTTAAAAAAGAAATGTGGACCTCCTAAAACAGCTAACTGATGTAATCTAATAAGGCCTAAGAACCCGTATGTAATCTGGGAAGCATTTCTGTAGCATGCCTCCAGCATGCTTTCTCTGTTTACTTCCTCCTCCTTGCTTCTTCCTACCCTTCCTCCTAACCAACTCTGTGCTTCTTACTGTAAACACAGGCAAGTTCCCATAGGACATTTACATTATAGACAATAGCCAACAGCTACACACTTCAGTATGATTTCATAAACAGGAACATCTACTGCTGCCTCCTATATAAGGAAAAAAATGAACACCTCAGTTCTCTTCTGAATTACTGCTCTTTTCTAGCACCAGAAGCCTAGACTTAACATGTTTCTTCCTCATTCACATGGTCCAGGTTAGCTCTATCTTAACTCCCATCAATCCATTCACTGAACTGATTTCTAATCACATCCTTCTGCTTCACATATAATTTCTTATTGGAATGACTGAGGCTCCTCCAGACTTACCTGTGCCTTTAAAATACCATTCATTCCCAATACTGCCATCCAGTCAGTGCAGTCTCAGTTAAAAAACAAAAATTGTGTGGGTTTTCTTTGTTTTGTTTTTTCTTTTTTCGAAGTTGGGTCTTACTCTAGCCCAGGCTAACCTGGAATTCACTATGTTAACCAAGGTATTCACTAAGTAATTTCTCTAAATGTCTCCCAATAACCTGCTGGGAAAACCACTCTATACTACTCTCAGCATTTTGGCTCCGATTTTAAAGGAACCATGTTGCTTCCCCTTCCCCTGTTCCCGTGGAGAGAGCATTAGTATCCCTTCAGCATATCAGCACACTGGTCTATTTACTAACAGTGGAGGACCAAACACAAGGTAACTGTTGACAAGACTCTCCCTCCAGCAGAATACATGGAAGTATACATTATCTGCACCTTTGCCCAGTGGTCCACATTCAGCGAGGACACTTACTCTCATGTGTGCTTAAATCCCCACAGCATTTGGGGTACTCTCTTCAGCATTACTAGTAAGTAGTATGTATATGGTTGCAATATTGGTAAGTGCTTTTTATGTTGCATGTAATTATTGCCTAAGGTGTATAAAGCAAACTACTCAGTGTTTTTTTAAGCCTTTTTTGCTTAACAATGGAATATAGCACCAAAATTTATGCATAATTCACTAACAATTTCTACATATGACAAGTTGATCGTCAAGCTGATAGCTGCACCTGACTTAAAGACAGGCATGTGGTCATAGACCTACTGTCTCCATACAGAACAAGTATCTTTTAAGATCTACCCAAGCATACAAAAATTCACCAAGTACAAAGAGTCCTTATTTCTCACTAGCTAAGAGATTGTCAGTACCATATAGTCATAACTTTATATTCTCTAAAATACTAGGTTGAATCTTACTCATAAAAATGAAAATACTTAACAAATAAGACTCAAAGAGACAAGTACATTAAAACATTCTTTTATACCTGCTGATAGAAGAAATTCAATGTTGGTTTGTCTTCTGTAAACTGGTTTAGAAATCCTTTTGGCAAGTAACGAATTCTCAATTCATATCTAAAAAATAATTCACAGAATATAGTTAATTAGAAATAAGTGATTATTCTCAGTGTATGGTCTACAACTAGAATACTGTAAGTACCTCATTAACAATAACTCTAAAATTCAATTTTGAAAATAAGTTCAAACATAATCTTGAAATGGATGTTTTATTTTTCAGCACAAAACAAGTATATCTAATATAATAGATGCCACAGCCAAATGGTTCTGCAAGAAGACAGAGGACAGCTTAAAGGCTGCAGCCCACAGGGCAAATCCCCTTACTGCCCTGTGCACCAGCCCCCAGAGCTAATTTACATGAGCACACTGCACATCACAGGTGTTTGAGCTGTTTTCGTTCAACAACAGGCTTGAATGGCTGCAGCGTGATCCTGTCTAGGACACAGCAGTTATTTACCCTCAGAATTGATGATGGACACCCAACTGTTTCAACTTTTTAGCTACTGGAACAGTGATAATATGAACTCTCTTTTGCCTCCCCTAAGCAAGAAAAAACAACAACAACGTTTCCTCAGGAAGTAAAGCTTGTAGAATGGTGAAAACAAACTGACTACCCCACATGTTCTTTGTATCTTTTATGCTCTGTGTGTTACCCGTATGAATACTCTACTTTATCTTCTGGTGATTTCCCCAGATGTTCTTTGTATCTTTTTTGCTCTGTGCATTACCCGTATGAATATTCTTTTATATCTCCTGGTGAACACATATACCCCAGAACACAATACAGCCATCAACACTGACAATCGCTTCCCCATGATGAGTAAAGGGATGGGCCACAGTTCACCTGGCAGCAGAACGGGCGCTCCGGCTCCTGTGCTTGCCCCGCACCCGCTCTTCTGTGACAACCTCACTGTGCTCTCTCCCCCTCATAGGCTCCAGTATGCCATGTTCCTAGCAGCATTTCACTGATGACTGGTGAGGCAGAGCCCTTTTCCAAGTGTTCACCGGACACTATAATTGTCCTCTGTAGGGAAGTGTCTGCTCAGCCTTTCATCCTTTACTCCTGGACTGACTTTCTTTCCACACCCCCATTTCTGCAGCAAAGTGGTTCTTAGTGGACTCTGTAGATGAATACCTGCTCGCATTCCATAGCTCGCCTTCCTCAACCTATCTTCTCATTATTGATTTTTAGTGTTAGCTTTTGATAAAGAAAAGCTCACTACATGTACCTCAGTCCTACCTCACCCCAAAGCACAGGGTTAGGCGCAGCTTCACGCCTGTTATTTCAACACTTGGAACAGTGAAGCAGGAGGCTCATGGTCCAGACCAGCCTGGGCTGCATCCTGAGACCCAGCCACAAAAGAGAGCAGCAAGCCAGATACCCGTTCTAAGAAAATGTTTAGTAGCTTACCACAGACCTTCTGCAGGGAGCAATCATTTCACTTATTCTCAACCTGGGACTCAGCAAGGACTTAACTACTTTACCTATACTGCTCTCTGTAATGATCAGACTAGAAAATCATGCACAGCAAGCAGCACAGGAATTGTTACATGTTCAAAATTCAAAGCCATGGAAGGTTTTGTGCCTAATGTTACAGCCATTTCAAGTGAAGTAAACAAACCCATTCTCATAACAGACTTCCAATTAAAATTTTTTAATAAACTGACAAAAGTAGAAATGTATTGCTTAGTGAAAATTAAAGAAAAATTTAAGTCATAAACCAATAAATGGTGCAAGCACACCAAGAACCAGAAAGACTATATGCATAGTATTATCATAAGTCTCCAGAAGATATTCTTAACTACAAAAGAAAATAGGAACTTCATAGTGTAGAAACCCAGATGCCACTACCACAAGCAAATTGGTCAAGGAAGAATCACTTGTAAGTTGAGTCAGTCTTTATGGCTTAGCTGGTACAATGCAACAAGAGCATAAAAAACCTTAATATAATCATGAAAAAAATACCAGACAAAAACAAACTGAGGGCAGTATAAATACTATCACTGTTCTTCAGAAGTGCCAAGGGCAAGAATGACACAGGCAGAGTGAGTAACTGCCCTCCACTAGAGAAAACTGATAGACATGTGACAACAACTGCATCCCTGCATTCTCCACTGGCTCCTGGAACTGGGAAAGGGACAGTGTGTGGAACAAATGCCTTAGACTGGCCACAGTTCTACAACAATGCTGGCTGGTCTCCTGGGGCTCTCTTCTTTGCATGTGCTTACATGTGTGTGTCAGTAAGAGGACAAAGGACAATCTCAGTGCCAATACTCTCATGAGCCTGGACTTCACCATTAGCCTGCACTGGTTGGCTAGGGAGCTCTAAGGAGCTACATATCTCCACCTCTCTAGTGCTGAGGGTATAGGCGCAGTCCACCATGCTCAGTAAACCAAGGTCTTGATTGCTTTTAAGGTAAGCACTTTATCACCTGCCCAACCCCAATCTTCTGGTTTTACCAGCTATACTTTACGCATGTAGTGGTTTGAATGTGAATTTATGTCCCCCATCGCTTCAGGTATTTAAGCTTCCTGCTTAAGTCTCTAGCGGCCCTGGCAGAGGTGCGGCGAGGGGGGACTTGTCACTGCAGTGGGAGTGCTGGCAGGATTACACGGGGCCTGCTGGTGTCGGTGTTGTGCTTGCTGCAGTTGTTTCTGTCTGTCTGGATGTACGGAAGGAAGAAGCTTCGTCCCCCATGGATGGAGCTTCTCCTGGATCTGTGAGCTTCAATAAACCCTTCCTCCCATAAATTATGTCTCTTTGGAAGTTCATCCCAGTAACATGGAGCTGACTGCAACATGCAATTTTAAACCTTAAGGAAGCTAGGTGAAGGGTACATTGAATGCCTGTGTTCTATGTTTGCAACTCTGGAATATACAGTGACAATTTACAGACTGACATACTCACAAAGCTGAATGGTCTGTGGTCGAAGTAATAAAATAAAATCAGTTTTAAAGCTATCTTGGTCAGTAAGGACAGTTATATAGCCACTGACCCACCAGAAACAAATTCTATAACATCTTTAACCCATTAACTAATAACAAGCTTCAATGGATGTGCATATCTAAGGTCCTTCTCCAATTCAAGCAAACACAAAAACCAAGAACATGGTTGCATACAGAGAGTAGGTAGAAGTCACCAACTTCCTCATGCCTCTGCATGTAGTACCAGCTGATGCCAGCCTCTGTAAATGGTCAACTGCTCAATTTCACCCTTTCATGAACCTTGTAAATAGTCAACAGTGTGCTCTGGGATACTAACACTGACCAGAAGAGATCTCCCTTATAAGCCTGATAAAGCTGCTTCTGTTCTGATTAATGGAGTGAATGACCATGAACCCAGATGTGATAATACCTAAATACAACATTTCCACTGAAAAGCAAAAAAATAATTATGCCATGAGTCAGGATAGAGGATGCAGAGATGACTAAGAGCACTTCCTATGCAAGCATGAAGGCCTAAAGAGGCCTTAGAGTTTGATCACCAGAACCCACATAAATAGCTGGGGGGTGATCACACACACTCTACAAGGCCAGTTCTGTGGAGAACAGAGATCAGAAAATAACTGGGATCAGTAAATACCTTAGCTCTGCATTCACAGAGACCCCATCTCAAGGAAATGGACAGATGAGTAATAGAGGAAAGGCTAAGTTCACCTCTGACCTCCAGGTGGCCTGTGAGTACATCTGCACATGTACTTACATACACCCCACACACCACCACCACCACCACCACCACTACCAGCACAGATTTTACACACTCAAGAAAAAGAAAATGATGAAGAGGTTTTCAACACTTTGTGGCACAGTAGCCATGTCAAAGCAGCCTGGGAAGGGCGGGGAGAGGCAAAACAAACAAAAAAAACCCCAATACATTCTTCCAAAAAACTAAAGGTTTATGAAGGAATTATTAACCCCAGCAGAGAAGCAAGAGAGACCCAGAATTTCTAGCAGGCAAACAACCAACCAAAATCAGCTCCAGCGGCCTGCTGGGAAAAGCTCCTCGCTGGTCTTACCTGAGCCTGCAGGAGAGCAAGGATGAAGGGATTTGCCACTCACAACAGCCTCACAAAGCCAAAAAAAAGAAGGAGGAGGAGGAGGAGGAGGAGGAGGAGGAGGAGGAGGAGGAGGAGGCGGCGGCGGCGGCGGCGGCGGCGGCGGCAGCAACAGGGATGAGCTGAGCAGCTCCTGAAGGAGAAGACAACAGGGACCAGCAGACGAACTCTAGGATAACTTCAGGTTCTCTCCACAGCCTCCCCTCCCACAGCACCAGGACCAGGAACCAATGGAGATCTTGGGACACAAGGGACCGGAGCCATACCTCCGCCACACAGCATGCAGCACAGCTGATCTGAACAGCAGATATACCGACCCAACCAGCCTAGATGAGCCCACAGCATAACAAAGAGGGAACCAGGCAGAAACTCAGCACAGGTGAGAGCAGAAGCTACCCCAAAAGTAACAGGACTTACTTGGCCTACCAATGGATCAATACTTGCATCAAACACAGGTATATAAGCCTTCATTAGAAGTGCTGATTATGGGCTGGAGAGATGGATTAGTGGTTAAGCACTTGCCTGTGAACCCTAAGGACCCAGGTTTGAGGCTCGATTCTCCAGGACCCACGTTAGCCAGATGCACAAGGGAGCGCATGCATCTGGAGTTCCTTTGCAGTGGCTGGAAGCCCTGGCACATCCATTCTCTCTCTCTCTCTCTCTCTATCTGATTCTCTCTCTCTCAAATAAATAAAAATGAACAAAAAAAAATTTTTTTAAAGATGTGCTGATTATACCTCCCATGTCAGGGGACATTATGTGTTAGATATCATTGATGTACTTTTTGTTGGCTTTGCCATTCTTTAATAAGCTATGTTTTGGGGTTGACTTTTGTCATTTTTCATATTTCTTGATTTATAGTATCTTTTCGTCGTTTTTTTTTTTCCCCCCTTGTCATTCTTGTGGGCAGGGTCTCACTTGGGCCCAGGCTGACCTGGAACCCATTACAAACCAGGAATCTCAGCCTCCCAGTTGACAGGATTAACAGTGTGAGTCAACACACATCCTTAAGAATTTTGGCTGTTAGGTTACCTGTTTGTTTTAATCCCCACTCTTGCATAAATACTCCAATCTAGTTTTGTATATTTGTGTATATTGCTCAGTAGAATATTAGAATTCTGTAATTTGCTCTACCCAGCCTACGGGGATATTAATATACTGGGCAAATCCAACACCTGGGATCACTACTGCTTGTTATTCTGGGAGTAATATAAGAGCCATAACTGGCACCTTAGTCTCCTACCCTAAAGATTTATAACTTTCTGATTACTCGTAAAAGAATTCAGCAGATAATTAGAAAACTCAAGCATTGAGTTAACTCAAGACGCAAAAATCTTTACCTCATTATATAAGAAACACACACAAAAATCAAGGCAATATAATTTCACCAAAAGTCATAAATCCAATAGAAATGACATCCAGTGAGGATAATTTAGATAAAATGACTGAAAAGAATTAAAAAGAATGACAATACCTATGTTCAATTAAGTCACAGAAGAAATAAAAGGAATCGAAGAAGAAAACAGACTCCCAAAGTAGAACACAGAAAGTCAACTTGATGAAAAAAAGAGGTTGATACAAGACATGAGTAAATAGAAATACTGAACAAAAAAACAATCAGAAATACTAGAAATGAAAAATGCAGTATGCCAAATAAAAAGCTAAAGGACTGGAGAGATGGCTCAGCAGTTAAGGTGCTTGCCAGAAAAGCCAAAGGACGCAGGTTTGATTCCCCAGAACCCAGGTAAAGCCAGAAGCACAAGGTGGCACACGCATCTGAACTTCCTTTGCAGTGGCTAGCAGCCCTGACATACCCATTCTCTCTACCAACCTTTCTCTCCCTCCCTCTCTTTCTCTCTCTCATATAAATAAATAAATCTTAGGGCTGGAGAGATGGCTTAGCGGTTAAGCGCTTGCCTGTGAAGCCTAAGGACCCTGGTTCGAGGCTCGGTTCCCCAGGTCCCATGTTAGCCAGATGCACAAGGGGGCACATGCATCTGGAGTTTGTTTGCAGTGGCTGGAAGCCCTGGCACGCCCATTCTCTCTCTCTTCCTCTATCTGTCTTTCTCTCTGTGTCTGTCACTCTCAAATAAATTAATTAATTAATTAAAAATAAATAAATAAATCTTAAAAAAACAAACTCTATAAAAATCTTACCAATAGAATGGATCAAGGAGAAGACAGAATATCTGACAACATGGCAGATCTAGCACATTCCAACAAAGAGAAAGACAAACAAATAGGAAGGTATGAATGGGAATTTCAAGACTTTCAGGACAATGACATGATCAAACATAAGAATCCAGGGTATACAGTGAAGATACTTAACAGTGGACAATGCAAGCCTTATAATTGGCCAGCAAGGCCAAATGAGCCAATGGGTGCAATAGTGGCACGTCTGTCATGGTGGAAACCAACTGCCCTCTAATTGGACTGGAGGCCTGCTCCGTAGGAGGGAATACATCCCTGATACTGAAAACTTAAAACAGGGGTAGTCATGAGTACTAGGGATGTAACATCTACTGCTGTCTGGCAATATATATATATATATATATATATATATATATATATGCGCGCTAGGCTTATCAAGCTGCCCAGTAAGCACTTCTCTTAATGTTCATACCCATATGTTAATGCTACTCTCACTTTTGGTAGAGAATTTTCTCTTTTCAGATGGCAGTGACCTTGGGATGACTCAGAAGGCATCATAGTGCTGGAAAGAAGTGACCACAGTGCTCAGTACTGCAATATCTCTATCACACCTTCCAAGGCTCAGGGTCTATTGTAGAAGAGGTGGCAGAAAGAATGTAAGAGCCAAAGGAAGGGTAGGATTCCTTACTACATGTTCACCCAGACACAAAATGGCCTGGATATCCATGACCTCACAGTGCCTGACACTACCTACACAAGACCATCATAATAGGAGGAAAAGATGATGACATCAAAATAAAAGAGAGACTGATTGAGATGGGGAATATGTAGTTTCAAAGGGGAAAGTAGGGGGGAGGCAGGGTATTACCATGGGATATTTTGTTTATAATCATGGAAGTTGTTAATAAAAACATTTTTTGAAAAAAAGTAAAATAAAATAATTCAGGGTATAGTAGAAGGAGAGAAGAATTTCACTCTAAAGGCATAGAAGATATTTTCAACAAAAACACTGAAAAAAATTTCCCCCAAATAGGGAAAGAGATACCAACAGAGATAAAGGAAGCCTTTAGAATACCAAACAGACAAAACCAGGAAAGAACCAATCCTCAACCATATTATAATTAAACTACTAAACACACAGATCAAAGAAAATATATATTGAAAGGAATAAGAGAGAAGTATTAAGACACAAAGGATAATAGCAGATTAATCAATAAAAACATTAAAGACAGAAGGGGGCTGAAAAGATGGCTTAAGCAGTTAAGGTTTTGACCTTGGTTCAATTCTCCAGAACCTGTGTAATGCCAGATGCACAAGGTGGCGCATGTGTCTAGAGTTCATTTGCAGTGGCTGGAAGCCCTGGTGCACCCATTTTCAATCTCTCTCTCTCACTCTCTCAAATAAATAAATAAAATTAAAAATAAAATATTTTTTTAAAAGGCCAGAAGAGGGACTGAGTGATCACTTAGCAGTTAAGGTGCTTGCCCAGGAAGCCTAAGGGCCCAGGCTTGATTCCCCAAACCTACATAAGACAGATGCACAAGGAAACGCACATCTGGAGTTCACTCACAGTGGATAGAGGCCCTAGCGAGTCCATGTTAATTCTTTCTCTTTCTCGTCATCCCTCCCACTCTCTTTCAAATAAATGAATAAATTTTTTAGAGCCAGAAGGATTGGGATGATGTATTCTAAGTTCTGTTAACCAAGATTACTATATCCAGCAAAGTTATCCATCTTACGATGGACTTGACAGAAAAATAAGGACTTTGCATAACAAAAACAGGTGAAAGGAATATATGACCACTAAGCCAGTTCTATAGAAAATACGTAAAGGGTTCCTTCACACTGAAGAGAAAGAAAAGCACATGCATGAGAAGACATTACAAAAAAAAAACAACCACATTCAAATAATAGGTAACACAGACAGTAAAGGTAAAACTGGAAGGACTACAAAGCAAGAAGAATGACAAGATTATATACCTTTCAAAAATAACTCTTAGTATCAATGGCCTCAATGCCCCAACCAAGAGACACAGGCTTGTGGACTGGATTGAAAGGTAGGATCATTCTGTTTGTTGTCTCCAAGAAACTCATCTCTCCACAAAAGAAAAACACAACCTTAGAATGAAAGGATGGAAAATGGTATTCCAAGCAAATGGGCCTAGGAAACAAACTGATATTGCTATCGTAATTATTTAACAGGATAAACATCAAACCAACATTAGTTAGAAAAGATAAAGAAGGTCACTTTATAAAGGAACAATACAACAAAAGAACATTGCAATTCTAAACATATACGCACCTAACATGGGTGCTCCCAGTTTCATTAAACAAACACTACTAGACGTAAGGTCACAGATAACACCAAACACTATTGTAGTGGGTGACTTGAATTCCCCACTCTCATCAAATGACAGGTCATTCTGGCAAAAAATAAACAAAGAAGTATCTGTATTAAATGACATCATAGAAAAACGGACCTGACATATCTAGCACAACATTACACTCAAATGCTGCAGGATACATAGTTTCAAACAGGACATGGTACATTCTCTAAAACAGACCATATATTAGGACACAAGGCCAATGTTAATATAGAAATATTGAAATAATTCTTGACTCTTGATCCCACTGAATCCCATTGATCATGATGGGGTCAAACTACAAATCTACATCAAGAAAAGTTATAAAGTATAAACAAAATCAAGGGAACTAAACAATATACTACTAAATGATAAATGGGTCAATGAAGAAATCAAGAAGGAAATAAAAAATATCATTAAAAAAAATGACAATGGAAACCAACACACCAAAACCGTTGGGACATAATGAAGTCAGTCCTAAGAGGAAAATTTATACCTTTTAGTGCCTATATTAAGAAATTAGCTGGGAATGGTGGCACATGCCTTTAATCCCAGCACTCGGGAGGCAAAGGTAGGAGGATCACCATGAGTTCAAGGCCACCCTAAGACTACATAGTGAATTCCAGGTCAGCTTGGGATAGAGTGAGTCTCTAACCTGAAATTAAAAAAAAATTTAAAAATAAAGAAATTAGAAAGGTCTCAAATACGACTTAATGCCTCACCTTAAGGAACTGGAAAAAGAACAAAGCAAACCAAAAATCAGTAAATGGGGCAGGTCAAGGTGGTACACACCTTTAGTCCCAGTACTCAGGAGGCATAGGTAGGAGGATTGCCTTGAGTTCAAGGTCGGCCTGAGAGTACATAGTGAATTCCAGGTCAGCCTGGGCTAGAGTGAGATCCTACTTCAAAAAACAAAACAACATAAAACAAAAATCAGTAGATGGGAAGAAATAATACAGATTAATGAAATAGAAACAAAACAAAAAAAAATTACAAAGAATCAATGAAACAAAGAGTTGGTTCTTTGAAAGGATAAACAAGATTGATAAGCTCTTAGCAAATCTGACCAAAATAAACAGAAAAGAAAGAAATTAATAAAACTAAGATATGAAGAAGGCACCATTACAACATATATCAATGAAATTCAGAAAATCATAAGGACATACTTTAAGAACATATACTCAGGTGTTTGAAAATCTGAAAGATCATTTACCCCGACCAGGTAGGTTTTATCCCAGATGTGCAAAGGTGGTTCAACATATGGAAATCAAGAAATGTAATACACTCTATAATAGAGTGAAGGACAAAAATCACATAATCATCTCAATAGATGCAGACAAGGCATTTGACAAAATCCAGTAACTCTTCATGGTAAAAGTCCTAAAAAAACAAACAAACCTGGAAATAGAAGGAACATATCTCAACATAATAAATGTTATTTATGACAAAGCAAAGCTATTGCCACCATTATACAAAGTAGGGAAAAATTTGAAGCATTTCCGCTAAAATCAGGAATGAGACTTTCTCCATTTTCATTTAATATAGTACTATAAGTCTTAGCTATAGCAATCAGGCAAGAAGCACAAATAAAAGGGATACAAACTGGAAAGGAAAAGATCAAGTTATTATACTTGCAGATGGTATATAAAGGATCCTAAAGACTCCACCAGCAAACTGTCAGAGCTGATCAACACTTTCAGCCAAGTAGCAGGATACAAAATAGATACTGGGCTATACACTGGGCTATAATAAGACCTTGCCTTAGGGAAAGGGGAAAGGAGAGGGCAGGGAAAGGGGAGAAGAATAAAAAGGAAAGGGGAAAGGAGGACTGCAGAAATGCCCTTAAAGCCTAACGACCAGAGTTCAATTTCCTAGTATCCATGTAGAGCCAGACGTACAAGGTGGCGCTTGTATCTGGAGTTCCTTTGTAGTGGCTGGAAGCCCTGATGTGCTTATTCATATAATCTCTCCCCCCCTCCCTCCCTCTCCTTCTCTCTCCCTCCCTCCCTCTGTCCCCTCATCTCTCTATACTGATGGTGGCCCACACCTTTAATCTCAGAACCCTGGAGGCTAAGGTAGGAGGATTGCTGTGAGTTCGAGGCCAGTCTGAGACTACATAGTGAATTCTAGGTCAGCCTGGGCTACAGGGAGGCCTACCTTGAAAAACCAAAAACAAACCAACAACAACAACAACAAAAAAGAGTTAATCTAAAAGGTTCAGTCAATCCCCTTAAGCAGGAAAACAACCCTCAGGCATTTAAGTTGATAAAGTGTTCTCTCTAAGCATTGTCTACTCTCACCTCTTGAGTGTAAATTGAACTGAGAGTTGGGAGAGACCAGAAAGCAAGAAAGGGGCGGGGGCTTTATGGGAATATGTATGAGATACTAGATATGAAAGTAGAGCGGTAGAAAACTGGGGTAGAAAGATTCAAGTGTGGACCAAGGAGGAGGATGGAGCAGAGGTGGTGGGATGAAGGTTATCCATAACCTGCTTCTTTGTTAGGGAATTTGAAATGTAACTTTTAGTGAAACCTAACTCAGAGCCTGAGCTAGAGTGAAACCCTACCTCAAAAAAACAAAACAAAAAAAGGTAACTTAAAAAAAGAGAGAGGGGCATGCCTTTAATCCCAGCATCTGGGAAGCTAAAGTAGGAAGATCACTGAGTTTGAGGCCAGCCTAGACTAGAACAAGACCTTACCTTTAAAAACCAAAAAGGGGGGGGGGGGACGAGGGGCTGGAGAGATGGCTCAGTGGTGAATGGAGTTTGCTTGCAAAGCCTAACAGTCAGGGTTCAATTCTCTAGTACTCAAGTAAAGACAGATGAACAAAGTGGCAACTGTGTCTGGAGTTCAATTCCAGTGGCAGGAGTATACTTGCTCTGTCTTGGCCTCTTTCTCTGTCTCTCTCAAATAAATATTTTCAAGAGAGAATTGGGGTGGAAGTACCCTCTGCAACTGGATAATGCTACTCCCACTAGTTAACTGCTGCTCTCAACTTTGGTCCAAGAAGCTTCCTTTTACAGATGGTAGGACTACTGGGGAGATTTAAACTCATCAGAGTGCTAGGAGTAAGTGACTGCTGAGTGGTTAGCATTAAGGGAGACAACTCTATAACGTCCTCAAAGACTCAGGGAACACTGCAGAAGACTGGGTGGGAAGAATGCATGTGACAGAGGATACAAGGAGTGCTTTCACATACTGTCTTCCAGACATCAAGCAGCCATTACATTGATGATCCCAAAGCAATGCAGATATCAACACAATTCCTGTAAAAAATAAGACCCATAAATATTCCATAATGGGTAAAGGAGGATATGAGAGAAAGGTGGGGGAAGAATGAACATAGGAGAGGGACTAGTTCAAAAGGAGCTCAGAGCTAGAGAGATGGCTTAGCAGTTAAGGCACTTGCCTACAGAGCCAAAGAACCCAGGTTCAATTCCCCAGGACCCATGTAAGCCAGATGTACAATGTGGCACATGTGTCTGGAGTTTGTTTGCAGAGGCTAGAGGCCCTGGCATGCCCATTCTCTCTCACACACAAATAAATAAATAAAAATAAAAAAGTTTAAATTCTTTTTGAAAAGGAGTTCAGTGGAAGGGGGGCCAGATGAAGAGGGGTCAAAGAAAGAAATGGCAAAGAATTATGATTAAAATACATTATGTACAGGTATGAAAACTGTCAGTAAAGAAGTTTTTTAAATGGGCTGGAGAGATGGTTTAGCGGTTAAGGGGCTTGCCTGCAAAGTCTAAGGACCTATGTCCAATTCCCCAGCACTCACATAAGCCAGATGTACAACATGGCACATGTGTCAGAGTTTGCAGTGGCTGGTGACCCTGTTGTGTCCACTCTCACTCTATCTGCCTCTTTCTCTCTCTAATAAGTAAATATTTTTTAAGTTTTATAAAATTAGGAATATCATAAAGATGTCATTCTCATACTGCAAGAGAATATATATGTAATATGCAAGTAATCCTCTGGGGAAATTTCAGAAGCACAAACAATATACTAATTGCCAATGAAGACATTATAAATTATGTAACCCAGTCAAGGAATAATTAAGATGGCATTTTTTCAGATCACAGACATTTCATCAGAAAATATGTATGAATGAACAATGAAAATTAGTGTAATATTATAGACTGTCAGCCTGACAGGACCTAGAATCAACCTATGAGATATTACCTAGATTAGGTTAGCCTCTGGCATGCCTATGAGGGAATATCTTGATTAGGTAAACTGAGGGAAGATCCATGTTAACTGTGGGACCAATGCACAGGCAATGATCCTGGATGGCATAAACAGGTAAAAAGGAGAGCTGCCTGAGCAGCAGCATTCATCACTCTCTACTGCCCTTCAGCAGATGTGACAATGTGAGGCTACTTTCCTGCCCTGCCATGCTTTTCCCACCATGATGGACTCAACCCTCTGAACCTGGAAACCAAAATAAAATCTTTTATTCCCTAATCTGCATCTGATTAGATATTTTATTTCATCAACTAGAAGTGACTTATAAAGTGAGTTCTACTTCACTGCCTTAACTAATACTGCTTGGTAATTACCGGAATATAGTTTGTTTTATGATTACATCATCATTATATTTATTTTTCCAATTTCATTAAAATATTCTCCTTAAGGCTGGAGAGACAGCTCAGTGGTTAAAGCCTTGCCTGCAAAGCCTAATGACCCGAGATTGATTCCCCATTGCCCACATAAAACCCCATGCACAAAGTGGTGCATGCATCTGGAGTCTGTTTACAGTGACTGAAGGTCCTGGGACACCCATTCTTTCTGTCTCTCTCATTCTCCCTCCCTCCCTTCCCTCCCTCCCTCTCCCTCTCTTGGCTTACTTACAAATAAATAAACAGCAAAGGCAGTCCAAGTGGGCGAGGAAAGGACACAAGAGCACACTCCACAGGCACACTTGTGGTAACGTGTGGCATGTTCTCTTCCCAAGAAGAAAGCCAGGGCTGGAGTCAGGCAAGTAGGAAGTAAAGGGCAAAGGCAGAGTGGGACATCAGAGGAAGCCTAAGAGAGATGGAGAGCTAATCTACTCACCAGCTACCAACTATGAAAACAGTTCAAGCCACACAAAGAGTTCTCTGAAGCTGAACCACCACCTTCGCTTGCTTATTGGCTGTGTCCATTCAATGACACATGTAACTTTAATGTGAAAGGTAGATGTGGAAGAGTGGGAAGTTACTAGAACATCTGACACTGTAAAGGGCGAGAACAATTACTGAAATTGGAGGAAATTCTGAACAGTCACATTTCCAGGAAACCAAGCAGAGTATTTAGAAGAAATGGAAAAACAAGCTTCTGTGTTAGATAGCTGCCCCATTTCCCTAACACTGCTTTGATGGGCCCCCCCCCCCCGTGTTTACATAGTATATGTGTAGGTGGTGGTAATGGTGGTGTTAAATTATATGCACATTATAATAGTTTGAATGTATTCCCCAAGAGACTCAGATGTTTTATTAAAGCTTGTAACTTCAATCTCCAGCTGCCTAGCTGGAAGAGGTATCACTATGGGTAGATATTGGGGTTCAGCCCTGGGGTATGTTTGGGGACTGATGTAATCTCCAGCCTAAAGGCCTGCTGCTTCTCTTGGCACAGAGCTCTGGGCACTGCCTGGGTTCCTGCTGCTGGCTGCTGCTGTCCATTTGTGCTTGCTCATGGTGCTGGCTGTTTTGGTCGTGGTATGCTTGGATTAATGAACGGGAGCCAGCTTCTTTTGTTATTGAAGGAACTTCACCTTGGATTTATAAGCTGAAATAAACCCTTCTTCCCATAAACTGTGTCTGTTTGGAAGTTCATCCCCGCAACCCTACTACAACACCTGTATAAGCTGACATGGCACCCCATGAGCTCACCTGTGAAGACCAGAGGGTGGAAAAAAATCAGTGTCCTCCTCCATCTGTTTTTCCTTAAGATGGAATCTCTTACTGATTCCAGAGTTTGCTGTTCTTTAAGACCCAGCAAGTCTGCAGTCTCTCCTCCCCACAGAACTGGGGTTATAGATGTGCATAGCCATAAACTCCTGCTTTATGTAGGTTCTGGGGAATGAAACTTGGGCAATCTTAGGGCCTCTAGGCCTTCATTCTTGCACAGGAAGTGCACTGAACCGCTCAGGCATCTTTCCAGCCTGACGACAATGTGTCCTAAGACAAGTTTCATACAACACCAGCAGGGGCAACAACAGTTTCTTTTCCTATATTTCCTGGTCTACAGACTGGGATCTTCAGACTGAAAATCTGCCATCTTTATTTTGTTTCATGGAGCTAATGTGTGTTTAAATCTTGTTTCCTCTATCTAGTTGATCTTTCTTACATCTGACTCTGTCTTAATTAATCTTAATTGAAAACTTGACTGGATTTAGAATCGCCATGAAAACACAACTCTGAGTATGTCTATGAGGGTGTTTCCAGACAGGTTTAACTGAGAAGACCCATCTTGAATGTGAGTGGCACTAACCCATAGGTTAGAATGTCAAGAATGAATAAAAAGAAAAAATTGAGAACATCAGCATTGAGATCTCTGTTTTCTGTGTATACCTTACTGGTCTCCCTGTGTTTGTCCAAAGTCATATGTAAATTTTATATCACAGAGAGAGGAGGTTGTTACTGGAGCATCTAACCTGTAAAGGCTACACCCAGCACAGTCTAAGAAACAGGAGGAAACCCAGAAATCTGTAAGACTATGACCCAACCAATGGCCTATAGCTCCAGAACATACATAAAAATGCCTAGCATGGTAATATGAATTTATTATCTCAGAACTGGGGAGATGGAGACAGTAGAAAGATCCCTGGAGCTCACTGGCCACCCAGTCTAGCCTAACTGGTGAGCTCAAAGGCTAATGAGAGATCCTGTCTCAAAGGAGAGGTAGAAAGCACCCCTGAAGGTCGCACCCCAGGTTGTCCTCTATCCTTCATATGCACTCATACACAGGTGCTCCTGCAGATGCCACAAGTGCACCTGTACACACACAAAAACATGAGCCAACACATTAAAAACCCAAGTATTTTAGATGTATGATTTCTATCAAGCATAATTTACTTTGTAATGAATAAATTTTAGGGAGTAAACCAGGAACAGGATAAGGGGAGGTTTTAATTCACCATGAAAAAATTTTAGTTTCATTAATGTTTGCATACGAGTCATTGTGATCACTTCCCAGTTGTGATGTTGTGTGTGAATATCAAATATGCACCCATTCGGAAAGAATGTAAGAGCCAAAGGAAGGGTAGGACTCCTTATAACATGCTCCGCCCGGAAACAAAATGGCCTGGATATCCATGACCTCACAGTGCCTGACACTACCTATACAAGACCATCATAATAGGAGGAAAAGATCATGACATCAAAAAAAAAAGAGAGAGAGACAGATTGAGAGGAAGAGGGGTATGATGGAGAATGGAGTTTCAAAGGGGAATGTGGGGGAAGGGAGGGCATTACCATGGGATACTGTTTACAATCATGGAAGTTGTTAATAAAAAATAATTAATAAACATACATATGTGTGTGTGTGTGTGTGTGTGTGTGTGTGTGTGTGTGTGTGTATAGCCATTCCTTTTAGATGGAGTTGTGGGTCACTGGGAATAAGCAAGCTAGCTATATAGCTTATAAGGTGATTAGGTAAGGTCTCCTCCTGGGCACATCAAGCCAGCTATGTGAAAGGTCAACAATAAATTAGAGAGTAGGAGTTCTACTTAGAAAGAAAATGGAAACAACACAGTACTGAAGTGAAATGTGACTATCCAAAAACCATGATAACAGAAGAAAATCAGATAGCTTAAGTAATGGAGGACAATTTTTTTTTAAATCTGAGGCAAGCCGGGCACGGTGGCACATGCCTTTAATCCCAGCACTCAGGAAGCAGAGATAGGAGGAGCCTCATGAGATCGAAGCCACCCTGAAAATACATAGTGAGTTCCAGGTGATCCTGGACTAGAGTGAGACAAGCCAAAACAACAACAACAACAAAAATCTGAGGCGATCACTGGTCAGTAATTACTATACAATTGCCTCCACACAATAACTGGGTTACAAGCAGTGTGAAAAGTAATATACAAATTCATACTTGTGTGCATGTTTCTAAGACACAAAGCAAATCAAGCATGATCACACTGTAGTGGGTTTGCAGCTTACTTCCACTCCTCTGGTGGGTGGGCGAGCTCATACTTCTCCCTCACACTGGAGACACCCATGTCCGCGTGCAGCCAGTGCACCTCCTCCGACCGCAGGTGACTGAGGCGGAATCCGTAGCAGGCCACATGCTTTACTTTGTGACTGTCCACTATCTTCTGAATGATACCCTAGAACACACCCCCACAGAAATGACCGTTAAAGACCAAAGAAGAATCTAGTTAATTATCAGAAATCTTTCACAAGAACATTAAGTTAAATAAATTACTTAACTTTTACACAGAAACTTTTGTTTCCCAACTAGTATATTTATGAGCAAGGAAAAGCTTTGGGAAAACAAACAAAAGCATGCTTTTCCCATTCTTTACTAGTAAACTATTAAACAAGTAAATATAAATTTAAGGTATTTCTGGAACCTGACCATTGCATCATCCCCAGGCTGTCAAAGCAAACCAGCCACCCATCAGATTCTACTTTCTAAAGAATGGATCCAAGGCAGGGTAACATTTTCTGAACCAAGATAAAACTTTTCAAGTCCAGGATGCAATATTAACACCCCCCCAAAAAAATAAAAATTACATAATATTAATAAGAACATGTTCCTGGTCATGCTAAAAAAAAAAAAAACCTAAGAAATGCTTTATGAATTAGAGCCTAATGTACTTAGCCTAGTCTATACAGATTAGGACACAACAGTTTAAAAATGCACCAACCACACACACACACACACACACACACACCCTGAGATCAAAGGAAATGGTCACCTCTAAAGAGATGGCCAGGAAAGGCTTCTGGGGGAAGGTAAGCTTTAGAACCACCTCCTCAGCAATTAATTGAAATGACAGCTTAATGTACAAATGTTTAAAGTTCCTGCATTCACCAAGTATGTCTTTATTATGGCCCTATTCTATCAGGACACGCAATAAAGGATGTTCCATTTAAAAAAAAAAAAAAAACCCTAACAACAGCATACGCACAAACATAAGAGTAATGTGTGTGCTGTGCTATGACCAGGCACCTGCAGGTGGCAGGCCTCTCTGAACTACAAGTGGATGAGGCAGTAGTTCACCTGCCTTTCAGATAACTCATTCTTAGGAATAAAGTCCTGTATCAACAAAGGGAAGGGCAGAGAAGCATGTAGGGAGTACACGTGGCATAAATGACCAGGTTACAAGAGTCCTTGGCATACTCATCAAGGCAGGAAGAATGTCTGCAGCCTGCTCACTTCTAAGTAGAACTCAGGTATCAAATGTCTCATCTGCCTCTGAGGCAGGGTCTCACATTAATTCAGGCTGACCTGGAACTCATTTTGTTGTTCAGGCTGGCCTCAAACTCTCAGAGATCTTTCTATATCATCCTTCTCAATGCTGAGATTATAAGCATGAGCCTTTTTGATCCAATGCCTAGAATCCTCACAGCAACTATAAATGACCACAGGCTGTGCAATACATCTGGCCACAGGGGTCCAGTCAGATTCTTTCACAGTCCACGGTGTAGCTCCTCCTTGCCAGCTCTCAAATCCCTCAGCTACAGGGGAAGGGAGCGAGTGCTGCTCTGAAATTCCCACAATGACATATCTGTCTCCCTCTGGGGCTCTGCCAACCAGGCACACAACCATGCCTCATGCGGCACAGGCTGTCAATTCATCAACAGCACTCTCTCACACCATTCACCCTATTTGCAAACCAAGCTCTAGTCATTCCTCTCTGCTCACCCATCTATTCTTCCACACTCAAATGCTGGGTGTAAGGAAGTAGAGGGCACAAATCATTTTTTCTACTAGTAGTGGCCTCCATTAATATGCTGTGGGAAATCAATGATGATCCCATTAAAATGTCGCCATTAAGGAGATTAACTCCTCAAAATTCAGAGTGCCTACAGGGCTCACCTGCAGCAAACCTGACTCAGTGAGAGAGGCTTAGCTCAGCATGGCAAGGACTATTAGGGAAAATCTTTAGCTTATTCACCTTAGCAATTTATGGAGCAGGCAGACGTGAGACTGACCACAGTTGGCCATTCTGCCCCAGAATGACTTCAGTTTGGGTTTGAGTAACAAAGCACCCCATACTGCAGCACCTCCTGAATACAGATGGTTTCGAGTTTTCCCTCTCCAGGAACCATAGAGATTTTACTTCATTTCATTTCTCTGCTTTTCATGATGCTTCCATACTATGTGCCATACTTCTTCTAATCTCAAGTGCTCTTACAAATTTCTCTGCAGAGCAGCGAACATTATAAAAAACACAAGCTAACAAATTCTTGAACACACACGCTCAGTACCTTACATAATCACTATGCTAAGGCTAAATCAACAATAATTTTGAGTTACTTGGTGTAAGAATTACTTAGAAATATTCTGCAATGCTATCCCAATGGACTGCTACCATTTCCAGGTAGCACATCTAAGCACACAGACACAGGACTTCTGGAGGTAGGGTCTCACTCTAGCCCAGGCTGATCTGGAATTCACTATGGAGTCTCTGGGTGGCCTCAAACTCACTGTGATCCTCCTACCTCTGCCTCCCGAGTGCTAGGATTAAAGGCATGTGCCACAATGCCCAGCGAAAGTATGCTTTCTTAAATGCTCATAGTAGATATTTTAGTAAAAGAGTATTTTTAAGGTTAATACAGCATTGAGTGTATACAGTCCTTTTACTATTGATAAGCTGGCTCATTCTTGTTGGGAGGAAGAAAGGTGGACACGGAAAGCATACCACTAGAACAGCCTGTTAAATATTGTCATAAATGGGGTACGCACACCACACTGAAACCAAACAACCTGTAGTGTAACTAACTGCTCACCAACAGAACACTACCAAAACTTCACAAAGACTGTTAGAGACTGTCCGACATCCCATACTAATAATACCAAAAAAAGAACAAAAACAAAAACAAAAAAAAAAACCTTACAGTGGTTGTCAATCTGATGAATTTAAACAAAAGAAAAAAACAAACAGAAAAAAAACTACACAAGACACTTCAGTTATAGTTGATACATCTCTGGTAACTCAGTGAGATGAGGCTGCATACAATTTTGTGTCTTCATGATTTGGTTAGGTTTGGTGTGCTACTTAATTGTTTATATATAAGAATGTCTGCGATAAGTCATGAGACCTCTTCCTTCATGTTCATTCAGTCACAAAGTAAATCTCCTCAGTGCCTACCATATACATTACACTAGGAGCACAATGAAAGGGAAGGTGCAATTCTTACCTATAAAGGGACTGAGGCTAGTAGGAGAAAGACATGATGTAATGAACGCATGCAAACAGTTAACTGTTCTGTGGCAAAGGTTTCACCATCTTCTCATGATTTATTTTCAAGGCTTCTTAGAAGAAGGGCTATCTGAAGCCACCTGTACTGTTAGCACTGCTCATCTTATTACTTCCTCCTAAGAAAGACCAAATACACTCATCTTTACTGACCATCTACAGTGGCCCGTAACCTTGTCTTAGTATGATTCTCCTTTACTCTTCCTGTTTGGAAAATGAAAAGATCTCTTCCTTCCTCTCTGATCATACCCTGTACTCTAGGAGCTTAGTGCCACCAAGTTAGCCAACAACAGATCTTATGCCTGAACGCCTAACACAGGGGTCCACCTACAAGTCCTCCAAAGCAAAAAATGCGCATTGAACTCTTACAGTCCACAGTTGCTGTTTTAGCTCCCCTACTGCTCCTATAACAAACCACCCGAAACTCGAGAGGCATAAAAAACACAAATCTACAGACTGGACCTAGAAGCACAAGTGTGACACAATGAATGCCCCATCTCAATATCACATACGAGAAATTCCTGATAGCCATCTGGAGGAACATGTACATGGGCTCAGACATCTTTAGGGATCACCCTCATGTCTTTGTTGACAATTTCTGTTCCTTGTGATGTGCCCACTCACATTCTCCTTAGCACAATTCTCCCATTACTTTGCTCCAAAGGCTTTCTTTTCTAGCTGTCTCCACAGATGATATGTTCTCTTTAGGAAAAGTCTAAGACCTTCAGAGTCCTTTCTGGCACCCAAATTATTTGTACCCACAAAAGCCAGTGTTCAAGCTCTTGAATGGACACTGACCTGCTCCTCCAGAGAGAACAGTTTTCATTTCTGATTCTAGATAAGTAGGGCAGAAAATACCTCATGCTGCAGGCCTTCAACTGCTCCCAGGAGATCCTCCAGGCAGTGCCTACAGTGATAACTGGGCAGGAGAAACTGCCCATGATTCTTTTCCTCTGGCTACCTGCCATATTTTTAAATAAGAGTATCTTGTTTTAATATTTTATTTTTATTTATTTATTTTAGAGAGGGAATGAAACAGATCAAAAGAGAGAGAATGGGCACACCAGGGCTTCCAGCCACTGCATATGAACTCCAGACGTATGCACCATCTTGTGCATCTAGCTTATGTGGGTCCTGAGGAATTGAACTGAGGTCCTTTAGCTTTGCAGGCAAGTGCCTTAACCTTTAAGCCATCTCTCCAGCCCTTACCTGCCATTCTTAACATGGCTAACTCTACTCAAAGAACTCACTGCTCCCACAAACTCATGTATACCAATTTGCTTGTGTGTTTGAATCAGTCACAGAATGTTACTTTCTACTGCGACTCCTCCCGCTAGGAGTACAACATTAGTACTTAGTATTCTCCCAACCACACATACTTTTTAGCAACTACATGGATTTATCTTATTCAGGCTCTAGTAATTACCAGCCATTCCACAGGGGCTCATGAAGCTAGCTGAACCTAAGAATGTTCTGTATGTTTAGATAAACTTCATACTCAAAAGCATGGAAGTTGTCAATAAAAATAAATAAATTTAAAAAAGAAACTTCATACTCAGATTGTAATTTTAAGGTGCTTTAAGAATGTGGCCCAGTGAGTGAAGTGAGTGTTCTCTCACCAGGCTTCAGAGTTCTAAGAGGTCAGGCTTCAGAGTAAACATAAGGCAAACATCTTGTGTGGCTTCAACCCCACCCCCAAAAGCAGGGAACAGGGCTTTGGGGGATGTAGGGTCTCAAAGCCCATCAAAAGAAGCACTCATTGTGAAGACAGATGTAGCCTTTACAAAATAGATCTCATGATTAATAAAACTTAAAAATGGAAATCATCTTGACCCCTGGGCTACAGAATAGATGTGATTTTCAACAGTTAGCAATCTCACTGTCTACCTCCATTAGCTCTTGGGTAACAAGGTGCCCTGTCAATGAGCAAGTGTATTTTGAAGGGATTCTTTCTCTGAGCAGCAAGTCTTAAGACGGATTTCAGAAATCCACTGAAGCATGCTGCAAACAGAACATGCTGTCACCAGACTCTGTGCCGTCACCCAGGTTCTACTGTTCCATTGGCAGAGCACAGGCAGAGTGGAGTAAGAGTGAGAGTATTTCTTAAGGACCCACAGATTTTCACAATGATAAATGAGCACTGGCATAATCTCAGATCACCTGCTGTGTTAGGGGCTAACACACTAATCTGTCCTTTGAAACTTCTTCTTCCCCGCAACTGACCGTCCAAGATGGTCTCTTCTAATATAAAGTGGTTTGATCTACATTAAAACTTTGCTATAGGGCTGGAGAGATGGCTTAGCAGTTAAGCATTTGCCTGTGAAGCCTAAGGACCCTGGTTCAAGGCGCAATTCCTCAGGACCCATGTGAACCACATGCACACGTCTGGAGTTCGTTTGCAGTTGCTGGAGGCCCTGGCGTACCCTTTTTTTTTCTCTCTGTCTTTGCTCTCAAATAAATAAATTAAAAAACAAAACAAAACTTTGCTATAAAGCACAGCAACCTTCATCAGTTGGCTTAGCACCATTTCTGGGTAGCTTGCTAAAGCATCCATGTTAGCATTCATTGCTTCATGCCCTTTTATATTAATAGATCCCTTTCCTTAAACCTCAGAAGTCAACCTCTACTGTGGTGGCATCCTCACCTCTCTCAGCCTTTGTAGAATCTGTTTGGGCTTGGCTTTATCTTAAGAGAATGTGGTGATTGGTTTAATCTTCTTTCAAGCACACTGGTGATATCGCTTTCTTATTATTCATACATTCACTAGTGGAGTAGCACTTTTTATTTCCTTCCAGAATTATCCTTTGCATTTACAACATGGCACTATTTGGCATAAGAGAATCAGCTTTTGGACTGTCTTGGCTCTCATATTTTCCTCAGAAACTTAATCAGCTGTAACTTAAAAAAGAATGTTTTTAATTTATTTGAGAGGTAGAGGCAGAGAGAGAGAGAGAGAGAGAGAGAGAGAGAGAGAGAGAGGGAGGGAGAGACAGACAGACAGACAGACAGACAGACAGACAGACAGACAGAAAGAGCTTGGGGACAACAGGACCTCCACCCACTGCAAACAAACTCCAAACATATGCACCACCTTGCACATCTGGCTTACATTGGTACTGGGGAATGAAACCTAGGTTCTTAGGCTTCACAGACAAATGCCTTAACCACTAAGCCATCTCTCCAGCCCCCAGATGTAACTTTTCATTGAAAGTGAGAGACATGAAACTCTTTATTTCACTTTTACTCTTACAAACAATTATAAGGTCATTACATTGAATAATTTTAACATTACTGCATCTCAGGAAATAAGGAAAGTAGGAGGAGAAAAGAGCAAATTGTCAGTTGATAAAGCGGGGGGAACATCCACAGGTACCAGTCATTTGCTATCTTGCATGGGTATGGTTGTGGGTCCTCAAAACAACCACAAGAATAACACCAAAGATCACTGATCATATTTGCCATCACAGATGTAATAATGAACAAGTCTGAAATATTCTAATTAATGAAATGTGATACTGCAACCTAAAAGGAATGTATGCCATTGGTAAAGATGACCAACAGATGCTCAATGCAGGGTTTGTACAATCCTGCTTCTCTGCTTTGTGTGAAAGCGTGAGATAGAGTGAGAAGTAGAGGTCAGTATTTGTAGAATGTGCTATAGCAAGGTACTATGATGCAGTACAGCTGGGAAATACTGACTATAAGACCAGACTAGTTAAGAGGCCGGTACCAGTAGGGAAAAGGCAGGAAATAGGATAAAATCATAGTTGCAAGCTGACAAGGAGAAGTACAAAGGAATGTGGCCGTCTGTGTCTGAGGCCATGCCATAGTCTCTTCTGGGCTCACTTCTGCCATGCTCATCGTGTTACCTAAAGTTCTTCCACCAAGCCTATAGTGTGAACTTTCTACATCACTGTCTCTCTGCATACACCTTCAGTCCAGAATTTCATGATTGATGATTCAACTGGCTCACGAGTACAAGTAATTTTCCTGAGCCCACTGAAGAGGCTACTATAATGTTTTCTTGCATCTAGAATCACATGAGGACTGTGTAAGCAGCTTTCCTTCTCCAGGAAGGGAATTCTTCCTTGGGTAGGATTTGGAGAGCTATGTCACTATTATGAAGTATTGCTGCAATGTTTCTGGTAATCAAGTCTAATAATATAGCACAGCCCAGATTAACACTGACTGTTCTGGACTAATCCCAGATTTATATCCAGAGCAGTGTAGGAAGTGGTCCTGACACCTGATCAAAGGTATGAACAAGATAATTACCATCAGTCAACCCAGGTTCCTGAATTAGTTAGGGGTTGAGCACAGCAGCTTGCATCCCTGTTGAGTAATCATGACTATGGTTGGTGCTTAGGGTGGTCACACTGTATGAAACTGGCTATCAGGTAAAAGTGCCTAAGAGACAGTTTTCTACAGCACACCACCAGGAAGCATGAGGCTTCTTCACACAGAGTTGTTGTACATGAATCTGGAGACTCTTTAATAAGATCAGTGCCTTTGTACTGACACATGTTTTCCCATCCTAAATCATTCTCCTTTAGTCATTAATCCACTGAAAAGCTCATCAATATAGCTGTCTTACAGAGGTGACCATATTGTATGTAATTCAAGACTTTGGCCTTTAATCAAGTCTACCAACTCCTTGTTTGCCTAGATTAGTAAAGGCATCTACATTAACTGATTTCATTATATTACTGTAAAAAGAAGAAAAAAAGAACCAAGGTTCCTCCTCAATGGACAACCCTGTTCCCTAAAAGTTATAATTAGAGACAAGAGAGAATCAAGGGGGAAAGTATGCTTTCAACACTTGACCAAAGCAAATGCTTTTAGGAAAACCAGAGCTCCATTTTCTGAAATCTCCACACTACTTGTTCACACCTCACTTTCACACACATTTTCCCCTCTGACTTGCCTGCTCTCCTCCCCAGGTCTTCATCACTAACTAGCTCTTCCTCCCTCCCAAAGCCAAGAACTCTGCAGCATTAGCTCCTCACTTACATGTCGTACTTTAGGGTTCACATCACCCAGCCACTCCCAGAAGAGCACTCTGCAATGGCATGTCTCTCCTCCTACAGACTCTAAGCTAAACAACAAGGACTTTAGACTTTGCTATAGTTGACCCCTGCAAAGGTCCCTGTGTTAAAGGATTGGTCCCCAGGTTCTCATATGCTTGTAAAAGTTAAAGCCAAGAAGGAAGTTCTTATGTACCCGGCATGACCCGAGGGAAATTATGAAACCCCCTCATCTCTCCTCTTTGTCTCTTCACTTTCTGGCTCAGATGAGCAGTCTGCTGTACCAAGGATTTCCTACCATATTAAGTTATCTTGCCTGAGGCCAAAAGCAATAGGATCACACAGTCATGGACTAGAAACTCCAAAACCATGAACCATAATAAATGTTTAAGCTTTATAAGTTAATTACCTAAAGAAACTTCATTAAAGTGACAGAAAGCTGATTAACACAGGTTGTTTACATCCCCACAATCTTACAGGGCTTGTTATATACCATCCATTCAACATACATATGTATAATACATGTTGCTAAAGAAATTATTTAAGCTAGTTATGTAAGCACTCCCAAAATTACACCTCCTAGAAAAAATATTTTATTATTTTACAAATATTAGAGGCTATTTCAATTACACTGGTTACTCTGTACTTTTTAAAGAGTTAAGAAAATTAGGTGGAAACAAAACCAAATAACTGGCATCATAAGATTAAAATATGATTCAGTTACTATTTTCCTAAGAATCTGTATAATCAAAAGTTTGATCAGTAACATATTAAGAATGGCCTCCACCTTGCCAACTGTTAGGCAGCAAACCTAAGTCTACTTTACTGAACCCTAGCCCCTCAAGCATATAATAAATAAATACATACTATTAAGAAAAGGCTAACTCTTTAACATGGAAAGTACCTAATAGGTTAAAAGAGAATTACTCCATCTTTTACTGAACATGACATAAAAACGTAAATATCTAAAGATGTCACATGGGAAGACACACTTACCCTGACATCAGTAGCATCTCCATGCCTGATAATACTGGCCCATGTGGTTGGCTCACTACTGCTTTCAAAATAATGAAAGACCTTCAATACTCGCTCCATTGCACCAGGGGACCGCTCCATGCCGGTACCCAAGTGAGTCTTAGTACTTGAACTTGGTGTATGATTCAAGTTTGGGTCGAGGTATGCAGCTGCCATTCTTTTGCTAGATGCTAGGTATCGGTCATATTCTGTTGAGGGAAAAATGATTTTCAGTGTGCAATATTTGAAATCTAGTAATCACAATATATATTGCTATTTATATTACTGCTACTATCTTCTTGCTTCCCTTTCTGGCATTATCACATGAACAAAGAGCTTGAGGAGAACAGGGACTTACTCCCCAAACAATCAACATGCTTCCACACCCAGGGCAGGACCTAACATAGTAGCATAATACGTATTTGTTAAGCCATTTGTTAAAAGACCAGGAATCCTATTTTAGCTATGTCAAAAAGATGTATTATCTGAATGCAATGCAATTTAATATCTCTTCTTTTTTTTTGTGGTAGATTCTCACTCTGGCCCAGGCTGACCTGGAATTCACTATATAGCCTCAGGGTGGCCTGGAACTCACTGTGATCCTCCTACCTCTGCCTCCTGAGTGCCACCATGTGCGGCTTTAATCTAATTTTTGCAACTGGGAGAAAACTTCACAACAAAACCAAATGTGTTAGTTTGCTGCATTCTTTGAAAATCATCTCCCTACAAGTTCTTTCTATGTGCACGAAGAGCAACATACTAGACACTGCTGATTAAAAACAGGGGCAGAGGTAGGAGGATCACAGTGAGGTCCAGGCCACCCTGAGGCTATATAGTGAATTCCAGGTCAGCCTGGGCTAGAGTGAGATCCTACCTCAAGGAAAAACAAACAAACAAATATACATTATAACCAAAATAAAGTCCTCCTACTAAGTCAAGTAACCACTTAATTAGACATAAGACAAATGAAAACCAAACCAAGAAACATCTACTTTTAAAACATTTATTCATTTGTTTTATGGGTGGGGGAGAGGAGAGGATTGGTGTGCCAGGGCTTGTAACCACCACAATCGAATTCCAGGTGCATGCACCATCTGTGCATAAGAACAAGCTTGTGCATGTGGCTTGCGTGGGTTCTGGGGAGCAAATACCTACTGGTATGTAAGTTGTTTTGGGTTTTTTTTTTTTTTTTTGAGACAAAATCGCAAGTATTCCAGGCTGTCAACAAACTCTTTGAAGGGGCTGACTTTGACCACCTCAGTCTCCTGCCTTCACTTCCTGGGTGCTGAGATTATAGGCATCGGTCACTATACCAACACAACTACCTCTTCCCAAAGTGTGGGGGAGAGCAGCCTTGTCAGACTGAAACTTCCAAGAGAAAGTTTAAAAAAAAAAAAAAATCTAAAAAGATGGCTGCATAGGTACCACGCCAAAGCAGCCTGGGGAGAAAAAGGCAAAAAGAAAAAAAAAAAAAAAACCCAGAAAAATATTCACTATTACTACAAAGTGAGGTGTAAAGGAAATAGAAATGGTAGCAGAGAAGTAGGAGAGATCCAGAGCATCCAGAGCCCACACAGGCCAGCCGAAGTGCCCCAGGCAGGTCCATGAGCAGGACCACTGTGGGAGCAGTGGCACTCGCTAGCCGGCTACCAGGCTCGGCTTCAGCCACAGGAAAAGCCGGGTGAGGGGATTTCCCGCTCACACCAAGCTCTCCGCAAACTCAAGAAATGTGAAGGGAGAATGGCAGAACAATGGAGGACCATATCACAAGGTAGAATAACACGTGGAACAGCGAGAGAACCAGAGCAGCATCAGCAGCTTCCCCTCCCATACCGCCAGTGCCCAGCTCCAGGGAACAGAGCAGCAGTCCAGGGACCCAACCACGCCTACTTGAACCAACAGCAGGATCCAAGCATAACTGAGACCAAGATCATCCCAAAAGGTAACTGGGATTACACCAGGTAAGTACATGCCTAATAAACCTGGTATAAAGGACTGAAACAGAAGTGCTAATTGGACCTTCCATAACAGGATAAATTATATGTTAAATCTGATGGATGGTCAGATTTGCCACTAGTAAATAAGCTGTATTTGGGGCTTGTTATTTGTTGCTTCTTGATTTATAGTGGCTTTGTTTCCTCTTCTATTATACATTAGGGAAGGGTCTCACCTGGTCACAAGCTGACTTGGAACCCAATACAGACCAGAATCTTAACCTCCTTGTTGTCAGGATTAAGGGAGTGAGTAAGGCACCACACACCTTACGGGACAGACAGAGGATATGGTTGTCATAATACCTACTCTTGCATAAATATGCTGTGCTGTTTTTCATTGCAAGTGTATATTGTTTAGTTAAATTGTGGAAACTATCTGTATTTGGTTCCACTCAGCCTATTTGAATATTCTCGAAATAGGCAAACCCAACACCTAGAGTCACTCTTGTAGATACTCTGAGAGTCTTGAGAGCCACACTGAGCACATTAAGCTCCTATCCTGAAGATATACAACATCAGAATGATTGATACATCTAATAATACTCAGCTAACTAGAAAATCCAATCATAAAATAATCCAAGTTGCAAAAATATATATATTATAACAAATAAACACCAAAAATCATGACAATGAAATCTACCAAAAAGCATTAGTGCATCAAAAATGACCTCCAGTGAGAACGAGGTAGAGGAAATGCCAGAGAAAGATTTCAAAAGAATGATTATAAATATGTTCAAACAACTCAAAGACGAAATCAAAGGAGGCAAAGAAGACACAGAACACCAATTTAATGAAATAAAGAAGTCAATAGTAGACATAAATAAGGAAATACAAATATTGAAAAAAAAACCAGTAAGAATTACTAGCAATAAAGAACATAGTTAATGGAATAAAAATTCTGTAGAAAATCTCAACAATAGAATGGATGAAGGAGAGGACATTATATCCAAGCTAGAAGACCAGGTGGCAGATCTAATACAGTCCAACAAACAGAAGGACAAACTAATACAAAAGTATGAGTGGGAATTTCAAGGTATTCGGAACATTACGAAAAGATCAAATAGAATTCAGGGCATAGTAGAAGGAGAAGAATTTCACTCCAAAGGCATAGTAGGCATCCTCAAAAAAATCATAGAAGAAAACTTCCCCCAAATTTGGAAAAAGGTGCCAATGCAGATACAGGAGGCCTTCAGAACACCAGCCAGAAAAAAAAAAAAAAAAAAAAAAACAGAAAAAAACCCTCCTCACCATATTATAATCAAACCACCAAACACACAAACCAATGAAAAAAATATTGAAAGCAGTCAGAGAGAAAACTCAAGTCAACTACAAAGCCAAGCTTATCACCATTACATGAGATTACTCAACACAAACTTTAAAAGCCAGAAGGGTGTGGAGTGATATATTACAAGTCCTGAAAGAAAACAACTGTCAACCAAGGTTACTTTACCCTGAAAAGCTATCCATTCAAATAGACAGAGAAATAAGGACATTCCACGACAAAAGCAAGCTAAAGGAGTATTTGAAGACAAAACCAGCTCTACAGAAAATACTTGAAAGAATCCTCCATGCTAAAGAAAAAGAAAAGCACACATATAAGGAACTGGGAAAAAAACAAACAATACTCAAATACTAGTTAACACAAGAGAGCAAAGGTAAAACCAGAAGAACTACAAAAAAAAAAAAAAAGGCAAACATGATTACCTACATTTCAATATTATCTCTTAATATCAATAGCCTCAATGCCCCAACCAAAAGGCATATAGGTTTGCAGACTGGGTTAAAATGCAGGATACTTCCATTTGTTGCGTCCAAGATACCCACCTTTCTACAAAGGATGGACATTATCTGAGGGTGAAAGGTCGGAAAACGGTGTTTCAAGCAAATGAACCTAGAAAACAAGCAGGGGTTGCTATCCTAGTATCTGACAAGGTAGACTTCAGTCCAACATTAGTTAAGAAAGATAAGGAAGGCCACTTTATATTGATTAAAGGCACCCTCCAACAGGAGGACATTACAATCCTAAACATATATGCACCAAACATGGGAGCCCCCATATTCATCAAACAAACACTATTAGAACTAAGGTCACAGATAACACCAAACACAGTGGTACTGGGTGACTTCAACATCCCACTGTCATCAATTGACAGATCATCCTGGGGGGTGGGGAGAAAACAAGGCATGCATGTGGACTAAATGAGGTCATAGAAAAAAAATGGACCTAAGAGATACATACAGGACATTTCATCTAAATGCTGCAGAATATACATTCTTTTCAGCAGCACATGGAACATTCTCTAAAATAGACCATATATTAGGACACAAAGCAAATCTTAATAAATTCAGGAAAATAATTCCTTGCATTCTATCTGACCACAATGGAAACTACAAATCAATAGCAAGAAAGGCTATAGAGCATACACAAAATCATGGAAATTAAACAACACACTACTAGATGATGAATGGGTCAATGAAGAAAGAAATCAAGAAGGAAGTAAAAAAATTTATAGAGGCAAATGATAATGAGAACACAACATACCAAAATCTCTGGGACACAATTAAGGCATCCTAAGAGGTAAATTTAAAGTTTTAAGGGCCTATATAAAGAAATTAGAAAGGTTGCAAGTAAATGACCCAGTGCTTCACCTTAAAGCCTTGGAAAAAGAAGAACAAGGCAAACCCAAAACCAGTAGACGGGAACAAATAATAAAGATTAGAGCAGAAATTAATGAAATAGAAACTAAAAAAACAATCCAAAGAATCAAGAAGCTAAGAAAGAATCAATAAGCTAAAAAAAGAGATACAAAGGGAAGAGAAAGGAAGGGAGTAGGGTACTTAATAGGCTGGTATTGCATATATGTAAGTAGAAGACTAGATTAATGGGGATGAAAAGGTCCAAAGTGAGGTCAGGGGAAGAGATCGAGTAAAGGAAAGATGGAGGGAGGGCTATTCAAAATCTAAGAGGATGTAAATAACGCATATGGAATCCTACTTTAAAAAAAATTGTTCATTTTTATTTATTTGAGAGTGACAGAGAGAGAGGAAGAGAAAGAGGCAGATAGAGAGAAAGAGAGAAAATGGGCATGCCAAGGCCTCCAGCCACTGCAAACGAACTCCAGATGTGTGCGCCCTCTTGTGCATCTGGCTAACGTGGGTCCTGGGGAATCGAGCCTCGAACCAGGGTCCTTAGGCTTAACAGGCAAGCGCTTAACTGCTAAGCCATCTCTCCAGCCCGGAATCCTACTTTTTTTTGGACAATGGAATTCAGGAGTCATATATTCTTGCTAGAAAATTTTCAGTGCCAGGGATGGGATACCTTCCAGGGAGTTGTTGGCCAGGGAGGACCCTGATGCCCCCAAAAGATTACAGGCCATTGTCAAAGACCTTGGTTTCCAACCAGGAATCAATGGTAAGACCCTATTGCTGAAGACTCCACATAATTGGGCTGTAAGGCCACTGAGAAATCTTGCTGGAACTGAGCTGATAACCTGTTCCATGTAGACCAGGTGACAGAAAGCTGGAAGAAGCCATTCTACATGCAGTTCAATGGGAGAAAGAGATACCACCAGTGAAGATACTCAACAGTGGTCATTGCAAGCCTTATATTGGCCACCAGGCCAAATGAGCCAACGTGTGTAATAGTGGCATGTCTGTCATGGTGGAAACCAACTGCCCTCCAATTGGACTGGAGGCGCACACCAATGAAGGGAATATATCCCTGATACTGAAAACTTCAAACAGGGGTAGTCATGAGCCCTAGGGGTGTAACATCTACTGATGTCTGAATAAGTGTGTATACTATGATTATCAAACTGCCCAGTAACCACGTCTCTTAATATTCATGCCCTTATATTAATGCTACTCTCACTTTGGGTAGAAAATCTTCTCTTTACAGATTGCAGTGACCGTGGGACAACTCAGAAGGTATGTATCATAGTGCTGGAAACAAGTGACTAGAGTACCGAGTAACATCTCAATCACACCTTCCAAGGCTCAGGGTCTAATGCGGAAGAGGTGGCGGAAAGAATTAAAGAGCCAAAGGAAGGGCTGGAGAGATGGCTTAGCGGTTAAGCGTTTGCCTGTGAAGCCTAAGGACCCCGGTTCAAGGCTCGGTTCCCCAGGTCCCACGTTAGCCAGATGCACAAGGGGGCGCACGCATCTAGAGTTCGTTTGCAGTGGCTGGAAGCCCTGGCACGCCCATTCTCTCTCTCTCCCTCTATCTGTCTTTCTCTCTGTGTCTGTCGCTCTCAAATAAATAAATAAATAAAAATAAAAAATGAACAACAACAACAAAAAGAGCCAAAGGAAGGGTAGGACTCCTTACAATGTGCTCCCTCCAGGCATAAAATGGCCTTGATATCCATGACCTCATAGTGCCCTACCTACACAAGACCATCATAAGAGGGGGGAAAGACCATGACATTAAAATAAAAGACTTATAGAGATAAGGAAGGGATATGATAAAGAATGAAATTTCAAAGTGGAAAAGGGGAGGGAAGGAGGTTATTACCATGTGATATTTTTTATACTCATGGAAAATTTTTTTTTAATTGAGAAAAAAATAAAATTAGATAAAATTTTTAAAAAAGAAAAAAGAAATTAGAAAGGTCACAAGTAAACAACCTAATGCTTCATCTTAAGGCCTTGGACAAATAAGGCAAACTAAAAATCAGTACAAGGAAAGAAATAATAAAGATTGGGGCAGAAATTAATGAAATAGAAACCAAAAAAACAATCAAAGGAATCAATGAAACAAAGAGTTGGTTCCTTGAAGGGATAAACAAGATTGATAGACCGTTAGCAAATCTGACCAAATGAAAGAGAGACACAAATTAATAAAATTGGAGATGAAAAAGGTAACATCACAACAGATGCCAGAGAAATTCAAAAAATTTTAGGGACATAGTATAAAAGCATATACTCCACAAAGTATGAAAATCTGAAAGAAATGGATGATTTCCTTGATTTATATGACCTATCTAAGTTAAATCAAGATGAGACCAATCACTTAAATAGACCTATAACAAGCATGGAGATCAGAACAGTTATCAAAAATCTCCCAACTAAAAAAAGTCCAGACCCAGATGGACTGACACGGAAAATAAAAGGGAGGATACAATTATGGTTTTGTTGTTGTTGTTTTTTTAGGTAGAGTTTCACTTTAGTCCAAGCTGATGTGGAATTCACAATGTAGTCTCAGGGTAGCCTCAAAGTTATGACGATCCTCCTACCTCTGCCTCTCGAGTGCTGGGATTAAAGGCGTGTATCACCATGCCTGGCTTGTTTTATTTTTTTGAGGCAGGCTCTCACTCTAGCCCAGGCTGGCCTCAAACTCATGGCAATCCTCCTACCTCTGCTTCCCAAGTGCTGAGATTGAAGGTATGCACCACCATGCCCAGCTTCAAGACAATTCTTTTTAAAAGGTAAAAATGCTAACAAGTTATTAGCAAATTTAATCCAGCAATATTTTTTTAACTGCATTATGATCAAAAGGAGTTGTTCATGCATTCAAAAACAAGCAGTGTAGGGCTAGAGAGATGGCTTAGCAGTTAAGGTACATGCCTATGAAGCCTAAGGACCCAGGTTTGATTCTCTAGGTCCCACATAAGCCAGATACATATGGTGGCAAATGCGTCTGGAGTTCGTTTACAGTGATTAGAGGCCCTGGCATACCCATTCTCACTATCTCTCTCTCCCTCCCTCCCTCTATCTCTAATAAATAAATAAATATTTAAAAAAGCAAGCATTGTTAATTCACTAACCTCAGAAAGAAGAGTAATCATGGCTATTGTACATGCAGATAAACTGTTGATAAAATCTGCCATTCATAATAAAATGAATTCTTTGCAGGGGCTGGGGAAATGGCTTAGTATCTAAGGCACTTGTCATGCAATCCTTACGGCCTAATGTTAAACCCTCCCGTATCCATGTAAAAATTGGGAGCACAGTAGGAGGATCCCCATGACTTGCTGGGTAGCTTCTCTAGTTGGATTGGTGAGCTGCAGATTCAACGATATCCTTTCTCATAAAAATAAGCCAGAGAAGCAACAGAGAAGACACCTGAAGTCAACCTCTGGCCTCTACAGGCACATGGCACATACAAAGAGGGGGGTTAGGGTTGGGGGTGGGGTGCTAGCTCAGCAGATAAGAGCACTTGCTAGGCCAGTATGAGGACCTGATATCAATTCTTAGCATCCACATAAAAAGCTTGATAGTACACACCTGTAACTCCAGTGCTAAGGAGGGCAGATTCAGGAGGACTGTTGAGTCAGCCAATTTAATCAAAAAACAGGAAGTCTCAGATTCAGCAACAGAATCCTGGACTCGCTGTGGATTGAATGTGACCAGCTGTTTCATGCTCCTGCCACCATGCCTTCCTGCTGTGATGAACTGTAACCTGGAACTGTAGCTAAATAAACCCTTCCATATTCCTGTAAACCAATCTTTTCAAGTATGCTGTCTCAGCAATGAGAAAGTAACGAATACATACACCACCCATACTATATGCAGACACAAAACAAGGAGAAAGAATGGATAAATTTCAACCTGATGAATACCTATATAAAAGGCTCTGATGCAGCAGTTTAAGGGTGCTTCCTTGCAAAGCCTGATGGTCCAGGTTCAATTCCCCAGTACCCTTGTAAGGCCAGATGCACAAAGTAGCACATGTGTCTGAAGTCCATTTGTAGTGGCAGGAGGCCTTGATGTGCCCACACTCATTCACTACTAATATACACATCCCTCTCTAATCATAAATAAAATATTTTTTTGAAAAAGAAAGAAGAGGTAGGGATATGGCTAAGGGTTAAAGGTGCGTATAGAACCTTCTGGCCCGAGGTTAGTTCCCCAGCACCCACATAAAGACATATGCAAAAGTGGTGCATGGGTCTGGCATCTGTTTGAACCAGGAAAATGTGCTCATGCATGTGTACATGCAAACACACATGCATGCAAATAAATAATAAATAAAATGAATGAATGAAAAGGTGTGGTCAGAAGAGCACGTCAGGAGACCCAAAGCATGACACATTCCAAACATATATCTGTGGCCCAAACCCCATGGCTCAATCCTGCATGGTTTTCAAAAAGTAGACCAAAATATTTTTTTTAAAGATTAGAAAGTTACCAGGTAAAGCCACTGATAGACGATGACTTTATGTGCTTGTCAAAACCCCATTTGTTCTATAAAGCAAGACATTTCAAGTCTCCGAGGCAGCTCTAGGCCTGACTCTGTTGCAGCCACCCAAACCTCCACTGGTGTGCTCATAATCTCTGCAGGTTTGACTTTCTGCTGGTCTGCAGGCTGCTGTCTGGGTGGCTATGCTGACCAGCTCCAGGGAAGGTCTGTCATGGAACCAGAAATCAAGAGAGGGGCTTTCTGCTATACTGGCTAGTCCATTTCTGCCAGACATCTTTAGCTTATGTGGGTCTGCATTTGATTCTGACCCTCTACAAAAGCTCAAGTGGCACTATCAACTCTGTGAATGTCTCTAAATGAAAAAGCACTTCACCCTTCCCTCCAGATCACTAGTTTTCACCAGCTCTATGGGTCTGATGCCGCTCTCCAGCATCTGCCCATGATTCACTTCCCAAGATTAACCCAGTCACAGGGATAGGGCCTTGTGTATCCCAGGCTGATTCTGAAGTGTAAGACCAACAATGGCTTTTAACTTGTTCTTCCTTCTTCCACCTCCCAGTGCGGTAATCTCAGTGCTCATGTACTACCATGGCAGTTTTATGCAGCACTGAGGATGGAGCCCAGGGCTTCATGCATGCTAGGTGAGCCCTCTACCAACTACTGAGCTGCTGCCCCATCCTCATTCGCTACTTTAATACAGTACAGAATCTTTTGCAAAATAAATTATCAGGGATAAGGATGCAGCTCAAATAATAAGAGTGCTTATTTAGTGCCAGACATAAAACGGGGTGTGTGGTGTCTCAAAAAAAAAAAAAAAAAAAAAAAAAGCTCTCAAAGAGGAAATGAAAAACAGGAAAACATGAAACTGTGTTTACATGGATTAGAGGAGTACTTTTTAAACAATCTGTTCTGAAGGACACGCTATGCTTTAATTCCAAGCCCGTCACAGACCAGTGCTTTTATAAAATACAATGAAGCCGGGAGTGGTAGTGCACTCCTTTAATCCCAGCACTCAGGAGGCAGAGGTAGGAGGATTACCGTGAGTTCGAGGCCACCCTGAGACTACATAAAAAATTCCAGGTCACTCTGAGATAAAGTGAGACCTGACCTCAAAAAACAATCAATCAAAAAAATAAAAACAAATAAAATACAATGAAAAGGAATTTCAACAAAACTGAACTTGTAAAAAGCATCTAAAAGTCAACCACTAAATTTCTATCTTTACAGTCTATAAACAGAAAATTGCTGTACAGCTTGCCCATGGGCTTCAGAATGTACACCGTCAATTCTCACCTTTATCTTGGCCTGGAAGTAAAGTCCCATTGCCAATATGAATCTTCAGCACCAAATTTCTTGGCCAGACTACCTGATTTAAGTCAAGAGCAAAAAATCCAACCGCTTCCAGAATGGGAATGCAGACACAGGCGGGACTGTGGCTAAGATGCCCACACCACAGTACCCCTTCAATCAACAAGAACACCCTATATTCTTGGTGCCTACTCTTTCCTTCTCTATTGAAGGGGCACCCAAGTCACGATGAGAAAGAAAAGACTTCTAAACTCTAAATCCAGGACTTGATCCAATCAGACAGAAATGCTGAATAAAACAGTAGAAATTAAAGGAAAACAATGAAAGAACCACAGTGAGTACCTTCCTCGGGAGAGCCATCATTTACACCACAGACAGCACTTTCCTCCAGAGAGCCATCACTTACACCACAGTGAGCACTTCCCTCCAGAGAGCCATCACTTACACCACAGTGAGCACTCTCCTCCAGAGAGCCATCACTTACACCCCAGTGAGCACTTCCCTCCAGAGAGCCATTACTTACACCACAGTGAGCACTTCCCTCCAGAGACCCATCACTTACACCACAGTGAGCACTTTCCTCCTGAGAGCCATCACTTACACCACAGTGAGCTCTTCCCTCCGGAGACCCATCACTTACACCACAGTGAGCACTTCCCTCCAGAGAGCCATCACTTACACCACAGTGAGCACTTCCCTCCAGAGACCCATCACTTACACCACAGTGAGCTCTTTCCTCCAGAGAGCCCTCACTTACACCACAGTGAGCACTTCCCTCCAGAGACCCATCACTTACACCACAGTGAGCACTCTCCTCCAGAGAGCCATCACTTACACCACAGACAGCACTTTCCTCCAGAGAGCCATCACTTATACCACAGTGAGCACTTTCTCCAGAGATCCATCACTTACAACCACAGTGAGCACTTCCTCCAGAGAGCCATCATTTACACCCCAGTGAGCACTTCCCTCCAGAGACCCATCACTTACACCCCAGTGAGCACTTCCCTCCAGAGACCCATCACTTACACCACAGTGAGCTCTTCCCTCCAGAGACCCATCACTTACACCACAGTGAGCACTTCCCTCCAGAGACCCATCACTTACACCACAGTGAGCTCTTCCCTCCAGAGACCCATCACTTACACCACAGTGAGCTCTTCCCTCCAGAGACCCATCACTTACACCACAGTGAGCACTCTCCTCCAGAGAGCCATCACTTACACCACAGTGAGCACTTCCCTCCAGAGACCCATCACTTACACCACAGTGAGCACTCTCCTCCAGAGAGCCATCACTTACACCACAGACAGCACTTTCCTCCAGAGAGCCATCACTTATACCACAGACAGCACTTTCCTCCAGAGAGCCATCACTTACACCACAGTGAGCACTTCCCTCCAGAGAGCCATCACTTACACCACAGTGAGCACTCTCCTCCAGAGAGCCATCACTTACACCACAGTGAGCTCTTTCCTCCAGAGACCCATCACTTACACCACACTGAGCACTCTCCATCAGAGACCCATCACTTACACCCCAGTGAGCACTTCCCTCCAGAGACCCATCACTTACACCACAGTGAGCTCTTCCCTCCAGAGACCCATCACTTACACCACAGTGAGCACTCTCCTCCAGAGAGCCATCACTTACACCACAGTGAGCACTCTCCTCCAGAGAGCCATCACTTACACCACAGTGAGCACTTTCCTCCAGAGAGCCATCACTTACACCACAGTGAGCACTTTCCTCCAGAGAGCCATTACTTACACCACAGTGAGCACTTCCCTCCAGAGTCCCATCACTTACACCACAGTGAGCACTCTCCTCCAGAGAGCCATCACTTACACCACAGTGAGCACTCTCCTCCAGAGAGCCATCACTTACACCACAGACAGCACTTTCCTCCAGAGAGCCATCACTTACACCACAGAGAGCACTTTCCTCCAGAGAGCCATCACTTACACCACAGTGAGCACTTTCCTCCAGAGAGCCATCACTTACACCACAGTGAGCTCTTTCCTCCAGAGACCCATCACTTACACCACACTGAGCACTCTCCATCAGAGACCCATCACTTACACCACAGTGAGCACTTCCCTCCAGAGAGCCATCACTTATACCACAGTGAGCACTCTCCTCCAGAGAGCCATCACTTACACCACAGACAGCACTTTCCTCCAGAGAGCCATCACTTACACCACAGTGAGCACTTTCCTCCAGAGAGCCATCACTTACACCACAGACAGAACTTTCCTCCAGAGAGCCATCACTTACAACCACAGTGAGCACTTCCTCCAGAGACCTATCACTTACACCCCAGTGAGCACTACCCTCCAGAGACCCATCACTTACACCCCAGTGAGCACTTCCCTCCAGAGACCCATCACTTACACCACAGTGAGCACTTTCCTCCTGAGAGCCATCACTTACACCACAGTGAGCACTTCCCTCCAGAGACCCATCACTTACACCACAGTGAGCTCTTCCCTCCAGAGACCCATCACTTACACCACAGTGAGCACTTTCCTCCAGAGACCCATCACTTACACCACAGACAGCACTTTCCTCCAGAGAGCCATCACTTACACCACAGTGAGCACTTTCCTCCAGAGAGCCATCACTTACACCACAGTGAGCTCTTTCCTCCAGAGACCCATCACTTACACCACACTGAGCACTCTCCATCAGAGACCCATCACTTACACCACAGTGAGCACTTCCCTCCAGAGAGCCATCACTTACACCACAGTGAGCACTCTCCTCCAGAGAGCCATCACTTACACCACAGTGAGCTCTTTCCTCCAGACAGCCATCACTTACACCACAGTGAGCACTTTCCTCCAGAGAGCCATCACTTACACCACAGTGAGCTCTTCCCTCCAGAGACCCATCACTTACACCACAGTGAGCACTTCCCTCCAGAGAGCTATCACTTACACCACAGTGAGCACTCTCCTCCAGAGAGCCATCACTTACACCACAGTGAGCACTCTCCTCCAGAGAGCCATCACTTACACCACAGTGAGCACTCTCCTCCAGAGAGCCATCACTTACACCACAGTGAGCACTTTCCTCCAGAGAGCCATCACTTACACCACAGTGAGCTCTTTCCTCCAGAGACCCATCACTTGCACCACAGTGAGCACTTCCCTCCAGAGACCCATCACTTACACCACAGTGAGCTCTTCCCTCCAGAGACCCATCACTTACAACACAGTGAGCACTTCCCTCCAGAGAGCCATCACTTACACCACAGTGAGCACTCTCCTCCAGAGAGCCATCACTTACACCACAGTAAGCACTTTCATCCAGAGACCCATCACTTACACCACAGTGAGCAGTTCCCTCCAGAGAGCCATCACTTACACCACAGTAAGCACTTTCATCCAGAGACCCATCACTTACACCACAGTGAGCACTTTTCTCCACAGGACCCCCCCACACACACACACACTTACACCATAGTGAGTACCTTCCTCCAGTGCTCTCCCATTTACATCACCGTAAGTGCTTTCCTCCAGGGCTGCCCCCAAAAAGAACCACCACCTTATGCTTTATATACAAAAGCCTTTGTGTAAATGTATACACATTGCCACAACACATATGTGGAGGTCAAAGGACAATCTTAGGGTGTCATCTGTCATCTTCCACCTTGCCTCAGGCAGGATCCCTCCTAATGTTCACTATGGGTACATATGCCAGGATAGCTGGCCTGCAAGCTTGCAGCATTCTCCTGGCTCCACTCACCATCTTGCCATAGGCATGGTGGAATAACACAGCCCTATGCTATTGTATCTTGCTTTTACATTTGTCCTGCAGATCAAAGATTTCCAGTTGTCAGGCTGATACAACAAGCGCTGTTAGCTACTGAGCCATCTTCCCACTCCCAATATTCCAGCCCTTTAATCCTACTTGGGACACTTGCTGAACCAGTAAAGTGAAGTGACACTGTAGGAAAAGGAACTGAGTGATAGAACATGAAAGAATAAGGAAAGGGTTGAAAACTTATAAAACTAAATTTAAATGAATTAAGCCATAATCAAAGATGAACAGTATGGCTGGGAGATGGCTTAGTGGTAAAGGTGCTCCTTGCAAAGCCTGCTTGCCCAGGGTTCAATTCCCCAGTACTCACATAAAGCCAGATGCACAAAGTGGCACATGTGTCTGAGTTTATTTGCAGCGACAAGAGGCCCTGGTAGACTCATACTCATATTCATTCTCTCTCTTTCCTTACAAATATTTTTTTAAAATATGAAGCATATATTAAGAAGCTGGATAAGATTTCTAAAGTAAATCCTTAAACTAAGTATTTTTTTGGTTTTCTTGTAAAATATATAACCTGGGAGCTGAGAAGACAGCTCAGTGGAAGAAACACTCACCACACAAGCCTGAGCACCTGAGTATGACCACTCCCAGACCCCATGGAAAATGCCAGAACCTTAATGGGCTTCTGTCATCCCAGTGGGCCTATAAATGGAAAAGGACAATAGAATTTTCTGGAAGCTCATGGTGAACATGGCAAAGAGCAATAGAAAAGTGAGACTCAGAGAGAAGGCCTGCTTCAAGTGAGGTTGGAAGTCAAGAACTGACCCAGTATTGTCCTCTGATCTCCATGGCACACATGTGCCTATACTCTTAACACATACAGGGACACACAACACACACACACACACACACACACACACTATATACACACAGATAAATATTTAAGTCTAACCTGAATTTTCTATTAACTTGGTAAAATATTCAATATTAAAATATCACTGGGTAGCACCTTCTATCTTCCAAGAGTAAGTGTAAAAACATCTCCCTTTCCAAGCACCATACCTCTCTTCCAATGTGATTCTGATATTCTTCCTACCTAAAAGGCAAAGACAGCTGCATCCTGGCTCCTTGAGTCTGGATGGACTTCTGACTTCAGCTAAGGTACTTCCTAGGCTAAGGCACACAGGCAACACTCCCTTCGACCCACCAAATAAATAAATAAAAACAGGTGACCAAAACTTTTCTAGTGTCCTTGGAACCTACCCCAGCATCACATTGTAAGGAAGTTCAATTCTACATCGTTGTTGGCCAATTCTCTCTTTGTATAATGAATTTTCATATGATGCCACACTGATTTATGACAAGTTTTCAAACCCTTGCTGACTAAAAGTTTTCCAAACAAGATGCACAGTGAACAATCATGAAACTATTCTAAAAAAAAAAAAGACACACTAGCCCCTATCCCAGTGTGCACTGTCATTTGTACAGACATCTGCACAGTGAGTTCATACTGTAAAAGACCTGATACACATCTTATGTGCTTACTCAGAATTAATAAACCACAGTAACAGAAATGTGAAGTAGTCTTTTAAGAAACTAGTATTATTATTATTATCATCTTTCTTTTTTGGTGTTTTGTTTTGTTTTTCAAGATAGGGTCTTACTCTGGCCCAGGCTGACCTGGGATTCATTATGTAGTCTTAGGGTGGCCTCAAACTCACACCGATCCTCCTACCTCTGCCTCCCGAGTGCGAGTACTGGAATTAAAGGCGTGCACCACCACTTCCAGTGAGAAACTGGTATTATTCAAACTGTAGTCACTAAAATTTGTACACACTAGATCCTTATAAGGTAATGGGCATCTATGTAACAATCCAACTGTCTTCAAAGGGACTTTTTCAAAAATTTCAGAAAATGTCACAAATTATGGAGTTCTACTTTTACTTCATCTGAAGTACCACATCATAATGTCATCTCTCTCTGAATATTCAACAATTGTCTTTAATATCAACTTCAAATTAATTTCTCAGATTTCTAATTAACACTGGGACCTTAAAGATAATTAGTGAACAATGTTTGGAGACTTAAAATCCCCTAAGAAAATCAGGAATGGCAAAAGATAAAGAAAAGAAGCAAACTGAATGACTCAGAGTCCTTATAATCTTGCCTATTAAATATATTTATTCCTCATAAAACATAAAATAAATTATAAGAAATATACTTTAAATGAAATTAAAAATATCATCACCTATAATTATATTTAATCTCAGACCAGAGAAATACTCTTCTCTCAGTTTTACTGTAGCAAAATCCCCGAGCAGCTTCTAGATGGAGTCCTCTCTTTAAGTGATTTGGGATGTTTCATTTCTTTTGTTGTTGTGTTGTATTGTTTTTCTAGGTAATATTTCACTCTAGCTCAGGCTGACCTGGAATTCACTATGTAGTCTCAGGGTGGCCTCAAACTCTCGGGGGTCCTCCAACCTCTGCCTCCTGAGTGCTGGGATTAAAGGCGTGCGCCACCACACCCAGCTCTACTGGGCATATCTAATGACTCAGAATCCTTGTCATATTCTGGGGTGAAGACAAAACAGTACCTTAACAGCACATTCAGACTGGTGTGGTGGCACACGCCTTTAATCCCAGCACTTAGGAGGCAGAAGGATCCTAGTCAGTTCAAGGCCACTCTGGGACTACATACTGAAATTACAGGTCAGCCTGGGTTACAGCAAGAACTGGTCTCAAAAACAAAGAGAGAGAGAGAGAGAAGACATTCTTGGGGCTGGAGAGATGGCTCAGTAATTAAGGTGCTTGCCTATAAAACCTAAGGACCTGGGTTCGACTCCCCAGTACATATGTAAAGCCAAATGCACAAGGTGATGCATGTCTTTGGAGTTAGTTTGTGATGGCTATAAGCCCTAGTGCATCCATTCTCTCTTTCATAACTAAATCAAAAAAAATTTAAAAGAACACATTCTCAGTTCTGAATATGAAAGGCTTATTCTGTGCTGGATCACCACCCAGGAATTCAAGGCCATCCTGGTCTTCAGAGTGAGTTCCAAGCACAACCTTGGCTCAGTAAACCACAATGAATAACACATACATAGAGAGAAGGTGGAAATGTACATTTTTCTACTGGCTCCAGTGTGTAGCACATGAAGGCTGAGGTGAGAGACCCAGCCTCGTGGGTGGAGAGCAAATGAGGAAGACCTTTGATGTCAACTTTGGGCCTCCACATGCAACCAATGCACATACATGTGGACAAACATCGCCCACAAACATGCATGTGAGCCTATCATAAGCATCCCTGCTAGGAATAGCAAGATGATATAATACTTAAACATCCTAAATCCAGGGAACTGGATTGAGATCCACACCGCTCACTGTTCGCATCTTCAACAAGACATTTCACTTGACTATGATGCTGTCTACAGAGTTGTAGCAGCACTGATTTCTGTAAAAATACAGCCGTACATCTGTAAAGCGCTCTGTATTAAGATACTGATGCCGACGGCTTAGCAACAAATACTCATGCACAAGGCACCACACACAAAGACCATCCCAATTCAGCCCATTCCTGTCAGGTGAACCATATCACTAACCTCATACAGCAGTAGGTCCTATCTGTAATGTTATTTACAAGTAAGAATGCTGAGGCATGAGAGGTTAAGTAACTTGCTCACGTGGACAGAGCTAATGAAATCTACTTGTGTTGCCCCCAAAGTCCATTTTCATCCCCACACAAGATAACCTGCTTCTCCAAATATGGTCCAAATAGCAACACAAGCACCCATAGAGGAGCCTGTGAGAAGAGTCCAGACGTCCACCATAAACGTATTTATCTAAAAGTATCTTACTTCCGGGTAAGATGGCAGCTTAGGAACCATGCCAAACCAGCCTAGGGGGAAAATACACCAGAAAAAAGGGCAAAATAAACTCTTCTACTGAAAAGTAAAGGTGCGTAAGAAATTATCAACCACAGCAGAAAAGTGGCAGAGACCCGAAACGTCTAGAGACCACAGAAGCGGCAGCTCTAGCAGTGGTGCCAGTCCAAGGCCACGGCTGCCAGGCTTGGCATGAGCAGCTGGAAAAGCCAGGTGACAGGTTTTTCCAACTACACAGGCCTCCTCACAAACTCAAGAAACCTGGAGGGGAAGACAGCAGGGACCAGAGGAGCAGCTCGTGAGAAAGAGGAACAGTAGTACAACTTGAGGCACCAACCACAGCCTCCCCTCACTCCACCACTAGCACAAAGACCAGCAACGACCAGAGATCTGGGTAAGGGAACTCACTTACACAGCACCCAGCACAGGTGATCACAACAGCGACCCACCAACCCAGCCAGCCTACCTGAGCCTGCAGTGCAGCAGAGAGGGACCCAAGTGGGCAGGCAGCTTATCTGAGACCAAAGCCATCCCAAAAGGTAACACAACCAACTTATAGGTCAGTACCTACCACAAAACTTTTGTGTATAGACCTGCATTGTAAGTGCTAATCACACTTTCTATACCAGGGTAGACTATGTGTTAAAGCTAATGGATGGTCAGATTTGCCATTCTTAAATAAGCTAAATTTTGGCTTGTCATTTGTTGCTTCCTGACTTATAGAGCCTTTGTCTCTTCTGTCATTCATGGGAGCAGGGTCTCACTCAGCCACAAGTTGACCTTAGAAATCACTACAGACCAAAACTCTCAACCTCCCAATTAACAGGATTAAGGGTGTAGGGTAACACACATCCTTAGGGACTTTGATTTTGTTAGCTAATCTGTTTGTTTTAATACCCACTCTTGCATAAATACTCCATGCTGGTTTTGACTGAATGTGTGTATTTTGTTCATTTGAATTTCAGAAACTGCCTGGATTTTGCTCAACCCAGCCTACCAGAATATTTACATATTAGGAAAATTCAACACCTAGGGTCATGTTTGCTGTTACTCTCAGAGTCTTTTGAGAGCAACACCTAGCACATTAAGCTTCTACCCTGAAGATATATAATGTGAGATTTATACTGTAAAGTGAGCAAAATATTATATTTCTCTATATGTTTATACCTAGCTTAGAGAAAAATAGAAGTCACTTCCTTGTAGGAGCTCATAAAAGAATGAAATGAAACACTTGTTTAGCTAATGGCAGGTAAACAGGAGGCTCTGCTGGTCTGAATAGTATTATCTGAGGCCTGCACTGTTGAGCAAACTCCTTAAGATAAGCAGGACTCCTGGTCATAGGCCTACCTTGCACCCCCCAGAGGTGCTTCCTATAACTGACCAACAGATCTATTTACAATTTCCTTTTTTTTACTTTTATGGCTGTAACTGTCACCTGTAAATTCTGATTTATGGTTTAGCTCCCATCCTGTTTCTAACATCATGTGGTTATTACCAATAAAAGCTGATACTCTGAACAGTTCAGGGCTGGTACCCTGAGATTCCCTCTGGGGTGCAGATGTGGTATACCAGACTTTCTTTTTTTCCTTTTCTTTCTTTTTGACCAAATAAAACTTTGCCTCACGTTCTGTGAGTTGATGGTCTTACTTGTGCGACACTGAACCCCATAACAATACATTTAAGAACACTACAGATATTAGAAAACACAAGCATCAGATTAATCCAAGATGCAAAAGTGTCTGCATTATAATACAAGAAACACAAAAAGTCAAGACAATATAATTCCCACCAAAAATTACAAATCCATCAGAAATGACCTTGAGTGAGACTGAAAAAGAGGAAATGTCTAAGAAAGATTTCAAAAGAATGATCATAACTACAGAGCATACACAAAAATTATGAAAACTAAATAATCCACTACTGAATAATGCATGGAATCACTGAAGGAATAAAAAAGGAAACAAAAAAATTCATAGAATCAAGCCGGGCAGAGTGGCCCTTTAATCCCAATACTTGAAAGAAAGAGGTAGGAGGATCGCGATGAGTTTGTGGCCACCCTGAGACTACATAATGAGTTCTAGGTCAGCTTAGACTAGAGTAAGACCCTACTTTGAAAAAACAAACAAACAAAAAGTTCATAAAATCCAATGATGAGAACACAACATACTGAGACACAATGAAGGCAGTACAAAGAGGGAAATTGTAAGTTTAAGTATCTATATTAAGAAATTAGGACTTCTGGTTAAGATGGCTGCGTAGGTACCAGGCTAAAGCAGCCTAGGGGGGAAAAAGACCAAAAAAAAAAAAAACAACTCAGCAAAATACACACTTTTACTAAAAAGTGAGGTGTATAGGAAATTGAAGTGGGAGCAGAGAAGTAGAAGAGATCCAGAGCATCCGAAGCCGGCGGGTGTAATACTGGCACGTCTCTCATGGTGGAAACCAACTGCCCTCCAATTGGACTGGAGGCCCACTCCAATGAAGGGAATACATCCCTGATACTGAAAACTTCATACAGGGGTAGTCATGAGCCCTAGGGGTGTAACATCTGCTGATGTCTGAATAAGTGTGTATACTATGATTATCAAACTGCAAGTAACCACGTCTCTTAATATTCATGCCCTTATATTAATGCTACTCTCACTTTGGGTAGAAAATCTTCTCTTTACAGATTGCAGTGACCGTGGGACAACTCAGAAGGTATCATGGTGCTGCAAACAAGTGACTAGAGTACCAAGTAACATCTCAATCACACCTTCCAAGGCTCAGGGTCTAATGCGGAAGAGGTGGAGGAAAGAATTAAAGAGCCAAAGGAAGGGTAGGACTCCTTACAACGTGCTCCCTCCAGGCATAAAATGGCCTTGATATCCATGACCTCATAGTGCCTGACACTACCTACACAAGACCATCATAAAAGGGGGGAAAGATCATGACATTAAAATAAAAGACTTATAGAGATGAGGAGGGGATATGATAAAGAATGAAATTTCAAAGTGGAAAAGGGGGGAAGGAGGTTATTACCACAGGATATTTTTTATACTCTGGAAAATATTTTTAAAAATTGAGAAAAAATAAAATTAGATAAAATTTTTAAAAAAGAAAAAATAAATTAGAAAGGTCACAAGTAAACAACCTAATGCTTCAACTTAAGGCCTTGGAAAAAGAAGAACAAGGCAAACCAAAAATAAGTAGGCAGGAAGAAATAATAAAGATTAGGGCAGAAATTAATGAAATAGAAACAAAAAAACAATCCAAGGAATTAATGAAACAAAGAGTTGGTTCTTTGAAAGGATAAACAAGATTGATAAACCCTTAGCAAATCTGACCAAAAGAAAGAGAGAAGAGACACAAATTAATAAAATTGGAGATGAAAAAGGTAACATCACAACAGATTCAAGAGAAATTCAAAAAATCATAGGGACTTACTATAAAAGCATATACTCCACAAAGTCTGAAAATCTGAAAGAAATGGATGATTTCCTTGATTTATATGACCTACTTAAATTAAATCAAAATGAGATTAATCACTTAAATAGACCTATAATAAACATGGAGATCCGAACAGGTATCAATAATCTTCCAGCTAAAAAAAGCCCAGGCCCAGATGGATTCACTGCTGAATTTTACCAGACATTTAAGGAAGAGCTAACACCATTGCTTCTTAAGCTTTTCCAGGAAATAGAAAAAGAAGGAATTCTACCAAACTCCTTCGATGAGGCCAGCATCACCCTGATACCAAAACTAGGAAAAGATAAAACAAAAAAAGAAAATTATACACCAATCTCCCTCATGAATATCAGATGCAAAAATTCTCAACAAAATACTGGCAAACAGAATGCAAGAGTATACCAAAAAAATTATTCACCCTGACCAAGTAGGCTTTATTCCAGATATGCAGGGATGGTTCAACATATGCAAATCTATAAATGTAATACAATATATAAACGGGTTGAAGGACAAAAATCACATGATCATCTCATTGGACGCTGAGAAAGCATTACACAAAATCCAACATTCCTTCATGATAAAAGTCCTACAAAGACTGGGAATAGAAGGAACATATCTCAATATAATAACGGCTATTTATGACAAGCCCTCAGCCAACTTATTACTAAATGGGGAAAAACTGGAAGCTTTTCCACTAAAATCAGGAACAAGACAAGGGTGTCCACTGTCCCCACTTTTATTTAATATAGTTTTGGAAGTCTTAGCCATAGCAAAAAGGCAAGAGACACACATAAAAGGAATACAAATTGGAAAGGAAGAGATCAAGTTATCATTATTTGCAGATGACATGATTCTATACATAAAGGACCCTAAAGACTCTACTAGCAAACTTTTAGAGCTGATAAAAACCTACAGCCAGCCGGGCGTGGTGGGGCACACCTTTAATCCCAACACTTGGGAGGCGGAGGTAGGAGGATTGCCATGAGCTCAAGGCTACCCTGAGACTACAGAGTTAATGCCAGGTCAGCCTGGACCAGAATGAGACCCTACCTCAAAAAAAAAAAAAAAAAAAAAACAGGGCTGGAGAGGTGGCTTAGCGGTTAAGTGCTTGCCTGTGAAGCCTGAGGACCCCAATTCGAGGCTCGATTCCCCAGAACCCACGTTAGCCAGATGCACAAGGGGGCACATGCGTCTGGAGTTGGTTAGCAGTGGCTGGAGGCCCTGGCGCGCCCATTCTCTCTCTCTCTATTTCCCTCTTTCTCTCTCTCTCTCTCTCTCTCTCTCTCTCTCTCTCTCTCTCTGTCACTCTCAAATAAATAAATAAAAATGAACAAAAAATTAAAAAAAAACAAAACAAAACCTACAGCCATGTAGCAGGATACAAAATAAATACACAGAAATCAGTAGCCTTCATATATGCCAAAAACAAACACACAGAAGATGAAATCAGAGAATCACTTCCATTCACAATTACATCAAAAAAAAATAAAGTACCTTGGAATAAACCTAACCAAGGAAGTAAAGAATCTCTACAATGAGAAATTTAAAACACTCATGCAAGAAATAGCAGAAGACACTAGAAAGTGGAGAAACATCCCTTGTTCCTGGATTGGAAGAATCAATATTGTGAAAAGGGCAATCTTACCTAAAGGAATCTACACATTTAATGCAATCCCTATCAAAATTCCAAAGGCTTTCTTCATGGAAATAGAAAAAACAATCCAAAAATTCATTTGGAATCACAAAAAACCTCAAATATCTAAAATAATACTGAGCAACAAAAATAAGGCTGGTAGTATCAACATACCTGATTTTAACCTATACTACAGAGCCATAGTAACAAAAACAGCATGGTACTGACACAAAAACAGACATGTAGATCAGTGGAACAGAATAGAGGACCCAGATGTAAGCCCAAGTAGCTATAGCCACCTGATATTCGATAAAAATACCAAAAATACTCATTGGAGAAGAGACAGCCTCTTCAGCAAATGGTGTTGGGAAAACTGGATATATATCTGCAGAAGGATGAAAATTGATTCTTCTCTCTCGCCATGCACAAGAATTAAGTCCAAATGGATTAAAGACCTTAACATCAGACCTGAAACTCTGAAACTCCTAGAGGAACCCTTCAACATATTGGTCTTGGCAAAGACTTTCTGAATACAACCCCAACTGCTCAGGCAATAAAACCACAGATTAATCACTGGGACCTCATGAAATTACAAAGATTTTGCACTGCAAAGGACACAGTGAAAAAAGCAAAGAGGCAACCTACAGAATGGGAAACAATCTTCGCCGGCTATATATCTGATAGAGGATTAATATCTAGGATATACTACAAAAAACTCAAAAAGGTAAATAATAAGGAATCAAACAAGCCAATCAAAATATGGGCTATGGAGCTAAACAGAGCATTCTCAAAGGAAGAAATACGAATGGCATATAAGCATCTAAAAAAGTGTTCTACATAACTAGTCATCAGGGAAACGCAGATTAAAACTACATTGAGATTCAATCTCACTCCTGTCAGATTGGCCACCATCATGAAAACAAATGATCATAAATGTTGGAAGGGATGTGGAAAAAGAGGAAACCTACTTCCGGATAAGATGGCGGCATAGGTACCACGCCAAAGCAGCCTCAGGGGGAAAAAGACCAAAAAAACTCAGCAAAACACACACGTTTACTAAAAACTGAGGTGTATAGGAAATTGAAGCGGCAGAGGAGAAGTAGAAGAGTTCCAGAGCATCCAGAGCCTACACAGGTGGGAAAAGCGGCTCCGGCAGCTCGGCCAACCGCTGCGGCCGCGGCGTACCAGAAAGCCGCCAGACTTGGCTCGAGCCGCAGGAAAAGCCAGGTGCGTGAGCTTCACTCACACTGCGCTCTCCGCAACTCGGGAAATGTGAGGGGAGAGCGGCAGCGAGCAACGGAGGAGAAGACCGCGAGGTAGAAGAACACGTGGAACAGCGAGAGATTCAGACCAGCCGCGGCTCCCTCCCCTCCCCCACCGCCTGAACCCAGTTCCAGCGAACAGAGCAGCGGCCCGGGACCCGGCCACGCCAACTTGGGCTGACAACGGGACCCAAGCAGGAGCAGAGTTCGGCAGCAACATCAGCGGCTCCAGCACCGGTAACAGAAGCCCCAGCAGCAGACCCAGGAGTGGCAGCAGCGGCAGACTCGGCAGCAGCAGCTTCGGGGGAGCAGCGGCAGTGCACACAGCAGCAGCAGCTTCAGCAGCAGTGGTGGCTCCAGCAGCAGCAGAGGCAGCAGCAGAGGCAGCAGCAGCGGCTCAGTTTGCCCCGTAGGAAAAGCAAGTGCCCAGCTCCAGAAATCAGAACAGCAGCCCGACGACCCAGGCAGCAACTTGACTGAGACCAAAATCACCCAAGGTAACTGGGATTGCACCAGGGAAGGGTCTCACTTGGTTGCAAGCTGACTTGGATCCCTCAACAGACCAGAAATCTTTTTTTTTTTAATTATTTATTTATTTATTTGAGAGCGACAGACACAGAGAGAAAGACAGATAGAGGGAGAGAGAGAGAATGGGCGCGCCAGGGCTTCCAGCCTCTGCAAACGAACTACAGACGCGTGCGCCCCCTTGTGCATCTGGCTAACGTGGGACCTGGGGAACCGAGCCTCGAACCGGGGTCCTTAGGCTTCACAGGCAAGCGCTTAACCGCTAAGCCATCTCTCCAGCCCCAGACCAGAAATCTTAACCTCTTTGTTGATAGAGGATCTGGTCGTTATAATAACTACTCCTGCATACATACTCGGGGCTGTTTTTGATTGAATGTGTACAGTGTTTAGTTAAATTTTAGAATCTACCTGTATTTTATTCCACTCAGCCTGCTTGAATACTCCTATAGCAGGGAAACTCAACCCCTAAGAACATCTTTGTAGATTCTCTGAGAGTCTTAAGAGCCACACCTAACACCTTAAGGTCCTACCCTGAAAATATATTACATCAAATCAATTGATACAGCTAAGAATACACAGCTAGCTAGAAAATCCAAGCATTAACTTAATCCAAGATGCAAAAATATATACATTATAACACATATAACTAAAAAGCAAGACGATATAAATCCACCTAAAAGTATTAATGCATCAGAAATGTCCTCCAGTGAGAAAGAGTTAGAGGAAATGCCTGAGAAAGAGTTTAAAAGAATGATTATAAATATGTTCAAAGAGGTCAAAGGACACATCAAAACAATCAAAGTGGAAATCAAAGAGGAAATCAAAGGAATCAAAGAAGATGCAGGACACCAATTTAATGAAATAAAGAAGGCAATACAAGACATAAATAAGGAAATAGAAATAATAAAGAAAAACCAGTCAGAATTACTAGCAATGAAGAACACAGTTAATGAAATAAAAAACTCTGTAGAAAATCTCACCAGTAGGATGGATGAGGGAGAGGACAGAATATCTAAGCTAGAAGACCAGGTGGCAGACCTAATGCAGTCCAACAAAGAGAAAGACAAACTTATAGAAAAGTATGAGTGGGAATTTCAAGATATTCGGGACACTATGAAAAGATCCAATAAAAGAATTCAGTGCATAGTAGAAGGAGAAGAACTCCACTCCAGAGGCATAGTAGGCGTCTTCAACAAAATCATAGAGGAAAATTTTCCCCAAATTGGGAAAGAGGTGCCAATGCAGATACAGGAAGCCTTTAGAACCCCAGCCAGACAAAACCCAGAAAGAACCTCTCCTCGCCATATTATAATCAAACTTCCAAACACACACACCAAAGAAAAAATATTGAAAGCAGTTAGAGAGAAAAATCAAGTTACCTACAAAAGCAAGCCCATCAGGATTACAGCAGATTATTCAACACAAACTTTTAAAGCCAGAAGGGCTTGGAGTGATATATTCCAAGTTCTGAAAGATAACAACTGTCAACCAAGGTTACTTTAACCTGCAAAGTTATCCATTCAAATAGATGGAGAAATAAAGACATTCCATGACAAAAGCAGGTTAAAGGAGTATTTGAAGACAAAACCAGCTCTACAGAAAATACTTGATAGAATCCTCCATGCTGAAGAAAAGGAAAAGCACACATATAAGGAACCTAGAAAAAACAAGCGATACTCAAATACCAGTTAACAGAAGAGAGCACAGGTAGAACCAGTAACACACACACACACACAAAAATGGCAAACATAAATACACACCTTTCAATAATATCTCTTAATATCAACGGTCTCAATGCCCCAACGAAAAGACATAGATTTGCAGACTGGGTTAAAAGGCAGGATCCTACAATTTGTTGTCTCCAAGAAACTCACCTTTCTACAAAGGATAGACATTATCTTAGGGTGAAAGGTTGGAAGATGGTGTTTCAAGCAAATGGGCCTAGAAAACAAGCAGGGGTTGCTATCCTAATATCAGACAGGGTAGACTTTAGTCCGACGTTAGTCAAGAAAGATAAGGAAGGTCACTTTATATTGATTAAGGGCACACTCCAACAGGAGGACATTACAATCCTAAACATATATGCACCTAACATGGGGGCTCCCAAATTCGTCAAACAAACACTACTAGAACTAAGGTCACAGATAACACCAAACACAGTGGTGGTGGGTGACTTTAACACCCCACTCTCATCAACTGACAGGTCATCCAGGGAAAGAATAAACAGAGAGGCATCTGGACTAAATGAGGTCATAGAAGGAATGGACCTAACAGATATATACAGGACATTTCATCCAAAGGCTGCAGAATATACATTCTTTTCAGCAGCACATGGAACATTCTCTAAAATAGACCATATATTAGGACACAAAGCAAATCTTAAAAAATTCAGGAAAATTGAAATAATTCCTTGCATTCTATCTGACCACAATGGAATTAAACTACAAATCAGTAGCAAGAAAGGCTATAGAGCACACACAAAATCATGGAAACTAAACAATACACTACTAAATGATGAGTGGGTCAATGAAGAAATCAAAAAGGAAATCAAAAAATTTATAGTCAAATGATAATGAGTACACAACATACCAAAATCTCTGGGACACAATGAAGGCAGTTCTAAGAGGTAAATTTATAGCCTTAAGTGCCTATATTAAGAAATTAGAAAGGTCGCAAGTAAACGACCTAATGCTTCACCTTAAAGCCTTGGAAAAAGAAGAAGAAGGCAAACCAAAAATTAGTAGACGGGAAGAAATAATAAAGATTAGGGCAGAAATTAATGAAATAGAAACAAAAAGAACAATCCAAAGAATTAATAAACAAAGAGTTGGTTCTTTGAAAGGATAAACATGATTGATAAACCCTTAGCAAATCTGACCAAAACTAAGAGAGAAGAGACACAAATTAATAAAATCAGAGATGAACAAGGTAACATCACAACAGATTCCAGAGAAATTCAAAAAATCATAGGGACATACTATAAAAGCATATACTCCACAAAGTATGAAAATCTGAAAGAAATGGATGATTTCCTTGATCTATATGACCTACCTAAATTAAATCAAAATGAGATTCATCACTTAAATAGGCCTATAACAAACATGGAGATCCGAACAGTTATCAATAATCTCCCAACTAAAAAAAGCCCAGGCCCAGATGGATTCACTGCTGAATTTTACCAGACATTTAAGGAAGAGCTAAAACCATTGCTTCTTAAGCTTTTCCAGGAAATAGAAAAAGAAGGAATTCTACCCAACTCCTTCTATGAGGCCAGCATCACCCTGATACCAAAACCAGGCAAAGATAGAACAAAAAAAGAAAATTACAGACCAATCTCCCTCATGAACATAGATGCAAAAATTCTCAACAAAATATTGGCAAACAGAATACAAGAGTATATCAAAAAGATCATTCACCCTGACCAAGTAGGTTTTATCCCAGAGATGCAGGGATGGTTCAACATACGCAAATCTATAAATGTAATACATTACATAAACGGGTTGAAGGACAAAAATCACATGATCATCTCATTAGATGCAGAGAAAGCATTTGACAAAATCCAACATCCCTTCATGATAAAAGTCCTACAGAGACTGGGAATAGAAGGAACATATCTCAATATAATAAAGGCTATTTATGACAAGCCTACAGCCAACATATTACTAAATGGGGAAAAACTGGAAGCTTTTCCACTAAAATCAGGAACAAGACAAGGGTGTCCACTGTCCCCACTTCTATGTAATATAGTTTGGGAAGTCTTAGCCATAGCAATAAGGCAAGAGACACACATAAAAGGGATACAAATTGGAAAGGAAGAAATCAAGTTATCATTATTTGCAGATGACATGATTCTATACATAAAGGACCCTAAAGACTCTACTAGCAAGCTGTTAGAGGTGATCAAAACCTACAGCAATGTAGCAGGATACAAAATAAATACACAGAAATCAGTAGCCTTCATATATGCTAACAACAAACACACAGAGGATGAAATCAGAGAATCACTCCCATTCACAATTGCATCAAAAAAAATAAAATACCTTGGAATAAACCTAACCAAGGAAGTAAAGAATCTATACAATGAGAACTTTAAAACACTCAAGCGAGAAATTGCAGAAGACACTAGAAAGTGGAGAAACATCCCTTGTTCCTGGCTTGGAAGAATCAATATCGTGAAAATGGCAATCTTACCTAAAGCAATCTACACATTTAATGCAATCCCTATCAAAATTCCAAAGGCTTTCTTCATGGAAATAGAAAAAACAATCCAAAAATTCATTTGGAATCACAGAAAACCTCGAATATATAAAATAATACTGAGCAACAAAAAGAGGCTGGTGGTATCACCATACCTGATTTTAACCTATACTACAGAGCCATAGTAACAAAAACAGCATGGTACTGGCACAAAAACAGACATGTACATCAGTGGTACAGAAGAGAGGACCCAGATGTAAGGCCAATGCAGTGCTGGTGTGAGAGGGAATCCCATGAAAAAGCCAAAGAGGCAGGTACTGAAGCTTGGTATTTGCAAGCTTTCATCCTTTGCCAACACAGAAATATAAAAAGGGGCTGCTTCCCACATTTTTTTTAATGTGTACATCAATACTTGATATGACAATCTGACAAAATGATTACAGGACAAAAAGTATAAATAATATCCTCATGAACAGACAGAAATAATCTAAACAACCTATTAGCATGCTAAATACAGCAACACAAAATTTATCATGATCAAGATGAGGTTTATCTGAGAATTACAAGGACATTTTAACATGCAAAGCATAACACATACTAGGCTGGGGCTAGACCTCAGTGCTGGCGCACCTGTCTGGCAAGCGCTAGACCCAGGTTCAATCCCCAACACCAGCAAACAAATATCGGAAACAAAATGGAATTTTTTTTTTGGTTTATCGAGGTAGGGTCTCACTCTAGCCCAGGCTGACCTGGAATTCACTATGGAGTCTCAGGGTGGCCTCGAACTTACAGTGATCCTCCTACCTCTGCCTCCTAAGTGCTGGGATTAAAGGCGTGCGCCACCACGCCTGGCCAAAATGGAATTTTTTAAAGAGAAATATAACACATCACATTATTTAAATAAAAAAAAAAAACAAGAAAGATTCACGTGACCAATAGATGCAGAAAAAATATTTGATAAATTTTAATGCCCTTCACACAGAAAAGCCTCAGGAGACAAAGTATGAAAAGAAATTTTGAGTTTTATTATGGATACTAAACACAGGCAAGAGCCAGGTGTGGTGGCGCATGCCTTTAATCCCAGCTCTCAGGAGAAGAGGTAGGAGGATTGCCCTGAGTTCAAGGCTACCCAGAGACTACATAGTGAATTCCAGGTCACCCTGAGCTACAGTGAGACCCTACCTCAAAAAAACAAAAACAAAAACAGGCAAAACCAGAGGTAGCCTCCTATGCAACATTAACACCTTCGTTCTGGCAGCACTCACTCCCCAACACTGGCTGAAAAGCCCTAGTCAAGTTCTAACACATGAGACAGGCACTGGAAAGGAAAAAACAGATGCACGATTTTCTCCTTAAACCAGCAAAAAAAGTGAACGTATACAGCAAGGCAACAAGATAAACTTTATTAGTCACTGATTTCCATATACTAGAACCAAATCTGAAAATGTTAAATCCAAAACATTACCAATAATATCCTTAAAAATTGCCAGGTGTACCAAGAACTCAAACTGGGGATGAGCTGAAAACCTTCTTTTAGTAGACCAGCTGACAGAAAGCTGGAAAAAGCTATATTGCATGCAGCCTTATGGGACACAGAAGTCATCAATGGTGAAAACAGTGGACACTAGAATCCTCAAGTTTGGCTAGACAGTCCAAATGACCAAATGAGTGCAATAGTGGCATATCTACTCTAGAGGAAATAAACTGCTCTCTAATGGGACTGGAGACCCACTCTGTGGGAGGGAATACATGCCTAGTACTAAAAACCTAATCAAAAGCCTATGGTGGGGCAGGTCATGCGTATTAAGAGTGTAATGCCTGCTCTTATCTGGCTAAATACATATGTTACACTCACCAAACTAACCTGTAAGCACTTCTCTTAATGTTCATGCCCATATATTAAGGCTACTCTCACTTTTGGTTAGAGATGCTTCTCTTTTCAGATGGTGATGACCACTGGGATAACCCAAAAGGCACCATAGTGCTGAGAAGTAGTAATGTTCAGCATTGAAACATCTCTATCACCTTCCAAGGCTCAGGGCACATTGCAGAAGATGTGGCAGAAAGAATGTAAAAGACGGAGGATGGGTAGGACTGCTTACAATGCAATTGACCAGATGACCTCACAGTGCCTAGCACTATCTTCACAAGACCCTCATAATAGGAGGAAAAGATGATGACATCAAGACAAAAGAGATTAATGGAGAGAGTAAGGGGATATGATGGAGAGTAGATTTGTGAAGGATGGCAGAAGGGGAAGAAGTTATCATGATTTATTGTCACTAAGTGTGAAACCTGTCAATAAAAAGGAAAAAAATCAAAAATACAAAAAAAAACACCCAATCACCAGGCGTGACAGTGCACGCCTTTCATCCCAGCATTCAGGAGGCAGAAACAGGAGGATCGCTTGTGAGTTCAAGGCCAGCCTGGAACTACAGAGTCAGTTCCAGATCAGCCTGAGCTAGAGTAAAACTCGAAAAAACATGTACATACGTGCATGTTAGATATACATACATAGGTATATACATATATTTAGCTTCATAAAAATCATTAAACTTCCACTAATATCTACAACAAATCAGTAGCATAAATTAAAGAATTAAATAATTAGACATACTATGATTATATATCAGAAATCGTTTTTATAAATACTTTTTATTCTTATTTATTTGCAGAGAGACAGAGTGGTCTGCCAGGGCCTCTAGCCACTGCAAACAAACTCCAGATGCATGTACCACTTTGTGCATCTGGGTACATGTGGGTACTGGGGAATTGAACCCAGATCATTAGACTTTTGCAGACAAGGGCCTTAACTGCTGAGCCATCTCTCCAGCCAGAGAAATCTTAATACTGTTCCCAGATTAAGTCTTCCAAAAAACTGATCCATTATATTATAGCCCCAACTTTTAAAAATAGAAAGAAAAAAAAAAACTGACTCTAGAAACTGCTATAATTGCTATTTCCAATCTATATTCTTACAAATTCAAGGCAATACTTTGAGCAAGAGGAAACAAGTTAGCCCACATCCATGAGAATGAGCACAAAGCAACACAAAGCAGAGGGAGCCACAGGCCTGATGGTCTCTTCCTCAGTTAAAACAAAGCCCCATTAAGCCAGGTGTGATGAGGCAATACTCAGGAGGCTAAGGTAAGAGGATTGCCATGAGTTCAGGGCCAGCCTGGAACTACAGAATGAGTCTCAGGTCAACCTGAGCTAGAGTGAGATCCTACCTTGAAAAAAGAATAGTGCTATTGGTTTCATTTACATATCAAACTCCTTTAAAACACTTTAAGTTTGAATTAGTCTCTATAATTTTCAGAAAGGGTATAGTATAAAACCAAAATACAAACACATATTAGTTTATTTTTCTGCCTTAAGAAAATATATACCAAAAGCCAAATCTAAAATTACATGTGCTACATTTAAAAATCTGCAAGTATTAAGTGCAAAGTAAAAATATCCAGGTAGGGGCTGGAGAGATGGCTTAGTGGTTAAGGTGCTTACCCATGATGCCTAAGGACCTATGTTTGACTCTCCAGATCCCACATAAACCAGACACACAAGATGACACATGCACAAGGTCACACATGTGCATCACACATGTGCACAAGGTGGTGTATGTGACTGGAATTCTACTGCAGTGGCTGGAGGCCCTGGGCACCAATTCTCTCCAATACCCACCTCATTCAAAAAAAAAAAATCCAACTAAAATTATATCAAGGTTAACCTCTCTTCCAACTGAAAACCAGTAAGAAATTTAGAAAACAGTAGGCATTTCAATAAATTCTTTGTAGTTTAAATAATTGCAAATGAATTAATGATTAGAACTTGTGTATGTTTTTTCCAGAACTAGTCTCACTGAACATTATTAAAGCATTGCAAACAATTTAGGTGTAGTTTTGTTTCATTTTGCTTTTCCAGAAACATCTCCATTATCCTCCCATTTGTTTCTAATGTTTAAACCTGTTTCTCCAAGCAGACAAGATGATTTAACCAAGTAGCATGAGATGCAGCAGAACTGGCCTTGTGCTGGGCCCTGGGATTGCAGCAGTTAGTGCGACAGCCTCCTTGCCCCATAGGTGTGTTTCAGTGAGGGCAGCAAATGACCCAAACTAGCAAGCTAGCTCCATGGGTACGGGCGGGCAACAAGCACAGGAGAGAAGACACAGCAGAGGTGGGGTGTGGGGAATGGCTCAACTTTAAGCACACATTAGGGCTTAACACACATTAGGACTCTGCATAACCTACTGCCCAAACCAGGGCACTCAAAGTGGGGTGCTAGCAGAAGGAGCACTTGGCCAGTAAACATCCTTGGAATTTGTGATACCTCATCGACCAGCAAAAACCACAACTTAATCCACCTGAAAGAGGAGAATCTGGTGAAAACTAACAGCTTCTTCTCCAGTACGCATGCTGATGACAAGGAAATGCTGGTGTTCCTAATGTTCAGTCTAAGAGGAAGGACAGCACTCATGGCTTGTCTGCTAAGGCACCTGAGGCAACTACCTGCGAATGCCAGAATGGAGCATGTTTCCTTCAAGAACTCAGACAAGCACTCCTCTCATTTAGCTTTTCAGTTTCTGTCTGTGTGTGTGAGTGTGTGTGTGTGTGTGTGTGTGTGTGTGTGTGTGCGCGCGCACGCACACACCTGAGTTTGCATGTGAAGGCCAGAGGTTGGCACTGGGTGCCTTTCTTGGTTGCTCTGCACTTTATACATATGGTCCTCACTTGAACCCAGAACTTGCCAATTCAGCTAGACAGCTTGCCCTGAAGATCCCTTCCCACCTGACATTTATGTAACACTAGGGATTCAAACTCTGGTCTTCACCTTATCTACTGACCCCTTATTTGGCTTTCTCTTTTTAAAAGTGGGTCAGAATTGATCCACACCTTGGCTTATTTCATGCTGCCAAGCAAACAACTGTTACTCAGGAAGAAAGCCCCAGCCCTTTACCATATTCCAGCCATAATGCTGCCTCAAGACTCGTCATCATGCAGACTTGCTAAGAGCTTTCTTCCTCCAGCTACTTCCTACGTTCACTTCCCTCATTTCCTTCAGGTCACCGGTGAACTGCACCTTAATACCACCTAAAACTGTCAGCTGACTGCCTCCTCACCATAGCATTTTGAACTATCTACCATACTGGTTAATTTTCACATTCTTTTTTGGTTGCTGCTTTGTTTTGTGGGTTTTTGTTTTTTGGGGTTTTTTTCCAAGGTAGCCCAGGCTGACCTGGAACTCACTCTGTAGTCTCAGGGTGGCCTCGAACTCATGGCGATCTTCCTACCTCTGCCTCCAGAGTGCTGGGATTAAAGGCATATGCCACCACGACCGGCTAATTTTCATTCTTTTCACCATTCACCAACAAAACTGACTTCATAAGAATAGGAACTTTGTCTCTTACTCATTAGCATCTATTAGTATTGGCACTGGGCTCAGCACATACTGAGTCCTCATTAAATACTAGTCAGATGAATCAATAAATAAATGAAGATGCTCAAAAAATAAGGTATGATTCTTATATCTACAAACAAACATCCCACAAATTCTACCATGATCTACTTTCCACCTGGGTGTGGTGCTATGAGAATTAAGAACCTTTGCACTGGAGGCAAGGTCCCTGGTTTTGCCGTTTATGAGCTAAGAACCAGTACCGAGTCATTTACCCTCTCTCTCACTGTTTCAATGTCTCATCTCCAAAACTGGGATACTGATGAATTCCTATCCCAGAGGGCTTTTGTGAGAACTAACTGGGGCAGTACATATGTGCTTGAGTGCATGTGTAAACTCAGCTTATACATGGCATTTAGTGTCTGAGGAATAAATTTTAACTGTTTTAAGCACAGCTCTCTCTTGAAATGTCACCAAATGAAGTGAAGTAGAAATGGTAAAACATTCAAACAAGCTGACAGGAACTGACAATAGCTCAGAACCAAAGCAGCACCACCCTGTGTACACTCCTCAACTATTCACTCCATGGAACAACACTCAACTGTGCTCTCTCATACCCTTCCATTCTTGGAGGGGGGAAAACAAAAAAACATGAAATTAGAATGGCCAAAAGTTTGATGTGAAAACTTTTTTCTGAGCTGGAAAGGTGGCTTAGCAGTTAAGGCACTTACCTGAAGCCAAAGAACCCAGGTTCGATTCCCCAGTACCCACATAAACCAGATGCACAAGGTGGTACATGCATCTGAAATTCATTTACAGAGGCTAGAGGCCCTGACATGCCCGCCCATTCATATTCTCTCTCTCATTCTCTCTCTGCCTCTTTCTCAAATAAATAAGTAAAAATAAAACGTAAACTTTTATCTAACAGCCCAATAAATCTAAAATAAGATTGACCTACAAAGCAATATATATTAGCCAAAGGATTTTTAGCTCTGGAAGTGCCTGCCTTTCTGTTTTTTGTTTAGTTGGTTTTGTTTGTTGTTGTTGATTTTTATTTATTTATTTGAGAGCAACAAAGAGAGTGAGAAAGAGAGAATGGACACACCAGGGCCTCCAGCCACTGCAAACGAACTCCAGATGCATGCGCCACCTTGTGCATCTGGCTTATGTGGGACCTGGGGAATCGAGCCTCGAACCAGGGTCCTTAGGCTTCATAGGCAAGCACTTAAACGCGAAGCCATCTCTCCAGCCCTTGGTTTTGTTTTTAAACCCAGGATGACCTCAAACTACTCACAGCAATCCTCCTACCTCAGCCTCCCCAAGTGCTGGGATTATAGGCATGAGCCACCATGCTCAACTTAAAAGCGCCTTTAAAAATAATCAAGGGCTGGAGAGATGGCTTAGCAGTTAAGGTATTTGGCTACAAAGCCAGAGGACCCAGGTCTGATTTCCCAGAACCTAAGTAAGCCACATTCACATAGTGGCACATGAGTCTAGAGGTCGTTTGCAGTGGCTAGAGGCCCTAGCACACCCATTCTCTCTCAAATAAATAAAAATTAAAAATAAAAATATTCTTTAAAAATCAAAGCTAACTCTATAATTATTTGCAGAATTCGTTCACTTACTTGTGCAAAGTATTTGCCAAGCTGGCAAAAGCTCGACCTTATCTCAGACTATTTCACATTTAGTCTAATCAGCAAGAGAGAAATCAAACAAGAACTGTAAAACACCATGTCACAGAACATGCTGTGGGAATGCAGCAGCATAGGCTTCAGTGAGAACACTAGAGAGGGCCTGTTCAGGCTGAGGGGAAGAGTTCCTTAAGTGGAACCCAAACTACAAGTAGAACTGGAGGATGCAAGGGATGCTTCTAGAAGACAGTTCTCAAAGAGGCAACAGCACATGAGAAGTCCCCCGTGCTAAGGGCAGTGAAAAGACAGAATGGGTGCACTGTTAATGAGCAAGGACAATGGCCCAAGACTGAAAAAGCAGCAGAGGTGGGTCAGAGGCCTGTGGGCCATAGTGAGCGTGTGTGGGTTGTATCCATGTCTAATAAGAAGCCAGTGAAGAGTTTTAAGCAGGAAAATAATCAGGCTTATATTTTTACAAAATCCTTCCAACAGATACATGAACATATATGGAGACAGTGAATCCAGACAGAGAGCCACTTTCATAGCTCAGAAGAGCTATGGAACAACAGAAGAAATCTAGTCTCTGACTACTCAATATCCCATTGCTATGGGGCTGTTGATTGTGGATCTAGCTAGGCTTTGGGAGGAAAGCAGGATCAGAGTGAAGGTAACAGAGGTTAAGTTGATTAACTCAAAATGTATGCTAGAAGTAGAATCATCAGGATAAAATGATGACCTCATATAGAAAGTATGGTTTGAAGAGGCGTTCTGGATTAATGGACATGAGCCCAGTGTGCACTAGAACTGGGAAGATCAAGACAAGAAAGAGGATGTTTGAGCGTGATGTAAATGTGCATGTAGGAAGCAGCTGTCAGCTCCAATCTAAGACAGAAGATGGCTGCACAGAAAGTTGTCTGCATGGACAGATGAATCCAAGGACAGAGTGATGCACCAAAAGAATTTTGCATTGTTACACAGCGTGTCAACCAGAGATAGAACAACATACATGAACTATCTTAACAGTACAGTCTCTGTTCCTACAAGAGAAGAACCCAGAAAACATTCATTCCTACCACTTTGATGCTTGCCAGCCTTCTCAAAAAGATGGAAAAATGTGCAAGTGAAACAACCAGAAATTCCACCTGCAGTGCTTTCTGCTCAAACAGACTTGGAAGCTTATAGGACGGAGAATGTCAATATTGAATACTCTTAATCAAAATTGTCTTTAAGTTGGGCATTGCGGTGCACACCTTTATTCTCAGCACTAGGGAGGCTGAGGTAAGAGAATGGCTGTGAGTTTGAGACCAGCCTGGAACTATAGAGTGAGTTACAGGTCAGTCTGGGCTAGAGTTTAGATCCTGCCTCAAAAAAGAAAAAAATTAAAAAATAAATAAACTGTAAGCCTAGGGAATCATGACATGAGTGAGCACATATTATTAATAAAATAGATTTTCTTAAGATCTTTAGAAGATTTTTAACATCAAATTCAACAGTACAGTAAGTACTGTAAGGATACTTAAAGGTTCATTTCAAAGTATACAAATATAGGTCTCTTCTATTTTTAGCCTGTCCTGGTAAGACTTGCATGTCTCCTTAAAACTGGGACAGTGCTGTTTTCTGAGGTTAATGTGACTGATAGAATCAAATGCATGGTTTAGAGTGTCTAACTGCAGACAGAGGTTTGTATATGCTTAGGCTTTGAGCTTTCTACTTATCTACACACTGAAACTCTTATACTTAAAATAATTAATTCAGACAATTCCTACACACCAGCACCTTTGTTTTATCACAAAGACATGATTACCAAGCATGGAGACAAGCCTCCTGCTTCCCTGCCCTGGTGCTAGAGAATGAAACAAACAGGCAGAGAGGAAGTTCAAAGATAGCCACACTGCGCCAATTGCCATGGAAGCATATGTACAGCTCTGAGGTCGCAGACTCCTCTGCTTGAACCACTAAGAGCAAAACCATCCAGCCAAGGAGATGGCTTGCTCTGGCCCCTACACATGGAACCCACTGTGGCTCTTGACACAACCTAGGCAATGAGAGCTCGGCATAATGTTTCATTTAAGAAACAGCTATACCATCTTCTCTGATAGTCCAAAAATACTCAAAAAATAAGTTTCTTTGAACAAACTGTTTTATGATAAACCAAAATACTACTACCTCTTTACTGCCAAAGTTCTCTTGTCACTTTCAATAAGAAATCCAGGTCAAAGGCCAGGTGTGGTGGCACACGCCTTTAATCCTAGCACTCTGGAGGCATAGGTAGGATCACCATGAGTTCAAGACCAGCCTGAAACTACATAGTGAATTCCAGGTCAGCCTGAGCTACAGTGAAACCTTACCTCAAAGAAAAATTAGGGGGGAGATTCATTTAATTAGACAAAATATTTACTATGAATATCTATGTATTAACATGACAGGTGTTTTGTTTAGTACTATCATACTAAAGTAGTTCTAATACCATGTTTTATATGTAGAAACCTAAAAAAGAATTAAGAAAGACAGCTCAACCAATGAAAACCACGTCCTACTGAAATGGTATATTGTTCGTAACATGTTCAACAGTCCAGTCAGTGGTCCTAATATTTTACACTAAAAACTAAACTAAGTAAGCCAACTACAGTTCCATTTACAAGTGTAGTTTCTGCACAAGTACAGATTCCTCCTTTTGAATACAAAGTAAATTAATGTAACATTTAAATATATTTTGCATGGTAACAATATTTTCATTAAGGATATTCACTGCTTAAAATTCACTACTACTTTAAGCAAATATTTTAAGTTAAATTTATTTGCTTGTGTTATGCACTAACTACAGACTTTTTAACTTCTAAATATGCTTGCTGAACACCTCCTCGAAGGCTGGAGTGAAAACACTATACTTCATATGTACAGTTTTGTATGAACATACATTTTAACAACATTAAAGTGAAAAATTCCTTACTAACAAAATCGATTCTTAGTAATAAACTTAATAAAATAACATAGATCTTCAAATTAAATATATAAACTTTCTAGTGAATAGAAACCATTTTTTTCAAATAATAAAGTCTATATTATTCTTTTCTCCTCAAATTATAAAGTTAAAATTAATAATTGTGTCCTTGAAAATTTTCAATGGCACAGAATGGATAATGGGTGTTTTGAGTGAAAGAAAGAAATGCATATAAGACTCTTGGGAGACACAGGACAGAATAGAGAAAGATGACTTACTTCACATAAAAAACAGTTCTGTACACATATTTTTATTTACTACTTGCAGAGTTCTCTAACTGGTTTCATGCAACAGTTACAAATTTATGTGACATCAATTTTCTTTTTTTCCTCAAATTTGTAGCTATACCTGAAATTTTTAAAAAATCTGAAAGACTCTTACCTATCATTGTCAAGTATAAACATGAATTGATATAAAAGCAAACTGAACAATCTGTAAGTTGTTATACCTTTAGCCCAACACACTGGAAATGGACTACAGCCGCTTGTCTCCATACAGACGGCGCCTGCAGGTTTCAGGGCCTCTTGGCCTGCCCGTTCCAACAACATACACCCAATCCTAGCAAGATCAAGCCAGGAGTCCGCACATAAAGTCCCAGTTCATCGCTCCGACAGCATTTGCTTCGATCCCAAGAAAGACTAAGCTTCCCCTGTGTGCTCCTTTTTAGAGCTTGAAGCAAAATCTGGGAGGTGTTCCTTCTGTAATAGTTTCCAGCAGCTTGAAGGAGGCCTCTCAGTTACTGAATCTTCTGCTTCCGCAATCTGAAACACAGACCGTCCTGGCCAGATTAAGCCACTGAACAGAATGAAACCAGCTAGTCATGCGACCCAGTGGGTCTGTGTTCCTAGATTCATTCAGGGAAGGGGAGAGACAGGGAGGGAGAGAAGGGACGAGAAAAGAAGGCCAGGAGCCAGCACCTTATGAATATGCTAATCTCGCCCTTCTGTTCAATTCATCTGGCAGGCTTCTGTTTACAAAATGACAGTGAACTCTAAAATTGAGTAAGCTACAAATCCAGCCTGACCCAGATCGCATCTGTACATGGTTCCTAAACAGTTTCTCTCTTTGGAATCATGCCTTTGGCATTTTAGCAACCTGATTCTGGCCTTAGACTAAAAACGACTTGATAAATAAAAGCGATTTGGAAAATGAAAAAAATCACGAATATCAAAAACAAATTGGTGGGAAAAGTCAATATAACTCGAAATATCTTTGAGGTAAAATGTTTTCCCTGACTGATACAAGTCAATATAACTCAAAATATCTTTGGGGTAAAATGTTTGCCCTGACTGATACTTTCATAATAAGCATGCAGATGTATATGCATATATATAAAGCATACAAACAAGAATTTAAGGTAATCAACTTCTTTGATAATTTGCTTCAGAAGGGTTGAGAAGATGCCTCAGTAAGTGAAGCACTTGTGCACAAACAAGAAGACTATTTGGACACCCAGCACCCAAGTAAAAGCCCGCAGGACAGTGTGCACTTACAATCCCAGCCTGGGGAGGAACAGACAGGGAGGGGAGTCCCTGAGGCTTTCTGGCCAGCTTCTCTAGCAGAACTACTGAGTTCCAGGCTTAGTGAGGGACCCTGTTTCAAAAAATAGGATGGAGAGACAAAAAACAGGATGAATGGAGTGACTGAGGAAACCCATATCAACCTCAAGCCTCCACTCACACATACACCCAGGAGCCTGCACATACAAATGCACACCACACACAGACACAAATAAAAATAAATGAATTAATCAATAAAATAAAAATTTGCTCAAGAACATGAGGGATCCAAGGTATTTTTTCTAGCTTCAAAAAATGAGTAATGAAGCCGGGCGTGGTGGCGCACGCCTTTAATCCCAGCACTCGGGAGGCAGAGGTAGGAGGATTGCCATGAGTTCAAGGCCACCCTGAGATGACAGAGTTAATTCCAGGTCAGCCTGGATCAGAGTGAGACTCTACCTCGAAAAAAAAAAAAAATGAGTAATGAGCTCATAGTGAAGAAAGACCAAAAAAACACTTTTAAAATCTGCATCAGCAATTTTTATAAAAGCAAAGCTACTTACTTTTTCCATTTAAACCGACATAATCTGGCTATTTGAACACCCTTCAACTGGAGCAGCATGTAAGTTATTAGGCTCCTGCCCCTTGTTCTTTTAGCACACGTAATACAAACTAATGCTCCAAGTTCTAGCTTTCCTAACATGCTGGTGGTTCAGTTAGTGTCAAAATCCCACAAACTAAACCAAATTCAAGTACTTCCTTTACTGTACAAATGGCTGAGGCTTTGTCTGTGGATCCAGTGACTTCTGAAAACAAGATGTGGACAAAGAGAGAAATGCTTGTTAAGTAGCACCCAGTTGCCTGCAGTCCCAGTGTCACCCCTAATGATGAATGCACTTGTCTTCACACTCCACTCTCAACCCCCAGCTGCTGCCACAATTCCACAGCCTCTTCTGAAAGGGGCTTCTCCTCTCCTAGAAATAGATCACTCCTCAGTGTGAACTCTGACCCTAAACAAGGGTAGAAGAAAGGGGATCCAGAAAAGCAATGCAAGCAGGCCAGAACAGAAGAAAGCCACAGACAGACATGAGAACCCAAAGTAAGCAAGCATCCGCAGCTCTACCACTTCTGAGGACACAGGAGTGTGGAGGCCTGCTGCTATCCTGGAAGAAGCAAGCACAGCCAGCCAAGGCTAACACCTGCCTCAGTGCATGAGCATAGCTTACAGTTTAATCTGAGCCATCACCAAAAGCTGCACAAGTGACCTGCACCACACGTAAGCATTCTCGAACTGATGGGTCTCAGATCAAACACCACTGCAAGCAGCTTATACTGGTCACATACAATTTTCTGCACACAGAATCCTTACGGTGCCTAAGTGTTCCTTCTCTCTTCTAAGCCAGAGCAGTACTACTGTGTTACCTTCAACAAGAGAACACTAAAACCGGACTCCTGCTATGAGGAAGAGCCCACACATTCAATCATGAAGACAGGATCTTTGTAGCACTCACCACAAACATTTTTAACCCAAAATGAAAGCTATTACAGATCCAGAGCAGAAAGGAGAGTTGTACCAGCCAGTGATGTGGGGGCAAAGCTAAGGCACTGGCAGTGGAGAAGAGAACAGACAGAAGGTGATGAGTAGAAAGGGGAGGGGCCTGGCTTGTGACTTTAACCCAAGGATGGGCTTTTTCTGGGCCTTCTTGCTAACATAATTTATTCACTATGCAACTATTCTTACCTCCTAATATGCAAGATCTGAAGGTGTTAAAAGGCCAGGCAGGATAATAGTATGAATTTCTACAGTGGACCAAAGAGAAGTATGACTGAGAGCTTGCCTAGTGCTCACAGGTACTAAGGCAGTGAGTAGATAGCAACTGGTGACTACATCAGACCCTGGAGAGGTGGCAATGCCAGCAATAAAAAGGAACCCTGAACCAGGCGTGGTGGTGCATGCCTTTAATCCCAGCACTCGGGAGTCATAGGTAAGAGGATCACCCTGAGTCCAAGGCCACCCTGAGACTATATAGTGAATTCCAGGTCAGCCTGAACTACAGTGAGACGCTACCTTGGAAAAAAAAAGGGGGGGAGGGGCGGAGGGGGGGACCCTGTACGTCTGCTGAAGCTAGTTAAATATATGGTAATTGCCTTTGACCCATGGCAGAATCCCAGAGGAAAGGAAGGTTGAGAGGAGTCAAGCAATCTGCATGAGTACTAGCTAGCTTAGTGATAAAATTACTCTTGCTTTCTCCTTGCTAAGTATTAAAAACGTATTATGCTTTTACATTCTTAATCCAGTGATTTCCTAAAAATAGGAACAGACCACATTTAAAGGAATGTTAAAGCAGGGTATGGTAGCACATGCCTTTAATCCCAGCACTCAGGAGGCTGAGATAGGAAGGACTGCTGTATGTTCAAGGCCAGGCTGAGACTATATAGTGAATTCCAGGTCAGCCTGGGGTAGAGCAAGACCCTACCTCAAAAAAAAAAAAAAAAAAAAAAAAAAAAGGTACATAAGGTAGATTAAATGAAACATATAAATGTTCAATGTTCTCTAAGTTATGAAATTTTTTCTTATAAGGGCCAGTATTCACTAGAAAGTTCTGTGATAGTCAAATTAAACTTTTAGTATCAGAATAAGTAAAAACAACTCTGGGCCAGGCGTTGTGGTGCAGACCTTTAATCCAGCACTCGGGAGGCAAAGGTAGGAGGATTGCCGAGAGTTCGAGGCTACCCTGAGACTACATAGTGAATTCTGGGTCAGCCTGAGCTACAGTGAGACCCTACCTCAAAAACAACAAACAAAAAAAAAAAAAGAGCAACTCTAATATGTCCTACTGAACCAGTAACATCACTCAATTAAAACTGACAAAGAGATATTCCTATTGCTGAGACCCAAATCCTTGATTCATGTCACTCTTATCCGTTTCTTACCTCAAAGCAAAGTCCTTATTCCATGTGGAATGGCCTAAGTTATCCTAGCCATATCCTTTCCCCTGTCAAGTCTAGTTCCAATGTCACCTACTCAATGGGGACTGTTTTGGCCACTACATATAAAACTGCACAGCCCTTCTACTCACCTGTTGCATTTTGTCCTCAGGTGACTGACTTATACACTGTTACTATCTAGCTGTCCCCACTACAATGTCCCCACTATAATGCAAGCTCTGTGATAGGAGGGAACTGTGTCTACTGTATGCACAACATCCAAGTCTTTACTGCTGAAGGCCACTTCCCCCATTGCCATTAGCATAGGGAATTTGTTTTCTTTCCCAGGTTATGGCCAAAGAGAAGTATATCCAGTAACATATTGTCTTTATCCTAAACACTGCATCACCTCCAGGTTCAAAACTGGGCAGAGGTCGGGCGTGGTGGTGCACGCCTTTAATCCCAGCACTCCAGAGGTAGGAGGGTTGCCATGAGTTCGAGGCCACCCAGAGACTCCATAATGAATTCCAAGTCAGCCTGGGCTAGAGTGAGACCCTACCTCGAAAAATCAAAAAAAAAAAAAAAAAAAAAAAAAAAAAACTGGGCAGAGGCTTGATAAACACTTATAGAATGAGTAAAGAAATTAAACATTAAGAAAATCTTGTGTCTTTAAGAATGTAAGAATGGAAAAGAAAAAAAAAAAACATAGAGCCTAGGAAAACCATGGACTACCACAGCCTCTCCTACTGGAATGTGTGATGCCAAAATACATGCTGTGAAACTAGCTAAAATCATTAGGTTCATTAATACGCCTGTGAGCAAGAAAAGCAAGCTGAAAAGGGAACCTCATGCCCTCCAAATGCTGTGTACACTTCTGTCCAACTAAGCCTCAAAGGAAAGGTCACTGGGAATAACTAATAACAAACATGTCATAAATGTCGACCAAAGAAATTCCTAAAAGTTACAGACTAGTTTGCATATTTTTCATATAGCTGCCATAGTTTCCCCTTAGCTCCTTCGTTGGAACAGTGACAGACTGGTAAATCCTCTTATATCAGCAGGTTGGAGGGATAGAAAAGAAAAACAGCACTTCTATTACATAGCTAATCATCTAATTTTACCACCTTTTCTAAGTTTGCATTAAATACAGTATTTTATGATATGGTACTCTAGTCAGCAACTGGTAATTATAATAAACACTAACTTCCTAATATTGGGTATCCCATGCTAAACTTACTTCAATTAAAATTACTTGGCTATTTCAAAGGTCATTGTGTCTCACTGCTTTTTCTTATGAAGATTCATCATCTATCAACCATTATGACTTCATAAAGCCAACAGAAGTACTCATGGTAATAAAGGATATAATCACCTTCTGAGAGCAGACAGATCTGAGATTTGTCTCAATAGGTCTCCCAGGACAACAGACTCCTGATGGTGAAGGTATGAGTACTGTTCAGTCTCCCTGCCAGTTTTGTAACATCACCTGCACCTTACTTCACACTGCAGGAACTCAAGGGAGGTGGAGGAAGGCACTGGACTTGTGACTGCAAGATGAAAAGGAGCCCCAGATACCTATGAGACAAAGAAAAAATAATTTTAGCAGCAGTGGCACCTCCATGCCTGTATCTGTAAAATAGAGACAATGACCATCCCTCACCCAGTATTGGCCATGTGACAACCCCACAGGAGCCCAGAGCTGACACCAAGGTAACTTGCTGATATCAACTTGCTCCAAGGGCTTTTTAAATGTCCACTCACCTGGCTGTCATTAACATACCATCATTCTCATTTCACAGATGAAGAAACTGAGAGGTGGGGAAAGTACAATTACACTGCTTTAAGAGCAAAGTGGAAACCAAACCCACAAAGTCTGGCTCCATAGTCAGTTCTTTCACAATTTTCAAGCAGTGCTTTTGGGCTGGATTCTCAATTGATACCTTCAGCTACACAGACGATGTTACAAACTCCTGGTAACACAATAATGATTGGGGACACCCAGCATCAGAGCCAAGGTACACCAAACTCACAGACAGCAGGCACAACAGTGAAGACGCCATGTAGTATCACACACTTGCAGAAGCTGCAAATGTCCCAAAGATAAGCCAGGAAATGGGCCTCATTTGGCCCTTGAAGGACAAAGGAAGGGAGAGAAGAAGCACAGTGATACAAAACAGCTAAGCTGCTGTATCCCTGTAACACCCTGAGGTTCATGGGACACCCCTCCTGTATCAGCGCTCCTCCTAGAACAAGTCTTATGGAAGCTACCACAGCTGGAACTTAAAACAGCATGCCATCAGAATCACCAGAAAATAAGTAAAATATAACCACTCACTTAAACAAGACTGAAATATATAAAGTAAGTAGGAAAATGCAACTCTTGGGCTGGAGAGATGGCTTAGTGGTTAAAGCTTGCCTGCAAAGCCTAAGGAGATATGTTCGATCTCTCTTCAGATCCCATGTAAGCCAGATGTATTAAGATGAGGCAAGCATAAGGTTGCATATGGCCACTAGGTGGCACAAGCATCTGGAGTTCGATTGCAGTGGCTGAGGCCCTGGCACACTAATTTTTTTTTCTCTCTCTCTCTAAAATAAGTAATAACAACAATAATAAATTTTTTTTTTTTTTTTTTTTTGGTTTTTCGAGGTAGGGTCTCACTCTGGTCCAGGCTGACCTGGAATTAACTCTGTAGTCTCAGGGTGGCCTTGAACTCACGGCGATCCTCCTACTTCTGCCTCCCGAGTGCTGGGATTAAAGGCGTGCGCCACCACGCCCGGCAAATAATAAATTTTAAAAAAAGAAAATGGAGCTAGAGAAATGGCTTAGCAGTTAAGGTGTTTGCCTGTGAAGCCAAAAGACCCAGGTTCAGTTCCCCAGGACACACTTAAGCCAGATGCAGAAGGGGCAAATACATCTAAAGTTTGCAGTGGTTGGAGGCCCTGGCGTGCTCATTCATTCTCTCTCTCTATCTCTCTCTCTGATGGCAAATAACTAAATTTAATTTTTTTAATTCCTTAATATAAAGAAAAAAACATGAAAAACTAAAATGAAGATTCCCCCTCTGTGGTCATGTGTGCTGAAAGACAGACAAAACAAAGTTCATTTAAAAAGGAAGACAAGCAGGCAGGCAGGCAAAGGAAGGGAGGAAGGGAGGGAGGCAGGAAAGGAGGGAGAAAATGCAACTCTTCCCAAGAAAATCTTATGTAACACTTCTATCTAGAGGTGTTTCCAGCAGCAGGGGGCCCTAGTGTGCCCATTCTCACATCTCTCCCCTTTTCTCTCAAATAAATATATTTTTTTTATTTTGGAATCTTACCTGGGGATACTTGTGCTTTCAATAGTCAAGTGGCTAAAGCAGGAAGCTTGAGAGTTGAAAGACAGCCAGAGCTACATAACAGTAAGACACGACCTCAAAAAAATAAAATAATGCTGGTATTTTTTTTCAATTTTAATTTTTTTTTTCTTTTCACAATTTTTATTAACATTTTCCATGATTATAAAAAAATATCCCATGGTAATACCCTTCCCCCCCACACTTTCCCCTTTGAAATTCCATTCTCCATCATATTACCTCCCCATTACAATCATTCTACTTACATATATACAATACCAACCTATTAAGTACCCTCCTCCCTTCCTTTCTCTTCCCTTTATATCTCCTTTTGAACTTACTGGCCTCTGCTACTAAGTATTTTCCTTCTCACACAGAAGCCCAATCATCTGTAGCTAGGATCCACATATGAGGGAGAACATGCGGCACTTGGCTTTCTGGGCCTGAGTTACCTCAACTTAGTATAATCCTTGCCAGATCCATCCATTTTCCTGCAGATTTCATAACTTCATTTTTCTTTACCGCTGAGTAGAACTCCACTGTATAAATGTGACACATCTTCATTATCCACTCATCAGTTGAGGGACATCTAGGCTGGTTCCATTTCCCAGCTATTACAAATTCAGCAGCAATAAACATGGTTGAGCACATACTTCTAAGGAAATGAGATGAGTCCTTAGGATATATGCCTAGGAGTGCTATAGCTGGGTCATATTGTAGATCAATCTTTAGCTGTTTAGGAACCTCCACACTGATTTCCACAATGGCTGACCAGATTGCATTCCCACCAGCGTGTAGAAGGGTTCCTCTTTTTCCACATCCCCACCAACATTTATGATCATTTGTTTTCATGATGGTAGCCAATCTGACAGGAGTGAGATGGAATCTCAATGTAGTTTTAATCTGCATTTCCCTGATGACTAGTGACGTAGAACATTTTTTAGATGCTTATATGCCATTCGTATTTCTTCCTTTGAGAATGCTCTATTTAGCTCCATAGCCCATTTTTTGATTGGCTTGTTTGATTCCTTATTATTTAACTTTTTGAGTTTTTTGTAGTATATCCTAGATATTAATCCTCTATCAGATATATAGCTGGCGAAGATTTTTTCCCATTCTGTAGGTTGCCTCTTTGCTTTTTTCACTGTGTCCATTGCAGTGCAAAATCTTTGCAATTTCATGAGGTCCCAGTGATTAATCTGTGGTTTTATTGCCTGAGCAATTGGGGTTGTATTCAGAAAGTCATTTCCAAGACCAATATGTTGAAGGGTTCCCCTACTTTTACCTCTAACGGTTTCAGAGTTTCAGGTCTGATGTTAAGGTCTTTAATCCATTTGGACTTAATTCTTGTGCATGGCGAGAGAGAAGAATCTATTTTCATTCTTCTACAGATATATATCCAGTTTTCCCAACACCATTTGCTGAAGAGGCTGTCTCTTCTCCAATGAGTGCTTTTGGCATTTTTATCGAATATCAGGTGGCTATAGCTACCTGGACTTACATCTGGGTCCTCTATTCTGTTCCACTGATCTACATGTCTGTTTTTGTGCCAGTACCACGCTGTTTTTGTTACTATGGCTCTGTAGTATAGGTTAAAATCAGGTATGGTGATACCACCAGCCTTATTTTTGTTGCTCAGTATTATTTTAGATATTTGAGGTTTTTTGTGATTCCAAATGAATTTTTGGATTGTTTTTTCTATTTCCATGAAGAATGCCTTTGGAATTTTGATAGGGATTATATTAAATGTGTGGATTGCTTTAGGTAAGACTGCCCTTTTCACAATATTGATTCTTCCAATCCAGGAACAAGGGATGTTTCTCCACTTTCTAGTGTCTTCTTCAATTTCTCACTTGAGTGTTTTAATGTTCTCATTGTAGAGATTGTAGATGGCCTACCAGTTAAGACACCTGCCTGTGAAGCCTAAGGACCCAGGTTCAATTCCGTAGAACCCTCATTAGACAGATGCACAAGGTGTCACATACAACTAGAGTTCATTGGCAGTGGCTGAGGCTCTGGTATGCCCATTCTCTCTCTGTGTGGCTACCTCTTCCTCTCTTTCTGTCTCTCTCAAATAGATAAATAAAATATTTAAAATTAAAGAAAAATAAAAATTAAAGAAAAATAAAATTTCTCACTCACTTCTAAATTTAAAACACACTGCACTGAGCTGTTATTCAGCCTGATTTCTGAGTTTCTTTTTTTTTTTTTAATGACCCCTTGCCTATTATGAGCAACATAAATGGGTCAAGCTTAGTCCTAGCCCCCCACCCCAGGACACACACACACACTTACCTATCATCTCCACACTGCACTTTTCCCCACTAGCCCCATGCCCAAGGCCTAACACCTTGAAGTTATGTGTAACAGAAATATTCCTAACTGGTGCATGTTAAACAGAACAAGAGAGACACTAAACACCACCTTTATTAAAGACCAAAGCCTCAATAACTAAACATGTCAATGTCTGATCTACTTAAGTGAAACAATTACAACTCATATTTTAATTTTTAAAATTTATTTATATGTGTGTATGCATGCATGCATGCATGAATGCACATGAACATGTGCACATGCCAAGGTCTCTTGATCCTGCAAATGAATGCCCAGCCAGCTTTATATGGGTGCTGGAGAATTGAACCAGTCCTGTCAAGCTTTGCAAGCAAGTGGTTATAGCCACTGAGCCATCTCTCCAGATCTTACAAATGTTAGACATTAAACAACCTGCAAAGGACTGCTAACAAATTCTGTTCCTGATGACATCTATGTGTGTCCCTTGTGCTCCAACTGGTACCATACACACATCCACCTCTACTCTACCCAACAACACCGGCTACTGCAGCATCTCAGATTCACCAGCCACACTGAGGTTCAGCAAGGCCCAACAAATGAGAGCAGGGTCTAAAATGTCTGCCTTACACAAGTATCTTCACACCCTCATGCCACCATCTCTTTCTAACAAGGACCTCATCATGACTGTCATGAAAAAATAGATTTCTCAAAGACAGATGAAACACCTAGCTATAAAATAGCATTTCTCTAGAAAAATGAATGACACTCAAAAGTCCCCTGCTGGAAGGTAGCGGGGAAGAAGGAGCTAACACTGCAGAGCTTGAACATAAAAGTCCCCTGCTGGAAGGCAGTGGGGAAGAAGGGGCTAACACTGCAGAGCTTGAACATAAAAGTCCCCTGCTGGAAGGCAGCGGGGAAGAAGGAGCTAACTACAAAGCTTGAACATAAAAGTCCCCTGCTGGAAGGCAGTGGGGAAGAAGGAGCTAACACTGCAGAGCTTGAACATAAAAGTCACCTGCTGGAAGGCAGCGGGGAAGAAGGAGCTAACACTGCAAAGCTTGAACATAAAAGTCCCCTGCTGGAAGGCAGTGGGGAAGAAGGGGCTAACACTGCAAAGCTTGAACATAAAAGTCCCCTGCTGGAAGGCAGTGGGGAAGAAGGAGCTAACACTGCAGAGCTTGAAGAACCTTCTAAAGCTACTTGTACTTTTGGGATTCACTTACCAGCTCCAAGAACATGGCTGGGAATCTGGGCTCACATCCATAGAAAATTTCTGCCAGAGGACCAGATTTTGTCCAAAAAATGGTTCTGTCAAGCTAAATTTCAAAAGCAAATGTAGCAAATTTATTACCAATATTACTCTGCAGCAAAAATGAATGAAACATTAATATATGCAACACCTGAGCCTCACACATTGCCGTGCTGAGTCTAGGCAGCAGGCTCCTTTTCAGTGTCCATCTGCACCGTGACAAAGACCAGAGGTCTCCTCGGACTGGGGCTAAGAGAAATGGATAGTGACTGCCACTGGGACAGAGTCTCTTTGGAATTAATGGAAGTCCCAAAGGTGATGGTGGTACCTTTATAGCTTTAAAAGGTGACTCGTGTGGCATATAAACTGTGCTAGATACAAGGCTGGGGTGTAGGTCAGTGCTAGAATGCTTGCTTGGCATGCACATATCACAGATTTAATCCACAGCACCATCAAAAACAAAACCACTAAATGCAGGCTCAGGGGCTGGAGAGTGGTTAAGGCTCCTGTCTGTAAAGCCCAAGGACCCATGTTCAACTCTCCATATACCATATAAGCCAGACGCACAAGGGCAAGGCAAGCACAAGGTCACACGTGCCCACTAGGTGGTGCAAGCATCTGGAGTTCGAGTGCAGTGGCTGAGGCCATGGCACACCAATTCTCTCAGAAGGATCAATATGTAGTTGGTGACGGAGGACATACCGAACACATGTGAAAGACTCTGTATTTGATACCCAGCACTGGGAGGGAAAAAAAGGAGGGGGGGTTAAATCCTGAAAGTCAAGTCTTTAAAGAGGCAGTGATGGAGATTTTCAGGATTAAAATACCAGACAGAATGAAGAAAAGTTAACAAATAGCAATGAAATAGAGCTAACAAACAAAAATACCAGTATAAAAATAAAAGTCCGGGGCTGGAGAGATGGCTTAGCAGTTAAGTGCTTGCCTGTGAAGCCTAAGGAACCCGGTTTGAGGCTCAATTCCCCAGGACCCACGTTAGCCAGATGCACAAGGGGGCACATGCATCTGGAGTTAGTTTGCAGTGGCTGGAGGCCCTGGTGCGCCCATTCTCTCTCAATTTCTCTCTCCTTCTTTCTCTGCCTGTCACTCTCAAATAAAAAAAAAATTAAAAATAAATAAATAAATAAATAAATAAATATATTTTAAAAAGTCAGGGCTGAAGAGATGGCTTTGAGTTAAGCCTTCACTTCCCTGCAAAGCCTAAGGACTCAGATTCGATTCCCTAGTACCCATGTAAGTCAGATGCACAGGATGGCACATGCATCTTGAGTTCACTTGCAGTGGCTGTAAGCCCTGGTGCACCCATTCTTTCTATCTGCCTTTTCCTCTAATAAATAAATAAATAAAATAAGAAAATATTTAGGACAATAAAAGTCATCATTTAGTATATGGAAACCATTGTAGAAACAAACAAGAAAAACAAATAATTACAAAAAATTCTAAAGAAACTGTGAGCAGAACAGAGCTTGGTAGCACACACCTATAATCCCAGTATTCGGGAGCCTGAGGTAGGAGGATGGCAGTGAATTAGGGCTACAAGGCAAATTCCAGGAGAGACTGAACTACAGTGAGACCCTGCCTCAAAGAAACAAAAAAAAGGCTGGGTAGGTGGTTCAGTGGTTAAAGGCACCTGCTTGCAAAGCCTGCTGGCCTGGATTTGATCCCTCAGCACTGACACAAAGCCAGATGCAAAAAGTGGCACAAGCATCTAGCATTCATTTACAGGAGCAAGAGGCCCTGGCATGCCCATGCACACATGTGTAAGTAACTTTTTTTTCTTTTTTAGTCTTCGAGGTAGGGTCTCATTCTAGCCCTAGCTTATGAAGACTAAGGCCTGCCTGTGCCCAAACGCCTCCCATGCCTCCCATCTCACTTTACACAAAGGCCTTAGACCACACCAACAGTTCTATGGGGAATCACCCATAGCAAAAAACAGTTCTCTACCTAGCTGAGTTTAAATACCAGCATTTATCATGTGTATATTTTGTCAACTCTCTGGTACATTGCTAGTGAAATTTTGAGACCATCTGTTACAGACTTATTCCTATTCTGCAATGTAAAGATCACTTCTAAAAACAGCTCTCCTTCTCTTCCTTCCTCCCTCCCTCTTTCACCCCCCAACTTTTTCTTTTCTTTTGGCTTTTGATAATGACTTATATTGCCACCTTCAACTCAAATACTGACAGATAACAGATCTTCCTTAGGCAAATTTTTTTACCTTTTTTTAGCAAAAGTAATTATTACTTCCAAAGTCATACTACTGAATTTTTCCCAGTATTTTAAAGAAGCTACTTACATGTCTGAAAAGCTATGTTTCAGAGTTAAGACAACTTTGATCAAATGCAGTTTCCTAGCACAGAGTGTGACCTACAAGCCTTACCTCCTAAAGCACTCTCTTAATAAAGGCAGACCTACTCACACACATGGGATTTCTTTTCCTAAGAGTGGGGACAAAAAAGCAGGCACATCAGTGACACCGAGTAAAATGTGGCCACTGCCATGTAGGCCTACCCTAGCAGCACTGCTGTTTAGTGATAGCATCCCACTTCAGAGAGCCAGATCCTTCATGTGCCAACGTGGGGTCACCACAGTACAACTCTCCACATCAATGCGAGCCCTATAGGACTAGACAGGAGGAGGGGATGGGACAGGGGAAGGAAATGTTGACACCTTTGAACCCAGATTCCAAGCACAGTGAAACAGACTCAAACACTTGAATTACAAATTACATGAAATAGTATTTTCTTAATTTAGCTAGTATGAAGTGAGCCTTTGGCATTTCCAACCCCAAATTTCTTGATTATTCTTCATGGGGCTCGAGAGATGGCTGTGCCGTTAAGGCACTAGCCTGCAATGCCTAACATCCCAGGTTCAATTCCCCAGTACCCATATAAAGCCAGAAGCACAAAGTGGTGCACTCATTTTCTCTCCCTCTCATCCTCTCCCTTTTTCTCTCTCCTCCCAATAAATAAAATATTTTTAAAAATTCTTCAACCTAGGTGCCATTAACTAGCAACATCCTCAAGTATCTGAAAGCTATCCTAACAATTGACCTTCCATTTGTTCAGAATTATCTAGGGAACACTTAACACTTATCAAGTGCCATTCTAGGTATGCTGAATACCTCAAGCTGTGTGCAAAGGTAGAGAGGTACACACACAGGCCATACAGAACACAGGACCAGCTCTGCAAGAGTAACAGGGAGAAGCACTCAGTGCAGTGATGTCATGCATCCTGATGCATGCATACACATATCATGATGCAGCTACCTTCTTATTGATGAGGTAAGGCACCTGACCAAAAGTGGCTAATTGGAGGAAAGCTTTTATGTTGGCTTAGTCTCAAGGGCTAGAGAGATGGCTTAGCAGTTAAGGTGTTTGTCTGCAAAGCCAAAGGACTCCAGTTCGATTCCCCATGGCCCACATAAGCCAGATGCACAAGGGAGCACATGTGTCTGGAGTTCATTTGCAGTGGCTAGAGGCCCTGATGTACCCATTCTTTCCCTGTTATAAATAAATAAATAAAATATATCTTAAAAAAAGAAAAACCAAAAATAAATAAATAAATAAATAAAGGAGCCTGAGGAGATGGTTAATAGTTAAAGACACTTGATTGCAGAGACTTCTGGCCTGAGTTCAAATCCTCAGCCACCCACATAAAGCTTTCATTACAATGGCAAGAAACCCTGGCATGCATACATGTACATGTGCACACAACCACAAGATAAATAATTTCTTTTTAAAGGTAGGGTCTCACTCTAGCCCAGGCTGACCTGAATCCCACTCTGTAGTCCCAGCCTGGCCTTGGGCTCACAGCAGTCCTCCTACCCCTGCTTCCTGAGTGCTGGGATTAAAGGTGTGTACCACCATGCCTAGCCTTAAGTAATTTTTTTTTTAATTTCTCAATTAAAGGGCTAGAGTCTCAGTGGTTAAAAGGTTCTTGCTTGCAAAGCCTGATGATCCAAATTCAACTCTCCAGGACCCACATAAGCCAGATGCACAAAGTGGTTCACGTATTTGGAGTTGATTTGTACTGGCAGGAGGTCTGGGTGCCCATTCATTCTCACTGTTGTTTTTGTTTTATGCCAGGTTTTTTGTTTGCTTGTTTTTTTATTTTTTTTAAAGCAATTCCTTCCATAAATACCTACAGAAATTGGGCAAAATCCTATTTAAAAAAAAAAAAAACACCTCTTTGAAGGCACTGGAAAGTAGCCCAAGGCAGGCCAGACCTTCAGAACTTCTTGAGACTTGCACAGCATGTGGTGCAAGACTGTACTCTCTTGCCTGGGTATGTCACTAAGCCTCATTCTAGGTAGCAGGATGCAGCCACAACATCTGATAGTATTGGTATTATGTTCAGAAGAGCAGCTGATGCACATTTAGAGAGAAATGGTGGGAACACAAAGGCATCTAGCCTAAATTGAAATGCCAACCTTTGGCCAACTATAAAACGACATTGTAAAGAAAAAGAAAAAGACATTACAATGATTAATATTATATAATGATTAATCATTAATGACTGTCAACTTGACTGGATTTAGAATCATCATGGAAATGCATTTTTGTCTATGAATATGTCTACAGAAAGGCAACTGAAAAGATCCATCCTTATTATGGATGGCACCATCCCTTGGACTGAAGTACCAGACTAAATAGAGAGGAGAAAGAATTGGAGATGGTGGCATTGGAGAGATGGCAGACCAGTCACTTGCTTGTAAAACCTAACAGCCAGACTTTGATTCCCCAGTACCCACATAAAGCCAGAGTGTCTGGAGTTGGTCTACAATGGAAAGGAATCCCTGGCATGCCCATATTCATTCATGTATTCATTTTCTCTCCCTCCCACCCTCCCTCTCTCCCTCCCCCCTTTCTCCCTCTCTCTCCTTCCCTCCCCCTCTCCCCCCCCCCTTGCAAATAAATAATGAAAAAAGTAAAGAAAGACTGTTGGAGAGCTGAGCACCAAACATTTATCTCTCTGCTTTCTGACTGAAGGAGTCACATGACCAACCACCTCACAATCCTGGTGCCACCCACCTTCCCTGCCATGAAGAACTATACCCTCCAACTATGAGTCAAAACAATCAAGTTTTTCCTTACATTGTATTTCTTGAGTATTTTGTCACAGCAAAAATTAAAAGTAACTAATACACATACTTCAGGAAGCCAAGACAAACTCTGGAGGAGGAACATGTGACCACTTCAGGTCAGGGACTCCTGGTACATTTTATGGGTCCACTGCTCCTTGTTCAGTGTTTCCAAAATCAGGCCTAGCTCTGGTGACAAAAGCTTTATTGGCATGAGATTTGTAAAAGAAATCTGGAAGGGGAGATAGGAAGATGGCTCCGTGGGTAAAGCTCTGGCCATACAAGTATGGTTACGAGTTCAGATTCCAAACATGTCTATCTAGGCAAGGTGGTTTATACCCATACACCCAGTCCTGAGGAAGCGGAGACCAAGTATCCCTAAGATTCACTTGCTAGTTAGTATAGCCAGACTTGTGAACACCAGGTTCAGTTGAGACCCTGTCCCAAAGAATCAGGTGGAGCACAACAGAGGAAGACACCCAACATCAACCTCTGGCCTACACACACACACACACACACACACACACACACACACACAAAGCAATCTAGCATAGGTATCCTGGAAAAAGGGGAACCTCAAGGTAAGCTAACTCACTTATCTGAGAATAAATGTCACTCATCCCTCAACCATCAAAACATCAAAGCATAAAGGAACATGTAGGACTAACTACTTAAGAGCCCACAAACCTGGACAGACCCAACCTCAAGTGGACATGAAAAGGTATTGCTTGAGTCCAGAGCACTGTGTAGAGAGGAGCACATGTGTAGAGAGGAACTAGCACATTTGTAGGAAAATGGTGATGACTGGTGCCACCCTGTGGCAAAAGAGCAGGCCTAGAACTCAAACTGAGCCTCTAGTCCTACTAAAGGGAATCACAGCTATTTCAGTGGGATGGGAATCTGCAAGAAATAAACAGAACAGGTTCCAGGCCAAACAGGAAGGGAACATTTAGAAAAAACTCATGATATGTCAGAGCACACAGAAATGATCTGAGGGGACTTCCAAAGGTCAAGTCACAGAAAATGACAAATGACAAGAACAAGAGAGAAACTGAATCTATGTGGGTGCCATTCTGACTACGGACAGAACAATGAGTTAGCAAGGGAAACACATACATAAGCTTGTGACTAAGAAGGAATGGGAGGGTTACACAAAAAAAAATAAATCACACTTCAGGGCTGACTTAGTGTTTAAGGCACTTGCCTACAAAGCCTAAGGGCCCAGGTTCAATTCCTAGCACACACGTAAGCAAGATGCACATGGTGGCGCATGCATCTGAAGTTTGTTTGCAGCAGCTAGAGGCCCTGGTACGCCCATTCTCTCCCTCTCCCCAATTCTCTCTGCCTCCCTCCCTCCTCCTTTCTCTCTCTCTCAAAAAAAAAAAAAATTATATAGATATATATATATACACACACACACACATACATATACATATATGTACTGGGGCTGGAGAGATGCTTAGTAGTTAAGGCACTTGCATGCAAAGCCTAAGGACCCATGTTTGACTCTCCAGATCCCACATAAGCCCAACACATAAAGGTGTGGCAAGCACAAGGTCACATATGCCCTGTAAGTGGCTCAAGCATCTGAAGTTCCATTGCAGTGGTTGAGATCCTGGCATGCCAATTCTCTCTTTCTCAAATAAATATGTATTTTTAAAAAAATAAAATCATACTTCAGCTGGGTTTGGAGACAAGTCTATAATCCCAGCACCTGAGAAGGCTGAGGTAAAGGCCTCATGAGTTCAAGGTCAGCCTCCTGCTCCTGCTGCTATGCCTTCCCCATTACAGAATGTATCCAATCACAACTAAGTCAGAATCCTTTCCTTCTTTACTAGTCACAGTAAAGTTAACTCACGTTCAGTGAAACTGTGACACCCAAAATCTAGGTGGAATAGAAGCAGTTTGCACAGCTATCCTACACTGTGCAGCTACAGGCAATGACAACTGCAGTATGACTGCCACCTGACTGAAGCATTGCAATGTCATCAACTCTAAGCACATTAGCACTTCAGTCTAATGTCAATGCAGAGATCCTTAGGAGAAAATACCATGTTAGAACAAGGCCATACAAAATGCAAAAAAGATTATCCTGTAATCCCTCTTGAGTTTCCAAGAGATTGACTATGTGACCACCACATTAACACACCCTGGTAAAACTATGTAGACAGAGACAGCAGGCAAGCCATGAGTACAGAGGAGCAGGGCCACTAAGGAAACAGAACTAGCCCCAGGAACCTAAGTTTAGTGCATCTCATTACCTCACTGACTATTCTCACCTCAAGTACAGGACTTCCTAGATCATAAAATGATCAAGTTCACCATTTAATTCTTTGGATTGTTCTTTTTGTTTATATTTCATTAATTTCTGCCTTAATCTTTATTATTTCTTCCCGTCTACTGATTTTTGGTTTGCCTTGTTCTTCTTTTTCCAAGTCTTTAAGGCGAAGCATTAGATCGTTTACTTGCGACCTTTCTAATTTCATAATATAGGCACTTAAGGCTATAAATTTACCTCTTAGAACTGCCTTCATTGTGTCCCAGAGATTTTGGTATGTTGTATTCTCATTATCATTTGACTCTATAAATTTTATGATTTCCTTTTTGAATTCTTCTTTGACCCATTCATCATTTAGTAGTGTATTGTTTAGCTTCCATGATTTTGTGTATGCTCTATAGCCTTTCTTGCTACTGATTTGTAGTTTAATTCCATTGTGGTCAGATAGAATGCAAGGAATTATTTCAATTTTCCTGAATTTTTTAAGATTTGCTTTGTGTCCTAATATATGGTCTATTTTAGAGAATGTTCCATGTGCTGCTGAAAAGAATGTATATTCTGCAGCCTTTGGATGAAATGTCCTGTATATATCTGTTAGGTCCATTCCTTCTATGACCTCATTTAGTCCAGATGCCTCTCTGTTTATTCTTTCCCTGGATGACCTGTCAGTTGATGAGAGTGGGGTGTTAAAGTCACCCACCACCACTGTGTTTGGTGTTATCTGTGACCTTAGTTCTAGTAGTGTTTGTTTGACGAATTTGGGAGCCCCCATGTTAGGTGCATATATGTTTAGGATTGTAATGTCCTCCTGTTGGAGTGTGCCCTTAATCAATATAAAGTGACCTTCCTTATCTTTCTTGACTAACGTCGGACTAAAGTCTACCCTGTCTGATATTAGGATAGCAACCCCTGCTTGTTTTCTAGGCCCATTTGCTTGAAACACCATCTTCAAACCTTTCACCCTAAGATAATGTCTATCCTTTGTAGAAAGGTGAGTTTCTTGGAGACAACAAATTGTAGGATCCTGCTTTTTAACCCAGTCTGCAAATGTATGTCTTTTCGTTGGGGCATTGAGGCCGTTGATATTAAGAGATATTATTGAAAGGTATGTATTTATGTTTGCCATTTTTGTGTGTGTGTGTGTGTTTCTGGTTCTACCTGCGCTCTCTTCTGTTAACTAGTATTTGAGTATTGCTTGTTTTTTCTAGGTTCCTTATATGTGTGCTTTTCCTTTTGTTCAGCATGGAGGATTCTATCAAGTATTTTCTGTAGAGCTGGTTTTGTCTTCAAATACTCCTTTAACCTGCTTTTGTCATGGAATGTCTTTATTTCTCCATCTATTTGAATGGATAACATTGCAGGATAAAGTAACCTTGGTTGACAGTTGTTATCTTTCAGAACTTGGGATATATCACTCCAAGCCCTTCTGGCTTTAAAAGTTTGTGTTGAATAATCTGCTGTAATCCTGATGGGCTTGCTTTTGTAGGTAACTTGATTTTTCTCTCTAACTGCTTTCAATATTTTTTCTTTGGTGTGTGTGTTTGGAAGTTTGATTATAATATGGCGAGGAGAGGTTCTTTCTGGGTTTTGTCTGGCTGGGGTTCTAAAGGCTTCCTGTATCTGCATTGGCACCTCTTTCCCAATTTGGGGAAAATTTTCCTCTATGATTTTGTTGAAGACGCCTACTATGCCTCTGGAGTGGAGTTCTTCTCCTTCTACTATGCACTGAATTCTTATATTGGATCTTTTCATAGTGTCCCGAATATCTTGAAATTCCCACTCATACTTTTCTATAAGTTTGTCTTTCTCTTTGTTGGACTGCATTAGGTCTGCCACCTGGTCTTCTAGCTTAGATATTCTGTCCTCTCCCTCATCCATCCTACTGGTGAGATTTTCTACAGAGTTTTTTATTTCATTAACTGTGTTCTTCATTGCTAGTAATTCTGACTGGTTTTTCTTTATTATTTCTATTTCCTTATTTATGTCTTGTATTGCCTTCTTTATTTCATTAAATTGGTGTCCTGCATCTTCTTTGATTCCTTTGATTTCCTCTTTGATTTCCACTTTGATTGTTTTGATGTGTCCTTTGACCTCTTTGAACATATTTATAATCATTCTTTTAAACTCTTTCTCAGGCATTTCCTCTAACTCTTTCTCACTGGAGGACATTTCTGATGCATTAATACTTTTAGGTGGATTTATATCGTCTTGCTTTTTAGTTATATGTGTTATAATGTATATATTTTTGCATCTTGGATTAAGTTAATGCTTGGATTTTCTAGCTAGCTGTGTATTCTTAGCTGTATCAATTGATTTGATGTAATATATTTTCAGGGTAGGACCTTAAGGTGTTAGGTGTGGCTCTTAAGACTCTCAGAGTATCTACAAAGATGTTCTTAGGGGTTGAGTTTCCCTGCTATAGGAGTATTCAAGCAGGCTGAGTGGAATAAAATACAGGTAGATTCTAAAATTTAACTAAACACTGTACACATTCAATCAAAAACAGCCCCGAGTATGTATGCAAGAGTAGTTATTATAACGACCAGATCCTCTATCAACAAAGAGGTTAAGATTTCTGGTCTATTGAGGGATCCAAGTCAGCTTGCAACCAAGTGAGACCCTTCCCTGGTGCAATCCCAGTTACCTTGGGTGATTTTGGTCTCAGTCAAGTTGCTGCCTGGGTCGTCGGGCTGCTGTTCTGATTTCTGGAGCTGGGCACTTGCTTTTCCTACGGGGCAAACTGAGCCGCTGCTGCTGCCTCTGCTGCTGCCTCTGCTGCTGCTGGAGCCACCACTGCTGCTGAAGCTGCTGCTGCTGTGTGCACTGCCGCTGCTCCCCCGAAGCTGCTGCTGCCGAGTCTGCCGCTGCTGCCACTCCTGGGTCTGCTGCTGGGGCTTCTGTTACCGGTGCTGGAGCCGCTGATGTTGCTGCCGAACTCTGCTCCTGCTTGGGTCCCGTTGTCAGCCCAAGTTGGCGTGGCCGGGTCCCGGGCCGCTGCTCTGTTCGCTGGAACTGGGTTCAGGCGGTGGGGGAGGGGAGGGAGCCGCGGCTGGTCTGAATCTCTCGCTGTTCTACGTGTTCTTCTACCTCGCGGTCTGCTCCTCCGTTGCTCGCTGCCGCTCTCCCCTCACGTTTCCCAAGTTGCGGAGAGCGCGGTGTGAGGGAAGCTCCGGCACCTGGCTTTTCCTGCGGCTCGAGCCAAGTCTGGCGGCTTTCTGGTACGCCGCGGCCGCGGAGCCGCTTTTCCCTCCTGTGCAGGCTCTGGATGCTCTGGAACTCTTCTACTTCTCCGCTGCAGCTTCAATTTCCTATACACCTCACTTTTTAGTAAAAGTGTGTATTTTGCTGAGGTTTTTTTTGGTCTTTTTTCCCCCTAGGCTGCTTTGGCGTGGTACCTACGCAGCCATCTTAACCAGAAGTCAAGTTCACCATTTAAAATAACAGACACATTTCCAAAAGTCAAAGGAAGAACTGATTCTTAAAAATCAGACCATAACCACACACTTTCAACTGCAATTCCTCTCCCACCCACTACAGTGAGCCTTTCTTTAATTTTTTGTTTGTTTGTTTGTTTGTTTGTTTGAGGTAGGATCTCACTCTAAGCCCAAGCTGTCCAGGAACTCTCTCTATAGTTCCAGGCTGGCCTTTAACTCACAACAATTCCCCTATCTTTGCCTCCCAAGTGCTGAGATTAAAGGTGTGCACCTCTACACCCAGCATGGCTTTTTACATATGATAAAACTATATATAATAAAGATATATTTACTTTATTTACCTGGGAGGCAGAGGGAGAGTGAGAGGAGGAAAGTAAGGAGGGGGAGAGAAAGAAAATGTGAGGGAGGGAAAATGGGGGAAGGAGAAAAAGAGAGAATGGGTGCGTCAGGGCCTCTTGCAACTGATAATGAACTCCAGCTGCATGTGTCCCTTTGGCATCTGGCTTTACATGACCTGGGCCAGCAGACTTTGAAAGCAAGTGACTTTAAACCCTGAGCCATCTCCCCATCCCTGTTATGGCTTTTTAAGCAACAATTTACTGAGAAAATGTGCAAAATAGCAGCTCAATGGAATATCAAAAGGTACCCAAAAAGTGGACTAGTGAGATGTTTCAGTGGTTAAATTACTTGCTACCCAAGCATGAGGACCTGTGTGAAACTGGATGCTGCAGTACATGTGTCTATAACCCCAACACTCCTACAGTGAGATGGAAGGCAGAGACAGGAGAACCTCCAGAAGTTCAAAGGCCAGCAAGCAAACAAGATATCCTGTCTCTAACAAGGTGGAAGGGGAGGACTGACACGCAAGATTGTCCTCTGACCTCCACATGAGCATGTACACACGCCACACACATACACAAGGATTTAAATACCAAAAAGTAATAACTTTCATGCATACTTTTAAGAAATTCAATTTACAACTGTAATTAAACCTCAAGTTCAGTGAGGTATACGTTTTTTGTTTTATTTTTATTTATTTATTTATTTGAGAGCAACAGACAGACAAAGAGGCAGATAGAGACTTAGAGAGAATGGGTGTGCCAGGGCCTTCAGCCCCTGCAAACAAACTCCAGATGCATGTGCCCCCTTGTGCATCTGGCTAACATGGGTCCTGGGGAATCAAGCATCGAACCAGGGTCCTTAGGCTTCACAGGCAAGCACTTAAGCGTTAAGCCATCTCTCCAGCCCAAGGTATACTTTTATTCACTGTATATTTTCTTATTTCTAAAAATTTAAAACATAATTGTCCCCTGTTATAGCTGATTAACTAAAAGACAGAGTCGAAAATTGTATAACTAAATCTGTCTCACAAATGTCAGAAAAAAAATAGTTTTTATTAACCTACAAAACTGGTAAAACTTCTCCACAGATACAACATGGAAAATCCCTAAAATAATTCAACTTCTAAGACATCTATTATATCAAAAGAAATATCTTTTGGGCACAAATAAACCAAATTACATAAATCAAACAGACACTCTGTACTAGTTACTTTTCTTGCTGTTATGACAAAATATGTGACAAGAAGCAACTGAAGAGAGGAAAAACTTGGCTTACAGTTGCAGAGGGCCTGGTCCACAACTGTGGGGAGGGCAGGCCAGCAGGAGCATGAAGCAGCTGGTCACACTTTGTCCACAGTCAGGAAGCAGAAAGAGATGAATGGTGGTGGTCCGCTCACTTTCTCTTTTTATTCAGTCATCCCAGCCTGCGGGATGGTGCTGCCCACATTCTGTGTAGGCCTTCCTTCCTCAGCTTGTTCTCAAGTTTCTGAGAAGTCTCACAGATAACACAGGAGTTTGTTTCCATACATTCTCAATCCAGTCAGGCTGACAAAGAGGTCTAGCCATCATTCTAATCCCTGTCTCCAAAATGCTGAGATTACAGACATGTAACCCATACCTAGCTTCCCTGTTTACAAGTACTCCATAAAACTACATTCCTCCCTCTCTCCCTCAGTACAAGCCAGGAACCAGGTACCTGACAGCATTATTTGCAAGCTTTACTGAAATAATGATAATGCAGTTTAATATGGATAATACATTTTTAAAGGAAGTGCAACTAGGAGGGAAAGGGTCACTGGTAGCTTAATGAATGGTACTGCTTTCCTATCTGGCATGACCCATCTATGCACTGTGGACCTCTAATGAAAGGAACTGAACACATTCATATTGTTATGTGAAACTTCCAGGCAAATTTCTTAATTTCCCTAAGCTCAGTTTCACATCTATAATATGGGAACAGTACACCATTACCTTACTGGGCTGCTATAAAGAGTTAAATAGGAGGGCTGGAAAGATGGCTCAGCTGTTAAGGCGCTTGCCTACAAGCCTAAGGTTCAATTCCCCAGTGCCCACATAAAGCCAGGTGCACAAACAGGTTCAAGCATCTGGAGATCTTCTATAGTGGCTAGAGGCCCTGGTGTGCCCATTCTCTCTGTCTCTCTTCTATCTCTCTCTGCTTGCAAATAAATAAGTAAAAATATTCTTTAAAAAAGAAGTAACTAAGGGCTGGATGCAGTGACTCTCGGCTTTAATTACACCACCAACAAGGGTGGGGTATAAGAATTTCTGTGAGTTCAAGACTAGCCTGGGCTAGTGATACCCTTCCTCAAAACAATTATTAAGAATTAAGAAAGATTCAGAATTTACATGACACACACAAAAATGGAAGCTACTATGACTATGATATAATCTTTCACCCATAATTCCTGAATCACAAATGTTAGTAAGTTTCATATAACAGGCAGTACCTGCACACAGTAGCTCCAAATAAGTGACTATAGGGTCCCTACCATCCATGAGGTCTGATAGATTCACATGAAAGACACTATGGACTCTTCAGTCATGAAGGCCATCTAAAGGTCTGGATTCTTAGTTGTCTGTCTCAGTGATTTTACCTGAGCACTGCTTCTTCTCAGGGTATTTTTTAAATTTATTTTTGTTTACTTTTATTTATTTACTTGAGAGTGACAGAGAGAGAAAGAGGCAGAGAGAGAGAGACTGGGCATGCCAGGGCCTCCAGCCACTGCAAACAACTCCAGATGCATGCACCACCTTGTGCATCTGGCTTATGCGGGTCTTGGAGAATCAAGCCTCGAACCAGGTCCTTAGCCTTCACAGGCAAGTACTTAACCGCTGAGCCATCTCTCCAGCCCCCTTCTCAGGGTAGTTTACATGGGTAGGGATCCAAACTCAGGTCCTCATGCCTACATGGTAAGCACTTTACCCACTAAACCATCTCCCCAGCCCTGAAAGGATTTTTTCATGAAACACACTTTAAGACTATCACTTGGGGGGGGGGGGGGACCTACAGAGATGGCTCAACATATAACAGCACTTGCTGGACAAGACGACCTGAGCTCAGATTTCCAGAACCTATGTAAAGCTTGATGTGGTAGCACACATCTGTAATCCCAGCATGCCTATAGCGAAATAAGTGGTGGAACAGCGGACTGGGAGACGGAGACAGGATAATCCTCAGCTGATAGGCCAGCTGACCTCATGTACACAGCAGCAAGCAATAAAGAGAATATGTCTTTGAATAAGGTGGAAGGCAAGGACTAACATCCAAGTTATCCTGTGTGTGTGTGAATGTTCACACACTCAAATATGAAGAAATTATCATTTGAATGCAGCTGTCCCTAATATACTCTATGACCACAGTGAAAAATCTACTATCAGTGCTTTGTATCTTGAATGTCATATTTCCTATGTAACCTGTTTTAAAACCCTCTGCAGTAAGTCAGTATGTACAATGTAGTAAGTGCCAGCAATACAGGCCTTTTAAGTCACCAAAATGTTAACAAACCACTTTTACCACCAGGCCATGCTTTACCTCAAATCCCTTTCTCCACCAAGGAGACCCTCGCCCTCAGTTGAGAAAGGCCTGTTCCTGACAAGGTACCCAGAAAAGAATCATCCTCATATGGAGATTTCCTCAGTTAAAATCCTAAGTCCCAGCTCACAGATCCCTTCCTGGTAGATCTAACACTGCAGGCTCCTCCCTGCCATGGAAGCAGGCCTCCAGAGTCCCTCATCCTTCTCCATGCAAGCAAGGAATAGGGGTCTAGGGAGGAGTGTGCTGGGGAAGGATGTATTCACTGGGAGACTGCGCAATTTACACAGAGGGTAACAACTCTTAGCTAGATCAAAGCCAATAGGTAAAATATGTGACACTTAAGTTCAAGAAAACAGGAAAAACAAAAATTTGAACAAGGGCTGGAGAGATGGCTTAGCAGTTAAGGCCACTTGCCTGTAAAGCCAAAGGACCCATGTTTGATTCCTGAGGACCCACATAAGCCAGATGCACAAAGGGGCGATACACCTGAAGTTTATTTGCTGCAGCTGGAGGCCCTGGTGCGCCCATTCTCTCTTCCCTCTTCTCTCTCTGCTCTCTCAAATAAAGATATTTCAAAAGAAATGAACAAGAGGAAATATAATCATACTACATATATTGGCTCAGTAATGAACAAGTTTATTTACACAGTCACAATCATTAAAAAACAAAACTGGAAGCCAGGCGTCGTGGTGCACGCCTTTAATCCCAGCATTCGGGAGGCAGAGGTAGGAGGACTGCCATGAGTTCGAGGCCACCCTGAAACTCCATAGTGAATTCCAGATCAGTCTGTGCTAGAGTGAGACCAAAAAAAAAGACTTCCAGCGAAGATGGTGGTGTAGGAACCAGCCTAGGGGACAAAAAGGCAAAAAAAAAAAAAAAAAAAAAAAAAAACCAGCAAAATACACCCTTCTACTAAAAAGTGAGGTGTATAAAAAATTAAAGCGGCAGCAGAGAAGTAGGAGCGTTCCAGAGCATCTAGAACCCACATAGGCAGGCAGAAGTGGCTGCAGCAGTGGCAGCACCAGGCCCATGGGGCCACAGCTGCCAGGCTCAGCTTGAGCAGCAGGAAAAGCCAGGTGAGGGGATTTTCCACTCACACTGGAGCGCTTCCAAAACTCAAGAAACATGGAGAACCGCAGTGAACAATGGAGGAGCGGATCACGAAGTAGAGGATTACGAGGACCAGCGAGAGAAAAAGAGCCACCATCAACAGCCTCCCCTCCCCCACCACCAGTACAAGCGCCAGCAAGCACCAGAGACCAGTGGAGGGCGATACTAGCACTGGCAACCAGAGCAGCAATCGAACATCCCAGCCAGCCTACTTGAACCCACAGTGCACCAAAGAGGGACCCAAGCGGGAGCGCAGCATAAGTGAGACCAAAATCATCCCAAAAGTTAACTGGGATTACACCAGGTCAGTACACGCCTAATAAACCTGGCATATAGCCCTGAACTGGAAGTGCTAACTGCACCTTCCATATCAGGATAAATCATATGTCAAATCTGATGGATGGTCAGATTTGCCATTCTTAAATAAGCTGTATTTTGGGCTTGTTATTTGTTGCTTCTTGATTTATAGTGGCTTTATTTCCTCTTCTGTTATACATTAGGAAAGGGTCTCACTTGATCACAAGCTGACTTGTGGAACCCTCAACAGACCAGAAATCTTAACCTCCTTGTTGTCAGGATTAAGGGTGTGAGACACCAAACATCCTAAGGATCTGGTTGTCATAATACCTACTCTTGGATAAATACTCTGTGCTGTTTTTTGAAAAGTGTACGTTGTTTAGTTAAATTTTAGAATCTGTCTGTATTTTGTTCCACTCAGCCTACTTGAATACTCTCATAGCAGGCAAACCCAAAACCTAGGGTCACTTTTATAGATACTCTAAGAGTCTTGAGAGCCACACCTAACACCCTAAGCTGCTACCCTGAAGATATGTAACATCAGATTGATTGATACAGCTAAGAATACCCAGCTAGCTAGAAAATCCAAGCATTAAATTAATCCAAGATGCAAAAATATATACTTTATAACACAAGAAACACTAAAAAGCTAGACAATATAAATCCACCTAAAAGTATTAATGCATCAGAAATGACCTCCGGTGAGAACGAGTTAGAGCAAATGCCTGAGAAAGATTTCAAAACAATGATTGTAAATATGTTCAAAGAAGTCAGAGAACAAATCAAAGGCATCAAAGAGGAACTCAAAGAGGAAATCAAAGGAATCAAAGAAGACGCAGGATACCAATTTCATGAAATAAAGAAGGCAATACAAGACATAAATAAGGAAATAGAAATAACAAAGAAAAACCAGTCAGAATTACTAGCAATGAAGAACACAGTTAATGAAATAAAAAAAAACTCTGTAGAAAATCTCACCAGTAGAATGGATGAAGGAGAGGACAGAATATCTAAGCTAGAAGATCAGGTGGCAGATCTAATACAGTCCAACAAAGAGAAAGACAAATTAATAGAAAAGTATGAGTGGGAATTTCAAGATATTAGGGACACTATGAAAAGATCAAATATAAGAATTCAGGGCATAGTAGAAAGAGAAGAATTCCACTCCAAAGGCATAGTAGGTATCTTCAACAAAATCATAAAAGAAAATTTCCCCCAAATTGGGAAAGAGGTGCCAATACAGATACAGAAAGCCTTTAGAACCCCAGCCAGACAAAACCTGGAAAAAACCTCTCCTCACCATATTATAATCAAACTTCCAAACACACAAACCAAAGAAAAAATATTAAAAGCCGTTAGAGAGAAAAATCAAGTTACCTACAAAAGCAAGCCCATCAGGATTACAGAACATTATTCAACACAAACTTTTAAAGCCAGAAGGGCTTGGAGTGATGTATTTCAAGCCCTGAAAGATAACAACTGTCAACCAAGGTTACTTTATCCTGAAAAACTATCCATTCAAATTCATTTGGAATCACAAAAAACCTCGTATCTCTAAAATAATACTGAGCAACAAAAATAAGGCAGGTGGCATCACCATACCTGATTTTAACCTATACTACAGAGCCATAGTAACAAAAACAGCATGGTATTGGCACAAAAACAGACACGTAGATCAGTGGAACAGAATACGATCCAGATGTAAGCCCAAGTAGCTATAGCCACCTGATATTCGATAAAAATGCCAAAAATACTCATTGGAGAAAAGACAGCCTCTTCAGCAAATGGTGTTGGGAAAACTGGATATATATCTGCAAAAGGATGAAAATAGATCCTCTCTCTCGCCATGCACAAGAATTAAGTCCAAATGGATTAAAGACCTTAACATCAGACCTGAAACTCTGAAACTGCTACAGGAAAAAGCAGGGGAACCCTTCAACATATTGATCTTGGCAAAGACTTTCTGAATACAACCCCAATTGCTCAGGCAATAAAACCACAGATTAATCACTGGGACCTCATGAAATTGCAAAGATTTTGCACTGCAAAGGACACAGTGAAAAAAGCAAAGAGGCATCCCAAAGAATGGGAAAAAATCTTCGCCAGCTATATATCTGATAGAGGATTAATATCTAGGATATACAAAGAACTCAAAAAGTTAAATAATAAGGAATCAAACAAGCCAATCAAAAAATGGGCTATGGAGCTAAATAGAGAGTTCTCAAAGGAAGAAATACGAATGGCATATAAGCATCTAAAAAAATGTTCTACGTCACTAGTCATCAGGGAAATGCAGATTAAAACTACATTGAGATTCCATCTCACTCCTGTCAGATTGGCCACCATCATGAAAACAAACGATCATAAATGTTGGCGGGGATGTGGAAAAAAAGGAACCCTTCTACATGTCTATAAATGGTGGAAATGCAATCTGGTCCAGCCATTGTGGAAATCAGTGTGGAGGTTCCTAAAACAGCTAAAGATTGATCTACCATATCTTGTTTGGTTGATTTCCACCAGCAATGCAAACCTGACCCAGCTATAGCACTCCTAGGCATATATCCAAAGGACTCATCTCATTTCCTTAGAAGTACGTGCTCAACCATGTTTATTGCTGCTCAATTTATAATAGCTGGGAAATAGAACTAGCCTAGATGTCCCTCAACTGATGAGTGGATAATGAAGATGTGGCACATTTATACAATGGAGTTCTACTCAGCGGTAAAGAAAAATGAAGTTATGAAATTTGCAGAAAAATGGATGGACCTGGAAAGGATTATACTAAGTGAGGTAACCCAGGCCCAGAAAGCCAAGCACCACATGTTCTCTCTCATATGTGGATCCTAGCTACAGATGATTGGGCTTCTGCGTGAGAAGGAAAGTACTTAGTAGCAGAGCCCAGTAAGTTAAAAAGGAGACATAAAGGGAAGAGAAAGGAAGGGAGGAGGGTACTTAATACGTTGATATTGCATATATGTAAGTACAATGATTGAGATGGGGAGGTAATATGATGGAGAATGGAATTTCAAAGGGGAAAGTGTCGGGGGGGGGAGGGAGGGAATTACCATGGGATATTTTTATAAGCATTGAAAATGTTAATAAAAATTCAAAACTTAAAAAAAACTATCCATTCAAATAGAGAAATAAGGACATTCCACGACAAAAGCAGACTAAAGGAATATTTGAAGACAAAACCAGCTCTACAGAAAATACTTGAAAGAATCCTCCATGCTGAAGAGAAAGAAAAGCACATATATAAGGAACCTGGAAGAAAAGAAACTGGGAGCTGGAGAGATGGCTCAGCAGTTAAGGTACTTGCCTGCAAAGCCTAATGACCTGGTTTTAATTCCCCAATACACACATAAAGCCAGATGCACAAAGTGATACATGCATCTGGAGTTTACAGTGGCCAGAGGCTCTGGCATGCCCGCCTGCCTATCTATCTATCTATCTATTTTTCATTTGATCTATCTATCTATCTTATCTATCTCTCCCCTTGAAAAAAAATAAATTTCAAAGTAAATTATTATAGAACCACATGGCTAAGGAAGAGATAGAGTGGGAATGTCCTCTGGGCATGACAAAGCACTCCTTCATAGACGGAGTGGAAGGGTGGGGAGGCATCAGAACCTCACCTAAGATTCCAGCCACCACTTCATCTTGCACCCTGGCCCACCTGCACATGGCAGGTGATGTGCTTGAACATTAAAAAAAAAATGTCCACCTGCCCTGACATTAAGACAGACACATCAAGGACTAGTCCACAAACCCTATTAGGGAACAGGGATGAACATCTGAAAGAGAAAACTGATTCCCAGAGCTTCTAGAAGCAGCTGGTGGGTGGGAAGCAGCCTGCTGTTCCCTGCATGTGCCTTTCAGCACTCGTACTTCTGATGCACACATGGACGTGACTTCAGCATTTCTGCTAAGAAGAACCAGTGTAGACTACCAATACAGACAAGAGCCCCTCAGAACTATACTGTTCGGCCCTCTTTCCCACTTGGAAGTCTCTTGTGCAATAAAAGGCAGGGAGCTCATGTTTCAAAAGAGCATGGAAGAAGCATGCTTCAAAGAACAGGGAGCCATGGCACTTCCAGCTATGACACGTGCCAGCTGCTCTTGATTCTCACAAAGCAGCTTTAGCCTGTGAACCTGCTCCCTCACCTACAGGTAGTAATACCAGGTACCCTACACACTGGGCTGGGTGTATAGAACCTAGTACACATGTGCAATGACCAAGCACCCAAGTGGTAAGTAGGATAGTAATCATATCCCAAACACTCTTTGTCTCATTATTCCCCTCTGCATCAACCCAGGGTTCCATCAGGCTTCTCAACGTTCTCCCAAAACCTGTCTCAACATCACACCAAAATGACCTCCACCTTGCTGAATAAAAGGTCAAACCAGAACCTTCACTTTGACCTTTCATTTATGACAGCGTAGAAAAGCACGCCTCCTAACATTCCTGTTCTTCCTTTCCATAGCAGTCAGCCCTCCCAGCTCCTCCCACCTTTCCTGTACTCTGAACTATTCCTGGCCCTTTAACAGTACAAGTCCACCTGTCCTCTTCTCTATGCTCACTCCCTTACTCATCATCTAGTGGCCCTTAGGATTCTAGTTCCTGCTCATACTTCTTCTCCAAGTTCAAATCCCCAACTACAGGCATGCTATTTCTAGGGACCCCTACGAAAATACTGACTTGAGAAGGGACTGGAAGTGGACTCATTTACTGCTCTACACCACCTTCTAGCCAGCTCTGCAACATTCTACAGACCAGAGACCTCACACTTAACCCTGCTCTCCTCTTCTCACAACCATATCCCAACTGTCAACAAATTATACTGGCTCTACAGTCTACAAACATTCAGGGTCCTCCTGCTTCTTACCACCTTTTTGATACTGTGGTGGTTTGATCCAGGTGACCCCATAAACATAGGGTTCTGAATGCTAGGTTCCTAGCTGATAGAGATTTGGGAATTAACTCCTCCTAGAAGCAGTGTATCGTTGGGGATGGGCTTATAGGTGTTATAGCCAGTGTCCCTTTGCAGTGTCTAGCACACTCTCCTGTTGCTACTGTCCACCTGATGTTGGCCAGAGGGTGATGTCCACCCTCTGCTCATGCTGTCATTTTCCCTGCCATCGTGGAGCTCCCCCTCAAGTTTGTAAACCATAATAAACCTTTTGCCCCACAAGCTGCTCTTGTTTGGTTGATTTCCACCAGCAATGCAAACCTGACTGCAACAAATACCCTGTCCTGTGCCCTCTCTGCTGTCCTATGGTAAACTCTGAATGAGACTCCCTCAACAGGAATAATGTAGCTCCTCAAGGCATAATATACCAGACACCTTCCGTCCTTTTTAGTGATCTATTTGCTCAACTATAATGCTCTTTCTCCCAGGGATCCCACTAATAAATTTATCTGTGTCCTGCGCATCTCAAGTAGCAATGATGCTTACTGTGATCATCCTATGTAAAACTCAAACCCTATAAAACTAGAAACTAAGCCAGGCATGGTGGTGCATGCCTTTAATCCCAGCACTTGGGAGACAGAAGGTAGGAGGATCATTGTGAGTTCAAGGCCAGCCTGAGTCTACATAGTGAATTCCAAGTTAGCCTGGGCTAGAGGTCCTTACCTAAAAAACACTAAGACTATAGGGGACATTCAAACCACAAAAGAGAGCCTGTCTCAAAGGAGATAGATGGACTTCCTGAGGATGACACCCATGGTTGCCCTCTGGCACACATACACACACAACCACATATATAAGTGCACACACACGTGTGTGTGCACTTAAAAACTTTGAAAGAAAGACCACAGTCACATAATCTTCACTAGTGTATATAACAATGATAGCTGGTATTGACTATTTTATTACTATGTTAATGAGCTATTATTGCCAATTTGTAAATTAAACTTTATCACAGATATGTATGTAAAGAAAAAATAAATAGCACATATGTGGTCTGGTAATACCTGCAGTTTCAGGCATACTCTGGGGGTTGGGACATATCCCCCAAGATAGACAGAGCTATGAGCTGCTAAGCCAACATCTGAATCCAGCACCCATGAGGACAAGACACCAGTAATAAGCACATGTTCTAAAGCCTGAGAGCCTGCATCCCTGCACTTTACTTCTCTGTGCTTCAGTCTATGTGAGTATGAGATAGGGGAGCACAGTAAGTCTTCAACAAAAGAATACAATGAACAACTGTACTTTAGAGAATCCATAATATTCAGACATTACTCAAAACATTGCTATTACCAAGAACCAATATCATTATACTACTATGCCAGAAAATATGAGACACAACATAGTAGCACTGAACAACAGTACATTTTCCCTCCCCACCCTATAAAATCAGTTGTGTTCTGTTTGTTATACTGCACATCAGAGATCCTAAATCAAGAGAAAAGAAAAACAAAACAAACACAATAGCAAGACACAAATGTGTTCAAGACAAATGTACTTACAGCCAAGAAGTCAACTGTAATTTCTGATGAAATCAAATAACCATTTAAGAAATCCTTCTGGTGTCTCCTCTTCTCATAGTAATCAAGAGACCTGAAAGGAATGAGATGAATACACATATGAGTATTACTGCATTTTTCTTAACTTTTTAAATTTTTTTTTGCTATACTAGGAATCAAGTTCAGGGCCTTAACCACACCAGGCAATTGGTCTATCACAAAGTTAAAACCTCAGCCTTGATTCATGCTTTTATAAAGTTCGACTGCATTCAACTCCTTACAGTTGTCTTCATACCCACTATGTAAACTGCAAGACCTTGAATGAATAAACAAATCTATCAAAAGAGCTAGGAAGATTGTTCTGTGGGTAAAGTGCTTGCCGCACAATCACGAGAACCTGAATTCAGACCTCCAAAACAGACTTGGCAATGCACATCTGTAAGCCCATCATGTACTCCTATGGTGAAATGGAAGGTGGAAACAGAATTTCCAGAAGCTCAGGAACCAGTTAGCCAAGGGTACACAGTGGCAAGCAGAGACCCTCAAGGACCTGAGGAGATGGCTTAGCAGTCAAAGGCACTTCCTTACAAAGCTTGCTGGACAGGATTCAATTCCCTAACATCACACATAAAGCCAGACATTCAAATGCAGCATCCACAGACCCTGGCATACGTGTATACGTGCACACACATATACAAATAAACATAAATACCCTTGGGCTGGAGAGATGGCTTAGTGGTTAAAGCACGTGCCTGCGAAGCTTGAAAATTCAGGTTCGATTCCCCAGCACAAGGTGGTGCATGCATCTGGAGTACATTTGCAGTGGCCAGAGGCCCTGGCATGCCCATTCTCATTCATTCATTCATATTCTCTTTCTCTCTCTCTCCCTCCCTCCCTCTCAAATTAATAAGTTTAAAAAAAAAAAAAAACTTTTAACAAAACTGGAAAGCACCATCTAAAGACTCAGCAGGCCCAACAAGGCCAGATCCTAGGCCAGCAGCTGGAAACATGGCCACCAATGCCATCTCTACAGCAAGATGTACAGAAGGCTCAGAACCAGCAGCAGTAACTGCAAGGTGGAGGTCAAGGAAGATGAGGATGGGGTCAAGGCTATGCACAATGGCACCAAGAGCCTCAATACAATGTCTATGTGGTGCCTTTTCTACACTCTGAGAGAAAACTGGGGCCAATCTCTGGAAAAAGCTCCCCCTACATGTGTGACTATATGCTTAGATCCCAGAACTCTGTCACTCAGATCTTTATCCAGGAGGAAGCTGTCAAGTGTTTGAGATATGTGATCATCCTAATAGGAAAGACTAACGCTACAACATGAGATTCCCCAACAACTAACCCATGCAGAATACTCTGAAGCAAAACTCAAGGTTAAAAGGCCCCACTCATATGCTTAAAGCTTCTAAAGAATTTGGGTGGCTGGGGAGATGGCTAGGTCCAATAACCATTTACTGAGCAAGATTGAATAACTGAAAAGCAGGGCATGGTGAATACCTTGAATTCCAAAATTCAGAAGGCAGAGGTAGGAGGATCACTATGAGTCTGAGGTCACCCTGAGAACTACATAGTGAATTCCATGTCAGCTTGGGCCAGAGCAAGACCCTACCTCAGGGGGGGGGAAAAAAAGATTGAGTACATGAGTTTGGAACCCCCAGAACACACATAAAAAGACAGAAACTGTGTAGGGCTTCTGTAATCCCAGAACACAAAAGGATTTCCTGGAAGCTCCAGAGCCAGCTAGCATGGTGAATGAATTGCAATCACAAAGAACATCAAAAAGAAAGTGGAGAGGGAGGACTGACCCAGTAAAGTTGTCCTCCAAATGCACACTGTTGTGTGGACACACACACACACCCTGAAGAAAAAAAATTCCTAGAGAATTTAAGTCTCACAGGAGTTAACAAATACATTTTATTTTTTTTGGAGAATTTTTTTTAATTTTTATTAGCATTTTCCATGATTATAAAAAAAAAATCCCATGTTAATTCCCTCACTCCCCCCCCCACACTTTCGCCTTTGAAATTCCATTCTCCAAACAAATATATTTTAAAAAGAATTATAGTTTGTAACTTGGATCTGCAGCCACCTGGCTGGAGGTGGTGTTGCTGTGGGTGAATCCTAGGGCCCAGCCCTGAAGTGGGGATGGATCTGGAATTGCAGTCTAAAGACATTCAAAGTACCTGAGCTTTGCCTAGAGTTCCTAAGTGTGCTTGTTTATGGTGCTGGTGTGCCTTGTGGGTCTTTCTCTCTCTGCTTGGGCCTATGAAAGCAGGCCAGCTTCTTCTGCCATTATGAAACTTCGCCTGAATCTAAAGTTTCAAATAAATTCTCTTCCTCCATAACTGTGTCTGGCCTGGAGGTTCATCCAGAAGCTGTCTACTACAGGAAGAGAGGCCAAGGCCATAAAAAAAAATTTGTAACCTAGTTAAAGACACTGCAACCATGAAAGAAATATGGGATGCTATTTAAAGAATACTCTTGAAATTTAGCTTAAAAGCTAATAATCAAAATTCAAAATAACTACAAGTACAGTCACTCATTCCTGCAATCTCTGCACTCAGGAGGCTAAAACAGTAGGATTGTCATGAGTTCAAGGTCAATCTGAACTACATATAGTGAGTTTCAGGCCAGCCCTGACATACAATCTGTGGACCAATAATAGGCAGACTGGGTCAAATGAAGCCAGCTCCTCCAATGAAAATAGAATCAAAGGACCAAAAAGGCAGAAAGGAAAGAAGCAAGCAGAAGATAAAAATGTACTGAAGTGGAAGTTAAAAAAGAAAATCACAGAATAGGAAAATCACAAAATTTGAATATGAGCATAATCTAGCTATGATACCTATGTCACTTCACTGGCCACCAAGGCCAATTTAACTGCTCTGACTAGCTAGGCAATGCCCTTCTTCCTCCAGCACTCCACTTGTGAAAGTACACACTCATCTGAGAGGACAAGCTTCCCTGTAGGAGGAGCGTGGTTCTTATGTCCCATATTTATGAGTAGTTGTGCCATCGTCTCTAAACAAGCTCTCAAGAAAATCACAGAACCTGTCAAGGGCAGACAAGTTATGAATGACAGGGCTTCCAGGAAAAAAAAAGAGAGGGAATCATTATAAAATAATTCCCAAGAGTTTTTCCCATAACTTGAATGAGTTGTCAGAGTAAAAGGCCCAATGAATATGCAGAAAAATGGATGCAAACAGGCCCACATATCACAGGATTTCAAAACACTCATGCACATCTCAAACCACTCACATACTTCTGAAGACCAGAAAGGCTTAGGATCAGCTTCAGAAGCAGGAAACAGTTGAAGCAATGGATCAGCACATCTGAAGCCACAATGAACAGATGGCAATCCAGAATTCTGACTCAATCAAACTGCCCATCTAGTTTTTAGTCAGCACAAACTTGGGCTCCTAAGCACTCCATCTCAGAAAGCCTGAGAGGGAACCCCCATGAAAATGTGAACATTAACAAAATGAAGAAGGCACGAAGGGCTGGAGAGACTGCTTAGTGATTAAGGCACTTGCCTGCAAAGCCAAAGGACCTAAGTTTGATTCCCCAGGACCTATAGAAGCCAGATGCATAAGATGGCACATACGTCTGGAGTTTATTTGCAACAGCAGGAGGACCTGATGTACCCATTCACTCCCCGCCTCCATCTGCCTCTCTCTCAAATAAATAAAAATATGTTTTTTTAATTTTTATTTATTTATTTATTTGAAAGTGACAGACACAGAGAGAAAGACAGATAGAGGGAGAGAGAGAGAGAGAGAGAGAGAGAATGGGCGCGCCGGGGCTTCCAGCCTCTGCAAACGAACTCCAGACGCATGCGCCCCCTTGTGCATCTGGCTAACGTGGGACCTGGGGAACCGAGCCTCGAACTGGGGTCCTTAGGCGTCACAGGCAAGCGCTTAACCGCTAAGCCATCTCTCCAGCCCAAAAATATGTTTTTTAAAAAAGAAGGCATAGAGCCGGGCATGGTGGCACATGCCTTTAATCCCAGCACTCAGGAGGCAGAGGTAGGAGGATTGCCATGAGTTCAAGACTACCCTGAGACTACACAGTAAATTCCAGGTCAGTCTGAGCTAGAGTGAAACCCTACCTTGAAAAAACAAAAATAATAAATAAAATTTTAAAAGGCATGAAGTCAAGAAAACAGGCCTTAGTGAGCAAACAAGAACTCTTCAGGACTACGAAGGCCCAGGAGCTGAAGTCTGTCTTCACTTTGCCAAAGATAGGGTTTCACGACCAAAGTGAAGACAGCAGTCAAGAAAAAGACAAGAGATGCCATAAACAATAGACCCAACTATGAACAAGAAAAGGAAACAGACCACAACACAGGAGGGGGTTGAGGAAACACCGGCTCAGAAGAGGGCTCAGAAATAAAAGGTCATGATATATGAGCTGTGTGGCTGGTATTAGGGAAAACCTACTAAAATGCTGGTAATTTTTCCTAAGACAGAAAATTAAGCAGTAGGTATAAAGACAGCTAAAATGATCTGGGTGAGGGGAGACTGACTTAAACCACAGAGTAAGAAAATACAGCTGAGAATGGTGTGGCTTGCTTGTAATCTCGGTCCTCTGGAGGCTGAGACGGGGGGACTCTCTTGCTCGAGGCCAGCCTGGAAACACGGCAAGATGCTGCATCAAAGAAAAAGAAGAAGGGGCCAGGCATGGTGGTGCATGCACGCCTTTAATCCCAGCGCTCGGGAGGCAGAGGAAGGAGGATTGCCAAGAGTGCAAGGCCACCCTAAGACTACATAGTGAATTCCAGGTCAGCCTGAGCTAGAGTGAGACCCTACCTCCAAAAAAAAGGAAGGGAGGAGGAGAAGGGAGCTGGAAAGATGACTCAGCAGTTAAAGGCACTTATTTGCAAAGCCTGACTGCCCAGGTTTGTTTTATTCTTCAGTACCCATGTAAAGCCAATGCACAAAAAGTGGAACATGCAGCTACAGTTCATTTATACAAAGGAAGGAGGCCCTGACGTGCCCATACTCTCTGTCTTTTCTCTGTGCTTCAAGTAAATAAGACTATTAAAGAAAAATCAGGGTGCTGAGCGTGGTGGCCCACACCTTTAATCCCTGCACTAGGAGGCAGGGGTAGGACGACAGCTCTGAGTTCAACGCTATCCTGAGACTACATAGTGAATTCCAGGTCAGCTGGGTTTAGAGGGAGAACCTACCTTGAAAAACCAAAATAAATAACTCGAGGCTGGAGAGATGGTTTAGCAGTTAAGAAGCTTGCCTGCAAAGTCTAGGGACCCAGGTTCGATTCCCTACTACCCACACAGGCCAGATGCAGAAGGTGGTGCAAGTGTCTGGAATTTGTTTACAGTGGCAGAAGGCCCTGGCATACCCATTCTCTTTCCCACCCCCATGTGCTTCTCTAAATAAATAAATAAGTACATAAATCACACTACACAGTAAGACTCAAAATTGACCTTGACAATGATTATCACCAAGTGATAGCTAATCAAGAATTACTATGTCAATAACTAAGGGAGGAAATCCAGAGGAAGGTTTAGCAATGATGTCACAACAGAAATCATGAGACCCAAAAGACAGTAACAATCTTGAAAAACAAAAAGAACTATTCAACAAAAAATCTGTACTCACTAAAATATTCATGTTAGCAGCTTCCAGATAAAATTTGAAAGAACTCATCATGAACTATAAACTAAAATAATTACTAAATAGTACTCTACAAGCAAGAGAAAAATTATCTAGGCAGAGACGTGCAATACAGGGTACGTGGGTGAATCTAAATAGATGACTGCACAGAAAGCCCAGTGCTTCTGGAAGAAGACAAGCAGTGTCCATGTAGAAATATTAATGGGCATCTGCTCTGCTGAACAGAGGATGCAGGCTGTGGCCACTGAAACAAGCACTGCAAGGAGAATGATCAGGAAACTACCCATCAACAAAGGGAGAAAGGAGCCCTCCTCCAAACAAAAAGCGGCAAGGAAGACGGGGACACAAGCACCCTAGGAGACAAACAGGTCACAACGAAAGAGCAGTCAGGTCAAACAAAGCAAATGAAGACAGCAGAGGGATTAGAAATGACATTAAATGAAAACAAATTCAGCTAAAACACATTCTAGGTGGACATTAGTACACTGTACAAACCTGGGAAGTCAATGCATACCACAGAATGCACCTGAACAATCTCTGGTCTTTAAGAACTGAAACAGAGGCAAACTAAACATTTGGAAGCAATAATTATTGTACCACCAACATCCAGAGGATGAGTTCCACCCTTATGTGACTAGCTGGTGCACAACGGCACCATGCCCACCTCTGGTCTTGGTGTTGATGACTTTTCTGGCCTTTGAGGCCTCTGCTTGCCCTCCCTGTGTTTTCAGGGAACCTTGTCTTGCACTAAGTATGTCTGAGTGGCTTATCCACCCTCCACACCAGCAGCACTGCCTCTCTTGAGGAGTATCAGATTCAAACATCTAGTCCACACTTCTTGTTGAACAAGGACACAAGTCCAGCTGTATGTGGGATCCTTCCACCCAATAACCTCACAAGACAGAGGTCAGCCAACTTCTCTAAGGGCCAGACCATAGACGGACTCTGTCACAACTCTCCTGTGTAGCACAAAAGGAGCCACATGTGGACAGCCTACAAAAGCTCTCCTCTCAGTAACTGTATTCCTGTGGTGAGACTAAGAGCACTCACTCCTCAAAACCACCTCTCAAAGAACTTGTCCAGCTAGATTCACATTTCAAAGAGTTACCTAATTCCCCAAAGTCACATGAATAGCAAATTAGCCAAGGTAAAAATCAAACTGAGGTATGACCAAACAATCCAATTCTTGTCCTCAGCTCCTCCCCTCACTGAGTTGTCACATTCAAGACCTCACTAATAGTTCTCTAAGATACCCTTCCTTCCCAATATTAAGTGAGATTTGTTGCAAGGAGCTCCAAAATGCTATCTTGTTATTGTTTTGGTGACCCTTCAATCCAACTCCCTCCACCCCTGTACCACTGGCCTAGTTTCCTAAATCAAATCCACCAAATTGCTAAAGTTGTCAACAGCACCCAGAAGCTGAGAATAAATACGAGGACTTCTGTGCTTTGAGCAACAGCTTTCCAACTGCACCCTCTGCCCTGTTGACACTTACCTGGAGTAGAACCCCACCTGCTAAGCCTGTACCTCCCTGTCTTTCCCCATCCCACCCCACTCCAACAGTAGTGTTTCAGAAGAGGAGGGAAGAGGACAGAGGACCTACAGAGAGACCACCTGCTAAGCCTGTGCCTCCCTGCACTTTCCCCATCCCACCCCACTCCAACTGTGGTATTTCAGAAGAGGAGGGAAGAGGACAGAGGACCTACAGAGAGAAACACATATGCACATAACAGAACCAAACCACTGGGTGTCTTGCCTCCCCTCCCTCCCCCACGCCTTCTCTCTAGTAAGGCCATTTAAACTACTTTTCTTTCATTAGGCCTTGCTACTGCTTCCTATAAAGCAAGCTTCGAATTATGCTGGCCTTTCTGCCTAGAAGGCAAGAATATTTGTGCATGTCTTGAGTTTACTTCAGTTTGCTCTTCAAAATGCATTTCATGGGGGACTGGAGAAATGGCTCAGCAGTTAAGAAACTTGCCTGAAAAGCCTAACAGCCTGGGTTCAATTCCCAGTGTCCACATAAACCAGATGCACAAAGAGGTGCAGGCATCTGGAGTTTGTGTGCAGTGCCTGGAGGCCCTAGTACACACATACATACATACATACATTCCCTCCCTCCCTGTCTCTCTCCCCCCACCCATGCAAATAAATAAGTTAAATTTTAAAAATGCAATTCATGGACCTGGAGAGATATCTCAGCGATTAAAGGTGCTTGCTTGCGAAGCCTGCCAGCTAAGATTCGATTTCCCAGTACCCGCATAAAGCCACAAGCACCAAGTGGTGCATGCATCTGAAATTCATTTGCAGCCGCAAGAAGCTCTGTCATACCCCTAGTTTCTCTAAAACATTAAAAAAAAAAAAAATACAGTTCATGTGTAACCAGGATCACTTCATGAGTACTCTCTTACTTTTCAGAACCAGGAACATTTTGTATGATTAATACCTGCAAAGACCAAGGGCTATTTTGTGTTGTTTCCATTATTCATTGACTGAGTATATACATGCCCTGCATCATTCTTGGGAACTCGAATTTAAAGACACACAGGTCTTTCTTACCCCAGAAGTGCTTACACAATTCTGGGGGGGGGGGGGTTTACACGTGCTTTTGTGTGCCTGGATCTCCTGCAGCTGCAAAAAACAGATGTATGCACTGGGCGTGGTGGCACACACCTTTAATCCCAGCACACAGCAGGCAGAGCTACGAACATCGCCATGAGTTGGAGGCCACCCTGAGAATACATAATTAATTCTAGGCCAGCCTGGACCAGAGTGAGACCCTACCTCAAAAAAACAAAAGAAAAAAACAGATGCATGCACCATTTTGTATCCATCTTTATGTGGAACCCAGCTGGCAGACTTTTACAAGCAAGCACCTTTAATTGCTGAGCCATCTCCCCAGCCCCAGGCGTAAAGATAGTCCAGTCACCACTAATGGGAGATGGAACCCAAGACCTGATGATGCTTTCTTGGCATCTACAATAATGTCAGCGTAGACTACAGGAAATTTGACTTCTACTATTTAAGGGGCATGGCCATACACATACATTCTCTCTCTTTCTCCCTCTCCCCTCCCCCAATAAAAAAATGATGGAAAAAACTGTCTAGAAAAAAAAAAAAAAAACAGACAATCCAGAGCTAGAGAGATGGTTTAGCGGTTAAGGCACCTGCCTGTGAAGTCTAAGGACCCATGTTTGACTCTCCAGATCCCACATAAGCAAGATGCACAAAAGCGAGGCAAGTGCAAGGTCACACGTGCCCACTAGGTGGCACAAACATCTGGAGTTTGACTGCAATGGCTGAGGCCTCACATGACAATTTATTCTCATATTCATTTTTTTCTCTCTTTCCCTCTCTCAAAAATAAAAAGACAATCCAAACTCTTCAGTGATCAAACTCAGCCTCACTCTTTCTTCTGACCTGTCCCCATTATCTCCAGTGATTCCTACCTACACTCCAAAAAAATTAAACTCTTTTCTGTTTTCAGAGCAAAGCACATCCTCTCACATATCTGCTCTCCTCGCCTACACCTTCCTCTGGCACGCTGGAGGCGCATGTGGTGGGGGCTGTAATCTCCCCTCCAGCTTTCATGCCTCTCCTGCTCTCCCACAGATGCCTGTGTTAGCATAGGGATTTATGGAGTGGCTGACACCAGCCATGCCTTGCAGAAAGCATGGACCTATAGAAGTGAACAAAGAGCTGTGACCTTGCTCCAAAGCAATTTTGTGGCTAACTTCCTGCATAACACAACAAAGTGGAGATGAGATCTTTCCTTGCCCTATCTCTGTTTCTTCCTGCAAGATTCTAGGGACATGAGACTCACTTTCAGCTCTGCAGGCAAAAGATTTAACATTATCAAAAACTAAAATGAAAGTCAAAAAGGCTCCAGTTGGTTACAATCAAAAGCATGCTCTTGACAGCCTTGTTCATCTCTTTTTGTGCAGAAGTCTTAAAAACAAAACCTGTTCAAAAAGCCAAGTGTATATATGGTGGTTCACACCTATAATCCCAGCACTAGGGAGGCCAAAGTAGGAGGACTAAAGTGAGGTTGAGGTCAGATTGGGCTATCAAGTAAGTCTCAGGTCAGTGTGACTAGAGTGAGACTTTGCCTTTAAAAAATTAATTGGGGGGCTGGAGAGATGGCTTAGCGGTTAAGCGCTTGCCTGTGAAGCCTAAGGACCCCGGTTTGAGGCTTGGTTCCCCAGGTCCCACGTTAGCCAGATGCACAAGGGGGCACACGCGTCTGGAGTTCGTTTGCAGAGGCTGGAAGCCCTGGCGCGCCCATTCTCTCTCTCCCTCTATCTGTCTTTGTGTCTGTCACTCTCAAATAAATAAATAAATAAAATTAAAAAAAAATTAATTGGGGCTAGAGAGATGGTTCAGTGGTTAAGGCACTTGCCTGCAAAGCCTAACAACTGCAATTCAATTCCTCAGTACCCATGAAAAGCAGATGGACAAAGTGATGCGTGGGTGTGAAGTTCATTTGCAGCAGGTGGAGGCCTTGACATGGCCATTCGTTTCTTTCCTTTCTTTCTTTTCCTCCCCACTCTCTTTCTCCCTCCCCAAGGCTGGTATCTGTTCACCCTGTAAGCACTGTTTTAGATACAGTGCACATGATGATCATTAAACATGTACCTGTGCAAGGATGACTTCATAAGTAAGTAATGAATCCATGCATGGGCCTTGGTAACTGCTTGCTGTATTTTGCATTATAAGTAGAACTTAAAGCAGTTAACTACACTCCATTCTAGCAACACTAAACCTGCTTGCTTGCTGTTTTAGCAAAGGGTAGTTTAAAATAGACTGTTCTAAGTATTCCTTAATCTGTCCTTGTTAAGAATACAAATCTTGGGCTGGAGAGATGGCTTAGTGGTTAAGCACTTGCCTGTAAAGCTTAAGGACCCTGGTTAGAGGCTCGATTCCCCAGGACCCACGTTAGCCAAATGCACAAGGGGGCGCATGCGTCTGGAGTTTGAATTTGCGGTGGCTGGAGGCCCTGGCACGCCCATTCATTCCCTCCCCCACCTTTCTTTCTCTCTCTCTCTCCCCCCCTTCCTCTCTCTGTCTGTCCTTCTTAAATAAATAAATAAAAATAAACAAAAAAAATTTTAAAAAAGAATACAAATCACACATGCCTTTAATCCCAACACTCGAGAGGCAGAGGTAAGAGGATCACCATGAGTTCAAGGCCACCCTGAGACTACATAGTGAATTCCAGGTCACCCTGAGCTAGAGTGAAACCCTACCTCAAAAAAAAAAGAAAAAAGAAAGAAAAGAAAACAAATCAGTGCATTTTCAGTATGAAATTGATAAAAATATAAGCATGGACTAGTTCAAAGAGAGTCAGATTATTTCACAAACTATATAATTAAAATGCTAAAATTATTTAGCTCCAGATGCATAAAACATTGAAATAGGCCGTGCATTCGAGGCCACCCTAAGACTACAGAGTGAATTCCAGGTCAGCCTGGGCTAAAGTGAGACCCTACCTCAAAAAAACAAAAAGTAACAAACAAACAAACAAAAAACTAAATTCTCCAAGGTTACTCACAAACAAGGGATAAGACAGAAGTACCAATACTGGGTAGTCAGCACTCTCAGACTCACTGCAGCGGCAGCTTCCAAATTAATCACCAGAATTTCTGTTCAACAATGCACTTCACACAGCATGTGTGACAGAAAAGGTCTTCAAAGAGCTAGACAGTGTTCGCTGTGAGATGCAGACAGTTATAAGGTATCTGGTTGTAAGTGAGCAAGTGGGCTTAGCCAGCTTCCTTGATGCTATCGTTAAATAAGGCCTAAATTCACTGTCTCTTAACCAGAAGCATTATTAACAGCAGAAGACTCAAGCCAATGCCGCTGGCTGTGCAGCCTGAGGAGTTCTTCCAGAGACTTCACTCAGGTGTACCAGAAATCTTGACTTTGAAGCAAAGTTGGGAGTAATCTTAAAAGGGTAGCACCAAAGAGGTGGTACAAGTTGGGGAAAGGAAAGGAAAGGAAAAGGAGAATAGAGAGAAGAAGGAAAAGGAGGAAGAAAAGAGAAAGAGGTGCTCAAGTGTCTTAACATTATATTTATCTTGCAGTTTTTGAAATTACATGGCTTAAAGGATGTAATTCACAACCAGGTTCAAAATTAGTTTAAAATTTAGGTAGGCCAGGCATGATGGTACATGTCTTTAGTCCTGGCTGACATAGGAGGATCACTGTGAATTGGGCAACAGAATAATGTCCAAGTCAACCTGGGCTACAGTGAGACCCTGTCTCAAAGACAGATAGATAGAAAGATAGATAAAATTTAAGTAAAAACTATGAGCTAGTCTAGTCAATTATCTTCTAAGTATTCCTTTCAGCAAGCAAACTGTAATTATGATGCACTCTGCCAAATTTTCAGGAAAGGTGTGTCCCTAAGGTTAAGCTTAAAAAAAAAAAAGAATACATTTTAGCCTTGAGCATATACAAGTTCATTGCCAATTTAACACTCTTGTTTGAGATCTCTTTCAGAATAGTGATTACTGTCTCTATGTAAGCAATCATCACAGCAGTTTTGTTAGCTATACGCACGTATGAAATTATCAGAAGTATAAACTTAAAGCCAGGTGTGGCAGCGCACACCTTTAATCCCAGCACTTAAATAGAGGTAGGAGGATTGCCATGAGTTTGAGGCCAGCCTGAGACTACATAGAGAATTCCAGGTCAGCCTGAGCTAGAGTGAGACCCTACCTTGAAAAAACAAAACAAACAAACACAAACAAACAAACACAAAATAATTCCTATGACAAAGGATGATCCAAAACAAGTTGATCCAAAAACAATGCAAATGTGAGAATTTGAGAATTATCCCACAAAGACATTCTAGTAGCTATTACACAAATGATCCGATAAATAAGTGTACACAGTATGTTCAACATCACAAATTCTCTTCTGTTTCTCTCTTCAACCCAACTACTAGGACTCCTGTTCTACCAAAGGTGTCTACTCAGGGTGACCAGCAACCTCCTGCCGCAGTTACCTTCTTGTTACTGGGACAAAACACCAGATCAAAAGCAGCTTATGGGAGGAAAGGGTTTTAGTTCAGCTCACAGTTTGAAGGGAAGTTTCACTGTGGCAGGGAAAGCATGGCAGAAGCAGACAGCTGGGTGTCACATCAACACTGAGCTCACACTGGCAAGTGGTGCTGGGCTATAAAATCCCAAGGCTTGCCCCGAGTGACCCCTCGCCCACAATGAGGCTTCACCAGAAGAGGATTATACCTTCACACGGCCAAAAGCAATGGTCACTCCTTGGATTTACTCTGTCAGTCAGCAGACACTGTCATCTCATCTTCACCTTCTTTCAAGCAGTCCCTCCTCTTCTCAAAAACTTAGTTCCAGATTTCCCCAAGGGTCTGTCCTTCCATCTATATCTATGATTGCCTCCTAGTTATCATTTTTGACATGCTGTCTCGTGTTCACTCTAGCTCAGACCTCTCTTCCAGTCTTCTGCACAGGGAGAATTGGCATGTTTCACTCTACAACATCCTCTGTTGTCATTTTACATTTATTCCAGATAAACTTTACCTAATGATTTATCACTCCATCATGGCCTGTCAGAATGTTTTATAATTCTAATTCTAAAAATGTGTTGTTTCCTGTCATGACTCCATTCTCCAGCTCCCTAACAGCAACCTTAAAAGGAACAGATACATGCCACACTTACAGAGATGTGCTCACTTGTTTAAAGACATTCTAATTTTTTAGTTATCGTAGCTTCATTTTATTTCCATTTTTTGCAAGCAAATTTTTAAAAATATTTTTTATTGATTTGAGACAGAGTCAGAAAAAGGCAGATAAGAGTGTGAATGAGTTAGTGTTGCCATGCCAGAGCTTTCTGACATAGTAAAGAAACTCCAGATGCATGCTCAACTTTGCATATTTGGCTTTACATGGATACTGGATGTGGTGATTTGACTCAGGTGTCCACCATAAACTTATGTGTTCCAAATGCTAGGTTCCCAGCTGGTGGCAATTTAGTAACTGGAGTCTCCTGGAGGCAGTGTATCATTTGGGGGTAAGCTTATGGATATTACAGCCAGCTTCCCCTTGCCAGTGTTTCTCTTGCTGCCATTGTCCACCTGATATTGGACAGGAGTTGGATGTCCAGCCTCTGCTCATGCCATTATTTCCTCCTACCATCATGGAGCTTCTCCTCAAGTCTGTAAGCCAAAATAAACCTTTTCTTCCCACAAGCTGCTCTTGACTCTCTCAAACAATTACAGCTGAAAATACAGCAGTTTCAGCCTGAAGATTTCATTTCTTTCTGTGCATATCCTTCTGCTCACACCAATCCATTTCTACATAATGCAACCCCACACAAGTTCTCAGGACAGACAAGCAGAATATAGTAAGCCTCTCATACAAGCTGCTTGTGGACCAGTCCTGACAAAGTTCTTTTCACCCCCATAAGCTAAGCCTCAGAGTCAGTCCATTGTTCTTATTGCATTCAGTCCCAAAAGACCAAAAAAACTACACAGTCAGTTTTTCAGCATTAATGACCCTGCTTCTCAGTAACAATTTTACTGTTTCAGTTCCTTTCAAGTTGCTGCACAAAGAACCTAACCAAAAGCAGTTTATGGGAGAAAGGGTTTATTTTGGCTTACAGACTACATGACAGCAAGGGAAAACTGATGGCATGGGCAGAAGGAGGATATTACCTGTTGGCCAACATCAGGTGGAAAAGAGCAGCAGGAGAGTGTGCCAAACACTGATAAGGGGAAGCTGGCTGTAACACCCATAAACCTACCTCCAACAACACACTGCCTCCAGTTTTCCCTTCGCAAATTGCCACCAGCTGGGGACCTAAGCATTCAGCACACATAAGTTTATGGTGAACACATGAATCAAATCACCACATTGAGTCTTTTCTACCAGCAACATTAAATGCCTGTAACTAACTGAAGTGACTGTAATTGACTGAAGCTAACTGTAACACTAGGGAATCGAACCCAGACCATGAGGTTTTGAAACCAAATGCCTTTAACTTCTGAGCCATCTCTTCAGCCTTACTTGTTTGATTTTGAAACACAGTGTCATTATTTTGCCTAATCTGGCCCAAGCACAAGTGACCCCCTCACCTTGGCCTCCTGAGTATCTGGGACTACAAGGGTGCACCATCATGTCTGGCTACATTTTAAAATTTCATGGTAAATGATATTGCATGTGACTACAACAACAAAAAAAGAATAAATAATTTCTTAAATTCCCAAATGACACAAATAATCTGTTTTTCTAGGTCTCATGTAGCAAAGGATTATTGTACCCAAAGACAGGATGGGCCCTCTGGGAAGGGAACTATTAAGATCTTAGGATCTTCAGCTGATAATGAATTAGAAGGCAGGATACCAGGCTTGTCCTCTGGAAGGGTCAGCCACCCAAGTGGTCAGTCTTGCTAGCAAGATAACTGCCAATAGAAACCCTGCACATTACATCTCAGGTGAGCTTCTGAGGCAAACACAAGCCATGTCTGTAGTCACAATCCAAGCAGGTGAACAAGTGCTGACCATACATCCCCATTGAGAAGACAAAGGAAGCACACAGCTGTTCTCTGCGGACTGGCCTGTATGTTTTCCCTTCCTGACTTTACTTTGTATCCTCTTGGTGTAATAAACTGTAATCCTGAGTTCCATGATTTTTCTTATCTCTGCCACTGCTACAAATCATTGAGTCTGTGGTGGTCTTAAGGACCTTCCAAACTTTACAATGCAAAACAAATGTTCACTAACACTAGAGCAGTGTTTCTTAGAATGTAACTATGATCATTTAAAATCATAAACCAACTGGATATATATCTGCAGAAGGATGAAAATAGATTCTTCTCTCTCGCCATGCACAAGAATTAAGTCCAAATGGATTAAAGACCTTAACATCAGACCTGAAACTCTGAAACTGCTAGAGGAAAAAGTAGGGGAAACCTTCAACATATTGGTCTTGGCAAAGACTTTCTGAATACAACCCCAATTGCTCAGGCAATAAAACCACAGATTAACCACTGGGACCTAATGAAATTACAAAGATTTTGCACCGCAAAGGACACAGTGAAAAAAGCAAAGAGGCAACCTACAGAATGGGAAACAATCTTCGCCAGCTATATATCTGATAGAGGATTAATATCTAGGATATACAAAGAACTCAAAAAGTTAAATAATAAGGAATCAAACAAGCCAATCAAAAAATGGGCTATGGAGCTAAATAGAGAGTTCTCAAAGGAAGAAATACGAATGGCATATAAGCATCTAAAAAAATGTTCTACGTCACTAGTCATCAGGGAAATGCAGATTAAAACTACATTGAGATTCCATCTCACTCCTGTCAGATTGGCCACCATCATGAAAACAAACGATCATAAATGTTGGCAGGGATGTGGAAAAAAAGGAACCCTTCTGCACTGCTGGTGGGAATGCAATCTGGTCCAGCCATTGTGGAAAACAGTGTGGAGGTTCCTAAAACAGCTAGAGATTGATCTACCATATGACCCAGCTATAGCGCTCCTAGGCTTATATCCAAAGGACTCATCTCATTTCCTTAGAAGTACATGCTCAACCATGTTTAGTACTGCTCAATTTATAATAGCTGGGAAATGGAACCAGCCTAGATGTCCCTCAACAGATGAGTGGATAATGAAGATGTGGCACATTTATACAATGGAGTTCTACTCAGCGGTAAAGAAAAATGAAGTTATGAAATTTGCAGAAAAATGGATGGACCTGGAAAGGATTATACTAAGTGAGGTAACCCAGACCCAGAAAGCCAAGCGCCACATGTTCTCTCTCATATGTGGATCCTAGGTACAGATGACTGGGCTTCTGCGTGAAAATGAAAATACTTAGTAGCAGAGGCCAGTAAGTTAAAAAGGAGACATAAAGGGTAGAGAAAGGAAGGGAGGATGATACTTAATAGGTTGATATTGTATATATGTAATTACAATGATTGTAATGGGGAGGTAATATGATGGAGAATGGAATTTCAAATGGGAAAGTGTGGGGGTGGGGAGGAAGGGAATTACCATGGGATATATTTTATAATCATGGAAAATGTTAATAAAAATTTAAAAAAAAATCATAAACCACCAGGATATGGTGGTACACCCTTTTATTCCCAGCATGCAGGGGACGAATATAAGAGTATAATTGTGGGCTGGAGAGATGGCTTAGCGGTTAAGCGCTTGCCTGTGAAGCCTAAGGACCCCAGTTCGAGGCTCGATTCCCCAGGACCCACGTTAGCCAGATGCACAAGGGGGCACATGCATCTTGAGTTTGTTTGCAGTGGCTGGAAGCCCTGGCACGCCCATTCCCTTTCTATCTGTCTCTTTCTCTCCCTCTCTCTCTGTCACTCTCAAATAAAGAAATAAAAATGACAAAAAAAAAAATATTTAAAAAAAAAAAAGAGTATAGGGCTGGAGAGATGGCTTAGCGGTTAAGCGCTTGCCTGTGAAGCCTAAGGACCCCAGTTCAAGGCTCAGTTCCCCAGGTCCCACGTTAGCCAGATGCACAAGGGGGTGCACGCGTCCGGAGTTCGTTTGCAGAGGCTGGAAGCCCTGGCGCGCCCATTCTCTCTCTCTCCCTCTATCTGTCTTTCTCTCTGTCTTTGTCGCTCTCAAATAAATAAATAAAAAATTTTTTAAAAAAAAGTGTAATTGTGATTCTGAGGCCAACCTGAGACTACACAGTGAATTCCAGGTCAGCCTGGACTACAGCAAGACACTCCTCAAAAAATAAATCAATAGGGCCTGGAGAGATGGCTTAGTGGTTAACCGCTTGCCTATGAAGCCTAAGGACCCCGGTTCGAGGCTCGATTCCCCAGTACCCATGTAAGCCAGATGCACAAGGTGGCACATGCATCTGGAGTTCATTTGCAGTGGCTGGAGGCCCTGGCATGCCCATTCTATCTGCCTCTTTCTATCTCTCTGTCTCTCTCAAATAAATATAAATAAATAAATAAATAAATAAATAAATAAATAAATAAATAAATAAAGCCAGGTGTGGTGGCGCAAGCCTTTGATCCCAGAACTCGGGAGGCAGAGTTCGTAGAAGGATCACCCTGAGTTCAAGGCCACCCTGAGACTACATAGTAAACTCCAGGTCAGCCTCGGCTAGTGTGGTAGTTTGAATAGATGGCCCCCAATATATTCAGTTCTTTATTGTTTGTAGTTTGCATTCTGCAGCCACCTGGCTGGAGGCAATGTCATTGGGTGGATCTTAAGGTGTGGTGGTGGTGGGTTTCAGATTTCAATCTAAAGATATGCAAAGTGTGCCTAGCAGGAGTTCCTGAAGTGTGCAGTGGCTTTTGACTTTTAGGCTTGTGCTTCTCTCTCTGCTAGATCCTGTGAAGGCAGGCCAGCTTCTTCTGCCATTTATGGAACTTCCCCTGGATCTGTAGGCTTCAATAAATATCCCTTCCTCCATAACTGTGCCTGGTCTGGAAGTTCATCTCAGTGAACCTGAAGCTGTCTGCTACAGCTAGAATGAAAACCTACCCTGAAAAACCAAACATAAATAAATAAAATAAAATAAACAAAATATAAGGCAGGTGACCAGATGCTAAAGCAGCCATGGCAATGCAACAACCCAGGGCTAGCCATTTGTACTTTTCCTGGTAATCCAGTATGAGTCTCCAGTTCACGATACTCAGAACCACTCAGGAGCCTGACAGGGCAAAGCCCTGACCCTTAATAACCATAGTGCCTTGCAAAAAGCCCCTCATGAAAACCTTTTAAATTTGATAGGGGGCTGGAGAGATGACTTAGTGGTTAAGTGCTTGCCTGTGAAGCCTAAGGATACCGGTTCAAGGCTCGATTCCCCAGGACCCACGTTAGCCAGATGCACAAGGGGGCGCATGCATCTGGAGTTCGTTTGCAGTGGCTGCAAGCCCTGACGCGCCCATTCTCTCCCTCTCTCTCTCTCTCTCTCTCTCTCTCTCTCTGTGTCTGTCTCTTTCTCTGTCTGTCACTCTCAAATAAATAAATTAAAAGAATAATAATAATAGTTAAAAAAATTGATAGGGCTGGGGAGATAGCTCAGTAGTTAAAAACATATGCTTGGAAAGTCTGCAGGATCTCATTCAAATCCCAGTACCCACGTAAAGTCAGATGCACAAAGTGGTACATGTATCTAGAGTTCGCTTGCAGTGGCAGGAGGCCCAGGTGCACCCATATTCTCTTTCTTTCTCTCTCAAAGTTTTTTAAAATTAATACCTAGATGGGTTAGAATTCACAGAATTTTAACATTTGCCAATAGAGTATATATGAATGCATGTCTTATCAACTCACACATTTTCAAGATAATATGGAAATAAGTTCAGGAAACCAGGCCAAAGAGTTTGGGCAACAGACTCATCATGTCCACTTGTTACTACATCCACTGTCAGTGTCACGCTCTCAGCCTCCTCTCTGACAATTACAGAAAGGTTGTCTGCTCAACTGTCTTTCTCACCAGACAGACTACCGCTGAGCCATGGATCAACAACCAAGATTCTCACCTCTAATTCACATCATTTACCCTCTCCTATTATCACGTGGACTTCCAGGTAAAGGTGGACACAAAGTACAGCAGGTATCTGTGATCCCAATGTGCCTAAACAATGGGAGGCAGAGCCAGGGGAATCTGAGGCTTGTGGGCCAACGAGACTGGCATTAGAGTTCACAGTGGTAAGAGACTGTCTCAAGAAGGTAGAAGAGTAGACACCTTGGGGCTGTGCTCTGACCTCCACATGTGCACCATGACATACATGCACATATACATGCAAATACACACACATAAACTTTTTTTTAAATAACCAATTAACACAATTCTGACTTAAACTATTATTTCTGCTACTTGGTTTTTATGATTCATACATCTAATGTTACTTCCTCCAAAATGAAAGCAAACTGCAGCTAAACAATCCATGACCTAAGAAAAATAAATGACAAACTGCCCATGTTGAGGGTAACATCTATAACCAGCCTGAAATCTGAGGATGATTAAAATGACCCAGCTCACACTGAATGTCTGAATCATGACAAGAGTCTACCAATCCTTATTTTTGCCACTCAGGTTACTTTATCCTTAACATAAGTCACAGTTTTTCTCAACAAGAAGGTCAAAGATGACCAACCTCCAGTCCCCTCCAGAAATTCTACCCCATTGTGGTAGCCCTATCTCAAACTCTGCAAGGACTCTGATCTATAGTCTGTGATTCCTAAATTCTATGTAGTAATGGCAATATCAAATGTGAACCAATCTACTGGCTACAAAACATCAGATTAACCTACCTGATATTTGTATCTCAGCCATTTGCCACCAGCTGCTCTGCTGTCACCTAGAGACTCAACAAGACACAACAACTTAGATACATCTGTTATACTCGACTAACCTGATCCAACACTCTAGAACTAACACTCATAGTCGTGTGCAATTTGAAGTTACACTGAGCACTCTATAAACTTTAGCTTTACTTAATGTTCATCAGCATGCCAAACACCTGGCTGGCTTCCAGGCAATCAAAGTGCGTCTTATTTTAACTTTAAGGGAGAAGTATGCCAGGGAAACACTGTCAAACGCTGGCTTATGTAACTCAACTTTAGGCAGTTGCGTGTGTTTGCATTTCACCTAGCAGATTGGGCTGCGTGACACTTACAGTAATGGTTGACTGACTTCCCTCACCTGGCTTCTCTAGAGCACACCAACTGGGTACAGCCTGACACCAAGGCCCAGTGCCACCTTTTCACTGGCCTCTCTTCTGATAATCCCAAGAAAGCACTAGGGGAAACAACTCCATTCACACATAGTTCTGCTCACAGTTTCAGGGGTTCATGACTACAGTAACATTTCATGGGGTAGGGACAAGAAGTTTGAACTAGTCACCTAAGAAGAAACCTGGGATTACCTGGATTCCTTTTCCTATTGTCAGAGCCTACAGAACAGGCTTCAAATCAACCCCAGTCTCCACAGAGCCATTTAAGGCCTTCTTCTTTTATTTGCACAACTTCAAAACTACAATAACATGGACTATTAAGTCAGACCTCTGAACTTTGCCCCTTGCATCTTACTAGGTAGGTCACAGCAGGACAGCTATTCCCTCAGTGTGTGAAGAGGATAGTCTAATTCCTTCCCCCTTATCATGGGATGACCATGACACCTTCCTCATGAGAAGCAGAGCTATGACTAGCTCTCCTGCTCCATAACCCTGCTCCTATCACTCTGGAACACAAAGTTCAAATCAGATTCAAGTGAACAGTACTGTGATCCTGCCTAGCAACTACACTTCTCTCCCCAACCCAACCTATAGTAGGCCACACATGACTAAACACCCAGTTCCACAGCATCCAGCCTCTTGACCGCCATACCTGTGCACAAGAGTGCAACGCCCTTTCCCACTTTCTATCTTCCACTGAACGAACTTCTAAAAAAGAATTGCCACATGTGGCTCACAGCCAATTTATGTATCGTTTTCAAGCTAAGGACTTTTTTCACATGTGTAAACTTGGGAGGGGGGTTGTTTCTTTGGATGTGCTGAAGCTTAAAACTCAGAGCCTTGCACATGTCAGGCAAGTGGTCCTACCACCAATCCATGTTCCCAGCTTAAAGGGTGTTTTCTTTTAAGACATGAAGACATAGATGATAGAAAAAAGAAAAGATAATACAATATGCAGTCTGTTGAGACAAGTGTCTGCTGTCTAGCCTTAATAGAGAAAATCTGCAAAACCCTAAGCACAGGCATCACTGGGTACTTGCCCTATGCATTCCCAGGGCATGCTGCTGTGACAATACCAATGACACATCACACAGCACACCACACCATACTGGCCACTGCACAGCACCAGTCACATTCCTCCCACATGGACATGCCTCCAGGCCAACTACTGTCCCAGGCACAAAACAGCATTTATCAAATGCTCAATGAATGGGAAAGCGTGGGGGTGGGGAGGGAGGGAATTACCATGGGATATATTTTATAATCATGGAAAATGTTAATAAAAATTTAAAAAGAAAAAAAATAAAAAATAAATCAGAAAAAAAAATTTAAAAGAAATGCTCAATGAATGAACTAGCTGCATGAACCAGCTCAAAAACAAGCTGGTGAAACACACAAGTGAAAAGAATGGAGTCTTTAGTAGTGAAATACTATTTTAAGTCTGCTAAAGACACTAAATTCCATCTATCTATCTATCTATCTATCTATCTATCTATCTATCTATCTACCTACCACTTCACTTTGTGGCTACACTGTAACTTCAAAAGCTGACATCATAAATACTATGCTTTAATAGATAAAAACACAGTAATTAAGTAACTTGTCACAAGTCAAGGATTCCAGGCCAACAGTCCTGAAAGTAAACTAAAAGTGGCTAAAGAAGTTCTTTCTGTAGGGGATGTACTTCTATCTCCTTCTCCCTAAGGGAGTCCCTGCAGCTCCACCTTGCAAGAGGCCAGACACATAAGGGGGGAGGGGAAGGGACTGCAGAATCTATTTTTATCTTCTCTTTCTTTCCTAGAAGAACAACTAAGAATTATTCCATTCCCTAGCATTGTAAATGAGATTACTCTTTTTCCCAAAAACCTAGGGGCACTTAAGATACCTGAGGCTGAGGGACGGGATACCTTCCAGTGAGTTGTCGGCCAGGGAGGTCCCTGATGCCCCCAAAACATTATAGGCCATTGCCAAGGCCCTTGGTTTCCCACCAAGAATCGTATTGCTGAAGACTCCACAAACGTGGGCTGCAAGGCCACTGAGAAATCCTGCTGGAACCAAGATGATAACCTCCTCCATGTAGACCAGCTGACAGAAAGCTGGAAGAAGCCATTCTGCATGCAGTTCAATGGGAGAAAGAGAAATCACCAGTGAAGATCCTCAACAGTGGACACTGCAAGCTTTATATTTGGCCAGCCAGGCCAAATGAGCCACTGGTTGCAATAGTGGCACATCTGTCATGGTAGAAACTAACTGCTCTCTAAGTGGAGTCCCGCTCCATGGGAGGGAATACATCCCTGACACTGAAAACTTAAAACAGGGGTAGTCATGAGCCCTAGGGGTGTAACATCTGCTGATGTCTGTCTAAATTTATATAGTATGCTTATCAAACTGCATTCTCTTAATGTTCATACCCTTATATTAATTCAACTCTCACTTTTGGTAGAGAATCTTTTTTCAGATGGCAATGACCTTGGGGTGACTCAGAAGGTATCATGGTGATAGAAAGAAGTGACCACAGTGCTCAGTACTGCAATATCTCTATCACACCTTCCAAGGCTCAGGGTCTAATGCGGAAGAAGTGGCGGAAAGAATGTAAGAGCCAAAGGAAGGGTAGGATTCCTTTTAACATGCTCCCTCCAGACACAAAATGGCCTGGATATCCATGACTTCACAGTGCCTGACACTACCTAACAAGACCATCATAAGAGGAGGAAAAGATTATGACATCAAAATTAAGAGACTGATGGGGAGGGGATATGATGGAGAATGGAATTTCAAAGGGGAAAGTGGGGGGAAGGAAGGGTATTACCATGGGATATTTTTTATAATCATGGAAGTTGTTAATAAAAATTTGAAAAAATAAATAAATAAAGGTACCTGAGGCTGGACAGATCAGTTCAACCCCCATCCAGGAAATTCTCATAAAAGACTCCAGTCAGGGACTGGAGAGATGGCTTAGTGGTTAAGCACTTGCCTGTGAAGCCTAAGGACCCTGGTTTGAGGCTCGATTAACCAGGACCCACGTTAGCAAGATGCACAAGGGGGCACATGCATCTGGAGTTCATTTGCAGTGGCTAGAGGCCCTGGCGTGCCCATTCTCTCTCTATATATATCTGCCTCTTTCTTTCTCTGTCACTTTTAAATAAATAAATAAAAATAAACAAAAAAATTTGAAAAAAAAAAAAAAGACTCCAGTAAGGGTCATCAGGCAGGTTTTCACATTCCCAGGAACCCCTTTATATCAACAAGCAGACAGAAGCTCTGCCTTCTTTCCTTCTAAAAAGCACCACAAGCTCTACAACAAACTCTTTCTAAACTTTACTCTCTGTGGCCTGTGCATTTCATTCACTCAGTGGAAATTCTGTGTGGCCATGAAGGTCCAGCACCCTAACTCCTGAGTTATACCCCAACCAAGAGCTGAGACAAGCACCATCACCCTCACAGAAACCCAAATTCCCATATAATTTCTTAGAAATAACTTTCTATTTGGGCCTAGTGGTACATATATGTAATCCTAGCACTTGGGTGGCAGAGAAAGGAAGATCAGGGATTCAAGGCCAGCCTCAGCTACATAAAATTCCAGGCAAGCCTGACCTACAGACAGAGTACGAGCCCATCTAAGCACTTAAGAGGCAGAGGGCAGAGGCAGAGGTAGGAGGATCACCGTGAGTATGAGGCCACCCTGAGACTACATACTGAATACCAGGTCATTCAGGTCAGCCTGGGCTAGAATGAGACCCTACCTAGAAAAACCAAAAGTAAAAAAAATTTTAAAAAGCTTCTGCTAGTAAATAAATATGCTTATTTCTTCTGACTTATTAACTGAAACTTTGTAGTAATGCTACTTCTTGACAAGGGTTGGATTAAAGTATAAAGTAGATATCCAAAATACCACTAGTAAAAAGATCCTGGAAAACCCATGAACTAAACATTTCCTTCCTTCGTTCCCTTCCTCCCTCCTTTCCTTCTCAGAAAAAGAGTTCCTAAGAAAGCAACAAAAATTAAACATCTTAATTAACTAATGCCACTGAAAGAAAGGCAGCTGCAGTCACAGCATGACCCTCATATGTCAGCAACGCCATTGGAAAGAATGGCTGTCTAAGCTTCAGTGTAAGCAGAACAGAGTCCAAAAGCTGGTAATGCGTATTAGCACCTCAACTGCAGCCAGGAAACAGTACATGTATTTCCAGAGGCATAGAAAGAGATGTAAGAAACTCAAAAAAAAAAAAAATTAATTAATTAATTTAATTAATTAAATTTAAAAAACCTGAGCCAAGTATGGTGGGGTACATCCCTTAATGCAAGCACTCAGGAGGCCGAGGTAGGAAGATCACTGTGAGTTTGAAGCAAGCCTGAGAACACAGAGTGAGTTCCAGGCCAGCCTGGAATAGAGTGAGACCCTAACCAAGAAAAAAAAAAAAAAAAAAGGCTGGCTCCAGACCGCACGCACTGCTTCAGGGGCACACTTGGCGAACTCAGGCCTCCTCCTCAGCTGCTAGGTGTTTGTCAGCTTGGGCTTACTGCCAAAGAACTCACTTCATGGTCACACCAGTGGGGTATAGCTGTTGCCTTTTCCACAGTGCCAGGCTCTGCCTGGCCTCATAAGACAACTCAAGTACTTGTCTATAGAGTGCAGCAGAGTGCAAACAACCCCCTCTCCCTGCAGCTAAAATGTTATGCTGCAGCAGATGTTCTTTCCTATAAGGTATTACGAGAAATTGCTATGCAACTATCACATTTTTGTCAGATATCCTCTGATTTACCCTGAAGTATATGTGACAATGATGAAATGTGGAATTAGCCAGGCATGGTGGCACACACCTTTAATCCTGGCACTTGGGAGGCAGAGGTAGGAGGATCACCATGAGTTCAAGGCCTCCCTGAGACTACATAGTGAATTCCAGGACAGCCTGGGCTAGAATGAAACCCTACCTCAAAAAACCAAAAACATAAAATAAAATAAAAAGAAATGTGGACTTAAATTCCAGCCTCCAGCTATTTTTTTATTTTTCTTTATTTGAGAGAGAGAAACAGGCAGAGAGAGAATGAGAATAGGCAAGCCTGGGCCTCCAGCCGCTGCAAACTAACTCCGGATGCATGCGCCCCCTTATGCATCTAGCTTACATGGGTTCTGGGGAATTGAACCTGGGTCCTTTGGCTTCACAGGCAAGTGCCTTAAACACTAAACCATTTCTTCAGGCCCTTTAGCTATTAATTTATGAGAATGAATCTACAACACAGAGTTGCCAGCACATCATGACAGTAAGAAGATTTTCAAAGTTTTCAGAGTGCACCAGAGCTGCTCAACAATTAAAGAATAATCCAAGCCAGGCAGGGTGGCGCATGCCTTTAATCCCAGCACTCAGGAGGCAGAGGTAGGAGGATAGCTGTGAGTTCGAGGCCACCCTAAGACTACATAGTGAATTCCAGGTCAGCCTGGGCTAGATCAAGATCCTACCACAAAAAAAGGGGGGGCTGGAGAGATGGCTTAGTGATTAAGGGCTTGCCTGTGAAGCCTAAGGACCCCGGTTCGAGGCTCGATTCTCCAGGACCCACGTTAACCAGATGCACAAGGGGGCACACGTGTCTGGAGTTCGTTTGCAGTGGCTGGAGGCCCTGGCACGCCCCTTCTCTCTCTCCCTCTCCCAATCCCTCTCTCTGTCTCTGCCTCTTTCTCTCTCCATCGCTCTCAAATAAATAAAAATTTTTAAAATAAATAAATAAATAAGGATAACCCATGACACAAGAGTTACCTGGAACAGGTGTCCCTGAAGCAGCTAGAGAAGCTGTTCAGACTTCTACAAGGTTACTTGCAGGGCAGAGCTTGACAGAAACAATGGAACAAATTCAATGGGAAACCACTGATGCAGAGGAAGACCTGAACAAAGTGGATGACAAGGAGCTCACCAAAAGGGAGAACATTGTGGATGAACTTTCTGAGAAAAATCAGGAGAGGGATGATCCAGATGTTATTTAGGAAATAAAGGCTGAGTTCCCACAGGATGAACAACTGCAGTCCTGTGGCAAGGACAGTCAGCCAGTGAATGATGATTCCTAACACTTAACTTACTGGCTAGCAGAATAGCCATGTTTCTATAAATAATATAGATCTGTTATACACTAAATGTATATGTGCTGAGTCATAAAACCAAGACATTTACATGTACTATGTGGGCCTTTCTCTGGCTCCTGAAATGCTACCCAAGCTTCTATGGGGATCCATATGAGAACAACTGAAGCAGGGGATGGGCATGGTCAAGAGACAAGAAATAGAAAATGTTGTTTGGAAGAAGAGTGAGAAATTATAGTTTGGCAAGACTGGGATCATCCTGTGTGCATTATGTGTTCTGTGTATTAAACTCAGCAGTAGAAGAGTTCCTGTTAAAACACCTGGCAGCTGCAAGTGGATGTCATGTGATGGACTGTGGGAAAATTCTGTCCTTCTGAAATCAGGATATATATAAACTTTGTCCCATGAGTAAATGAGTTTATAAAATGGGAGATCCACCCATAAAAAATGAACAGCAGCCAGGTGTGGTGGTGCACGCCTTTAATCCCAGCACTCGGGAGGCAGAGGCAGGAGAATTGCTGTGACTTCAAGGCCACCCTGGGAATACAGAGTGAATTCCAGGTCAGCCTGGGTTACAGTGAGAGCCTACCTCGGAAAAAAAAAAAAAAAAATGACCAATAATGGAGTTGGAGAGATTGCTCAGCAGTTAAAGCTTGCAAAGCCTAACAGCCTGGGTCTGATTCCCCAATACCCACAAAAAGCCAAATGCACAAATTGGCACATACATCTGAAGTTTGTTAGCAGTGGCAAAAGGCCCTGGCACTCTTGCTTTGTGTTCTGTCTCTCTCTGCTTGCAAATAAATAAATGAAAATATTTTTACAAATAATCACACATGGTAGCACATGCCTTTAATCCCAGCACTCAGGAGGCAGAAGTAGGAGGATTGCTGCGATGAGTTCAAGACCAGCCTGAGACTACATAATGAAATCCAGGTTAGCCTGAGCTAAAGTAAGACCCTACCTTGAAATAAATTTTCTTTTTAAAAAAGCAACAGATATGACTAGTTTTAGACCTGTTCATGAATATGGGCATATAAAGCAATCTCTGTTTCACAAGGTCATCTGTATGCAATGTGTTCTTACTTAATTGACAAAAACCTTATGTTTTCTGCAAGAAAATTATTCATTAAATAAAGCTGTAAAATAATTTTTGAAAATTAAATAAATAATAACTGATGATCCTAATCTGTTATCTCAAGCAAGAGAAAAACCATGCATAGCTGGCATTTAAGAGCTGAGTACGGGGCTGGAGAGATGGCTTATCAGTTAAGGTGCATGCTTGTGCAGCCAAGGACCCAGTTCCCACATAAGCCAAATGCACATGGTGGCATATGCATCTTGAGTTCGTTTGCAGTGGCTAGAACCCTGGCGTGCCCCGCCCCTCTCACACACACACACACACACACACACAAACACATAAGTAAATAAAAATGACAATAAAATCTTGAATTTTAAAAAAAAAGTTGAGTACATTCAAGTGTCCAAAAGTTTCTGTGTCACAGCAAAGATCTCAGCCAAATTTAAGCACAGTATGAGTCTATTTAAGTAACAATTTCAAAGAATTGCTACCATACATAACACATTTTCTGACTACAATCCAATGTTAGAAGTCCTAAGTTACACTGAAAAAAGTTATCTGTGTAGAATTTAGCCAGCACATTAAAAGAGACCGTGGCAAAGGAATCTTAGTAAGATTAAAAAATGTCTAGTAAGATTAGAAAATGTCTAAATAGTGCACATATTTATAGAGTAACACTATATGAACTAAATCTCGAGACTCGTTCACATAACAACTTAGCCCTTGTTAGAAGGAAAAAGAAACAAAAAACCCACTTAGCCTTTGAGTAAAGAAAAATCTTGCTGACAGAAAGCTGGAAGAATCCATTCTACATGTAGTTCAATGGGAGAAAGAGATACCACCAGTGAAGATACTCAACAGTGAACACTGCAAGCCTTATAATCGGCCAGCCAGCCCAAATGAGCCAACAGGTGCAACAGTGGCACGTCTGTGATGGTGGAAACCAACTGCCCTCTAATTGGACTAGAGGCCCACTCCATGGGGGGAAACACATCCCTGATACTGAAAACTTAAAACAGGGGTAGTCATGAGCCCTAGGGGTGTAACGTCTGCTGATGTCTGGAAAAATGTATATAGTATGCTTATCAAACTGCCCAGTAAGCACTTCTCTTAATATTTATATCCTTATATTAATGCTACTCTCACTTTGGGTAGAGAATCTTCTCTTTTCAGTTGGCAGTGACTTTGGGATGACTCAGAAGGTATCATAGTGCTGGAAAGAAGTGACTGGAGTACTGAGTAACATCTCAATCACACCTTCCAAGGCTCAGGGTCTAATGCGGAAAAGGTGGCAGAAAGAATGTAAGAGCCGAAGGAAGGGTAGGACTCCGTACAAGGTGCTCCCTCCAGACATAAAATGGCCTGGATATCCATGACCTCACAGTGCCTGACACTACCTACACAAGACCATCATAAGAGGAGGAAAAGATATGACATCAAAATAAAAGAGAGACTGGTTGAGATGGGGAGGGGATATGATGGAGAATGGAATTTCAAAGGGGAAAGTGGGTGGGGGAGGGTATTACCATGGGATACTTCTTATAATCATGGAAAATGTTAATAAAAATTGAGAAAAAAAAAGAAAAACCTTTTACTGAAACATGCAAAAATTAAAAACACAGGCTAATGTGGGATGTAGAGGCAGGAGGATCCAAAGTTCAAAGTTATACCTGGCTACCAGCCATAAAGGAAGAGGAGGAAAGCCAAGAAGGACTCTGGTTCCAAGATACCACAAAGGTAAAGAAAACAAACCATTAACAAAATGAAGAGTATAACCCACCAACAGCTACAAATCAGTAAGAAAAGCACAATAGTTATGTCCAATGCATTAAAAGAGGCTCAACATCATTAATTACAAGAGAAATAAAATAGAACACACCCACCAGAATGGAATAACAAAACAAGTCAGATAAAATACAATACTGGCAGAACAAACCAAGACTCCTCAACCAAGAGGTGAAGCAGCCAAGAGTCATTCTATAGTAGGGACATAAAGCAATACAACCACCTAAAAAGCAATTTGGCAGTAAGTAGTCAAGCAAAGACAAGACAGGCCCACACTCACAGGCAACAGGGTGTTTATACATGTACACAACAATGCCACATTCCTGCAACAAAACCATCAGAATGCTAACAAGGCAAATGCCCATCAACAGTGAACAAGAGAACACAGCAAGGAAATGAATGTGCACTAGCATACAGCACCCCATGGGGCTGGGGAGATGGCTCAGTAGTAAAAGGCACTTGCTTGTGAAGCCTGCCATGTAAAGCCTAACGTGTTCAATTCCCCAGTACCCACATAAAGTCAGGCGCGGAAGGCGGCACATGTGTCTGGAGCTCATTTGCAATGGCAAGCGGCCCTGGTGCTTGTGCTCATTCTCATTCTCTCTTGTGTAAATACATGCATACATACATACATACATACACACACACACACCCCTCTCCCTCTCAAATAAGTATGTTGTTTTTTTTTAATTTATTTTTTTTTTATTTTTTGGTTTTTCAAGGTAGGGTCTCACTCTGGCCCAGGCTGGCCTTGAACTCATGGCAATCCTCCTACCTCTGTCTCCTCGAGTGCTGGGATTAAAGGCATGCACTACCATACCTGGCTAACTCTTCATTTTAGAGGCGAGGAATCTGAGGCTTAGAGAAAAACAATGCAACAAAATAAGTAAGTTTTTAAAAGAAAAAGAAATCTAAGGTATGAATCCCCTAATATAAAAACAGACAAAAGCCAGGTGTTGTGGCACACGCCTTTAATCCCAGCACTCAGGAGGCAGAGATAAGAGGATCACAGTGAGTTCAAGGCCAGCCTAAGATGACGTTCTGAATTCCAGGTCAGCCTGGGCTACAGTGACATCCTATCTCAAAAAAGAAAGAAAGAAAGAAAAACGGTGCAAAACTAGTCTCAATGGTTATGCTTTTTGGGGGGAAGTAGGGAGGCTCTGGTGCTGGATATCAAACCCAGAACTCTACTACTGAGCTATATCTCCAGCCCTAAATGCTATTTTAAATGATAGTGACATACACAACCATGAACAGACACATTTTTCCCTCCTAGAATTTATACCATAGTTAAGTGAGAATCTAGAAACTCAAGTAAGGAAATGACAGTGATGGAAAAAAGAGCTTCAAGAATGAGGAGCTAAGAGGCACAGGGAAGCAGAAGGAAAGGTTGTAAGTGTAACAGGAATGGTCCCATGTGCACAGGGGGTGCACAGGTACCCTGTCACTGCCCTCTACTCCAGAGCAGCAAATCACCACCTGCAGGCCAAGCCAGTCCTACTTGGTTTCATATAACCCATGAATGAAGACAGTTATTAGATTTCATACAGTAAAAGAAATAACCAAAACAGAGTTTCCTGGCATGTGAAAATTATACATTTAAATTTCAGCATCCAGGAATGAAGTCGGACTGCTCACACTAGCTTGTTCCTTTACAAGCATCTTTCTGCATTACAACACTAGGCTGTAGTGAGAGAGACCATGTCTCTGTCTGCTCCGAATTCCAAAAACTGCTGTAAAGACTGAGTATGTGAAGCTGAGCACGATGGTGCACACAGGTCTGTCATCCCAGCACACAGGAGGCCAGTCAACAGCAGCTATAAGAACAAGCCCAAGGCCAGCCTAGGCTACATGAGACCCAGTCTGAGAAAGACAAAAAAAAAAGTTGAATTAAAGATTGCCTAAGGGGCTGGAGAGATGGCTAAGCAGTTAAGGCACTTGCTTTCAAAATCTAACGACCCACATTTAATTTCTCAGTACAAATGTAAAGTCAAATGGACAAAGGGGTACATGCATCTGGAGTTGTTTGCAGTGGCTAGAGGCCCTGGCATGCCCATTCTCTCTGTGTCTCTCTCTACTTACAAATAAAATATATTTTTAATATTTTTATTTTTGTTTATTTAAGAAATAGGAAAGAAAAAGAGGCAGATACAGAATGGGCACTCAGGGGCTCCAGCCACTGCAAACAAACTCCAGATGCATGCATCCCTCTTGTACACTTGGCTTACATGGGTCCTGGGGAGTTGAACCTGGGTCCTTTGGCTTTGCAGGCAAATGCCTTAAGGGCTAAGCCGTCTGTCCAGTCCCAATAAAAATATTTTTAAAGAAAGGACTGCCCAAGCCTAGTGTGGTGGCACATGCCTTTAGTTCCAACACTTGGGAGGCAGGGATACGAGGATCACAGTGATTTTGAGGCCATACTCAGACTACATAGTGAATTCCAGGTCAGCCTGGGCTAGGGTGAGACCCACCCTGAGGAAAGAAAAAAAAAAAAAGGAGGGGCTGAAGAGATGGCTCAGCAGTTAAGGCATTTGCCTGCAAAGCCAAAGGACCCCAGTTCAATTCCCCAGGACCCACGCAAGCCAGAAGCACAAGGGGCACATGCATCTGGAGTTTGTTTGAATTGGTCCTGGTGCACCCATTCTCTGCCTCCCCCCTTCTCTACCTCTTTCTCTGTCTCTCAAATAAAAAAATAAAAGTTTTTTTACAAAAAAGTAAAAACAAAACTTTTTCTTAATAAATTCCAATTTTACTTCATGACTCATCCTAAAATTCCTTACTGTGGTGAGTTGTGGCTTCAGGGTGGGGATATGGCTCAATGCTTGCAAAGCCTGCAGCTGGAGTTCAATTTCCCAGTACCCACGTAAAGCCAGAAACACAAAGTGGCACATGTATCTGGAGTTTGTTTGCAACCCTGGCAAGCCCTTTCTTTCTCTTTCTTGCAAATAAAAAGATTTCTGGCTTCACCTGAGTCTCTGAAGAAACTTCTCAGGCTGCTAAGGACACAGGTTCAATTATGCAGAACCCACATTAGCCAGATGCACAAGGGGGCACACACGTCTGGAGTTCATTTGCAGTGGCTGGGCCCTGGAATGCCTATTCTCTCCCTCTTTCTCTGTCAAATAAACAAATAAGTAAAAATAAAATATTTTTTAAACTTAATAAAAAAATTTTAAGTGCTGGAGAGATGGCTTAGAGATTAAGGTGCTTGCCTGCAAAGCCAAAGGACCCAGGTTGGATTCCCCAGAACCCACATAAGCCAGATACACAGGTGGTACATGCATCTGGAATTGGTTTGCAGTGGCTGGATGCCCTGGCATATACCCATTCATTTTTATTCTCTCTCTCTCCTTCCCTTTCTCTCTCCCCCCCCCAATCTCTCTCTCTCCTCCCCCCTCTGTCTCTCTCTCCCCCCACCTCTCAAATAAAAAAAAATAAATTTAAACTTAAAAAAAAAAAGAAACATGAGCTGGGCGTGGTGGTGCACACCTTTAATTTCAGCACTTGGGAGGCAGAGGTAGGAGGATTGTCATAAATTCAAGGACACCCTGAGACCACATAGTGAATTCCAGGTCAGCCTGAATTAAGAGACTCTACCTCAAAAAACAAAACAACAAAAAAGAAAAGAAAAAGAAACGTCATGAATCCAAGTACCCTAATATCTGTCCAGTGACAAAATATGAGCAGACAAGCGCCCAAAGTATATCCCTTCCTAAGTACCAACAGGAATCTCTACAAAGAGTTAGCAGTGTTAAGTAGTGACAATGTTTGACAGTGATGAATCCACAAGGAGTGCATTACAACATTTTGGAGTGCTTTTTTGGTTGCCTAGAGCTTTACAGGCGGTGTTTGTTTTGAAGCGTTATTGTTTTTGATAGAGGGTCTCAAGTAGCCCAGGATGGCCTCACACCTGCGCTAGGATTACAGGTATGCACCACCACACCTACTTTATGTGGTGCTGCGAATCAACTCCATGACTTCATGAATGCTACACAAGCACTCTTTCAATTGAACTACATCCCTAACTCCACAATATTCTGCTTTGAACATGCCTAAAAAATTTCAAGAAATTTTAAATAAAATTTAAAAACAGCCATTTGCAGAAAAGCCGCATCATTCTTATTTACATATTTTTTAGACCCTTTGGAACAAAATGTAATCTCCCATCATCCTAACTGTGGAAGCCTAAAGGTCTATGCCAGGGCTCTAGAGCAGCAAGACTAAGGAAATGAATATGTGGGCATTCCTTTAAAGTAAACAAGTCACACTGTCTTTAAGTCCTCCAATCCCTTGCAGAGGCCCCATAAACCTGCTTCTCTGATTCAGTGTGTAAGACCAGCATATATATCCCATGCAAGGCAGGCTTCATGACCCATAGTGGCCAGCTCTGGCACCACCAAAGGCCCAACTTGGCTTTCTCTGTCCCAGCCTCCCAGGAGAGAGACAAAGAGCTGGGACTCTTATTTTCTTTGGCATAAGGTTGTGAATGAATGGAAACATCCACTCCCTTTGAGTTACAGTTTTACAAACTGAACCAAGATGCAAGGACTACTGAGTACTTTGAAAGCTGACAAACTTTTAATGTAAATAATTACTTCTTTATAATTCTTTACAGGCACACCAGTACCTCTCACCACTACAAATGACTGCCAGATGATTGCACCACTTTTTGCATCTGGGTTACATGGGTGGCTTAGGAATTGAACCTGGGCCACAGGCTTTGCAACCAAGTGCCTTTAACTTCTGAGCCATCTTTCCAACCCCACAACATTTACATTTACACCTAATAATTAACTTTACATGGTCTGGATCATACCACATGATGGTATAGTGGTTGGCCTTATTAAATGCTTCATAAAAGGCATAAAGTCTGTACATGCGAAATGCAAATGCAATGTCATTTCATAAATATTGTGAATCTACAGTCAATTGTTTCAGCAATTCTGGGACCCACTGATATGGGAAGGCCACCGTAAGTAGAAACTACAGCAATAAGCAGGACATCCATAGCTTATACATCTCAGAATAAACCCTTCCTCGACAATTACAGCTCCATGTGGCCTAAAAATTCTCCAGCATTGAATTTGGTTTAAAGTAATCTTAGATTGGTCAAAGCAAAGGTTCTCTGGAGAATGCTATCTTCATTCTAAGGCCTCAAAGTGCCCTAAAAATATTTTGGGTCCACAGCTTACATCATAAACAAAAATTAACTCTAAATGAATTGGACCTAAATGCAAAATCTAAAAGCTATCAAAATTTCTAGCTCTGGGCTGGAGAGATGGCTTAGCAGTTAAGTGCTTGCCTGTGAAGCCTAAGGACCCCGGTTCAAGGCTGGATTCCCCAGGACCCACGTTAGCCAGATTCACAAGGGGGCGCACGCATCTGGAGTTCTTTTGCAGTGGCTGGAAGCCCTGGAGCGTCCATTCTCTCTTTCTCTCTGCCTGTTTCTCTCTGTCTGTCGCTCTCAAATAGATAAGAATAGACAAAAAAAAAAAAAAAAAAAAAAATTCTAGCTTAGCAATTAAGGTGCTTGCCTGCAAAGCTGAAGGACCTCAGTTCAATTCCCCGAGATCCACGCAAGCCAGATGCACAAGGTGACATGCATCTGGAGCTTGTTTGCAGTGGTTGGAAGACCTGGCACACCCATTCTCTGTCTCTTTCCCTCTCTCAAATAAATAAAAGTATTTTTTTAAAAAAATAAAAAAACTTCTACAAGGGCTGGGAGATGATTCAGTGGCTAAAGGCTCTTGCTTGAAAAACCTGCAACCCAGGTATCCAGGTAACACAAAGTGGCACATGCATCTCGAGTTCTTCTGCAGTGGCAATAGACCCTGGCATACCCACACTCATTCTCTTTCCAACTCTCAAATAAATATTCTACAACGAACTTCTACAAGAGGGAAGAAAAAAACAGAAGAACATTTGTAGATTATACTTGTCATCCTGGCACCGGAAGAAGTAGGAGACTCATCCATGACTTGCAAGGCCAGTCCGCACTGCATAGTGAGAACTTGTCACAACACACACACACACATATGGAAGGAGGGAAGGAGGGGGGAGGAGGGAATAAGGTAGGAGGGAGGGAGGAAAGATGGATGGGTGGATGAGCATTCAAGAGACTAAGGCAGGAGAAGAGTTTGAGACCAACTTGGGCAACTGGATGAGAAATAAAACAGGGCCAGGGATACAGCTCAGTGCAAGGAGGGAAGGAGGCAAATTAACTAGGTACCTTACACTACACAGCAACAAAACCAATTTCAAATGATCACTAAGTTAGAGATGAAAATCTTATCATCATTTGGAAAGTAAAAGGATTCATTTATGACTTCAAGGAGGGAAAAACACATAATACAACAACTCTAAAAGACAAGGTTGAGAAACTAGACTAAAGTAAACACAACTTCAAAATCACTAGGAAGACTCAAACTGCAAGGACTGACAAATTACAGAACCAACAAAGGTCTTGAATCTGATCACAGAAAGGAAGCTGCAAATCAATGAAGAAAAAAGATCCAATTGGAGCCGGGCATGGTGGTACACGCCTTTAATCCCAGCACTTGGGAGGCAGAAGTAGGAGGATCTCCAAGAGTTCAAGCCACCCTGAGACTAGTGAATTCTAGAACAGCCTAAGCTTCAGTGAGACCCTACCTCGAAACCCCTCCCCCCCAAAAAAAAACAAGATAAAATTTAAAAATATAGTACTTTGAGAGTAAATCCAAATGGCCAATCAATGCAAAAAGAGATATGTAGCCTCAATAGTATCAGAGAAAGGCTATGTAAAGGCAGAAGGCAGTAACACTCCAGAAACCATCATCCTGGATGGGGAGACTAGGAACAGGGAAGGACAGACCAGAAAATGGCCAAAGAGGAAAGGTAAGCTTCTTTTTTGTTTTTTAAATCAATTTATTAAAGAAAGAGAGACAAGCTGGGCGTGGTGGCACACACCTTTAATCCCAGTACTTGAGAGGCAGAGGTAGGAGGACTGCCATGAGTTCAAGGCCACCCTGAGACCCCATAGTGAATTCCAGGTCAGCCTGGGCTAGAGTGAGACCCTACCTCAAAAAAAAAAAAAAAAACAAAAATAACAGAGAGAGAGAGAGAGACAATTGTCACGCCAGGTCCTCTAACCTCTGGAAACAAACTCCAGACACATGCCCTATCTTGTGCATCTGGCTTACGTGGGCCCTGGGTAGTAGAAGCTGGGTCCTTGTCATTGTAGGTAAGTGCCTTAATTGCTAAGCCATGTCTCCAACCCAAAGGGAAGCTTCTTAGCTAGAGCACAGAGCTGCTTACTAACATTTACTGAAAAGCTCTCTAAGAAACATGTTCACAGGGGCCAGCATCTATAAATGACTATAAATTATAAATATGATACAACTGGAACGATTTAGGGGGAAAAAAAGTTGCTCCAGCTGGCATTTTTTGTGTATCTCTTTTATGCTTCTTTGTGCTGTCACTGAGCTACAAAGCTGAAAGTTGATGGAGGAAAGAAAAAGCATCTCATTCCTCCCATTGTTTGAATTTGGGATTGATTACATCACAATTTCATCTGCTTGTGTTTCTCTGCAACAATTTTTTTTTTTTTTTTTTTTGAGATAGGGTCTCACTCTACTCCAGGCTGACCTGGAATTCACTATGTAGTCTCAGGGTGGCCTCAAACTCATGGTGATTGTCCTACCTCTGCTTCCCAAAGGCTGGGATTAAAGGCATGCACCACCACGCCCAGCCTAACAATCTTGATATTCTAAAAACACCCTACAGCAAAGCCCTGCAAGGTCTTCTAGTCTTTCTGTCTGATCCCATCTTTGACTCCCTCCAGACAGATGGTCATTTAGAAACTCTTTCCTCAAAGGTACCTAAAGGATAAGAGAATCCCTGCTATTAAGCTTAGACATTCTTGGTACACAGACATATCTCATTCTGTGTAAGACATACAGATAAAAGTCAAGTCATCAATTTTCATCTTAGCATATTCTCTTTTATTAAGCCTTTCGCCTAAAAAATGGGAAGGGCAAATGACAAAAGAAAATGTATTAAACCAGGTGTACCTGTAATCTTAACACTGGGAAAGGGGGAAGAGGGAGGGCAGAAGGGAAAGGATGGGGGAATGGCAGAGGGGAGGAGGAGGAAGGGAAGATGAATTAAATAAACATATTTAATCCTAGAACTGAAATCAATTCACACAAGGCTGCTTCATTAGTCACCCCAAGACTTGGCAACCACCCTGCCTCTAGTACATGGCATCCAACTCTTCAGCAGCAAAACAAAACCACCACTTAACTGTGCTGTAAGCACCAGCATGTACACATACTACTTGAAAACATCACATGCCTAGCAGCCATACAAAACACTTGCGACACAAAATTATTCATTTAAATTTCAAACCAAGACTCTAAAGAACTATGTGACCTCAGCATAAAACATGCAAAATTTCTTAAAGAAAAAGTAGATGTGAAGTGAAGAGCTCCCAGATTGTAAAAAATAAAAAATAAAAATAAGAAAAAAAAAACTAGAACTCCTTTAGAGGAGGGTAAACGTGCACACACAAATCACGACTGCATTGAAACCTCTCTAAAACATAGGCTCACAGCTCACATAAGTCACAATTCCCACAGCAAGCTCAAACAGCTCACAGAGCCCTACCACCAGAGCCCGATACAGGACACAGGAGAGACCTGACGAGATGCCAGGTGAAGGCAATACTTTGGTACTGTCATTACTCTTCTTTTTTGCATGTGTGTTGTATGTTGTATGTCGTGTGTGTGAATGTGTACCTATGCATGGGTGTATTGGCAGATGCATGTGCAAAGTGCACATGTGTGTGGAGGTCAGAAGAGAACCTCAGATGTTATCCTCAGGTAAGGGGTCCCCTTCCTTTTAAGACAGGGTCTCTGACTGGCCTAGATGGTCAGCAAGCTCCAGGGAGCTCCAGTCTATGCTTCCTCAGTGCTGGGATTAAGGGCCTGCACTACCATGCCCAGCGCTGACGTGGATGCTGTATACTCACATCTTCATGCCTGCAAGGCAAGCATTTTTCTGAGTCTCTTACCAGCCTTTCTGTCACTACTGTAAGAACCAGTCAAAAGTCCTTGAATTATCTGAAATATGAGTGCTTGAGTTTCCTCTGTACTGTAGGGCAAGAAGTCCTAGGAAGTTCACTGCGAAAGAGCAAATGAAAAAAAAACCTCAGGAACAGATTCTGTACCCAGACAATCATTCCCTTACCTGAGAATGTCCCATCACCTGTCACCTGCAAATGTTGCACCTAAACAGCAGCAGCAAGGCAGCGAAAGATGGCAAGGTCACAGACACACAGGTGTGGTGAATAACTGGTGCTTAGTACAAGGAAGGTGGCTCCTCTTTCACATGGCTTTAGGGCATGTTAAGCTCTTGTAAAAGTTAATAAACTCAGCTGAGGAGCACTGGCTACACCAGAGTTTCTGGACCAGTAATCACATGCCCTATGTATTTTTCCATTTCATTTCATTTTTGCAGCGCTGAGGATTGAGCCAGGGCCTTGTACACACCACAAAGCTACACCCTCAGCAAGCATCCTTTAAATCAGACTCATTGTGTACCACTGTGGGCAATCACTGTCTTCTAAACTTGAGGTAAGTCCTAAGAACACAAGACTAATTCCTATAAAGCCAGTTGGGGTTGGGGGATGCATACATGTATATAGATGTTTGTAAGTACAAGGGACAGGGTGTGTGTGTGTGTGTGTAGGCCAGAGGTGGACACTGGATAGCTTCCATTGCACTCCCCTTTACTGAGGCAGGGTCTCTTACTAGAAACCAGAGCTTGCTGTGCTGCTATTCTAACTGGCTAGCCTGCCTGGGATGTCTGAGCCTCCCAAGTGCTGGGATTACAGGTGGCCACCACACCCACCTAAAACTTATGTGAGTACTGGGGATCCAAACTCTGGCCCTCACACTTGCATGGCAAATGCTTAATCCACTGAGCCACCTCCTTGGTCCCAAGCCAGTTTCTATTTAAAAAAACTTTTACTGGGCATAGTGGCACATGTCTTTAATCCCAGCACTTGTAATGCAGAGGTAGAAGGATCTCCATGAGTTCAAGGCCACCCTGGGACTACAGAGTTAATTCCAGGTCAGCCTGGACCAGAGTGAGACCCTACCTCAGGAAAAAAAAAAAAAATTTTTTTTTTCAAGAGCTGGAGAGATGGCTTAGTAAAGGTGTTTGCCTGCAAAGTCAAAAGACCCAAATTCAATTCCGCAGGACCCACGTTAATCAGATGAGCAAGGTGGCACATGCGTCTGGAATTCATTTACATTGGCTGAAGGCCCTGTGCCCATTCATATTTCTTTCTCTCTCTCTCTCAAGTAAATTTTAAATTTTTTTTTTTTTTTTTTTTTTTTTTTTTTTTTTTTTTTTCTTTTCGAGGTATGGTCTCACTGTAGCCCAGGCTGACCTGGAATTCACCATGTAATCTCAGGGTGGCCTCAAACTCATGGCGATCCACCTACCTCTGCCTCCCAAGTGCTGGGATTAAAAGCATGCGCCACCAGGCCCAACTAATTTTTTTTTTTTTTTTATTTAGAAGTTGCCGGGGTTGGTGGTACACACCTTTAATCCCAGCACTTGGAAGTCAGAGGGAGGAGGATCCCTGTGAGGCTGAGGTCACCCTGACACTACATGGTGAATTCCAGGTCAGCCTGGGCTAGAGCAAGATCTCACCTTAAAAATTTTTTTTTTTCAAAATTAAAAAGAGACAGAGCACCCTCATAATAGGAGAAAAAGATGATGACATCAAATTAAAAGAGAGACTAATGGTAGAGGGAGGGGATATGACAGGAGAGCAGAGTTATGAAGAGGGAAGGGAGGGGAAGAGAGGGAAAGACCATGGTTTGTTGTCTGTAAGTACAGAAGTTGTCAATAAAAATTATGTGTGTGTGTGTGTGTGTGTGTGTGTGTGTGTAGTAATAACAGAAAACCTCTCTAAGAAAAAAAAAGAGACAGAGCCATATTTTTTTCCTGACCTAACAAGACATCTGAGTGACCCAATTAACAGTTCTCCAGTAACTAGTACACTGCGATTGCTTCAACCACCTATTCAACAAGCTCTACTGTGCTAAGACACTGGGGCACAACAGTGTATGAAACCACGTTTCTGCCCTCACAGAAGACACACAATCCTCTAAACAGTGAAACACAGACAAGTGTTAGGCACAAAAAAAACACAAAGTACTTTCGCTAAGAGGAAAGTAGACTGCAACCTACACACACAGCAGAGCACAAACCATGCAATGGGAGCAAGTTTAGCACCTAATGTGGGACAGAAATGAGATCCTTGGGCAGACAACCGACAAACATGACTTCTGAGGTTCTTTGGAGGTTGGTTTTGGCTCAGTAGCCCCATATAATGGAGTAGAGACTATGTCAAGTCTTAAAAGCAGGATGGAAAATTCTAGAATGTTGAGAATGAGTATAATCATTTCAGAAACCTTTACAAAGAAGCAATGTGTTAGATTATAAATTCCAGGGTTTAAGCCAAGAGTGGTGGTGCACACCTTTAATCCCAACACTCAGGAGGCAAAGGTAAGAGGATTGCCATGAGTTCAAGGCCACTCTGAGACTCCATAGTGAATTCCAGGTCAGCCTGGGCTAGAGTGGAAGCCTTACCTCCAAAAAGATAAATAAATAAATAAATAAACAAATAAAAATTCCAGGGTTTGCTATAAAGGGCTCAAGCCTCTGAGGAGAAATACACATTTCTTTTCCTTGCTTCCCACAAAAGTATTCCCCTTCATAAACACTGATGCAAGAAAAATCACCCCAAGAGCTCAGATATTAGAGGTTCCTAAACCATGTCTTGTTTACAAATAAGCAATCACTGCTTCACAAATTTTTTACTTCATTAATTCTAAATTGATTCAAATTATTAAAATTTTATGCATTTAATACATTATCTTAGGTCAGATCTAGTTGCCAGCCTCAAAGGGCCAACAAAAAAACAGTCACCTACATTTGCAAGTGCAAGATTACACTGCATCCAGTTTCCTCCTACTTCTGCACTGGGGTAAACTGTGAGATTCTGCTGCTTTCCAATTTAGCAGCCCTGGGCTTCCACAGCATCACTAGTCCTGCCTGCCTGGGATGAATGACCCAGGCAAGCTGTTGTAACTGCACCTTCCAGGCTTCCTCTGCACACTGAGGATGGGAACAGCTCAACGGCTATCCAGGGAACAGAAGAGCAAAGCTGAACCCTCACTCAGGAATATGCAGGATAAACAGCACATCTAATTTCCAGACCAGATCCCCTGCCAGGTTTACCTGACACTCACATAGGCACTGGGACCTTCAGGAAAGTGGTGGCCCAATAACATTCCCCTCATATCAGATCATATTCAAATTATGATCCAGACATTTTGTTTCTGAAAAGCTGGTTTCTACCAAGTATAAAAGCCTATCAGTGAGTGTCACATAGACTGTTTTAGCTAACTTTAGCTGAGGGCAAAAAGGAAACACCTTCATGTCCAAGCTTGCGTGATGCTCGGGTTGCTACAAGACTGCTGGAGAGAGAACAGTACTCTCCTCCTGTCCATAAGCCACTCACCAGTGTGCATGGAGATTAGAATACAACAGTATTAGCAAAAACTTACATTCAAACTGAAAGCTGAACTACAGAGGCTTCTCTGAATTTTACGTCAATCTTAAAACCCAGCAAAAATTAAAAAGAAACAATTGTTATAGATTATAGGCCATAAAAAAGGAAGATCACAAGTTGTAGGCCAGCCTGAGACACCCATTCTCCCTCTCACCTTCTCTCTCTCATGGCCTCACAGTGCCTGACACTACCTACACAAAAACAGCATAATAGGAGGAAAAGATCATGACATCAAAATAAAAAAGAGACTGATTGAGATAGGGAGGGGATATGATGGAGAATGGAGTTTCAAAGGGGAAAGTGGGAGGAGGGAAGGTATTACCATGGAATACATTTTATAAAATCATGGAAGTTGTTACTAAAAAAAATTTGAAAGAAAAAAATCTTGGACTATGGGGATGTTTGAACATCGTTGGGATTGGTAAATTGGAGACTTTTAAAGTTGGACTGAATGCATTGCATTTCACATCATGTATGGATAACAGTTTATGGGGGCCAGGAGAAGAATGTGGTGGTTTGATTCAGGTGTCCCCCATAAACTTAAGTGTTCTGAAGGCTAGGTTCCAAGCTGATGGAGATTTGGGAATTCATATCTGCTGGAAGCAGTGTATTGTTGAGGGCGGGCTTATGGGTGTTATAGCCAGTTTTCCCAAGTCAGTGTCTAGCACACTCTCCTGTTCCTGTTATCCACCTTATGTGAGCCAGGGGGTGATGTCCAGCCTCTGCTCATGCCATCGTTTTCCCTTGCCATCATGGAGCTTCCCCTTCAGCCTATAAGCCAAAATAAACCTCTTTTTCCTCACCAAAAAAAAAGAAAAAAAGAAAAAAAAAAAAAAGGCAGTCTTCCAGGCATAGTGGCGCACACCTTTAATCCCAGCATTTGGGAGGCAGAGGTAGGTAGACTGCTGTGAGTTTGATGCCACCCTGAGACTACGCAGTGAGTTCCAGGTCAGCCTGGACTACAGCGAGACCCTGCCTCGAAAAACCAAAAAAATAAAAAAGGAAGAGACTGGGGAGATTGTTTAGTGGTTAAAGGTGCTTGCTTGCTTGCATGCAAAGCCTGCTGGCCTGGGTTCAATTCCCCAGCCACCCACATAAAGACAGACACAAAAAGTGGCACAAATCTGGCATTCATTGGCAGCAACAAGAGACCCTGGTATGCCCATATACATACATACACACATGTACAAATAAATAAAATATTAAACTCTTTATCAAACCTAGGGTCTTTTGGCTTCACAGGTAAATGCCTTAACTACTAAGCCATCTCTCCAGCCCAATAAAATTTGTTTTTTGAGGTAGGGTCTTGCTCTGGCCCAGGCTAACATGGAATTCACCATGTAGACTATCCTCCTACCTCTGCCTTCAGAGTGCTGGGATTAAAGGTGTGCACCACCATGCCCGGCTCCAGTAAAAAATTTAAAACAAACAAATCTAAAGCCTTAAGGCCAAATATACTGAAATCAAAATTCTCTGATTGACTATATGCACTGCTAGGATTCAAAGCAAGGGATTCACACGCATGCTAAGCAAGTGCTCTACCACTGAACCACAACCCTAGCACCTTCCCCAATTCTTTTCCAGAAAAAAAAAAATAATAATAATCACTTCAAATGTTACAACACTAAAAATTTTAATGTCACTGAAATCTTAAACAAGAAATGATCTAGGTAAAATTTATCTAAACTGAAAGTGTCAGATTCAAAACTAAAGATTTGCACACTATAACAACACTATGAATGACATCTTTTGTAGCTATTGGCCAATTTTAATTATTTTCTCAATATTAAAACACCATGAAATACAAGGGGAAGAAACTATTCATAAAAACTTCAACAATATAAACAAAGACCCTAACTCATATTAACATCCCAAGAAAGATGAAAAACAAAAAGGGTAACTGTCAAATTCTTATTACAACACAGAATTATGTAATATAAAATCCTTTCTTCTGCTGGATCTATTATTATTATTATTATTATTTGGTTTCCAAGGTAGGATCCCACTCTAGCTCAAGCTGACCTGGAATTCACTATGTAGTCTCAGGGTGGCCTCAAACTCATGGTGAATCTCCTACCTCTGCCTCCCGAGTGCTGGAATTAAAGGCGTGAGCCACCATGCCCGGCTTTGGATCAATTATTTTTTAAAGAGAGAACTTTTTTTTATTTTATTTTATTTTTTTTTTGGTTTTCCGAGGTAGGGTCTCACTCTAGCCCAGGCTGACCTGGAATTCACTATGGAGTCTCAGGGTGGCCTCAAACTCACGGCAATCCTCCTACCTCTGCCTCCTGAGTGCTGGGACTAAAACCACGCCTGGTTCCATTTTATTTATTTTTGACAGTGCTGGGAATCAAACCCAGGGCTTGTGTAGCAAATACCCCACAAATGTCTTATTTTGAAGCCTTCTCCAACTTCCTGGAGAGAAAAATTATCTAAGGAGCTCAAGAATGTGGCTGTGAGTGAGGACTGAGGGGTTATGTAACTCCAAACAGCCTTGGAGCTCTGTAGAAACCACTTCAATCGAAGATGTGGAAATGCTCCTCACTGCTGCCTCCTCACTTCCGTTCTCCCAGACTCTCCACTGCCGCAGCCTGGGACCTTCTCTGGAACACTTCCTTCTTCAGTGGGCTGCCAGCCTCAAGAGCAACTGGGTCAGTCCCACTAACTCTAGGGAGTTTGCATCAGTGTTCTGAGTCATCCAAGGACTTCTCAAGACACCACCTCTGCGTGATGTGTAGTGCTCTGAAGGCTAAAGGGACTGAGGGTGCCTTTCACACACAAGATGTCTGTGCCCATATGAGTAAGCTGGATTGTATGACGGTAACCAGAAAACATTTGGAGGAAAATGTAACATAGAACACTGTTTTGTGTCTACAGCACTTAGTAAGCTAGTGTCCAGAGAGAATGACGGTAGGGTCAGCTAGTTTCATCCACACGGAGGACAGCCACAAATACAAAACAATTACACTCATAAACGCACAGGAACAAGCAGCCTCCTTAAAGTTTCCTTTGGGCTGGGGGTGTGGCTTAGTGGCAGAGTGCATATCCAGCATGCAAGGAAGGTTCTGGGTCCAACCCCAGGAAAAATTTCCCTACTTTAATAGCCCCCAAACTCAACAGTATCATTGGATGAATATATTAGCTATACTGGACCTCAACAAAAAATGCATTGAATGCGAATTTACGTTTGTAGCTTTATTAAAAAAAAAAAAAAGATTTAATTTTTTACTTCAGACAAAGAGTGATAGAGTGGGCACGCCAGGGTCTGTTTCCATTGAAAATTAACTCCAGAGGCATGTGCCACCTTGAGCATCTGGCTTACCGTGGGACCTAGAGAATTGAACCGGGGTCCTTAGACTTCGCAGGCATGAGCCTTAACCGCTAAACCATCACTCCAGTCCACGTTTCTATCTTTTAATAACTTCATCTACATACTTTGTCCGAGGTTTTGAGGGCTTTTCATAACGGAGCCACTTGCCAGAGTGCTCAACCATCTTATAAAGACCACCTCCCACCTCTGCCCCCAAGTAATCGCCTTACAAATATATTACATATAAAGGGTGAGGGTCTGGCCTTTTACTTCGAATAGTAACAGACTGTTATCACAACCGTGAAAATGCTTCCATTCTATGTCGAGACGCCAGCTTGTCAAGTCTTAAACACAAATCCCCAAACTCTCACACTGCCTTCAGCTTGAACGTATTTCAACCAGTTCCCATAATTACTACAATAATACTATTATCTTAAGTCTCACTGCCAAAAACCCAGCTGCGGGCTAAGTGTGCAAGAATGAGACACTGTTGAAATGGCTTTGCAAAGAAAAAGGGGGGGGGGGACTTTATCCTCGGTGTATTTCTCTACAAAATTTTGCAATTAAGAGACCCAGTACCACTCCCCACACACACTTCGGAGACCCGGGAGCCGCAAAACAGCGCGGCGGCGGGCGGCGGGGCTCCGGCGCCCGGGAGTTGGGCGGGGGCGGGCGGACGCGGGAGGAAACTTGGGCAGCACAATGACTGCGGCGCGCGCGGCTCGCCGGTCGCCCGCGAAGCCTCGCGCTCAGCGAGCTCGGGGACGCGGCGCCGGCCGGCCGGCTCCCTCCTCCTCCTCCTCCTCCTGCTCTCCTCCCTTTTGTTTTTCTGGCTTTCGGTCCGCTCCAGTGGAGGGCCCGCCCGGCCGGCCGCGCCCCGACCTTGCCCCTTCCCCTCCGCCGGCCACCCCGAGCCTCCGCGGCTGCGGACCCCTCGGCCTGTGAGCTCCGCTCGCCGCGGTCCCCCGACGCCACGGCCGGCCTCTCCATCCTCCCGCGGGCGCCCGGGGGCCGTGTCCGCCACGCCCGCGCCCGGCCCTCCGTCCCCCCGACCCCAGGCCGAGCGCCCCGCTCGCCGGGGGACGCCCGAGGCCGCGGCCCGCGCCCCGCACTCACCCGGCGGCGACTGGGCGCGCGAGGCTGAAGCGGAGGCCGAGGCAGGCGGACGGCAGCGGGCGGCGCCGGCAACGGCGGCCGCGTCCCCTCCCACGCGCACGCCCGGCGCACAGCGGTCCGGCCGGCGGCGGCGGCGGGCTCGCGCCCTCGGGCGTGCTGAGTCGGCGCGGGCCCGCGCGTGCGCCGTGGCTGCGAGCGCCCCCTCCGCCGCGCTCGCCTCGCCGCGGGCCACCCCCTCCCCCGGAGTCTGCGCAGGCGTCGCACGGGCCGCGCATGCCCAGTCGCCTCGGCGCGCAGCTTCCCGTGCGGTGGGCCGGGGCCTGGCGGGCGTGGCGCGGTCCCGGGAAAGCCGGGGCTCGGAGGACGCCGTGGCGGTGCTGAGCGCGCACTGGGCGGGCGGGCGTAATGGCCCGGCTCGGCACGGCACTCCTGCTCTTCCCTGTGCCGGGTTCCGAACGCGGCCTTCGGGCAGAGCCCCCGCCGGGAGCCAGCCACGCACGGGCCCACCTGCTTCCCTGGTCCCTTCTGCAGTGAGGACCCCGGGGTCCAGCGAGGCCTTTACGGACATCTTAGCAAATGCTGTGCCGTGTCGTGTCAAGATCACACTCACAGGGTGCTCTGAGAGCATGGGTACAAGCAGAGCATTGTCCAAATGATGAGCCGCACGCACCCCTGGGTCCCTTGGGTTGTCCCTCCACCCTCCCTCCTTAGAGATTAAGGCTGGAGGAGGAGGCCTTCGCCAGGCAAGCCGGACCTGGGAATACAACCGGCAGAGCGCTGCTGGACGAGAGGCCGTTTCGGCGCTGGGTTACTTGCAAACGTGGGGTAAAGGTCGGTCAAGGCCTCGAAAATCGATGCCAAGTTGACTGGAGTTTTTCTGTGCACAGCAGGAACCCTAATGGAGAGTTTTAAGCAGGAAGTGATAGCTGATTTGTTTTAAAAAAAAAAAAAATCACGTCCTTGTGGTAGGAAGTGAAACCAGAAGCGGGCAACTTTCACTTTTAGTGGTGTCATTTTGACCTTCCTCACAAGCCAGTAGGCAGGATAGGCAGAGTCCTTTTGAAAGGTGAGCATTGAAGCGCCCACGTTATATTCTTGGGAGCTGTAATTTGACCCGTCACTGAATCAGGTATAATAAAATGCTTTCGGTTAGTAAGATTTTTCCATATTTAAATGCTTTTTATTGTTGAATGAAATGTATTAAGGTGGGGCTGTTGGGGCAGCTGGTTGTGTTTGATTTTTTTTTTTTTTTGAGACAACGTATCATATAGTCAAGGCTGGCCTCGAACTTTATATGTAACTAAGAAATTACTTTGAACACCTGATCCTCCTGTCTGCACCTGCAGAGTGCTGGGATTATAAGCATGTGTTATCATGTCCAGTTTGTTTTTACCGTACTAAAAAAGAAAAGGATTAACCTGGGCATGGTGGTGCATGCCTCCGGATCCCAGTAGTTGAAGGTAGGAGCTAGAAAGATCAGAAGTTTAAGGTTGCCCTCAGCTGCATATGTGAGCTTGAAGAGGGAGGGAAGAGAGAGTTGTCTAGTGTCCTGCCTCAGGGCCTTTGTGCTTAATAGGTGCTCAGCATGGAAGTTTTTGTTCACTCAGTTCAAGATCCTTAAAGTGTCACCTCACTGACACCAGCTGTTCACTTGTTTATAATGGGACCCACCCACCGTCCTGCCATCCTCTGATACAAGCCCCACCACTTTATTCTGTTGTTCCCAGAGCTCCTGTTCTCTCCAGCTCTACAGGATGTCCTTGTTTACTTCTGACTGTCCCTCCACTAAACTGTTAGATGCATGGAGCAGGGACTTTGTTTCCTTCTCTGGGAGATCCCTGACATACACTACATACTTGTTCAGCAAGTGAATGAAGCTTTGGATGATGTAAAAGGAGAGATTATTATTAAAAGTGTCAGAAGAGGGCTGGAGAGATGGCTCAGCCGTTAAGGTGCCTGCCTGGAAAACCTAAGGACCCAAGTTCATTTCTCCAGTGCCCATGTACAGCCAGATGCACAAAGTGGCACATGCATCTGGAGTCCATTTGTACTGGCTAGAGGTCCTGGTGCACCCATTCTCTCTGTCTCTCTTCTCTCTGCTTGAAAAAACAAAAAGGTATCAGAAGAGTATGGGAGGCGCAGAGAAGAGTGAAAGCGAATAGAAGAAAACTAGTTTTTTGTTTTTTAGACAGTTTTGGTTAGAAACTGAGGCCCAAAGAGAACCAGGAGATGCCATCTATGTACCATCTCAGCCTGGCACAAGAATAGATCTCTTGGCAGGGATGGAACTCTGTCTGAAGGATAGTGAGCTACAGCACTCCCTGCTGCCTAAATAAAATGGCTTTAGTGGGCTGGCCTGGGACTGCCCTCCAAATCTTCAAACCAATCAGGTCTTCTTGCATGCCTGAATCTGATGCTATAAAGGCTACAGCCTTCCAGCCCCTCCCTTTGCCTTGGCACAGCACTAGGTGTGTGCATATGGTTCTCTGGATTCCCTCTCATCTATACTCAGACAGGTAAATCTGGCCTCTACTCTGGGGGTGGGAGAGCATAGCACTGTTTCTTGATTCTGTTTGCCTCTGTTTTATGTTTGAAATAATTTCCCACTTTGATTACTTGTATGATTTTCCTCTGATCTCCAAATTTACCATGTGTATACTTTCCTTACACTCCAGATCTACCACATGGGTACTCTCACAAGCTCTAGGCTTGTTACCTATGTAATTTATGTAAACTCAGGGTAACCATAAGTATACTTCTCTTCATTATTCATTTCTCCTCTGAATCTCCTGGTCTCTGCTTTGATACTCTCTCTCTGCTATTCCTTAAGTCACCACCATTTGCTCTTTTAACTTTCTTCCATGGGGAAAGTACATGGCAGATGTCATGTGGGTTCCTCTTAAGTCTCCCTACATAAGTTCCCAGATTCTACTTTCCATGAGTTCCTGGTTCTACTCTAATCCCTCTTTAAAGGGCTTGCCAGGGCTGCAAACAAACTCCAGATACATGGGTCATTTTGTGTTTCTGGCTTTTCGTAGGTACTGGGGAATTAAACTCCAGCTGCAGGCAAGCACTGAGCCATCTCCCCACCCCTGAATCCACGCCTCACCAAAGTAAGGAATTTTATGATGAATCATGAAGCAAAATTGGAATTTATTTAGAGAAAGTTTTGTTTTTACTTTTTTTTTTTTTTTTTCTTCCTGAGGTAAGGTCTCACCCTAGTCCAGGCTGACCTGGAATTCCCTATGTAGTGGCCTCAAAATCATGGTGATCCTCGTATCTCTGCCTTCCAAGTGTTGGGACTAAAGGCATGTGCCACCATACCCAGCTTACTCAGTCCTTTCTTTAAAAATATTTTTTTTAAATTTTATTTATTTGAGAGCGACAGACACAGAGAGAAAGATAGAGGGAGAGGGAGAGAATGGGCGCGCCAGGGCTTCCAGCCTCTGCAAACGATCTCCAGACGCGTGCGCCCCCTTGTGCATCTGGCTAACGTGGGACCTGGGGAACCGAGTCTCGAATCGGGGTCCTTAGGCTTCACAGGCAAGTGCTTAACCGCTAAGCCATCTCTCCAGCCCTTTAAAAATATTTTTATTGGGCCTGGAGAGATGGCTTAGTCCTTAAGGCATTGGCCTGTAAAGCCAAAGGACACAGGTTCAACCCCCCAGGACCCATGTAAAACCAGATGCACAAGATGGTGCATGTGTATAGAATTCGTTTGCAGTGGATAGAGACCCTGGCATGCCCATTCTCTCTGCCTCTGTCTCAAATAAATAATTTTTTAAGTAAAAAAGCCAGACATGGTGGCATATGCCTTTAATCCCAGCCTCATGTGTTTTGTTTTGTTTTTTAATTTTATTTATTTGAGAGAGAGAAAGAGGCACAGAGAGAGGGGGAGAGAATGGGTATGCCAGGACCTCCAGCAACTGCAAATGAACTACAGACACATGTGCCCCCTTGTGCATCTGCGTTACGTGGGGAATCGAACTGGGGTCCTGTGGCTTTCCAGGCAAATGCCTTAACCACTAAGCCATCTCTTCAGCCCGCCTTGTGGTTTTTCTTTGTTGTTGTTATTTGTTTGTTTTTTTGGTTTTTTGAAGTAGGGTCTCACTCCAGCCCAGGCTGACCTGGAACTCACTCTGTAGTCTCAGGGTGGACTCGAACTCACAGTGATCCTACCTCTGCCTCCCTAGTGCTGGGATTAAAGACATGTGCTACCATACCCGGCTTCCACCTTGTGTGTTTTTGATTAAGTGTATATTTGATCCCCAGCCAATGGAGACTTGCTAGAGGTGTGTCACTGGGCTTGGGCCTTGGGATTTTATAATGTAGCCTCCTTGCCAGTGCTGGTTCGATTCCTTCTTGCTGGTATGTGAGGGTGGGAGCCAGTTCCCACTCCTTCCATGCTTTCCTCACCGTGATGAAACTATATGCTGAAATAAATCCTTTCTTTCCACATGCTGCTTCGGGTTGGGGGTTTTGTCTCATCAACAAGAAAGTAACTGCTACAAGTGAGTGGGTTGGGACCCCTGCCTCTCAGCATACTTTGGCACCTAAGAGCACTAGCAGGGGAGTCAGGTGAATATCAGGTCAGACCCAGCCTCAAGTGCAACCACTCACCAGCTGCCAGGTCTTCGTCTGTAAAATGGGGCTTACACAGGATCAACATAAAACCAGATTGCTGTGGGAGGAAAGCCATCACAAGACCTACAGAGTTTGGCATGGAAGCCTGACAGCATTACGGTGTGGCTCACTCACAATCTGGATGATGACGTGGGGGATAGTCAAAGGATCAACACAGCAAGCAGTGTGGGGAGGGTTGTCCCTATGTGTACTGTTACACTTTACATGAATTGTCAACTTGACCGGGCCTGGAACTGAGGCAGTTAGGGTGACTGGGCCCCCAAAAGTAAAGGCAAATCTGATGCCCTTCAGTCTGCCCTTGTAATCTTCCTATTGTTAGAGATCAGAGAAGCTGGCTTCTCCTTATCTCTTGACTAAAGGAGTTCCCTAAACCTGTTTTTCCATGGAGAACCTAAGCCACTCCTGGGAGGGAAGACCCTTTTCTTAGAATTTAAATCTGATCCTGACATTGTGGTTGTTAAGCTCAGCCCCAAAACTAGGTATCATGGCTGGCCTCTTCTTGAGCCAGCCACTAGCCCAGACCAGTCAGCCCTCACTCTGACTCACTTGAGCCAAAAGGGGAAGCCCACCACAGCAAGGTTAGAAGTAGACCCTTATCAGGGGGCAAGCTCTCCTGGCTGCTCCTGAACTACCAGGTTCCCACATGAACTCTCTACCCCTCCTGCCTGGCACATGGCAGGAGCTCTCTGCACTTTCTTCTCTTTCTGTTAACCTAATAAAGTCTCTCCAAACCTTACCCTCTGGCCCATGGATTTTAATTCTTTAAATTCATAAGACAAGAATCAGGGATACCCTAAATTTATTGGTATATTGACAAGAAACCCAAAATTCTTGTTTCTGAATCACCTAGGTAATCATCTTCTGGTACTGCTTGTGGGGGATTATCTTCTTATTATTCTTATTATTATTATTGACAACTTCCATAATTGTAAACAATATCCCATGGTAATTCACTCCCTCTCCCCACTTTCCCCTTTGAAACTCCACTCTCCATCATATCCCCTCCCCCTCTCAATCAGTCTTTCTTTTATTTTGATGTCATGATCTTTTCCTCCTCTTATGATGGTCTTGTGTAGGTAGTGTCAGGCACTGTGAGGTCATGGATATCCAAGCCATTTTGTGTCTGGAGGAGTATGTTGTAAAGAGTCCTACCCTTCCTTTGGCTCTTACATTCTTTCCACCACCTCTTCCACAATGGACCCTGAGCCTTGGAAGGTGTGATTGAGATATTTCACTGTTGAGCACTCCTCTATCACTTCTTCTCAGCACCATGGTGCCTTCTGAGTCATCCCAAGGTCACTGCCATCTGAAAAGAGAAGCTTCTCTAACCAAAAGTGAGAGTAGCATTAACATATGGGTATGAACATTAAGAGAAGTGCTTACTGGGCAGTTTGGTGAGCATAGTATATACATTTAGCCAGACATCAGCAGATGTTATACTCCTAGGGCTCATAAATACCCCTGTTGTAAGTTTTCAGTATCAGGGATGTATTCTCTCCCATGGAGCAGGCTTCCAGTCAAATTAGAGGGAGGTTGGTTTCCCCCATAATAGACGTGCCACTATTGCAGCCATTGGCTCATTTGGCCTGGCTGGCCAAATATAAGGCTTGCAGTGTTCACTGTTGAGTACCTTCACTGGTGGTTTCTTTCTCACCCATTGAACTGCATGCAGAATGGCTTCTTCCAGCTCTTTGTCAGCAGGTCTACATGGAGGAGGTTTTCAGCTCAGCTCCAGCAGGATTTTTCAGTGATCTTGCAGCCCCAGTATGTGGAGTCTTCAGCAATAGGGTCTTAGAGACTTTTCTTGTGGGAAGCCAAGGGCCTTGGCAATGACCTGTAATGTTTGGGGCGGGGGGCATCAGGGACCTCCCTGGCTAACAACTCACTGGAAGGTATCCCATTCCTAGCACTGAAAATTTTCTAGTAACAATCTATGGCTCCTGAGTGTTCCATTGTCCAACACAGTAGGTTGCCATATGACTTATTTATATTCTCTTTGATTTTGATTAGCCCTCTTTCCACCTTACCTTTACTCAGTCTCTTCCCCTGACCTCATTTACGCCTTTTCACCCCCATTAATCTGTTCTTCAACTTACATATATGCAATACCATCCTACTAAGTCCCTCTTCCCTCCCTTTCTATTCCCTTTATATCTAGAAGGAGCATGAGAGAAAGAAAGAAAGAAAGAAAGAAAGAAAGAAAGAAAGAAAGAAAGAAAGAAAGAGAGAGTTACCACACCAGGGCCTCCAGCCACTATAATCAAACTCTAGACTATGTGCATGTGTGACCTTGTGCATGCATCACCTTGTGGGTCTGGCTTGCATGGGATCTGGGAAGTCATACATGGGTCCTTAAGCTTTGCATGCAAGCATCTTAACCATTAAGCCATCTCTCTAGCCCAGGCATACTTTTTTTTTAAAGTATTTATTTGAGAGAGAAACGCAGATAAAGAGAGGGAAAATGGGCATTCCAGGACCTCCAGCCACTGCCAAGGAACTTCAGACTCATGTGCATCTGGCTTACATGGGTCCTGGGGAATTTAACCTGGGTCCTTTGGCTTTGCAAGAAGCAGTCACCATAACCACTAAGCCATCTCTCCAGCCCATGAGGGATTACCTTAATATGGTTACTTGGTGGGGGGGGAAGACCTACCTTAACAGTGGACAGCACCATTCTTTGGGCTGAGGCCCTGGCCTGGATAAAAAGGACAGAGCTGGTGACCAGCCACATTCACTGCTCTCTGCTTTCTGACCGCAGATGCAATGTGACCAGCTCTGCTTCGAGCTCCTGCCATCACGCCTTCTCTGCCATGATGGACTATAACCTCAAACTGTAAGCTGGAATAAATCCTTTCTCCCTTAAACTGATTTTTATTTATTTATCTTGAGACACAGAGAGAGAATGGGTGCCCCAGGGCCTCCAGCCACTGCAAACAAACTTCAGATGCATGCGCCACCTTGTGCCTCTGGACCTGGAGAATTGAACCTGGATCCTTAGGCTTTGCAGGCAAGTGCCTTAACCACTATGCCATCTCTTCAGCCCCCTTAAACTGATTTTCATTAAGTATTTTGTCCTAGCAACAAGGAAGGCAATTAACACACATGCCCTCTCCAGCCTCGTGACAAGCCTGATGTGGCGACTGCCGGGATCACCCACATGTCATGGGTGAGAAACTGTAGCTCAGGATCAAAAGCAAGTCAAGGAACAGGACTGGAATTCAAGGCTGCCTCCTTCCAGATTGCGGAGCCCTGCTCCTTCCTCTTCCCGGTGCAGTCAGCCGCACTCAAACCCTGGTGCAAGGAAACAAAACAGCACCACTGGGCTTCTCCCTTCCTGCCCTGCACCAGATGGGCCAAGCATTGCCCTGGCGTGGGAAGCTATCAGGAAGGGCTTCCTGTATTCTAGCAGAGCAGCTGCACCGAGCCCCCAAGCAATTCTCCTTGAAAAGTCCCCAGGCTCCCTGCTGGGAAGGATCCCTCACAGTGGGGAAGGAAGCAAAAACGGATATTTAAGGCTCAGATGGGTGGATAGTGAGGGCTGGAAGCTGATGTGACCCAGGAGCTGCTGATGCCAGGCTACTGTGTCAGGGTTAGCAGTCTACAGACCTGTGTGCAGAAGCTTTAGTGAGACAAGGGACAACCAGGGGACAGATGCCCAGGTACCCTTTTGTCCAGTAATGGCCTGTAGCATGAATGCTGCCCTCACTGCTATCAACCCAGGGAGTAAAGAGCTGGGTACAACAGGAGGGAAAATGGAGCCCAGCATGCCTAGATGGCAGTCCGAGCACCTTCTTGTGACAACTCAGCAGCCCTGAGCAGGTTGCTCAACCTCTCTGATTCTCATCTGTAAAATAAGGAGAGCAGACAGGGAAGTGGCAAGAGCAGAAAGTCAGTGCTGCCTCGGCAAATGGCCGGGGGAGGCAGTGCTCAAGGAGGGACAATGTGAGGGACTAAGTTCAGATTCTTCTGCAAACTCACGAAGACCAACTGAGAAGTCTGACAGAGCGCCTTTACAGCTGCTCAGGAACCTTCTGAGCTTGCAGGATAGCTGGACTGTTCACAGGTTTTACAGGCCTGAAGTAGTATCAGGATTAGCTGGACAGTTGACCTTTCCAGGTAGGGAGGAGGAAGCCATGCCCACCGGCTATGCCTGTAGTGGGGACTCAGGGGGAGCACTCAGCTGAAGCAGGGCCATCCCAGGTGCTCCCACTCATAAGAATCCCCTATCTGAGCCAGGTGTGGGGGCGCATGCCTTTAATCCCAGCACTCAGGAGGCAGAGGTAGGAGGATTACTGTGAGTTCGAGGCCACCCTGAGACTACATAGTGAATTCCAGGTCAGCCTGGACTAGAGTGAAACCCTACCTAGAAAAACCAAAAAAAGAAGAAAAAAAAAATCCCCTACATGAGTGCTTTACTCCCCAGGCCTCCCCTGTGCCAGGGTCCCCAAACTCATCCTGAATGGAAGCACGCAGGTCTTGCTGCCTAAAGCAGGACATCACTTATGGGGTATACCCCAGGATGCTGCTCCCTTGCGTGTGGCCCTGCTGCTCTCCAGCCTGCCCCCCCCCCCAACACATACGACACATAAGTAGCCAGGGGAAAGCATACCTCGCCAGAATTGAGCGGCTCCAACCAGGACTGTTCTCCACCCCAACCCCTGCTTGAGATCCCTTTGATCTGGAACTTGCTTGGGGAGAGGGGGGCCTCCCATCACATTTTCACCCCAAGCTGCCACATTTGCTGGTGAGATGTGCTCTGAACTATTCATTATCTCATTGTTCACAACCGCCTTGGATCACACTAAGCTATTGTGTGGTTTTTCCTGGGGAGTCATGAACAAATATCTATTCACCCCAGATATGCTGAGGTCCAGCCTCAGCAGCAGGGTGGTAGAATTCAGAAGGGGACGTGTGAGGACCTGATGTGGGCCAGGAGTTCAGGTGAAGCACACTGGACGCAGAGCAAAACCCTGCTTCTTTATCTATATCTTTACAATACGTTATATTTTTTGCAAGCAAGACAGAGCAACTTATTCATGTGGCTTCTATTCTCTAAGAAATCTTGCACGATATTCTTCTTGGTTCTCCTTGCTGACTCCACACATCCCCTTAGAGTTCTAAACCCTGCTGAGACTGGACCCCACACAGATACAGAACAAATGACTGACCAAAGAAATGAGTCGCCCACCCAAGCCTAACTTAGAGAGCCTGTTAGCTTATTGGGGTTATTTACAGAAACATAGATGTGACTCAAAGGCAGCTGCATCACTGAAGAGTCCACCCCAGCATGGATGACAGTTCACCAGAGCTTCCTACCCAACTTGCAGGCAACTGGGCAGACCAGAGAATCTCCTCTCCCCCAGTAACTGTTCACTGCTCCTTCCTATTTGCAGAGGGGGTCTTGAGGATCTTGTAACTTTCTTCCTTTTTTTCTTTCTGACTTTTTTTTTTTTTTTTTTGAGATAGGGTCTCTCTCTAGCTCAGACTGACCTGTAACTCACTCTGCCATCCTAGGCTGGCGTCGAACTAACAGCAATCTTCCTACCTCTACTTCCCCAGTCCTGGGATAAAAGGCATGTTGCCACCATGCCCTAGAGAATCTTGTAACTTCCTGAGCTCTGAAGCCTTGGGAGTTTCCTCTCCAGTATGGTGGGCCTCCCCCTAGGAGGGCATGTTTCAATGCAAGGGATATTACATTTTACAGATGGATAAACCGAGGGGAAAGGATGCTGGCCATCCAACAAGTTGATGGCAAAGCCAAGATTCACATCCAAAGTATCAGGCTTCCAGACCACAGCCCAGTTATGAGCTCCTTGCCTTCCATACCTACAGGGGATCTTCCACGCATGAAAGTGACCAGGATGGGACTGCCATGCCATGTCAGTGCACTCTCAGTCAGCAGAGGTCACAGAGCTCCAGAGACCCTGTGCCCCTCCCCTGCTCCTCCTGCAGCATGGGCTGCATTTCGCTGCCTAGACCTTGTTCCCTGCTTGACCAATTCTGACTCCCTTGAGGAAGGTCCTCTAGGAATGTCTCAGAGGCCATGTTAATGGAAGGCCACATGCTTTCATTGTTTCCAGGGGGTTCTTTTGAGAGGGAGTAGGCAGTTGGGGTGACTGGGCCCCTGAAACTAAAAAAAAAGGACAGGAAAGTATGTACTTGCTAGAAATCAAGGATGACCTGACTTCTTATCTCTTGCCTACTTTCCTAGACCTTTTTTTTTTTTTTTTTGCACAAACAACCTGGACCCCTCCTTGGAGGGAGGTCTTTCATAGGATTTAAACATTGTGGTTGGTCAGGTTCAGCCCCTGGAACTTGGTATCAGGACTAGCCTCTTCCTGAGACAGCCACCAACCAATCTGAGCCAGAAAGTTATAAGGTTATAAATACTTCTGCAAGGGGCAGGCAGGCTCCCTGAGAAGCCTGAGCACTTAGGAACTTCCAGCTGCTGGTGAATTTTTCCTTGGCTGGGCCTGGGCTTTGCTGAGCAGGCAGCCTGAGCAGGCTGAGCAGAGGGGAGAGCTCCCTAGTCCTTACTATCCACATGGGTCCTCCCCACAGGGCAGGAACTCTTTATTTTTTTTTCTCTGTTTTTTTAGAGAGGGGGGGGAGAATTGGCATGCCAGAGCCTCAGCCACTAAAAGCAAACTCCAGACACTTGTGCCATGTAGTGGGCATGTGCACTTGCCTTATCCTTATGTGTCTGGCTAAGGTGGGATCTGGAAAGTAGAACATGGGTCCTTACGCTTCGCAGACAAGCGCCTTAACTGCTAAGCCATCTCTCCAACCATGTCTTCTTTTTCATGGTTCTCCCAGGCCTTCCACATGGAATCGCTATCCATGTGGGTGCCTTTCCTTGGCATTGTACTTCCCTCAATAAATATAATAATTTAGCCAGGCATGATGGCGCACATCTTTAATTTCAGCAATTGAGAGGCAGAGGTAGGCAGATTGCCATGAGTTCAAGGCTACCCTGAGACTACATAGTGACTTTCAGGTCAGCCTGGGCTCGAGTGAGACCCTACCTTGAAAATCCAAAAACTAAATAAATTTGGTTTTTCAAGGTAGGGTCTCGCTGTAGCCCAGGCTGACCTGGTACTCACTATGTAGTCTCAGGGTGGCCTTGAACTCACGGTGATCCTCCTACCTCTGCCTCCTGAGTGCTGGGATTAAAGGCGTGCGCCACCATGCCCGGCTGTTTTGTCTTGTTTTGTTTTGTTTTGTTTGAGACAGGATCTGGCTGTGTATCCATGTGCTAACTTCAAACTTGCTATGTAACCCAGACTGGCTTCAAACTCTCTATCCTCCTACCCCTGCCATCGGAATGCTAGGATTGCAGCTGTGTACCACCATGCCCTGCACACGCTCATACTTTTGTAGAATGATCATGAATGACTTGTTACCTTTTCAGGGACATAGATGAAACTGTAGATCATCATGTTCTCTTTTAATTTTTCTCCTTGTTCCACTGTGGACTGACAGCACTGCGCAGGCCAGCTGAGCACCATGCACCATACTTCAAACAGGCCTAACCCCAAAGGGTTGAAAAGCAAGATGTGGGCTGGAGAGATATCTCAGCAGTTGAAGGAACTTGCTTGCACAACCTACTGTTAGGAGTTCAACTCCCCGGTACACATATACAGCCAGATGCACAAATTGTAGCATGTGTCTAGAGTTTGTTTGCAGTGATGGGAGGTCCTGGCATACCATTCTCCCTCTTCCTCTCTCTGCCTGTCTCTCTCCATCTCTCTCTCAAGTATATAAAGAAAAGTATCTTTAAAAAGCAAAATGTGGGCTGAAGAGATTGCTTAGTGGTTAAGGCCTTTGCCTGTGAAACCAAAGGACCCAGGCTCAATTCCCCAGGACCCACATAAGCCAGATGCACAAGGTGGCACATGTGTCTAGAGTTCATATACAGTGGCTGAAGGCTCTGGCATGCCCATTCTCTCTCTCTCTCTGCCTCTTTCTCTCTCAAATAAATGAAATAAAATAGTTGTTTAAACAGCAAAATGTGAGAGTTGGAGAGATGGTTTAGTAGTTAAGACACTTGCTGAGAAGCCTAAGGACCCAGGTTCAACTCCCCAGAACCCATATAAGCCAGATGTACAAGGTCACACATGTGCACAAGGTGGCACACATGTATGAAGTTTGATTGCAGTGGCTAGAGGCCCTGGTGCACCAATTCTCTCTCTCTTCCTCTCTCATAATTTTTCTTTAAAAGCAAAAAGTAATTCTCTTCAAAATTGAAGCAGGCTTCTAGCACAAAAGATAGGTTGAAAGCAATGTAAACAAAAAATTAACATCTCCATGTTTGTTTATATTCCAAATCTATTAAATGAAAAGCTAAATCAAACTATAGTTATTAAAAATCAAAATCTAGCCAGGCATGGTGGCACATGTCTTTAATCCCAGCACTTGGGAGGCAGAGGTAGGAGGATCGCTGTAAGTTCAAGGCCACCCTGAGACTATGTAGTGAATTTTGGGTCAGCCTGAGCTAGACATTAACAGTTGAGATCCTACCTCAAGAAAAAAAAAATCAATCTAAGCCAGGCATGGTGGCACATGCCTTTAATCCCATCACTTTTAGGAGGCAGAAGTAGGAGGATTGCTATGAGTTTGAGGCCAGCCTGAGACTATATAGTGAATTCCAAGTCCACCTGGGCTAGAGTGAAACCCTACATAAAAAAATAAATAAATAAAAATAAAATCTTCTATTAAATATAAATGGAGCGAAATTTTTTTTTTTTTGAGGCAGAGTCTCTATACATACCCCAAGCTGACCTTGAATTTGTAATGACCTCTCTGTCTCAGTCTACAGGTCTGAGCAATGGGAATGGATCTTTCTGCTCACAAGAATGTGCCTGGACAGAGGCAAAGAAGCTGGGGCATTTCTGAGGAGAACTCCCAGCTTGCCAAATGCCCTCGCCATAGCTCCTCTACAGCCCCTGACTGCCTCTTCTCGTAAGGGAACAAGCCTGGCTGCATCCTCAGGTTGTTGGTGGGTGGAGTTTTGAGGAGTTCTGCTAGATATTTTCTTCTTTTTAATTTTATTTAATAATTTGCAAGCAGTGAGAGAGAGAGAAAGAGAGAGAACGAGAAAGAATAAGCATGCCAGGGCCTCATGTCACTGCAAACAAACTCCAAATGCAAGTGTCACTTTGTGCATCTGACTTATGTGGGTAGTGAGAAATCAAACCTGGACCATCAAGGTAAGCAAATGCCTTGAATTGCTGAGCCATCCTTCCAGTCACCCTGGTAGGTATTTTCTACAAGGACTCACTAATAGAATTTGTCTCTTATCCTTCCAGTATAAGACAGATGTCATTGGGAGGAATACCTCAGGTAAACTATCCTTGTCATATCATGCTGAGGACACACACTTCAACATGACTTTTTAGAATTTTTTTAAAAAATTTATTTGCATGCAGAAGAGAGAGAATAGGTGCACTAGGGCCTCTAGTCACTGCAAACAAACTCCAGACGCATGCGCCATTTTGTGCATCTGGCTTTACGTGGGTACTGGAGAATCAAACCCAGGTCGTTAGGCTTTGCAGGCAAGCACCTTAACTGCTGAGCCATCTCTCCAGCCCCCAACATGACTTTTGACTGTTAATGTCAAACGGGATTGCTTGGCAGAGAGCAGTCATGTCTGTCACTTTCCCTGAAGCCCTTCCAAACTTGATGCTTTGGGAGAAAGTCACTCTGTGTGGCCACACCACAGTGTAGATTGCGGTAATCCCCACCTCGGGGACAGATGCACGTGGCACTGGGAGGTTTGTTGCCTTCTGTTCATTGATTCAGCTCTGTATATCTGTATGGGCTTATGGGGTTTAGTTTTCCTTTGGATGACCATCAGTTACTGCCTTATTCATTCATTTATGTGGAGAACAATGCTAGCATCTGGACCACCTTCAAGTCTAATGCTGTCCATTCAAAATCATGCATGCGTGCGGGCCATGCTGCCCCATGGCAGGAAGTTGCACTGGTGATGCACGGCCTTTCCCCAGCACAAGGGGAGCGCCAGGGGCTCAGCAGGCTTCAGGAAGAGACTGATGAGTCCAGTTATAGAGTGTGAAGTCACTCCCACCTCCTGCATCCCATCCCTCATTCAAATCTGCATGCTGAGCCTTCAGGATGTGCCTGGCGCAGCCTGCTAAACACAGGTTGTTCCCCTGTGGTAGAAAGCAGACGAGCAAACAGGTAATTATGACAGGGGCCATCTAAGACGTGTTGCCACAGAGGCAGTGTCATGTTGAGTCCCAAAAGCAGACAGGGTCAGGAAGGATATTGCTAGTTGAGGGGCAGAGGCACCCGATGACACGTCCCTCCTGGAGGCTTGTACGGATCATGAAGAAGGCGGACAGGATGTGTGCCTGTGTGTGCAGCCTGAGACTGTAGAGAGAGAGCATGTGCACAAGTGGGAATGAGAGTTAGTAAGGCTCCTAGCAACAGAAACCCACCTGCCACGTTAATCAAAAGGAGTTTTATTGCAAAACATGCAGAGTTTATTCTGGCCTATAAACAAATCTATAGGTGAAAGAAGAAAACCAAACTCCAGGCTTTGCCCCTGCTTCCAATCCACTATACACGACTTCCATATTCTCCAGATCATCTCCTGCTCTGCTGTGGTTTGTAGAGCTCCAGCCAGTCCTCCCACATGCCATGAAGTCAGAAGGAGGGATGAAATGATACACTCGCTGAAAATCCCACCCAACATTTTTGTATGTAACCCTTGGACAAAGACTTATTCACTGACATGGCAGCTGCAAGGGAGGCTAGGAAATAAGGTTTTTTAAAATATATATACATATATTTAATTTTTAAAAAAATATTTTTTTGTTTTTATTTGTTTATTTGAGAGGGACAGACAGAGAGAGAATGAGGCCGATAGAGAGAGAGAAGAGAGAATGGGCGTGCCAGGGCCTCCAGCCACTGCAAACGAACTCCAGATGCATGCGCCCCCTTGTGCATCTGGCTAACGTGGTTTCTGGGGAATTGAGCCTCGAACCGGGGTCCTTAGGCTTCACAGGCAAGCACTTAACCACTAATCCATCTCTCCAGCCCCCATATATTTAATTTTAAGAGAGAGAGAGAAGAAGATAGAGAGAGAATGGGCATGCCAGGGCCTCTAGCCACCATGAACCAACTCCAGACACATGCACCACCTTGTGCATCTGGCTTACATTGGTGATGGGGCATTGAAACCAGTCCTTATGCTTGGCAGGCAAGGTCTTAACCACGGAGCCATCTCTTCAGCCCAGGAAATGAGTTTTTTTAGCCACTAAATCACAAATATCAAAAACAAATGGGGAGAATGAAATCAAGAAGTCACCCCCCATTCGATCATAGAGAGAGAAAACACCAGTGAAGATATTCAACAGTGGATACTGCAAGCCTTATATTTGGCCAGCCAGGCCAAATGAGCCAATGGATATAATAGTGGTACATCTATCACAGTGGAAAACAACTGCCCTCTAATTGGACGGAGACCCGCTCCATGGGAGGGAATACATCCCTGATACTGAAAACTTAAAACAGGGGTAGTCATGAGCCCTAGGGGTGTAACGTCTGCTGATGTCTGGTTAAATATATATACTATGCTTAGCAAACTGCCCAAACTCTTAATATTCATACCTTTATATTAATGCTACTCTCTTTTGGTAGAGAATCTTCTCTTGTCAGATGGCAGTGACCTTGGGATGACTCAGAAGGCATCATAGTGCTGGAAAGAAATGACAGGAGTGCTCAGCACTGCAATATCTCTATCACACCTTCCAAGGCTCAGGGTCTATTGTAGAAGAGGTGGTGGAAAGAATGTAAGAGCCAAAGGAAGGGTAGGACTCCTTACAATGTGCTCCACCCAGACACAAAATGGCCTGGATATCCATTCCCCACAGTGCCTGACACTACATACATAAGACCATCATAATAGGAGGAAAAGATCATGACATCAAACTAAGAGAGACTGATTGAGAGAGGGCGGTCATATGATGGAGAATGGAGTTTCAAAGGGGAAAGTGGGGGTAGGGAGGGCATTACCATGGGATGCTGTTTACGATCATGGAAGTTGTTAATAAAAAAATACTGAAAAAAAAGAAGACATCCCAGAGCATCTGCCACAAAAGGATGGCCAAGGTGATCAATTGGTGAGCCAAAGAGCAACTAGAGAAGCAGGATGGATGTTGGATAGGAGCCAGGGGGCTTCTGGGAAGCAAGCAGGTCAGTGGTTAGAGAAAGATCCTGCTGCCCTGTCAGGAATGTTATCTTCGGAGCAACATAGGTTCTTCCAGTTGACTGTGGTCATGTGACTCTGCCTGGCTTGTGGAGAGGAGATCTTTGGTCTTGGCAATGGGAGTTCTCAGTGGGGGCCTCAGCCTGGTGGATTTAGTGGAGGGCAGCCACAAAATACAGGCATCCCCCATAGATCCACCCTTGTATTCTCCTACAACTTCTCCATCTTTGTGGGATCTAGAGCCTTCTCCATGGGCTTCTGCTCCAGCTTCCCATGGTTCCCTTGCATTCTCTTTACCCTCTCTCGCCCTTCTTTCTCTCCTTCCCACCTCTCAAGACTTCCGGCAGCTTTCTTAGTACTTAAAATGAAACAAAAATAAATATTCAAGCTCATCCTGACTCTTTGCCACAAACTGTCCCTCTCTATTCTCCCATCCACGGCACCATGTGGTGGAAATCCTATTGTGATAGGCAACAGGTGGCAGCTTGTCCCAACTCAACCACGCAACAGCTCACTGGAGCCAGAGATCAGCTCAGAAACCAGCAAAATGCTACCTGACATGCCGCACGCCACTGCCATCTGGGTGCTGTCCTGTTGAATGAGATGACACTTTAGGTTTGGGAAACAAATAAGACAGGACATGTAAGCCAAAAGTCCCTTGTCAGCCAGGTGTGGTGGCACATGCCTTCAATCCCAGCACTCGGGAGGCAGAGGTAGGAGGATAGCCGTGAGTTTGAGGCCACCCTGAGACTACAGAGTGAATTCCAGGCCAGCCTGAGCTAGAGTGAGGCCCTACCTCAGAAAACAAACAAACAAGAAAGTCCATCATTGGGTGCCTGGTGGCTCAGGCTTATAACCCCATCCTCTTGGAAGGTTAAGGCAGGAGGGTCCCAAGTTCAAGGCTAACCCTGGCTTCATGGTGAGTTTGAGGCCAGCCTTGGCAATTTAGTATTTATTTGCAAGCAGAGAGAGAGAGAGAGAGAGAGAGAGAAAGAGTGAGAGAGTGGGCATATCAGAGCTTCTTGCCACTGCAAATGAACTCTAGACACATGTGCCACTTTGTGCATCTGGCTTTACACAGGAACTGGGGAATCAAATCAGAACCATCAGGTTTTGCAAGCAAGTAAACAATATATATTTGTGGTTTAAATCAGGTTTTATAAGCAAAATTTAACCATTGTGCCATCTTTCCATCCCGTTTGAGCAACATTGCAAGACCTGTCTCAAACTAAAAAAAAAAAAAAAAAAAAAAAAAAAAAAAAAAAAATTTACAAAAGTGGAACATGGTGCACACCTTTAATTCCAGCACTGGGAAGCACAGGTAGGAGGATTGCTGTGAATTCAAGGCAAGCCTGGACTACAAAGTGAGTTACAGGTCAGACTGAGCTAGGGTGAGACCCTACCTTGGGGAAAAAAGAAAAAAGAAGAAAGCCAGCCAATTAATTGGTCTGCTTATCTGAATGTGTTTCTGCAGAAATGTAGAGAGCTGGCAATAGTGATGCCATGTTACGAGCCTTAAGGACAGTTGAGGTCGTTAAGGTCCCCGAAAATGGCTGCAATATCTTAATGTTGAAGCATTTTCATAGGATTTAATTTTAATGTAACTTGTTCTAAGTTTAATGAAAGCTAAGAATTAATAAAGTACATTTAAGAAAAGAAAAGCTGGCTATGGTGGCACATACCTTTAATCCCAGCACTGGGAGGCAGAGGTAGGATCACTGAGAGTTTGAGGCCACCCTGAGACTCCATGGTGAATTCCAGGTCAGCCTGAGCTACAGTGAGACCCTAGCTCGGGGTGGGAGGAGGGGAGGAAGAAAGAAGAGAAACGCAGGGTGAGGGGAGCATGGAAGTTCAGCATGTGAGTGCTCAATAAGTGCTCCTAGTGCTTGGAAGGTCGGTTATAGTGAGTTGGAGGCTAACCTGAGCTACGCAGAGAGCTCTAGGCCAGGTGGGGCTACAGAGTGAGGCCCTGTCTCAGAAAGGAAGTGGGCAGTCTGATGGCTTACATTGCATGCCACAGTGGCTGCAGATTTGGCACAGCCGTTAGTTGGTCTATGAGTTCATATTCTCTCCTTGTCACTTTCCGATGACAAGTTATCATCCTATTTTATGGATAAGAATATCGAGGCACAGAAAGGGCAAGAAAACACTGAAGATGGTCCTTGTACTGCCTCTTATAGAATGGTGTGAATCTGCCTCTTTTAAAAATTTTTCATGTTTTGGGCTGGAGGGATGGCTTAGTGGTTAAGGCATTTGCCTGCAAAGCCAAAGGACCCAGGTTCAATTCCCCAGGACCCACATTAGCCAGCTGGACAAAAGGAGGTACGTGCATCTGGAGTTCATTTACAGTGGCTGGAGGTCCTGGTGCTCCCATTCTCTCTCTCCCTTTTTCTCTGTCAAATAAATAAATAATAAAATATTTAAATTTTTTTCATGTTTCACCAGGCATGGTAGCACACGTCTTTAATCCCAGCACTAGGGAGGCAGAGGTAGGAGGTTCGCTGTGAGTTCAAGACAACTCTGAGACTACATAGTGAGACTATATAGGTCAGCCTGGGCTACAGTGAAACCCTACCTCGAAAAAACCAAAACGAACATTTTTTTTTTCCATTTTTTGCCAGGCATGGTGATATATACCTTTATTTCCAACACTGGGGCATAGAGGTAGGAGGATCATTGTGAGTTCAATGCCAGCCTGGGACCAACTACACAGAGGATTTCAGGTCAGTCTGGGTTAAAGTGAGACCCTACCTTGAAAAACCAAAAAAAAAAAAAAAAAAAAACCAAACTTTTTTTCCATTTTCATACACATGTATTAATGTATTCTGATCTTATTTTCCCATTATCCTCTGTCATCCCTTCCTTTCCCCTTAATTCTTCTTCTTCTTCTTTCTCTCTCTCTTTCTTTTTTCTTTTCTTTTCTTTAGCAGGGTTTCACTATAGCCCAGGTTGACCTGGAATTCACTATGGAGTCTCATGGCGATCCTCCTACCTCTCCTTTAAGTGCTGGGATTAAAGTCCTGCACGGTATGCCTGGCTTAACAGACTTCTTCTTTTCTATTAACTGCATGTTATTTCCACGCCTTTTTAAAACCCACTGAGTTAAATTAGTGTTGCTTGCAAGACCATGGGCAGAGTTACTTACTGTACAATGAGCAACTTATCAGTGGCTAGCCCATTTCCCGGCAACCATGAGCTGACGTTAAGTGGTCTGGGAGGCCAAGGGGCTCATATACCCTTCCCCATGGATGGAGAAATACTGACAGGCTCAATTGTGTGCAAGAGACCACAGCCACTGTGCGTCGAATCCAGATGACAGCAGCTCCCTACCCTGCCAGGACATCTTTTCCAGCCCCTCTTCCAAGCAGTTCCCTGAGCCTTGTAGGAGGTGGTTTAGATGTCCTGTTTGAGGCTGAGCATGCAGAAGTCCTTTATTTTGCTAGTTCTGCCTCTCTGCATTAACCACTGTCCATTGTACTAAGAAACTTCCGTGATCCAGACTTCCAGCAGCGCTAACCTAAGGGATTCACTGCAGGTATGTAGTGCCTGCCTCTTTCGAACCTGAAAGACCCTGAGCCAGCTGTGATGGCGTCTAGCACCCTGTCCCTTACATCACAGTTGGTCTCTGTATCTGCTGCCTTTCAGAAATGTCACTTCTGCCCTGACTGGAGCTCCAGCCTTTTCATCTTCCCCTGCTTTGTGCTGTTGCCTTCAACTGTGGCAGTGATACAACTCTTTTCTGAGAGGGTATCTAAAGCCAGCAGTGGTTTCTAAATGCCACTGGATAGATAGTTACTGCAAGTGACCACCCCCAGGTGGAGCACGTGCCTCTGTTCCCCCCCTCCCCCGGGCAGGAGGTGCTGCAGGAATTTACAGGGTTGGGTCTGTTCCACCAGGAGTCCAGCATCCCAGAAGGCAGTCCCTTGCCAACAGTGTTGGCAACCACAACGGCCACCCACACAGGGACACTGAGGCAAAGCAAGTGCCTTCCTTGAGATAGTCAGCAAGCCGACAGCAAGATTGTTGTAGAACAAGGGTTCCAGGCAGAATCCTCTAGAATAGGAACTACCTTGAGCTGCATGCTGTGTCCATACAGCCTGCTGTGACAACTACCTGGAGCAAAACTAGGAACTGTGCTGGCTTGGCTCTCTCTATCCTGGCCCTGGGCTCCTGGGGCCAAATGGGAGCTTCACTCAGCAGCCAGGCTTGAATGCCAGTGACGGCTCTTCTGGCTCCAGACCCCTTGGGAATCTGGGCCACCCACCACTGCGGCATCCCCCAGGTCCAGCTCTCAGCTCCACTACTCTGCCTACCGAAGGCCTTCGGCCAGTCCTCCCTATCCAGCTTTTTGTCACCAGTGTCCTCTACTTTAGGCTCCAAGCAGGCGTAAGGGCCAGTGCTGTGGAGGTGGGTTTTCAAGATTCTCTTATTACCCTCAATAGTCCCCTCCCCTAGGCTGTCCTGTTCCTAGGGGCTGTGTCTGTCTCTGCACACTTGTACACAATAGGCCTGCTGTCCTTGCTCCCCCAAAACAACCACACTCTGGTCCAGCCATTGTGGAAATCAGTGTGGAGGTTCCTCAGACAGCTAAAAATTGATCTACCATATGACCCAGCTAGAGCACTCCTAGGCATATATCCTAAGGACTCATCTCATTTCCTTAGAAGTACGTGCTCAACCATGTTTATTGCTGCTCAATTCATAATAGCTGCAAAGTGGAACCTAGCTGAGGGACATCCTCAACTGATGAGTGGATAATGAAGATATGGCACATTTATACAATGGAGTTCTACTCTGCGGTAAAGAAAAAGTTATGAAATTTGAAGGAAAATGGATGGATCTGGAAAGGATTATACCAAGTGAGGTAACCCAGGCCCAGAAAGCCAAGTGCTGCATGTTCTCTCTCATATGTGGATCCTAGCTACAGATGATTGGACTTCTGTGTGAGATGGAAAAAACTCAGTAGCAGAGGCCAGTAAGCTAAAAAGGAGATATAAAGAGAAGAGAAAGGAAGGGAGGTGGGTGCTTAATAGGATGGTTGTATATATGTAAGTAGAAGAATAGATTAATGGGGGTGAAAAGGCCCAAAGTGAGGTCAGGGGAAGAGATTGAGTAAAGGAAAGGTGGAGGGAAGGCTAATCAAAATCTAAGAGGATATAAGTAAGTCATATGGAATCCTCCAGTTTTGGACAATGGAACACTCAGGAGCCATAGATTGTTGCTAGAAAATTTTCAGTACCAGGGATGGGATACCTTCCAGTGAGTTGTTGGCCAGGGAGGTCCCTGATGCCCCCAAAACATTACAGGCCATTGCCAAGGCCCTTGGTTTCCAACCAGGAATAGATGGTAAGACTCTATTGCTGAAGACTCCACATACTTGGACTGCAAGGCCACTGAGAAATCCTGCTGGAACTGAGTTGATAACCTCCTCCATGTAGACCAGCTGACAATAAGCTGGAAGAAGCCATTCTGCATGCAGTTCATTGGGAGGAGATACCATCAGTGAAGATACTCAACAGTGAACACTGCAAGCCTTATAATCTGCCAGCCAGGCCAAATGAGCCAACAGGTGCAATAGTGGCATGTCTGTCATGGGGCAACCAACTGCCCTCAAGGCTTGCTCCATGGGAGGGAATACATCTCTGATACTGAAAACTTAAAACAGGGGTAATCATGAGCCCTAGGGGTATAACATCTGCTGATGTCTGGATAAATGTATATACTATGTTTATCAAACTGCCCAGTAAGCACTTATCTTAATATTCATACCCACATATTAATGCTACTCTCACTTTTGGTAGAGAATCTTCTCTTTTCAGATGGCAGTGACCTTGGAACGACTCAAAAGGCATCATAGTGCTGGAAAAAAATGACTAGAGTATTGAGTAACATCTCAATCACACCTTCCAAGGCTCAGGGTCTAATGCAGAAGAGGTGGCAGAAAGAATTTAAGAGCCAAAGGAAGGGTAGGACTCCATACAATGTGCTCCCTCCAGACACAAAATGGCCTGGATATCCATGACCTCACAGTGCCTGACACTACCTACACAAGACATCATAAGAGGAGGAAAAGATCATGACATCAAAATAAAAGAGAGACTGATTGAGATGGGGAGGGGAGATGATGGAGAATGGAATTTCAAAGGGGAAAGAAGGGGAGAGGGAGGGAATTACCATGGGATATTTTTTATAATTATGGAAGATATTAATAAAAATTAAGAAAAAAAAAACAACAACCACACTCTGCAGGTGGCACCAAGTTGTTCTTGTCCCTGCATCCACAGAAGGTTGGTGGCCAGTGCAATCACACTGGGCTGGAAATTGAGGCACAACAAGAGAAATGGCTCACTTGTGGTGTTCAGCAAGTTAGCCCAGAGGCCTGTGAGGATCACAGAGGCTCTGAACGGAGTATGGAAGAATGTGGGGCTGGAGAGATGGCCTAGCAGCTAAGGTGTTTGTCTGCGAAGCCAAAGGACCCAGGTTTGATTTCCCAGGATCTATGTAAGCCAGATGCACAAGGGGCACATGTATCTGGAGTTTGTTTGTGGTGGCTACAGGCCCTAGTGTGCCCATTCTCTGTCTGTCTGTCTCTCTTCTCTCTCTCTCTCTCTCTGCTTGTAAAATAATTATTTAAATTAAAGAAAATAATGTGCAGCTGTCCTCTGCTGGTTTTCATGAGGAGGTGGTAATTACAGCGGCATGGTAAGCCTGGAGCTCTTCTGTCTGTGGTGGAGGTGGGATCTGGGAGGCCGATTTAGAAAGGGCCTCTGCTGGTGTGTCCACAGAGGCCGTTTATAGCACACTCAGGGAGAGCTGGCCTTCCTAGTTTTTGTTGTGTTTGTTGAATGAGTGGATGAATGCTTTGCTAATGACCCATTTTAGCCCACAGCCATGTTACCTGTGATCCTTTCCTAAACCATAAACTCCTCATAGTAATAAGCAAGGGACTGGGAAATGGGGATCCTTGATGGAGATCATTGTAAGGTTGTCCAGAAAGGTAAATAATGTGTGCATGGAAGCAGGTGTGATGATGCTGAGGCAGGAGGATTGCTGAGAATTTGAGGCCACCGTGGGCTTCAGTGAGAGACCCTGTCTGAAGAAGACCAGCCAAGCTGGGTATGGTGGCTCATGCCTTTAACTCCAGCTCTTGGAAGACTGAGCTTGTAAGAGGACTGCTGCAAGTTCAAGGACAGTGTGGATAATACAATGAGTTCCAGGTCAGTCTGGTCTCAAGTGAGATTTGCTTCAAAAACAAACAAAAGACAAAAACAAAAACTCTATCAGCTGGGCTGGGCTCATGCCTGTAATCCCAACACTTGGGAGGTTGAGGCAGGAAGATTAATTCAAGTTCAAGGCCTGTCTGGGCTACATTGTGAGTTCAAGCTCAACCTAAGAAACAGAGTGAGACCTGTCTCGGAAAACTAAAACATAAACACCTGTCAATACATGTGTGAATGTGTCTGAAAAAGAGCTAGTGCTCTATTCCTGGTGTATCTTTCGCTGAAAATGTTTGTTGGCAGGGTGGAGAAATGTTAGTGGTCACTGTTCTAATGGAAGTACCTGGCCATAAATTATAATTGGGCTGGCATGTCCAATAGGAAGGCCAGCTCTCCCTGAGTGTGCTATAAACGGCCTCTGTGGACACACCAGCAGAGGCCCTTTCTAAATCGGCCTCCCAGATCCCACCTCCACCACAGACAGAAGAGCTCCAGGCTTACCATGCCGCTGTAATTACCACCTCCTCATGAAAAGAGCCCAAGTGACTCAGCGGGTAGAAACACCACCTATGCCTTAGGGACAGGAAAAGAGCTGGACTGTGGCCAGCCTCAACCAGGCAGCAGCTTTCTAGCTCCTTGTGAAAGATCTAGCAGAGCTCCCTTCTCCTTGGGGGAAAGGACACAGGGCGGAGACACCATCTGCCTTGCTCACCTCCTTCCACTCCAGCTCACTGGCTGGCCTGTCAACAGGGAATTCACAAAGAGGGGAGTTACTCTGTCACAGGGCATCTCCAGTCCCTACTGGCAGCTCTCTGAGGACAAGGATGGAGCCTTGGGCTTCTACAAAGTGCAGAGCCAACAGCAGATGCTCAGTAATAAGTCACTTTGCCTGCTGAAATGGTGGTCTCAGAAAAGCTTGGGCCTCTGGCCGAGCAGTGGACAGTGGCAAGCAGGCGTTGCATAGGTTAGCCCAGGGCCCTCGTCAGCCTGGGGACGCCAGCCTGGCAGAGACACCGATGACAAGGAGATGATTTAGGACCAGGCAGGTACCTGGCTGGCATCAGTGAATGATACCCCACTTTTAGCCTCATCACAGCTCTGTGAGGTGGTTACTTCTTTCCCTTCCATTTTACAAATGAGACACTAAGACCACCGACGTCACTGGCCCAGGGACCCATGGCTAATGGTGGCAGAGCCAGGGTCGGGTTTGAACCTACATGACTTGACTCCTAACTGCTGCTGCAGTGTTTAGAGGCTCTCTCCATGCATGCTGCAGCATGGCTGCAATCCACGAAGCATGGCCACCTGCAGAATGTGTCAGTCCCCCATTCCTATTTTAAGACAAAGCAATGGTGGGGAGGAAACGGAACAGGAGGCTCTGCTTTCCGGAGTTCTGAGCTTGGCGAACCCCCGGTCAGTGTGCAGCAGGGTGACTGTGAGTTGGGGGACATGGATGTGACTTGAGAGAGGCCACCAGGAAGGGATGGAGCGGCTCTGCTCTGGATTCCATGCTGGAGGCAGAAATGACTAGCTGGTCATGAAAATGTGCCAGTCACCACAGAAAAACTTAATAACCAATGGTGGGGGCATGAGAGATGGCTCAGCGGTTAAGGCACTTGCCTACAAAGCCTAACAACCTGGGTTTAATTCCCCAGTACCAGTGTAAAGCCAGATGCACAAAGTGGCACATGTGTCTGGACTTCCTTTGCAGCAGTTAGCGGCCCTGGCACACTCATTCATTTTCTCTCTCCTTGAAAATACATAAACAAAAATATTTTTAAGAATAGGGGGCTGCAGGGATAGCTTAGAGGTTAAGGCACTTGCTGTGAAACCTACGGATCCAGATTTAATTCCACAGGACCCATATAAAGCCAGATCAGATGCACAAGGTAGCGCATGCATCTGGAGTTCATTTGCAGTGGCTAGAGGCTCTGGTGCACTTATTTTCTCTCTCTCATAAATAAATATAATTAAAATATTTAAAAATAGGGTTGGAGAGATAGCTTAGCAGTTAAGGCACTTGCCTACAAAGCCAAATGGCCCAAGTTCAATTCCCCAGGTCCCACATAAGCCAGATACACAATGTGGTTCATGCATTTGGAGTTCATTTGCAGTGCCTGAAGGCCAGCCCTGGTGCACCCATTCTCTCTCTGCCTCTTTCTCTTAAATAAATAAATAACTAATTTTAAAAAATAATCACATGGGAACAGACCAAGAGGGGGTAGGGGTGCAAGTAGCTGCAAATCAGAGACAGGACAGGTGGGGCCAGGCACACCTCAGCTCACGTGCACCTGGGTTGGGTGTTCAGAAGCCCTCATTCTTCTCTGTAGTAACCAATGCCCATTAGTGACAGGATACCTTCGGCATGGGAAAGAATAGCAGGGACGCCAGCCCAGCCAGGAAGGAAGTTGGGCTGTGGCCTTGCCAGTGGGTGAACACAGAAAAGGGGGAAGGGACTATAGAGAGCCACCACAGTTTTGTGCATCTACAGCTCTGGGGTGTGGTCCAGCTTCCGGGCTGGAGATTTGAATTCTGATGTCTCCATCTGGGTAGAGGGCCTGCTGGCCTGGGGCAGCAGCTCTTGGGGAGACTAGATCAATTACTACAGATTTATTGACTAAAAGAGGAAAAAGGCTGAGAGGGGTCCAGAGCAGGTTGCCAAGTAGCAGCCTCATTTGGGCTTCTTTATAACCTTGGAAATATAAATTAAGAGGCAGTTTCCAGGAGTGGTGGCACACGCCTTTAATGCCAGCACTTGGAAGGCAGAGGTTGGAGGATCGCTGAGAGTTCGAGGCCACCCTGAGGCTACATAGTGAATTCCAGGTCAGCCTGAGCTAGAGCGGAAACCCTACATTGAAAAACAAAAAAAATGCATTTAATTGGAGTATGTCTCAAGGTCAGTTTCAGGTACATAGCAGAGATCTTGATTGGTTGGTGAGCTCATAACCTGGGAGGGGGTGGAAGCCCAGGTTTGGGGAAAGCCCATGAAATCTTTTCAAGGTTAAGGACACAAAAGTGTCTTTGTGCTACTTTCTAGTCTGGCTGGAATAGGTTGGCCTCCACGTTCTCCATGGGCCTCTGTCCTTGACTGACTACTATAAAAAAAGCTACCTTGGGGCTGAAGAGGTGTCTCAGCAGGTAAAGCTGCTTGCTTGCAAAACCTGATGAACTAGGTTCAATCTCCCATGTAAAGTCAGATGCACAAAGCGGTACATGCATCCGGAGTTTGCAGTGGCAAGAGGCCCTGGTGTGCCCCTGGCTCCCCGCCACACCAACTCTGTTCTTGCAAATAAATAGAATTCTTGGGCTGGAGAGATGGCTTAGCAGTTAAGGCAGTTGTCTGTTAAGCCTAAGGACTCATGTTTGACTCTGCAGGTCCCACGTAAGCCAGATGCACAGGTGATGCAAGTGCGCAAGGTCGCACATGTGCATAAGATGATGCACGTGTCTGGAGTTCCATTTCAGTGGCTGGAGATGCTGGCATGCCAGTTTTCTCTTTCTCTGACAAAATAGTAATAATAAAATGATTTATTAAAAAAATTTTTTTTTAAAAAAAGCTACCTTGGTTAGCTGGGCGTGGTGGCACACACCTTTAATCCCAGTACTCGAGAGGCAGAGGTAGGAGGATTGCTGTGAGTTCTAGGCCAGCCTGAGACTACATAGCGAATTCCAGGTTGGCCTGAGCCAGAGTGAGACCTTAACTTGGGGTAGGGGAGAGCTACCTTGCTCTTATTCTCTTATCCATGGGAGCAAGGGAGAATTTTTCTCTGTTCTCTTAGGGCCAGGAGTAACCAAGGATGCAGACTGCCCAGAACATGCTAGACAATTAATCAGAGACTATTGTGAGTGCTTCTGGGGGACAGCCTGGTCTGGCCACTGCTGCCACCTTGACGAATGGGCAGGGCAGCATTGCAGGAAGTGGGCAGTAGCTGGGCAGACCATATCTGGGAAAGTTGAGAGTGACTTCTGCATCAGTCAGTTTCTCATTACAGGGACCAAATACCTGACAAATACCAGTTTAAGGGAGGAAGGATTTATTTTAGCTTACGTTGCAGGTTACAGTCCACCAGGGTAGGGAAGGCCGGGCGCAGGGGCCCGAAGTCAGGAAGCAGAGAGAGGAATGCAGTTCCTTAGCTCTTGCACCTTTTCATTCAGCCTGAGACTCCAGCCCAAGAAGTAGGGCCACCCATAATCCTCCCTTCTCAATTAATCTAATCTAGAAAAATCCCTCATGGGCAATCCTATTTGTTCCCACGGTGATTCCAGACGCTGTCAAGTTGACAACCAGTGGTTAACCATCACAACTTCCAAGGCCCGTGACCCATGCAATCACAGAAGACCCTGTGCTTAGAAGCAGCACCCATGACAGGGGCTGAACACTCAGATGACCATCTTGAAATTCTTAAAACTTTCATCTTCCAGGCTGGAGGAAAGGCTAGTGGTTAAGGTGTTTGCCTACAAAGCCAAAGGACCCAGGTTCGATTCCCCAGGACCCATGTTAGCCAGCTGCACAAGGGGGCACACAAATCTGGAGTTTATCTGCAGTGCCTGGAGGCCCTAGTACACCCATTCTCTCTCTCTTCCCCTCTTTCTCTGTCAAATAAATAAATAAAAACTTTCATCTTCTAATCGGTGTTTGGTAGGGAGTCTGCTGGACAGGGCTGTCTATGCTAGGGCCTCAGCTTGCACATGACCTCCCCTGGCCACCTTCCTTTACCCGGCCTCCAGCACCCCAGGCCATGTCTAGCCTCTCTTCCTATCTTCACCTCGGGGCCTTGGTAAGAAGTGGACCTGTACCCTATGGTCTCTAGGGTAGAGCATGGTAGTATATGACCCAACCCAATTCCAAACATGTCTGCGTGCATCCTTGGGGATTCTAATATCCTATACATCTCCCATAAGCCATGACACTGTGTTTTCACTTGTATTGAGCTTTGTGGTTTTTTTTTTTTTTTGCATTGAGCTTTGGAATAATATAGCTGTTTGTTTGGTTTTTTGAGGAAGAGTCTCACTCTGGCCCAGGCTGACCTGGAATTAACTATGTAGTCTCCGGGTGGCCTCCAACTCATGGTGATCCTCCTACCTCTGCCTCTAAGTGCTGGGATTAAAGGCGTACGCCAACACACCTAGAAATGATGTATAGTTGACCTCATGTGGGCTGAGCCAATTCTGAGAAAGCACAGTGTTAAACCTAGCAGGAGTGGATAGTGTGCCCAGGGCCCTTTGCTTCTGCTGAGGACAACAGTTTAGCACAGAGACCACTTTTGTCAAATCACAGCATCCACAGCCTCCATCCTCTGGTCTCTCCAGTCCTATATGCAGAAGGCCATCTCCTAGAGGAGAAAATAAATGTTTTGACTCCTCTAGAAAAAGCAGGGCTGACATTCTGCAAGCAGTTCAATGAGAGAAAGAGAAATCACCAGTGAAGATACTCAACAGTGGACACTGCAAGCCTTATATTTGGCCAGCCAGGTCAAATGAGCCAACAGGTGCAATAGTGGCATGTCTGTCATGGTGGAAACCAACTGCCCTCTAATTGGACTGGAGGCCCACTCCATAGGAGGGAATACATCCCTGATACTGAAAACTTAAAACAGGGGTAGTCATAAGTCCTGGGGGGGTGTAACGTCTGCTATTGTCTGGCTAAATGTATATACTATAATTAGTAAACTGCCCAGTAAGCACTTCTGTTAATGTTCATACCCTTATGTTAATGCTACTCTCACTTTTGGTAGAGAATCTTCTCTTTTAAGATGGCGGTGACCTTGGGATGACTCAGAAGACATCATGGTGCTGGAAAGAAATGACCAGAGTGCTCAGTACTGCAATATCTCTATCACACCTTCCAGGTCTCAGGGTCCATTGTGGAAGAAGTGGCAGAAAGAATGTAAGAGCCAAAGGAAGGGTAGGACTCCTTACAATGTGCTCCCCCCAGACATAAAATGGCCTGGATATCCATGACCTCATAGTGCCTGACACTACCTTCACAAGACCATCATAAAGGAGGAAAAGATCATGACATCAAAATAAAAGAGAGACTGATTGAGATGGGGAGGGGATATGATGGAGAATGGAGTTTTAAAGGGGAAAGTGGGGGGAGGGAGAGTATTACCATGGGATATTTTTTATAATCATGGAAGTTGTTAATAAAAAAATCATTTAACACTAAAAAAAAAAAAAAAAAAAAAAAGCAGGGCTGGAAAAGACTCTCTGGACTGCAGAAATAGCATTTGCTAAGATTCCTAAACTAAAAATCCACATGACGTTGAGGAAGGTCCAGGCTTGAGCAGGCAGAGAACAGAGGCCTTGTGTCAGAGAGAGGTCCTAAGAGGCCATATGTGTCGGGGTCAGGCTAAGCAGCCTCACATGACAGCCATCCAAGCATGGATTTTACCTTTTTGGCCATGTCCCAAACCTTATCTGGTGGCTAGCCATAGAGACCAAAACGGCTGGAGTGGAACAACATACTTCCTTGAGGTTTCTTTCACAACATTTCCTTTCAATGCATGAAGTGTATTGCAAGAAGAATTATACCTTATTTCTGGGCTGGAGGGGTGGCTTAGCACTTAGGGCATTTGCCTGCAAAACCAAAGGACCCAGGTTCAATTCCTCAGGATCCACATTAGCCAGATGCACAAGGGGGCGCACGTGTCTGGAGTTTGTTTGCAAGGGCTGGAGGCCCTGGTGTGCTGTTCTCTATCTCTCTCCTTCTTTCTCTGTCAAATAAATAAATAAAATGTTTTTTAAAAAACGAATTATACCTGATTTCCTTTCAGAAGTATTTGAAGTGACATCTCTTGGGAGACGGAAGGATGCCATTGCTCCAGGGAAGTTAGTGTTTCCTCCAGCTTGTGCTAGTGCGGGAGCCCAGAGCAGGCTGCAGCAGTGTGCCGAATGAATGACTGATGGTTAATAGTGGGTGGGTCAATGTGACCATTTATAAATATTGGAAAAGTGCACAAGACACAGCCCCTGCATGTAACAGTTGGCAATCTAGCCCTGGGAACCAGTCCCATGGCTACTGATTGCATTAGTTTCCAGTCGCCCCTGGAACCAATCACCACAAACTCAAAATGACACAAACTGCTTAGCTTGTAGCTGTGGAAGGCAGAAGTCCCGTAAGGGTCTTGTGCACTAACATCAAGGCGCTGGCAGGCTGCGTTTCTTCTGGAGGCTCCAGAGGACAAGCTCCTTGTTCCAGTCACCTTCACGTTCGAGTTGCTGGCAGAAAGCACCCAACCAAAAGCAGCATGTGAGAGGAAAGGGTTTTGTCTTTTTTTTTTGGTGGGGGGGAGGGGCTACAGACTCAAGGGGAAGCTTGATGGCAGGGGCAAATGTGGCATGAGCAAAGGCTGGACATCACCTCCTGGCCAAAATCCGGCAAGTTAGGACTAATAAATCATCAAGAGCCACCCTTAACAACACACCTCCTCCAGCAAGGCTCCATCTTCTAAATTACCACCAGTTGGGAACCAAGCATGATAAACCAGGCTTGGTGGCACACACCTGTAGTCCCAGCACTTGGGAGGCAGAGTCAGCAGGATTGCTGTGAGTTTGAGTCCAGCCTGGAGCTATAGAGTTCTGGGTCAGCCTGGGCTAGGGTGAGACCCTACCTCAAAAAAATAAAGAGCATATGAGGGCTGGAGGAATAGCTTAGCGGTTAAGGCATTTGCCTGCAAAGCCAAAGGACCAAGGTTAGATTCCCCAGGACCCACGTAAGCCAGATACACCAGGAGGTGCATGCATCTGGAGTTCGTTTGCAGTGGCTGGAGGCACACCCATTCTCTCTGTCTCTCTTCTCTCTCTATCTCTGCTCACAAATAAGTAAATGTTTGGTTTTTTGTTTGTTTGTTTGTTTTTTGTTTTTCAAGGTAGGGTCTCACTCTATCTCAGGCTGACCTGGAATTTACCCTGGATTTACTCAGGATGGCCTCAAACTCAAGTGATCCTCCTACCTTTGCCTCTCGAGTGCTGGGATTAGAGGCGTGTGCTACCACACCCTGCCATATTTTTGAAAAATCATATGAGTTAATGGGGACACCTAATTGAAAACACCACACCATACTCTTAGAGGCTGCCTCCATTCCTTAGGTTGCAGCAACTTCTTTTCTGTTTTCAAAATGCCTGGCTCCAATCTGTGCTTGTCACTGTGACCTCTAAACTACCAGTCCTAGCTGCCTCTCATTAGAGGGTGCTCATTAGAATCCTGTGGATTGTGTTGGACTTGATAATCCAGTGTTATCTCATCGTCTCAGGAATTCTAATCATGTGTGAACTTTTCCTGGGGAGATATGGAAAAAAATCTATATTCACCCCAGACAGACCATCAACAACAGACCAAAGTAACCATTCTACCACATCCAGCTTGATGTACCAATGATGCTACCCTCACCTAGCTTGACGGACCACTGCTACCCGCACCCAGTCTAAAGACACATGAGCTTGTTGGGCTTACTTACAGGAGCATGAGTGACCCCCGAGCAGCTGCACCACTGAGAAACCTCACTCCAGGATGGATGGCCCCTGCCTCAGAGCTGCACAGGGAGGAGCTGCTCCTTCAGGTAACTTTCCACCTGAAACACATGCAGCTGGTGCAGGATTCCAGACAGCTGAGAGTGAGACCCATGATTGTGTAGCTGGAATTTCAGGTGAGATCTAGTGATCCATTCCACCACATCCTTCTATTAGGGAACATCAACTGTCCCCAGCTGGTTTGGGGTAATTCACAGCTGTTCTGACTCAGTCACCTTTTTATTGCTAAGACAAAAATACATAACAAGAAGCAGCTTAGGAAAGGACAAAAGTTTAATTTTGGCTCACAGTTTTATTTATTTATTTATTTGAGAGAGAGAGAGAGAGTGAGAATGGGTGCACCAGGGCTTTCAGCCACTGTAAAAGAACTCCAGACACATGTGCCACCATGTGCATCTGCTTACGTGGGACCTGGAGAATCGAACCAGGGTCCTTAGGCTTCATAGGCATGTACTTAACTGCTGAGCCATCTCTTCAGCCCCTGGCTTACAGTTTTGAGGGGAAGTCTACCATGGCCAGGAAGGCATGGCAGGTGCAGACAGCCTGTATCACATTGTCACACCAGCAGGACAGCAATGAGTGTGAGTAGGCATGACTATCCAAGCTCCAGGCCTGCCTCCACTGACACACCTCCTTCAGCGAAGTTCCACCTCCCAATGGCTTTACAACCTCCCCAAACAGAGCTGCCAACTAAGGATTAAGTATTAAAACATATGAGGGCTGGAGAGGTGGCTTAACAGTTAAGGCACTTGCCTGCAAAGCCAAAGGACCCAGGTTTGATTCCTCAGGACCCACATAAGCCAGATGCACAAGGGAATGCATGCATCTGGAGCTCATTTGCAGAGGCTGGAGGCCCTGGCACACCTATTCACTCATGTTCTTTCTCTCTCTCTCTCTCTCTCTCTCTCCTTATTTCTATATCTCTCTCTGTCTCAAATAAATAAATACATAAAATTGTTTAAACACACACACAAATCTATGGGGGACATTTTACATTCAAACCACCACAGAGGGCAATGGCCGGCACGCTTGGAGGACAGTGTCCAACTTGCATCTGCAAAAGTCCCCTTTGCCATGTAACATCTCATAGAGGGTCCGTGGACTAGGGCGTGGTCGTCTTTGAGGTACCAGTCCTCTGTCTGCCCCAGGAAGGACTTACAGTTCAGCACAAGCATGATTGCAGATCCTTGGGAAAGTGGGACAAAGGGAGTTAGTGGCTCCAGGAAGGGAGCAGTGGCATTTGCTGTGGATGTGGGAGGACCTTGTGGAGGAGGTCGCATCGGAGTCGAGGTGGGGGAGTGTGAGAGCCACAGGAGAGCCGGGGCACTGAGGCAAGCCAAGGCACCACCTTTAGTGCCAGGCAGGTGGAGGGCATGTGCCTGACACACCCAGTGCGTTGCTTGCTTGCATGCTCCTTCCCTTCCAAGAGGCGTTGCAGAAGTGTTCCTCCAGCAGTATGGCCTTGACATTCCTAAAGGCCCAGCAGGCAAGAGCAGCGCAGGAGGTGCGCACCTTTGGACCCAGGCCCGTGGCCTGTATCCTGGCTGTGCCTGAGTGGCTACAGCAACCAGGTGGCTGGCCAGCTGGCCTACCTCAGGACTGGGACACATGAAAACAGTCTGGGGGTTGGTGATGGAGGACAGAGCTCAAAGGACACAGGGAAAGCAGACCCGAGGCAGGAGGAAGCTGGCTGGCCACAAGGGAGATAAAGTTCTGAGTGAGACGGAGGAAGCCATGAGTAACAGGAGGTGCAGGAAGCTCGGCTGTGAGTCAGCCCAGCCCCGAGCCAGCTGGTGGCAGGAATAGGAGGAGAGGCGAGGAAGGCTGGCAGGATTCAGGAGACACTGAGTCACCGGGGATGACCCAGGACCCAAGGCTCTGCTCTGGCTCTTGTTCTTGCCAAGGCTCCTCTGGCTGTCCCTTGTCCTGGTCCTGGTTGCAATAAAGAGAACTCAGTGAACCCTGAGTTCTAGAGAGGCCAGGCCTGGCAGAGGGCAGGAAGCAGACATAAGCCCCAACTCACTTCCCGGTTCCTTTCCTCCAAACACGCCCCTCGCCAGTTCTATCCTGTGGCTGTGCCTGCCCTCCCTGCCCAGCTCCATGGCTCCTCAACCCTGTGGCCAAGTTCACGTTGCTTTCCCCAGATAAAACAAAAATGGGCTGGCCGAGCTCCTCAGGGCCTTGCTGGGTGCTGCTGAGCCATCTTCCGGGATAATCATCGCTGTGCCCATGTTACAAACTACACAGTAGAGGTGGTCTTCCCCACTGGCCCTGCTTTGAGTCACTCCCATCATTTCAGAGTAAATCTGTTCACTAATGTGAACAATCCAATAGTATTAGTGCCACTGAGGCAGAGGCTGAGCTAGTTACAGCTGTGTGTATTGTATGCCCACGGCTGCAGAGTATGTGGGTCAGTCCAGGCCCCATGAAGCACTCTAAGAAAGGAGGGACCCGTCGGGTAGATAGGGAGTCAGGAAAGGTTATTCTGAGCCCAAACCAGAATGCTGAGTAAGAGCCAGTTATGTGAGACTCTGTGGGGACCATGGTACAGACTGGCTGTTCAATGTTTAGTCATGTATTCATCAGAGACGGTGTGAAATAAGCAGTATTTAATCCTGGACATCCTTTATAGTTGCTTAAAGATAGTGATGACAATTGCCTGAAATTCTCTCTTTTTTAAAATTTTGTTTATTTATTTATTTATGACAGACAGAGGGAGAAAGAGGCAGAGAGAGAGACAGAGAGAATGGGCGCACCAGGGCTTCCAGCCTCTGCAAACGAACTCCAGATGCGTGCGCCCCCTTGTGCATCTGGCTAACGTGTGTCCTGCAGAATTGAGCCTCGAACTGGGGTCCTTAGGCTTCACAGGCAAGTGCTTAACTGCTAAGCCATCTCTCCAGCCCCTGAAATTCTTCATGATGAATTACACTATAACACACAGATACAAACATATATGTGCAATTATCAGACCAACATTATCAACACAGAAGTGATCCTATGTCACCTCACCCAGGAAGAATCTTAACTTGGCCCATGTGCTCTGTGCTTTCTCACTCTTCCGGCTGGACCTCTATGCCTAAGGGAATAGTTTAAGATTTTACAGTCAGGGAAATGAGAGGAGAAGGAAGAGAAGTAGGCATGTGTACTTGGAGGAGTGATTCAACGGCTGTCACTGTGAGAGCAGCGAGTGAGAGGGAACAAACAGGGACCTCCATAGACACGTCTGCAAACTCTGTGTCCCCTCTGTGGTAAGTGACAAATATGAGAAAAGGGCTGAAATGGTTTGAAATTGCCAATGAGAGCTCGACTGTGCTCTGCGGCCACTGCTCTGGGACTGGACCATGTGGGTGCCGGCTTTGTGATATATATATAGTGTTCATTGTCCATCATCATGATAAACTACCTGAGAAAATCAGCTTAAGGGAGGAGAGACATAGTTTGGCTCCTGGTTTCAGAAGTTTCAGTGCAGAGTTGCTTCAGTCCCATGACGAGACTGAAACATCATGGCCAGAGGGTGGTAAAGGAACGCCGCTTACCTCGTAGTAGCCCGGGAGGAGAGAGGAAGTGAGAGAAGGGGCCGGGCAAGCGCCCTTCACCCTTCCAGGCACACCTGCGGTGACCTCCTTCCTCCAACTAGGCCCCACCTGGAGCCCACCACCTTTCAACATGTGATCACATTAGAAACCCATGGATTAATCCAGTGATGAGGTCAGATGCCCATGATCCCATCACCCTAAAGTCTTAGCCACTGGCAATCAAGTCCAACACATGAGCCTTGGGGGACATTTCACATTCAAGCCATTCCATCATTGTAGCCTGCTGTGTGGTGACATGTGCTTTGCTCCTTTGTTATCCAAATTCAGTGTGTAAGACATTTGTCTGGAATCATGCAAGCTCACTTTCCAACTTGGGCCCACTCTCCTGTGGGCTGAGTGACCCGGGGAAGCGGATGTGTCACTGAGCTTCATGTGTAAGAGGACAATGACCTTTATTGCACAAGTTGCTTGAAACTCCAGGCTCCTCCCCCAGAATCCATCTTCCCTTCTCATTACCAAGAAATCCTAATTTCTTCGGGGAGTCTGTGTGCCCAAATAAAAGCACTTGCTTCTCCAAAGTTTCCTGGCTGCCGGTGGTTGTTGCAGATGTCAACTTTTTTTTTTAAGAAGGTGGAGTTGAGCTTGGAGATGGAGGTGTCATCTTGTGACCTTGGAGCAACCAGAACGAAGACAAAAATCCAGCATAGCACATATGGCAAAGCAGAAAGGCAGAGAGAGTCGGGTTCTGAGTCCCTGACGATGCTGCTGAGTCACTGTAGCCCTGGGTTGCAGATCCTGGAGAACTCGTTAGGTAAGAAAAGATTTGCACCACAAGCTGACTGCAGGGTTTTTCTGTTAGCTGACGGCAAATGCTTGCTGTTATAGGATCCTCAAAAAGATGAAATAAATATGGATCCTTAGGGCTAGAGAGATGGCTCAGCAGTGAAGGTGCTTGCCTGAAAAGCCTAACAACCTGGGCTCGATTCCCTGGTACCCACATAAAGCCAGATGCACAAAGTGGCGCATGCATCCAGAATTTGCAGCAGCTAGAAGCCCTAGTGTGCCCATCGCCCTCTCTTTGTAAATAAATGAATAAATTTTATATATATAATGTTTTGTTTTGTTTTGTTTTGTTTTTGAGGTAGGGTCTCACTCTAGCCCAGGCTGACCCGGAATTCCCTATGTAGTCTCAGGGTGGCCTCAAACTCATGGTGGTCCTCCTACCTCTGCCTCCCCAGTGCTGGGATTAAAGGTGTGTGCCACCACGCCTGGTTTAAAATATATTTTTAGTCGGGGGGGGGAGGGAGGGAATTACCATGGGATTTTTTTTATAATCTTGGAAAATGTTAATAAAAATTAAAGAATTTTAAAATATACATATTTTTAAAAGGGCTGAGAGATTGCTCAGTGGTTAATGTGCTTGCCTGTAAAGCTTAACAACCCAAGTTCAACTCCCTAGTACCCATGTAAGCCAGATGCAGAAAGTGGCACGTGTATCTGTAGTTTATTTGCAGCTGCTAGAGGCCCTGGTGCACCCATTCTCTTTTTCTCTCTCTTCCAGGTGTGGTGGCACATGTCTTTAATCCCAGCACTCAGAAGGCTGAGGTAAGAGGATCACTGTGAGTTTGAGGCCAGCTTGAGACTACAAAGTGAATTTTAGGTCAACCTGAGCTAGAGCAAGATCCTATCTTGAAAAAATACAAAACAAAAGCCAAGCATGGTGGCACATGCCTTTAATTCCAGCACTTGGGAGGCAGAAGTGGAGGATTACCTTGAATTGGAGGCCACTCTAAAACTACATAGTAAATTCCAGGTCAGCCTGGGCTATAAATCAAATATGGTGGCACATGCCTTTAATCCCAGCTCATGGGAGGCAGAAGCAGGATGATTGCTGTGAGTCTGAGGCCAGCCTGGGCTAGAGTGAGAACCTACCTTAAAAGAAAAAAGAATACAGACTGGAGGGATGGCTTAGTGGTTAAGGTGTTTGCCTGCGAGGCCGAAGAACCCAGGTTCGAATCCCCAGGACCCACGTTAGCCAGAAGCACAAGGGGGCGCACGCATCTGGAGTTCTTTTGCAGTGGCTGGAGGCCCTGGTGCACACATTCTCTCCCCCTCTCCCTCTTTCTCTGTCAACTAAATATATAAACAAAAATAAAATACTTTTTAAAAGAATACACACAAACGCATGTATATAGATAGATACAAAATATAGTTTGAAGCTGGGAATATATTGTGGACCACTCCTATAATCCCAGGACTCGGGACACTGAGACAGGAGGATTGATGTGAATTTGAGGCCATCCAGACAACTGTCATCTGGGCTCTTGTGTGGGAAGCCAGCTGGTGGGGAGAGCAAGCTCAGAGCCAGCAAAGGGATACTTGACGGGATGCTGGGGCCCCAGAATGCCTTGCAGCCACTCTCGCCCAAATTTGCACTGTGTCTTCATCCATGTCTTTTCTTGTTTGGCAGCAGCCTGGGGACCTCTGCCTCTCCCTAGCCTCTGTTTTCAAAGTGTGGGAGCCCACAAAGGCATTCTCCCACACCCAGCAGCCTTCTCCCCCTTTCTGTCTACAGATGTCCTTCCCACCACCCTACTCTGAGGCTCCAGAAGCTGACAGAGGCATGGTCTTCTCCCTTGTACCCAGAAATACCATGGCAACAGCAAACTCCGGGACAACAGCAAAGGAAGCCAGACTGGAAGTTGCCAACCCGGAGCGCCCACCATCTGGGAGGCCAACCCCTCCAAATGTTGCCTGCTCCGAGTGCTCATCTCAGCTGGTTTTCGGCATCTTAAGTGGCATAAGAATAAACAGTGGTGAGTGTGACGATCGCGTCAGGCATGCATTTCTGCCCCAGCGTAATGGAGACACTGAGAACAAGGAGCAGAGCAGCGCCCCTCATTGGAGCGAGCAGGAACAGCAGGTTTTGGTAATAGGAAATTTAGATCATCATAGGGGAGGAACCCTTCGTAACACCAACAGTCAGGTTTGTGTATGCCTGTCATTCTGGTGCTTTTTTAAAAAAAATGAATAAGTGAGGGCTGGAGAGATGGCTTAGCAGTTAAGGCATTTGCCTGCAAAGCCAAAGGATCTCAGTTAAATTCCCCAGGACCCACGTAAGCCAGATGGACAAGGAGGCGCACGTGTCTGGAGTTCGTTTGCAATGGCTGGAGGCCCTGGTACGCTCATTCTCTCTCTTTCTGTCTCTCATTCTCCCCCTCTGTGTGTGTGTCTGCCTGTTTCTCTCTTTCAAATGAATAAATAAATAAATTTAAAAATGAATACGTATATGGTGTATATGTGTGTGAGTGCCTGTGTAAGTGCAAGTGCACCTGAGTGTCGCCTTCAGATTCACTGAGGCCGTTCTCTCATTGGTCTAGAGTTTACCAATCTAGAATGGCTGGCCAGCGAGTGCCAGGGATCTACTTGTCTCTGCCTCCCCAGTGCTGGGTGACAGTTGCACGCCATCAGCATTTACATGGGTCCGGGGAATGGGACTTAGCCAGTCCCGAGCGCATCTACCCTAAAAGTTCACTTTCCACACAGGCAGAGACATATGCATGTTTTAGTCAAGGGCCCTAGAAGTTGAGCCTTTTCTCCTTCAAGGGACCATAGCTTCCCAGGGCATGGAATGTCTGCAAGAACCTGGTTAAGCCCTTCACCTGTATTATCACACTTTCTCTTTACAACAAGATTCACAGACACAATTACCTTATCTTCTAAAGACATGCTGAGAGACATGGAAGGCCCCAGCCAAGAGGCTCATGGGAGAGGAAGAGGGAACCAAAGCCATGTGATCTCTTGACCTTGGCTAAAGGATCAAGGTAGCCCATGACGCCTGAGGGGCTTGTAGAGGGGTCTTGCTGTGGACGGGGTTGATGCCTGGCCCACAGTTAATAGACCCCAGCGCACACTGGGCTGAAGCCAAGTGGACTCAGCCAGGATGAGTTAATAGCAGCTGCAGCTTTCCTCAAGTAGCCTTATCAGCGTCCTGTCCCTGCCTGTCCTTGTCATAGGAGCCCTCAGCCTGATAGCCAGGTGTGGGCCTTACTCAGTGTCTCCCTTCTACTTTTTTTTTTCCCCCAAGGTAGGGTCTCATTCTAGTCCCTGGCTGACCTGGAATTCACTATGTCATCTTGGGGTTGGCCTTGAACTAACCGCAATCCTCCTACCTCTGCCTTCCGTGTGCAGGGATTAAAGGTGAGCGCCACCACGTCTGGCTCCCTTCATATATATATAAAATTTATTTATTTGAGAGAAAGAGAAAAAGAGAGAGGGAGAGAGAATGGGCACGCCAGGGCCTCCAGCCACTGCAAAGGAACTCCAGATGCGTGTGCCCCCTTGTGCATCTGTCTTAAGTTGGTCCTAGAGAGTCGAACTGGGATCCTTTGGCTTTGCAGGCAAACGCCTTAACTGCTAAGCCATCTCTCCAGCCTCAGCCTTCTCCTTTTTGTAAGATGCAGGCTGCTGTGCCTCTGTTTGCCCCTTGTGCCGAGTAAATGACAGAACATGGGCAGGAGTTACGAGTTTCTCTCCTGAGTCACTCTGGCCACCTGGGGGTGGACCAGGGTATGTGGCAGGCAGGGTCTTGAGGGGTGTGGACTTAGGGGATGGTCCAGTTGGAACCACCTGAGGCTGCAAAAGTGGGTGGGGCAGCTTCCAGTAGCCAAGAAGCTGGGGCTGCAGTGGGAGTCGGAGCAGGCCATGGAGGCAAAGGCTGAGGGAGAGCCTGCTGGAGGCAGGGCAGACCAGCGGGGAGGACCACCCTCTGTTCTGCTGCCTAAGTCCATGGGAGCTGTGAAGGGATGTGGGACCGAACGGGAGGCACAGGGTGTGGTGCGGCTGCGCTCGTGGTGCGTGGGTGGCTGGCTTAAGGGAGGGCAGTGTTATAAGAGGCTAGGGACCGGGATAGGAAGAGCCGTTTGGAGAGAGAATCCAGTGAGTGTGGTCAGGGTGGTTGGCATTTGAGAATGTATAGGTCTGAGAGGTGCGTATTCATTCATGGGCCAGGAGTTCAGGAAAGAGGCCCAGCTGGCCAAGCCTCCTAGGAACAGTTAGTCAGAAATCATAACAGGCTTCTTTGTTTGTTTGTTTTTGTTTGTTTGTTTTTGAGGTAGGGTCTCACTCTAGCCAGGCTGATCTGGAGCTCACTCTGGCCTCAAACTCACAACAATCCTCCTACTTCTGCCTCTTGAGTGCAGGGATTAATGGCATGCACCACCACACCCAGCCCAGTTCTTTTTTTTTTTTTTTTTTTTGAGGTACTATAAATCAACACTAGGATTTCATGTGTACTAGGCAAGCCCACTAAACTATAATCCCAACACTCTTTTTATTTTATTTTTATTTATTTGAGGGAGAGAGAAAGAATGGGCGTGTCAGGGCCTCTAGCCACTGCAAACAAACTCCAGATGCATGTGCCACCTTGTGCATCTGGTTTATGTGTGTCCTAAGGAAACAAACTTGGGTCCCTTGGCTTTGCAGGCAACTATTTTAACCACTAAGCCATTTCTCCAGCCCCCAACACTCTTTTTGCTTTTTATTTTGAAACAGGGTCTCGCTAAGTTGTCCAGGCTGGCCTTGAACTTGTGATCCTTCTGTCTTAACCTACTGAGTAGCTGGGATTACCAACAAGTCTGTCCCTCCAGGCCATGTCTGGTATTCTTGACTTGATTATACTGACACTTTTTGGGGGGCCTGCTCTGCCCCCTTGCATGGCTTCCATTGTTCATTCCTCACGTCCCCAAGTCATACTTATTGCTTCTCTGAGCTAACCTAGGCTCACTTTCTGTTTCCATGGTAAAGCAGGAGCTCTGGGAAGCCATGGCCTGTGCCCAGTTCATCACAGAAGCCTCAGTTTCTGGCTGAGACCATTAGCTCTTGCATACATAAGTCCCATCTGTTTTTCTTCCTCATTCTGGGTTGAATCATGCCCTCCCAAAGGAACTGTTGTTGGAGCCCAAACTCCCAGGGTCTGCAGATCCTTGCTTGGAAATAGCAATCAAGTTTCACTCAGTTAGTGCTCCCTAATCCAGGCTCACTGGTGTCCTGTTTGTTTACTTGTTTTTTGCATGTGGAATACATGCACATATGTGTACATGTATGGCTATGTATGTGAGTGATTATGTGTGTGCCTGTGTGGAAGCCAGGGGCCAATGTCAGGCATCTCTCTCAAATACTCTCCCCCTTACTTTTATGTTTTATTTTTTGATTTTTCAAGGTATGGTCTCACTCTAGCCCAGGCTGACCTGAAATTAGAATTTACTACGTAGTCTCAGGATGGCCTTGAACTCACGGCGGTCCTCCTAGCTCTGCCTCCTGAGGGCTGGGGTTAAAGGCGTGCACCATCATGCCTGGCTTCCTCCACCTTATTTTTTTTTTTAATTTTTATTTATTTATTTATTTGAGAGGAGAGACAGACACAGAGAGAGAAAGACAGACAGAGGGAGAGAGAGAGAGAATGGGCGTGCCAGGGCTTCCAGCCTCTGCAAATGAACTCCAGATGTGTGCGCCCCCTTGTGCATCTGGCTTACGTGGGACCTGGGCAACCGAGCCTTGAACCGGGGTCCTTAGGCTTCACAGGCAAGCGCTTAACCGCTAAGCCATCTCTCCAGCCCATCCACCTTATTTTTTGAGACAGGGTCTTTCACTGAGCCTGAACTCACCAATGAGGCTGGATCAGCTGACCAGCAAGTCCCAGGGACCCTCCTTTCTCTGCCTCCCAGAGCTGGGGTTACAGGGTGTCTGCCGCAGCACCCAGGGTGTACATAGGTGCTGAGGGTCGAGCTCGGGTCCTCCTGTTTTTGTGTCAAGTGCTCCCCTCAGTTGGCCATCTCCCCAGCCCCAGCTGGTGTCATTATAAGAAGAGGAGAAGAGACACGGTTACCATGTGACAAGGCAGGTAGAGATCAGAGTATATCTGAAGGGGGCTCCCGGGACTGAGGCCAGAGCCGGAAGAGGCAGGAAGGACCCTCCTCGCCCGACTCCGACAGCCCAGCCCTGCTCACACCTGACCAGATTCCTGGCGCAAGGTCTTGTGAGGCAATGGATTACCTGCGGTTAAGCAGCCTGTCAGGTGCTTTGCAATGTATTCTGAAGAGACCTAGTACCCCCGGAGGGCCTGCGCCCTCGTCCCTGCATGCCTGGCCCTGGCCTCCATCTAGTCTGGGAGCTGTGCTCTCTCTCATGTCCATCTCCTACTGGGCAGGAAGGTCAGGTCCTGTCATCTGGAGCTATGCCTTGTGCTCTGACGGTGGTCTCGAACCTGTGGTTACAGCCAGGCCGAGGCCATCCTCTGCTAGGGCAAGGCTTCCAGGTGAAGTCCCCATGTACCCTACAGCGCTTCCTCTCAGCTCACCACTTGCTCGAGCCATTTCAATTGCTTCTAATTTTTGTGTAGCCCAACCTCTCTCCCTGTCCCTAAGGCCACGTGTCTTGAAAGCAGGGAGTGTTCCGTGGTGGGGACAAAGCAAATTCGATTGGTGGGATACACAGACTCAGATTGCATGGCTGCAGAGAGCTGGCCAGGGTGGCGAGAGGGCAGCAAACCTAGGGAAGCTTCAGTGCGCCTGAGAACCCGTGGACCTGGGGTCAGCAGGGGCGGATTCAGGGTTTGTGGGATCGGATGCTTACACCATCGGGAAACACAAGTACAGGCCTGTGAATGGTTAGGGGTAGAAGGACCCGAAGCTTCCACCGAGGCAAACCATCCCTGCTGATGGTGGTAGTGGGGTGCGTGTTGGGAAAAGTCCCTGCCCAGGAACAGGCTCCTCAGCTGTGGCAGCGCCCACTTCCTCCTTGCTTGCAGACCGCTGACCGCAGGCAGCACTTTCGCTGAGATTGCTTCCCCCTTGCGGGCTGCAGGTCCTACAGTGTCCTCAGCGGACACCCTGCTCCAGTCACCCCACCCCCCGCCCTCTGGCCCCTAAATTCTCTGTGACCTGCTCCACGGCCAGCCCCAGACATAGGAAGGCACGATGGTCAAGGAGACTGTGCTCTGTCGCTTGCTGTAGATGGTGACCCTGGAGTGGGCTATGTTGTATTCATTTCCAAAGGATTTTTTTTTTCCCAAAAATTGGGTGGAGGCTGAAGTTTGAAACCAAAGTGGCCCAGGGCACAGTCCATCTGAAGGTGCCGGAGAGAATTCTTCCTCTTTCCGCCACCTGTGCTGGTGGCTCCTGGTCTCTGCCTCTTCCCTTTTAATAAAAGGACACTGATCATTGGTTGTAAGTATCACTCTATATCTGGGATAATGTCATTATGAGACACTCAACTCATATCCACAAAAGACCCTGTTAGTTCCATTCATAAGAAGGCAAGAGCTAGAAAGATCGCTCAGCAGTTCAGGGTGCTTTCTGGACAAGCATGAGGGTCTGAGGAGGCCTGAGATTGCCCAAGACTCTGAAGCAGGATTTGGAGGTCCACAAAGGATCTCCCAAACTTATGAACCCCAATTTTGGGTCCTTAACCTATATTTACTTATTTATTTGCAAGCAGAGATAGAGAGAAGAGAGACAGAATGGGCATGACAGGGTGGGCCTCCAGCCACTACAAACCATGTGCCACTGTGCATCTGGCTTTATATGTGTACTGGGAAATCGAACCCTGGTCATTAGGCTTTGTAGGCAAGTGCCCTAACCACTGAGCCATCTCTCCAGTCCCTTATCCCATTTTTAAAAATATTTTTATTAGCATTTTCCATGATTATAAAAAAAAATCCCATGGTAATTCCCTCCCTCCTTTATCCCATTTTTAACAAAGAAGTGATAAAAGTGGACTCAAGAAGGATAAATCATGAATTATTGAGTTTATTTGGGGAGAAAATACAAACTATGGGGTTTATTTAAGGCAAGTTGGGGTCTAGAAAAAAGCCAGAGCAGAGTCACAAGCACATGGAAGGTAAGACCCAGGAGCTTATGTAGGGAGATTTGGAAGAAGCACACCCTCGTGGGGAAGGCACAGCATCTGCCCTGAGCCTCCGGGGAAGGTTAGGAGAGCAAGTGGTGATGGTTTAAGGAAGAATAGCAGAGGAAAAGACCAAAGCAAAGACCAGAAATTCAGATGAGAAATGGGCAGTAAAGAGAGTTACACCCATGGTTACTCTGAGTTTGGAGAAATTATGTAAGTAGCAAGCTCAGAGGTTAGAGGAAATACCCACATGGTGGATCTAGAGCGTAAAAGCAATACACATGTGGTAAACTCAGAGATCAGTGGAAAATCATACATGTAATTAAAGTGAAAAGTTCCCCAAAAGCATAAAGCAGAGGCAAGCAGAAAACTACTCAGGCCAAGAAACAATGCTCTTTCCTTAAAAAAAAAAAAAAAAAGGTTGGCTATGGCTTAGCTGTTAAGGCAATTGCCTGCAATGCCTAAGGACCCAAGTTCTATTCCCCAGGATCCATGTAAGCCAGATGCACAAGGAGGTTCGTGCATCTGGAGTTCATTTGCAGTGACTAGAGGCCCTGGCATGCCCATTCTCTCTCTGTCTCCTCTATCTCTTTCTGCGCTTGCAAATTAAAAAAAAGGCTGGATAGGGGAAAGGACAACTTACATGTGTCCAGACAGAGGACACAGGGCAGAGGAGGGACAGGAAGAGACAAGCCTTCATGGTCTGTTGAAAGTGTATTCTTTCATCGGACTGAGGTATGTAAGGGGAAGACCTGATTGGTTTGCAGACTCAAGGAGTTGACCCCAAAGGCCAGCCCCACCACAGGCAGTGTGATAGACTGGAAGCAGCAGGGGCACTGCAGCCAGTGTGGATGAAACTGGATCAGACGGGAGTTCCATTCCTGCCAAGGCAGGGTGGCATCTTCTGGTTCTCTCTTTGGGCTCCTGACCCCGAGACTGCCTGAGAGAAGCTGCCTTTCTCCCGAGCCTCTTCAGCCCCGTGTAAAAAGCAGCAGGCGTGGACACTTGCCGGTAATCAATCCCAGAGACCCGAGACCCGAGACCCTTCCAAGCACTGCAAGCTATAGAATCCGTCAAGAGACTCCAGCTCCAAACGAGAGGGAGCAGAAGAGCCGCAGAGCAGAGCATGGCTAGTGACCCCTACCCAGGCGAGCTTAGGGGCCACTGCAAGGATTCACCCATGTGCATACACACACATACCCCCCCACACACATAAAATAAAATAAAATAAAATAAAATAAAATAAAATAAAATAAAATAAAAGTTAAATTTAGAAAAGCAGCTGGGGCTTGGAAACATCTTGCAGAGGGACACCATTCTGATCATTCCCTTGCGGGAGCAGTGACCTTACCCTCCCTCATGGGGCAGAGCTGGGGAGAGGGGCAGAGGCAGGAAGCCATGGGTCTGCTTCACAAAGGGAGGGAGAGCAGCTCCCGCCCTGCGCTGGTAGCAGCCCTGAGGCACCTCCTCCTTCTGTCTGTCTACATGTGTTGGTCCTTCTTCTTTAAATGTATTGGGGGGGCACATGTGCCATGGCATGGGTGCAGAGGTCAGAGGACCACGTCAAGGTGACTGTGCTCTTCCCCCTTTCTAGCTGGACTCAAGCTGTGGTTTCTCCTGGCTCTGCTTTCCCTTGTTGTAGAGCGTTGGGATCACAGACACATGCCCCACTGACATGGCTGCTGGGTAGGAGCAAACTTGCCTCAGTGAGTTTTGCAAGCAAGTGTTTTTTAAAAATTTAAATGTTTTATTTATTTATCTGAGAGGTAGAAGGATTGCTATGCATTGAGGCCACCCTGAAACTATATAATAAATTCCAGCTCAGCCTGGGATAGAGCAAGAGCCTACCTCAAAAAACAGAAGTAGCCAGGCGTGGTGGCTCATGCCTTTAATCCCAGCACTCGGGAGGCAGAGGTAGAAGGATAGCCATGAGTTCGAGGTCACCCTGAGACTACACAGTGAATTTCAGGTTAGCCTGAGTTAAAGTGAGACCCTACTTTGAAAAACCAAAAAAAAAAAAAAAAAAAAGGAATAAAAGAACCTGTGAAGGGCACTGGGGGCGGGGGGATCAGCTGGCAGAGTGCTTGGTGAGTATGCTCAAAGACTCTGAGTTTGATTTCCAGCACTGTATTAAGCCAGGAGTGATGGTGCATGCCTATAATCCCAGCACATGGAAGATGGAGGCAAGGGTATAAATTCAAGGTCATTCTTGGATACATAGAGCATTTGAGGCCAGCCTGGAAAATGTGAGACCCTGTTTCATAAATAAATAAATAGATAAGTACTGTGGTGGTCAATGGCCATACCTACCAAGTGAAATTAGGCATACTTGGTGAATTAAAGTTAGTGAGGTAAATGTAACCAGTGTAGTTTTTGCTATTCAGCAAATCCTAATCTTGTGGAAAGACAGAAACATGTCTGCCCGTGTTGCTCCCATTCCCCTTGGCCAGCTTCCGGGGCAGTCTCCTCTGGCGGCCAAGGGTTGTTGAGTTTCATTCAGATGGAAGGCAAGACTGAATCAGAGCAACTTCTCATGTCCAGTGTCCAGTGACTGAGCCTGGTGACTCTTCCTGGGGGATCTGAACGCAGAGGTGTAGGTGGGTCACAGCAGCAACCTTGTGACACTGCCCTCGGGATTCCTGTCGCCTTGTTGTCACTGTGTCTCTGTATATGATCCAGGAGATCAAGGAGGAACCCAAGGTCAAGCCTGGGCCTGGGTCTGCAATTGTAAACTCAGTGTCTGCCTCACCCTACCTTTGTGCTCAGTGTTGGATCCACAACCTGCTTTCCACCCATTCTGTGTGTGTGGTGGATGTGGTGTGTGTGTGTGTGTGTGTGTGTGTGTGTGTGTGTGTGTATGCTCCTATTGCACGGGTGTATGCATAGGAAGCCAGAAGCTGATGTTTCTTCCTCTATCACTCTCTGACTTTTTTTTTTCAGGGTAGGGTCTCACTCTAGCCCAGGCTGTCCTGGAATTCACTATGGAGTTTCAGGTGGCCTTGAACTCACGGCGATCCTCCTACCTCTGCCTCCTGAGTGCTGGGATTAAAGGAGTGCACCACCATGCCTGGCCTTGTTTGGTTTTTTGAGGTCTTACTCTAGCCTAGGCTGTTCTAGAACACACTCTCTAGCCCTAGGCTGGCCTTGAACTGATAGCTATCCTTCTATCTCAGCCTTCTGAATGCTGAGATTAAAGGCTTGCACCCTCATGCCTGACCCATTTTCTTTTTTTCATATTTTATTTATTGTAAAAAGACTGAGAAAGGCTGGGCTTGGTGGCACATGCCTTTAATCCCAGCACTTGGGAGGCAGAGGTAGGGGGATCGCCGTGAGTTCGAGGCCACCCTGAGACTCCATAGTGAATTCCAGGACAGCCTGGGCTAGAGTGAGACCCTACCTCCAAAGCAAACAAACAAACAAAAAAGACAGAGAAAAAACATGAGTACAAACATGAGTATGCTAGGGCCTCTTGCCCTTGCAAATTAACTCCAGATGCATGTGACACTTTGTGCAACTGGCTTTATGTGGACACTGGGGAACTGAACCTGGGATGGCAGAGT